>NC_133174.1:57000363-58313697 GCF_040802235.1 Manis javanica
GCCTTGTGTGCTCTAGAGGGACTTACATTGAGTCCTGCAGCAACATGGGACAAGAGTAAAGGGGCCGATACCCCTTGTCAGGTGGCAGATACACTATACTGGGCCCCTCCCTATATCAGAAGGATATCAGTATGCAATGACTTGTGTGGACATAGCTACTGGCCTGTTGGTTGCTTTTCCTGCATGTCATGAGATCAGCAAATGACCAAAAGGGGCCTAAAGTGTCTCTTTGCAGCCTATGGCCAGCCGCAGGTGACTGAGAGTGATCAAGTCACCCCCACTTTACTGGACATGCATTACAAGAATGGGTGCTGCCCCCTATGTTTATTGCAGCATTATGTACAATAGCCAAGATATGGAAGCAACCTAAGTGTCCATCAGTAGATGAGTGGATAAAGAAGATGTGGTACATATACACAATGGAATATTATTCAGCCATAAGAAGAAAACAAATCCTACCATTTGCAACAACATGGATGGAACTAGGGGATATTATGCTCAGTTAAATAAGTCAGGCAGAGAAAGGCAAGTATCAAATTATTTCACTCATTTGTGGAGAATAACAACAAAGCAAAAACTGAAGGAACAAAACAGCAGCAGACTCACAGACTGCAAGAAGGGGCTAGCGGTTACCAAAGGGGAGTGGTGGGGCAGGGTAGGTGGGGAGGGAGGGAGAAGAGGATTGAGGGGTGTTATGACTGGCACACATGGTGTGGGGGTGGTCACAGGGAAGATGGTGTAGCACAGAAAAGACAAGTAGCGACTCTATGGCATCTTGCTATGGTGCTGGACAGTGCTGGGGTATGTGGTGAGGGGGACTTGATAATATGGGTGAATGTAGTAACCACAATGTTTTTCATGTGAAACTTTCATAAGAGTGTACATGAATGACACCTCAAATAAAAAAAAATTAAAAAGAATGAGTACATCAATGACGGAAAAGGTGAAAGTTTCATGTACCATATAAACCTACCAGGGCAGGCATGATAGAGAGGTACAATGGTTTCTTTGAAATCTGGTCTGAAGTCATACACTAATAGTCTATGGGGCTGGTCAGTCTACTTATGGACAGTGCTATGGCGTTTGAATGAGAAGTCCTGGAAGGGTGCACTGAGCCCTGTGGACATGCTAACACACATTGCTGGCCCTCCTGTACAACTGCATGTGCAAACCAAAGAAGTATTTTGAAGCCAGGATATGGCCAGCAGAGCAACATCCTGCTGCGAGCCCCAACTTCACTATACCCTGGAGACTCTGTTGATTGGGTGTGGGCCTGTACATTTCAATACATGGACCAATGATAGCTGGCCCTTCTGGCACATTGGGGACAAGGCCTGGAAGCTTGCCTCCTGTGTGTTCCAGGAGTTACAACAGAGTGACTCACAAATATCACAGTAGTGTACCTAAAATGGCTGGGAGGTAAGAACATCCTACAGGGAAGTTTTGTTTTCTTTGTGGCCGGTGCATCTACCTCCAGTAGCCCTATATATTGACACATCTCTAAGTCCCACAGGGAGGGTGTGATGGTCTGGTATGCTAAGCCAGGATGAGACCCCATTCCTGCCACTGTCCTATCATAAGACCACTCTCTTGCATGCATCCTACCTGACAGACGGGATTTGCCTATGCTGGTATCATTAAAATATGTATCTTATTGCTCTTAAAGTTATTTTCTTCTACAGTCCTTGAGGCTTGGGCCTGCCTCCTGGCGACAGCTGATGCTTGCTGAGCATGCACTGAACTCCCTAATAGTTCAGCTGCTGGACTCTTGTGGAATGCACGAGCTCTGGATTTAATCTGAGTATTACTTTGAACCCAGCTGGACCCTCAGGCTTGAGGACTATCATGATTTTATTGCCACCTGTATTTCTTTTGTTATTGTACGTTATTAGTCTGGTTGCAGTGCTCCACTTTCGTCATACAGGGGCCATTGTGGAAGATGGGGAGTGTTTAGATTGTAAGGCAAGAATTCTGGAGGGGTGGGTTGTGGAATAAAGCACAGATTTTCCAGAATCCTCTGGCTGGCCTTTGCCCATTACATATACAGCTGCAGCTTACCACAGCCTCCAGGGCAAGGGGTAGAGAGAGAGTCCGTTCTCTCCTCCCCTCTGTTGCATAATTGGTTTGGTGCCTGTCAGTCACTGGGGACCCACCTGTGGAGTTCCTCCTGGAAGGGGTGGGTGGGGAAGTGGGCTCATGCCATGGTGGTAGAGAAGGAGAGAACCAAGCAGATTTTTGCTAGCAGGGACCAGGGAGAAAGGGAAGGAATGAGAGCGGTGGCCAGAGGGGATGGAGCCAGCCCTCATTGTGAGCAATAAAAGGTTTTTCCCAACCTGCCTTTCCCTTGACTGATTTCGGTCACACCAGTTTATTCTCCCTGGTTTGGGAACACGTTTCCCCCTAGAGCTCCATTGAGCAACTGCCAGTCTATAAGTATCTCATAAGAAAGAAATAAGATGTAGTGGTTTTAAAGATGAATACCAAATGTTAGAGAATTTTATATTGCTATTCTCATAGAAACAGCTTTTGTTTCATATGAATTATAAAAAAATGTCCATACTTGGTATTTGTAGTATTCTCAGATATACAAGCACTTTCCAATACTTAACAGATATTCATAATCTCCTGCTATTTACCAGTCTAAGAACTAGAATACAGTACAATCAAGACAATAAATGGCCTTGCCTTCAGGAATCCTGTATGCTGATCCACAGACCTTATGATAGCCAAGGGATGGTGTCATTGCCTTCTTTTAAAAATGATGAAACTGAAACTCAGATTATTTGACTTGGACTAGAAGCCAGGCTTCAGACCCCCCAGTTTTGTCTTTCTTTTATTCTGCCCTATTTCCTCATTAGCTTGACAATATTTGCCTTTAATGATCACTTTTAGATAAACTTGAAGGCTTTTTGATGACATATTTTCCCCATGTCTCTGAATTCATTCCACATGTGGGATTATTTTAAGAAGGTTCTCTATCATCATTTACATTATTAGAATATTTGTTGTGCTTTGTAATTTAAATTATGCTACAAAAGATAAGGGAAGTGAGAGAGCTACAAGCCTAATCATAAATACTTGTTTCCCTGCCCCATGATTCCAGTCTTCATTATTGAGCCCATGCCTCCACCTCACCATCACTTAGGTGATAAACTCCTCCATTGTCCACTGACCTCCTTGCCCACCATCAAACCTATTGCCAATTTAGGCAAAATTATCTTTGCCTTCCTCTTCTAATTTCCCTAGGCCACTGTTTGCTAAATATATGCCTTGTCTGAGCATATCCAGTAGCTCAGCACCACTTGAAGAAATCTAGGACTACACCTTACCTACAAATCCCACCTCTGCAGTACTCTGCACAGCAAGTGTTCAAATGCTATTGCCCAACTAAAACTTATGTTGAGGCATTTCTGAGTCTTTCATGTACCTTGGCTAAATCCTATCACTCTCATATTCAGGGAATCTCTCAGTCTTAACCCCTTGTATTTCTGCTGCCACCATTCCAATTCAGGCCCCTTACAGCACATACCCTTAATTCCCTTCCCTCCTATCACTTATTTTTATTCATATGACAAAAATCACAATCTTGATAACTTTCTGCCTACTTGGACCTTGTACCTATGTAGTGAAAGAGGCTGGAGAAAAACACATGGACATACTATCTGGTCTTACTTTAAATTCATGACCACAAAACTCATGTTAGACCTTTAATGCTGCCTTCCCAGTCCATTTCCTCCTTCCATTTTCTAGATTTTTTTCATACTTTCTCCTCAAACCCCCAACACCAGTGAACACATCCTCACTCTCAACTGAGATCTTTGCATACTATATTTGCATACTTCTTAAGAGCTTACAAAGTACATTTGCATGTCTTTTCTAACTTAAGAGTTCCCTCTTCTGTTGTAGGAAATGGCTAGTTTAAGCAGAATTCCTTAGAGCAAATGATTTGGTTATTCAGTTTGTTCTAGAATTTAGTTTACATATCTGCAGTTCAGAAGTCCTCACCATTTAAGGTCCACAGGTCAACTGGTGCTTGCATTTCTCATTCTGAAAAAGGATCCTCATACCTGCCCCACTTTCACACACTCACAGGAATATTATGTGAGCATTTGTCTGTACCGTGATTCTTTTCAACCTCAGAGCATAAAGAAACAGACTTGCCATCTTCATTCTCTGCCAGATTAATGCACAGGACTACAAAAGATAACTTTGAACTGGAGATTCAGTGATTACTTGTTTGGTCTCCAAGGTATATGATCAGTAATTTGCTATTTACGAAAAATGCCATTTTCACTATAGCCTAGAATACCTTCTAATTAAATATTAATGTTCCCTGTTTTAATATCTCTATGTATTGAAAATTTCAGAGCAAATAAGAATGAGCTTTAATTTTCTCAAAGTATACCTTTTTACTAAAGGGTTACTGTAGACAAGTGGGTCCTTCATAGAGTTGAAATGACTAGACCGATAGATGTTCAGATTATACCACTTTTCAGGAACATACCTTTTATGAAAATTCAGCTACACTTGTACAGGCAGGCCCTACTTTTCGCCACTGATGTTCCTGGAAACAGCATAAAAAATGTATCATATTTTCCAACAGGAACATTATAATTGGGGGTTGTGTTCCTGACCAAAGATTTAGCATCAAATAAATCATAGATATAATCAACAATGTGGCATAAAAGCAAAGATATAGGAACTATAAATCTCTAATCATTTAAAAGAGTTAAAAATTATACTCCAAGTCCTATAAAATGGATATAAATGTACTATATGCAATAATTATGCAAGGGAAACCAATGTATTATATGGTGTGCATAAAGCACTTAAAATACAACTCAATTGTATAGTAAATGTTATTTTAAAATAACCTTTTAGCTTCAAGAAATCTAATTTTAGCAAAAAGTCAATAATTTCTCGTGCTATCCTGCAATACAGAAATTCTTGTGGGACTGAGGGTAGCAATTGATCTCAGTGATCTAACCTTGTTTCTCAAACATGGCAGTGCATCAGAATCCCCTGAGCAGTTTTAAACATGCAGATTTCTAAGCCTGAACCCCAGAGACTCTGAGAAGGCCTCAGAGGCAAAGCAGGAATATGTATTTAAAAATTTTCCTAGGTGGAAAAAGATGATAGAGTAAGAAGGCAAGGCAAAGACCTCCCGAAATCACATATATGACATGTAAATATGACAAATACAACTAAACCCCAAAACGACCTGAAGACTTCAGAACTGACTGCCTAGATCTGGGTAAGCAGAGGAGACCTCTCAGAAAAGGGTAAAGTGGCAAAGCTAAGATTCAGCAGGACCCAAGCCCTCTCTCCACCCCAGCCCACAGGTGGGAGGAAGAGGAACAGAGCAGAGAGGGAGTAGAAGCCCAGGACCACTGAACACCTGGCCCTGGAGATCTCCAGGAACATGAACACACATAACATGGTATGCTAGTGATTAATGGGGTTGGACAACAAAGACAGACAGAACATGTGGTAAGGCTGAGATTCCAGCTGCTTGTGGAGAACAGGTATGCTCTACTGGCCCCATTGAGTATGTGGCCTGCAGTCAGCCAACTTCACCTGGCAGACATTGCAGCAGGGAAGGCAGATGGAAACACTCCTAGCTTTCTCAGCCCTGTTTTGGCCCAGCCAGAGAAGTACTGTGGGAGCTAGCCCCAGGAGCTCCTGCTTCCTGGCAGGCCCTGCTTCCACTCGCCTGTGGCTACTGTGATTGCTGCAGGCTGGGTGAAGGGCAGCTCTGCCCACAGCAACTCTAGTGGTGCACCCCCGAGTATTCTGCCAATGCACATGATTACGTGGTGGCCAACACAGCCCACCTGAAATCAGATCAATAAAAGCCAGACAGAAAAGTGCCCCACCCACTGCATGCCAACAGCTGGGGCTCCTGTATATGAAAGCGAATTGTCTTGAGTTTTTGGAACTAGAGGGTGCCTCCTCCATAAAGCTATTATTCCATAGGAAACACTTAAAAAATGGCAGAGGATTTTGGCCCAAACAAAACTACAAGACAAAACACTACACAGAGGGCTGAGTGAAACTGAAATCACCAATCTTCCTGATAAAGACATCAAATTAAAAGTCATAAACATGCTCACAGATCTACAGAAAGATATTCAAGATCTCAGGGAGGACCTCAACAAAAAGATAGATGACCTGCAAAAGAGTAACTCACAGCTGAAGAATACAGTATCTGAAATGAAAAATACAATGGAGGGATTTAATAGCAGGCTTTCACAGGTTGAAGTTGTAAATGATCTGGAAATTAGGGAGCAAATAAACAATGAAGCTGAAAAACAGAGAAGAAAGCATCTCTAGGAATGAAAGAATAATAAAAGAGCTGTGTGACTAATCCAGATGGAACAATACTCACCTAATAGACGAATCAGCAGAAGGAGAGACAAAGGGATAGAAAATCTCTTTGAGGAAATAACTGTTGAAAATTTCCTCAAACTGGGGAAGGAAATAGACACTCAGGTCATGGATGTACAGAGAGCCCCTAACAAAAGGAACCCTAGGAAGACAATACCAAGACATATAATGTTAAATGGCAAAGACCAAGACATATAATAATTAAATGACAAAGCTCAAGGATAAGGAGAGAATGTTGAAAGCAGGCAGAGAAAAAAGATTACTTATAAAGGAAACCCCACCAGGCTATCAGCAGACTTCTCAGCAGAAACTTTACAGGCCAGAAGGG
This sequence comes from Manis javanica, assembly GCF_040802235.1. Classification (NCBI taxonomy): domain Eukaryota; kingdom Metazoa; phylum Chordata; class Mammalia; order Pholidota; family Manidae; genus Manis; species Manis javanica. The sequence goes on from NC_133174.1 coordinate 57,007,079, forward strand.
AGTGGCATAAAATATTTAATATAATGAAACAGAAGGACCTCCAACCAAGAATACTCTACCCAGCAAGAATATAATTTCAATTTGAAGCAGGGATTAAACAATTTTCAGATAAACAAAAGTGGAAGGAATTCATCACCACTGAGCCAGCCGTACAGGATATGCTAAAACACCTGCTGTAGATGGAAATGTTCCTAAGAATAAATAGTTGTCACCAGTGAAAATAAACCCACAGTAAAGGCAGTAGACCAATTAATTAGGAAGCAAGTATGAAATTAAATCAACTACTCACAATATCAACAAAGGGATACACAAAAATAGCAGAATATGACACTTAATATATAAAGTGTGGAGGAGGAAGAGGAAGAAGGGGAAAGAAGGACCTTTAGATTGTGTTTGAAGTAGAGTAATCAGTGACTTAAGATACATTATTAGATAGTAAGGAAGCTATCCTTGAACCTTTGGTAACCACAAATCTAAAGCTTACAGTGGCAATAAGGACATACCTATCAATAATCACCTTAAATGTAAATGTACTGAATGCACCAGTCAAAACACATAGAGGGGCAGAATGGACATAAACAAGACATATTTATATGCTGCCTGCAAGAATCTCAGAGGACATACACAGACTAAATAAAAGTGAAGGTTTGTAGAAATATATTTCATGAAAATAATAGGGAGAGAAAAGCAAGAATAGCAGTACTTATATCAGACAAAATAGATCTCAAAACAAAGTCACAAGAAACAAAGAAGGACATTATATAATAACAAAGGGGTCAGTCCAACAAGAGTATATAACCATTGTAAATATCTATGCACCCTATATAGAAGCACATAAATATGTAAAACAAAGACTAACAGAATTAATGGAGGAAATAGACTGCAATACATTCATTTTAGGAAACTTTAACATACCACTCACATGAATAAATCAACCAGATAGAAAATAAGTAAGGAGACAGAGGCACTGAACAATGCATTAGAACCGATAGACCTAACAGACACCTACAGAACACTCCACCCAAAAGCAGCAGGATACACATTCTTCTCAAGTGTACATGGAACGTTTTCCAGAATAGATCACATACTAGGCCACAAAAAATGCCTCAATAAATTAAAAAAAATTTAAGCAGCTTCTAGACTGCAATGGTATGAAATTAGAAATAAATTACACCAAGAAAACAAAAAAGCCTACAAACACATGAATACTAAACAACATGCTTTTAAATAATCAATGGATCAATGAACAAATTAAAACAAAAATCAAACAATACATGGAGACAAAACAAAAATTAAACAGCCGAAAACATCTGGGATGCAACAAAAGCAGTTCTAAGAGGAAAGTACATAGTAAAACAGGCTTACCTCAAGAAACAAGAATAATCCCATATAAACAGTCTAAACTCACATTTAAAGAAACTAGGCAAAGAAGAACAAATGAACCCAAAAGTTAGTAGAAGGAGGGAAATAATAAAGATCAGAGCAGAAATAAATAAAATTGAGATGAATAAAACAATAGAAAGAATCAATGAAACCAGAAGCTGGTTCTTTGAGAAAATAAAACAGATAAACTCCTAGCCAGACTTATCAAGAAGAAGAAAGTGTACTCACATAAACAGAATCTGAAATTAAAAATGAATAATCACAATGGACACCACAGAAATACAAAGAATAATTAGTACTATGAAAAATTATATGCCAATAAGATGGACAACCTAGAAGAAATGGACAACTTTCTAGAAAAATACAACCTTCCAAGATGGACACAGAAACAAAAATCTGAGCAGACCAATCAGCAGCAAGGAAATTGAGCTGATCATTAAAAATCTACCTAGAGACAAAACCCTGGCACAGATGGCTTCACAACTGAATTTTATCAATCATTTAAGAAGAGTTAATACCCATCCTTCTTAAAGTATTCCAAAAAGTAGAAGAGGGAATACTTCCAAACTCATTATAATACCCAAACCAGACAAAGACATCAAAAAAAGAAAAATAAAATTATAGATCAGTATCCCTGATGAACATAGATGCCAAAATCCTCAACAATTAGAAAACTGAAATAAAAAATACATAAAAAAGATCATTAATCATGACCAAGTAGTATTTACTCCAGGGATGCAAGGATGGTACAATATTCATAAATCAATCAATGTCATACATCACATCAACAAAAAAGGACAAAAATCACATGATCATCTCAACAGATGCTGAAAAAGCATTTGACAAAATTCGACATCCATTTGTAATCAAAACTCTTAACAAAATGGGTATACAGGATACGTACTTCAACATTATAAAGGCCATATATGAAAAACCCACAGCCAACATCATACTTAATAGCAAAAATATGAAAGCTTTTCCTCTAATATCAGGAACAAGACAAGGATGCCCACTCTCACCACCTTTATTTAACAGTACTGGAGGTGCTAGCCATGGCAATCAGACAACACAAAGAGATAAATGGCATCCAAATTGGTAAGGAAGAAGTTAAGCTGTCATTCTTTGCGCATGACATGATATTATACATAGAAAACCCTAAAGACTCCACCAAAAAACTATTAGAAGTAATAACTGAATTCAGCAAAGTTGCAGGATTAAATTAATACACAGAAATCTGTTGCATTCCTATATACTAACAACGAATTAGCAGAAAGAGAAACCAGGAATAACAACTCCCTTTACAATTGCACCTAAAGAATAAAATACCTAGGAATAAACCTAACCAAGGAAGTGAAAGGCCTATACTTTGAAAACTACAAGACACTCATGAAAGAAATTAAAGAAGACACTAATAAATGGAAATCTATCTCATCATCAAGGATAGGAAGAATTAATATTGTCAGAATGGCCATCCTGCCTAAAGCAATCTAAAGATTCAGTGCAATCCCTATCAAAATACCAATGGCATTCTTCAATGAGCTAGAACAAATAGTTCAAAATTCATATGGAACCACAAAATAGCCCAAATAGCTAAAATCATCCTGAGAAAGAAGAGCAAGGCTGGGGGGATTTTGCTCCCTGACTGCAAGCTCTACTACAAAGCTGCAGTAATCAGAACAGTTTGGTACTGGCACAAGAACAGACCCACAGATCTATGGATCAGAATAGAGAGCCCTGATATAAACCCGCACATGTATGGTAAATTAATATATGATAAAGGAACCATGAATATACAGTGGGGAAAAGAGCCTCTTCAACAACTGGTGTTGGCAAAACTGGACAGCTACATGTCAGAGAATGAAACTGAATTATTGTCTAACTCAATACACCAAAGTAAACTCAAAATGGATCAAAGACTTGAATGTAAGTCATGAAACCATAAAACTCTTTAAAAAAATAGGCAAAAACCGCTTGAATATAAACATGAGCAACTTTTTCCTGGACACATCTCCTCAGGGAAGGGAAACAAAGTAAATGAACATGTGGAGCTACATTAAACTAAAAACCTTCTGTACAGCAAAAGATACCATCAGCAGAACAAAAAGGCATCCTACAGTATAGGTGAATATATTCATAAATGACTTATCCAATAGAGGGTTAACATCCAAAATATATAAAGAACTCATATACCTCAACACCCCAACACATAATCCGATTAAAACTTGGGTGGAGGACCTGAACAGACACTTCTCCTAAGAAGAAATAGAAATGGCCAACAGGCACATGCAAAGATGCTCAACATTGTTAATCATCAGGGAAATGCAAGTTAAAATCACAGTGAGATATCGCTTCACACCAGTTGGGATGGCCAATATCCAAACGGCAAGAAACAACAAATGTTGGTGAGGATGTGGAGAAAGGGGAACCCTCCTACACTGCTGGTGGGAATGTAAATTGGTTCAACCATTGTGGAAAGCAATATGGAGGTTCCTCAAAAAAGTATAAATAGAAATACCATTTTAGCCAGGAATTCCACTCTTGGGAATTTACCCTAAGAATGCAGGATCCCAGTTTGAAAAAGACATGTATACATTCCTGTGTTTATCACAGCACTATTTACAATAGCCAAGAAATGGAAGCAATCTAAGTGTCCATCAATAGATGAATGCATAAAGAAGAGGTGGTACATATATACAATGAAATATTATTCAGCCATAAAAGGAAAACAAATCCTACCATTTCCAATAATATGGATGGATCTAGAGGGTATTATACTTAGTGAAATAAGCCAGACAGAGAAAGACAAATACGGAATGATTTCACTCATTTGTGGAGTACAAAAACAAAGTAAACAGAAGGGTCAAAATAGCAGTAGACTCAGACACTGAGAAGGGACTAGTGATTACCAAAGGGGAGAGCTTTGGGAGGGTGGGGGCTCAGGAAGAAACGGATTATGGGGCACTATAATTTGAAATCTCAATATAGGTAAGTCACCGTGCTGGTAGTACAGCACGGAGAATACAATTAATGACTCTATAACATCTTACTATATTGATTGACTGCAATGGGGGAGGTGAGGACTTGATAGTATGAGTGAATGTTGAACTGTGTTGTGTATTTGAAGCCATGATAAAATTGTGTATCAATGATACTTTATTAAAAAGTAAGAATAAAAAATTCCTTAGGTGATTCTAATGCATGGCTGAGTTAAGAACCCTAGGCATGGATATGTGAGTACCTATTTTTCATTCTCCTCTTTTTCTTTTTTAAGTAAGCTGATACATTCAGAATGATTCCATTTACCATAAAATTTGTACTGGTAATAGATTTAATAAATGTTTCCAAGGCTTGCTTCTATTGAAAAACTTTTAAAAAAGTAAAGAGTGTCTTGAAATTTGAAAAACATTTTAATAAGTCAGGACTATCTCCACATTTCTCTACTCACCCACTCCTATCTGTAGCTTTGAATAGTCTTAGGGCTTGTATGAAACACGTGCTCTTAAATCATTTCTCCAAACATGACAGCTTTTTGAGAGCCATCAGTTCTTTACAATTGATTAGGAAGCAGTAAGAATTGCTAAGCCATTAATTGCTAGTTTTTTTTTAAGGAGCTGCACATGTCACCTACTAGAGATATTTATATCAAGCCTTTCTTCCCCTAGTAGATTAAAAGCTCCATGAAGGCAAAGACTAGGTCTTATATAGCTTTTATTTTCCACTGTAAATCCTAACACATAAGAGGAACTCAGTATATAGTTATTGAACAATAAGTTTTAACACCTCCCACAATTAGGAAGCCAGGCATAAGATGGTATTTTGTACCCAATACTTGTTCACTTTTGAGAAGATTGTTCTCTGGACCGGTTGCATTCATGGGTCCTAATGTGTGAACCTAAATCTTACTACTTAGTATTTGGAGTTGGGCGCCGCTTAGATAATGTTATACAACTTCCTCTTTTTTAAAATGAGAAAACTGATGCCTAGAGAAAAGGAAGTGCTTTAAGATTATCATGCCATGTTTCTATCCTTCCCCCCACCACCGTTTATCATATATTTGAGTACCTGCTATGTGCCAGCCTTAAGGAACTAATGGTCTGTTTCTTCTAGGATGTAAGAGGCAAGGTCATTTTCTGAAAAGGGGTAGAGTGGGGGGATTGTGCTCTGGTGGTTTGAGGAGAGTGAAGAATATTTGAAAAAGTTGTGGTAGATAGTGATAAGGAGTGTATTGACCAGAAAAATATGGCAAGATTGGTAAGTAGTATTCAAGGACCTGCTGTAGGTAGTAATTTTGATTTTATGTACTGAAAGCCATCTGGCATGTGACTTAGCCTCATAATTGGCTACTGGATACTGGTGCAGAGAAAGTGGATAGTAGGAATGATCAATGGTTGGACTTTGTGAAATGGGTACAAAACATCATCATCCTCATCAACAATATCATAGTGAGGCAAGAGATTTGTAGTTTTGGCAGTAGTGTTACTGCAGTGATGCACCATGGACCCTACGCTGAATAAAGAAGGAAGAGAAGAAAATTCTAATGAATAGGGAGAAGGCAGAGGAGGAAGCATCAGTGAACTGGAGATCTTGATGAGCTGGAAGAATAGTGATAGTGGGAGTAGTTGAACCAGCAACTTGGAAGGTTGTGGTGAAAGAACGGCATGTTTGAATTAGTGATCTTGGAGATGGGAGTGGTAAAGAGTGATGATGACAAGTTCCAAGGTGTTGGGAGTGGGTGGCTGACAGGTAATGGAAGGAGAGGGTTATTGAAGATGATGAGGTTAAGGAACTGAGTCATCAGTTTATTAGATGTACTGTTCCACACTTTCATTAAATTATGTACCTTTTAAGTGGTAATAAAAATAGACCCCACACCCAACCAATCTTTATTTAAAAAATCACTTAGAAGCAAAGTGAGGTTAATACATTCTATAGTTTGAGGCAATTCATGAGAGCTAATAATGTTCAGTAACTATTTCCTCCATGTTCAGTAGTTTTACTATGAAATTTATTGTCTGAATCAAGCTTTCTTTAAGTAAAAGTTGGGATCTTTCTTAGTGTTCACAAGAGACACATTTAAATGTCAGCTCTAGGACAGCTCTTCTAGGCTATTCAAAGTTCATTCTCCAAGGAATTTGAAGAGCTCTCAGAATGGATATGTTAAATTCGCTGTTGCAGCAAGAAAGATGTGTGTGAATTTTCTATCTCTGCCTCTGCTATGTCCTTTGTCTTGGCACACTGTCAGGTTTCCTCTTCTAAAAAATGGTTCCTTGAACCCTGCCTTACCCTCAGGCTGCTTTCTCCACTCTCTTCTTCCTTTCATTTCTATAAATACTTATCTTTCTCTACATGTATTGGAAAGAGCTATTTTTCTTGATGTATATTGGAGAGAAAAGAGCAATAATCCTACCATCATAACATACAGCTTTTGTCATTTGAGGGTGTACTTTTCCATATATGTAGATGCGTATGTGTTACCTGTTTGCATATATGTATATGTTTTTCATGGTTTTAATCAAAGATTGTAATTCTTATGAGGGTAGTAGGCCTGCTTTGCCTGCCACTATATATCCAGTATGTGCCTTCTACATTAGGAGGGGCATCATAATTAAATGTCACATGAATGAATGGCATATATTTTAAATTCATATTTTGATTTTTTTCTATTAAACATATCAAGCATATCCTGTTCTTTTCCATATTCTTTATAATATTTAACAAGTACCTTATTGTTTTAATATATCACAAATTACTATTTTCCTACAGCTGTACATTTCAAACAGTTTACATTTTTTTGGTATTACTGGCAGCAATGAAATGCATGCCTACCTGCATTTATGGATTTGTTTACTACTGTTGTTTTTTTTGAACAATTTTTTAAGATAAATTCCAAGGAGTGGGATTACTAGCAAAAGGGTGTGAATGTTTTTATTCTGTTAAGCTTATTGAAAGGATTGTACCTTTCTTAAATGCTTTGCAACTTGGCTTCTGCCCCTGCCACTTCCATGAAACATGTTTTCTCAAAAGTCACCAGTTGCTTCTTAATTGCCAGTTCAACCTGGTTGTTCCAAGAACATTCTTAATTCTCTTGCAATATTTTATACTAATTTACCATTACTTTCTTGAAACTCTTTCCTCTCTTGGGTTGATGACATGGCATTCTTCTGGTTCTCTTTCTACCTCCCTGACTGATTTTCTTCCTTGAACCCCCTGAATGTAACCTTTCCCATGGTTCTGTCCTATTCACTATAGCGCTATTATCTCTATATTAATAACCCTAAAACCTGTGTCTGTAGTTCTGACCTCTTAATCTCCAGACTTGCATTTCTTACTCACTAGCATGCCGTACCATATATTCACTATGTCTACAAATGAATTAATTTTCCCTCTCCAATCAGTTCCCCCTAACCATTCTTTTTCATGCAATGCTACTGTTATTTCTGGAGTCTGGATACCATGGAGACATTTTAATCTTTTTTCCTCCTTGCTCCAACCATTCCATCAGTTGCCCTGTTATGTAAATTCTAATTTCCCAATGTCCTGTGTTTCTTTCACTTTGTTTTTCCTGAATTCATTCATTCATTCAAAAATAGTTGAGAACTACTGTGTACCAGGCACTATTTAAGTCATCAAAGATATAATAGTGAATAAAGCAGACAAAAATCCTGGCCATCATGGAGTTGATATGCTTGTGGAGGAAGACACACAAGCAGGTAAGTAAAATATATAGGGTGTCATAATGAAAAGTTATATGGAGAAAGATTAGGGAAGTTGGGTAGGGAAGATTTGGACAGGGTATGTATGTGCACACAGTTTTAAATGGCATACACCAGTAAAATTAACTGAGAAGGCAACACTGATGCAGGTATTTGAAGAAGGTGAGGAGAGAGCCAGGCATATATGGAAGGGCACAAGTGAAGCATTCCAGGAAGAATGAGTAACAAGTGTAAAGACCCTGATACAGGAGAGATCATAGGGGTTCCAGAAATAGCAAAGTGGCACTGTGACTGAAGCAGTGTGAGTAAAAGGAAGGGTAGTAGGAGGTGAGGTCAGAGAGGTGAGGGAAGAGGACCAGATCAGGTGGGGCTTTGGAGGCCATTATAAAGACTTAAGCTTTTTTACTATGAGTGAAATGGGAAGCCATTAGAGGGTTCTGAGCAAAACAGCAAGCAGCTCTGAGTTTTTTATTGGCATGAAAGCTCTGGCGGCTGGGTTGAGACTAGACTGTAGCAGGGCAAAGGTTGAAGCAGAAAGTAATAATGAGGTTATTGCATTAAGCCAGGCAAGAGTTGTTGATGTCTTGAACCAGGATAGTGGTAGTGAAAGTGGTAAAATATTGTTGGATTCTCTATTTGCTTTTGATTGGATGTGGAATGTGAGAGGAGATAAAGGAGACAAGGATAACTTCAAGGTTTTGGTCTGAACTGGGAGAATGTGTTTTTCAGTTATTTGTGTGTGTATGTGCATGTATGTGTGATATCTTGATTCTTGGAACTCCCATAATTCATGTTGTTATGTTACTTTCCTTAATTACTTTTCAGCTGGGCAGTATAAACATTCTCCATAAATATTCATTAGTAAATCTGATCTCCTTTCCTAGCCTCTCTCCTCACTCCAAGTTCTTCCTTCATAAAGTGAGGCACTAATCATGTGATCATCGTCAGTGGCTTCCAATTGCCCTTAATTTAGCAGGCAGAGTTCTCAGTCTTGTATTCAAGGCCCCTTCATAATTATCAACCCAACCTATTTTTTCAACTCTATCCTCTACTATTCACTTATATGTTACAGAGAAATTGGCTTAGTGCTCCTTGAATATTGTGTTTGAATCAACATTTAACATATTACAGATCATGTTTATTTGGTGCAGGCATATATTTTATTGCACATTATTACACTTCACAGATACTGTGTTTCTTACAAACTGAAGGTTTCTGGCAACCCTGCATCAAGCAAGTCTATCAACAATATGTTTCCAACAGCATTTGCTCACTTTGTGTCCCTGTGTAAAGTTTTAGTAATTCTTACAATCTTTCAAATATTTTTTCATTATTATTCTTTTTGTTATGGTGATCTATGATCAGTGATCTTTGATGCTGTTATTGTAATTATTTCAAGGCACCAAAAACTGCACATATAAGACATGAACTTAATTGGTACATATGTGTGTTCTGACTACCTCACCAACCAGCTGTTTTCCCATCTCTCTTCCTTCTCAGAGCCTCCCTATTTTCTGAGACACAACAATTAGTCCCATTAATAACCCTACAATGGTTTCTAAGTGTTCAAGTGAAAGGAAGAGTTTCACACCTCTCACTTTAAATCAAAAGCTAGTAATGATTAAGCATAGTGAATAAGGTATGTTGAAAGCAAAGAAAGGCTGAAGGCTAGGCCTTTTGTGCCAACCAGTTAGTCAAGTTGTGAATGCAACAGTTCTTGAAGGAAATGAAAAGTGCTCCTCCTGTGAACACACAAATGGTAAGAAAGCAAAGCAGACTTACTGCTGATATGGAGAAAGTTTTAGTGGTCTGGACAGAAGATCAAACCAGCCACAACATTCTCTTAAGCCAAAGCCTGATGCAGAGCAAGGCCCTAACTCTCTTCAATTCTAGGAAGGCTGAGAGAGGTTAAGGAGGCTACGGGAGAAAATTCTGAAGCTAGTAGAGGTTGGTTCGTGAGGTTTAAGGAAAGAAGCCATCTCCATAACATCAAAGTGCAAGGTGAAACAGCAGGTATTGAGGTAGAAGCTGCAGCAAGTTATCCAGAAAATCTAGCTAAGATATTTAATGAAGGTAGGTACACTGAAAACTGATTTTCGATGCAGACCAAACAGCTTCTATTGGAAGAAGAAGCCATCTAGGACTTTCATAGCTAGGGAGGAGAAGTCAATGCCTGGCTTCAAAGCTTCCAAGGACAGGCAGCCTCTCCTGTTAGGGGCTAATGCAGCCAGTGATAGTAAGTTGAAACCAAGGCTCATCTGCCATTCTGAAATCCCAGGGCCCTTAATAATTATGCTAAATCTGCTCTGCCTGTGCTCTATAAATGGAATAACACAGGCTGCATAACAGCTCATCTGTTGACGACATGGTTTACTGAATAGTTGAAGCCCACTGTTGAGACCTGCTAGCCAGAAAAAAGATTCCTTTAAAGAAGGATGCCATTAAGAACATTCACGGGAAGAGGCCAAAATGCCAACATGAACAGGAGTTTGGAAGAATTGATTCCAGCCTTCAAGAGTGACTTCGAGGGGTTCAAGACTTCAGTGGAGGCACTAACTGAGATGTGGTGGAGACAGCAAGAGAACTAGAATTAGAAGTGGAGCCTGAAGATGTGACCAAATGGCTGCAATCTCATGATAAAACTTGAAGAGATGAGGAGTGTTTCTTATGGTGAGCAAAGAAAGTGGTTTCTTGAGATGGAATCTACTCCCGGTGAAGATGATGTGAAGACTGTTAAATGACAACAGAGGATTCAGAGTATTACATAAACTTAGCTGATAAAGCAATGGCAGGGTTTGAGAGGACTAACTCCAACTTTGAAACCAGTTCTACTGTGGGTAAAATGCTACGCAACAGCATTGCATGCTAAAGAGAAATCATTCGTGAAAGGAGGAGACAATTGATGTGGCAGACTTCACTGTTGTCTTATTTTAAATAAGTTGCCATAGCCACCCTAACTTAAGCAACCAACACCCTGATTAGTCAGCAGCCATACCAATAGTGAGGCAAGACCCTCTACCTGCAAAAAGACTGGGACTCATTTAAAGCTCAGATGAAGGTTAGCATTTGGTAGCAATGAAATATATCTTAATAAAGGTATGTACATTGTCTTCTTAGACACGATGCTATTATACACTTAATAGATAAAGTATAGTATAAATATAACTTTTATATGCAGTGGGAAACCAAAAAATTCATTTGACTTTTTAAAATTAAGGTATCATTAATATGCAGTCTTATGCTCAAGTTTCACATGAGCAACATTGTGGTTACTACATTCCCCCCTATTATCAAATCCCCACCACATACTCCATAACAGTCACTGTCTATCAGCATAGTAAGATGCTATAGAGTCATTTGACTTTTTTATTGTGATGTTTGGTTTATTGCAGTAGAATAAACTGGAATCACATCTGCAATATCTCCAAGGTATTCCAGTATAGCATAATGGTTAAGAATGGATAGTCTTATAACTTGGACACCCTGTGTTTGAAATGTGGTTTCATTTTGCGTTGTGTGCTTTTAGGCCATTTATTTAACCTGTGTGCCTCAGTTTTCTCTCTGTAAAACTGAGATAATAGTAATCTACTTCATAGAGATATTTTGAGGATGGAAGGAATTTGTATGTAAACAGTGCTGGACACATTTTAAGTACTCTAATATGTTAACTTTTTGTTGTTTCTGTTACTGTTTCTCTCAATCCTTTTCTCTCTCCCTCTCCCCTCCTTCACCCTGCATTACAATATCAGCTCTGTGAGGGCAGGGATTTTTGTCTGTTTTGTTCTATCCCCACTAACTACAACAGTGTCTGAAACATAAGAAACACTCAGTAAATATTTATAGAATGAATGCTTGTAGATTCCTCAGCCTGAAATGTCTACTACTGATGCCTCTTCCTCCTAGTCTTTCCTTTAAGAACCTGTCCAGTCTATAATGCTCATCAATGAATGCCATTTTTTTTCCATAGAATGCTTTTTGATTTTCTCATCCTTCTCTCCAAACAAAATTTAATCTCTCAGTTGTTTGAACTTGAGTAATATCTTATTTGTGCTTTTCTTATATCCTTTATTTCTCTTTGCCTTTCATCTTAGTCATTTGTATCCTATCTTGCCTACTAGATATTAAGTTCTTAAAGCACAGAATATGTATTACTCATTTTTGTATCCCCTGTGGTATGTAGTATAATGCCTTGAGCATGGTAGATGCTTAGTAAACATTTGCTGATTGAAATGAATTGAATTTCTCCTGTTTATATGCTTAGTTTTATATGAATTTTCAGATTTCTAAGTCATGCTTCCAAAGTATTAAATCTCTATGCAATTTATTTCTTATGTGTCCGAAATGTTCAAGCTTAGAAAGATTGTACTTTTTTATGTGCAGTTGCAGAAGAAGTAGATCTGTCTTAATGAAACCTTGTTTTAATTGCCTAAGAATTTTATACCATATCATGAATTATTCTAATAGTAAAGGAGAGGGTTTATCAAATATGATAGCATATAGCTGGAATTCAGTGGTCTAGTAACCTATCCTAAGAACTAGAATGGAGAAAAAGGGCTTTCTGCAGATGAAGTATGTGTCACAAAACCCATGCACTTAAGCTCATGTACTTTATAGGGTAAGCTCCTCAAATCCTCACTCATGATTTATTTACTCATCATTATGCTTGAATCATGATTATCAGATTTTCCAGCCAACAGCAGTGGAGAGAGCAATATAGAAATATTTGAAAAGCTCCTAGAAGATAGTAGGAGGGAGGGATAGCTGACTATAAGGAAAGAAACATAAAAAACAAAAAACAGACCAAGGACTCACAGCAGGGTGAGTCCTCTGTTGCTTAAATCAGCCCTCTATTCCTTAAATTGGCCTTCAGGGCATCAGTGTGTTACAACAGTACAGTACTTAATGTTCATAATAATCCAAATTCATCACAAAATGATAAATTGTGATCATCCACCATATTCTACATATGTAGATAAACATTCAGTATTGTGACTAGATTTCTATCCAACAGATTAGAGTAAAAATGGTTTGTTTAGAAAATAATAAGCACTTAACTAGCTTGACAACTTAGGTAACTCATTCCTGAGACTGTATGGATAATCAAGGTTTTCCTGCATTCAATATGTACTTCCATTTTCAGGTCCCTCTAACTAGAATTGAAATACAATGATGAGGCACCATGAGGCAGTGAATCCATAAAAATGAATTGTTTATTCACACTACATTTATAACATAGGAAATATGATTATAGAACAGATGTTGACTGATTTAAATGCTGTATGCTCAGTCATGTTAGTGTTTATTTGATAAGGAATGCCATTTGTTTAGTATTGTTCATTTATTCAGTGACTGTAGCCTGGAATTTTATTAGATGCTGCATAACTGTACATCTCTATCCATCAGAATGCTGAGAGAATCTGAGCTTGAATGAGATTTGATAAGAACTAGGAACTTCTTTTTAGCTTGGGGAGTAAAGAAGGAAAGAAGTCTTTATTTTGGAATGTTTTCAAATTTAAACCTCTTTGTTTTGTTTTATTTAATTTATATATGGAGCCAGAACACAAAAGCAACTAGTATTCTGGCAGTATTTATTCCTTTTTGAACTTTTCTCTGAAAACTTGCATTTTTATAAAAGCCTTGTCAGTAACTACCGAGGGAGAGAGAGAGAACCAAGAAAACTTCCTGAAATGGAACCATTTGCAACTGATGTGTTTCTGAATAATGGAGAAAACTAAAATTTAATTTAATAAGTACTGCAAAACTAAACAGTTCTTATGTTTGAAATAAATTATTCAACTAATTTTTTATTCTCCCTCGGAGCCTGTTAGCAAATATCTTTTGAATTCAAATATATTTGAATAAATAGATGTAGGACCTAGATAATTTGGATAAGTCATTTCAAAACCTGGATTAACTATGACATAAAGAACTAACATCTTAGGCGATCTTGCAACATATTGTACAATTTAAGATATAGTGAAACAGATTTTTAAAATTAAGACCTTAAGCAACATATTTGAGAATGAACTTTATTTTTAAGAATAAGATAAATAAGTTTCTAGCTTCCCACCCAAATCCTTGTGTGTATATTTTGCCCTCTTGAGAAAGGCAGAAGAGGATTTTTAATTGTTGCCAATGCAGATCAAGAGTTGTCAGCTAACCTCTATCAGATATACAACCAAACTGAAGTCAGTTCAGAAGGATGTAATGTTGTATAAATGAAGTGTTATTCAGTATTATAAATTTCCTGTAATCTCTATAAATAGTCTTTATTATAATAATAATCTGTTGTCAGTATTTATGGGTCTATTTCTTTTTTGTTTTGTGTTTTAGATTCCACAGGTAAGTGAAATATGGTATTTGTCTTTCTCTGATTCATTTCACTTAGCATGATTATCCTCTAGGTCCATTCATATTGTTGCAAATGGCAAGATTTCCTTCTTTTTATGGCTAAGTTATATTCCATTGTGTATACGTACCACATCTTCTTTATCCATTGATTTATTGGTGTGCACTTGGGTTGCTTCTATATCTTTGCTATTGTAAATAATGCAGCAATGAACATAGGTGTGCATATTGATGGTTACCTTAGGTAGGTGGGGGTGGGAGGTGATGGGTGAAATAGGTGAAGGGGATAATGAGGTTACAAAGTTCAAATTGTAAAATAAGTTAGTCATAGGAATGAAAGTACAACATACAGAATGTAACAAATAATAATATAATATCTTGGTATGGTAACAGGGGGTAACTGCACTTACTGTGGCAAGCATCCAGTAATGTATATAATTATTAATTCACTGTGTTGTACATCTTAAACTAATATAATATTGTATATCAACTTTATTCTGATATAAAAATAAACATGCAGACATAAAAATAACAATAATAAACCCAATGTATGTTAAAATAAATACCATTTTTGATGAACAGTAACTATAATTTCTACTCTTCATCAGGAACATTCATGTGAAATGGTATTTCTTTTCCCACAAGTGCACTGTAGTAAAGAATACAATGGCCACTAGTATAGATTGGTGCCTTGCCTTAATCCATGCCAAGGTGACAACAGTTTTACTCACCACTGCTTTTATTTTCACAACAGCTTTATTGAGATGTAATTCACATACCATACACTTGACCTATTTAAAGTGTACAATTAAATAGTTTTTAGTAATTTACAGAATTGTGCAACCATCATCAAAATTAATTTTAGAGTCATAAAAAGAGGCTCAATATCCATAACCAGTCATTCCCCATTTCCCTCTAATCTTCCCTTCAACCTCTAGTAACCATCAATTCATTTTCTGTTTCAGATTGGACTACTCTGGACATTTCAAACAAATGGAATCATATAATATATGTGGGTTTTTTTTCTTTTTCATTCAGCATGGTATTTTCAATGTTTATCCATGTTGTAGCATGAATCAGCATTTTGTTATTTTTTTTATGTTTAAAGAATATTCCATTGTATGGATTCTACATTTTGTTTATCCATTCATCAGTGGATTTGGTTGATTCTACTTTTTGGCTATTATGTCTAATGCTGCTATAAATACATGTGTACATGTTTTTGTGTGGATGTTTGTTTTCTCTTGAGTGTATACACAGGAGTGAAATTTCTGGGTCATATGGTAACTCTAAGTTTAACTTTTTGAGGGGCTGCCAGACTGTTTTCCAAAGTGACTGCACCATTTTACAATCCTGAAAAGAATGTAGGAGCGTTAGAATTTTTCCACATCCTCACCAACACTTGTTATTATCTGTCTTTTTTATTATGTCCATCCTAATGAGTGAAATGATATTTCAATTTTGGTTTTGATTTGTATTTCCCTAAAGACTGATATTGGGCATCTTTTTTATGTGCTTATTGGCTAATTATATATCTCCTTTGGAGAAATACCTATGCAAATCTTTTGCCTCTTTTTTAACTGAGTTTTTTTTAATTGAGTTTATTTAATTGAGTTTTTTATTAATTGAGTTATATATATATATAACCTGTAAATATTGTCTCCAATTCTGTGGGTTGTTTTTTACATGTTCTTGATGGTGTCCTTTGTAGGATGAAAGGTTTTAATTTTGATAATGTCCAATTTATATATTTTTTCTTTTGCTGTTTTTGGTGTAATTTCTAAGAAACTATTGCCTAATCCAAGTTTACAAGGATTTACTCCAGCTTTCTTTTAAGGGTTTTATAATTTTAGCTCATACTTTGAAGTTTGTGATCCATTTTGAGTTAATGTACCTCTGTGATATAAAGAAAGGGCACAAATTCATTCTTTTGCATATTGTTGAGCAGTTGTCCTAGCACTCTTTGTTAAAGACTGTTATTTCCCCCATTGAATTGAATTGTCCTGTCACCCTTGTGAAAAATCAATTGATTGTAAATGTTAAGTTTATTTCTGGACTCTCAATTCTAATCCATTGATCTATATATGTCTGTGCTTAGGCCAGTACCACTCTGTCTTGATTATTGTGTAGCTTTATAGTATGTTTTGAAATCAGGAAGTGTGTATCCTCTCACTTTGTTCCTTTTCAAGATTGTTTTGGCTATTCTGTGCTCCTTGAATTTCCATATGAGTTTTAAAATCATCCTGTCTATTTCTGCAAAGATTCTGGATGGGATTTTGATTTTGATTATGTTGAATCTGTAGATGAATTTGGGAAGTATTGCCACCTTAACAGTATTAAGTCTTCCAGTCTGTGGCCATGGAATGCCATTCCATTTATTTAGGTCTTCTTTACATTCTTTCAATAATGTTCTATAGTTATTGGTATATAAGTTTTACTCTTATTTTGTCAAATTTATTCCTAAGAATTTTTAAAAATTTTTGTCAGACTTATTGTGAGATACCATGTAATGTTATATAAGTTTAAGGTGTACAAGATTATATACATATAAATGTACACATATGTTTTTCAAAATGATTACCAAAGAAAGGTTAGTTAACATATCCATCACTTCACATAGGTACCGTTTTTTTGGTGTGTGTGATGAGAACATTTAAGACCTACTTTCTTATCCACTCTCAAATATATAATACAGTATTATTAATTTTAGTCATCGTGCTGTACATTAGAACCCCAGAACTTATTTGTCTCATAACTGGAAGTGTATACCCTTTACCACCTTCACCCATCTTCCTCCCACCCTTGGCAACCACCAATCTATTCTCTGTTTCTATGAGTTAAGGTTTTTTTTGATTCCACATATAAGTGAAACCATACAGTATTTGTCATTCTCTGTCTGACTTATTTTTCTTAGCATAATTCCTTCTGGGTTCATTCATGTTGTCACAAAGGCAGGATTTCCTCCTTTTAGTGGCTGAATAATATTATATTCTGTGTGTGTGTATGTGTGTGTCATTTTCTTTATCCATTCATCCATTGAAGGACATTTAGGTTGTTTCCCTGTCTTGGCTATTGTAAATAATACTTCTACGAATAAGCTGGGGATGCAGGTATTTCCTTGAAATGGTGATTTCACTTCCTTTGGAGATATATTCACAGCAGGATTGGTGGGTCATAGGGTAGTTCTATTTTTAATTTCTTGATGAACCTCCATGTATTTTTTTATAGTGGTTATACTAATGAACATTCCCACCAGTAGTGTACCAGAGTTCCTTTTCCCCATCAGCACCTGTTATGTCTTGTCTTTTTGATATCAGCCATTCTAACTGGTTTGATATGAGATCTCATTATGGTTTGGCTTTGCATTTCCTGATGGTTAGTGATGTCAAACACCTTTTCATGTACCTATTGGCGATTTGTACATCTTCCTTGGAAAAATATTTGTTAGGTCCTTTGCCCATTTTTTAATCAGATTATTGTTTTTATTTTTGGTGGTATTGTAAATGGGATTTTTAAAATTTCACTTCCAGTTGTTCTTTACAATTATAGATACACAACGTTTTTATACTGATTTTTTAAATTATTATTTAGGTAGTTTATTAGCTCTAGTTGTGTGTGTTTGTGTGTGTGTATGTGTGTTTGTGTGTTTATGTGTGTATTCCTTAGGATTATTTTTATATATTGTCAGATCATCTACAGGTAGAGATAGGTTTTCTTCTTCCTTTCCAATCTGGACACCTTTTATTTATTATTGACCAATGTCATAGCTATAACTTCTAATACAATATTGAATAAAAGTGGTGAGAGCAGACAACTTTGGCTTGTTCAAGTTTTCACCATTTACTATGAATTTCACTCTGGGTCTTCCTTAGGGTCCCTATATCCAGTTAGGAAGTTTCTTTCCATCCCTAATTTGCTGAGTGTATTTATCATGAAAAAGTACTGAACTTTTCAACATGTTCTTTATGTCATTTGAAATATTCATGTTTTTTCCCTTCATTCTTTTTATATGGTGCATATCATTAATTGATTATCTAATGTTAAACCTTGCATTCCTGGGATGAATCCCACTTGGGCATAATGTATCCATCAGCTATTGGTTTATAATTTTCCTTTCTAATGATATCTATGTCTGGTTTTGGTATAGAGTAATTCTGACCTCATAGAATAAGTAGGCAAGTGTTCCTTGTTCTTCTGTATCATGGAAAAATTTATAAAAGATAGGGGCCAATTGTTCTTTAAATGTTTATTAGAATTCAGCAGTGAAACTGAGTCTTGTCTTTGTACATTGTTTTTGATTACTAATTTAATTTCTTTACTTGTTACAGTTCTATTCATATTTTCAATTTCTTTTTCATTCAGTTATGGTAGTCTTTTTCATTCCAGGGATCTGGCCATTTTAGCAAAGTTATCTAATTTGTATACATACACTTGTTCATGGTATTCCTTTGTAATCCTTTTTATATCTGTAAAAGTCAATACATTTCTATTTTGAGTTTTCTGAGAAACCTCCATACCATTTGACCCAGGAATTTACCCTAAGAATGCAGTACTCCAGTTTGAAAAGGACAGATGCACCCCTATGTTTGTCGCTGCACTATTTACAATAGCCAAGATATGGAAGCAACCTAAATGTCCATCAGTAGATGAATGGATAAAGAAGATGTGGTACATATACACCATGGAATATTACTCAGCCATAAGAAAAAAACAGATCCTACCATTTGCGACAACATGGATGGAGCTAGAGGATATTAAGCTCAGTGAAATAAGCCAGGTGGAGAAAGACAAATGCCAAATGATTTCACTCATATGTGGAGTATAAGAACAAAGGAAAACTGAAGGAACAAAACAGCAGCATATTCAAAGAACCCAAGAATGGACTAATAGTTACCAAAGAGAAAGGGACTGGGGAGGATGGGTGTGAAGGGAGGGACAAGGGCAGGGAGAAAGAACGGGGGCATTACGATTAGCATGTATAGTGGGGAGGGGACAGGGAGGGCTGTGCAACACAGAGAAGACAAGTACTGATATTACAGCATCTTACTACGCTGATGGACAGTGACTGTGAAGGAGTATGGTGGGGGGCACTTGGTGAAGGGGGGAGCCTAGTAATCATAATGTTCTTCATGTAATTGTAGATTAATGATACCAAAATAAAAAAAAAGATGAATGCACCACTCACCTAAGAGGAAATTAATGGATACAAATCAACTATACAATACTATCTTTCATGGAGAAAGTCAATTGAAATATAACAAATCTTCAAGTGTTAAAAAAAAAGTCAATATACTGTCAAAGGTAATGTGTGCTCTTTCATTCCTGATTTTAGTAATTTCAGTATTTATTTTTGCTTCATCAGCTTAATTAAAGATTTGTCAATTTTTTTGATTTTGTTATCATTAATCTACAATTACATGAAGAACATTAAGTTTACTAGGCTCTCCCCTACCCCAAGTCCCCCCCCAAACCCCATTACAGTCACTGTCCATCAGCATAGTAAGATGTTGTAGAATCACTACTTGTCTTCTCTGTGTTGCACAGCCCACCCCTTTCCCCTACCCTCCACATTATACATGCTAATCATAATACCCCCTTTCTTCTCCCCCGCCCTTATCCCTCCATACCCTCCCATTCTCCCCAGTCTCTTTCCCTTTGGTAACTGTTAGTCCATTCTTGGGTTCTGTGATTCTGCTGCTGTTTTGTTGCTTCCTTTGTTTTTATACTCCACAGATGAGTGAAATCATTTGGTATTTGTCTTTCTCTGCTTGGCTTATTTCACTGAGCATAATACCCTCTAGATCCATCCATGTTCTTGCAAATGGTAGGATCTGTTTTCTGCTTATGGCTGAATAATAGACCATTGTGTATATGTACCAAATCTTCTTTATCCATTCATCTACTGATGGACACTTAGGTTGCTTCCATTTCTTGGCTATTGTAAATAGTGCTGTGATAAACATAGGGGTGCATCTGTCTTTTTCAAACTGGAGTGCTGCATTCATTGGGTAAATTCCTAGAAGTAGATTTCCTGGGTCAAATGGTACTCCTATTGTGAGCTTTCTGAGGAACCTCCATACTGCTTTCCACATGATTGAACTAATTTACATTGCCACCAACAGTGTAGGAGGGGTCCCCTTTCTCCACAACTTCGCCAACATTTGTTGTTGTTTGTCTGTTGGATGGTAGCCATGCTTACTGGTGTGAGGTGGTTTCTCATTGTGGTTTTAATTTGCATTTCTCTGATAACTAGCAATGTGGAGCATCCTTTCACATGTCTGTTGACCATCTGAATTTCTTCTTTGGAGAACTGTCTGTTCAGCTCCTTTGCCCATTTTTTAATTGGATTATTTGCTTTTTGTTTGTTGAAGAACGTGAGCTCATTATGTATTTTCGATGTCAAGTCTTTATCGAATCTGTCATTTACAAATATATTCTCCCATACTGTAGGGTACCTTTTTGTTCTATTGATGGTGATCTTTGCTTTACAGAAGCTTTTCAGCTTGATATAGTCCCACTTGTTCATTTTTGCTTTTGTTTTCCTTGCCCGGGGAGTCGCTAATGTTTATGTCCAAGAGATTTTTTCCTATGGTTTTTTTCTAAGAGTTTTATGGTTTATGACTTACATTCAGGTCTTTGATCCATTTTGAATTTACTTTTCTGTGTGGGGTTAGACAGTGGTCCAGTTTCATTCTCTTACATGTATCTCTTCAGTTTTGTCAGCACCATCAGTTGAAGAGACTGTCATTTCCCCATTGTATGTCCATGGCTCCTTTATCGAATATTAATTGACCATATATGTTTGGGTTAATGTCTGGAGTCCCTAATCTGTTCCACTGGTCTGTGGCTCTGTTCTTGTGCCAGTACCAAATTGTCTTGATTACTGTGGTTTTGTAGTAGAGTTTGAAGTTGGGGAGTGAGATCCCCGCCACTTTATTCTTCTGCCTCAGGATTGCTTTGGCTATTCGGGATCTTTGGTGTTTCCATATGAATTTTTGAACTATTTGTTCCAGTTCGTTGAAGAATGTTGCTGGTAATTTGTTAGGGATTGCCTCGAATCTGTATACTGCTTTGGGCAGGATGGCCATTTTGACTATATTAATTCTTCCTAGCCAAGGGCATGGGATGAGTTTCCATTTGTAAGTGTCCTCTTTAATTTCTCTTAAGAGTGTCTCATGGTTTTCAGGGTATAGGTCTTTCACTTCTTTGGTTAGGTTTATTCCTAGGTATTTTATTCTTTTTGATGCAATTGTGAATGGAATTGTTTTCTTGATTCATCTTTCTATTGGTTCATTGTTAGTGTATAGGAAAGCCACAGATTTCTGTGTGTTAATTTTATATTCTGCAACTTTGCGGTATTGCAGTATCAGTTCTAGTAGTTTTGGAGTGGATTCTTTAGGGTTTTTTATGTACAATATCATGTCATCTACAAATAGTGACATGAAGTCACTTCTTCTTTACCAATCTGGATTCCTTGTATTTCTTTGTTTTGTCTAATTGCCGTGGCTAGGACCTCCAGTACTATGTTAAATAACAGTGGGGAGAGTGGGCATCCCTGTCTGGTTCCCGATCTCAGAGGAAAAGCTTTCAGCTTCTTGCTGTTCAGTATGATGTTGGCTGTGGGTTTATCATATATGGCCTTTATTATTTTGAGGTACTTGCCGTCCATACTCATTTTGCTGAGAGTTTTTATCATGAATGGATGTTGAATTTTGTCGAATGTTTTTCAGCATTCATGGAGATGATCATGTGGTTTTTGTGTTTCTTTGTGTTTATGTGGTGGATGATGTTGATGGATTTTCGAATGTTGTACCATCCTTGCATCCCTGGGATGAATCCCAGTTGGTCAAGGTGTTTGATCCTTTTGAAATATTTTTGAATTTGGTTTGCTAATATTTTATTGAGTATTTTTTTTTGAGAGGGCATCTCTCATATTTATTGATCAAATGGTTGTTAACAACACTAAAATTCTGTATAGAGGACTCAATGCACAGTCATTAATCAACCTCAAGCCTAATTCTCAACAGTCTCCAATATTCTGAAGCATAACGAACAAGTTCTTACATGGTGAACAAGTTCTTACATAGTGAATAAGTTCTTACATGGTGAACACTGCAAGGGCAGTCATATCACAGAAACTTTTGGTTTTGATCACGCATCATGAACTATAAACAATCAAGTCAGATATGATTATATTTATTTGATTTTTTTTAAGATCCCATTTAAAAACACTTCCACTGAATTTTTTATTATTTTGAAAAAAGTGGGGGAAAATACCCAAAACTGCAAACCCGTGCATATCCACAGCTAGAATAAATGTTACCATTGTATCATATTTGTGTCAGATATATATATATTTTTTTGAGACGGCATCTCTCATATTTATTGATCAAATGGTTGTTAACAACAATAAAATTCAGAATAGGGGGGTCAACGCTCAATGTACAATCATTAATCCATCTCAAGCCTAATTCTCGTCAGTCTCCAATCTTCTGAAGCATAACAAACAAGTTCTTACATGGTGAACGAATTCTTACATAGTGAATAAATTCTTACATGGTGAACAGTACAAGGGCATTCATCACAGAAACTTTCGGTTTTGATCATGCATTATGACCTATAAACAATCAGGTCAAATATGAATATTCGTTTGATTTTTGTACTTGATTTATATGTTGATCCCACATTTCTCCTATTATTATTATTATTTTTATTTTTAATAAAATGCTGAAGTGGTAGGTAGATGCAAGATAAAGGTAGAAAACATAGTTTAGTGCTGTAAGAAGGCAAATGTAGATGATCAGATGATCAGGTGTGTGCCTATGGACTAAGTATTAATCCAGGCTAGACAAGGGCAGCAAGACATCCACAGATGCAGAAGATTTCTCTCAAAGCAGGGGGGGTGAGGTTCTGAGCCTCACCTCTGTTGATCCCCAAGTTCTCACCTGATGGCCCCCCTGCGACTGTGCCTGTCTTAGGTTGTTCCTCCCTTGAGGAATCTTACCGTCTCTGGCTAACCAGCCATCTTCCGGGGCCATACAGGGAAATGTAAAGTTGGTAAGTGAGAGAGAAGCCATATTGTTTGAAAAGGTTAGCTTTTTACTTCTTTGCAGATTTATGCCCTGTGGCTTCTATGCCCAGCACTTGTCTCGAGGTATCTTTACCACCTGGAGGAATTATGATACTCGGTAAATTCGATATGAGGCACGAATTCTATTTAAGGGTTGTAATTAGGAAGGAAGAAGAAAAGCTATAGATGTAGCATATGAAGGAAACATGGGAGGATTGATTATTTCTTTGACATATCTTCTTGTATAGTACCTTAAGTATGTATAGGTTTTAAACTACTAACTAATTTGCACACACATATTAACATAATAGGAATACGGTGACATAAACAAAGCAAATCTATAATTACCATCCATCTCCAGTGAAGCCAAGAAAACCATTAAGGCACCCTAGGCATTTGTGAAACTTTATCTATGATATGATGGATATTGTCCAACCGTACTTGAACCATCAGACAAATTAAAGCAGCCCATTTCTGGGATCTGTTCACATCCCATATGTTCTTTTAACCATAGATAGTCTATAGTCATGAGATTTTGGAGTGCTACAACTTGCACCCCTCCCAACTCCTGGTTGAGTTCCAACAGTACAGATCCGGTCAAATTCGTTGTCTCACTGTATGCACATGCCAGCCTAGACATCTCCCTCCTCCTTCTTATGGCAAGTCCAGGAGACGGTGGGCTGGATGCAGCCACAACCGCAGCATCGTCCTGATCCCTGTGGAGGCTTTTTGATGATCATCCCCCGGCACAAGTCCTCCAGAGAGTGCTGATGCCGGAAGCTCCTCCTCATATGGTATCTTAGTTCATTTTCTGGGTATCCAAGCTAGGCCTTGATCTTCTGCATAGAAACAAACAGACCCTTTGCCCACACTTTGACATGCCCTCTATACCACTGTGCAGAACTCATTGGAGGTCAGCACACAGTAACTGCTTTTTTTTTTTTTTTAATTAAGAGAAAGGAATATTATCAGAAAAGAGTACCTCCATAACTGATCATCTGACACCCTTTAAGTGATCAACATTAAGGATATTTAAAGCATGCGTTGATCTTTGATTTACCAATAGTTTTATCCTGTTAAGGAGTAATCCCCCTTTTCTTTGTTTCTTTCTTTTTTTTCTTTTTTTTTACTTTTTAATCTACACTTAAATGAAGAATACTATGTTTACTATGCTCTCCCCTATATCAGGTCTCCCCTAACAACCACATTACGGTTGCTGTCCATCAGCTTAGCAAAATGTTGTAGAGTCACTACTTGTCCTCTCTGTGTTGTGCAGCCCACCCTCCCCTTTCTCTCTCCCCCCCATGCATGCTAATCTTAATACCCCCCTTCTTCTTCCCCCCCCTTATCCCTCCCTGCCCACCCATCCTCCTCAGTTCCTTTCCCTTTGGTACCTGTTAGTCCATTTTTCGGTTCTGTAATTCCACTGCTGTTTTGTTCCTTCAGTTTTTCCTTTGTTCCTATACTCCTCAGATGAGTGAAATCATTTGGTATTTCTCTTTCTCCGCTTGGCTTATTTGACTGAGCATAATACTCTCCAGCTCCATCCATGTTGCTGCAAATGGTTGGATTTTTCCACTTCTTATGGCTAAGTAGTATTCCATTGTGTATATGTACCACATCTTTATCCATTCATCTACCGATGGACATTTAGGTTGCTTCCAATTCTTGGCTATTGTAAATAGTGCTGCGATAAACATAGGAGTGCATCTGTCTTTCTCAAACTTGATTGCTGCGTTCTTAGGGTAAATTCCTAGGAGTGGAATTCCTGGGTCAAATGGTAGGTCTGTTTTGAGCATTTTGATGCATCTCCATACTGCTTTCCACAATGGTTGAACTAATTTACATTCCCACCAGCAGTGTAGGAGGGTTCCCCTTTCTCCACAGCCTCGCCAACATTTGTTGTTGTTTGTCTTTTGGATGGCAGCTATCCTTACTGGTGTGAGGTGATACCTCATTGTAGTTTTAATTTGCATTTCTCTGATAATTAGCGATGTGGAGCATCTTTTCATGTGTCTCTTGGCCATCTGTATTTCTTTTTTGGAGAACTGTCTGTTCAGTTCCTCTGCCCATTTTTTAATTGGGTTATTTGTTTTTTGTTTATTGAGGCGTGTGAGCTCTTTATATATTCTGGACGTCAAGCCTTTATCGGATCTGTCATTTTCAAATATATTCTCCCATACTGTAGGGTTCCTTTTTGTTCTATTGATGGTGTCTTTTGCTGTACAGAAGCTTTTCAGCTTAATGTAGTCCCACTTGCTTATTTTTGCTGTTGTTTTCCTTGCCCGGGGAGATATGTTCAAGAAGAGATCAGTCATGTTTATGTCTAAGAGGTTTTTGCCTATGTTTTTTTCTAGAGTTTAATGGTTTCATGACTTACATTCAGGTCTTTGATCCATGTTGAGTTTACCTTTGTATATGGGGTTAGACAATGGTCCAGTTTCATTCTCCTACATGTAGCTGTCCAGTTGTGCCAGCACGATGTGTTGAAGAGACTGTCATTTTGCCATTGTATGTCCATGGCTCCTTTATCAAATATTAATTGACCATATATGTTTGGGTTAATTTCTGGGGTCTCTAATCTGTTCCACTGGTCTGTGGCTCTGTTCTTGTGCCAGTACCAAATTGTCTTGATTACTATGGCTTTGTAGTAGAGCTTGAAGTTGGGGAGTGAGATCCCCCCTACTTTATTCTTCTTTTTCAGGATTGCTTTGGCTATTCGGGGTCTTTGGTGTTTCCATATGAATTTTTGAATTATTTGTTCCAATTCATTGAAGAATGTTGCTGGTAATTTGAGAGGGATTGCATCAAATCTGTATATTGCTTTGGGCAGGATAGCCATTTTGACGATATTAATTCTTCCTAGCCATGAGCATGGGATGAGTTTCCATTTATTAGTGTCCCCTTTAATTTCTCTTAAGAGTGACTTGTAGTTTTCAGAGTATAAGTCTTTCACTTCTTTGGTTAGGTTTATTCCTAGGTATTTTATTCTTTTTGATGCAATGGTGAATGGAATTGTTTTCCTGATTTCTCTTTCTATTGATTCGTTGTTAGTGTATAGGAAAGCTACAGATTTCTGTGTGTTAATTTTGTATCCTGCAACTTTGCTGTATTCCGATATCAGTTCTAGTAGTTTTGGAGTGGAGTCTTTAGGGTTTTTTATGTACAGTATCATATCATCTGCAAATAGTGACAGTTTAACGTCTTCTTTACCAATCTGGATTCCTTGTATTTCTTTGTTTTGTCTGATTGCCGTGGCTAGGACCTCCAGTACTATGTTAAATAACAGTGGGGAGAGTGGGCATCCCTGTCTGGTTCCCAATCTCAGAGGAAATGCTTTCAGCTTCTCACTGTTCAGTATAATGCTGGCTGTGGGTTTATCATATATGGCCTTTATTATGTTGAGGTACTTGCCCTCTATTCCCATTTTGCTGAGAGTTTTTATTATTTATTTGATTTTTATACTTGATTTATATGTGAATCCCACATTTCTCCATTATTATTATTATTATTATTATGATTTTAATAAAATGCTGAAGTGGTATGTAGAGCAAGGTAAAGGTAGAAAACATAATTTAGTGCTGTAAGAGGGCAAGTGTAAATGATCAGGTCTGTGCCTATGGACTAAGTATTTAATCCAAGCTAGACAAGGGCAACAAAACATCCACAGATACAGAAGATTTCTGTCAGAACAGGGGGAGTGAGGTTCTAAGCCTCCCCTCTGTTGATCCGCAATTTCTCACCTGATGGCCCCCCTGTGACTCTGCCTGTCTTAGGTTGTTCGTCCCTTGTGGAATCTTACCCATCTCTGGCTAACTAGTCATCTTCCAGGGACATACAGGGAAATGTAAAGTTGGTAAGTGAAGGAGGGGCAATATTTTTTGAAAAGGTTAGCTTTTTATTCTTTGCAGATTTATACCCTGTGGCTTCTATGCCCAGCATTTGTCTTGAGGTATCTTTACCAGTTGGAAGAATTATGATACTCGGTAATTTTCGATGTGAATCACGAATTCTACTGAAGGGTTGTAATTAGGAAGGAAGAAGAAAAGCTATAGAAGTAGCAGACAGGAGAAAACATGGGAAGATTGATTATTTCTTTGACATACCTTCTTGTAGAGTAACATAAGCATGTATAGGTTTTAAGAAACTAGTAATTAAATTGCATACACACATTAATAACATAATAGGAATACAGCTGCATAACAATATCAGACCTACAATTACCAGCCATATTCAGTGAAACCAAGAAAACCAGTTAGGTACCCTAGGCTTTTGTGAAAACTTGTAAATGATATGATGGATATTGTCTAACTGAATTTGAATAGTTTGAGAAAAATCAGACAAATTAAATCGACACATTCCTGGGAACTGTTCACATCCCATATGTTCTTTTAAGAGTAGATAGTCTGTGGTTACAAGATTTTGGAGTGCTGCAACTTGCACTTCTCCTAATTCTTGGGTGAGTTCCGACAGTATAGATCCAGTCAAATTTGTTGTTTTATTGTATGTACAGGCCAGCTTAGATATCTCCTTCTTAATTCCAATGGCAAGTCCAGGATCCGGTGGGATGACTGCAGCTACAACTGCAGCAGCGCCAGGATCTTTGTTGAAATTTTTTGATGATCATTTTCTGGAATGACTCTTCCAGAGGATGTTGATTTTGGAAGTTCTTCTTCATATCGTATCTTAATGCATTTTCTGGGTAGCCAAATTAGGCTTTGATCCTCTGTATAAACACAAACAAACCTTTTGCCCACACTTTGATATGACCTTTATACCATTGTGAAGGACCTATTGGAGATCAGCACACAGGATCTGCTTTTTTTTTTAAGTGAAAGAAATATTATCAGAAAAATGGACTTCCATACCTGATCATCTAACACCCTTTAAAAGATCAAATTTAGGGATATGTAAAGCATGCATTAATCATTGATTTGCCATTAATTTTATCCTATCAGGGAGTAATCCCCCTTTTCTTATCTTTTTTGTTATCATTAATCTACAATTACACGAAGAATACTATGTTTACTAGGCTCTCCCCTACACCAAGTCTCCCCCACAAACCCCATTACAGTCACTGTCCATCAGCACAACAAAAGTTTATAGAATTACTCCTTGTCTTCTCTGTGTTGCACAGCCCTCCTCTTTCCCCCACCCCCCACATTATACATGCTAATCATAATACCCCCTTTCTTCTTCCCCGCTCTTATCCCACCCTTCCCTCCCATTCTCCCCAGTCTCTTTCCCTTTGGTAACCGTTAGTCCCTTCTTGGGTTCTGTGACTCTGCTGCTGTTTTGTTCCTTCAGTTTTTCCTTTGTTCTTATACTCCACAGATGAGTGAAATCATTTGGTATTTCTCTTTCTCTGCTTGGCTTATTTCACTGAACATAATTCCCTCTAGCTCCATCCATGTTGTTGCAAATGGTAGAATTTGTTTTCTTATGGATGAATAGTATTCCATTGTCTATATGTACCACATCTTCTTTATCCATTCATCTACTGATGGACACTTAGGGTGCTTCTAATTCTTGGCTATTGTAAATAGTGCTGCGGTAAACATAGGGGTGTATCTGTCTTTTTCTTTCAAACTGGAGTGCTGCATTGTTAGGGTCAATTCCTAGGAGTGGAATTCCTGGGTCAAATGGTAGGTCTGTTTTGAGCATTTTGATGCACCTCCATACTGCTTTCCACAATGGTTGAACTAATTTACATTCCCACCAGCAGTGTAGGAGGGTTCCCCTTTCTCCACAACCTCGACAGTATTTGTTGTTGTTTGTCTATTGGATGGTAGCCATCCTTACTTGTGTGAGGTTCTTTCTCATTGTTGTTTTAATTTGCATTTCTCTGATAATTAGCGATGTGGAGCATCTTTTCATGTGTCTGTTCCCCATCTGAATTTCTCTTTTGGAGAACTGTCAGTTCAGTTCCTCTGCCCATTTTTTAATTAAATTATTTGATTTTGTTTGTTGAGGTGGGTCAGCTCTTTATGTATTTTGGATGTCAAGCCTTTATCAGATCTGTCATTTACAAATGTATTCTCCCATACTGTAGTGTATCCTTTTTGTTCTATTGATGGTTTCCTTTGCTGTACAGAAGCTTTTCAGCTTAATATAGTCCCATTTGTTCATTTTTGCTTTTGTTTCCCTTGCCCTGGGAGATATGTTTAGGAAGAGGTCACTCATGTTTATGTCTAAGACATTTTTGCCTATGTTTCTTTCTAAGAGTTTTATGGTTTCATGACTTACATTCAGATCTTTGATCCATTTTGAATTTACTTTTGTGTATGGGGTTAGACAGTGGTCCAGTTTCATTCTCTTACATGTATCTCTCCAGTTTTGCCAGCACCATCAGTTGAAGAGACTGTCATTTCCCCATTGCATATCCATGGCTCCTTTATCGAATATTAATTGACCATATATGTTTGGGTTAATGTCTGGAGTCTCTAATCTGTTCCACTGGTCTGTGGCTCTTTTCTTGTGCCAGTACCAAATTGTCTTGATTACTGTGTCTTTGTAGTAGAGCTTGAAGTTGGGGAGTGAGATCCCCGCCACTTTATTTTTCTGTCTCAGGATTGCTTTGGCTATTCGGGGTCTTTGGTGTTTCCATATGAATTTTTGAGCTATTTGTTCCAGTTCTTTGAAGAATGTTGCTGGTAATTTGATAGGGATTGCATCAAATGTATATATTGCTTTGGGCAGGATGGCCATTTTGATTATATTAATTCTTCCTAGGCAAGAGCATGGGGTGAATTTCCATTTGTTAGTGTTCCCTTTAATTTCTCTTAAGAGTGTCTTGTAGTTTTCAGGGTATAGGTTTCATACCCTTTGTTAGGTTTATTCCTATGTAGTTTATTCTTTTTTATGCAATTGTGAATGAACTGTTTTCCTTGTTTCTCTTTCTATTAATTCATTGTTAGTGTATAGGAAAGCCACAGATATCCGTGTATTAATTTTGTATCATGCAGCTTTTCTGAACTATTCCTAGGTTTTTTATTCTTTTTGATGCAATTGTGAATGGAATTGTTTTCTTGATTTATCTTTCTATTGGTTCATTGTTAGTGTATAGGAAAGCCACAGATTTCTGTGTGTTAATTTTTTTTTTTTTTTTTCATTTTGTAACTCATCTCTTTTTTATTTATTTATTTATTTATTTATTTATTTATTTATTTATTTATTTTTTTTTTGAGAGGGCATCTCTCATATTTATTGATCAAATGGTTGTTAACAACAATAAAATTCAGTATAGGGGGGTCAATGCTCAATGTACAATCATTAATCCATCTCAAGCCTAATTCTCGTCAGTCTCCAATCTTCTGAAGCATAACGAACAAGTTCTTACATGGTGAACGAATTCTTACAGAGTGAATAAATTCTTACATGGTGAACAGTACAAGGGCAGTCATCACAGAAACTTTCGGTTTTGATCATGCAATATGACCTATAAACCATCAGGTCAAATATGAATATTCATTTGATTTTTGTACTTGATTTATATGTTGATCCCACATTTCTCCTATTATTATTATTATTTTTATTTTTAATAAAATGCTGAAGTGGTAGGTAGATGCAAGATAAAGGTAGAAAACATAGTTTAGTGCTGTAAGAAGGCAAATGTAGATGATCAGATGATCAGGTGTGTGCCTATGGACTAAGTATTAATCCAGGCTAGACAAGGGCAGCAAGACATCCACGGATGCAGAAGATTTCTCTCAAAGCAGGGGGGGTGAGGTTCTGAGCCTCACCTCTGTTGATCCCCAAATTCTCACCTGATGGCCCCCCTGCGACTGTGCCTGTCTTAGGTTGTTCCTCCCTTGAGGAATCTTACCCGTCTCTGGCTAACCAGTCATCTTCCGGGGCCATACAGGGAAATGTAAAGTTGGTAAGTGAGAGAGAAGCCATATTGTTTGCAAAGGTTAGCTTTTTACTTCTTTGCAGATTTATGCCCTGTGGCTTCTATGCCCAGCACTTGTCTCGAGGTATCTTTACCACCTGGAGGAATTATGATACTCGGTAAATTCGATATGAGGCACGAATTCTATTTAAAGTTTGTAATTAGGAAGGAAGAAGAAAAGCTATAGATGTAGCATATGAAGGAAACTTGGGAGGATTGATTATTTCTTTGACATATCTTCTTGTATAGTACCTTAAGTATGTATAGGTTTTAAACTACTAACTAATTTGCACACACATATTGACATAATAGGAATACGGTGACATAAACAAAGCAAATCTATAATTACCAGCCATCTCCAGTGAAGCCAAGAAAACCATTTAGGCACCCTAGGCATTTGTGAAAATTTATCTATGATATGATGGATATTTTCCAACTGTACTTGAACCATCAGACAAATTAAAGCAGCCCATTTCTGGGATCTGTTCACATCCCATATGTTCTTTTAACCATAGATAGTCTATAGTCATGAGATTTTGGGGTGCTACAACTTGCACCCCTCCCAACTCCTGGTTGAGTTCCAACAGTACAGATCCAGTCAAATTCGTTGTCTCACTGTATGCACATGCCAGCCTAGACATCTCCCTCCTCCTTCTTATGGCAAGTCCAGGAGACGGTGGGCTGGATGCAGCCACAACCGCAGCATCGTCCGGATCCCTGTGGAGGCTTTTTGATGATCATCCCCTGGCACGAGTCCTCCAGAGAGTGCTGATGCCGGAAGCTCCTCCTCATATCGTATCTTAGTTCATTTTCTGGGTATCCAAGCTAGGCCTTGATCTTCTGCGTAGAAACAAACAGACCCTTTGCCCACACTTTGACATGCCCTCTATACCACTGTGCAGAACTCATTGGAGGTCAGCACACAGTAACTGCTTTCTTTTTTTTTTTTTTAATTAAGAGAAAGGAATATTATCAGAAAAGAGTACCTCCATAGCTGATCATCTGACACCCTTTAAGTGATCAACATTAAGGATATTTAAAGCATGCGTTGATCTTTGATTTACCAATAGTTTTATCCTGTTAAGGAGTAATCCCCCTTTTCTTTCTTTCTTTCTTTTTTTTTTTTAAATTTTTAATCTACACTTACCTGAAGAATACTATGTTTACTATGCTCTCCCCTATATCAGGTCCCCCCTAACAACCACATTACGGTTACTGTCCATCAGCTTAGCAAAATGTGGTAGAGTCACTACTTGTCCTCTCTGTGTTGTGCAGCCCACCCTCCCCTTTCTCCCTCCACCCCATGCATGCTAATCTTAATACCCCCCTTCTTCTTCCCCCCCCTTATCCCTCCCTGCCCACCCATCCTCCCCAGTTCCTTTCCCTTTGGTACCTGTTAGTCCATTTTTGGGTTCTGTAATTCTGCTGCTGTTTTGTTCCTTCAGTTTTTCCTTTGTTCCTATACTCCTCAGATGAGTGAAATCATTTGGTATTTCTCTTTCTCCGCTTGGCTTATTTCACTGAGCATAATACTCTCCAGCTCCATCCATGTTGCTGCAAATGGTTGGATTTTTCCACTTCTTATGGCTGAGTAGTATTCCATTGTGTATATGTACCACATCTTCTTTATCCATTCATCTACAGATGGACATTTAGGTTGCTTCCAATTCTTGGCTATTGTAAATAGTGCTGCGATAAACATAGGAGTGCATCTGTCTTTCTCAAACTTGATTGCTGCGTTCTTAGGGTAAATTCCTAGGAGTGGAATTCCTGGGTCAAATGGTAGGTCTGTTTTGAGCTTTTTGATGCACCTCCATACTGCTTTCCACAATGGTTGAACTAATTTACATTCCCACCAGCAGTGTAGGAGGGTTCCCCTTTCTCCACAGCCTCGCCAACATTTGTTGTTGTTTGTCTTTTGGATGGCAGCTATCCTTACTGGTGTGAGGTGATACCTCATTGTAGTTTTAATTTGCATTTCTCTGATAATTAGCGATGTGGAGCATCTTTTCATGTGTCTCTTGGCCATCTGTATTTCTTTTTTGGAGAACTGTCTGTTCAGTTCCTCTGCCCATTTTTTAATTGGGTTATTTGTTTTTTGTTTGTTGAGGCGTGTGAGCTCTTTATATATTCTGGACGTCAAGCCTTTATCAGATCTGTCATTTTCAAATATATTCTCCCATACTGTAGGGTTCCTTTTTGTTCTATTGATGGTGTCTTTCGCTGTACAGAAGCTTTTCAGCTTAATGTAGTCCCACTTGCTCATTTTTGCTGTTGTTTTCCTTGCCCGGGGAGATATGTTCAAGAAGAGATCACTCATGTTTATGTCTAAGAGGTTTTTGCCTATGTTTTTTTCCAAGAGTTTAATGGTTTCGTGACTTACATTCAGGTCTTTGATCCATTTTGAGTTTACCTTTGTATATGGGGTTAGACAATGGTCCAGTTTCATTCTCCTACATGTAGCTGTCCAGTTTTGCCAGCACCATCTGTTGAAGAGACTGTCATTTTGCCATTGTATGTCCATGGCTCCTTTATCAAATATTAATTGACCATATATGTTTGGGTTAATTTCTGGGGTCTCTAATCTGTTCCACTGGTCTGTGGCTCTGTTCTTGTGCCAGTACCAAATTGTCTTGATTACTATGGCTTTGTAGTAGAGCTTGAAGTTGGGGAGTGAGATCCCCCCTACTTTATTCTTCTTTTTCAGGATTGCTTTGGCTATTCGGGGTCTTTGGTGTTTCCATATGAATTTTTGAATTATTTGTTCCAATTCATTGAAGAATGTTGCTGGTAATTTGAGAGGGATTGCATCAAATTTGTATATTGCTTTCGGCAGGATGGCCATTTTGACGATATTAATTCTTCCTAGCCATGAGCATGGGATGAGTTTCCATTTATTAGTGTCCCCATTAATTTCTCTTAAGAGTGACTTGTAGTTTTCAGAGTATAAGTCTTTCACTTCCTTGGTTAGGTTTATTCCTAGGTATTTTATTCTTTTTGATGCAATGGTGAATGGAATTGTTTTCCTGATTTCTCTTTCTATTGATTCGTTGTTAGTGTATAGGAAAGCTACAGATTTCTGTGTGTTGATTTTGTATCCTGCAACTTTGCTGTATTCCAATATCAGTTCTAGTAGTTTTGGAGTGGAGTCTTTAGGGTTTTTTATGTACAGTATCATATCATCTGCAAATAGTGACAGTTTAACTTCTTCTTTACCAATCTGGATTCCTTGTATTTCTTTGTTTTGTCTGATTGCCGTGGCTAGGACCTCCAGTACTATGTTAAATAACAGTGGGGAGAGTGGGCATCCCTGTCTGGTTCCCGATCTCAGTGGAAATGCTTTCAGCTTCTCGCTGTTCAGTATAATGCTGGCTGTGGGTTTATCATATATGGCCTTTATTATGTTGAGGTACTTGCCCTCTATTCCCATTTTGCTGAGAGTTTTTATCATGAATGGATGTTGAATTTTGTCAAATGCTTTTTCAGCATCTATGGAGATGATCATGTGGTTTTTGTCTTTCTTTTTGTTGATGTGGTGGATGATGTTGATGGATTTTCGAATGTTGTACCATCCTTGCATCCCTGGGATGAACCCCACTTGGTCATGGTGTATGATCCTTTTGATATACTGTTGAATTCTGTTTGCTAATATTTTATTGAGTATTTTTGCATCTACGTTCATCAGGGATATTGGTCTGTAATTTTCTTTTTTGGTGGGGTCTTTTCCTGGTTTTGGTATTAGGGTGATGTTGGCTTCATAGAATGAGTTTGGGAGTATTCCCTCTTCTTCTATTTTGTGGAACACTTTAAGGAGAATGGGTATTATGTCTTCTCTGTGTGTCTGATAAAATTCCGAGGTAAATCCGTCCGGCCCCGGGGTTTTGTTCTTGGGTAGTTTTTTGATTACTGTTTCAATTTCTTTGCTTGTAATTGGTTTGTTTAACTTTTGTGTTTCTTCCTTGGTCAGTCTTGGGAGGTTGTATTTTTCTAGGAAGTTGTCCATTTCTTCTAGGTTTTCCAGCTTGTTGGCATATAGGTTTTCATAGTAGTCTTTAATAATTCTTTGTATTTCTGTGGAGTCTGTCGTGATTTTTCCATTCTCATTTCTGATTATGTTGATTTGTGTTGACTCTCTTTTTCTCTTAATAAGTTGGGCTAGAGGCTTATCTATTTTGTTTATTTTCTCAAAGAACCAGCTCTTGGTTTCGTTGATTTTTGCTATTGTTTTATTCTTCTCAATTTTGTTTATTTCTTCTCTGATCTTTATTATGTCCCTCCTTCTGCTGACTTTAGGCCTCATTTGTTCTTCTTTTTCCAGTTTTAATAATTGTGATGTTAGACTATTCATTTGGGATTGTTCTTCCTTCTTCAAGTGTGCCTGGATTGCTATATACTTTCCTCTTAAGACTGCTTTCGCTGCATCCCACAGAAGTTGGGGCTTAGTGTTGTTGTTGTCATTTGTTTCTATATATTCCTTGATCTCTATTTTGATTTGTTCATTGATCCATTGATTATTTAGTAGCATGTTGTTAAGCCTCCATGTGTTTGTCGGCCTTTTTGTTTTCTTTGTAGAATTTATTTCTACTTTCATACCTTTGTGGTCTGAAAAATTGGTTGGTAGAATTTCAATATTGTGGAATTTACTGAGGCTCTTTTTGTGAGCTAGTATGTGGTCTATTCTGGAAAATGTTCCATGTGCACTTGAGAAGAATGTATATCCTGTTGCTTTTGGATGTAAAGTTCTATAGATGTCTATTAGGTCCATCTGTTCTAGTGTGTTGTTCAGTGCCTGTGTGTCTTTACTTATTTTCTGCCCGGTGGATCTATCCTTTGGCGTGAGTGGTGTGTTGAAGTCTCCTACAATGAATGCATTGCAGTCTATTTCCCTCTTTAGTTCTGTTAGTATTTGCTTCACATATGCTGGTGCTCCTGTATTGGGTGCATATATATTTAGAATGGTTATATCCTCTTGTTGGACTAAGCCCTTTATCATTATGTAGTGGCCTTCTTTATCTCTTGTTACTTTCTTTGTTTTGAAGTCTATTTTGTCTGATATTAGTACTGCAACCCCTGCTTTCTTCTCACTGTTGTTTGCCTGAAATATGTTTTTCCATCCCTTGACTTTTAGTCTATGCTTATCTTTGGGTTTAAGGTGAGTTTCTTGTAAGCAGCATATAGATGGGTCTTGCTTTTTTATGCATTCTATTACTCTATGTCTTTTGATTGGTGCATTAAGTCCATTTACATTTAGGGTGACTATTGAAAGATATGTACTTATTGCCATTGCAGGCTTTAGATTCGTGGTTACCAAAGGTTCAAGGTTAGCTTCTTTAGTATCTTACTGCCTAACTTAGCTCGCTTATTGAGCTGTTATATACACTGTCTGGAGAGTCTTTTCTTCTCTCCCTTCTTATTCCTCCTCCTCCCTTCTTCATATGTTGTGTGTTTTGTTCTGTGCTCTTTTTAGGGGTGCTCCCATCTAGAGCAGTCCCTGTAGGATGCCCTGTAGAGGTGGTTTGTGGGAAGCAAATTCTCTCAGCTTTTGCTTCTCTGGGAATTGTTTGATCCCACCATCATATTTAAATGATAGTCGTGCTGGATACAGTATCCTTGGTTCAAGGCCCTTCTGTTTCATTGCATTAAGTATATCATGCCATTCTCTTCTTGCCTGTAGGGTTTCTGTTGAGAAGTCTGATGTTAGCCTGATTGGTTTTCCTTTATAGGTGACCTTTTTCTCTCTAGCTGCCTTTAAAACTCTTTCCTTG
This sequence comes from Manis javanica, assembly GCF_040802235.1. Lineage (NCBI taxonomy): Eukaryota > Metazoa > Chordata > Mammalia > Pholidota > Manidae > Manis > Manis javanica. Next base: position 57,044,249 of record NC_133174.1, read on the forward strand.
TCCTTGATCCTTGCCATTTTAATTATTATGTGTCTTGGTGTTGTCCTCCTTGGATCCTTTCTGTTGGGGGTTCTGTATAATTCCATGGTCTGTTCGATTATTTCCTCCCCCAGTTTGGGGAAGTTTTCAGCAATTATTTCTTCAAAGACACTTTCTATCCCTTTTCCTCTTTCTTCCTCTTCTGGTATCCCTATAATACGAATGTTTTTCCTTTTGTATTGGTCACATATTTCTCTTAGTGTTGTTTCATTCCTGGAGATCCTTTTATCTCTCTCTATGTCAGCTTCTATACGTTCCTGTTCTCTGGCTTCTATTCCTTCAATGGCCTCTTGCATCTTATCCATTCTGCTTATAAATCCTTCCAGGGATTGTTTCACTTCTGTGATCTCTTTCCTGACATCTGTGATCTCCTTCCGGACTTCATCCCACTGCTCTTGCATTTTTCTCTGCATCTCATCCCACTGCTCTTGCATTTTTCTCTGCATCTCATCCCATTGCTCTTGCATTTTTTTCTGCATCTCTGTCAGCATGTTCATGATTTTTATTTTGAATTCTTTTTCAGGGGGACTAGTTAGGTCTGTCTCCTTCTCAGGTGTTGTCTCTGTGATCTTTGTCTGCCTGTAGTTTTGCCTTTTCATGGTGATAGAGATAGTCTGCAGAGCTGGTACAAGTGACCGCTGGAAGAGCTTCCCTTCTTGTTGGTTTGTAGCCTTTTCCTGGGAGAATAGCGACCTCTAGTGGCTTGTGCTGGGCAGCTGTGCGCAGACAGGGCTTCTGCTTCCTGCCCAGTTGCTTTGGGGTTTATCTCCACTGTTGCTGTGGGCTTGGCCTGGCTGGGGCTGTTCCTCCAAAATGGTGGAGCCCCGTTAGAGGGGGAGCAGCCAGGAGACTATTTATCTCCGTAAGGGGCCTCTGTGCTCCCTGCTGCCCAGGGGGTTAGAGTGCCCAGAGATCCCCAGATTCCCTGCTTCTGGTCTAAGTGACCTGTCCTGCCCCTTTAAGATTTCCAAAAAGCACTCTCCAAACCAAAACAACAACAGCAACAATGAGAGAGGGAACAGAAAGGAAAAAAAAAAGAAAAAACACGCGATTTTTTTTTTTTTTTCCTCAGGTGCCGGTCCCAGGCACCCGCGCACTGGTCCTGCTGCCCTGTCTCCCTAGCACCAGGGTCCCTGTCCTTTCAAGGCTTCCAAAAAGCACCCACCCACCGGTCCCGCAGGGAAGGAACGCTCAATATTCTTGGTCCTCAGGCACTGGTCCCACGCACCCGCTCACCAGTCCCGCCGCCCTGCCTCCCTATCACCGGGGTCCCTGTCCCTTCAAGGCTTCCAAAAAGCACTTGGCAAAAAGAGAGAAAAAAAAGGGGAAAAACGCGCGATTTCTTCCGTCCTCAGGTGCTGGTCTCAGGCACCCACCCACCGGTCCCACAGGGAAAAATGCGGGATATTCTTTGTCCTCAGGTGCCGGTCCCAGGCACCCGCTCACCAGTCCCGCCGCCCTGCCTCCCTAGCACCGGGGTCCCTGTCCCTTTTAGGCTTCCAAAAAGCACTCGCAGAAAAGAGAAAAAAAAAAAGGGGAAAAACGCGCGATTTCCTCTGTCCTCAAGTGCCGGTCTCAGGCACCCGCCCACCGGTCCCGCAGGGAAAAACTGGGGATATTCTTTGTCCTCAGGCGCCGGTCCCAGCCACCCGCTCACCAGTCCCGCCACCGTGCCTCCCTAGCACTGGGGTCCCCGTCCCTTCAAGGCTTCCAAAAAGCGCTTGCCAAAAAGAGAAAAAAAAAAAAAAAGGGGAAAAACGCGCGACCTCCTCCGTCCTCAGGCACCGGTCTCAGGCACCCGCCCCCAGGTCTCGCAGGGAGAAACGCGGGATATTCTTTGTCCTCCGGCGCCGTTCCCAGGCACCTCCTCACCGGTCCCGCCACCCTGCCTCCCCAGCAACGGGGGCCCGTCCCTCTAAGGCTTCCAAAAAGCGCTCGCCAAAAAAAAAACTGCTCCGGTTTCTCTCCACCCGCCGGGAGCCGGGGGGAGGGGCGCTCGGGTCCCGCCGGGCTGGGGCTTGTATCTTACCCCCTTCACAAGGCGCTGGGTTCTTGCAGGTGTGGATGTGGTCTGGATGTTGTCCTGTGTCCTGTGGTCTCTATTTTAGGAAGATTTTTCTTTGTTATATTTTCATAGCTCTATGTGTTTTTGGGAGATTTCCACTGCTCTACTCACGCCGCCATCTTGGCTCCCGCCTGTTTGTGTGTTAATTTTATATTCTGCAACTTTGCGGTATTCCAGTATCAGTTCTAGTAGTTTTGAGGTGGATTTTTTAGGGTTTTTTATATAAAATATCATGTCATCTTCAAATAGTGACAGTTTGACTTCTTCTTTACCAACCTGGAATCCTTGTATTTCTTTGTTTTGTGTAATAGCTGTGGCTAGGACCTCCAGTACTCTGTTGAATAAGAGTGGGGAGGTTGGGCATCCCTGTCTTCTTCCTGAACTTAGAGGAAAAGCTTTCAGCTTCTCACTGTTCAGTGTGATTGTTGGCTGTGAGTTTATCATATATGGCCTTTATTATGTTGAGGTACTTGCCCTGTATACTCATTTTTTTGAGAGTTTTTATCATGAATGGATGTTGAATTTTGTCAAATGCTTTTTCAGCATCTATGGAGATAATCACGTGATTTTTGTCCTGTGTTTGTTTATGTGGTGGATGATGTTGATGGATTTTCGAGTGTTGTACCATCCTTGCGTCCCTGAGATGAATCCCACTTGGTCATTGTGTATGATCTTCTTGATGTGTGTTTGAATTCGATTTGCTAATATTTTGTGGAGTATTTTTGCATCTATGTTCATCAGGGATATTGGTCTGTAATTTTCTTTTTCAATGTGTTCTTTGCCAGGTTTTGGTAATAGGGTGATGCTGGCTTTATAGAATGAGTTTGGGAGTATTCCCTCATCTTCTATTTTTTGGAAAACTTTAAGGAGGATGCGTATTATATCTTCTCTGTATGTCTGATAAAATTCTGACATAAATCCATTTGACTCAGGGGTTTTTCTCTTGGGTAGTTTTTTGATTACCACTTCGATTTCATTGATGGGAATTGGTTTGTTTAGATTTTCTGTTTCTTCCTTAGTCAGTCTTTGAAGGTTGTATTTTTCTAGGAAGTTGTCCATTTCTCCTAGGTTTCCCAGCTTGTTAGCATATAGGTTTTCATAGTACTCTCTAATAATTCTTTGTATTTCTGTGGGGTCCATCATGATTTTTCCTTCTCGTTTCTGATTCTGTTGATTTGTGTTGATTCTCTTTTTCTCGTAATAAGCCTCGCTAGGGTCTTATCTATTTTGTTTATTTTCTCAAAGAACCAGCTCTTGGTTTCATTGATTTTTTCTATTATTTTATTCTTCTTAATTTTATTTATTTCTTCTCTTATCCTTATTATGTCTCTTCTTCTGCTGACTTAAGGCCTCATTTGTTCTTCTCTTTCCATTTTCAATAGTTACGACTTTAGACTATTCATTTACGATTTTTCTTTCTTTTTTAAATATGCCTGGATGGTATATACTTTCCTCTTAAAACTGCTTTCGCTGCGTCCCACAGAAGTTGGGGCTTTGTGTTGTTGTTGTCATTTATTTCAGTATATTGCTGGATCTCCATTTTAATTTGGTCATTGATCTATTGACTATTTAGAAGCGTGTTGTTAAGCCTCCATGTGTTTGTGAGCCTTTTTGCTTTCTTGGTACAATTTATTACTAGTTTTATACCTGTGTGGTCTGAAAAGTTGGTTGGTAGGATTTCAATCTTTTCGAATTTACTAAGGCTCTTTTTGTGCTCTAGGATGTGGTCTATTCTGGAGAATATTCCATGTGCACTTGAGAAGAATGTGTATCCTGCTGCTTTTGGGTGTAGAGTTCTATAGATGTCTATTAGGTCCATCTGTTCTAGTGTGTTTTTCAGTGCCTCTCTGTCCTTACTAATTTTCTGTCTGGTGGATCTGTTCTTTGGAGTAAATGGTGTGTTGAAGTGTACTAAAATGTATGCATTGCATTCTATTTCCTCTTTTAATTCTGTTCATATTTGTTTTATCCATGTTGGTGCTCCTGTATTGGGTGCATATATATTTATAATGGTTATATCCTCTTGTTGGACTGAGCCCTTTGTCATTATGTAATCTCCTTCTTTATCTCTTGTTACTTTCTTTGTTTTGAAGTCTATTTTGTCTGATACTAGTACTGCACACCTGCTTTTTTCTCCCTATTGTTTGCATGAAATATCTTTTTCCGTCCCTTCACTTTTAGTCTGTGCTTGTCTTTGGGTTTTAGGTGAGTCTCTTGTAAGCAGTATGTAGATGATTTTGCTTTTTTATCCATTCTTTTACTCTGTGTCTTTTGATTGGTGCTTTCAGTCCATTCACACTTAGGGTGATTATTGAAAGATATGTACTTACTGCCATTGCCCGCTTCAGACTTCTGTTTACCAAATGGTCAATGTTAGCTTCTTTACTATCTTACTGTCTAATTTAACTTGCTTATTGAGGTAGTATAAACACACTCTGATGATTCTTTATTTCTCTCACTTCTTATTCCTCCTCCTCCATTATTTGTGTGTTAGGTGTTTTATTTTGTGCTCTTTTGTGTTTCCTTTGACTTCTTTTGTGGGTAGTGGATGTTATATTCTGTCTTTAGGTAGTATTTGGTTGGTCTGCTATCTTTGCTGTGATTTTATTTTCTCTGATCACATCTATTTAGCCTTAGGAGTGCTTCCATCTATTGCAGTCCCTCTAAAATATCCTGTAGAGGTGGTTTGTTGGAGGCAAATTCCCTCAACTTTTTCTCATCTGGGAATTGTTTAATCCCTCATTCATATTTAAATGGTAATCGTGCTGGGCACAGTATTCTTGTTTCAAGGCCCTTCTGTATCATTGCAGTAAATATATCATGTTGTTCTCTTCTGGTCTGTAAGGTTTCTGTTGAGAAGTCTGATGATAGTCTGATGGGTTTTCCTTTGTAGGTGACCTTTTTTCTATCTCTGGCTGCCTTTAATACTCTGTCCTTTTCCTTGATCTTTGCCCTTTTAATTATAATGTGCCTTGGTGTAGTCCTCCTTGGGTCCCTTCTGTTGGAAGTTCTGTGGGCTTCCATGGTGTGAGAGACTATTTCCTCCCCCAGTTTGGGGAAGTTTCAGCAATTATTTCTTCAAAGACACTTTGTATCCCTTTTTCTCTCTTCTTCTTCTTCTGGTACCCCAATAATGCAGATATTATTCTGTTTGGATAGGTCACACACTTATCTTTATATTCTTTCATTCCTGGAAATTCTTTTATCTCTCTCTGCATCAGCTTCTCTACCTTCATGTTCTCTGATTTCTATTCAATTAAAGGCCTCTTGCACCTCATCCATTCTGGTTTTAAGTCCTTCAAGAGATTGTTTTATTTCTGTATTTTCCCTCCCCACTTTATGTGTTGGCTCTTGAATTTTTCTCTGCAGCTCCATCAGCATGGTTATGACCTTTATTTTGAAATCTTTTTAAGGAAGATTGGTCAAATCTATCTCCTCAAGTTCCCTCTTTGGATTTGTTTGTGATTCTGGTGTGGATCATATTTTTCTTCCTTTTCATGGCTATAGAGGTAGTTGTGGGGTAGTTGGCACATGGGTTAGCTGCGGGTACAATGTCCCTTCTTACTTGCTCATCGCCTTCCTCTCCTGTGAGAACAGCAACCGCAGCAACTTGTGCTGGGCAGCTGCATGCCAATGGGGCCTCTGAGTCTTGCCAGTGTGGCTGCGGAGGATGCTCTGCATGGCTGCTGTGGGTGTGGCTGCTCTCAGACTGCTGCTCCGCTATGGTGGGTCCGTGCCAGAGGGGGAATGGGCAGGAGGCTGTATATCACTGTGAGGGGCCCCAGTGCTGCACTGATGCCATTTAGGGTGCCTGGAGTTCCCCAGGATTCCCAACTGCTGGGCTTAGTGTGCTGGGACTCTTCCGTGCAGCTGTTAGGTCTCTGTCCCTTTAAGATTTTCCAAAAGCACTCACTTTTCTTTTGTTCCTGGGGCACCGGCTGTGGGAACCCGCTTGCAGGTTTTACTTTTCCGTTTCCCTAGTATCCAGCACACCACACACTGTATGTTTGTGTTCCCAGTGCGAATGAGTAGGGCTGGGTATTTAGCAGTCCTGGGCTCCCACTCCCTCCCCTCTCCAACTCCTCTCCTCCCACTATGGATCTGGGGTTGGAGGCGCGCTGAGGTTCCGCCAGGCCGCAGCTTGTAACTTACCCTCTTTGTGAGGTGCTGAGTTCTTGCAGATGTAGATGTAGCCTGGCTGTTATACTGTATCTTCTGGTCTCTCTTTTAGGAATAGTTGTATTTGTTGTATTTTAAAAAATATATATGGTTTTGGGTGGATGTTTCTCCTTCCCTACTCACACCACCATCTTGTCTCCTCTCTACAACTCTATGTCTTTTTATTGGTGCATTCAGACCATTTACTTTTAGGGTGATTATCAATAAGTATGTACTTATTGCCATTGCAGGGTTTAGCTTCATGGTTACTAAAGGTTCATGGTTATCTTCCTTACTACCTAAGAGTTTAACTTAACTCACTTAGTATGCTATTAGAAACACAATCTAAAGGTTCTTTTTTTCTCCTCCTTTTTCTTTCTCCTCCATTCTTTATATATTCGTTATCATATTCTGTACTATTTATCTATATCTTGATTAATTTTTGGGATAGTTGATTTAATTCTGCATTTGCTTAGTAATTAACTGTTCTCCTTTCCTTCCTATGGTTTTATTACCTCTGGTGACAGCTATTAAACCTTAGGAACACCTCCATCTATAACAGTGCTTCCAAAATACACTGTAGAGATGTTTTGTGGGACATTAATTATCTCAGCTTTTCCTTTTCTGGTAATTGTTTAATCCGTCCTTCAAATTTAAATGTTTATCTTGCCAGATAAAGTATTCTTGATTCCAGGCCCTTCTGTTTCATTGCATTAAATACACCATGCCACTCCCTTATGGCCTGTAAGGTTTCTGCTGAGAAGTCTGATGTTAGCCTGATGAGCTTTCAAAACTTTGTATGTGACCTTATTTCTCTCTCTGGCTGCTTTTAAGGGTTTCTCCTTGTCCTTCATCTTTGTCATTTTAATTACTGTATGTCTTCATCTTGTCTTCCTTGGGTCGCTTGTGTTGGGAGATGTGTGCACCTCCTTGTCCTGAGAGACTATCTCCTTCCCCAGATTTTGGAAGTTCTCAGCAATTACCTCCTCAAAGACACTTTCTATCCCTTTTTGTCTCTCTTCTTCTTCTGATACCCCTATGATGCAAATATTGTTCTGTTTGGTTTGGTCACATAGTTCTCTCACTATTCTTTCATTCTTAGAGATCCTTTTTTGTCTCTGTGCTTCAGCTGCTTTGTATTCCTCTTCTCTAATTTCTATTTCATTTATCATCTCGTCCTCTATATCTTAAATATTTAAAAGCACTCTGCTTTTGAAACCTTCCATTGTATGTTTCATTTCTGATACTGTGTTCCATAATGATTGGATCTCCATCTGGAGTTTACTCCTGAGTTCTTTAATATTTTTCTGTACCTCCATGAGCATGTTAATGACTTTTATTTTGAAATCTCTTTCAGGACGATTCATGAGGTCAATTTCAGTTGAATCTTTCTCTGGTGTTATATTCATAATTTTCTTTGAACCAGGTTCCTTTGATGTTTCATATTTGTATGTCTCACCCTCTAGTTCCCAGAAGCTCTGCTCTCTGGAGCTGCTCACCCTCTGGAGCAATGGAGAGCACCATGAACACAACATCAAATATAGGTTTGTGCTCCTAGAGCAGATCTCCAGAGGTATGTGTTCAGCAGTTCCGGGCCTCCACTCCCTTCCCACTTCATTTCTCTTCCCCCCTCTGGTGAGGTGGGATGGGGGGAGGGCTTGGTTCCTGCCAGGGCTCAGCTTTAGTATGTTACCATATTCCATGAGGTTTATTCTTTTCTCCAGGTGTATGCGGTCTGGCACAGCCCTCTTTCCTGTTGCTCTTTCAGGATTAGTTGTATTAATTATTTTTTCATATTATGTGAAGTTTTAGGAGGAAGCCTCTGTCTCACCTCTTATGCTGCCATCTTTCAGGGATCCTTGGCCACGTTTCTTAACGTCTTGGAGCCTCAGTTGCTTCATTTGTGAAATGAGGTGATGAGACTTTCCTCACATATTTTTCTCTCACATGAAATAACATGTAAAATATAATGATACCTATTCATGGTAGACTTTCAGTAGATGCTCATATCCTTTTCTTCCATACTATTATTTTGACCCGTTTTAGTACATTATCGTTAGGTTGCCAGGTCTAATTTAATAAAGTAAACATTAGGGATGACTTCCCTTTTAATATCTTAAAATATATTTTTCTGCATTATCAATCTCAAATAGAACCGCAATGATATTAATTTTCACTAAGACTTAAGAACACACCAATTTCTGAATGTAATCAAGTAAAACAATGATAGTTGAATATTAATCATAGATGAATCTAAAAGCACAACTGAGATCCTATATAATAAATGTTCATGCTCAGTATTATTTTCTTTTTCTCATCTCAGTAGTAATTTCATTTTCCTATTAAATATCCATAGAGATAATTTCTCTCTTTTTGAAGGAGACTATCTCTAAGATAAGATTAAAATTTTTGAGAGACAATTATGATCTTTTAATGACCTTTTATGAAGTACATGATAACTTAGTTCTGTTATAAAAGTTATCAAAACTCCTTTGAAATTGTGTTCTACATTTTATAAAGGTTAAAAAAGTTATCTCTGATCCAATTTTACTTTTTATATAAAGTTTCTACATCTTGTTATTGGGATTTGCATTTTTTCTTTCCTGAGTATCCTTTAGCCTAATCTTCACAGGTGTGCACTCTCATTGCTTGCTAATAATTTAGGGAAATAAGAACATTTTTCTTTTAACTTTGAGTCAGTGAAGAGTGACTCCTTTGAAATAAGAATTGAATGTTATTGTCACTTGTATGAACTTGGTGTTTGGCCCAGATGTTTTACATTCTTCTAAAATGAGGAAAATTTGATGGTGCCTCACTTCACATGTGCTTGCTAGCTGTTGTAACATGTATCTCTATGAGCACTAACAGTGACTTCCCTGAGGATGAACTGCATAGCTGGAATAATTGAATTGCAGAGTGGGGTTATGATTAGGTTATGATGGGATCTCTGTTGCCCACCCTGACAAAAATAGATCACAAAACATCATGATTCTAACACTGATGATAGGAAACCACTCCATTTCTCCAGAGTCCATGTCAGTATAGTTCGCAGAGCAACTCTCTAGTCTCATTACGTCCCCAACTCCAACCAGAAGACTTTTTTTATGGTATATAGACAGTGAAGACTACTCAGTGGATGAAAATTCATTCTTAAAGACCTGTCTTAGCTAGCTCCTATACTTTACTAGCAATGTGACCTTGGGCAAATTATTTGGCTAATCTGAACTCCATTTTCCATGTACATAAATTATAGGTGGTGATAACTAGGTGGTTTTGAAGTTTTAATAAGATAATGGTCAAAAGTACTTAATACAGTACCCAGCTTATTGTAAAGAATCTTTGTCAAAATGATGTGTCTCCTATGACCCATTTGACACGGTGCAACAGGCTCCTTAAAGTTTTCTCTGACTGTATTTGAATTTCAGATTTGAAACTATTTGACTGGTCTGGTTTAATTTTTTTAGATTTGTACAAACTAAATTACTATGGGTAACAAAACATATTTTTTTACCCTGTCCTGTTATTGAAACTAGCTCTGCCATTGCTTGCCTTTTATTTTGGTATTTGCCCAGCCCATTCTTGTGCTGACTTATATATTGCCACTAGCTCTTACATATCCATCTGCGTCCCAGCTAGTGTTCTCTACGTGTATGGGATAGATCAGGCCCCAAAGTCAGACAGTCAAATGGTGTTTTACCAAGAAAAGTAGACCCTGTTGGCTGGCACATTGCTGTGTTGGCAAGAAATGAATCTCCATAGATGAAGAGGTTCTTATATTATAACAGGCAGGAGACTTACATCCACTTTGATAATATTACCGAAGTATGTTTATGGCTTTTAGAATTAGGCTGTCATAATTAAGGGTCTTCTAATTGGAGGATATTTTAAAGATTATCTATTCCCATTCAATAATAATGATAGGAGACACTATTGAGTTTTCATTGTATGCTAGGCCCAATGATAAATACCTGCATCATTTCATTTAATCCTCACAACAAGCCCTAGAAGTATCCTACTGTTATATGCATTTTTTAAAATGAGGAAACAGAATCAGAGAGGTTAACTTGTCTAGGTTTACATAGCTAAGAATTGACATCCAGGTTTCAAACCCAAGTCTGATTCCAGAATGCATTCCTCAATACACTATATGGTGACTCTCTTACACTGCAAGTATCCCTTCTTGAGTATTCCTGAAAGATTATTTTGTATTCTACTTGAATATCTTCAAGGATGTTCAGTTTACTATTCTCTTGAAGCAGTTCTTCCCATTATTTGACAAATTTAGTCACTAGTGGGAAAGATACTGAGCTAAAATCTGATTCTTTATAACAACAAAATCATGGCCTGTTGGAGTAGGAGGAACTAGAAGATTGTCTCTTCATTCCCTTTATTTTACAAACGAGAAATTTCAACCTAATGAAGGCAGCTGAACAAGATCTCATAGGACTTCCAGAAATTTAGTCTTCTGGGACCTGACAGAGTAACTCTGTTGTATATTCTTCAGATCAGTACATTTAATACTTAAGATAGCTTTTTATGATAGTGATTCCTCTTAATTTTATCTTTATGCCAAACATTCCCAGTTTTTTCATTACTTCCTTGTATGAATTATTTGCAGGATTTATCTCATTCTGGACACCTTACTTGGAATCTACTCTTAGTTATTTCCTCCTTTAAAATGGAGCACACAGAACTGGACCTATACTTTAGAGATTATTTGTCCAGTCCAGATTACAGTGGAATTATGCCTTCAACTTCTATTAATACAGACTAAGATTGCTATAGACTTTTCTTTTCAGTAGCTATATCATGAACTTGTGACCACATCAGAGGAACTATTTTTGAGGCAATAGGTATTTCTGAAATCATAGTTCTGAACTATTGATTCAAGAATCATTTTCTCCAGCTCTGAAGCTCTGCATGCTGGGTTCATCAGTAATCTATTTGCTTAGAGACTAATTCACTGGAAAAATGAAATGCCATTTGTAACTGTGTATTAGATATTTTATTTTTATACTATATACCTACATTTGATTGGTTAATTTATAAGCACCAACACTTACCACATTTGCTGTTCCAGTCTCACTTAGATAGACTAGCATATAGAACATTGACTTCGAATGGAATTGTGAAGCTAATCCTTATATGAAGCCTAGGTGATGAAAAGCTTTCTTTCCCAAGCAAAACCAATGATACCCCTGAGTTAAATGAAAATGTGCCTAAATGGAAACCAAGAACATTTTGCCTCCTCAGCGTTGTTCTCCTTCTCTGCCCTCTAGGAGGAAGTGAGAGGGTAGCATGGCCTGTGGGAAAAGGCTAAAAGAGTCAGAGCAGCTGACCTACAGCTGACCTGAACAATATTGTTAAAGGAAAAAGAAATTGCAAAATGAAGAGAGGATCAGTTTTGATTGGCATTTACGCACTTTTACTAGTCCTTGGATGATTCAGGACAGACTTTTAAAAATAAAATCTTGAATAGTAGTAGGGAAGCTAAGGATTGAACCTCTTTTTAACCATACTTTAAATTACATCAGAATTATTTTGTTACATTAATATTTTAAGATGTAAATGGTTACCTATTGTACTATATAGGACTGTCATTTTCAAATGCTTAAGGTATTTTGCTTTGAGAAAACCTCAGCTTCCTAGACTATACTCTCTGTACCTCAATTTATTTACCTATAAAATGAAAATAAGACTACTTTGAATGCTCCCTAGCTTCCCAGTCAGCCCACAGAGAAATTCTCTGTCTCTCCACTTAACTTTTCTAGTGCTTTAAACTACACTCAGGAACTCACATATAAATTGTATACATCGTGGTTACATATATATGTTTTATGTCTTCTACTAAATTATAACCTTCTTGAGGTCAAGGGCTAGTTGAGTTTTCATCTTTTTTTCACCTTCATAGTTACTGGTCTAGTGCTTATATATGTAATACAGTTAATATTGTAGTAATTGTAGCAGCCTTTACATCATGATTTGTCTCCTCATTTTCTGATTGAATAGTGGGAATTTATTTAGGCATGTGGAAGAGCATGAACAAGAAATAAGCATAAACAAGGAAAAAGGAAAGAAGAGAACAAAATAAGAGAAGAGCCAAGTTAAAAAGCATATCAGCAATGAAAAATTATGTAGATGGCTTAAATTTTAAGCAGAAAAGGATCAATGGCTTTTTCAAGAAGTCTGAGGGAAAGGGCTAAGTTATATTACTCTCAGTGATAAGTGAAAATTGACTTTTATTAGGCATGGTGACAGTGTTGGAGAGAAGCAAAATTAAGAGATGGGGCAGTGAGAAGTCAACCATCAATGTGATAGAACATTCAAGTCATAAATGTTTTTATCTCTGATAGTTCATTAGTGATATTTCTCAAGTGCTCTGAGTAGGGAGGGATCTAAGCAAAGCAAGTGCTTTGGAATCAAACAGCCTGGCTCTGCTACTAGCTGTGTGAACTTCACCAAATTACTTAATTTTGTTTAGCTTCAGTTTCCCCATCTGTAAAATGAGTTTTTATTGTATCTACTACAAAGGATTGTTGTAAAGATGAGATGAAGTGTGTGTCAGTGTCACTCTGCAAGCATTCAATAAGCATTAGTTGTTGCTGGTTGTGTCTTCATGAAGTTTATTTACAGTGGGAAAGTGAAAAGGTGTGATTAAAGTAAGTAGGTATGACCAGAGGTTGTATGTCAGAGAGCTGAGTGACATGGAAGTAAATAAAGTTTGACTGGGAGGAAATAGGTGGAATTATTATTATTGATAACACGTTTAGCAATTTATAATGTGTTTTCTAGTATAGTATATCATTTGGTCCACACCTCACTTCAACCCACCGAAACCATACTCTGGAGACTGATTGATTTTGCTATATATGTTGAAGAGCTGTTGTTTAGTCAGGGTAGTTAAGCAGCCAGAGAAAAGAGAGTAGTGATTATCAAACCTGTCACCTTCTCCCCTCCCCCACTTCCCCATCCCCTTTCTTTAATCCCTTTGGTTGGAAGGGGGTTGACCCCTGACAATTTGCCTACCAGAGGATGTGATAAAAACATTCACCTTTTCTCCTCCCATTTTTGTCACCTACACACAACCTTTACACTTTTGAGCAGGACTTAAATGGAGCAATGTTTCAGTGTTTATGTGTGGAGTATAGTCTTTGAGGCTTGGATTAAAAATTTCAATGAAACCACAAGAAAGTAATCAGGAGCATAATTAAACAGGTGGAACAAATTTGTTAAATCTGTTTTGGGAAAACAATCACCTGTTTTAAAGTAATAAATCATCCCCAGGTTTACTGTTCTATAATCAAGGTGGGAACAAGGGAGGAGAGAATGTATACGTTTTCTGAAGACATCTGAGAATAAGAAGCACTGCCTCTAATATGGCTGATTCCAATGGGGATTGGAGGAACCGCCTCCTGGTCATGTCCAGAAACAATGAGCAACTTGTAATTAGCTCTACCATCAAAGAATCTCTTCACTTTATCTTGTATTTGTGGTAGATAGCAATATTTCAGACCATCACAACACAAGAAATTTGGGGCATGGGATTAAAGTCTAACATGTAATACATGGAGAGGTATAATTTCTATTAAGTATTGATGTTTTACTTCAGACAGAGCTGGAAAGATATATTAATATTGGATTCTTGTTGGAAAAGATTGATTTTTCCCCTTCTCTCTAATGCAGACACCAAAAGTACCAGAGGATCTGCTTTTCAATGGACATAAAGCTCATGCAGCTCAAGTCCTCATCTCTTTTGTTAATCACCTCTACAATATCCCTATCAAGTGGCCATCATCCTAGGCTTGAAATATGTCACTAATGGAAAATTTACCCTCACCAGAGATGGCCCATGCCATTTGCACATTGATCTAGATGTTATAAAAGCCTTCCTTATTTAATACTGCAGTCAGCTACCCTGTGCCTCTTCACTGCAAAGTCATAAACTCTCTTCCACTTGACAGTCATTCACATGGAAAACAGAAATCACCGTGTCCCTTTAACTGTCTCCCACCTGCTGTAGGCTGACCATCTTTCAACTGTTCCTTTGTTCCTTTGGTGTACTTTACATACTCTGCATTGTGGTCATAATTTTGAGGCTGTACTCTCACACACCCTCTGCTGTGAGCTCCTTAAGGGCATGGACCATATCTTATATCTGAATGTATCTGATATCTAACAAGCATTTGAATGAGAGAAACTGTGTGTTAAATTCCTTCACTATTTAAGCTACTCTTGTTTGGATGTTCTCTTATCTTTCATTAAACAAATACTTACTGAATGCTTTCTGTGTGTTAGAAAGTATACCAGCATTTAGGAATATAACAAAGAGAGACATAGTTTGTGACCATAAAACTTAAAAACCTAGTGTAAGTTAACAGACAAAGGGATGGATGGTATAAAACATGATGATAAGGCTGCAGTCCAGAAAGGACATAGCACATGGCTTCCGACCAAGGCTTCTGGGTTCAGAGAAGGCTTTTTCCTATTAAAAGAGGGAAAATGTTCTAGACTTGTTTTAACCAAGCCTTGATGATCACATTCCTCATCTGGATTTATGTCTGTTGTTGTAGCTTCAGGTAACATTTGCCTTTTTTATGCCACTACGTATTGTTCATTCATTCAGTAAATTTTTATTGAGCACATACTGTGCATGAGGATATATGCTAGGAAAAATGGGACTACAATAATGACTAGAGGTAGATTTACTATGAACCTTAAGTTCCAAGGCCCCTCACTTGCAGGTCCCCTTCTCAGGCTCTGAAGCTAATTTTGTATTTGTGACTTTGTGTTCTTTTTCTTAAAGAGGATCTTGCAATTTTATATACTTCAAATAAAACAGACCTGTATCTGCGTATGGCTACCATTCCGTGCTATGGTCCTATCATCATTTGTTTAACCATTCATCTATTGAAGGACATCAGAGCTGATTCCAGTTTTTGGCAGTTACAAATAAAGGTGCTATGAATATTCATGTACAGGTTTTTATAGGAACATAAGTTTTCATTTGTCTGGGATAAATAGTAGTGCAGTTGCTAGGTGATATGGTCATTGTATGTTCAGTTATTTTTTTTAAAGAAACTACAAAGCTTCTCTAGAGTGGCTGTACTATTTTACATTCCTGCCAGCAACATATGAGTGATCTGTTTATGTACATCCTTGCCAGCATTTGGTATTGTCTCTATGTTTTATTTTAGCTATTTGAATAGGTGTATAGTGATAATTTTATTGTGGTTTCAACTTTCGTTTCCCTAATAACTAATTATATTGAACATCTTTTCATGTGCTTATTTGCCATCTTTTATATCCTCTTTGGTTAAATGTCCCTTCAGTTCTCTGTCCTTTATCTAATAGGATTATTTGCCTTTTTAAAATTTACTGTTGAGTTTTGAGAATTCTTTATATATTCTAAATGTAAGTCCTTTGTCAAATAGGTGGTATGCAAATATTTTCTCCCAGACTATAAGCTTGTCTTTTTTATCTGTATACATAAGCTTTCACAGAGCAAAAGTTTTTAATTTTGATGAGGTTTAATTTATTAATTTTTAAAAATGGATCATGTTTTTAGTGTCATGTATAAGAACTCTGCCTAGCTCTAGGTCCCAAAGATCTTTCTCCTGTTTTTTTCCTTAAATGTTTATAATTTTATATTTAAATCCGTGATCCATTTTGAGTTAACTTTTATATAAGAACTAAATTAGGTTGAGGTTACTTTTCTTGCCAATGGATATTCATTGCTCCAGTACCTTTTGTTGAAAAACTATGCTTACTCCATTTAATTGATTTTGAAACTTTTATGAAAATCAGTTGAGCATATTTATGTGTTCCTATTTCTGGATTCTCTGTTCTGTTACATAGATCTATATGTTTATTCTTCCACCAATACCACACTGTTTTGATTACATTAGCTACACAGTAAGCTTTAATATGTGATAGAGTGATTCCTCCCACTTTTTTGTTCTTTCCCATGGTTATTCTAGCTATTCTAGGGACTAGGCCTTTTCATATAACTTTAAAAATAGATTTACGTATGCCTATTCCAAGGTTATTCTAGCTTTTCTAGAGCCTGTGCCTTACCATATAACTTGTAAAGTAAGTTTGCCTATGTCTATAAAAATCCTTGCTTGAATTTTGATAGGAATTGCAATAAAACTGTGGATCGATATAGGGAGAGTTAACATCTATGCTCTATTATCTTGCAATCCATGAACACAGTGTATCTCTCCATCTATTTAGGTATGTGATTTATCACCATTTTATGATTGTCAAAATACACATCCTGTACACATTTTGTTAAGTATATACTAAGTGTTCCATTTTCTCCAGACCAGTTGTAAGTGGTATCATGTTTAGATTTTGGTTTTTATATGTTCATTGTTAGTAAAAGAAAAGCAGTTGCTGAGAGCCTTTTTTTTTTTTAAATAAATGCATGTTGAATTTGGTCAAATACTTTTTCTACATCAATTGATATGATCATATAAATTTTCTTCTTCAGTGTATTGATTATGGTGGATTACATTGACTGATTTTTGAATGTTGAACTAGCCTTGTATAGTTGGAATAATCTCCACTTGGTTGTGGTGTATAATTCCTTTTATATACTGTTGGATTTAATTTGTTAATATTTAGATGAGGAATTTTACATCTAAGTTCTTAAACAATATTGGTTCTTAGTTTTCTTTTTTGTGTTATCTTTTGTCTGGTTTTGGTAATATTGGCCTCATGAAATGAGTTGGGTAGTATCACCTCCTCTTTCTATTTTCTGAAAGAGATGTTGTAAAATTGGCATTCTTTTTTTTATTGAAGTATAGTTGGTATACAATAGTATATTTGTTTCAAGTATACAACCCAGTGATTCAACAGTTACCCACATTATTATATCCTCACCCCCACTAGTGCAGTTATAATCTTAACATAGAAAGATGTTACAGAACCACTGATATATTCTCCATGCTATACTACTATCCCCATGACAAACTTATATTATGATTGAGAATTTTGTGCCTCTCTATCCCCCTCTACCCACCCATCCTAAACCCTCCCACATGGTAACCACCAGTCACTTTTCAGTGTCTGAGTCTACTGCTGTATTGCTCATTTTATTTTGTTTTGTTTTTAGATTCTGCATATAAGTGAAATCATATGGTACTTATCTTTCTCCACCTGGCTTATTTCCCTTAGCATAATACCCTCTAGGTCCATCCATGTTGTCCTAAATGGCAGCATTTCTTTCTTTTTTATGACTGAATAATATTCCACTGTGTATATGAACATCTTCTTTATTCATTCATCTAATGGCCACTTTAGCTGCTTCCATATCTTGGCTATTATAAATAATGTGGCAATTGACATATTGCATATATCTTTTCAAGTCAGAGATTTTGTTTTCTTTGGGTGAATTCCTAGAAGTGGAGTTACTGGGTCATATGTTATTTCTATTTTTAGTTTTTTGAGGAACCTCCATACTTCTTTCCATGGTAGATGCACCAATTTACATTCATACCAACAGTGTGGGAGGGTTACCTTTTCTCCACATCCTCACCAACATTTGTTATTTTTGGTCTTTTGGATAGTGGCTATTCTAACTAGTGTGAGGTGATATCTCATTGTGGTTTTGATTTGTATTTCCCAGATGATTAGCAATGTGGAGCATCTTTTCATGTGCTTCTTGGCCATTTGTATTTCTTCTTTGGAAAAATGTCTATTCAGGTCCTCTGTGCATTTTTTAATCAGGTTATTTGTTTTCTTGGTGTTGAGGTATATGAGCTCTTTATATGTTTTGGATGTTAACCCCTTATCAGATAAATCACTTACAAATATATTCTCCCATACTGTAGGATGCCTTTTTATTTTGTTGTTGGTGTTCTTTGCTGTACAGAAACTTTTTAGTTTGATATAAGTCCACTTGTTCATTTTTGCTTTTGTTTCCTTTGCCTGGGGAGACATGTCCAGAAAACAATTGCTCATGCTTATGTTTAAGAGATTTTTGCCCATGTTTTCTTCTAAGAGTTTTATGTTTTCATGTCTTATATTTAGGTCTTTAATTTAATTCTTTAAATGTTTGGTAAAATACTCTAGTGAATCCAGCTAGGTCTAAAGATTTCTTTTTCAGGAACTTTTAAATTACAAATTGAATCTTTCTGTTGGCTATAAGGTTATTCAGATTGTCTGTTTCATCTTGGTTGAGGCTTAGTAGTTTATGGTTTTAGAGGAATTGACCCATTTCTGCTCAGTTTTCCAATTTATTACCATAAAGTTATTTGTAATATTCCTTTATCTTTTTAATGGCTGTAGGATTTAGTGATATTCTGTTAAATTCTTGATATTGGTGATTTGTGTCTTTTCTCTTTTTATATTTGCTAGTCTTGATAGAGTTTTGTCAATTTTATTGTTTTTACCCCTTAGGTCCAGTTTTTTATTTCATTGACTTTCTATTTTGTTTTTCTATTTTCAATTTCATTGATTTATGCTCTTTATGTCTTTCTGACTCCCAGGGTTTATTTTGCTCTTTTTCCCCTAGTTTCCTGAGATAGAAACTTAGGTTATTGATTTGAAACATTTTCTTATTTTTAATGACAGTATTCAGTGCTGTAAATTTGCCTCTCATCACTGCTTTAACATCATCCTTGATATTTTGTTATGTTGTATTTTAATTTTACTCAGTCCTATATAATTTTATTCCTTTGATACTTCCTCTTTCACCCATGGATTATGTAGAAGTGTGTTTTCTAATTTCTGTGTATTTAGAGATGTCCTGTTGACTATTTCTAGTTTCATTCCATTATGATCAGATAACATACTGTGTGATTTTAGTGCCTTTAAATTTGTTGAGTTTTTTTAATTGGCTGGAATATGGTCTGTTCCATGAACACTTGAAAAAGATGTATATTCTGTTGTTAAAAGGAGATTTCTATATATGGAAACGAGATTCTATTGGTTGTATTTCTCTTATCTATGTGCTTGTTAATTTTATTTTGCTTTTGGTCTTTAATTTTCAAAATTTTAGTTACATTGTGTCCTGGTATGGATTTGTATCAAGTTTATCCTGTTTGGAGTTCACTCAATTTTCTCGATGTGTGTTTTTTATCAAATTTTAGAAGTGTCAACCATTATTTCTTCAAATATTATTCAGCCCCACATCCTTTCACCTCTCTTTCTGGGACTCCAATGATATGAGTACTGGATTTTTGTTATTGTCCCACAGGTACCTGAGGGTCTGTTCATGTTTTTTTCAGTTTATGTTTTCTTTGTTCAGATTGGGTGAATTCTACTGTTCTGTCCTCAAATTCACTAATTCTATCCTTTGTCATCTCCATTATACTATTAATCCCTCCAGCTTATTTTTTTCCCCTGTCATTATATTTTTCAGCTCTGTAGTTTCTATTTGGTTCTCTTTTTAAAAAAATAATTCCTATTTTTATGCTGAGGTTTTCTATGTTTTCATTTCTTTCAAAAGAATTTGTAATTGGTTTTTGAAGCACTTTTATGATGGCTGCTTTTAAATTTTGTGAAATAATTCCAACATCTGATTCATCCCAGTGTTGGCCTCAACTGATTTTTTTTCTTCTTCAAGTTGTTGTAGTCTTATTTCTTGGTATAATGGCTGAGTTTCTACTGTATCATGGATGTGTATCTGTCATGTTAGTAGACTCTGGGTCCTATTTAAATCTTTCATTTCATCAGGCTACCACATTGTTTAGGTTTAGCCTACTTTTTTGGGTTGTAGTTCCAATAGCAGTTTGATTTTTGTAGACTTTGTGGTACCATTTTGGTTGCTTGGTTTTTCTGATACTGTTCGAATTCCCACTGGTCCTGATGGTGATATCTGATGGGACAAAAGGGGTTTCCTCAGTGCTGCCACTGGATGTCTCTGAGTGAAGTAGGGACATAGTGGGAAACTTCACCAGTGTTCCCCACCCTGACACTGATCTGATGTCTTTGGATAAGGACAAGAATGTTGGGTCTGTGACACAAAGAAATTTCCTGGAATCTCGATGTTTCTTGTGATTTAAGTCCCATTTCTGGTTACATCTTCTCTCCTAGTATCTTTGCATGGGGATGGAGAGTTTTGGATCTAAAGGGACAAAGAAACTTCCTAGATCAGGCTGCCTACTATATATAGCGGGGTCTCTCTCATGTGCTCTGCCTGCCAACCTCAGTATCTCTGGGTGGGCAAGGAGCATCTCAGGCCTAGTGGGAAGGACAGTACCTCTTCTGGTTACTTATTTCTGACTAGTCTCCTGAGTTTGTAATTTATAAAAAAATGTATATTTAGACATTCAGAATAATGGTTCCTGGCTTACCACTCCACAAATCCTTGGAATTTCCTGAGTTATAAGAGCAATGGTAGCACTTTAAAAATTATAATATTTGGTCTCCTGTCCTCAGTTCCTGAAATCACTTCAGAGTCATAAAGGTGAAGGGTGTCTTATTCATAACATGCCCCTTTCCACCACAACTGTGTTTATGTTAATGAGGTAACTTTTGGAAAGCACCTCAAGGTGGGGACTGGTTGCCAAGGGAAACAACCAGCATGAGAGGGTTGAAACTTTCAGCCCTGCCCCTTGATTTCTGGGAAAAAGAGACGGGCTAGAGGTTGAATCAATTGCCAATGTCCAATGATCTAATCAGTCATGCCTATGTAATGAAGCTTACATAAAAACTCAAAAGAGAGGGTCAGAGAACTTCAAGATTGATGAATATGTGGAGATTTGGAGAGAGTGGCATGCTCAGAGATGGTATGGAAGCTCTCTACCCTTTCCCCATACTTTGCCCTATGCATCTCTTCTATGTAGCCATTCCTGAGTTATGTCCTTTTATAAAAATTGGTAATCTAGTAAGTGAAATTGTTTTCTGAGTTCTCTAAGCCATTCTAGCAAATTAATTGAACCCAAGGAGAGGGTCACTGGACTCTCCAGTCTATAGCCTGTTGGTTGGAATCATAGGTGACAACCTGGACTTGAGACTGGCATTTGAAGTGGAGGGGGAAAGGTCAGTCTTGTGAGACTGGACCTTAAGCTGGGAGATCTAATGCTATTTCTGGGTAGATAGTGTCAAAATTAAGTTGAATACTTGGATATGCTGCTGGTGTTAGATGACTTCTGGTGTGGAAACAACCCCCTCCCCACACTTTGGAATTGAGTCCAGAACCCTTTAGCTCCCAATTGATCCTCTGTACTGGTGATGTTGAGCCCACTTAATGTTGTCAGAGGGACCCTGTTTGATTCTGGAGAGGAATGTCTCTTCCTGGGCTGACCTTTCTTGAGAGAGTGGAGGATCTGAAAACACTTTGTCTGGGTAGCCTTTCTCTGTTTCGTACAGGAATGCAAGACATCTTGTCATGCTGTTTCCCAGTTCTGAGGCCCCAAAACAGCTCAGCTGCTTCTTACCACCCTTCAGAGTTCTCTTTTGGTTTTCTCTTATGCCATTTCCAGGTTTTATAGTCATGGTTCTATGGGAGGAGAAAGGAAAACAACATTCTTCTCAGACCAAAAGTCTTCCTTTCTCTTTGATAATGTGTTCTGTACAACTTGCTTAGAATTGAGATTAAATTTACCAGTTTGCAAACATGACTTTCTTCATTTTGAAAATCAAGACTGTGTTTGCCTCTTTCCAGACTTCAGTCCCTTTCTCATTATTCACAATTCTGTCTATATAGCAGTTTTGAAACTTAGCCCAAGGTCTTCCCAGTATCCTGGAATGTGATACTCTAAGACAAATACTTCTTAATCTCTTGTTGTGTCTGTTTTTAGTTTCCTTCTACTAATATTTATTCTACCTTTCTTGTCCTAATTTTTGTTAACAGAGAATATACTGAAATAAAGTAAGAATTGGGTTGTTTTTCTTTTTCTCTTTGCCACCTAATATTATCTTTGTATTTATTGCTGATGAAAATTTGAAATCCCCTTTTGTTATCCTCAGACTATATCTCTTTCTGAGGTCATTCTGGCCTTCTAGTGTTTTGCAGGTGCATGTCACTCTGTAGTTCTTATTGGTTATGTCTCCTTTCTACATCAGTAGAGTGATGTATACCAACTTGAGAGTATGACAGACTTTTATCTCTTTCTAGAGGTGTGATTTGGGATTATTTAGTCTCTGAGCTTCCATTTCCTACTCTAATAATAGGATCAACTTCCAAGGATTGTTAGAAGGATTAAATGACATAACACACATTAAGCATGTAGCACAGTTCCTGACACAGTAAGTACTCAATAAATACTGTAGTTGTTATACATTTTTAAAATATGAGATTGAAGAAAACTTTCTGTAGCTGTCTCTTTCTATACCTATCCTTTTCTCCATCTTTCTAACTTCATAGTCAGAATTTCATTTTTGAGAGTCTTCCAGTCAGTTTATGTAAATTAAAGTTCTCAAGGAAGGAGACTGCATATATTTTAAATTGTGAAATTTCACCTAATTTAATTGGAGCTGGCCTTCTTATGCCAGTGTTGGTTATAGTCCTCTTACTGAGTAGTAAATGCAAATATTTCACAGCCTTGTCTCCATGCAATTGGTGTGTAGGTGTTAAATTAGCCTTTCTGGTTAACAATCCATAAATATTTCAAAATACATACTCATGAGTATCCAGCTTGCTTCTACATGCTATAAAAAGTCTTACTTGTTAGACACTTCACATTATCCCAGGTCATACCTGTATTTCTTGCTGTACTTTAAAATAAGTTCATAGTTATAGTATATCAGCATTCTTCTGTGGTGAAAAATGAAGTTCATCAGACAGCTGACTTAAACTCTCTGAACAAGAATCATATCTAATTGTTATACATTTTGAAAAATATGAGATTGAAGAAAACTTTCTGTAGCTATATCTCTTTATATCTATCCTTTTCTTTATGTTTTTCACAGAACCCAACCCATTGTCAATTAGGTGTTTAGCAGTAAAAGTTATACCTAAAATAATGTAGCAATTGTATGAAAGTCAGCAAATTGACATTATTCTGACTATATTCTAACTAAACTCTTTCTTCCAGCATGTTTTTCCTCTGAGTTAAAGTTGGTAATCTTTTGCTTTTTATGACTTTTTTAAATTGTTATTTTGGTATCATTAATGTACAATTACATGAGCAACATTGTGGTTACTAGATTCCCCCCATTATAACGTCACCACCACATACCCTATTATAGCCACTGTCCATCAGCATAGTAAGATGCTATAGAATTACTACTTGTCTTCTCTGTGTTGTACTGCCTTCCACATGCCCATGTGTGCTAATTGTAAAGCCCCTTTTTCCCCCTTATCCCTTCTTTCCCTCCCATCCTCCCCAGTCCCTTTCCCTTTGGTAACTGTTAGTCCATTCTTGGGTTCTGTGAGTCTGCTGCTGTTTTGTTCCTTCAGTTTTTGCTTTGTTCTTATACTCCACAAATGAGTGAAGTTATCTGGTACTTGTCTTTTTCCGCCTGGCTTATTTCACTGAGCAAAATACCCTCTAGCTCCATCCATGTTGTTGCAAATGGTAGGATTTGTTTTCTCCATATGGCTGAATAATATTCCATTCTGTATATGTACCACCTTTCCTTTATTCATTCATCTACTGATGGACACTTTAGGTTGCTTCCATTTCTTGGCTATTGTAAATAGTGCTGCGATAAACATAGGGGTGCATATCTCCTTTTCAAACTGGGCTCCCGCATTCTTAGGGTAAATTCCTAGGAGTGGAACTCCTGGGTCAAATAGTATTTCTATTTTTAGTTTTATGAGGAACCTCCATACTGCTTTCCACAATGGTTGAACTAATTTACATTCCCACCAGCAGGGTAGGAGGGTTCCCCTTTCTCCATATCCTTGCCAACATTTGTTGTTGTTTGTCTTTTGGATGGTTGCCATCCTAACTGGTGTGAGGTGATATCTCATTGTGGTTTTAATTTGCATTTCTCTGATGACTTGCGATGTGGAGCATCTTTTCATGTGCCTTTTGGCCATCGGAATTTCTTCTTTGGAAAAGTGTCTGTTCAGATCCTCTGCCCATTTTTTAATTGGATTACTTGCTTTTCATTTGTTGAGTTACATGAGCTTTTATATATTTTGGATGTCAACCCCTTATCGGATATGACATTTATGAATATATCCCCCATACTGTGGGATGTCTTTTTGTTCTACTGATGCTGTCCTTTACTGTACAGATTTTAGTTTGATATAGTTCCACTTGCTCATTTTTGCTCTTGTTCCCCTTGCCTGGTGACATATGTTCATGTAGAAGTTGCTTATGTTTATGTCCAAGAGATTTTTGACTATGTTTATTTCTAAGAGTTTTATGGTTTCATGACTTACATTCAGGTCTTTGATCCATTCTGAGTTTACTTTTGTGTATGGGGTTAGACAGTAATCCAATTTCATTGTCTTACATGTAGCTGTCCAGTTTTGCCAAAACCACCTGTTGAAGAGGCTGTCATTTCCCCATTGTATATCCATGGCTCCTTTATCATATATTAATTGACCATATATGCTGAGTTAATATCTGGACTCTCTATTCTGTTCCACTGGTCTATGGGTCTGTTCTTATGCCATTACCAAATTGTTTTGATTACTCTGGCTTTGCAGTAGAGCTTGAAGTTGGGAAGCAAGATCCCCCCAACTTTATTCTTCCTTCTCAAGATTGCTTTGGCTATTCGGGGTCTTAGGTGGTTCCATATGAATTTTAGAAGTATGTGTTCCAGTTCATTAAAGAATGCTGTTGGTATTTTGATAGGGATTGCATTGAATTTGTAGATTCCTTTAGGCAGGATGGCCATTTTGACAATAGTAATTCTTCTTACCCAAGAGCATGGGATGAATTTCCATTTATCAGTGTCCTCTTTAATTTCTCTTAAGAGTGTATTGTAGTTTTCTGAGTACAGGTCTTTCACTTCCTTGGTTAGGTTTATTCCCAGGTATTTTACTCTTTTTGATGCAATTGTGAATAGAATTGTTTTCCTGATTTCTCTTTCTACTAGTTCATCATTAGTGTATAGGAATGCAACAGATTTCTGTGTATTAATTTTGTATCCAGCAACTTTACTGAATTCAGATATTACTTCTAGTAGATTTGAAGTGAATTCTTTATGATTTGTTATGTACAATATCATGTCATCTGCAAGCAGTGACAGTTTGACTTCTTCTTTACCAATCTGGATTCCTTGTATTTCTTTGTTTTGTGTAATTGCTGTGGCTAGGACCTCCAGTACTGTGTTGAATAACAGTGGGGAGAGTGGGCATCCCTGTCTTGTTCCCTATCTTAGAGGAAAAGGTTTCAGCTTCTCACTGTTAAGTATAATGTTGGCTGTGGGTTTCTCATAGATTATTATCTTGAGCTACTCACCCTCTATACCCTTGTTGTTGAGAGTTTTATCATGAATGGATGTTGAATTTTTTTGAATGCTTTTCAGCATCTATGGAGATGATCATGTGGTTTTTGTCCTTCTTTTTGTTTATGTGGTGGATGATGTTGATGGATTTTCTAATGTTGTACCTACCATCCTTGCATCCCTGGGATGAATCCCACTTGGTCATGGTGTATGATCCTTTTGATGTATTTTTGAATTCGGTTTGCTAATATTTTATTGAGTATTTTTACATGTATGTTCATCACAGATATTGGTCTGTAATTTTCTTTTTTGGTGGAATCTTTGCCTGGTTTTGTTATTAGGGTGATGTTGTCTTCATAGAATGAGTTTGGGAGTATTCCCTCCTCTTCTACTTTTTGGAAAACTTTAAGGAGAATGGGTATTATGTCTTCTAAATGTCCGATAAAATTCAGCGGTGAATCCATCTGGTCTGGTAATTTTGTTCTTGGGTAGTTTTTTGATTACTGATTCAATTTCATTGCTGCTAATTGGTCCTTTTAGATTTTCTGTTTCTTTCTGGGTTGGTCTTGGAAGGTTGTTTTTTTCTAGAAAGTTGTCCATTTCTTCTAGGTTATCCAGCTTGTTAGCATATAGATGTTTGTAGTATTCTCTAATAATTCTTTGTATTTCTGTGGTGTCCGTAGTAATTTTTCCTTTTTAATTTCTGATTCTGTTTATGTGTATAGAGTCTCTTTTTCTCTTAATGAGTCTGGCTAGGGGTTTATCTATTTTGTTTATTTTCTCAAAGAACCATCTCTTGGTTTCATTGATTTTTCCTATACTTTTATTCTTCTCAATTTTATTTATTTCTTCTCTGATCTTTATTATATCTCTCCTTCTGCTGACTTTGGGCCTCATTTGTCCATCTTTTTCCAGTTTCAATAATTATGACTTTAGACTATTCATTTGGGATTGTTCTGCCTTCTTTAAATATGCCTGGATTGCTGTATACTTTACTCTGAGAACTACCTTTGCTGCATCCCACAGAAGTTGGTGCATTGTATTGTTGTTTTCATTTGATTGTGTATATTGATTGTCTATTTTAATTTGGTCATTGATCCATTGATTATTTAGGAGCATGTTGTTAAGCCTCCATGTGTTTGTGAGCCATTTTATTTTCTTTGTACAATTTATTTCTCTTTTGTCATCTGAGAAGTTGGTAGGTAGGATTACAATCTTTTTGAATTTACCAAGACTCTTTTTGTGGCCTAGTATGTGGTCTATTCTGAAAAATGTTCCATGTGCATTTGAGAAGAATATGTATCGAGTTGCCTTTTGGTGTAGAGTTCTGTGGATGTCTGTTAAGTACATCTGTTCTAGTGTGTTGTTCAGTGTGACTTTACTTATTTTCTGTCTGGCTGATTTGTCCTTTGGCGTGAGTGGTGTGTTGAAGTCTCCTAAAATAAATGCACTGCATTCTATTTATTCTTTTAATTCTGTTAGTATTTGTTTCACATATGTAGGTGCTCCTGTGTTGGTTGCATATATATGTATAATGGTTATATTCTCTTGTTGGACTGCCCCTTTATCATTATGTAACATCCTTATTTTTCTCCTTTTACGTTCTTTGTTTTGAAGCCTATTTTGTCTGATACAAGTCCTGCAGCACCTACTTTTTTCTCCCTATTCTTTGCATGAAATATCTTTTTCCATCCCTTGACTTTTAGTCTGTGTATGTCTTTGGGTTTGAGGTTAGTCTTTTGTAGGCAGCATTTAGATGTGTCTTGCTTTTTTATCCATTCTATTACTCTGTGTCTTTTGATTGTTGCATTCAGTCCATTTACATTTATGGTGATTATTGATAGATATGTACTTACTGCCATTGCAAGCTTTGAATTCGTGGTTACCAGAGGTTCAAGGGTAGCTTCTTTACTATCTAACAGTCTAACTTTACTCATGTGTTATGCTATTATAAACACAGTGTGATGATTCTTTATTTCTTTCCCTTCTTTTTCTTTCTTGTCCACTTTTTATATATTAGGTGTTTTATTCTATACTGTTTGTGTTTCTCTTGACTGATTTTGTGGATAATGGATTTTATTTTGTATTCTGTTAGTATTTGGTTGGTCTACTTTCTTTGCTGTGGTTTTATTTTCTCTGGTGACAGCTATTTAACCTTAGCATACTTCCATCTAGAGCAGTCCCTTTAAAGTACATTGTAGATATGGTTTGTGGGCAGTAAATTCTCTCAACTTTTGCTTGTTTGGGAATCGTTTAATCTCTCCTTCAAACTTAAATGATAATCTTGCTAGATACAGTATTCTTGATTCGGGGCCCTTCTGTTTCATTGCATTGAGTATATCATGCCATTCTCTTCTGGCCTGTAAGGTTTCTGTTGAGAAGTCTGATGATAGCCTAATGGGTTTTCCTTTGTAGGTGATCTATTTTCTCTCTGGTTGCTTTTAGTACTCTGTCCTTGTCTTTGATCTTTGCTATTTTAATTATTATGTGTCTTGTTGTTGCCCTCCTTGGTTCCCTTGCTCAGGAGATCTGTGGGTTTCCATGGTCTGAGAGACTATTTCCTTCCCCAGCTTTGGGAAGTTTTCAGCACTTATTACTTCAAAGACACTTTCTATCCCTTTTTCTCTTTTCTTCTTCTTCTGGTGCCCCTTATAGTGTGAATATCGTTCCATTTGGATTGGTCCCACAGTTCTCTTAATATTCTTTCATTCCTAGAGATCCTTTTATCTCTCTCTGCCTCAACTTCTCTGTATTCCTCTTCTCTGATTTCTGTTCCATTAACAGTCTCTTCCACCTCATCCAGTGTGCTCTTAAATCCCTTCCATTGTTTGTTTCATTTCTGTTATCTCCCTCTGGAATTCATCCGTTAGTTCTTGCATATTTCTCTGTAGCTCCATCAGCATGGTTATGACTTTCATTTTGAATTCTTTTTCAGGAACATTGGTGATTTCAGTCACACCGAGCCCTTTCTCCGGTGTTTGAGGGATTTTGGCCAGAACAAGGTTAGTCTGCCTTTTCATGGCAGTGGAAGTAATCTCCAGTGAGTGGTTCATGTGTCAGCTGTGAGAACAAAGTCCCTTCCTGCTTGTTGGTCATCTTGCCCGTCTCTGCTGCCTGTGCCAGTCAACCTTACAAAGAGGGAGCAACATCTGGATTAATCCCCTGAGCTGCCATGCCTTGGGTGGCCTAGGGCACTGGCAGTGGTTGCAGGCGATTGGTGCATGTTTGCTGTGGTAACAGAGCTCCTACATGCTTCCCAGACTCCACTCCTGTTTCCTCTGACAGTGCCAGTCAACCGGGTACAAGGGAAGCCTCTGGTTAATCCCCTGAAACTGCCGTGGGCAGGGCTTCCCTCAGGATCGCCTAGGGCACTGGCAGCTATCTCAGGTGAGTGCCGTGTGTTCTGCTATGAGAACAGAGCCCCTTCTTGCCCTCTGGTCTCTGCACCCATCTCCACTGTCTTCCCTGGTCCACCACACCCAGGGACCATCCTCTGGGTTAATCCCCTGAGCTGCCATGGGTGGGGTCACCCTTGGGATGGCCTAGGGAAGTGATGGGGGTCGCAGGTGAGCTGTGCATGTTCTGGTGTAAGAACAAAGCCCATTCGTGCTTCCTGGACTCTGTGCCTTTCTCCACTGTCTGTGCCAGTCACCGCATTCTTGGAGCCGCCTCTTGATCAATCCTCTGTGCTGCTGTGGATGGGGCAGCCCTCAGGATTGCCTAGGGCATTGGCAGGGGTCGGAGGTGAGTCGTGTGTGTTCTGCCACGAGAACAAAGCCCCTCATGCTTCCTGGACTCTGTGCCCGTCTCCACTCTCTGTGTCAGTCTACTGTGTGTAGGGAGCAGCCTCTGGTTTATTCCCCTGTGCTGTCATGTGTGGGGTGGCCCTCGGGATGGCCTTGGACACTTGCGGGGTTTGCAGGTTATCAGCACATGTTCTGCCACAGGAACAAAGCTCCTTTGTGCCTCCAGGACTCTGCACCGGTCTCTGCTGTCTGTGCCTGTCAACCACGTGCAGGCAGTACCCTCTGGGTCTGGGCTGGTTAGCCATGTGTAGGGAGAAGCCTCTGTGCTAAGCTGTGTGGTTGCTGTAGGTGTGGCTTCTCTCTGGCTGTTCTGCAGCAATGGCGGGTCAGTTGGTTTGCTTGCAGTGCTCGTGGGGGTGAAGGAACGGCAGGCTGCTTATTGCTGCCAGGGGCTTCCAAGCTGCATTGCCACCCAGGGGTTTAGGGCGCCTGAAGTTCCTTAAAGGTCCCAGCCTTCTGGGCTGATTGTGCCAGGATGATTTTGTCAACCTGTTAAACCCTTGTCCCTTTAAGACTTTTAAAGCACCCACATTTCTTTTGTCCTAGGGCAGCCAGCTGTGGGAACCTGTTTGCAATCTCAATCTCTGACATTGCTTTTCCTCTCCTCCAGTATCCAATGCACCATGCAATGTGCGTCTGTGCTCCTGGGGCAGACCACCAGGGCTGGTTATTTAGCAGTCCTGTGTTTCCACTCTGATTCCCTTCCTCCCACCAGTCAGCTGTGTTGGGCGGTGTGCTTGGGTCCCACCGGGTCACGGTTTGTATCCTACCCTTTCAGTGAGATGGGCTCTCACAGATGTAGCATGGTTCGTGTACTATATCTTCCAGTCACTCTTTTAGGAATAGTTGTATTCGCTGTATTTTCAAAATGTATATGGTTTTGGGTGGAGATTTCCACCACCCTACTCATGCCGCTATATTGAGAATCTCTCTAATCTTTTTAATCTTGGTAAATTCTTTAGGTTTCATGTCTGATAGCTATATTTCTGGAACCTCCCAAAACTATCTTAATTAGAGGCATGTTGGAATGTGTTTGAAATTTTTCAGCTATAGCTCCATTGCTTCTGGGCAATGTTATGTAAGCTTAAGGATGTGAGTTTTCTTTAGTGGTTCAACCTTTCCCGCTTTGCTCCACATAATTTTTTAGCTCTCTACCTCCTCCCCTGGGGAGAATAGTGATCCTAATTGTTCTTAGTCTTTTGGAGATGTTTGAAACTAGGGTCTTGCTAACTTCAAGCTTTGAATATGGTATATATTTTTTTGAGGGCCAGCACTGGCACTATGGCCAAATTCTAATTTGGACCATTTATGTTCTGATATCAGAAACCTTATTGAAATGGCACAAGGTCTAGTGTTTTCCTTTTTGGTTGTACTGAAATGGTTGTGTACAATGGCTAGGTACGATTTTTTCTCAATGGTGTTCCATTTGTGAATTAATTGCTAGATGGTTTGTTTATATGCTTGTAGAGTATTGTTGAGTCCTTTGGGGAAATAAACAGTTGATAGAGGTATCTGGGGATGCTTTATGTTCAGTTGTAGAATTATAACTTGCCAGAAGATGTATAGAACTGAGCCCTTAGACCCGAACTGCAGATGACCTCTGTGGGATTGATGGGGTTAATACATAATTCAAGTAAGTTAATAATCAAATGTATAAGCACACATGACTTGATTGTTTCTCCCACACACTCTGTTGATGTGTGATCAAGGATGGAGTGATGAGAATCAGAGCAGTTCTCATGGCTCAGAGCCATCTTTGCACTATTTTGGTTTCCTTGAGAAGTGTTGCATCCTTGGGCTAGACTCAAGGCCAGATAATGATGTTTGTGTTCATTTTAAGTTCATTTATTCAATTAATATGAGAAATGCCTTCTCAGCATTGCTCTTGAGCTGTTACACCTTGAGTCCCCTGGCTGGTCCTTTCAGGTATTCAACAACTCATTGAGTCTCCTCCCTTGTCTGCAGCTTAGAGGCAGGGAGGGGGCCAATAAGTGGCGCCCGAACAGGGACCATTGAGACTCAGAGTAGAGACCGTTGAAACTCAAAACTGAGACTGCTGAAGCTCAGAACAGCGACATTTGAAACCCAGAGCGGGGAAGCTCCACTTGGGCGACCCTTGAAGGAGCAGAGCGGGCAATTCCGAAGATCATTGATCTGGTAAGACTCCCAAAAAATCGCACCTAAGGATAGGATCGAGACGTCAGGGACACTATAATGGGCCAAACTGAAACCAAAGCAGCTAACCGGAGGATTATTTAAAATTGGTCCGTGCCCTCCTAAAAACATCAGGAGTGAAAACTTCTAAAAGAGATTTGGCTCAGCTTTATAAATATATTAAGAAATATTGTTATTGGTTGTCTCCACAGGGAACCCTCAGATAAGCTGATGGGAGTAATGTATTAAAAGATTTTAAAAAGGCTCACAGACAGGGAAACATTATCTCTGTGCCTGTTTGGGTGGAACAATAGCCCCTCAATAAAGAAAAACTGGCATCCTTACATGCGTTAGTTTAAGAACAACTTCAGCTAGATAGATTAGAATTTTCCACAAGCCTGTAGAATTCCCCTGTATTTGTTATAAAAAAGAAGTCAGGAAATTAGAGACTCTTACCTGACTTAAGGCAAATTAATGCAGTTCTTAAACCTATGGGACCTTTACAACAAGGCCTCCCTTTTCTGGCTATGATTCCAAAAGACTAGAACATGGCTATCATTGACCTTAAAGATTGCTTTTTTACAATTCCTTTGGCCATAATAGATAGGGGAAAATTTGCTTTTACTGTCCCTTCTTTAAACTTACAGGCCCCTTCAGAAAGATTTCAATGGAAAGTGCTTCCTCAAGGAATGCTAAAGAACCCCACAATTTGCCAAAATTATGTGCACAAGACTCCTCAGCCTATACATGGGAAATGGCCCTCAGCTTATATCATTCATAATATGGATGATATTCTTATAGCTCTACATAAACATCTATCTCTTACTACTATTCTCAATGAGACCGAAGCTGAATTAAAACAATGGGGCTTATAAATAGCTCCTGATAAAATACAAATGCAATACCCAGTGAATTATTTGGAGAATAAAATTAAAGAAAATTCAATAATCCCTCAAAATTCAGATCAGGAGAAATCATCGTAAAACTTTAAATGATTTTCAAAAATTATCAGGAGATATCAATTGGATTTGACTGTTACTAAATATTCCTACTTATAAACTGCAACATCTCTTCAATACTTTTAAAAGACCCTCAGATCTTAATAGTCCTAGAGACTTAACCTTAAAAGTTGAAAAAGAACTCTACTATGTCAAAAAACCTTCTATTAGAACTGGTCTACTTATTATACTCCTATATCTTTGTATTACTTAAAAGAAAAGGGGGATATGTGGGATTAATGGGGTTAATACATAATTCAAGTAAGGTAGAAATCAAATGTATAAGCACACATGACTTGATTGTTTCTCCCACACACTCTGTTGATGTGTGTTCAAGGACGCAGTGATGAGAACCAAAGCAGTTCTCATGACTTGGAGCCATCTTCACAGTTTTGGTATCCTTGAGAAGCATCTCGTCCTTGGGCTAGACTCAAGGCCAGATAATGATGTTTGAGTTCATTGTAAGTTCATTTATTCAGTAAATAGGAGAAATGCCTTGTCAGCATTGCTCTTGAGCCCCCTGGCTGGTCCTTTCCAGTCTTTGACAACTCATCACATCTCCTCCCTTGTCTCTGGCTTAGAGGCAGGGAGGGGACCAACAACCTCTCTCTCTGATTCCCTGGTCCACTGCTCTTTCCTCATCTCTTCTTTAACCAAATCCATGACTTTACATTTCTTAGAGACACAAATTCTGGCTTCTTTGCGCAGGATCCTCTTGCATAGACTGCTTCCACATTGTACCATGTATCTGGAATAATGCCTTCTCCTTCATCCACCAAACCCTCTTTCTGCTGTCAGCCCAGGAGAGCTATAAATTGCATCTCTTTCATTAAACTCTGCTGAACTGAGTGTCACACAAGTGACAGCTCCTTAAGGCATAGATCGTGTAAACACTTACTCTTGTCAGTTTATGTAGATGTTCAGTGTTTTTATACTGCTGTATTGGTATCTTTGTGGGATAGTTTTCTATATTGTCTGGCATCTTAGATTTGTAAGTCCACAAAAGGGAGAAATCCTATCAGACTTACTGGATATTAAGTCTTGCAAGTAAGTAGGCATTTAATAGATTGCTTTTTGATCGCAATGTCATTGAGGGCAAAGTGGACAAATAGCCTTTGAAAAATTATAACTTGTTTGCTACTTGTTGAACTTTCTAATAGATAGCTTACATGCTTAGGAAATGAAACTCGAATCATTTCAGTTCTTGGCCACACAGTATGTACTACAGTGTTTTAGAAGTTTTATTTATTTTCCTTCTAAATAAGCAAAGGACTCAAAGATTTTACTTCATTGCTAAGTAATACTACTACATTGCTTAGTAATCATGATAATGCTGCCTTTGAATTTATGAGCTGGGGAGGTCTTACATTTCTTTTGTTAAGTTTTCCATGAATTTAACTTCCACCTCTAGGACTGCTATCATTCATTAACTACCTGAACAATAGTTTTAGAACAGAGATAGATTCCTCAACAATCAGAACTGTGCCTGCATTTCCTCCTTTATGTCCTACCATACCCTATCACTCATGTAGCTCCAGTGGTACCAAACTAATCATAATTTCCCATGCTTTCTGCTACAACTTTACTCATATAAGGTTATCTCCTTCTGAAGTCTCTTTCTTCTCTCTCTCTCCAACTCTTTATTCATCCAGTATATTCTTCACTTACATCAAATGTTTTCTATTCTGTGATTATTTTTTGAATCCTGCACTAGACATAGATAGTTACTTCCATTTCTCTTATTTAGCATCTTTTCCACGTCTATTTTTAAACACTTCAGCATTATATTTTCACCATTTGCATTTGTGGTCTTGCCTCCACCAATTCCACTGTGAGTTTCCTGAAGACAGGAACTTTTTGTTTGCTCAGTCTTGCAAAGTTATTGACACATGCCATGTACTACCTACATGTAGCAGTATAGGAATGAATGAATGACCGAATGAATGAACCAAGGGCAGGCATGTCAGTAGAATTAGAAACCATGGCTTTGGGGACTTCTGCTTCTGCCTTTGAGAAACTAACTTGTATCAGACCAACTATCCTTCAAGAAGAACTAGAAAAGTTGGATAAAAGTACTAAACCCTTGTTTGAAAGCCTCAGAGAGTTATCAAAGCAACTAGGGGTCAAAATCCCTGAGAGGAGATATGCATTGTGTAAACATTCTGTGCTATATTTCCCTTTGAGGCATTTGCCAGTATAAGTGGTATCAGTACAGAGATTAGGAAGCTAAACTGAAAGTAGTAAATAAGAAACAGAAAAGCTGAGCAGAAGTTTGAGAATCTCCCAGGGCTATAGAGACAAAAATTAGAATTCAAGGCTACTATGATAATCAGGATTTATGGGTCCAAGATGCCAGAGAAAAAGAAAATACAATGAATTTAGTCCAATATTTTACACTACTTTTTCCCTTTTGTCATTTGCTGATTTGTAAGTGATTCAGGGCAAAAATGTTGAGAAGTTAAGCGGAAAGTGGCAGATACAAATCTGAATAGCCAAACAGAGCTTTCAGCAATTTTACAATGCTGGAAAGACAGGAATTGGAGTTTAGAGTCTGCCAAAGAGGGGGGACCCTGGTAATTACCCCAGGGTTTCAGTTGGGATCCCCAAAGGGCTAAACTCTAGAAGTAAGGATGAACTAGAAAAATACCATTCCTCATAAAAATTAAAGCATAGCTTTGAATCAGCCCAGTTTCAGCCAGGATTAAGGTGATCTGTCCTTCATTACCTGGCAGAAGCAAAAGTAAATCTTCTAAGGAAAAAGATAGTATCATCCAGAGCTCCTCTAACTTTTAATATATAATGTCTGGCATTCAGTAAAAAATTATTAAGCTTACCAGTATGAGTTTGCTATAACAAAATATCACATATTGGGTGGATAATACAAGAGAAATTTATTGTCTCATGGTTTTGGGTGCTAGAAGTAAGAAATCAAGGTATTGGCAGGGATGGTTCCTTCTGAAGGCTGTGAGGAGGGATCTTTTCCCGGTCTCTCTCCTTGGTTTGCTGATGACCATCTCTTCTCTATGTCTCT
Organism: Manis javanica; assembly: GCF_040802235.1. Classification (NCBI taxonomy): domain Eukaryota; kingdom Metazoa; phylum Chordata; class Mammalia; order Pholidota; family Manidae; genus Manis; species Manis javanica. The sequence goes on from NC_133174.1 coordinate 57,079,796, forward strand.
TCATATTGTCTTCCCTCTTTGTGTGTACCTTATCCAAAATTTCCTCTTTTTATAAGGATACCAGTCATACTGGATTAGGATCCAACCTAATGACCTCACTTTAACTTGACTGCTTAAAAATAAAGAAACTATCTCCAAATTAGGTCATATTCTGAGATAATAGGAGTGGGGACTTCAACATATGAATTTTGGGTAATACAAGTCAACCCATAACAACAGGTTATAGGACTGTGAGAAAAAGCAAACAATAGAAAGGCCTTGACATGTGATTGAGACATAAGAGTTAGGAGACTGAGACTTTAACTGGGAAAATATGTTCATAATGCTTGACAAGATGGAGAATTTCAGCAGAGAACTAGATTCTCTATGAAAGAAAGGAAATTCTGGAACTGAACGTTATAGCAACTAAAATTAAGAATTTGATAGCTGAGCTTAACAGCAGATTAGATACAGTTCAAGTGAATATTGGTCAAAGGTCAGTAGAAAATATTCAGACTGAAGGACCAAGAGAAGAAAAGATAGAAAACACATAAGCATGTCAACAATTTGTTAACTTCACTTTAGTGTACTTGGGAAGCTGTGAAAACATTACCTAAGCCTGTATAGTGAACAACAGATACACAGACAGATCTGGGTTAGAATCTTACTCTGCCTCTACTCTCTTAGTGATTATGTGAACTTTGATTACAGAGTCTCTGAGCCACAGTTTCCTCATTTGTAAAAGGACAATGATACCTACATGACAGGGTTGTTGTGGGGATTAAAAAATATGTGTGAAAGTGCTTTGTAAATTGCAAAGCCACACACGACAGCATTTATTTATTGTATACTAGTTACTTGGGACATTGCTATGACTCTGAGCAGAAATATATAGATATTTATCTTTTAGATTCAACATCTACTTTAAAGCATTTCAGTGTAAAAGCTTATTCCATCCATTGCTGTGTATACTTGGTGAAAAGAGAGGAATATTTGCATTAACCAGCCACATCTCATTTTACTTTGTATTTCGGAAGTTAAATCTGCTTCTCTAAGGTTGCTGATATCTTCTGGGTTTTTTTTTTCCCATTCTTAAAACATTTCACAGAAGTATATCTTGCTTTGGTGTGTTGAAGAATTTTTATTTGTGTTTTACATGTTGAAGGGTCCCCACCAGTAAGATGGCAATCTTCCGGCTTCTCTTCGGGGTCCTCAGTTCCCGCTGGTGCCACCTGAAGCCCTATCACCTCTCGCCCCCCTCCCAATCCCAGCACCTAGCCAACAGCCACCAGCCCCGTAGAAGTGACACCTCAATCAATTCATGCCCCTTCCTATATAACCCAGCACCTTTCCCTAATAAAGCAGAACTCTCCGGTGAATTGCTGCTATGTGTCGCTCCTTTCCTTTCATTGGTGCCGAAACCTGGGAGACGGGACACCCCAACTGGGCCCCGTCTTCCCCCCGACACCAGCAGCAGCTTGCCCTCGTCCTCTTTTTCTGGTGCTGGCTCCTCACACTCACCACTCCTCTCTGGCCTTTAGGTAAGTTTTCCCCCTGGAGGGGGCCACTCTTCCCCGAGCTATCGCAGTGCCATTGACCGTGATAGTCCGGCAAGGCCCTGACGCTTGGGGATGAGGAGGGAACTCTCCCCGCCTCAGGCCTTCATGGCTGCGGCGGACCCTCAGGCCCCTCCTCCAACAGCCATAAATCCCCGCCTCAAGCCTTTACGGCTGCGGCGGACCCTCAGGCCCCTCCTCCGACAGTCATAAATCCCCGCCTCAGGCCTTCACGGCTGCGGCCGACTCTCAGGCACCCCCCTCCAACAGCCATAAACGAGGTGACTGCTTTGTGGATGAGAACGCTCCCTTTTCCCCCCCTCCTCCTTCTGCTCCGTCCGCCGAAAACGCCTAGCGCTAGGTACCTCGTGACTCCGGCACTCTGCCTTCTTAGGGAAGTCTGGGTGACGACCCACACTTCCTAAGAAATTCTGACTCATATACGAATTTCCGCAGACCACCAAGGATCATCGGGGACGCCCTTTGTCTCCTTGTGGTCTGCTTCCAGTCCGAGGATCTCTGTTCGTCTTCCCCTGTTTGTCTCCTTCTCTGTCCTTTAGCCATGGGAGCCTCCTCATCCCTCCCTGAAAGTTCACATCTTGAATGCCTGCTTAAGCATCTGGCTACCCTCTCCCTGACGCCTGATATAAAACCAAAACTTCTCCGTAAATATTGCTCCCAAGATTGGCCGACATACCCCCTAGACAATAACAACCAATGGCCTGCAGGGGGAACTCTTGATCCTAACATCACTCGCAATCTCTTTAACTACTGCCAGCGCCTGAAAAAATGGAAGGAGATTCCCTATATGGAAGCTTTTCGCCTCCTAGCTCAAAATCACAGCCTCTGCACCACCTGCTCCCCGCCCCAAGTTCTCCTAGCCTGCAAGCCGTCTCCCTCCCCTCCACACACTCCCAGTCCCTCTTCAATTACCTTTGACCCGGCCGATGAGCCTCCGCCATACAGACTTCCCCCTTCGGCCCCTCCCCCTCCTACAACCCCTCCACCCTCCTCCGCCACTGCCACCTCTTTCCCCACGGCAGAAGCCTCCCGTCCTCTCCCTTCCCCTTCTCCTACAACAGCCCCTCCCCCTTCCTCTACCGCCGCCACCGCTGCCTCTTTCCCCCGCGGCAGAAGCTTCCCGTCCTCTCCCCCTTCTTCTCCTACAACAGCCCCTCCCCCTTCCTCTACCGCTGCCACCGCTGCCTCTTTCCCCGCGGCAGAAGCCTCCCGTCCTCTCCCTTCCCCTTCTTCTCCTACAACAGCACCTCCCCCTTCCTCTATATCCGCCTCCGCCTCCACCCCCGCAGAAGCCTCCCATCCTCTCCCTTCCCCCTCCTCCACCATCTCCTCCTGCACCTCACCCCCTCCTCCTCCGTCCCCCTCACACCTCCCCCCTCCCGCAAATTGAGCCTGAGCGTTTCAGCCCCCCTCTAAGTTCCAAGAGCCTCGTCCATCTTTGCCCCCTCAGATTTGGTCCCGAGGGCCTCCCAAAATTATCGTGGCTTTGCCCCCATCACCTGTTTCCCCCGTACAGACTGAGCCAGAACCCTTCAGTCCCCCTCAGACTCGGTCCCGAGAGCCTCGCAAAATTATCGCCCCGCTCCGGGAAGTAGCAGGATCCGAAGGCATCGTGCACGTTCACGTCCCTTTCTCCTTAAGAGATTTAGCCCAACTAGAGAAACGCCTAAGTTCCTTTTCCACTGATCCCACGACATACATCAGGGAGTTTCAATGGACCCTCCAGTCTTACAGCCTCACGCATCATGACATTTTCATGCTCCTGGCCAATACTCTCCTCCCTGAAGAGCGTAGAAGAGCTTGGGACTTCGCCCAAACGCACGCTACTGAAACCCACAGGACTGACCCCACCTATCCCCCTGGCCCCACTGCTGTCCCGGAACAAGACCCACACTGAGATTATAACACCGCCATGGGTCTCAGCTCTCGAAATATTTTTGCCTCCTGCTTAATAGCAGGTCTGAAAAAGGCAGGTCGTAAAGTAGTCAATTTTCAAAAACTCCAAGACATAATTCAAAAGAGAGATGAAACCCCCTCCGAGTTCTTAGACAGACTCACTCAAGCCCTATTACAGTATACCAGCCTGGACCCAGAAACACCTGATGGAAGACATGTCCTTATGACATACTTCCTAGCTCAAAGCTACCCCGACATTAAAGCTAAACTCCAAAAGTTAGAACAGGGCCCCGCTACCCCACAGACTGAGATCCTAACAGTGGCCTTTAAAGTCTTCCATAACCGGGAGGGGGAGAAAGAACGCCGTAAACAAAAGGCTGACCAGGCCAATTTCCAGATGTTGGCCCAGCTGATAAAACCACAACCTGGGCGCCCCTCTACAGACAAGCCCCCCCCAGGAGCTTGTTTCAAGTGCGGAAAAGAGGGACATTCGTCAAGGGCGTGCCCCTCCCCCAGATCTCCTACCACCCTATGCCCCAGATGCCACAAAAAGGGCCACTGGGGGTCTGATTGCCCAACCACCCGAAGGGGAGGCAGGACGAACAACCCCCGTCCTAAGCCCACCATAGTGGGGCTGGCAGAAGAAGATTGATGGGGCCCGGGGGCTTCTCGCCCGACCATTTCCATCACCAAACAGGAGCCCAGGGTTACTCTAACAGTAGACGGTCGCCCCATCTCCTTCCTCCTAGATACAGGAGCCACCTTCTCAGTCTTGTGAGAATACCGGGGCCCTACCATGCCAGCCATTACTCCTATAGTCGGGGTAGAAGGTAAACAGATTTTCCCATTAAAACCCCCCCTTTTTTATGCACAATTCTAGACAATCCCATACCTTTCTCCCACTCCTTCCTGTTTATGCCCCAGTGTCCCATCCCTTTACTAGGACGGAACATCCTTTCCCTCCTCCACATTTCCATAACTATATCCACTCCCACAGCCCCCAGTACTCCCTTTCTGATGGCCCTCATAGCTGACGACCCCCCTCTACCCACTGAAAGCTCCGTTTCTGCCCTCATACACCCTGTAAATCCCAAAGTTTGGGACATTACAAGCCCCTCCGTGGCCCTATGTCCCCCTGCCTCTCTCAAATTATGTGACCCCTCTCAGTATATCTGTCAGGCCCAATACCCCCTAACCACTTCAGCCCTCATAGGCCTCCAACCCATCATTCAAGCAGACCCACTCACTCCCCATTTAATACTCCCATATTAGCTGTTAAAAAAACCAACGGATCTTTCCGCCTTGTCCAAGACCTTCGTCTCATCAACATAGCCGTTGTCCTTATCCATCCCTTAGTTCCAAATCCATACAGCTTTTTATCGCAGATCCCTGCCTCAGCATCCCACTTCTCAGTCCTAGATCTCAAGGACCCATTTTTCTATCCCTCTATAACCCTGCTCCCAAGATTTTTTCATCTTCACCTGGACGGACCCATACACAAGACATTCTAAACAACTCACTTGGACAGTTTTGCCACAAAGCTTCCGAGGTAGTCCCCATATTTTTAGACAAGTCCTAGCTCAGGACCTCAAACAGTTTCATCATGATCACTCCAAGTCCGCCTTATAATACATAGACAATCTTCTACTCTGCAGTCTCTCGTGGGAACAGTCTCAGCTTGACACTGCCTCCCCCCTTAACCTTCTAGCTTCCAGAAGTTACCGAGTATCCCCCTTCAAAGCTCAAATCTCTTCCCCTTCTGTCACTTACCTCAGATTCCTTCTATCTCAACAAAGAAAGTCCATTACCTTAGACAGAAAATAGCTCCTCTCTGACCTGCCCATTCCCAAAACCAAGACAGAAATCCTTTCCTTTCTAAGCCTGGTTAGATATTTTAGAACGTAGATCCCTAACTTCTCCCTGCTCCCTGTTGGCAAGACCCCTATACGACCTCAGCAAGAGCCCCCCTAAAAAACCATTATCCTCCTCACCCCGACACTCCTTCATTAAGCTCCGTCAAGCCCTTGTGGAAGCCCTAGCTCTGCATCTTCCTGATTTGTCGAAGCCCTTCTCATTATACATTCATGAGAGGTCCAGTCAAGCTCTAGGAGTCCTAGGCCAATATTATGGCCCATCCTTTGCCCCAGTAGCTTATCTCTCCAAGCAATTAGACCCCACAGTTCGGAGATGGGCCCCCTGCCTACGAGCATTAGCCACTAGACAGCTCTTGCAGAAAGAAGCTCATAAACTGACATTCAGGGCGCCCCTTACCATTCTGTCCCCACATCACCTAAAAGATCTCTTAACCTACAAAAGTTTACAGACTCTCCCTCCCTCCAGACTCCTCACCTTACTGTCCTCTTTCCTCCAAAATCCCATTCACCCCCTTTGCCATCCATACCCGAATCATGACTTTTTCCTCCTTTACTGCACTCTCGCTTTTTTCCTCATTCTTATTGTCTTCCCCGCCACCCCAGCCTCCTTTGTATGGCGATTCAAAGTCAGAGAGACTTACACACAGCATCAAACAAAAGTTACTGCCCTCATTGCCACACCAGACTGCCCTCTGAAAAGCTGCTCTGAGCCTTTATACCTCCACTTTCCTTCCTCCACCGAAGTGTTCACTAGCAGCTACCCTTATTCTCCCTACCTCTGCTTCCTCTATGACCAAAAACAAGCCTATTGCAGGAGATGGCCAGACACCTACGGGGGATGTCCCTACTGGTCTTGTTCCATTCACTACATGGGTAACTTCCAGTACCCACAGTATTACTCCTCCAACCATTTCATGAAATATCCCAACGGCTCATTCTCCTTATCAGTCCCAGATCCCTGGGACTCTCGATGGGCTGCCAGAGTCACAGCCTCAGTTTACTACCGGGGGTCCTCATCCCCCCACGGTACCCTTCATATCTCTCAAAAGTATGTTCCCTCTCATTCCCAGATCTCTCAAGTTGCATCAGATACCAGACATTCCAAAAAAGTCATTATCCAAACTCTTGTCGGCGCCTCTTCATCTTCTTATCCCCACCCCTCTTCCCATTTCTCCTACTCTTGATTACAGCTCATTCAGGACACCACCATCTTTCTCAACCACACCCTTAACACAGCCAATTGTTTCTTGTGTGCATCACTACAGCGCCCACTGCTGGCCGCCGTGCCCCTTAATATTTCCAACTACTCCTTCCATGCAGCACAACCCCTCTGCCCCCTGGCAGACATACCCCTATGGGAACCAGAATACGCAGATAATCTCACCATCCACTACTGTGTAGGCCCAACTCCTCCCCCCTCCAGCGCACTTCACTGCCTCTCTATCTACACCCTTCTTTTGGTGTAATGGCAGTCTTTTCAACTCAGTGCCTCTCAACTCCGATACACCCTGCATTCTCATCACCCTAATCCCACAGTTTACACTTTACAGCATGGCAGAATTTCTTGAGCTCCAACCTCCCCTGCCCTCGCACACAAAAAGAGCTGCTTTCCTTCCCGTCATGGTCAGTAGCTCTTTGATCACCTCAGCCATTGGGGCAGGGTTTTCGGGAGAAGCCTTGGGTCACTCTCTATAGGCAGTTAGAGATCTCAACACCAAACTTGAGGGAGCCCTGACATCCACTGCCGATTCCCTAGCCTCTCTCCAAAGACAGGTCACTTCGCTAGCTAAAGTCACCCTTCAAAACCGGCGTGCCCTAGATCTGCTTACGGCCGAGAAGGGCGGCACCTGCGTCTTCCTCTGGGAAGAGTGCTGCTATTACATCAACGAATCCGGCATTGTAGAAACTGACATTACCAAACTCACCGACCTTGCCTCCAGCCTCCACTCTGCTTCCAATTCCAACCCATTCTCTTCAATACTAACAAACCCCCTCCTCACCTAGCTCTGGCCCATTGCAGGCCCCATAATAATCATTCTTCTCGCCTGTCTCTTCTTACCCTGTATAATAAAGTTCATCAAATCCCAAGTCAGAAAAATCTCTAATCAAGCTTTCAACCAGCTTTTACTCAGGAACTACCAGCTTCTGGCCACAGCAGATCCCTCACCCTCACGTGACCTCCTCACCACATGCTGAGATGGACCCCTCTCTCCACTAGAAACTGTTCCTGGAAACAATGGCTGCATGGCTGCAGACGCCTGGCTCCTGACACCCATATCCTCCTGGCACCATTGTAATCAACAGGTCCTCAACCTATGGTTACAGGGAACCTTCATTGATTTCCAACCTGAAGAAGTCCACATCTACTCATCCTTACTGTGGGGAGTCCTATCAACCCTTTCCTCCCAATCCTCAAGCCCTCACTCCCTTCTCCGCCCCTGTTCAGCAGGAAGCAGCCAGAGAGAAAGCAACGTCCACAACCCCATAGAGGAGAAAGGGGGGAATGAAGGGTCCCCACCAGTAAGATGGCAATCTTCCGGCTTCTCTTCAGGGTCCTCAGTTCCCGCCGGCGCCACCTGAAGCCCTATCACCTCTCGCCCCCCTCCCAATCCCAGCACCTAGCCAACAGCCACCAGCCCCGTAGAAGTGACACCTCAATCATTTCATGCCCCTTCCTATATAACCCAGCACCTTTCCCTAATTAAAGCGGAACTCTCCTGTGAATTGCTGCTATGTGTCGCTCCTTTCCTTTCACATGTCAACTTATATATTTGTTTTATTGCTGTTTGTAATCCCTTTACTTCTATAATCAAGTCATTAAATAAACATTTGTTAATGTATTATGTGCCAGGCACTGTGCTAAGTGCTGTGATAGAAGATGAGTAATGGAGCTAGAGGGGAAGTTAGATGCCTAAATATTTCTGATACAGTAGGATGAGTGCTATAGGGGAAGCATGTGCACACAGAAGGTTATCTCTGCCTGTGGTGCCACTGAGAAAGTGACATTTGAGCTAAGTCTGTAATGATTTGTAAAAATATCTTTGGGAGAAAGGGCAGATGTACATTTCAGGTAGAGTGTTATGGAAAATACTGAAAAAAAGCCTGGACTGGATCACCGACGGAAAAAACCAAGCAGCACTCAGAGGTCTTGGAGTGTTGAGTCTTTATTTCACACTTTTGGGCTCAGAGGGGAGTAATCTCCCAAAAAAGTCTGAGCCCCGAACAAAGGAAAAGGGAGCAATTTATACCTTTCTGCTTCCTTATCTGTAACATTCCTACGTACACAGCAAGTGATCAGGCAAGGGGGAGGGAGTTTAGGGAGTGAATCTTGGGACCCGGTGCTCGGCAGCAAGGGGAAACCAAGGGAGTGTTTTTTTGTTTGGGTTGAGGAGAGGGGCAAGGCAGAGGGGAGCCACCTCATAAATTACTGTCCTTGTAGTGTTGTTTATGTTGAGGAGGGAGGGGTGGGAGACCCAGTGGAGCCACCCGCTAGGTTGCTGTCCTTGTAAATTTTCCCTATCATTCCCCCCTCTGATGCCCCTTCAAACACTTCATTTAGGGGGCATCATCTCCTTGGCTTATGGCAGGGTCATAGTGTCTCTGCATATACATGAGCTGTATGGAGGAAATGCATTCCTCGATAAAGTTAATGAGCCAGTTAAATATACAGGGTTCCACTAATAGTTTGAGGAACAGCAGAATCTCTGGCCCAGCAAGGCCAGTTAGAAGAGTTGTTAGCCATGGATTCTATTTAAATTATCCCTGGAACTAAGAACTTTTATTTTCTAACATTTTATTTCTATGCTGGATGTTTTCTTTTGCTTTGGCTAGATAACTCAACTATGTCAGACTTATTTGCATAAAAACAACAATCTTCTTTAAGGGCTATACATAAGCTTCCCTGGGACATGAACAGAGGTAGCCAGGGAATCAATCTGATCTTGCAGCTGAATCATGTTGGTTTCAAGCTGCTCTAAATCTTGATCAGCTTCCTCATTAGGGCAGCGAGCCTTAAGTCTCTTTATTAGAGCTGCTGTGTCTACTGCAGCTGATACAGCTCTACTGAGCCCGACTAGAGCAAGGATCAGTAAAGTGGCAGCTTGTTCTGCCTAGGAAATCTCACTGGGGAAAAGGAGGTAGCTCCCTTTAGCCCACTATGCACTTTATATAACTTTTGTACAATTAAACATTACAGAGAGGTACTTTGGAAATGCAGGCTGAGACTTGGATCCAGCTAGGAGAGACAGGTAAGCACAGTAAAACAACTTAATGATTACTCAATAGACAATAGAAAGGGCAACTTTTCTGAGGAACAGTCCAGTCCAGGGGTGCAATAGCACAGAGTCCAATGCCCAGAATAAAAGACACCACTCCAACGAGAGCCAGGATCTACGGCGCGCAGGTGTCTATTAGTCAGAGGGCAATCGTCCTATGTGGAGGCAGAGAGGATCTGGAGGTCTGGCTGGGCCTCCTGCTGATGTGCTTCCTTGTCAGGATGACAGGCTTTTTTCATTCTGAAATGTCGGACTCTTGGAGTGATGCCTTCAACCTTGAGGGCAGTAGGAGTAGTTAGAACAATAATGTGGGGGCCAGTCTACTGAGGTTTGAGGGGTTCTTCTTTCCAATCTTTAACTCACACTGAGTCCCTAGCCTGGAAGTAATGTACTGGGGTTCTTTTGAGGGTGCGGTTCATTCGCTCTACTTTCCCTGAACTCTGTGGCCTGTATGCAGTGTGAAGTTTCTAGGTAATATTGAGGAATTTAGTTAACATTTGCACTACATCTGTTACAAAGGCAGCTCATTGTCACTGTGGATTGTGGATGGTAGGCCAAACCAGGGCACAATTTCTCTCAGGAGGACTTTGGCTACCTCCCGGCTCCATTCTGTTCTAGTTGGGAAGGCTTCGACCTAGTTAGAGTACGTACACACTATTACTGGGAGGTATCTGAGTGCCCTGCTTGGCTGGACATCCGTGAAGTCTATCTCAAGGTCTTCAAAGGGGGCAACTCCCATTCTTTGGACACTAGGTGAGAGTTGTAGTGCACACTGAGTATTATTTCTGGCACAAGTTACACACTGTCAACTCACTGCTCAGCATAGTGCTGGCAACTGCCTGATGTAGTATGGCTTTTGAGGAGGGCCTCTAGTGCAGTTTTTCCCAGGTGGGCGAGCTGGTGGTATTTGCTGACTAGTTGCCTCCTGGTTGCAGTCAGGACAAAGATATGTCTGTCTGGCAACATCTACTATCCATTGTCAGTTATAGTGGCTCCAGTCCTTCTCCTTTTCAATGTACCTGGGTGGAGGGGCCTCTACCAGGGTGTTAGGACTATAGTGAGGGAAGGAGCTCGCCCTGCATCCTTACTGGCTGCTGCTTTGGCAGCTTCATCTGCCATCCCATTTCCCTGTGCTGTAGGGTTGTTTTCTTTTTGATATTCTTTGCAGTGCAGAATTGCTATCTATATTATGTAGCGAAGAGATTGAAGGGCCTTTTCATATCTGGCAGGCCTAGGGCTGGTGCCTGTTCTGAAGCAGTTTTTATTTCCAGGAAGGTGGCTCTTGCCTCTTTTGTCCAGGCAGAGGCTTTCAGTCTGGCCTCCCAGGAGGTTGCAGAGGGGCCTTGCCATTGCTGAGAATCTGGGAATCCAGATTTTTGCAGAACCTGGTGGCCCCTAGGAACTTTCGCATGCCCTCCCCCCCCTCATCCTGGGCTGGGGGAAGGAGTTAACGACCTTTTTCTTCTCTGGCCTTGTTGTCTTTTGTCCCTGGGTGAGGAGGGAGCCTGAGTACCGGACTTGCTCTTGGCAGATTTGTGCCCTTTTTTATGAGGCTCAGTATCCTGAGTCTGACAGGAGTTGCAGGAGGGCCTTTGTGCCTTTTGCACAATTTTCCTGGGAGTCACTGGCAAGGAGGAGGTCATCTACATACCGCAGGAGGGCTCAGCATGTGGCATGTCTTCGGAAAGCTGGCAAGGTCTGCAGCCAATGCCTCTCTAAAGAGGGTGGGTGAGTTCTTGAACTGTTGTGGAAGCTATATCCATGTTAACTGCATCTGCGCCCTTATCTAGTTCAGTCCATTCAAAGGCAAATAAGAGCTGGCTTTGGGGGGCCAGCCAGAGACGGAGAAAGGCATCTTTATGTCTGTGCGAGTGAACTATTCTGCAGACTCTGGGATCTGGCTGAAGACAGTGTGCGGGTTTGGGACCACTGGGTGTAAAGAAACAGTCACTCTATTAATGGCTCACAGGTCTTGAACAGGCTGGTGCCCTCCTCCTGGCCTTTTGACTGGCAGAAGCAGGGTGTTTCAGAGCAACTGACACTCGATTAGAATGCCTGCCTCTCTGAGTCTGATCAGGCATTCCTGGATGCCTGCTCTCACCTCTTGTGAGAGGGGATACTGCCGCTGTCTTTGTGGCTCCAAGTGTAAGAATATAGTAATTTATCCTCCATTTACTCCATGGTCTCAAGCACATAAGCCAGTGAGAATCATTCCTGGGCCTGCCCCACCTTATCTCTAAACATCCCGACCCTCCCCAAGGCAACAAGCCAAGGGGATCTACCACAATAAAAGGCACAACTCTCTGCACCATGATTCTACTTGCTCTCTCTTTCTGTCTCTCTGTCCCACTGCTCTCTCTGCTCTCTGTCCCGCTGCTCTCTCTCTGTCCCACTGCTCTCTCTCTCTCTTTGTCCCGCTGCTCTCTCTCTCTCTCTGTCCCACATCTCTCTCTGTCTGTCTCTTTGTCCCACTGCTCTCTCTGCTCTCTCTCTCTCTGTCCCACTGCTCTCTCTGTCTCTGTGTCCCACTTTCTCTTTCAGATAATAAAATCTCTTGCGTGGATCCGTGTCTCCTGAGTTGTCCTGGGTAAGGAGGATCGTGGCGAGATACTCTTTCACTGAGAATAGTTGCAGTCTTTTTCACTGAAGAGGGCTACAGGGAGGGTGACCACAGAGTGTTATGCCCCTGTGTTAACTATAAAAGTCATGTTTTGGCCGTTCACTTTCATTCTGGCCGTTGGCTCACAGGGGCCGAGTGCAAGAGAGCCCAGTCCTTGTCAGTCTGAGTCTGCTCCTGCCAGGCTAATGAGCCTTTCCTCACGGGGCTCTTCCCGGCAGCAACGGGGCTTTGGGGCTTTGCCTCATTTGGGGCATTCATCTTTCTAATGCCTCCTCGCCCCCCCCCCTTTTTTTTTTATAGTAAGCACACTGGTCTCTGGCTAGCTGGGTCCTGGGCTTCCCCCCTCTAGGTGGCTGGCTTCTCTCTGCCTTTTGCCCATCCGTCTCTTTCAGGACAGCTGCCAGGAGACTTGCCTTTTTCTTTATTTTTCTTTTTGCCTCCCTGTCTGCCTGAACTTCTCTGTTTAGATATTTTTTTGGCAACTTCAGTCATCTTAGTGAAGCACTCAAGCTTTTGGAGTTTTATCTGATGTCTGGGGCAGCTTGGGCTACGAATGTGGTCTTTACTATCTGCTGGCTCCTTGGTGACTCAGAGTTGAAAGGGGTGTAGATGTGGTAAGTTTCACACAGTCTCTCATAATAGTCTCCAGGAGACTCTTCTGGTTGTTGAGTGACTGAAAAAACTTTAGTCACGTTCATAGGCTTTTTGGACCCAGCTTTGATCTCCTGGAGGAGGGTGTCCTGATATCGGTGGATCTGGTGCTGTCCCTCAGGGGTGGTGAAGTCCTTCTTGGGGTGCTCCTCAGGGATAGCAATTTCGGCCTATGCACCCTGACCAAGGACCCCAGCTGCCTCTTCTCTTCTACTGTGAACAGGATACTGAGAAGCTGTTGACCATTTTTTTTAAGTTGGCTGATTGATTTGGAAGAGGGGTTACATAAGATCAACTAGGGCTTATGGTTTTCCTGACAGGGTTTCAGTTGTGGAGAAGGATTGATAGTAAAACATGGACTGGCTGGGCTGGATGGTCCTATACTTATTACATCTTTCAGGCCCTGCATCTCTTGCACTGGTATCTGAATGGCATCTGCTCCCAGCTGAGGGTGCAGTCAGGCTGCTGGTCTAGGGGGGAGTGGGTTCACTGGTCTGGAGTTGGCAGGGAGGCTGACGGCGACGAGGTATCAGGGACCAGGGACTGGGTGCTGACGGCCTTGGAGGCACACAAGGCGGGGGCAGTATTAGCTCTTCCTCTGGGTCACTAGTAAAAATGTGCGGAGGCTCAGGCTTCTGTTGTTTCTTTGCAGGCTTCCTTATTGAGGCAACTAAGACCCTACCCTGTCCCTGCCTGTTGCAAGCGAATTGCACCCAAGGGGGAAGAGTCTGGGCAGTTTCTAACCAGGAGTTAAAGTATGGGAACTGATTAGGATGACCTGGATCTCTAGGGATGACCTGCCAGGCTCAGCGGATTGTTGGGACATCTAGGGTTCCTTCTGGAGGCCACCCTACACTAAAGGTTAGCAATACAGATTCACACAGGGTTTTCAACCTGCCAGGAGTTAATTTTACTCTGTTGTTTTCTGAAAATCTCTTTCGGAAATTTTTGATCATAGTGTCAAGGACTGTGGGTTTACTATGCCCTGACCCCATGACGTGTCAGTGGACGGTACCATGACAACAGACAAGGGAGGGGTGCCTTCTCTAGAGAGAAAGCCAGTCAGATGCCCATCCGTTCATGCTCCTCGCGGAGACTTTGGCCAGCCTTGGCTAAGGTGCACCTGTATAAGTCCCAGGCCAGGTCAGCTGAAGCTGAATCACTGATATGCCCTGATGGCTGACCGCGAAAGTGGATGAGGGCACACGCAGATTCCATAGCACAGGCCGTGGAATCACAGATTCAGTGCAGACTGAATGACTTCAGCTGCCCTGTACACTCACTCACACACCCACACACCCAGGCAGACCAGAGTTTAAACATTCCCCCCCTGGGAATGTCTACCTGTGAGACTTCTAATAAGTCTCCCAGGAGGTGATCAGGCTCCCCTTCCACCCCAATGGGTGGGACTGGCTGGGTCGGGGGCCCCGGGGCCTTACCAGATTCAGTGTCAGAACCAGGTCCTCACATGCCAAGCCTCCTTGAGTCCGGCGGGAACAGCAGAGCGGGGCTGGCCCAGGGCGACTGGGTGGGAGACTGCCGAAGGTCTGGCAGGGCATGCCTTCTCTGTTGCGATCTCCTGTTCCATCACCGCCCTGCCCTTGCCCCAAACCGGTGGAAACAAAGGGCCAGCGTGGTTGGGTTTCTCTGTCAGGGAACCAAATGTTATGGAAAATACTGAAAAAAAGCCTGGACTGGATCACCGACGGAAAAGACCAAGCAGCACTCGGAGGTCTTGGAATGTTGAGGCTTTATTTCACACTGGCGGGCTCAGAGGGGAGTAATCTCCCAAAAAAGTCTGAGCGCCGAACAAAGGAAAAGGGAGCAATTTATACCTTTCTGCTTCCTTATCTGTAACATTCCTGTGTACACAGCAAGTGAGCAGGCAAGGGGAAGGAGTTTAGGGAGCGAATCTTGGGACCCGGTGCTCGGCAGCAAGGGGAAACCAAGGGAGTGTTTTTTTGTTTGGGTTGAGGAGGGGGGCAAGGTGGAGGGGAGCCACCTCGTAAATTACTGTCCTTGTAGTGTTGTTTATGTTGAAGAGGGAGGGGTGCGAGACCGAGGGAGGGGTGCGAGACCCGCTAGGTTGCTGTCCTTGTAAATTTTCCCTATCAAGAGGAAACAGGATGTTCAAGGGCACAAGGTTGAAGGATTTCATAGATTTAGGGATCAAATGTAGTTTTGCATGGTTAGGATGTAGGATGTGAGGTAAGAGAAGGGTTTGGAGTAACAGATTCATTTGGAAAAGTTGGCAGATCTTAACTTGAAGAGAAAGGGAGGAGGGGTAACAATAAAGGGTTTGAAGCAGGGAGTTGCCTTAACTCTATATATTGGCAGTGGTGTGGAGAGTGGACTGGAGAGAGGTGAGAGGAAAGGTAGAGAAATAATTTACAAGGTGGGTACAGTAGCCCAAGTGAGAAATGATGAAGGCCTGAACTAGGACAGTGTCAGTGGGAATGGAAAGAAGAGCAGACTTGAGAGTTATGGCAGGGAGTACTCATTCATGCCCCTTGGTATACAGGTTTCTTCCTATAAATAAATGGATGTTTGTATCTATTGTTCTCTTCCTAGTAAACTACACATATAGAGTACCATCACTAGGTGAGAGTTTATTGAAGAAGCCAGAGCAAATACAGAACATAGGCGAACACACCAAGTAAGAATAATAAATCCAGCTGGGTGGAAATTGATGTGGAGGTGCTAGGGTTTGGTGATGTGAGTAACTGGATCTGGATGAGTTTGGTCAGAGTTGGTATCCTTGGATGACTATTTCCAGGCCCCTCTTCACTTCTTAAATCTCCATCACACTTGTCCTCTTTACTCTCAGCTCCATGTGTGTGCTTCCCTGGAGAAAAGTACAAGCAGTTGTGAATCTCCACAAGTTCCTATTCCCACATCTATTCAACCTACTTGCATTTTGACTTATTTTCTCTATCTTCTCTCCTGTTACTATAGATGAACTGTTGGTTCTTTTATCAAAAGACAACTCCTCCACCTATGCACTAGATTCCAACTCTTCTTGCCTAAAAAAAGCCATTGTTCCTACCCTAGTTCACTTCCTCTCACCCTCCACAGCTAATCCCTTAGGAATTCTATCGCTCAACATTCTAAATCTCTCCAAACTACTTTTCATCTTCTCTGTTGCTACCACCCTGATATTAACCACCGTCATCTCTGAAGTAGTTTATTTCAATAGCCTCCTAACTGATCTTTCTCCTATTTTATTCTAATCACACAGCAGCCGTAATGGTCCTCTTAAAACATAAGTCATATTATGTTTCTCTTCTACTCCCATTGGTTTCTTTTTCTCCTTTCTGTTTTTTATTTATTTTTTAAATTTATGTACAGTCTTATTTTAGTTTCAAGTATACAGCACAGTGGTTCAATAGTTACCCATATTATTAAATCCTTTGGTTACAGGGATAGGAGTACAACATGAAGAATATAGCCAATGATCCTTTAACATCCTGTTGGTTTCTTATCTCAACAGTCCTTAACGTGGCTAACACAAAGCTATGTCTTTAACCACATTTTCTACCACTCCACCCCTTACTCTTAGTACAGGTCAAACATGCTAAGTATGCCTTGGGGACTTTGTACCTTCTGATCCCTCTGTTTGGAATGTCTCCCTCCCCTCTCCACAGATAGGCATCATATGGTTTGCTTCCATTAAAACAAAAGGCAAAGAAATCCTGCTGTCACATGTTACAACATGGATTAACTTTAAGGACATTATGATAAGTGGAAAAAACCAATCATAAAAGGATAAATCCTGTATGACTCCATTCATATGAGGTATCTAAAGTAAACAAATTTATAGAAATAAAAAATAGAATAGTGATTACCCAGCAATGAGGGGGAGGGAGAAAGGGTGAATTGTTATTGAGTATAATGAGTATAGAATTTAAAATTTGCAAGATGAAAAACTTCTGAAGCTCCATTGCACAACAATGTCAATATACTTAGCACTACTGAACTGTACAATTAAAAATAATAAGATGGCAAATTTTATGTTATGTGTTTTTTACCACAATTAAAAAAATGTTTAGGTTTGTTTAATGGACCAGAGTATGGTGTAACTTAGTGAATACTCAGTGCACTTGTAAAGACTGTATTCTACTTTTGCTGACTGAAGTGTTCTATAAATGTCAATTAGGTAAAGTTGGATAATAAAGTTGTACAATTCTGTATCCTTGCTGATTTTCTGTCTAGTTGTTTTATTGATTGCTGAGAAAAGACTGTTAAAATGTCCAACTATAATTATTGATTTCCCTATTTATCCTTTTCAGTTTTATCACTTCTTTGCTTCATCTACTCTGAAACTCTGTTGTTAGCTTCATGCATATTCAGAATTATTATGACATCTTGTGATTTGATGAACTTATCACTATATAATATCCCTATTTATCCCTGGTAATATTTTTGGTTCTGAAATCTTACTTTGTCCTATTTTAATGTACCTACTTCAGCTTTATTTGAATTAGGGTTTATATGGAATATAGTTTTCCATCCTTTTATTTTTAACTCATACATGTCTTTATATTTAAAGTGGTTTTCTTGTAGATGACAAGCAGTGTATTTTTTAAACCAGTCTGATAATCTCTTTTATTAGGTATATTTTGACAATTTGCATTCAATGTAATTATTGCCATGGCTGGATTTTAGTCTACCATTTTATTATTTGTTTCTGATTGTCTTCTTACTCTTTGTTCCTTTGTTTCCCATTTCCTGATTTCTTTTGAAATTTGAGTATTTTTAATAGTCCATTTTAATTTACCTATGGCTATTTTTGCTGTATCTCTCATATTTGTATTTTGGTGCTTACTCTATGGATGAAAATCCACATACCTAATATTGCACTGTCTATTTGAAGTTAATATTATATCACTTCAAGTAAAATGAAAACACCTTATAACTATATGAATCCATTTACTCTGCTCTTCTTGCCTTTATCATTATTATATACATCTACATACATTGAAAATTCCACATACCATATTGTGAGTTTTGCTTCCAGTAGTCATACAGATTTTAAGGAACTTCAGTATAATTTTTAATATTGATCAGGGATTTATTATTTCTGTTGATTTTCCATCATTCTTGAAGACATAATTTTCCCTCTGATACCATATTCCTTCACCTAGAATTTCCCTTAGAGCAGATCAACTGGTGATGAATTCACTAGATTTCCTTCATCTACTTCACCTTTATTTCTGAAGATTAGCTCACAGTTCTGTTTGTTTAGCAATTCAAATATGCTTTTCTACTGTATTCTGACTCCTATGTTTTCTTATGAGAAATCCACAGTTCTTTGAATATTTGTTCCCCTGTGTGTAATGTGTAATTTTATTTTTAAAATTTTTATTAAACAATAAACTGGTTTGAAGATTAAAAAAAACTTTAATTTTCAGAATTTTGGTTATAATGTACTAAGGCATAGTTTTCTTTGAGATAATTATGTCTGGGGTTAGCTGAGCTTCTTGAATTTTGTAAACTTGCCTTTCACCAAATTTGAGGTTTTCAATCATTATTTCTCCAAATATATTTTCTATACCCATTTCTTTCTCTTCTGGGATTCCAATGACATCATTATTAGAACATCTGATGTTGTTCCAGAGGTCTTTGAGTATTAATTTTTTTTTATAGAGGCATATTTACTTATTCTTTTTTTTTCTTTTTGAGAGGGCATCTCTCATATTTATTGATCAAATGGTTGTTAACAACAATAAAATTCTGTATAGGGGGTCAATGCTCAATGCACAATCATTAATTCATCTCAAGCCTAATTCTCGTCAGTCTCCAATCTTCTGAAGCATAACAAACAAGTTCTTACATGGTGAATGAATTCTTACATAGTGAATAAATTCTTACATGGTGAACAGTACAAGGGCATTTATCACAGAAACTTTCGGTTTTGATCACGCATTATGAACTATAAAAAATCAGGTCCAATATGAATATTCGTTTGATTTTTATACTTGATTTATATGTTGATCCCACATTTCTCCCTTTATTATTATTATTACTTTTATTTTTAATAAAATGCTGAAGTGGTAGGTAGATGCAAGATAAAGGTAGAAAACATAGTTTAGTGTTGTAGGAGAGCAATTGCAGATGATCAGGTGTGTGCCTGTAGACTATGTGCTAATCCAAGCTAGACAAGGGCAATAAACCATCCACGGATGCAGAAGATTTCTCTCAAAACAGGGGGGGTGAGGTTCTGAGCCTCACCTCTGTTGATCCCCAATTTCTCACCTGATGGCCCCCCTGCGACTGTGCCTGTCTTAGGTTGTTCCTCCCTTGAGGAATCTTACCTGTCTCTGGCTAACCAGTCATCTTCCGGGGCCATACAGGGAAATGTAAAGTTCGTAAGTGAGAGAGAAGCCATATTGTTTGAAAAGGTTAGCTTTTTACTTCTTTGCAGATTTATGCCCTGTGGCTTCTATGCCCAGAACTTGTCTCGAGGTATCTTTGCCACCTGGAGGAATTATGATACTCGGTAAATTCAATATGAGGCACGAATTCTATTTAAGGGTTGTAATTAGGAAGGAAGAAGGAAAGCTATAGAGGTAGCATATGGAAGAAAACATGGGAGGATTGATTATTTCTTTGACATATCTTCTTGTAGAGTACCTTAAGCATGTATAGGTTTTAAACTACCAACTAATTTGCGCTCACATATTAACATAATAGGAATATGGTGACATAAACAAAGCAAATCTATAATTACCATCCATCTCCAGTGGAGCCAAGAAAACATTTAAGCACCCTAGGCATTTGTGAAAATTTGTCAATGATATGATGGATATTGTCCAACTGTACTTGAACCGTCTGAGAGAAATCAGACAAATTAAAGCAGCCAATTTCTGGGATCTGTTCACATCCCATATGTTCTTTTAACCGTAGATAGTCTATAGTCATAAGATTTTGGAGTGCTACACCTTGCACCCCTCCCAACTCCTGGTTGAGTTCCAACAGTACAGATCCGGTCAAATTCTTTGTCTCACTGTATGCACATGCCAGCCTAGACATCTCCCTCCTCATTCCTATGGCAAGTCCAGGAGACGGTGGGCTGGATGCAGCCACAACCGCAGCATCGTCCGGATCCCTGTGGAGGCTTTTTGATGATCATCCCCGGCACAAGTCCTCCAGAGAGTGCTGATGCCGGAAGCTACTCCTCATATCGTATCTTAGTTCATTTTCTGGGTATCCAAGCTTGGCCTTGATCTTCTGCATAGAAACAAACAGACCTTTGCCCACACGTTGACATGCCCTCTATACCACTGTGCAGAACTCATTGGAGGTCAGCACACAGTAACTTCTTTTTTTTTTTTTTTTTAATTAAGAGAAAGGAATATTATCAGAAAAGAGTACCTCCATAGATGATCATCTGACACCCTTTAAGTGATCAACATTAAGGATATTTAAAGCATGCGTTGATCTTTGATTTACCAATAGTTTTATCCTGTTAAGGAGTAATCCCCCTTTTCTTTCTTTCTTTCTTTCTTTCTTTCTTTCTTTCTTTCTTTCTTTCTTTCTTTCTTTCTTTCTTTCTTTCTTTCTTTCTTTCTTTCTTTCTTTCTTTGTTTCTTTCTTTCTTTCTTTCTTTCTTTCTTTCTTTCTTTCTTTCTTTCTTTCTTTCTTTCTTTCTTTCTTTCTTTCTTTCTTTCTTTCTTTCTTTCTTTCTTTCTTTCTTTCTTTCTTTCTTTTCTTTCTTTCTTTCTTTTTTAATCTTTAATCTACACTTACATGAAGAATACTATGTTTACTATGCTGTCCCCTATATCAGGTCCCCCCTAAGAACCACAATACGGTTAATGTCCATCAGCTTAGCAAAATGTTGTAGAATCACTACTTGTCCTCTCTTGTGTTGTACAGCCCACCCTCCCCTTTCTCCCTCCCCCCCATGCATGCTAATCTTAATACCCCCCTTCTTCTTCCCCCCCCTTATCCCTCCCTGCCCACCCATCCTCCCCAGTTCCTTTCCCTTTGGTACCTGTTAGTCCATTTTTGGGTTCTGTAATTCCGCTGCTGTTTTGTTGCTTCAGTTTTTCCTTTGTTCTTATACTCCTCAGATGAGTGAAATCATTTGGTATTTCTCTTTCTCCGCTTGGCTTATTTCACTGAGCATAATACTCTCCAGCTCCATCCATGTTGCTGCAAATGGTTGGATTTTTCCACTTCTTATGGATGAGAAGTATTCCATTGTGTATAATGTACCACATCTTCTTTATCCATTCATCTACTGATGGACATTTAGGTTGCTTCCAATTCTTGGCTATTGTAAATAGTGCTGCGATAAACATAGGGGTGCATTTGTCTTTCTCAAACTTGATTACTGCGTTCTTAGGGTAAATTCCTAGGAGTGGAATTCCTTGGTCAAATGGTAGTTCTGTTTTGAGCATTTTGATGAACGTCCATACTGCTTTCCACAATGGTTGAACTAATTTACATTCCCACCAGCAGTGTAGGAGGGTTCCCCTTTCTCCACAGCCTCGCCAACATTTGTTGTTGTTTGTCTTTTGGATGGCAGCTATCCTTACTGGTGTGAGGTGATACCTCATTGTAGTTTTAATTTGCATTTCTCTGATAATTAGCGATGTGGAGCATCTTTTCATGTGTCTCTTGGCCATCTGTATTTCTTTTTTAGAGAACTGTCTGTTCAATTCCTCTGCCCATTTTTTAATTGGGTTATTTGTTTTTTGTTTGTTGAGGCGTGTGAACTCTTTATATATTCTGGACGTCAAGCCTTTATCAGATCTGTCATTTTCAAATATATTCTCCAATACTGTAGGGTTCCTTTTTGTTCTATTGATGGTGTCTTTGCTGTACAGAAGCTTTTCACCTTAATGTAGTCCCAGTTGCTCATTTTTGCTGTTGTTTTCCTTGCCCGGGGAGATATGTTCAAGAAGAGATCACTCATGTTTATGTCTAAAATGTTTTTGCCTATGTTTTTTTCCAAGAGTTTAATGGTTTCATGACTTACATTCAGGTCTTTGATCCATTTTGAGTTTACCTTTGTATATGGGGTTAGACAATGTTCCAGTTTCATTCTACTACATGTAGCTGTCCAGTTTTGCCAGCACCATGTGTTGAAGGGACTGTCATTTTGCCATTGTATATCCATGGCTCCTTTATCAAATATTAATTGACCATATATGTTTGGTTTAATGTCTGGAGTCTCTAATCAGTTCCACTGGTCTGTGGCTCTGTTCTTGTGCCAGTACCAAATTGTCTTGATTACTATGGCTTTGTAGTAGAGCTTGAAGTTGGGGAGTGAGATCCCCCTTACTTTATTCTTCTTTTTCAGGATTGCTTTGGCTATTCGGGATCTTTGGTGTTTCCATATGAATTTTTGAATTATTTGTTCCAATTCATTGAAGAATGTTGCTGGTAATTTGAGAGGGATTGCATCAAATCTGTATATTGCTTTGGGCAGGATGGCCACTTTGACGATATTAATTCTTCCTAGCCATGAGCATGGGATGAGTTTCCTTTTATTAGTGTCCCCTTTAATTTCTCTTAAGAGTGACTTGTAGTTTTCAGAGTATAAGTCTTTTACTTCTTTGGTTAGGTTTATTCCTAGGTATTTTATTCTTTTTGATGCAATGGTGAATGGAATTGTTTTCCTGATTTCTCTTTCTATTGATTCGTTGTTAGTGTATAGGAAAGCTACAGATTTCTGTGTGTTAATTTTGTATCCTGCAACTTTGCTGTATTCCGATATCAGTTCTAGTAGTTTTGGAGTGGAGTCTTTAGGGTTTTTTATGTACAGTATCATATCATCTGCAAATAGTGACAGTTTAACGTCTTCTTTACCAATCTGGATTCCTTGTATTTCTTTGTTTTGTCTGATTGCCGTGGCTAGGACCTCCAGTACTATGTTAAATAACAGCGGGGAGAGTGGGCATCACTCTCTGGTTCCCGATCTCAGAGGAAATGCTTTCAGCTTCTCTCTGTTCAGTATAATGCTGGCTGTGGGTATATCATATATGGCCTTTATTATGTTGAGGTACTTGCCCTCTATTCCCATTTTGCTGAGAGTTTTTATCATGAATGGATGTTGAATTTTTTCAAATGCTTCTTCAGCATCTATGGAGATGATCATGTGGTTTTTGTCTTTCTTTTTGTTGATGTGGTGGATGATGTTGGATTTTCGAATAATGTGCCATCCTTGCATCCCTGAGATGAATCCCACTTGGTCATGGTGTATGATCCTTTTGATATACTGTTGAATTCTGTTTGCTAATATTTTATTGAGTATTTTTGCATCTACATTTATCATTGATATTGGTCTGTAATTTTCTTTTTTGGTGGGGTCTTTGCCTGGTGTTGGTATTAGTGTGATGTTGGCTTCATAGAATGAGTTTGGGTGTATTCCCTCTTCTTCTATTTTTTGGAACACTTTAAGGAGAATGGGTATTATGTCTTCTCTGTGTGTCTGATAAAATTCCGAGGTAAATCCGTCCAGCCCCGGGGTTTTGTTCTTGGGTAATTTTTCGATTACCGTTTCAATTTCTTTGCTCGTAGTTGTTTTGTTTAACTTTTGTGTTTCTTCCTTGGTCAGTCTTGGGAGGTTGTATTTTTCTAGGAAGTTGTCCATTTCTTCTAGATTTTCCAGCTTGTTGGCATATAGGTTTTCATAGTAGTCTTTAATAATTCTTTGTATTTCTGTTGAGTCTATCGTGATTTTTCCATTTTCATTTCTGATTCTGTTGATTTGTGTTGACTCTCTTTTTCTCTTAATAAGTTTGGCTAGAGGCTTATCTATTTTGTTTATTCTCTCGAAGAACCAGCTCTTGGTTTCGTTGATTTTTGCTATTGTTTTATTCTTCTCAATTTTGTTTATTTCTTCTCTGATCTTTATTATGTCCCTCCTTCTGCTGACTTTAGGCCTCATTTGTTCTTCTTTTTCCAGTTTCGATAATTGTGATGTTAGACTATTCATTTGGGATTGTTCTTCCTTCTTCAAGTGTGCCTGGATTGCTATATACTTTCCTCTTAAGACTGCTTTCGCTGTATCCCACAGAAGTTGGGGCTTTGTGGTGTTGTCATTTGTTTCTATATATTCCTTGATCTCTATTTTCATTTGTTCATTGATCCATTGATTATTTAGTAGCATATTGTTAAGCCTGCATGCGTTTGTGAGCCTTTTTGTTTTCTTTGTGGAATTTATTTCTACTTTTATACCTTTGTGGTCTGAAAAATTGGTTGATAGAATTTCAATATTTTAGAATTTACTGAAGCTCATTTTGTGAGCTAGTATGTGGTCTATTCTGGAGAATGTTCCATGTGCACTTGAGAAGAATGTGTATCCTGTTGCTTTTGGATGTAGAGTTCTATAGATGTCTATTAGGTCCATCTGATCTAGTGTGTTGTTCAGTACCTGTGTGTCCTTACTTATTTTCTGCCCCGTGAATCTATCCTTTGGGGTGAGTGGTGTGTTGAAGTCTCCTAAAATGATTGCATTGCAGTCTATTTCCCTCTTTAGTTCTGTTAGTATTTGTTTCACATATGCTGGTGCTCCTGTATTTGGTGCATATATATTTAGAATGGTTATATCCTCTTGTTGGACTCATCCCTTTATCATTATGTAGTGTCCTTCTTTGTCTCTTGTTACTTTCTGTGTTTTGAAGTCTATTTTGTCTGATATTAGTACTGCAACCCCTGCTTTCTTCTCACTGTTGTTTGCCTGAAATATGATTTTCCATCCCTTGACTTTTAGTCTGTGCTTGTCTTTGTGTTTAAGGTGCGTTTCTTGTAAGCAGCATATAGATGGGTCTTGCTTTTTTATCCATTCTATTACTCTGTGTCTTTTGATTGGTGCATTAAGTCCATTTACATTTAGGGTGACTATTGAGAGATATGTACTTATTGCCATTGCTGTCTTTAGATTCTTGGTTACCAAAGGTTCATGGTTAGCTTCCTTAGTATCTTACTTCCTAACTTAGCTCCCTTATTGAGCTGTTATATACACTGTCTGGAGATTCTTTTCTTCTTTTCCTTCTTATTCGTTCTCCTCCATTTTTCGTATGTTCGGTGTGTTGGTCTGTGCTCTTTTTAGGAGTGCTCCTATCTAGAGCAGTCCCTGTAGGATGCCCTGTAGAGGTGGTTTGTGGGAAGCAAATTCCCTCAGCCTTTGCTTGTCTGGCAATTGTTTAATCCCACCATCATAGTTAAATGATAGTCATGCTGGATACAGTATCCTTTGTTCAAGGCCCTTCTGTTTCATTGCATTAAATATATCATGCCATTCTCTTCTGGCCTGTAGGGTTTCT
Source organism: Manis javanica (assembly GCF_040802235.1). Lineage (NCBI taxonomy): Eukaryota > Metazoa > Chordata > Mammalia > Pholidota > Manidae > Manis > Manis javanica. Next base: position 57,104,945 of record NC_133174.1, read on the forward strand.
GTCATGAAGTCTGATGTTAGCCTGATGGGTTTTCCTTTATAGGTGACCTTTTTCTCTCTAGCTGCCTTTAAAACTCTTTCCTTGTCCGTGATCCTTGCCATTTTAATTACTATGTGTCTTGGTGTTGTCCTCCTTGTATCCTTTCTGTTGGGGGTTCTGTGTAATTCTGTGGTCTGTTCGATTATTTCCTCCCCCAGTTTGGGGAAGTTTTCAGCAATTATTTCTTCAAAGAGGCTTTCTATCCCTTTTCCTCTTTCTTCTTCTTCTGGTACCCCTATAAGACGAATATTATTCCTTTTGTATTGGTCACATAGTTCTCTTAGTGTTGTTTCATTCCTTCATTCCTGGAGATCCTTGTATCTCTCTCTATGTCATCTTCTATACATTCCTGTTCTCTGGTTTCTATTCCTTTAATGGCCTCTTGAATCTCATCCATTCTGCTTATAAATCCTTCCAGGGATCGTTTCACTTCTGTGATCTCCTTCCTGACATCTGTGATGTCCCTCCGGACTTCATCCCATTGCTCTTGCATTTTTCTCTGCATCTCATCCCATTGCTCTTACATTTTTCTCTGCATCTCTGTCAGCATGTTCATGATTTTTATTTTGAACTCTTTTTCAGGAGGTCTGGTTAGGTCTGTCTCCTCAGGTGTTGTCTCTGTGATCTTTGTCTGCCTTTAGTTTTGCCTTTTCATGGTGATAGAGATAGTTTGCAGAGCTGGTATGAGTGACTGCTGGAAGAGCTTCCCTTCTTGTTGGTTTGTGGCCTTCCTCTCTTGGGAGAATAGCGACCTCTAGTGGCTTATTCTTGTCAGCTTTGCGCATACAGGGCTTCTGCTACCTGCCCGTTTGCAATGGAGTTTATCTCCGCTGTTGCAGTGGGCGTGGCCTGGCTGGGGCTGCTCCTCCAAAATGGTGGAGCCCCTTGGAGGGGGAGCGGTCGGGAGGCTATTCATCTCTGTAAGGGGCCTCTGTGCTCCCTGCTGCCCAGGGGGTTAGAGTGCCCAGAGAATCTCAGATTCCCTGCCTCTGGTCTAAGTGTGCTGCCCTGCCCCTCTAAGACTTCCAGAAAGCACTCTCTAAACCAAAATAACAGCAGCAACAACGAAAGAGGAAAAAGAAAAAAAAAAAAAAAGGAAAAAACGCGCGATTTTCTTTTTCCTCAGGCACCTGCTCACTGGTCCTGCTGCCCTGCCTCCCTAGCACCGGGGTCCCTGTCCCTTCAAGGCTTGCAACAAGCACCCACCAAAAAAAAAAAGGGAATAACTTACGATATTGTTTGTCCTTAGGCGCCGGTCCCAGGCACCCTCCCACCGGTCTTGCTGCCCTGCCTCCCTGGTATTGGTGTCCCCTTCCCTCCAAGGCTTCCAAAAAGCACTCGCCAAAAAGAAATGGGAAACACGTGTGATTTTCTTTGTCCTCAGGCGCCGACTCCAGGCCCCCGCCCACCTGTCCCTCAGACCTGCCTCCCTAGTATTGGGAAAAACACGCGATTTTCTTTGTCCCCAGGCACCGGTCTCAGGTAACCGCTGACCAGTCTTGCTGCCCTGTTTCGCTGGTATTGGGGTCCCTGTCCCTTTAAGTCTTCCAAAAAGCTCTCGCCAAAAAGAAAAGAAAAAAAAAAGGGTAAAAATGTGCAATTTTCTCCATCCTCAGGCGCCGGTCTCAGGCACCCACCCACCGGTCCTGCCTCCCTGCCTCCCTGACATCCAGTTCCCCATCCCTTTATGGCTTCCAAAAAGCATTCGCCAAAAAAAATAAAAATAAAAATAAAATGGAAAAAAGCGCAATATTCTTTGTCCTCAGGTGCTGATCCAGGCACCCGCTCACCGTTCCTGCTGCCCTGCCTCACTAGCACTGGGTCCCTGTTCCTTTAAGGCTTCCAAAAAGCACTCACCAAATAAAAAACCGCTCCGGTTTCTTTCCACCTGCCGGGAGCCGTGGGGTGGGGCGCTCACGTCTCTGCGGGCCGTGGCTTGTGTCTTACCCCCTTCGCCAGGCGCTGGGTTCTTGCAGGTGTGGATGTGGTCTGAATGTTGTCCTGTGTCCTCTGGTCTCTATTTTAGGAAGAGTTTTCTTTGTTATATTTTCATAGATCTATGTGTTTTTGGGAAGAGATTTCCACTGCTCTACTCACGCCTCCGTCGTAACTCCACCTTCGAGTATTAATTTTTTACAATAGTTTTTCCTCTGTTATTCTTACTTAAAAATTTCTGTTGATTTATCTTACAGTTCAGTGACTCTGAGCACATCCAGTCATATTTTAAATTTATGATCTTAAATTAATTCTAAAATTTGCATTTTTGTTCTTCTGGTTTCATTTTTTCCTGCTGGTTTCCATTCAGTTAAGGTGTGTTTACTGCATGGAGCAGAATTTTAAAGTTGTATATTTGTTTTCTGATGCTGCACAATGAATTGACACTACTTAACAGCTTTAAACAACACCCATTTATTATCTCCCAGGTTGGTCAGCATTCTGGCATCACCTAGCTGCTCAGGGTCTCACAAGGCTATAATCAAGGTGTCACCTGAGCTACATTCTCACCTCTTCCAAGTTTACATCGCGTTCTCTTCCAGGTTTACATGGTTGTTCGCAGAATTCAACTCCTTGGAGCCTGCAGTTCCCTCCCACATGGCTTTCTCTGAAGGTAGTTCACATCATAGCAATTTGCATCTTCAATGACAGCAAAGTGTCTTCTCTGTACTCTGGTAGTCTTATATCACATAATCACTGAAGTGAATCTCATCAGCTTTGCCATATAATGTAACCTAATTAAGAGAGTGATATTTCATCTCTTTTGCCATACTCTATGTTTAGAATCAAGTCACAGATTTTGCCTGCACTGAAGAGGAGAGGATTACTTAAAGCCATAGCCACCATGAGGCAAGAAATTGTTGGGAGGTCGTCTTACGATCTGTTTTCCATAAGCTGCTTTCAAGTCTTTGTTAATTGCATGTTGGTCATATAGGGTATGGCATCTGTTGGTTGGCTTTTCCCTTGAGAATTGGTCACATTTTCCTGGTTATTTGCATGTTGGCATAATTTTGGATTGTATCCTGGCATTGTGAAAATTATGTTTTGTAAACCATGGGTCACATTATAATAATATAGAGAATATTTTTAGAAGATACTCAACCAAGTGAGATACTGGCCATAAGTTCTGTCCTGCCTTCTGTGGATGGGGATTCTAATTTCAGTTCAGTGTTCCAAGTCATCAGTTTGCTGTTTTCTTTTTTTTTCGTCATAGTGCCACTCAGGTGTTTGTCTGAGTGTTGGGTAGTAGTTTAAATCTTAGTTCATTCCTCAAAGGTTTTGTCACCTTGTGGGTCTTTCTTGCACATGCACTGCTTAGGGACGAACACAGGACTTCTGTGGGTTCATTCACAGAATTAGGGAATCCTTTTCTCCAGCTCTTCCCTGTACAAAATTTCCTTCATAAGCTCATGCTTGCGACCATCAGTGAACAAGTCCATGACTGGGCAAACTGCTAGAGGAAAGAAAACAAAACCCAAAAGATTTACCCCACACACTCTTTGGCTGATAGTGCTCCCTTTTATGATCACACTGCCTGGTGATACAGGGTTTCTATTAGAATTTTCAACAATCATTTCATTACTATGCTGTGCAGCTCCACAACTGGGATTCACCCTCCAGGAAAATCTGCAAGAGAAGCAAATATAGAACATCCACTTTGTTGTAGGCTCTTTCTCTAAATTTTAACTCTCTTTCATAATCTATCTGCTTTTGGTTACTTTTCAGTCTTCAGGTATTTGATTTTTGTATTTTCCCCATCATTTTTAGTTGTATCAGCAGGAAAGATGAGCTGTAATGGGTCTACCCCATCCTGGCCAGAACTGGAGCTCATCCTTTCACCTGTACTCTATTTGTATATTTGTATTTCAAATAGGGTTCTTGTAGACAGCTAATAGTTTCTTTGTGCCTTTTTATTTAATCTGACAATATATGGCTTTTAATTAAAATGTTTAGGTAATTTTTGTTTAATGTAATAGTGGTTATATTTGTTTGATTCTACCATTTTGCTATTTTGATTCTATTTGTTCCATATGCTCTCGTGCTTTTCCCCCTATTTTTTTCTTCTTTTGGGGTAAATAATTGTGTTATAATTTCATTTTTATTTCCACTATTGGTTTATTAGCTATATATCCTTGTTTTTAGTGTTTGTACTAGGTTGCAGTTATTACAGTCTTCCTAAAAAAATATACTTCTTCACAAACAGTATAAGAATTATACAAAGAAATACTTCTTTTTAATCCATTCCATTCTTTGTACTATTGTTGTGATACATGCATTTTACTTCTATGCATGCTATAAACTCCACAATGCATTGCTATTACTTTAAATAATCATTTATCTTTTTTTTTTTGAGAGGGCATCTCTCATATTTATAGATCAAATGGTTGTTAACAACAATAAAATTCTGTATAGGGGACTCAATGCACAGTCATTAATCAACCCCAAGCCTAATTCTCAACAGTCTCCAATCTTCTGAAGCATAACAAACAACTTCTGACATGGTGAACAAGGTCTTACATAGTGCAATAAGTTCTTACATGGTGAACAGTGCAAGGGCAGTCATATCACAGAAACTTTCGGTTTTGATCATGCATCATGAGCTATAAACAGTCAAGTCAGATATGATTATTCATTTGATTTTTATACATGATTTATATGTGAATCCCACATTTCTCCCTTATTATTATTTTTTTCAAATAAAATGCTGAAGTGGTAGGTAGATGCAAGATAAAGGTAGAAAACATAATTTAGTGCTGTAAGAGGGCAAATGTAGATGATCAGGTCTGTGCCTATAGACTAAGTATTAATCCAAGCTAGACAAGGGTAACAAAACATTCATGGATACAGAAGATTTCTCTCAAAACGGGGGGGGGGGAGGTTCTCAGCCTCCCCTCTGTTGGTCCCCAATTTCTCTCCTGATGGCCCCCCTGCAACTGTGCCTGCCTTAGGTCGTTCCTCCCTTGAGGAATCTTACCTGTCTCTGGCTAACCAGTCATCTTCTGGGGCCATACAGAGAAATGTAAAGTTGGCAAGTGAGAGAGAAGCAATATTGTTTGAAAAGGTTAGCTTTTTACATCTTTGTAGGTTTATGCCCTGTGACTTCTATGCCCAGCATTTGTCTTGAGGTATCTTTACCACTTGGAAGAATTACGATACTTGGTAATTTTCTATATGAGGCACGAATTCTACTAAATGGTTGTAATTAGGAAGGAAGAAGAAAAGCTATAGAAGTAGCAGTTGGAAGAAAACATGGGAAGATTGATTATTTCTTTGACATATCTTCTTGTAGAGTAACATAAGCATGTATAGGTTTTAACAAACTACTAATTAAATTGCATACACACATTAACAGCATAGGAATACAGATACATAACAAAAGCAGACCTACAATTACCAGCCATATCCAGTGAAACCAAGAAAACCAGTTAGGTACCCTAGGCATTTTTGAAAACTTTTCAATAATATGATGGATATTGTCTAACTGAATTTGAATAGTTTGAGAAAAATCAGACAAATTAAAACAACACATTCCTGGGAACTGTTCACATCCCATGTGTTCTTTTAACAGTAGATAGTCTATAGTCGCACGATTTTGGAGCACCGCAACTTGCACTTCTAATTCTTGGTTGAATTCCGACAGTATAGATCCAGTCAAATTTGTTTTACTGTATGCACAGGTCAGCTTAGATATCTCCTTTATTCCAATGGCAAGTCCAGGATCCGGTGGGATGACTGCAGCTACAACTGCAGCAGTGCCAGGATCGTTGTTGAAGTTTTTTGATGTTCATCTTTTGAAATGACTCTTCCAGAGGATGTTGATGTTGGAAGTTCATCTTCATATCATATCTTAATTTGTGTTCTGTGTAGCCAAATTAGGCTTTGATCCTCTGTATAAACACAAACAAACCCTTTGCCCACACTTTGACATGACCTTTATACCATTGTGAAGAACCTATTGGAGATAAGCACACAGGAACTGCTTTTTTTTTTAAGAGAAAGGAATATTATCAGAAAAATGTACTTCCATAACTGATCATCTGACAACCTTTGAAAGACCAAAATTAAGGATATGTAAAGCATGCATTAATCATTGATTTGCATTTAGTTTTATCCTATCAGGGAGTAGTCCGCCTTTTCTTTGTCTTTTTTTTTGTTATCATTAATCTACACGTACATGAAGAACATTATGTTTACTAGGCTCTCCCCTACACCAAATCCCCCCCACAAACCCCATTACAGTCACTGTCCATCAGCATAGCAAAATGTTGCAGAATCACTACTTGTCTTCTCTGTGTTACCCAGCCCTCCCCTTTCTCCCACCCTCCACATTATGCATGCTAATCATAATACCCCCTTTCTTCTCCCCCCCACCCTTATCCCTCACTACCCACCCATCCTCCCCAGGCCCTTTCCATTTTTTACCTGTTAGTCCATTCTTGGGTTCTGTGATTCTGCTGCTGTTTTGTTCCTTCTGTTTTTCCTTTGTTCTTATACTCCACAGATGAGTGAAATCATTTGGTATTTCTGTTTCTCCGCTTGTCTTATGTCTCTGAGCATTATACCCTCCAGGTCCATCCATGTTGCTGCAAATGGTAGGATTTGCCCTCTTCTTATGGCTGAGTAGTATTCCATTGTGTATATGTACCACATCTTCTTTATCCATTCATCTACTGATGGATATTTAGGTTGCTTCCAATTCTTGGCTATTGTAAATAGTGCTGCGATAAAGATAGGGGTGCTTCTGTCTTTTTCAAACTGGAGTGCTGCATTCTTAGGGTAAATTCCTAGGAGTGGAATTCCTGGGTCAAATGGTAAGTCTATTTTGAGCTTTTTGAGGATCCCCCATACTGCTTTTCACAATGGTTGAAATAATTTACATTCCCACCAGCAGTGCAGGAGGGTTCCCCTTTCTCCACAACCTCGCCAACATTTGTTGTTGTTTGTCTTTTGGATGGTAGCCATCCTTACTGGTGTGAGGTGATACTTCATTGTGGTTTTAATTTGCATTTCCCTTATAATTAGTGATGTGGATCATCTTTTCATGTGTCTGTTGACCATCTGAATTTCTTTTTTGGAGAACTGTCTTTTCAGTTCCTCTGCGCATTTTTTAATTGGATTATTTGTTTTTTGTTTGTTGAGGTGGGTGAGCTCTATATATATTTTGGATGTCAATCCTTTATCGGATCTGTCATTTACAAATACATTCTCCCACACAGGAGGTTTTTAGCTTAATATAATCCCACTTGTTCATTTTTGCCTTTGTTTCCCTTGTCCGGGGAGATATGTTCATGAAGAAGTTACTCATGTTTATGTCCATTAGATTTTTGCCTATGTTTTTTTCTAAGAGTTTTATGGTTTCATGACTTACATTCAGGTCTTTGATCCATTTTGAATTTACTTTTGTGTATGGAGTTAGACAGTAGTCCAGTTTCATTCTCTTACATGTATCTCTCCAGTTTTGCCAGCACCATCTGTTGAAGTGACTGTCATTCCCCTTTGTATGTCCATGGCTCCTTTATCAAATATTAATTGAGCATATATGTTTGGGTTAATGTCTGGAGTCCCTAATCTGTTCCACTGGTCTGTGGCTCTGTTCTTGTGCCAGTACCAAATTGTCTTGATTACTATGTCTTTGTAGTAGAGCTTGAAGTTGGGGAGTGAGATCACCCTACTTTATTCTTCTTTTTCAGGATTGCTTTGACTATTTGGGATCTTTGGTGTTTCCATATGAATTTTTGAACTATTTGTTCCAGTTCTTTGAAGAATTTTGCTGGTAATTTGATAGGGATTGCATCAAATCTGTATATTACTTTGGGCAGGATGGCCATTTTGATGATATTAATTCTTCCTCGCCAAGAGCATGGGATGAGTTTCCATTTATTAGTGTCCCCTTTAATTTCTCTTTAGAGTGTCTTGTAGTTTTCAGGATATAGGTCTTTCACTTCTTTGGTTAGGTTTATTCCTAGGCATTTTATTATTTTTGATGCAATTGTGAATGGAGTTGTTTTCCTGATTTCTCTTTGTATTGGTTTATTGTTAGTGTATAGGAAAGCCACAGATTTCTGTGTGTTAATTTTGTATCCTGCAACTTTGCTGTATTCCGGTATCAGTTCTAGTAGTTTTGGAGTGGAGTATTTAGGGTTCTTTATGTACAATATCATGTCATCTGCAAATAGTGACAGTTTGACTTCTTCTTTACCAATCTGGATTCCTTGTATTTCTTTGTTTTGTCTAATTGCCATGGCTAGGTCCTCCAGTACTATGTTAAATAACAGTGGGGAGAGTGGGCATCCCTGTCTCGTTCCCGATCTCAGAGGAAAAGCTTTCAGCTTCTCACTGTTCAGTATGATGCTGGCTGTGATTATATCATATATGGCCTTTATTATGTTGAGGTATTTGTCCTTTATACCCATTTTGCTGTGAGTTTTTATCAGGAATGGATGTTGAATTTTGTCAAATGCTTTTCAGCATCTATGGAGATGATCATGTGGTTTTTGTCTTTTTGCTGTTGTGTTGGATGATAGTGATGGATTTTCGAATGTTGTACCATCCTTGCATCCCTGGGATGAATCCCAGTTGGTCATGATGTATGATCCTTTTGATATACTTTTGAATTCGGTTTGCTAATATTTTATTAAGTATTTTTGAATCTGCATTCATCAGGGATATTGGTCTGTAATTTTCTTTTTTGGTGGGTCTTTGCCTGGTTTTGGTATTAGGGTGATGTTGGCCTCATATAATGAGTTTGGGAGTATTCCCTCTTCTATTTTGTTCTTGGGTAGTTTTTCGATTACCGTTTCAATTTCTTTGCTCGTAATTGGTTTGTTTAAATTTTGTGTTTCTTCCTTGGTCAGTCTTGGGAGGTTGTATTTTTCTAGGAAGTTGTCCATTTCTTTTAGATTTTCCAGCTTGTTGGCATATAGGTTTTCATAGTAGTCTTTAATAATTCTTTGTATTTCTGTGGAGTCTATTGTGATTTTTCCATTTTCATTTCTGATTCTGATGATTTGTGTTGACTCTCTTTTTCTCTTAATAAGTTTGGCTAGAGGCTTATGTATTTTGTTTATTTTCTCAAAGAACCAGCTCTTGGTTTCATTGATTTTTGCTATTGTTTTATTCTTCTCAATTTTGTTTATTTCTTCTCTGATTGTTATTATGTCCCTCCTTCTGCTGACTTTAGGCCTCATTTGTTCTTCTTTTTCCAATTTCGATTATTGTGATGTTAGACTATTCATTTGGGATTGTTCTTCCTTGTTCAATTGTGCCTGGATTGCTATATACTTTCCTCTTAAGACTGCTTTCGCTGCGTGCCACAGAAGGTGGGGCTATGTGTTGTTTTTGTCATTTTTTTCTATATATTCCTTGATCTCTATTTTAATTTCTTCATTGATCCATTGATTATTTAGTAGCATGTTGTTAAGCCTCCATATGTTTGTGAACCTTTTTGTTTTCTTTGTAGAATTCATTTCTATTTTTATACCTTTGTGGTCTGAAAAATTTATTGGTGAAATATCAATATTTTGGATTTCGCTGAGGCTCCTTTTGTGGGCTAGTATGTGGTCTATTCTGAAGAATGTTCCATGTGCACTTGAGAAGAATGTATATCCTGTTGTTTTTGCATGTAGAGTTCTATAGATGTCTATTAGGTCCATCCTCTCTACTGTGTTTTTCAGTGCTTCCATTTCCTTACTTATTTTCTGCCCTGTGGATCTATCCTTTGGGGTGAGTGGTGTGTTGAAGGCTCCTAAAATCAATGCATTGCAGTCTATTTCCCCCTTTAGTTCTGTTAGTATTTGTTTCACATGTGCTGGTGCTCCTGTGTTGGGTGTATATATATTTAGAATGGTTATATCCTCTTGTTGGACTTAGCCCTTTATCATTATGTAGTGTCCTTCTTTATCTCTTGTTATTTCTTTGTTTTGAAATCTATTTCGTCTGATATTAGTACTGCAACCCCTGCTTTCTTCTCACTGTTCTTTGCCTGAAATATGTTTTTCCATCCCTTGACTTTTAGTCTGTGCTTGTCTCTGGGTTTAAGCTGAGTTTCTTGTAAGCAGCATATAGATTGGTCTTGCTTTTTTATCCATTCTATTACTCTGTGTCTTTTGATTGGTGCATTCCGTCCATTTACTTTTAGTGTGACTATTGTAAGATATGTACTCATTGCCATTGCAGGCTTTAAATTCGTGGTAATGAAAGGTTCAAGTTTAGCCTCTTTTTTATCTTACCTCCTAACTTAGCTCTCTTATTAAGCTGTTATATACACTGTCTGGAGATTCTTTTCATCTCTCCCTTCTTATTCCTCCTTCTCCATTCTTCATATGTTGGGTGTTTTGTTCTGTGCTCTTTCTAGCAGTGCTCCCTTCTAGAGAAGTTCCTCTAAGATGTTCTGTAGAGGTGGTTTGTGGGAAGCAAATTCCCTCAACTTTTGCTTATCTGGAATTGTTTAATCCTGCCATCATATTTAAATGATAGTCGTTCTAGATATAGTATCCTTGGTTCAAGGCCCTTCTGTTTCATTGCATTAAACATATCTTGCCATTGTCTTCTGGCCTGTAGGGTTTCTGTCAAGAAGTCTAATGTTAGCCTGATGGGTTTTCCTTTATAGGTGATCTTTTTCTCTCTAGCTGCCTTTAAAACTCTCCTTGTCTTTGATCTTTGCCATTTAACTTATTATGTGTCTTGGTGTTTTCCTCCTTCAATCCTTTGTGTTGGGGGTTCTGTGTTTTTCCGTGGTCTGTTCGATTATTTCCTCCCCCAGTTTGGGGAAGTTTTCTGCCATTTCTTCCAAGATACTTTCCGTCCCTTTTCCTCTCTCTTCTTCTTCTGGTACCCCTATAATACAGATATTGTTCATTTTGGATTGGTCACACAGTTCTCTTAATATTGTTTCATTCCTGGAGATCCTTTTATCTCTATGTTAGCTTCTATGCGTTCCTGTTCTGTGGTTTTAATTCCATCAATGGCTCTTGCATCTTATCCTTTCTTCTTATAAATCCTTCCAGAGTTTGTTTCATTTTTGTGATCTCCTTTCTGGCATCTGTGATCTCCCTCTGGACTTCATCCCATTTCTCTTGCGTATTTCTCTTCATCTCTGTCAGCATGTTTATGATTTTTATTTTGAATTCTTTGTCAGGAATACTGCTTAGGTCTGTCTCCTTCTCTCGAGGCTCTGTGATCTCGGTTTGCCTGTAAGTTTATCTTTTCATGGTGATAGGAATGGTTTGCAAAACTGGGACTAGTGAGGGCTGGAAGAACTTTCCTTCTTTTTTGTTTGTGGCCTTCCTCTCCTGGGAGAACAGCAACCTCTAGTGGCTTGTGCTGGGTAGCTGCACACTGAGAGGGCTTCTGCTTACTGCCCAGCTGCTATGGAGTTTATCTCCGCTGTTGCCGTGGGTGTGGCCTGGCTTGGGCTACTGCTCCAAATTGTTGGAGTATCATTGGAGGGGCAGTGGCAGTGAGGCTATTTATCTCCGTAGGGGTCCTCCGTGCTCCCTGCAGCCCAGGGTATTAGAGTGCCGAGAGATCCCCAGATTCCCTACCTCTATACTAAGTGTTTTGCCATGGCCCTTTAAGACTTCCAAAAAGCATCCATCAAAACAAAACAACCACCACACACACACACACACACACACACACACACAAAAGATGGCCATTTGTTTTTCTTCATTCTCCGGCGCCAGCCTCGGGCACCCGCTCACCGGTCTTGCTGCCCTGTTTACCTAGTATTGGGGTCCCTATCCCTTTAAGACTTCCAAAACATAACAACAACAACAATAATGGCAACAGCAAAATGGCGCTCCCTTTTCTTTTGTTCTCCAGTGCTCGCCGGTCTTGCTGCCCTGTTTCCCTAGTATTGGTGTCCCTGTCCCTTTAAGACTACCAAAAAGCACTCGCCACAAGAAAACAACAACAACAACAACAAATGTGGGTGTTCGCATTTCTTTTGTTCTCTGGCGCCGGTGTCCAATACCTGCTTGCTGGTCTTGCTACCCTGTTTCCCTTGTATTGGGGTCCCTGTCCCTTTAAGAATTCCAAAACGCATGCAACAAAACAACAACAACAACAACAAAAACAACCAAAGTTGACCGCTCGCTTTTCTTTTATCCTCTGGCGCTTGCCTCCGGTACCCGCTCACTCTTCTTGCTGCCCTGTTTCCCTAGTATCCAGGGCCCCGCGTTTGCACTGTGTCTGTGTTCTGGTCCGGATGTCTGGGGCTGGGTGTTCAGCAGTCCTGGGCTCCTTCTCCTTCCCTCTCTGACTCCTCTTCTCCTGCCAGAAGCTGGGGGGAGGGGTGCTTGGGACCCACTGGCCCGGGGTTTGTATCTTACCCCCTTTGTGAGGTGCTGGGTTCTCGCTGGTGTTGATGTGGTTTGGATGTTTTCCTGTGTCCTCTGGTCTGTATTTTTGGAAGAGTTGTCTTTGTTATATTTTCATAGATATATGTGGTTTTGGGAGGAGATTTCTGCTGTTCTACTCACGCCACCATCTTGGCTCTGCCCCCATCATTTATCTTTTAAGGAGATATTTTATATGTTAAAAGGTCCTTTTATTTTTAACATTTATGATACTCTTCATTCCTTTATATATATAAAAGTTTGCTTCAGGAATCATTTTCCCTCTTCCTGAAGAGCTTCATTAAAAATTTCTTATTTTTAATGTAGGTCTTCTGATGATGAATTGTCAGATTTTGTTTGTCTTAGGAAGCCTTTATTTAACACTCAATTTTGAAAGACAGTTTCAGTAGGTAAAGAATTCCAGATTGACAGATTTTTCTTTCATTACTTTAGAGATGTCACTCCACTGTCATTAAAATAGTGTGTATTCTGATGAGATGTCTGTGATCATTTTGCCGTTGTTCCTTTATACAATATGCTCTAAAGTTGGATGCTGTTAGCATTTTATCTATCAGTAGTTTAAAGGAATTAGATTGTCGCTGCCATAGTGTGATTTTCTTTGTGCTTATCTTGGTTGAGATTTGTTGACCTTCTTTAATTTTCAGGCTTACCATTTTTAAAAAACTAGTAAAGTTTAGCCATTTTTTTTCTGCCTTCATCTCCTTCTGGGAGATGATCTGTTTGTTTCTTTTATTTTTAGTCATTTTTCTCATTGTGCTTTTTTTGTAAGGTTTCTGTTGCTTAGCCTTCAAGTTTACTGATCTTTTTCTGTGATGTCTAGTCTGTTGTTAATCCCATCCAGTATTCATTTCATTTTAGATGTCTTATTTTTAATCTCTAGAAGTTCTGTTTTTTATTTCTGTAAGGTCAGTAATGATATCCCCATTTCTCCCTGATTCCACTAATTTGAATATTCTCTTTGTTTTGCTTTGTCAGTCTAACTAAAGGTTTCTCAGTCTGGTATTATATTTTCAAATAACCTACTTTTGGCTTTTTTGATTTTCTCTATTATTTTTCTATTCACTGTTGTATTAATCTTTCTACCATATGATTTCCTTTCTTCTGCTTCTGCTTTCTTCTGAAATCTCTGGATTTAATTTTCTCTTTTTTCCAGTGTCTAAAGATAGAGGTTTATTGATTTGAGATCTTTTCTCTTTTTTTAATGTAGACAATTGCAGCAATAAACTTCCCTCTAACCATTGTTTTAACTGCATCTCATAAGTTTTGATGTGTGGAGTCTCCATTATTATACATCTAAAAATATCTTGTGATTTCCACTGTGATATTTTCATGGACCCATAGTTCATTTAGAAGGATGTTGTTTAATGTCCACATATTTATGAATTCCCCAAATTTATTTCTATTATTGATCTCTAATTTTATTCCATTGCAGTCAGAGAACATACTTTGTATCATATATGCTCTTTTAAATTTATCAATTCTTTTTTTATGGCCTAGAATGTCATCTAACTTGGGGATGTTCCATGTACACTTGAGAAGAATGTATATTCTGTTGTTGGGTCATATTACATTAGGTCTATTTGGTTTATAGTTTTCTTCCAGTCCCTATATCCTTGCAGATCTTCTGCCTATTTGTTCTAACCATTATAGAAAGTGGGGTATTGGAATTATCACCAGTTATTGGTGAATTGTCTATTTCTCCTTTCAATTATGTCAGATTTGCTTCATATACTTAGCTAGGTCTGTTGTTAGGTACATACATGGTTTATAATTGTTATGCCTTCCTGATGGATTGACCCTTTATTCTTATATAATATCCATGTTTATCTCTAGTAACTTTGTTGTTCTAAATCTATTTTGTTTTAGCATAGCCACTCCAACTTCCTTTTTTTTCATGATTCTGTATTTAGTTGAAATTTTGTATTGAAATATATTTTATATACTGTATTATATTAGTTTTAGATGTACAACATATTGACTCAATAATTATATATATTACTAGATGATTGCCAGAGTAAGTGTACTTACACCCTTTTGCCATATCAATACGTTACAATATTACTAGTTATATTCTCTATGTTGTACTTCCATTCCTGTGACTAACTTCTTTTATAATTTGAAGTTTTTACCTCTCTATCACCTTCACCTATTAGAATATCACGCACCCCCACCTACAGTTATCAACAATCTGTTCTCAGTATGTAATGGTCCATTTCTTTTTTGTTTATTTGTTTTGTTTTATTTAGATTCCACATATAAGTGAAATCCTATGGTGTTTGTCTTTATCTGACTTACTTCTCTCAAGATAATACTCTCTAGGACCATCTCATTGTCACAAATGGCAAGATATCCTTCTTTTTTATATCTGAGTAATATTACATGTGTATAGGTACCACATCTTCTTTATCCACTTATCAATTAATGGGCACTTGGGTTACTTCAGTATCTTGGCTATTGCAAATAATTCTGCAGTGAACATAGGTGTGCATATGTCTTTTCAAATTAGTTTGTTTTTTTCCTTTGGGTAAATTCCCAGAAGTAAAATTGCTAGGTCAAATGGTCTATTTTTAGTGTTTTGATGTACCTCCATACTGCTTTCCAAAGTGGCTGTAGCAATTTACATTCCCACCAACAGTGTACAGGGGCTCCCTTTTCTCCACATCCTTGTCAACACTTGTTATTTCTTTTGTTTTAGATAGAAGCTATTGTGACTAGTGTAATGTGATACCTCGCTGAGATTTTGATTTGCATTTCCCTGACGATCAGCCATATGGAAGATCATTTCATGTGATTGTTGGCAATCTGTACTTCTTCTTTCGAAAAATGTCTTCAGGTCCTCTGACCAATTTTTAATTGGGTTATTTGTTCTTTTTTTTTCTTTACTAAGGTGTTATTCATATACACTCTTATGAAGAATTCACATGAAAAACAATGTGGTTACTACATTCACCCATATTATCTACTCCCCCACAAGCCCCATTACAGTCACTGTCCATCAGTGTAGTAAGATGCCACAGAGTCACTATCTGTCTTCTCTGTGATATACGGTCTTCCCCATGATCCCCACCACACCATGTGTGCCAATCAGGATACCCCTCAATCCCCTTCTCCCTCTGTCCCCACCAACCCTCACGCACCACTCCACTTTAGTAAACACTAGTCCCATTGTGGAGTCTTTGAGGCTGCTGCTGTTTTCTTCTTTCACTTTTGCTGTGTTGTTAAACTCTGAAAATGAGTGAAATCATTTGGTACTTGTCTTTTTCCACCTGGCATATTTCACTGAGCATAATGTTATGCCCGAAGTCGCGAATCCCAGGAGACTGCCAGGGAGCCAACACAGATGCAAAAGCAAAGAGCCTTTATTCAAGCCAGCTCAAGCTCAATCTCACACCCATACCAGCACAGTGGCCAGGTGCCAGAGAGAGAGAGCGAGTTTCAGGAAACACAAAGGTTTTACGGGTTTCTAGGGTGGTTTGTGGGGTGAGGTTCGTGGCTCTGGCTGATCGGCGGGGCTTGGGGGTAGTTGGTGGTATGATAGGTCGTAGCTCTGGTCAATTGCCAGGGTCTAGGGGAGGTGGGTATAATTCTTGCTAACTGGAGGGGAGATAGAGACCAAGCTCCGATTGGCTGAAAATAGGACCCGGGTCCCGATTGGCCAAAATAGGATCTGGGTCCCAATTGGCTCAAATAGGATCTGGGTCTTGATTGGCTCAAATAGGATCCAGGTCCTGATTGGGTCAAATAGGATCTGGGTCCTGATTGGCTCAAGTAGGATCCGGATCCTGATTGGGTGAGGTAGTATCCAGGAGCATGCCCTTTCATTCCCCCCTCTCTTTGGATCCTAGCAAAGGGACCCAATCATGGGTCTAATGAGGTTTCACAGTTGTAAGGAGATAAAGGCTGATACTGTTGTCTTAGCACCATTAGCCTGACTGTATTGATTCTATTTTTGACAAAAGTTATCAGTCTATTGAGGATACATGGTCCAGAAGTAAGTAGCAGCAACAGAATTATTAGAGGGCCTATTAGGGTGGAGACTAAGGTGGTTAACCATGGGGAAGTGTTAAATAAAGATTCAAACCATCCCTGTGGTTGTTCCCGTTCTCTTTTGTGTTTGGATAATCCTTCCTGGACTTTGGCCATAGCTTCTTTTACTACTCCTGAATGATCAGCATAAAAACAGCACTCTTCTCCTAGTGCAGCACATAGTCCCCTTTGTTGGAGAAACAATAAATCAAGCCCCCTTCTATTTTGGAGTACAACTTCGGATAGGGAGGTGAGAGATTTTTCTAAATGACTAATGGAGGCCTCTATTCTTTCTATATCTTCATCTATGGCCATTCTCAGGGATGTCGTACCTACTTGTTGAGTGGCCAGGGAGGTTATGCCGATTCCAGCCCTAGCCACTCCTAAAGTGAATAGGGTGGCAATGGTTAGGGCTGTGATGGGTTCCCTCTTATTTCTTTCTTGGCTTGTGCCTTTGCTCCAGTGAGAATACATGCTTTCCTCAGGGTGGTAGAGGATATGCGGTATCACAGTCACTAGGATACAGAATTCTCCAGAGGTGTTAAAGATGGAGGTTGAGAGGCATGGGGTGAGGCCAGTCTTGGAACATATCCACCATCCATTACTTCCTGGAATTAGCCACTTTATGTCATCCCAACTAGGGGTGGCATCTATGGAAGTGCATAAACTTTGTTTATCTTGTGGCACCTTTCCTTGGCAGGTTCCCTGGTTCCCTTACCACTTACATGTTGTAGTGTCAAGCCTATTTTATGGTCTCCCCATGAACACTGAGAGGGGTTTTCACTAGTTGATAAATTATAGGTGACATTCAGGCCTATGGCTTCATAAAATAGAGGCTTTATATCATAACATAGCCAGCATGAGGCCATGAGGCCAGGGCTGGTAGTGTTAAGGGTCTCATACATAGCATGCATCAGTTTCCATAGGGGGTCCTCACCGGCCTGCGCAGCAGGTGCCGGGGGGTTCATAGAGGTAGTAATCTGGGGTTTTGTCATTTCTTTCAAGGTTTTCTTGTTATTTGGGTTTTTAGTAGGGGCAGGAGGAGCTAATACCTGGTTTGGACCCATAGGGGCTGTTTTTGTCTGAGACTTACAGATAATTAGTTTAATGGTTAAAAGTCCACTTGGGTAAGGGTCAACCCAGGCGAACTGGCCCATATCAAGCTGAAAACCCCAAGTTATTCCAGATATCCAGGATTTCTCATTTTTAGCTCATTCTTGGTTAAATTATACACACACATGGGGTACCCTATTGTCTGGGTCTCTGAGGGTGAATTTAACTAAATCCCGATTCCCGACTGCCCACTTCCGGGGCCCTTCATTAGAAGTTACACAACTCCAGCTTTTGCAGTAAGCACTTTCTAGGCCTCCACAGGTCTTCCAGTTATTTCTTAGGTTGCCAGGGCAGGCCCAAAACCCTTGTGCTCGTCCTTGCGCAGTGTCAATAAATGCCCATTTTTGCAGGACATGATAATTGTGTTCCCTCCCCCACATAAGTCCAAAAAGCTCCTTGAGACTGAAATATAAATCTGGCCACCATGTATTTAGTGGGGCTGTGTGTGCAGTTTTGTTGAGGGTTTTACCAGTTTGTCCATCTGTCAGGATCCATGTCTGCCTATAAGGTTGATGGGGGTTAGGGTTGTTTGGTTTGACATGAGGAAGGCATAGTATAAGCAACATTAGTGGGATAAGTGAGAATGGTGCAGTCTTAGCTTTAGAGGATTGTCTTTGTCCAGCTGGCTTTTCCATTTTGGAACAAAGTCCTTGAGAATGGCATGTGGATCAGCTGGTCGGACGTGGGTGCAGTGGACCCAAGGAGTAATCCCATCGACCTTGAGAGCAGTGGGAGTGGTCAGGATCACAATGTAGGGTCCCTTCCAGCATGGTTGAAGTGTCTGGTGTTGATGTCTCTGGACGTACACCCAGTTGCCTGGACAATAGCAGTGAGGTTCTGGAGGGGGTCCGGTCTCATAAAGAGCTTTCAGCCTAGGCCAGACCTACTCATGGGTTTGTTGCAACACTTGGAGGGAGAAAAGGAGTTGGTGATCATCAAATTCAGCAAGTGCTTTGGGTTTGAGGGTGGGAATAATAGGTGGAGGGATGCCATGGATGCCAGACATGATTTCAAAGGGAGTAAGTCCTATCTTATATGGGGAGTTAAGCACCTGATAAAGGGCAAAAGGAAGGAGAGTTACCCAGTCTCCGCCAGTCTCTAGGGCTAATTTAGTCAAGGTCTCTTTTAAAGTTCTGTTCATTCTTTCTACCTGTCCTGAACTTTGGGTTCTATACGTACAATATAATTTCCAATCTGCCCCATGAATCTGTGCTTCTCCTTGAGTTACCTTGGAAGCAAATCCTGGTCCATGGTCTGAGCTTATCCTGGCAGGAAAACCATACCTTGGCAGGATGTCTTCTAACAATTTCTTGGCCATGGTCTGCGCGGTCTCATGTTTGGTGGGAAACGCCTCGATCCAATCTGAAAAAGTGTCTACAAACACTAGCAAATACCTGTACCTGTATTTTCCGGGCTTTACTTCCATAAAATCCACTTCCCAATAGGCGCCTGGTCTGTTTCCTCTGAGTCTGATACCAGGGTTGGGCGCCTGGGCAGTCACATTTGTCAGTTGGCAAGCCTTGCAGCTTGCTACGATTTGCCCAATTTTTGGTTGAGAGTCTCTGATGGTGATGTGAGCATGTCGCACCAACTCTCCCATTTTTCTCATCCCCGTGTGTGTAGCCCAATGCATTTTGGTCAGGATGCGATGTCCTAACTCTTCCGTTAGAATGATGCAGTCGGCAGGTCTCCACCACCCATTTAGGTAGTTGGTCATGGGTAGCTGCTTGATCCATTTTGTGTCTTCATCAGTATAGGAGGGGCTGTCTGGAAGGTTAGGAGCCCCAGGGTCTGGCAATGTGGTCACTAGGGCATGGTCCACTGAAAGGGCTGCCTGTCTGGTGCATTGGTCTGCTAATCTGTTTCCTTTGGCAATTGGGGTATCAGATTTTTGATGGCCCAGGCAATGAATTATAGCCAGTGCTTTGGGTAGCCAAAGGGCCCACAGGAGGCCAAGAATTTCTTCTTTATTTTTGATGGTTTTTCCCTCTGCAGTTAACAACCCCCTCTCTCTATAGATGGCTCCATGTATGTGGGCAGTGGCAAATGCATACCTACTGTCTGTATAGACATTGAGACATTTGCCTTTGGCCATAGTCAATGCTTTAGTCAGCATGATCAGCTCTGCCCACTGGGCTAAAGTCCCTGGAGCCAGCGGCTCTGCCCAGACAGCTTCTGTCTCGGTTGTTACAGCTGCCCCTGCATACCTTACTCCATCTTGCATGAAGCTGCTTCCATCGGTGTACCATGTGGCATCTGCTTCTGCCAGTGGTTGATCTCGTAGGTCAGTTCTGACTCTGAACATGAGGCAGGATTTCTCCACAGTCATGGAGTGGTGCCTCTCAGTCCAGGTCAGGGAGGAGGGTGACTGGATTCAGTGAAGCGGGTGTCTGGAACAGAATTCTAGCGGGATTTAAAAGCAGTCCTTGGTAATGCATTAGTTAGGCATTACTTATCCATCTGTCTGGTGGCTGTTTGAGCACCGCTTTGATTGCATGTGGGGTAGTGACATTTAATTTTTGTCCTAGTGTTAGTTTGTCTGCATCTTTGACCATGGTAGCCACCACAGCAATGATTCACAGACAGGGGGGCCGTCCAGCGGTGAAGTGTCTAGCCGCTTGGAGAAATAAGCTATGGGCCTTTTCCAAGGGCCAATGTACTGTATCAGCACTCCTTCAGCTACTCCTTTACTTTAATCTATGTATAGGTAAAAAGGTTTGGTTAAATCAGGGAGCCCCAGTGCAGGTGCAGAGAGTAAGGCCTGCTTCAGTCTAGTGAATGAGTTCTCTATAGTCTCTGTCCATGTAAACTCCTGTTTATCTTTGGTGGCTTCATAAAGGGGTCTAGCTATTTCTGCAAAACCTGGGATCCACAATCGGCAGTATCCTGCAGATCCTAGGAATTCATGCATTTGGCGGACATTTTGTGGACATGGTATTCTTAAGACTGTCTCTTTTCTTGCTTCCGTGAGCCATCTCTGTCCCCCTTTTAATTTATAGCCTAAGTAGCTTACCTCTGTCTTGCAGATTTGGGTCTTTTTGGCTGAGGCTTGGTAATGCAATGCTCCTAGTGTAGAAAGCAGGTCCTTGGTGCCTTGCAGGCACTTCTCCTGGTCTTCAGTGGCTACCAGGATATCATCTATATACTGTAAATGAGTTAATTCTGGGTGTTTGGATCGGAACTCACTCAGATCTTCATGTGGGGCCTCATTGAAGATCGTGGGCAAGTTCTTGAATCCTTGGGGGAGCCTGGTCCAGGTGAGCTGGCCGCTAATTCCTTTTTCCGGATCCGTCCAATCAAAGGCAAAGATGTTCTGGCTTTTAGGTGCTAGGGGCAAGCTGAAAAAGGCATCTTTTAAATCTAGGACTGTATACCAGGTTCGGGTAGGAGGCAATGAACTGAGGAGGGTGTACAGATTTGGAACTGTTAGGTGTACATCTGTCACCCGCTTGTTTACCTCCTGCAAGTCTTGGACTGGTCGATAGTGAGTTGAATTTGGCTTTTGTACGGGTAATAGGGGTGTATTCCATGCTGACTGGCAAGGTCTCAGTATGCTTAACTCGAGTAACCTTCTAATGTGTAGAGTGATTCCAGCTCTTGCTTCGAGTGGCATCGGGTATTGCCGGACCCTGACTGGATCCGCGCCTGATTTTAGTTCTATAAATATTTCTGGTCTATGTCGAGCTAATCCCACTCCCCCTGTCTCAGCCCAGACTTGGGGAAATGTCTGTAACCAATATTCTAAGTCTTACATTGGTGATAAGGGTGTCTGGTGCAGGTGGTACTTCATCTTCGAGGCTTATAGTGAGTACCTGTATTGGATGTCCTTCTTTATTCAGAATTTTTGTCCCTTCTGGGTGGAAGCTGATTTGTGCTCCCACCTTGGTGAGCAAGTCTCGGCCTAATAAGGGGTAGGGGCATTCTGGGATGACCATGAATGAGTGGGATACCCGGCCCATGCCGAGGTCCAGTGTCCTTCGGGTAGTCCATGAATATTGTTTCATCCCAGTAGCTCCCTGTACCCACGAGGTTTTATCTGCCAATTTTCCCTGGGGTTGTAATAGGGCAGAGTGCTGAGCTTCGGTGTCAACAAGGAATTCTATAGGTTGCCCTCCACTTTTAGGGTTACCCTGGGCTTGGGGAGGGGTGCCAAACCCCGTCGCCCCTAGTCATCATTGCCTTCAGTACTTAGGATAGTAATGAGGGCCTTTTTGGGTCTTTTGTTGGGTCAGTCTTTGACCCAGTGGCCTTCCTCTTTGCAATATGCACACTGGTTCTTATTTAACTTGGGGTGGTTCCCTCGGGTGAGGTCTTCCTTACCTTGTCCCGTGGCCAGTTTCTTAAGGTGTCTCTGTTGCTCCTGAGGGCTATCTGCAGTTGTAGCCAGCAGTATTGGCCAAGTTTCGAGTTTGGCGGTCGCTTATTCTTGTCTATAGTTCTTCCGAGCTCTCTCAATTATTAAAAACTCTTTCTGCCACCACTACCAGGTCTTGCAGGCTCCTTTCTCCTAATCTCTCTACTCTCTGTAATTTTTTCTTTATGTCTGGAGTGGCTTGGTTGATGAAAACCATAACTAGTGGCTCTTCTCTGTAACTTCAGGATCCATGGGGGTGTACTGTCTAAAGGCCTCCATGATCCTCTCTAGAAATGCCGCTGGGCTTTTGTCCGTGCCTTGTTGAACATTATATACCTTAGCCAAATTGGTGGGCTTTTGTGCAGCCACCCTGAGACCTGCCAACAGAGTCTGGCAATAGACCCGGAGTCTCTCCTTACCTTCTGCTGAGTTGTAGTCCCAGTTTGGACAAGAGAGGGGAAAGGCAGCATTTATGAGGTCCGGGTTCTGGGTGGGCTGTCTATTCTCACCCAGAACTGACTTCCGGGCTTCTACCTGGATCCTTTCTCTCTCTTCAGTGGTAAAAAGAACCTGTAAGAGCTGTTGACAATTATCCCAAGTAGGCTGATGGGTGAAAAGAACAGTGTCTAAGAGGTTAATAAGGTCTTTGGGGTTTTCTGAGAACTTAGCATTCAGAGTTCTCCAGTTATAGAGGTCGCTAGTGGAGAACGGCCAATAGTGCATTGGCCGTTCTCCTGTTTCATCAGGGGGCCCTGCGGTGTGCAGGGGAAGGACAGTTGAGTCAGTGGGTCCCTGACTGAGGGCTGCTCGATGGACCCGGCCCTGCGTCCCCACTGCAGATCTCTGTGCAGGCGCTCCTCCTTCAGGAACAGGAACCGGTTCTTCTGGAACTGGTTCCCCTCCAACTTGTTCTGCTGGCTCCGCCAGCTGGGCAGTTGGGAGGGGCTGATAGGGTGGTGGAAAGATCAACTCCTCTGAGCTGGTGTCCTGCAGGACTGGGTAGAGGGATGGTTTGGTTTCTTTAGGTCCTGAGTCTCTCTGAGACTTTGGGACTGGACCTTGTAGGGCCAAGACTTTGGGCGTGGGGTCTGCCCTGGATGGAAGGAAAGATTTAAGCCATGAGGGAGGGTTTTCAATTAGGTCCTGCCAGACTAAGATGTAGGGAAATTGGCCTGGATGGCCCTGGGCTCCTTTCCTGAAGATAGCACTTTTCACCTGTAAAAGAGTGGCTGGATTAAAAGTTCCCTCCGGTGGCTATCAAATATTAAAGGACAGCCACTCAGAGGTGCAGAAAACACGAAATTTTCCCTTCGTAACGTCTGTGCTCAAATTGTGGGCTCTCTCCCTAACATCTGAAAAATGGTCTGTCATGAGACATAAAAGAGTCATCTGCGTCTGTCCCATTTCTTCCGTCAACAACAAGACTCAGATAAACACAATAGCCAACAGACAGGCGCCTACAGAGAAGGATCTGCCATGGCCACAGAGGCAAAACTGAAAGTAAGTTGAGGGTTTGTCGAACTGCAGTGGCAGCTGACTTTCCTCACAGATGAGGACCTCATCCTCCAGACAGGGGCAAGGGACGTCTCCCAAGACCCCTGGTCGGCGACCATCCAGCATGTCCGCCTAAGTCAATGCCGACCCAGATACAGATTGGTGCTCCTACAGGCTTATACAGGCTTGTTCATGAACAAAATCAGTGAGACACAGATAAAGACAGAGTGGGACACAGGTAGACAAGGACAGATAGATAACTGAGTGCACTCACCAGCCGACACTGGGCCCTCTGGGATGGGAGTCCTGGGGGTCTCTGGGATCCCGGATGAGCCCCCAAAATGTTGTGCCCGAAGTTGCAAATCCCAGGAGACCACCAGGGAGCCAGCACAGATGCAAAAGCAAAGAGTCTTTATTCGAGTCAGCTCGAGCTCAATCTCACACCCATGCCAGCACAGCACAGTGGCCAGGTGCCAGAGAGAGACCAAGTTTCAGGAAACACAAAGGTTTTATGGGTTTCTAGGGTGGTTTGTGGGGTGAGGGTCGTGACTCTGGCTGATTGGCTGGGCTTGGGGGTAGTTGGTGGGGTGATAGGTCTTGCTCTGGTCAATTGGTAGGGTCTAGGGGAGGTGGGTATACTTCTTGCTAACTGGAGGGGAGAGAGAGAGACCAAGCTCCGATTGGCTGAAAATAGGATCCAGGTCCCGATTGGCCAAAATAGGATCTGGGTCCCGATTGGCTCAAATAGGATCTGGGTCTTGATTGGCTCAAATAGGATCCAGGTCCTGATTGGCTGAGGTAGTATCCAGGAGCTTGCCCTTTCACATAATACCCTCCTACTCCATCCATTTTACCAGTTCAATTTCATTGCTAGTAATTGATCTGTTCAGATTCTCTGTTTCTTTTGGGTCAGACTTGGAAGGTTGTATTTTTCTAGAAAGTTGACCATTTCTTTTAGATTTTCGAGGTTGTTAGCATGTAGATTTTCATAGTATTCTCTAATAATTCTTTGTATTTCTGTGGGGTCCTTCATGATTTTTCCTTTCTCATTTCAGATTCTCTTTATGTGTATAGATTCTCTTTTTCTTTTAATAAGTATGGCTGAGGTTTTATGTATTTTGTTTATTTTTTCAAAGAACCAGTTTTTGGGTTTCATTGATTTTTTTCTGTTGTTTTGTTCTCAATTTTATTTATCTCTTCTCTGATCTTTATTATGTCCCTCCTTCTTCTGACTTTAGGCCTCATTTGTTCTTCTTTTTCCAATTTCAATAATTGAGAATCTAAACTATTCATTTGGGATTGCTCTTCCTTTTTTAAATATGCCTGGATTGCTATATACTTTCTTCTTAAAACTGCTTTCACTGCATCCCACAGAAGTTAGGGATTTTTGTTGTTGTCATTTGTCTGCATATACTGCTTGATCTCTATTTTAATTTGGTCTTTGATCCATTGATTATTTAGGAACATGTTGTTATGCCTCCATGTGTTTGTGAGCCTTTTTGCTTTGTTTGTACAATTTATTTCTAGTTTTATACCTTTGTGGTTTGAGAAGTTGGTTGAAAGAATTTCAATCTTTTTGAATTTACTGAGGCTCTTTTTGTGGCTTTGTATGTGGTCTATTCTGGAAAATGTTCCATGTGCACTTGAGAAGAATGTGTGTCCTGCTGCTTTTGGGTGTAGAGTTCTGTAAATGTCTGTTAAGTTCATCTGTTCTAGTGTATTGTTCAGTGCTTCTGTGTCCTTACTTATTTTCTGTCTGGTGGATCTGTCCTTTGCAGTGAGTGATGTATTAAAGTCTCCTAAAATGAATGCATTGCATTCTGTTTCCCTCTTTAATTCTGTTAGTATTTGTTTCAGGTATGTTGGTGCTCCTGTATTGGGTACATATATATTTATAATGGTTATATCCTCTCATTGGACTGCCCCCTTTATCATTGTAACGTCCTTCTTTATCTCTTGTTACTTTCTTTGTTTTTAAGTCTATTTTGTCTGATATAAGTACTGCAACACCTGCTTTTTTCTCCCCATTGCATGAAATGTCTTTTTCCATCCCTTCATTTTCAGTCTGTGTATATCTTTGGGTTAGAGGTGAGTCTCTTGAAATCAGCATATAGATGGATCTTGCTTTTTTATCCATTCTATTACTCTGTGTATTTTGATTGGTGCATTCAGTCCATTTACATTTAGTGTGATTATCGGTAGACATGTACTTGTTGCCATTTCAGGCTTTGGATTCGTGGTTCCCAAAGGTTCAAGCGTAGCTTCTTTACTATCTAACCATCTAACTTAATTATCTTGAGCTATCATATACACAGTCTGATGATTCTTTATTTCTCTCCCTTCATATTCTTCTTCCTCCATTCTTTGTATGTTAGGTGTTTTATTCTGTACTCTTTTGTGTTTCCTTTGACTGCATTTTTGAATAGTTGATTTTATTTTTTGCCTTTAGTTAGTGTTTGGTTGGTCTGCTTTCTTTGGTGTGATTTTATTTTCTCTTGTGACATCTGTTCAGCCTTAGGAGTGCTCCCATTTAGAATAGTCCCTTTAAAATATTCTGTAGAGGCTGTTTGTGGGAGGCAAATTCTCTCAATTTTTGCTTGTCTGGGAATTGTTTAATCCCTTCTTCATATTTAAATGATAATCGTGCTGGATACAGTACTCTTGGTTCAAGGCCCTTCTATTTCATTGCATTAAATATATCATGTTGTTCTCTTCTGGCTTGTAAGGTTTCTGTTGAGAAGTCTGATGATAGGCTGATGGGTTTTCCTTTGTAGGTGACCTTTTTTCTCTCTCTGCTGCCATTAATACTCTGTTTTTGTCCTTGATCTTTGCCATTTTCATTATTATGTGTCTTGGTTTTGTCCTCCTTGGGTCCCTTTTGTTGGGAGATCTGTGGGCTTCCATGGTCTGAGAGACTATTTCCTTCCCTAGCTTGGGGATGTTTTCAGCACTTATTTCTTCAAAGACACTTTGTATCCCTTTTTCCTCTCTCTTCTTCTTCTGGTACCCCTATAATGTGAATATTATTCCATTTGGATTGGTCACACAGTTCTGTTAATATTGTTTCATTCCTGGAGATCCTTTTATCTCTATCTGCCTCAGCTTCTCTGATTTCCTATTCTCTGATTTCTATTCCATTAACAGTCTCTTGCACCTTGTCCAGTCTGCTCTTGAGCCTTTCTATTGATTGTTTCATTTCTGTTGTCTCGCTCTGGACTTCATCCCTTAGCTCTTGCATATTTCTCTGCAGGTCTATCAGCATAGTTATGACTTTTAGTTTGAATTTTTTTTCAGATAGATTGGTTATATCTATTTCATGAGTCCCTCTCTCTGGGACTGTCTGAGTGATTTTTTTTTTTTTTGAGAGGGCATCTCTCATATTTATTTGTCAAAGGGTTGTTAACAACAATAAAATTCAATATAGGGGGGTCAATGCTCAATGTACAATCATTAATCCATCTCAAGCCTAACTCTCGTCAGTCTCCAATCTTCTGAAGCATAACAAACAAGTTCTTACATGCTGAACGAATTCTTACATAGTGAATAAATTCTTACATGGTGAGCAGTAAAAGGGAATTCATTACAGAAACTTTTGGTTTTGATCACGCATTATGAACTATAAACAATCAGGTCCAATCTGAATATTCATTTGATTTTTATACTTGATTTATATGTTGATCCCACATTTCTCCCTTTATTATTATTATTACTTTTATTTTTAATAAAATGCTGAAGTGGTAGGTAGATGCAAGATAAAGGTATAAAACATAGTTTAGTGTTGTAGGAGAGCAATTGTAGATGATCAGGTGTGTGCCTGTAGACTATGTGTTAATCCAAGCTAGACAAGAGCAATAAACCATCCACGGATGCAGAAGATTTCTCTCAAAGCAGGGGGTATGAGGTTCTGAGCCTCACCTCTGTTGATCCCCAATTTCTCACCTGATGGCCCCCCTGTGACTGTGCCTGTCTTAGGTTGTTCCTCCCTTGAGGAATCTTACCCGTCTCTGGCTAAACAGTCATCTTCCGGGGCCATACAGGGAAATGTAAAGTTGGTAAGTGAGAGAGAAGCCATATTGTTTGAAAAGGTTAGCTTTTTACTTCTTTGCAGATTTATGCCCTGTGGCTTCTATGCCCAGCACTTGTCTCAAGGTATCGTTACCACCTGGAGGAATTATGATACTCGGTAAATTCAATATGAGGCATGAATTCTATTTAAGGGTTGTAATTAGGAAGGAAGAAGGAAAGCTATAGAGGTAGAATATGGAAGAAAACATGGGAGGATTGATTATTTCTTTGACATATCTTCTTGTAGAGTACCTTAAGTATGTATAGGTTTTAAACTACTAATTTGTACAAACATATTAACATAATAGGAATATGGTGATATAAACAAAGCAAATCTATAATTATCATCCATCTCCAGTGAAGCCAAGAAAACATTTAGGCACCCTAGGCATTTGTGAAAATTTGTCTGTGATATGATGGATATGGTCCAACTGTACTTGAACAGTCTGAGAGAAATCAGACAAATTAAAGCAGCCCATTTCTGGGTTCTGTTCACCTCCCATATGTCCTTTTAACCATAGATAGTCTATAGTCATAAGATTTTGGAGTGCTACACCTTGCACCCATCCCAACTCCTGGTTGAGTTCCAACAGTACAGATCCGGTCAAATTCGTTGTCTCACTGTATGCACATGCCAGCCTAGACATCTCCCTCCTCATTCCTATGGCAAGTCCAGGAGACGGTGGGCTGGATGCAGCCACAACCGCAGCATCGTCCGGATCCCTGTGGAGGCTTTTTGATGATCATCCCCAGCACAAGTCCTCCATAGAGTGCTGATGCCGGAAGCTCCTCCTCATATCATATCTTAGTTCATTTTCTCGGTATCCAAGCTAGGCCTTGATCTTCTGCATAGAAACAAACAGACCCTTTGCCCACACTTTGACATGCCCTCTATACCACTGTGCAGAACTCATTGGAGGTCAGCACACAGGAACTGCTTTTTTTTTTTTATTAAGAGAAAGGAATATTATCAGAAAAGAGTACCTCCATAGGTGATCATCTGACACCCTTTAAGTGATCAACATTAAGGATATTTAAAGCATGTGTTGATCTTTGATTTACCAATAGTTTTGTCCTATCAAGGAGTAATCCCCCTTTTCTTTCTTTCTTTCTTTTTATTTAAATCTTTAATCTACACTTACATGAAGAATACTATGTTCACTATGCTCTCCCCTATATCAGGTCCCCCCTAACAACCACATTACGGTTACTGTCCATCAGCTAAGCAAAATGTTGTAGAATCCCTACTTGTCCTCTCTGTGTTGTGCAGCCCACCTTCCCCTTTCTCCCTCCCCCCCATGCATGCTAATCTTAATACCTCCCTTATTCTTCCCCACCCTTATCCCTCCGTGACCATCCATCCTCGCCAGTTCCTTTCCCTTTGGTATCTGTTAGTCCATTTTTGGGTTCTGTAATTCCGCTGCTGTTTTGTTCCTTCAGTTTTTCCTTTGTTCTTATACTCCTCAGATGAGTGAAATCATTTGGTATTTCTCTTTCTCCGCTTGGCTTATTTCACTGAGCATAATATTGTCCGCTCCATCCATGTTGCTACAAATAGTTGGATTTTTCCACTTCTTATGGCTGAGTAGTATTCTATTGTGTATATGTACCACATCTTCTTTATCCATTCATCTACCGATGGACATTTAGGTTGCTTCCAATTCTTGGCTATTGTAAATAGTGCTGCGATAAACATAGGGGTGCATCTGCCTTTCTCAAACATGATTACTGGGTTCTTAGGGTAAATTCCTAGGAGTGGAATTCCTGGGTCAAATGGTAGGTCTGTTTTGAGCATTTTGATGAACGTCCATACTGCTTTCCACAATGGTTGAACTAATTTACATTCCCACCAGCAGTGTAGGAGGGTTCCCTTTCTCCACAGCCTCGTCAACATTTGTTGTTGTTTTTCTTTTGGATGGTGGCCATTCTTACTGGTGTGAGGTGATACCCCATTGTAGTTGTAATTTGCATTTCTCTGATAATTAACGATGTGGAGCATCTTTTCATGTGTCTGTTGGCCATCTGTATTTCTTTTTTAGAGAACTGTCTGTTCAGTTCCTCTGCCCATTTTTTAATTGGGTTATTTGTTTTTTGTTTGTTGAGGTGTGTGAGCTCTTTATATATTCTGGACGTCAAGCCTTTATCGGATCTGTCATTTTCAAATATATTCTCCCATACTGTAGGGTTCCTTTTTGTTTTATTGATGGTGTCTTTTGCTGTACAGAAGCTTTTCAGCTTAATGTAGTCCCACTTGCTCATTTTTGCTGTTGTTTTCCTTCCCCGGGGAGATATGTTCAAGAAGAGGTCACTCATGTTTATGTCTAAGAGGTTTTTGCCTATGTTTTTTTCCAAGAGTTTAATGGTTTCATGACTTACATTCAGGTCTTTGATCCATTTTGAGTTTACCTTTGTATATGAGGTTAGACAATGGTCCAGTTTCATTCTTCTACATGTAGCTGTCCACTTTTGCCAACACCATCTGTTGAAGAGACTGTCATTTTGCCATTGTATGTCCTTGGCTCTTTTGTCAAATATTAATTGACCATATTTGTTTTTTGTTAATGTCTGGAATCTCTAATCTGTTCCACTGGTCTGTGGCTCTGTTCTTGTGCCAGTACCAAATTGTCTTGATTACTATGGCTTTGTAGTAGAGCTTGAAGTTAGGGAGTTAGATCCCCCCTACTTTATTCTTCTTTTTCAGGATTGCTTTGGCTATTCGGGGTCTTTGGTGTTTCTATATGAATTTTTGAATTATTTGTTCCAATTCATTGAAGAATGTTGCTGGTAATTTGAGAGGGATTGCATCAAATCTGTATATTGCTTTGGGCAGGATGGCCACTTTGACGATATTAATTCTTCCTAGCCATGAGCATGGGATGAGTTTCCTTTTATTAGTGTCCCCTTTAATTTCTCTTAAGAGTGACTTGTAGTTTTCAGAGTATAAGTCTTTTACTTCTTTGGTTAGGTTTATTCCTAGGTATTTTATTCTTTTTGATGCAATGGTGAATGGAATTGTTTTCCTGATTTCTCTTTCTATTGATTCGTTGTTAGTGTATAGGAAAGCTACAGATTTCTGTGTGTTAATTTTGTATCCTGCAACTTTGCTGTATTCCGATATCAGTTCTAGTAGTTTTGGAGTGGAGTCTTTAGGGTTTTTTATGTACAGTATCATATCATCTGCATATAGTGACAGTTTAACGTCTTCTTTACCAATCTGGATTCCTTGTATTTCTTTGTTTTGTCTGATTGCCGTGGCTAGGACCTCCAGTACTATGTTAAATAACAGCGGGGAGAGTGGGCATCCCTGTCTCGTTCCCGATCTCAGAGGAAATGCTTTCAGCTTCTCTCTGTTCAGTATAATGCTGGCTGTGGGTTTATCATATATGGCCTTTATTATGTTGAGGTACTTGCCCTCTATTCCCATTTTGCTGAGAGTTTTTATCAGGAATGGATGTTGAATTTTGTCAAATGCTTTTTCAGCATCTATGGAGATGATCATGTGGTTTTTGTCTGTCTTTTTGTTGATGTGGTGGATGATGTTGATGGATTTTCGAATGTTGTACCATCCTTGCATCCCTGGGATGAACCCCACTTGGACATGGTGTATGATCCTTTTGATATACTGTTGAATTCTGTTTGCTAATATTTTATTGAGTATTTTTGCATCTACATTCATCAGGGATATTGGTCTGTAATTTTCTTTTTTGGTGGGGTCTTTGCCTTGTTTTGGTATTAGGGTGATGTTGGCCTCATAGAATGAGTTTGGGAGTATTCCCTCTTCTTCTATTTTGTGGAACACTTTAAGGAGAATGGGTATTATGTCTTCTCTGTGTGTCTGATAACATTCCGAGGTAAATCCGTCCGGCCCCGGGGTTTTGTTCTTGGGTAGTTTTTCGATTACCGTTTCAATTTCTTTGCTCGTAGTTGTTTTGTTTAACTTTTGTGTTTCTTCCTTGGTCAGTCTTGGGAGGTTGTATTTTTCTAGGAAGTTGTCCATTTCTTCTAGATTTTCCAGCTTGTTGGCATATAGGTTTTCATAGTAGTCTTTGATAATTCTTTGTATTTCTGTGCACTCTGTTGTGATTTTTCCATTCTCATTTCTGATTATGTTGATTTGTGTTGATTCTCTTTTTCTCTTAATAAGTTGGGCTAGAGGCTTATCTATTTTGTTTATTTTCTCGAAGAACCAGCTCTTGGTTTTGTTGATTTTTGCTATTGTTTTATTCTTCTCAATTTTGTTTATTTCTTCTCTGATCTTTATTATGCCCCTCCTTCTGCTGGCTTTAGGCCTCATTTGTTCTTCTTTTTCCAGTTTCGATAACTGTGATGTTAGACTATTCATTTGGGATTGTTCTTCCTTCTTCAAGTGTGCCTGGATTGCTATATACTTTTCTCTTAAGACTGCTTTCACTGCATCCCACAGAAGTTGGGGCTTATTGTTGTTGTTGTCATTTGTTTCTATATATTCCTTGATCTCTATTTTGATTTGTTCATTGATCCATTGATTATTTAGTAGCATGTTGTTAAGCCTCCATATGTTTGTGAGCCTTTTTGTTCTCTTTGTAGAATTTATTTCTACTTTTATACCTTTGTGGTCTGAAAAATTGGTTGGTAGAATTTCAATCTTTTGGAATTTACTGAGGATCTTTTTGTGAGCTAGTATGAGTTCTATTCTGGAGAATGTTCCATGTGCACTTGAGAAGAATGTATATCCTGTTGCTTTTGGATGTAGAGTTCTATAGATGTCTATTAGGTCCATCTGTTCTAGTGTGTTGTTCAGTGCCTGTGTGTCTTTACTTATTTTCTGCCCGGTGGATCTATCCTTTGGGGTGAGTGGTGTGTTGAAGTCTCCTACAATGAATGCATTGCAGTCTATTTCCCTCTTTAGTTCTGTTAGTATTTGCTTCACATATGCTGGTTATCCTGTTTTGGGTGCATATATATTTAGAATGGTTATATCCTCTTGTTGGACTGAGCCCTTTATCATTATGTAGTATCCTTCTTTATCTCTTGTTACTTTCTTTGTTTTGAAGTCTATTTTGTCTGGTATTTGTACTGCAACCCCTGCTTTCTTCTCACTGTTGTTTGCCTGAAATATGTTTTTCCATCCCTTGACTTTTAGTCTATGCTTGTCTTTGGGTTTAAGGTGAGTTTCTTGTAAGCAGCATATAGATGGGTCTTGCTTTTTTATCCATTCTATTAGTCTATGTCTTTTGATTGGTGCATTAAGTCCATTTACATTTAGGGTGACTATTGAGAGATATGTACTTATTGCCATTGCAGGCTTTAGATTCGTGGTTACCAAAGGTTCAAGGTTAGCTTCTTTAGTATCTTACTGCCTAACTTAGCTCGCTCATTGAGCTGTTATATACACTGTCTGGAGATTCTTTTCTTCTCTCCCTTCTTATTCCTCCTCCTCCATTCTTCATATGTTTTGTGTTTTGTTCTATGCTCTTTTTAGGGGTGCTCCCATCTAGAGCAGTCCTTGTAGGGTGCCCTGTATAGGTGGTTTGTGGGAAGCAAATTCCCTCAGCTTTTGCTTGTCTGGGAATTGTTTAATCCCACAATCATATTTAAATGATAGTCGTGCTGGATACAGTATCCTTGGTTCAAGGCCCTTCTGTTTCATTGCATTAAGTATATCATACCATTCTCTTCTGGCCTGTAGGGTTTCTGTCAAGAAGTCTGATGTTAGCCTGATTGGTTTTCCTTTATAGGTGACCTTTTTCTCTCTAGCTGCCTTTAAAACTCTTTCCTTGTCCTTGGTCCTTGCCATTTTAATTACTATGTGTCTTGCTGTTGTCCTCCTTGGATCCTTTCTGTTGGGGGTTCTGTGTAATTCCATGGTCTGTTCGATTATTTCCTCCCCCAGTTTGGGGAAGTTTTCAGCAATTATTTCTTCAAAGACACTTTCTATCCCTTTTCCTCTTTCTTCTTCTTCTGGTACCCCTATAATACGAATATTATTCCTTTTGGCTTGGTCACATATTTCTCTTAGTGTTGTTTCATTCCTGGAGATCCTTTTATCTCTCTCTATGTCAGCTTCTATACGTTCCTGTTCTCTGGCTTCTATTCCTTCAATGGCCTCTTGCATCTTATCCATTCTGCTTATAAATCCTTCCAGGGATTGTTTCACCTCTGTGATCTCCTTCCTGACATCTGTGATCTCCTTCCGGACTTCATCCCACTGCTCTTGCATTTTTCTCTGCATCTCATCCCAGTGCTCTTGCACTTTTCTCTGCATCTCTGTCAGCATGTTCATGATTTTTATTTTGAATTCTTTTTCAGGAGGACTAGTTAGGTCTGTCTCCTTCTCAGGTGTTGTCTCTGTGATCTTTGTCTGCCTGTAGTTTTGCCTTTTCATGGTGATAGAGATAGTTTGCAGAGCTGGTACAAGTGACCGCTGGAAGAGCTTCCCTTCTTGTTGGTTTGTAGCCTTTTCCTGGGAGAATAGCGACCTCTAGTGGCTTATGCTTGTCAGCTTTGCGCAGCCAGGGCTTCTGCTACCTGCCCGTTTGCTATGGAGTTTATCTCCGCTGTTGCTGTGGGTGTCGCCTGGCTGGGGCTTCTCCTCCAAAGTGGTGGAGCCCCTTGGAGTGGGAGCGGCCGGGAGGCTATTTTTCTCCCTAAGGGGCCTCTGTGCTCCCTGTTGCTCAAGGGGTTAGAGTGCCCAGAGATCCCCAGATTCCCTGCCTCTGGTCTAAGTGTCCTGTCCTGCCCCTTTAAGACTTCCAAAAAGCACTCTGCAAACCAAAACAACAACAGCAACAATGAGAAAGGGAACAGAAAACAAAAAAAAAAAATGGAAAAAACACGTGTTTTTTTTTTTTTTTTCCCTCAGGCGCCAGTCCCAGGCAACCGCTCGTTGGTCCTGCTGCCCTGCCTCCCTAGCACTGGGGTCCCTGTCCCTTCAAGGCTTTCAAGAAGCACCCGCCCACCGGTCCCGCGGGGAAAAACGCGCGATATTCTTTGTCCTCAGGTGCTGGACCCAGGCATCCACTCACTGGTCCTGCTGCTCTGCCTCCCTAGCATCAGGGTCCCTGTCCCTTTAAGGCTTCCAAAAAGCACTCGCCAAAAAGAGAAAAAAAAAGGGCGGAAACTTGCGATTTCCTGCATCCTCAGGCGCCAGTCTCATGCACCCGCCCTCCGGTCCCGCTGGTAAAAACAATGGATAGTCTTTGTCCTCAGGTGCCGGTTCCAGGCACCCGCTCACCAGTCCCACTTCCCTGCCTCCCTAGCACCGGGGTCCCTGTCCCTTTAAGGCTTCCAAAAAGCACTCACCAAAAAGAGGAAAAAAAGAAGGGGAAAAGCCCACGATTTCCTCCGTCCTCAGGCACCGGTCTCAGGCACCCGCCCACTGGTCCCGTAGTGAAAAACACGCAGTAATCTTTGTCCTCAGGCGCCGGTCCCAGGCACCCCCTCACTGTTCCCTCTGCCCTGCCTCCCTAGCAATGGGGTCCCTGTCCCTTTAAGGCTTCCAAAAAGCATTTGTCAAAAAGAGAGAAAAAAAAAGGGAAAAACGTGCGATTTCCTCCATTCTCAGGCGCCGGTCTCAGGCACCAGCCCACTGGTCCCGTAAGGAAAAACGCACGATCTTTGTCCTCATGCCCCGGTCCCAGGCACCGCTCACCGGTCCCGCCGCCCTGCCTCCCTAGCAACGGGGTTCCTGTCCCTTTAAGGCTTCCAAAAAGCACTCGCCAAAAAAAAAAAAAAAAAACCGCTCCGGTTTCTTTCCACCCGCCGGGAGCCTGGGGGGAGGGGCGCTCGTGTCCCACCGGGCCAGGGCTTGTATCTTACCCCTTTCCCAAGGCGCTGGGTTCTTGCAGGTGTGGATGTGGTCTGGATGTTGTCCTGTGTCCTCTGGTCTCTATTTTAGGAACAGTTTTGTTTGTTATATTTTCAAAGCTCTATGTGTTTGTGGGAGGAGATTTCCACTGCTCTACTCACGCTGCCATCTTGGCTCCACCTCCCTTTGAATCTGTCTGAGTGATTTTTGCGTGGACCAGTTTCTTCTACCTTTTCATGGCAATAGACATGGTCGCAGGCCAGTGGCACGTGTGTCAGCTGGGAGAACAAAGTCCCTTCCTCCTTGTTGGTCATCTTGCCCTTCTCCCCAGCCTGTGTGAGTTAGTTACCCACACACTGGGAGCAGACTCTGGGACCATCTTCTGAGCTGCCATGGGCTGGACCACTGTCAGGCTAGCCTAGAGTGCTGTAGGGAATTGCAGCCTCACCTAGTATGTTCTCCTGGGAGAACGGTGCCCTTTTGTGCCCTCCGGACCTTCCTCCAGCTTCCGCTGCCTGTGCTGGTTACCTGCACACCTGTAGCAGACTCTGGGACAATCTCTTGAGCTGCCCTGGGTGGGGCCGCCCTCAGGCTAGCCTACAGCACTGCAGGGAGTTGCAGCCATACTGGGTGTTTACTTCTGTGAGAACGGTGCTCCTTCGTGCCTTCCGGACCTTGCTCCAGCTTCTGCTGCCTGTGTTGGTTACCCACACACCGAGAGCAGACTCTGGGACAATCTCCTGAGTTGCTGTGGGTTGGGCCACCCTCAGGCTAGCCTAGAGTGTTGTGGGGAGTTGCAGCTACACCGGTTGTGTTCTCCTGTGAGAACGATGTCCCTTCATGCCTTCAGGATCCTGCTCCAGCTTCTGCTGCCTGTGCCGGTTACCTGCATGCCAGGAGCAGACTCTGGGACAATCTCCTGAGCTGCCATGGGTGGGGTAGCCTAGAGTACTGCAGGGAGCTGCAGTCATGCCGGGTGTGTTCTCCTGCAAGAACGGCCCCCCTTTGTGACTTCCAGACATTGCTGCAGGTTCTGCTTCCTATCTGGGTTAGCTGTGCCCTGGGAGGAGACTCTGTGTGGTTTGTGAGGGTTGGGCCGCTTTCTGGCTGCTCCACAGCTGTGGTGGGTCAACTGGGTTGTTTGTAGTGCTGGGCAGGGGGAACGAATGGCAGGCTGGTTTTTGCCGTGAGGGTCTTTGGGGCTGCTTTTCCCCCCAGGGCGTTAGGGAGCCTGAAGTTCTTCAAGATTCCTAGGCTGCTGGGCTGAGTGTGCTGGGATGATTTTGTTCAGCTGTTGAGTCCTTGTCCCTTTAAGACTCTTAAAAATCACCTCCTTTTCTTTTGTCCCAGGGGAGCTGGCTGTGGGGACCTGCTCGCAGTCTCTGTCTTGGACCCTAACCTTCTGTTTTTCTAATATCCAGCACACCATACAATGTGTGTCTGTGCTCCCAGTGCAGATTAGTTGGGCTGTTTATTTATCAGTCCTGTGCTTCCACTGCCTTCCCACTCCTCCTTTCCTCCAGCCGGTGAGCTGGGGTGAAGGGAATGCTCAGGTCCTGCCAGGTCATGGCTTTGTATCTTACCCCCTTCATGAGATGCTGAGTTCTCGCAGATGTTGATTAAGCCTGGCTGTTGTACTGTATCCTCTGATCTCTCTTTTAGGAATAGTTGTATTTGTTGTATTTTCAAAAATATATATGGTTTTGGGAGGAGATTTCTGCTGCCCTACTCACACCACCACCTTGAGCCGGAAGTTTATACATTTGTTTTTTGTTTTTGTTTTTTAAATTTTTTTATTAAGGTATGATTGATATACACTCTTATGAAGGTTTCACATGAAAAAAACAATGTGGTTACTACATTTACCCATTTCATCAAGTCCCCACCCATACCCCACTGCAGTCATTGTCCATCAGTGTAATAAAATGCCACAGATTCAC
This sequence comes from Manis javanica, assembly GCF_040802235.1. NCBI lineage: Eukaryota > Metazoa > Chordata > Mammalia > Pholidota > Manidae > Manis > Manis javanica. The sequence continues at coordinate 57,142,115 of NC_133174.1, forward strand.
TATTTGCTTTCTCTGTTCTACACTGTTCTCCCTGTGATCCCCCACACCATGTGTACTAAACATAATACACCTCAGTCCCCTTATACATTTGTTTTTAAGAAATAAATAAGTTCAAAGAAACTAGAAAATGTACATTTCACTATCTTTAATGATTATACAATTACCTTTGCCAGTGCTCTGTGGTTTTCATTGTGGGATCAACTGACCATTAGGGGTCACTTTCTTTCAGTCTGAATCATTTTATTTAGTGTTTATTGTTAAGGCAGATTTGCTAGCAACAAATTCTCTGTCTTTGTTATCTGGTAATGTCTTCATTTCACCTTTGTTTTTTGAAAAATAGTTTTTCTGGAAAAGAGGTTCTTGGTTGGCAGTTTTTCTTTTATTTCATTACTTTGAAAATATCCTACTGCCTTTCAGCCTCTATTGTTTGGGAATGGGACTTTAGCTGTTAAATTTGTTGGATTCCCTTGTGTGTGATGAGTTGTTTTTCTCTTGCTAATTTCAAGATTTAACTGTTTTTGTGTCTTTTAGTATTTTTGCTATGCTTTGCCAGCGCATGAATCTCTACCTTTATCTTATGGTTCATTGAACTTTGTGTATATATAGGTTAGTAGTTCACCAAATTTGAGACGTTTTCAGCTGTTATTTCTTTTAATATTTTTTCTACCCTTTTCTCTCCCCTCTCCTTATGTTATTGTTACATATATGTTAGTATATTTAATGGAGTCCTGCATTGCTCTGAGGCTCTTCATTTTCTTCATTCTCTCTGTTCTTTGGATTGTGTGATTTGCTGATCTTCTGATTGTTTCTTTTGACTATTGAGCCCCTCTAGTGAATTTTTCACTTCAGGTATTATACTTTTCAACTCTAGAATTTCCTTTTTTTAAAATTTCTATCTATTTAGATTCTGTATTTGATGAGGCTGTGTTATGATAGCTTCACTTCTTTAACCATGGTTTCCTTCAGTTTTTCAAAATGTTTATAATATTTATACTGTCTTCTTTGAAGACATTATTTGTTATGTCTAATATCTGAGCCCTCTTAAAAACAGTTTCTATTGCGAACTTTTATTCTCCTATGTATGAATCACACTTTCCTGTTTTTTTTGCTTGTGTTACAAGTTCTGTTGAAAATAGAATATTTTAGATGATTTATTGTAGGAATATGAATACTGATTATAGCACCTCCTCATCAAGGGCTTGTTTATTAGCTTAATGACTTATCTGTACGAGTTTATTGAAGTTCATTTTTGTCACAGTTTGAAGCTTCTGATGTTTACTTAAAGGGCACAAGTTTTGGTATATGCATACTTCCTTGTCTTGAGATGGCAGCGATTTAAGAAGGGCCCTATTTGAATGTCTCTTTCTCTTATCTCTCTGTTAACTTGTGTGTCTTTATTGGTATCATAGTCAGCTAATAACACGATTAGTTGCCATCTGGTTATTTTATTGTTTTTGACATTTTCCTGGGGAATAAATTGTTCCATCTGATCCAGCTAAATTTAAGCCCTTTTGCAGGGGTAGTTTTGATACCCATATTTGAGGTTTATTCTGACCCCAGGAAGCCTCTTCTTAGGTGTATCTTTCCCTTGTTCTCTCTGTTAAGCTTCTAGCTGATGTATGGTTTTGCTATCATAGAGCAACCAGCCCCTTTTAAAGTGCTCACCACCAAAATCTCCATTTTTTTCACAGTGCTCTGATGCTTGAACCTCCTCATGCTCTGTTCCAAATAGTCAGTTCTCCCAGGGGGAGTTTTGGACTCCTCTATTCTTATGACCTTCCTATGCCCCTGGGAAAATCATCTATACCACTCCTGTAGAACTGGAGGTTGAGATAGTAGCCCAATAGTCTCTCAGTTATATGCCTGCTTTATTTATGGAGTGCTGTGTGGAGGTTGTAGCTTCTGGAATTTTTGGCTTTCCTCTCCTGGTGTGGTACAAATTTCACCTTATAAGTGAGCTGAGGTTAAAGCATTTGAGGCCCAGGAGTAGAGCTTTTCCCCTATGAGTGGTAGCTGAGTGGATGAAGGAGGTCCCAGAACTTTAAGCCATGACCAACTGGATTAGAGCTTCTAAAACAGTGTTGGGGGATGATTAATGTGGACATTCTGCCCTACCTCACATGACACTGTAATCCTAGATTGGGATCTTGGGGAAGAGAGACCCCTGTGTTGTTGGCTCCAGTTGCTACAGCTACAGTAGAGTTTGTTACACAGTATGCTGGGGAGGCCAGGAGATGGGGACAGAGGATGGATCATGTCTTAAATGCCACGTACTCTCATTGCTTTTGCCAAAATTTAGTATTTTCTTGAGGAAATCTTTCTACATTTGATGTGTACCCTTAAGGCAATTTCCAGAGAGTAATTGTAACTTTTTTATAATTTGTAACAATTATGGTTCTTTAGCCAGGTTGAGAATCTGTTGAGCTCCTCATGCCACTATCCCAGAAGTCATTCCTTCTATTTCTGATGTTTTTTTCCCCAGCCTTGTATAGCTCCATCTCCTACATATGCAGATTCAGTAATCAGCCACAGACTCAAGGGAACCTCTTTGTAGACCTCTGGGGTTTATACTCTCTGTACAGCTACCTGTGTCTGTACTCTTCTTCACAATTTCAGACCACATTGGACCCTCTGAACACCAATCTCTGCCTCTTCAACTCAGTAAAGCCATTGGGCTCTGTTTCAATTCCTCTCCTTACCCTGTGGCCTGGAAACTGCCTCCACACAGTAAACTGGGGCAATAGTTGTACTTACCTTGTTTATTTCCCTTTTTTAGAGGATCATAGTCATGTGATACTTGTCCAATATCTGAAAAATATATTTTATTTTTTTTAAAATATGGTTTTCTAGTTATTTAAGAATGGAGGGTAAATCTGGTCCTTTTACTCAATCTTGGTTAGAAGTGAGATTCCCAGTCCATGCTCTAATGCTACTTTCTTTATGCATAGTGATCAAGAGCTGAACTCTAGGTTTAAATTCTGGCTCTACAGTGGTTAAGGCAAGTCACTTCACTTTTCGGTGCCTCATTCTCCTCCTTACAAAGTAATAAGAGTACCTCCCTCAGTGTTATTGTGAGTATTAAATGAATTAATGCTTAAGTATTTATAACAAGCTATGTCCCATTGGAAGTTGAATAAGCTTCACCAACTGCTGTCACCACCAGCACCACCACTACTACTACTGTATTCATTTCCCATATATCACTGGGGAAATTGCATAAGGCGTTACTTGTGATAGGGATATAAAAGAGGCCTGGGCCATAATGTGCAGTAGTTACTGCTAAATATTAAACACTATACAGCAGTTGAATTTTTTTATTCATGTATTCATTCTCATTTATTTGTTTTCATGTATAAATTTAAGATAGCAGACTCTTAAAGCTAGAAGAGATCACCTGTGTTGATTCCCTTACTTTGCATGTGAGCAAAGTTAGTCCTATAGAGCTGATCCTTAGGCTCAGATTATATAATAAGTCAGTCTCTGAGATCCATTATGTGCTCTTAGTGTCACACCATTATATTACTGGGCTTCTCTATACTTAATGCCATCTTCCACCACCATCCAAGTGAAAATGGTAATAGTTAGTCTCTAAAATTGTGATTTTTTTTTAAAGTTGAGGTATAACCAAAGATAGCATTGACTGCCCACATGAAGTATGAGGGTAATTCATCCTAGGTAGGTGGGTGTGTTTAATATCCAGGCATTAGTAGAGTATCTGTGACCTGTTTCTATTTTATAAAGATCTGGAAATAGTTAAGGTAGCTAATTTTGGAAATGTGTTACATTTCCATCTGGTCTGAATCAATGAACTTAAACTTCATTCTACATGAAGTGGAGACATTTTATGAGACACCAGAGTTAGAGACTGTTATATAATGTTCCCAGAATCATCTTCTGGTGTTATGAGAGAAGTTTAATTACTTATATGGGCACAAGTAATGTGGTATTAGTAATATCTGATGAAGAAAGCATGTGGATGTCTCCTATTGACTTGGATACCCTGCTTTGAGCCCTGAAGCCTTTCCCGTGTGAATGCTATGCTCTGTCAGGAGAATAACACATTGGTGGTTTACTGTAATACTTATCACCTTATCAAGGTGATATTATAACAAAACTGACAACCAGTTATTGAACATCTGTGTGGCAGGCACTGTGCTGTGCCTTTACATGCATTGCCTCATTTAATTCTTACAGAAACATTTTGAAGTAGGTATTATATTCCAGTTTTATGGAGGAGAAAACTGAGGCTCAAAAAGATAAAGTGTATTTTCTAAGATTACAGAGAAAATCAGGGATAGATATGGAATTCTGACCCAAGGTGTCTGATTCTGAAGCCCTGCGCCTCTCATTAGGCTTATCACTGATATTATTACTGTGATCTTTGGTCGTAGCATTGCTGTCTAATGCATGGTGCTCTACTGCATTAACTTTTAAAGACAATGTTATACAAAACTGAAGGAACAAAATAGCAGACTCACAGACTCCAAGAAGGGACTAGTGGTTACCAAAGGGGAAGGGTGGGGGAGGATGGGTGGAGAGGGAGGGAGAAGGGGATTGTGGGGTATCATGATTGGTGCACATGGTATGTGTGGGGTCATTGGGAAGACAGTGTAGCTCAGAGAAGACACATAGGGACTCTGTGGCATCTTACTACACTGATGGACTGTGACTGCAATGGGGTATTGGGGGTGACTCAATAATAAGGGTGAATGTAATAATCACATTGTTTTTCTTGTGAAACCTTCATAACTGTGTATATAAATGATACCTTATTAAAAGAAAGAAAAAAGATAATGTCAAAAATAAATAAATAAAGACAGTGTTATAAAGATACCCCAGCATGTATTTGAACTCAGAATATTAACAGGGGAAACAGGTAATTAAAGGTGTAATGCTACATAAGACTTTGGTGAAAGAATGAAGGAAGCTAGTGCTATGGACTGGACCCCTGAATAGTATCCACCCTGTGGTTTTACCAGCCAGCAGTTGATCTTTGAGAAAAGAGGATGTTAGAGGCTAAGCAAAAAGGCATTGTGGTTTAGAATAATAAGGTCGTTTGTCGGGGTGGTGGGGATAGTTCTGCTAGGTGCTTTATGTATTTCTCACCTGATCCCTGTAATGATGCTTTGAAGTAGGTGATATCATTCCTGCTTTCCGATAAAGAACCTGAAACTTAATAACTTGCCTACGGATGCAAGCTGATGTATTCTTGTAGAATTTGGCAGTCACCCCCCTAAGTTTGCCTACTCTGGTGCCCATGTTTTATTCCTCTCTCCCACTCTGCTTAACATGACTTCCACATAGCACCAGCCCTGCAACTAGCTCCTCTTCCTCTCTGCTTAGACTTCTGCATTATTTTTCAATGGATAGAAAAATGTATTTCTCCATCACTTAAATCTTTTTTAATGGAGAGCTATGTGGAATTCTTTAGATCACATTTAATTCATCTGTGAATGGCATGAATGTGAATCTGAGAACTTTTCACATACTAATTAACATGTCCACTTCCTATTCCTTACCTTGGAATTCTACCAGCTCATGATAACACTCATACTGATCAGAAATTCCAATGCCTAGCTATATGTTTTCAATTGATAAAATCTAATAAATGATTAATTAATAAATGCCATTTGTTTAGGGGATTAATCTTTTCAGAAACGGAGTCATTTAAGGCAAAGTAGAATAAATGAACCTTTGGTGTGAAGGTTTGGGAGTCACAGTACTAATAAATCAGAACAGCAGTTCTTGAAGTTAATACTATTTGAGATCGTTGATCTTGCCAAATAATGATTCTGCCTCCTGTCTTCCATTAACTAACCTTTAATCAGAGCTATCACAAAGGAAAAAAACAAATAGATGGCTTTGAGCTCCAAAAACTTTTTAATTGGCTCTTCTGTGCTCTGGAGCATCAAAGCAGCCTTTTCTTTACTCATTAAGAAGGAAGAGACCCCACAAATGAAACACTGAAAGCCTCGCTAATGGAGTTGACTTATCAGTGTCCCAAAATATTGAGTGCCCCAGAATCATTCAGTTGTAAACACTAAATCATGAAATCCAAGATCTCCTGTCTCCCTCCTCCCTTACTCCCCACCCTTCATTCTCTCTTATTTTCTCTCATTCTGTCTCCTTTGTTCTCTCTCTCATTCTGTCTTTCCTCTCGTTCTTTCTTTCTCTTTCTCTCTCCCATTGTTTTCATTGTAGCTGCCTCTCCTTTATGCAGACACTAAACAATAAGTCATGTTTGCTTCAGGTTGCCATGGAAATGTTATAAATAGGGCTTTGAAGGAAACTAGCCTGCTCCATTAGTGAAATCACCAAGCCCTCCCATGGTTGATAATTTACAGAAAGTTTCTACACAGAGATTATGGTTCAGAACTCTGAAGTTTAGCCACCCCTTCCAACCTGAACTTCTGTTCTCCTACATATAGTTTTCTTTTATTGTACCTTCAAAGAGACTTGGGTGTAATTTTATTCAGAGAAAAGACTTGAAGTCTCAAAGATTTCTTCAGACTTCTACTATGATTTGATTTTTTTTAAGCCCATAGAGCATCTTCTGTGACTTCCAGTATGCTCTTTTCCAGAGCAGAAAAGAGGGTACAAATTGGAGTTTTAGGCATATAAAACCTGGCTCAGAGTGGAAGCAGAAAGTTTTGGAGTGAGAGGAGAGAAGTTCTGACTCCTGCAGGGGGATGCAGATAGGAAAAGATGAAGGTTTTCTCTGGTAAAAGGGGTTCCCCTTCCACCTCTTGGCACTAGAATAAAGATGTTGAGGAAAGGCACTAGCTTCTGCATGGTGAGAAGACAGGTGGGCCATGTTTTCCTGGCCTCTAGAAATGGGTTGAGGGAATATACTTGGTACTGCTGTGGCTCCAAGTGGAGAGGGATTTGATGTCCAGTACAGTAGTAGAGAGGGGCAACCTCAGAAAGGCCCAGGCTTCAGTAGGAGGTATATAACACTAGCAGAGGCTTCCTCCATGCACTGCAATGGGCAACTGTTTCCTCACTCCCAGAAAACTGTTCTGAGGATCTAGGCACTGGAGATGCAATTATGAATAGACATAGTCCCAACTCTCCTAGAGTTTATAGCCCTACTTGGTGGTGGGGGAGGCAGGAAACAATTTTCAAAAGTAGCTAAGAAATGGACAGTGACTGTAATGGGGTATGTGGTGGGGACTTGATAATAGGGGGAGTCTAGTAATCATAATGTTGTTCAAGTAATTGTACATTAACGATAGCAAAAAAATAAGTAGCTAAGAAAATGTCAAATGGTAATAAATGTGAAGAAGGAAATAAACGGGAGTATAAATAATGGTTAGGAGGCTTCTTTGAGGAGATAACATTTAAATTGAACCTTGTAAATGAGATGGATCTAGCTAAACAAAGAGCCAGGAGAGAAAGAGTGTTCCAAGTAAAGGAAAGGGCAAATTCAGAAGCCCCAAGATTAAGAAGAATTTGGCCTTTCTTATGAACCATGGGGGAACATGAATGGTGTGAGATGTCAGCAGAGGCTAGATATCCAGAGTGGAGTTTATAGGCCATGGTAAGGAATTTGGATTTGATTCTGAGAACAGTGGGAGGCCATTGGAGGATTTTCAGAAAGAGTGCAATTCATCAGATTGTGCTTTGAGAAGATTCATGTTTGCAGAGTGGACAATGGATTGTAAGTGGCCAAGAATGGAAACAGAGAGACTAGTTAAGAGACAGTTACTTTTGTACAAAGGACAAATAATGTAGTCTTGGATAAGGATGGTAACAATGGAGAATGAGAGAAGTGGGAGGACTTGGGCTATAATTTGAAGATAGAGACAAGGTTTGCTGATGGCTGGCTATGGGGGTAAAGGACGTGAAAGAATTAAGACTGCCTTTTTCTAGTTATAATAACTGGGAAACTCAAAATAGAGTATTGGAAGGGTGGTGGTTAGGATTAGCATGTGAGATAGCGATTTGTAAAAGGAAGACCCAAATGAGACTGGCCGAGCCCTGGAATTAACAGATTAACAGCAGTCTACTCAACAGCTGCCATTCTGGTGAGGCCAAGTGCAGGAGGTGGGAAGTAGCCCTTTGAGGGAGACTGAAGGTAGGGAGTTGCTTAGCCCACTCTTGTGGTGGGAGGAACAGTTAGAAGATACAGAACAGATCCTTCCTGGCCCAGGAGGGAATAGGAAAACCCGGAATTCCATGATTTGAGGGGAGGGATTTGATGTTTCTTGTCACTTTCACTGTGATTCAGATACCTTGATTTTAGAACTCAGGCTACTTTGATCCAGAGAAATACCTTCTAAACCTGTAATGGAAAAATCTTTAGAAATAAAAACCACACTCTTCTGTTTATAAAAGAGAGTTGTTTAGATGAAAGGATGAGGAATAAGGTGATTTGTGAAGTTCTCTTCCTGCTGATCCTAAGGAGTGTGCAAAGCTTTATTACTAAGGACTACTAAAAAGGCCTGTCATGTGATATATTTAAGTATGCATCATGCAGGCAAAGTTAGGATCAGTGATGCTGGTTGCCTTTAAAGAATTATAACTTTAATATTATTACTTTAAAAGAAAAAGCAGGGAATCTTTAGGCTAATAGATAAACCAACAACCATCATTTGACTATTTCCTTTGTGAAGACAGCATAGTGACTAAAAGCATGGACTCTTCAGGTGCCTAGGTTCTAATCTCTGCTCCACAACTTATTTGTAGCATGGTCTTTGGGTCAGTTAGTTAATCTTCTCTAACCCTAAGTTTTTATAATATATAAAATGAGGATAATAGAAGTTCCCTCATAAGGTTGTGTTGATGATTATATATGTTGATATTCATACAGTGTTTAAACAATATCCGTATTAGTCTTTGTTAAAGAAGATCAATAAGCAGTAGGTAGGAGATTAATCAAAGAATGTGAGACTGGCCTAGAATACTGGGTCATTGAGCAGAGTAGAACAGAACAGAGAAAGTAATTGGCTGGGTGTTGAGACACAGGTTTAGAGTGGCTCTCAAGTAGGACCAGGGGTGCCTGTTATGACTTAGTCTTTTCCTGTCTTTAGGACAGGAACTGATACAGACCTCTCAAGGCCCCGAGACAGGTGAAGGATCCCTAGATTGCTGAAGAACTACCAACTAGCGCTTTGTGAGCATCAAGTATACAAGTAATACAGATAACTCCGTGTTGATTGATATAAGATCTAATAGGATCCTGAAAACCACTGTTTTTCCAAACCTAAATATAACTCCCAATGTGTCCTTTTAGAAAATATTCCTCTCACTGATGTTTCTCCTTTTTTTCTTCTCTCTTTTCTTTTCTTTCTTTTTTTCTATTTTGAGAGGATGGGAAGAGCTATGACTTTTTTTGGAAGAATGAGTGCAATAAAAAAGTTATTCTCTTACAGCTTATCTTTCTTGAAAAAGTGACTCTAAACTTTTACTGCATACATGTGTATTTTTCCCTATTAACCAGGACATTTCCTCCCCCTTCCCATGTTGTCCCAAGTATTCCCATCCAAAGACTTATAATTTCATTCTTTATGTATTAGAGGAACTACCAACTGGCGCTTTGTGAGCATCAAATGGCAAAAATCAGCCTCTATGGATGGATCAGATTAGTAATTAAAAGCAACACATTTATCTTATTCCATCTGTGGAGTACAGCAGAATTGAGGCCCTTTACAGAGCTATAGGGCTGCGTCGGTTTGGAAGGGTCTGATCCATCTCCCTCCCTCTAGGCTCAACTCTACCTAAGCCTTTCTAGAAATATGAATATCTTATTTTACGGGGCCCTTGGGAATGAAATTTTTTAACCTCCTTCTAAGTCATTTCTCTGTTTAGGACTTTCATTGTCAGGACATATTTTCTTTTATTTAAGTAAAATCCCATTACACAGATACTTCCATTCCCTTTTGGAGGCTTTATCAACAATGGTGGATTTAAAAAAAAGAGGTTGCTTTTATAAGTTTTCCTGTTACTCCTAGATTATGACCACTTGTTAATTCAGCATTAATAGCATGAGGTAAACTCTTATTTTCTGTTACTGTGGGTTGAGAATGTGATTTCTAGCAATGCACTAATTATAAAAAACATTCTGTTCAAACCAAAGAAATAGGAGGATCAGTTGAGGGGAGCTCAGTTAGTGATGAACTCTTACCTATATTTAACATGAGTCCCTTTTCTCTTTCCCAGTGTTTGTTAGTCTCCTGGTCCTTTTGATTTTCTTATTTTTCTGAGTGTAGCCCATGAGAAAGTCCTGGTAGATCCTGCTAGACTAATAAGAAACTAGTTCAGTGATGTTTGTCTAGTATTTAAATGGTGTACTGCAAATAATTTACTAGCTATAGGGGATGCTGACCAACTTTGGTTGGTCAAGTGTGATAGCTCAGAGCTAACTTTTTTAGCCAACTTAATTCCAAGGTTGAACATGAAATCTCTCTTTTTTGAATAGTATTGATTGTATAATCCTGAATGTTTGATGTTAAATCATCTATCTTAACCTGATGTATCTCTTTTAGAAGGTAAAATGTTATCAACTAGTATACATTAAAGACTTACAGTAGTCCATCACTCTTCCTTTATATGAAAAGATATTCTAACTTCATCCCAGCAGCTGCTTAACAGCAGCATGTTCATAAGGAAGAAAATCTTAACACATTTCATTCTGCCGGGGAAACTGCAAAGCATTGTGAATGGAAAACTAAACTTTCATAACAAAGCCGCAATGGATACTGTGTCAAGAAGTTATTTTAATAATCTAAATTTCAATCATCCTTACTTCACCTATCACATCGTGTTTTGTTTTCTATTAGCCACACACCTCTGAAATGCTCACTAAAGGGCAGTGGTGATGGAATCTACACCTGTCCTAGTATATTTGCACTGCCAGGTATTGATAGAAGAATAAGCTTTAACATTCTTTGTGCAAAGATCTCCATATGGGCTCAGTTTCTCTGTTGAATATACTCTTTATACAGCTGAGATAAGAACTTAACACCATCTTTTGGCTATGGAGTCATAATTTTCAAGCAGTTTGTCTGCATTTTCATTAGGTATTACACTCAGAAATAGGGTTCACACCGAAATATGCTTTGTTTTTTTTGATACCTTATTTATTGAAGTATAGATTCCATACTATATTGTATTAGTTTCAGATGTACAACATGGTAATTCAATAATTATATACATTATGAAATGCTCACCATGGTAAGTGTGGTTACTGCCTGTCATCATACAAAGTTATTACAATGTTATTGACTATATTTTCCATGTTGTATTTTGGAGGCTAAAATCATTCATGTTTGTATCCTTTTGATTCTACTAGTACCATATGTTCTTCTTTGAAACTTTCTTTTAGGACTACTTGCAAATGTCAGGTATGTTGTTAAGAAAGTGTTCATCGTCACATGGTATTTCTATTTTTAGTTTTTTCAGAAACTTCCGTAGGGCTTTCCACAGTGGCTGGACCAATTTACATTCCCACCAGAAGTGTATGAGGGTTACCTTTTATCCATATTGTCACCAACACTTGTCTTTTGAATAGCAGCTATTCTGACTGATATGAGGTAATACCTCACTGTGGTTTTGATTTGCATTTCCCTGAGGATTAGTGATGTGGAGCACCTTTTCATGTGCCCATTGGCCATCTGTATGGGAATTTACCTGAAGGAAACAAAATCACTTATTTGAAAAGATATATGTACTCCTATGTTTATTGCCACATTATTTACAAAAGCCAAGATATGGAAGCAACCTAGTGTTCTTTAGATGAATGGATATAGAGGATGTGGTACATATATACAATGGGATATTATTCAGTCACATAAAAATGAAATCCTGCCATTTGCAACAACATGGATGGACCTAGAAGATATTATGCTAAAGGAAACAAGCCAGGCAGAGAAAAACAAATACCATATAATTTCACTTATGTGGAATCTAAAAAAAAAAGCAAAACAAAAACAAAGCAGATATTGTTTTGTTCAATTCAATCAAAACTCAGACACAGAGAAGAGACTGGCAGTTGCCATGAGAAAGGGGAAGGTGAAATAGGTAAAAGAGATAGAGACACAAAATCCCAATTATAAATTAGTCACAGGGATGAAAGTATACTATAGGAAGTATAGTCAGTATTGTTGTAGTATCCTTGAATGTTGACAGATAGTAACTACATTTATTGGAGTGAGCTTTTAATAATGTAGATAACTATCAAATCACTATATTGTATACTGGAAACTAATATAATATTTTCAACTACACTTTAATTTTTTTTAAAGTGTCCATCTTCATCTGTATACACAAAGAACAAGGTTTAGGTCTTATGATTCATCTAGATAATTGAGCATAAGCCAGAAGTTCCAGTGGAATAGAGGGTAAGACTATCACACATAAATTGGATGAAGTGGGGATCTTCGATGAAGAGTTATGACAAATGGACTTAATTTTCCTAGAGAAACATTACATATCTAGGTGTTAACCTCTGTGCTTTTAGAAAGAGCTAGTTTGACCATCACAGTTTATGGATTATCCTAGTGTGCTTGGTTCTCCCCCTCCCATTGCCCACATTTGGGCTTTTCCTCTGTTGTTTAGACCTGGGAACAGTGTTTATATTCAGCAAATATTTTTTAGGCAAATGTTTAAGTACAAATTTAAGGAGAGGAGGTTATCCAAAAAAAATAGAGACCACATATTTATATTCTTTCTATATTTATACTTAAAAAATTAGTTGCTGAAGCTGGGGATTTGGGATTATATCTAACTTCTGGTTCCACACAAAAATTTACATGCTGTCTGATCTGATTGTCCTTTAACACATTTTTATTTTTAAAGTTTCCTTAAAGTCATTATATGTTTGCTTCAATTGAAGAATAGGATTTATTATTCAGTAACTTTGTATATCTTAAGGTTTCTTTCTCCTCTGTTTTAGGAAAATGAATGACTTCATTTTTTTAGCCAGTATTGTTTCTCTGATACAGCATTGTAACTAATGATAGCTGGAATATACTCAATCGCAAGTGGACCAGTGTCATTTTTCTGTACAGCAGGAGTGAATAAGATTATCTGTAGATTAGCCAGAAGGAAAATGGCTTTGTATTTTACCTTTTCAGCAGCCTTTTGGAAGGTATTTAATTTGATACTGTTATCTGTAAGAAATAGAATAAATTAGGATGAAGCATGTACATTCAAATGTGTAGCTGACAGCACTCTTGAAAGCAGAAAGTGCTAACTTTTTACTTAAAAAAAAATCTGGAAGAGGGCCCCAAATAATTCAGGAGAAGAAAATGCTCAAGAGAAGTCACATGATTCAGTGGATAATTCCAGTAAAACCCAGAAGAATTGAATTAGTGATAGTCTCTAAGTATACACAGTGCTTTACAATAGATTGATTGCACTAAAATGAAGAAAATCCTTTCTCCAAGGAGCTTACAATCTAAAGGTACAAGTTGGTACAGTACAATATGGAATGAGAACAATAAGTGAGCCCCCTGGTGGGTGGTCTTCATAGCTGAAATGCTTCAAAAACAAATTACCTTCTTGGAAATATGGAGGGAAGTTGGAGAGGGAGTGGCACAGGCATACAAAGAAGAGGAATGCTGCTATTTGGGGCTGGGGGGATAGGAAGAAGGAAGGGAGGGTTGGATTGTGGGTCTGAAAAGAACCTCATCATAAGAGTGGGTGAAGAGATCAGACTGACATTGTCATGATAGAGTTTCATGATTTAGAGGACAAGGAGGATTTAGAGAGAGGGACAAACAACATACCATACGACTTTCTATTACAGCAAATACCACATCCTTAAAGACCCAGATATGGAGAATGCTGCTTGCAACAGCTTCTTGCCAGTGTGAATGGCTTCTACAACAGAGAAAAGAATAGTCCGGAATGGTTCCAAATGAAATACTGTATGTGAGAGGGCTTTGCAAGCAGCAGAGCAGTACAAATGTAAGTCATCATCATATTCTGCTTAGCTTTAACTTCATAAAATTTTTGTTTGGTAAAATATTTTAAGACAAAAGGTTAACAGTAGAACTTCCTATTTTCAGAGATGTTGTCAGGAACAGATTTGTTATTATAAATGCTTCATTTGTTTCCATTTTAGCTCATTACAAATTCTTGAAGTAAATGTTCCCCAGAGAGCTCTCTACTCTCCAGGGAGAGGAAATCCCGGGGCAAAATACCTCTAAAAACCAAAATCAGTCAAAGGCAGAAATAAAGTTTAAAACCCATTTATTGCTTACAAACTGCAGTCCAGGGCCTTCTCTGTCCTCTGCTAGGGAAGCAAGCAAGCAAGCCTCTCCCTTTAAACTCTCAAGTTCAGACACACCCTTGGTTGCCCAGGTAATTACCTATTGATATGGAGATGAACTTCTATCCACCCCTGAGAACTCAAATGCACATAAGCCAGGTGAGATACTCTGGGAATGTTACAGTTTTACCCACCGGCCACCCCTCCAGAAATCTCGCCTTACAACCTACTTGTTCCCCTTCTTCCACAATGGTCCGTGGGTGAGAAAACTGGAGCATTGTGACTAGACTAATAACATACAATAGCAACAGCAATAAAATCATGACAATCCTCAAGCAGGAGGATTCAGCTAGGTTCAAAGTCCCATGCTGATTAAGTGGACAGCTCTTCCATTCCATAGGCAGGCAGTAGCAGAGGATTCAGAGCAATCATCATGTGGCAGCTGCAGTCAAGAGGCACATTCAGGCCACAAGGACTGTAGGAGAAAATAACCTTAAGGGTGATAAGATACATGTTTTAATGACACTGGCATAGGCAAATCTTGATCATCAGGTAGGATACATGCAAAAGAGTGGTCTTGTGATAAAGCAGTGGTAGGAATGGGATCTCAACCTGGACTAGTATACCAGACTTTCACCCCCTTCCCTGTGGGAGTTACAGATGGGTTGATATATAGGGCTACGGGAAGTAGATGCACTGGCCATAAAGATAAAACAAAACTTCCCTGCAAGATGCTCTTACCTCCTGGACGTTTTGGGTACACTACTGTGACCTTTAGGGGCCATTCAGCTGTTATTCCAGGAATACACACGAGGCCAGCTTCCAGGCCTTTCCCCCAAGGTGCCATAAGGGCCAGCCATTGCTGGTCTGTGTGTCAAAATGTCCAGGACCAGGTCCATTCAACAGTGTCTCCAGGGCTTAATGCAGTAGGGTCTGGCAGCAGGATGTTGCTCTGCTGGTCATATCCTGCTTCAGTAACTCTTCTTTCATTTGGATGTACAATTGTATAGGAGAGGCAGCAAAGTGTGTGAGCATATCCAGAGGGCTCAAAGCTCCTTTATGTGGCTTCTCATTCAAATGCCACAGCACAGTCCATAGGCAAACTGACCAACCCCATAGACTATTGCTGTCTGACTTGAGGCCAGATTTCAACAAACCGTTGTACCTCTCTATCATGCCTGCCCTAGTAGGATTTTATGGCACATGAAATTTCCACTTTATTGCTAATTGCTGCATCCATTCTTATAACACATGTCCAGTAAAGTGTGTGCCTTGATCATTCGCAATCACCTGCGGCCAGCTGTAGGCTGCAAAGAGATGCTTCAGGCCCCTCTTGGTGGTTTGCTGATCTGCATGACATGCAGGAAAAGCAACCAATAGTCCAATAGACATGTCCACACAAATCATGGCATACTGATATCCTTCTGATATGGGCAGAGGCCCAATATAGACTATTTGCCACCTGACAAGGGGTATTGGCCCCCTTACTATTGTCCCATGTTGCTGTGGGACTTGGTGTAAGTCCCTCTTACAGCCCACAAGGCACTAATTCCGGGCTCTGCTGACTTCTTCAAAGGTCAATGGCAAGCCCAACATACAGGCTACAGCCCACATTGTCTTTTGCCCCACATGCAACAAACGCTGGTATAGACATTGGGCCACATCAGAGGCAGGCTTTCCTTCTAGCCAGCTCATGTGGACCAATGTGTCTGCTTCATCATTCCCTGGGGATGCCCAGGCAAATGGCCAGTCACATGATACAGCAACAGTCTTAGTCTGACCTGAGGTCCATAGGTCTTGCTAGAACTCTTGCCCCCAAAGGGGCTAGTAACCAACCATCCAGTTGGCATGATACCATGTCGGTAGCCACAGGGTCAAGCGCCGATAGATGGCCCAGCTGTCAGTGCAGACAACTATGGGGGAAGGCTCCTGGGTGGTCACGAGCCATACTGCCCACAACTAGGCCCATTGACTGCTCTTCCTCTCTCCATCCTCCATCCATATTGTCTTAGTCTTAGGATGGAAAGCCACAGCTCTCCACTTTGGGGGCTTCCCATGACTAGAGCCGTCTGTGTACCAAGCATCTTCAGGTATAGGGGCTTCTCCTTCCTGATAAGGAGTCTCAACTACCAAGGGCTCAAAAGCAAGTTCTTTCTGCTTTCCACTGGTATATGTCGCTGGCCCCAATAAGCGTTGGAGTTCTCCACTTAAGGGGCTGGTAGAGAGTGGGCTGTGCTGCTGTAAATATGCACCCTATTTGGCCAGTGTAGGTGTGTGTGCCATGCCACTCAATAGCCTTTGGCTACAGTCTTGAACCCACCCCATGATGGGATAGGTGGTTATTACCTAGGTCGGAGCTGTTCCAGCAATTGGCTCTGTAGCCAACAAGGTGTTGGTACAAGGCAGCCAGTTGCTTCTCTGTCAAGGTGTGCCAGACCTCTGCTCCTTTCCAGAGTTGTGACCAGAGTCCAATAGGTTGGCGTGTCCGTTCAAGCCACTGCCAAAGACCCCATCCAGAACCATCTTTAGTTACATGAGTATCTAGCTCACAGGGCCTTGATGAGTCCATTACATTCAAGGGCTGTATGGCCTTGACTTCCTGCTTGGAAGCAGTAAAAGCAGCTGCACATGTCTGATCCCAGTCCACCTGATGCCCTTTCATACCAACCAGTATGAGGGCTTCAGAATTTGTGCCAAGTGTGGGATAAAGATTCTCCAGGATCCCAAAGGACCCAAAAATGCTTGTAATACTGCCACAGTGGTAGGGGTGGGGAAAGCCTGGACCTTGTCTATAACTGCTGCAGGAACTTTAGTTTTACCCGACTAGACAACTCCCAAGAATTTCACAGACAAACCAGGTCCCTGAACCTTGTGCTGTTCACAGCCCATCCTTTTTCCTGTAGATGTTGCAACAGTCTAGGAACTGCCCCTTCCAAATATGAAAGAATCAGATGTGAGCATATCATCAATATAGTGATACAACCGCACTGTTTGTGGTTTCCTCCTTGTGGCCAAGTCCTGGGCTACAAGTCCATGACGGTGGAACTGGAGATATCCCTGTGGAAGGACAGTGACTGTCCACTGCTGGCCTTCCCACATGAAAGCAAACTGTTCCTGGCTTTCCTGTGCTATGTCAATAGAGAATAAAGCATTAGCAAGTTCTACTACATAATGATACGTTCCCAGTTCGTGGCTGAGGGTGTCTAGAATGTCTGCTATAGAGGGGACAGAAACATTCAAAGGGGGTGTGACTTTATTCAATTCCCTATAGTCTACAGTCACACACCAGGAGCCGTCTGGCTTTCCCATTGGCCACACTGGAGAATTAAAAGGACTATGAGTGGGCTTTATGATGCCCACCCTCTCCAACTCCTGAAGAATTTCTCCAATTTCCTTGTGTCTCCCAGGCAATTTATACTGCTTAGTATTTGTCACACACTGAAGTACAGGCAGAGCTAATGGCGGGTACTTAGCATGTCCCCTTAGAACTGCCTTTACCACACATACCCTCAGTCTGAACTCACCCTCAGTGGTCTGTAACCACAGGCCCTGCAGGATACCTACCCCCAGAACATATTCAGGGATGGGAAAAATGTACATGGTGTGCTCCTTTGGGGGTAAACGCCCTATCCCCAATGAGATTTGGGCTTTCTTCACTCTAATTGCCTTACCCCCATAGCCATCTATCAAAGCAGGGGTCCTGGGAAAATGCTCAGGGTTGCCATGAATCAGAGAACACTCAGCTCCTGTGTCCACCAGTGCCAGGACATGTTGTACATTCACAGGAACCAATGAATTGCTAATTCTACAGGTGGCCTCTTGTCCTCATGATATCCCCCAAGATGGGAACTTTGACCAACCCCTCAGTCAAACCGCGATGCCCAGTCATCCTCCTGTGGGGGTGAGGGCTCAGGAGAATCCTGAGTACTGTCTCCCATTAAGTTTTACAGGGACACAGGCTGGACATGAGGCCTTGACTCTGGTTTCTGTGCCCTGGACCTCAGCAGCTGGACCTGCTGCTCTGGCTTTAATTTGTGCCACAGTTCTAAACTGAGTTTTTCTTTCATTACTCCGGCCTTTCTCAAATCAACCCACATCTGGGTCCTCGAGACCTTCACAGGGCCTTTTGAACTTCTCCTTTCAGTCGTGGCCTGTATTTCCCTCCGTGCCCTTATTGTTTCAATCTCCCCCAGATTTGCTGAAGTATGAGTAGCCTCACTTATGGGTTGCCCTATGTCGGGGCAAGAGTATTCACTAGGGATCCAAAGAGATGTGGGAGCTGTATGCAGCACCAGGTTTCTCATTCCTATAGTGAACACCTCCTTATCAGAGCCCTGGGGGTCTATATTATAGATAATGTTTTCCATACCCAATTCCTGCCATACCTATTGGAGCTCTGCATATGTTTTCCAAGTACTGAGAAAGTATGGTAAATCACCCTGATTAGGCCAAACTATCCTGATGGCAGCTGTCAGCCATTCCAGGAGTGTCTGATTCCCTGGGGCATGATAGGCATTTTGCAACCACTGCCAGAGGGAAGGGTGAGTCATCAGGGAAGCCATTCTACTAATCTCAGTACCCCACAGAACAATGTTTTCCACCCCCATATCCCAGAGACATAAAAGCCATGTAGGCAGAGATTCTAATGGCCTCTGCCTATACCAGATGCTCATGTCCCCCTGCTCATCCTGGGTGTAGGGACGGAGCGTGGAGTGCTCCACAACCTGGGGATGGGGCTGCTTCTCCCCATAAGGAAACCCTGGTTGTTTTGTTTTTATTATCTTAATAACAGCTGGGCAGGCCTTTAAAACAGGAGAAGATGGTACCTCTGGTGGCCGCTTGGGGCTCCTCCACAAATTGCTCCTCCTCCACCATTACCAGGGCTGAAGGCACTACTGTTTCCTCCCAATCCCCCATAGCCTCCTGCAACATGGCTTTTTCTACTATTTCTCCCCTCGCTGCTGCTAAGCAATCTTCTAGGAGTGTGACCTGCCTTTTCAGTAACTGTCTCTCGTCTTTAACAGCATCCCATAGGTTATCACCCACCTCCCCTAAGCCATGCTGAAGTGTGTCTCCCTCCTGCCAAGTCCATTGTTAATCCTCTCTTTCTTCTGTATAACATTTTCAACTATCTCAATGAAAAGAGACCCTACAGTTTCAGCCGCTACACGGCCCCTAAGGACTCCAAGCAATCTTCCAAATCACGGAGAGTTAATTCTGCAGCTTCTGGTGTCTCCACCCTTCCACAGTTCTGGGGAAGGCCCCACCCCACAACAAGTACTTTACCATAGACCAACTCCCCACTAGGGGTTCCCAACTTGGAAGCCCCACAGCTGGGGTGATAATAACAGGTGAAGTGGCACCCTCTGCCGCTGCATCCACTGGGGCCTCCCCACCATACACAGGAGCAGCCCTCCCAAACGTTGCACCCATTATGACAGATTTGGGGTACAGAGGCACCCTGCCAACTGCTGCTAGATGTACGTCCGGAGAAGAGGAAATCCTGGGACAAAATACCACAAAAAAAACAAAATCAGTCAAAGGGAGAAATAAAGTTTCAAATTGGTTTATTACTTACAAACTGCAGTCCAGGGTAGTCTCTCTCCTCTGGTCCTGAAGAAGCAAGTAGGCAAGCAAGCCATCCCCCACCCCTTAACCTCTCAGGTTTAGATACACCCTACATTGTCCACGTAATTACCCATTGATATGGAGATGAATTCTCTCCACCCCTGAGGATATGCAAATGCACTAGAGCCAGGTGAGATACTCTGGAAATGTTACAGTTTGACCCACAACTTACCATTGAAGTAATCTTGATCTTTTCATCAGTGAAAATCCTCATTCCTGCCTACAGTCTTGCTACCCAGCCTCTTTTCTACCTCTGTTTATATAGTCACATGTCTTCTTTAGTTTTTATTTTTTGCTTCTCTCTGTAATTTTTTATTAAGGTATCATTGATATATAATCTTATGCTCAGGTTTCACATGAGCAACATTGTGGTTACTACATTCCCCCTATTATCAAGTCCCCACCAGGTACCCCATTACAGTCACTGTCCATCAGCATAGTAAGATGCTACACAGTCACTATTGTCTTCTCTGTGTTATACTTCCTTCCCTGTACCCCCCCTATATTATGTGTGATAATCATAATGCCTCTTAATCCCCTTATCACTTCCTTCCCACTCACCCTCCCCAGTACCTTTGGTAACTGTTAGTCCATTCTTGGGTTCTGTGAGTCTGCTGCTGTATATTTCCTTCAGTTTTTGCTTTGTTGTTATACTCCACAAATGAGTAAAATCATTTGGTATTTGTATTTCTCTGCCTGGTTTATTTTAGTGAGCCTAATACCCTCTAGCTCCTTCCATGATGTTGCAAATGGGAGAATTTGTTTTCTTCTTATGGCTGAATAATATTCCACTGTGTATATGTACCACCTCTTCTTTATCCATTCATCTGCTAATGGACACGGTTGCTTCCATTTCTTTGCTATTGTAAATAGTGCTGCGATAAATACAGGGATGCATATGTCTTTTTGAATCTGCAATCCTGTTTTCTTAGGGAAAGTTCCTAGGAGTGGTATTCCTGGATCATGTGATATTTCTATTTTTAGTTTTTTTGAGGAACCTCCATACTGTTTTCCACAATGGTTGAACTATTTCACATTCCCACCAGCAGTGTAGGAGGGTTCCCTTTCTCCACATCCTAGCCAGCATTTGTTTTGTTTGTTTTTTGGATGTTGGCCATCCTAACTAGTATGAGGTGATATCTCATTTTGGTTTTAATTTCATTTCTCTGATTAGTGATGTGGAGCATCTTTTCATATGCCTGTTGGCCATCTGCATTTCCTCTTTGTAGAAGTGTCTGTTCAGATCATCCATGCATTTTTTAATCAGGTTATTTGCTTTTTTGTTGTAGTGGTGCATGCACTCTTTATGTATTTTGGAAGTTAGCCTCTCATCGGATATGTCATTTATGAATATATTCTCCCATACTATGGGATGTCATTTTGTTCTACTGATGGTGTCTTTTGCTTTACAGGAGCTTTTTAGTTTGATATAGTCCCACTTGTTCATTTTTTCTTTTATTTCCCTTGCTCAAGGAGATATGTTCATGAAAAAGTTGCTCATGTTTTTATTCAAAAAAGTTTTGCCTATATTTTCTTCTAAGAGTTTTATGATTTCATGACTTACATTTAGGTCTTTGATCCATTTCTAGTTTACTTCTGTGTATGGAGTTAGCGAGTAATCCAGTTTCATTCTCTTCCATGTAGCTGTCCAGTTTTACCAGCACCAGTTGATGAAGAGGCTGTCATTTCCCCATTATATGTCCATACTTCTTTATCATCTATTATTTATTCATATACATGTACGTTTTTATCTGTGCTCTCTATTCTGGTCCATTGACCTATGGGTCTGTTCTTGTGCCAGTAGGATACTGTCTTGATTACTGTGGCTTTGTAGTAGAGCTTGAATTTGAGTAGTGTACTACTCCCACCCTCACTTTGTTCTCCCTTCTCAGGATTGCTTTGACTATTTGGGGTCTTTTGTGGTTCCATATGAATTTCAGAACTATTTGTTCCAGTTCATTGAAGAATGCTTTCAGTGTTTTGATGGGATTTGCCCTGAATCTATAGATTGCCTTAGGAGGATGCCCATTTTGACAAGATTAATTCTTCCTACCCAAGAGCATGGGATGAACTAACATTAATTAGTGTCCCCTTCAATTTCTCTTGAGTGTCTTGTAGTTTTCAGGGTATAGGTCTTTCACTTCCTTGGTTAGGTTTATTCCTCGGTATTTTATTCTTTTTGATGCAGTTGTGAATGGAATTGTTTTCCTGATTTCTCTTTCTGCTAGTTCATTGTTAGTGTATAGGAAAGCAACAGATTTCTGTGTATTAATTTTATATCCTGCAACTATGCTGAACTCAGATATTAATTAGTTCTAGTAGTTTTTGAGTGGATTCTTTAGGTTTTTTTTATGTATAATATCCTGTCTTGTGCAAACACTGTCAGTTTAACTTCTTCCTTCCCAATCTGGATGCCTTTTATGTCTTTGTGTGGTCTGATTGCCATGGCTAGGACCTCCAGTGATATATTGAATAAAAGTGGAGAGAGTGGGGATCCTTGTCTTATTCCCAATGTTAGATTAAAAGCTTTCAGCTATTCACTTTTAAGTATGATGTTGGTTGTGTGTTTGTCAATATATGGCCTTAATTATGTTGAAGGACTTGTCCTCTATACCCATTTTGTTGAAAAGTTTTTCATGAATGGATGTTGAATTTTGTGAAATGCATTTTCAGCATCTATGGAGATGATCATGTGGTTTTTGTCCTTCTTTTTGTAGATGTGGTGGATGATGTTGATGGATTTTTGAATGTAGTACCATCCTTGCATCCCTGGAATAAATCCTACTTGATCATGATGGATGATCTTTTTGATGTATTTTTGAATTCAGTTTGCTAATATTTTGTTGAGTATTTTTGCATCTATGTTCATCAGGGATGTTGGTCTGCAATTTTCTTTTATTGTGGTGTCTTTGCCTGGTTTTGGTATTAGAGTGATGTTGGCCTCGTAGAATGAGTTTGCGAGTATTCCCTGCTCTTCTACTTTTTGGAAAAGTTTAAGGAGGATGGGTATTAGGTCTTCACTAAATGTTTGATAAAATTCAGCGGTGAAACCTTCTGGTCCAGGAGTTTTGTTCTTAGGTAATTTTTTGATTACCAATTCAATTTCTTTGCTGGTAACTGGTCTATTTAGATATTCTGTTTCTTCCTGGGTCAGCCTTGAAAGGTTGTATTTTTCTAGAAAGTTGTCCATTTCTTCTCGGTTATCCGGTTTGTTAGCATATAGTTTTTCATAGTATTCTCTAATAATTCTTTGTATTTCTGTGGTGTCTGTAGTGATTTTTCCTTTCTCATTGCTGATTCTGCTTATGTGTGTAGACTATTTTTTTCTTGATAAGTCTGGCTGGGGGTTATCTATTTTGTTTATTTTCTCAAAGAACCAGTTCCTACTTTCATTGATTCTTTCAATTGTTTTATTCTTCTCAGTTTTATTTATTTCTGCTCTAATCTTTATTATGTCCCTCCTTCTACTGATTTTGGCCCTCATTAGTTCTTCATTTTCTAGTTTCATTAATTGTGGGTTTAGACTGTTCATTTGGGATTGTTATTCTTTCCTGAGGTAGACCTGTATTGCAAATATGTTTCCCTCTTAGCATGGCCTCCGCTGCATCCCACAGATTTTGCAGTGTTGAATTATTGTTATCATTTGTCTCCATATATTGATTGATGTCTGTTTTTATTTGGTCATTGATCCATTGATTATTTAGGAGCTTGTTATTAAGCCTCCATGTGTTTGTGGGCTTTTTCATTTTCTTTGAGTAATTTATTTCTGTTTTCATACCTTTGTGGTCTGTGAAGCTGATTGGTACAATTGCAATCTTTTTGAATTTACTGAGGTTCTTTTTGTGGCCTAGTGTATGATCTATTCTTGAAAATGTTCCACTCGCACTTGAGAAGAATGTGTATCCTGCCACTTTTGGATGGAGTGTTGTATAGATGTCTGTTATATCCATCTGTTCTAGTGTGTTGTTCATTGCCTCTGTGTCCTTACTTATTTTCTCTCTGGTTGATCTGTCCTTTGGAGTCAGTGGATTGTTGAAGTCTCCTAAAATGAATTCATTGCATTCTATTCCCCCCTTTAATTCTGTTAGTATTTGTTGTACATATTTCGGTGCTCCTATGTTGGGTGCATAGATATTTATAATGCTTTATCTGACCCATTTATTGTTTTATAATGTACTTCTTTGTCTCTTGTTAGTGTCTTTGTTTTGAAGTCTCTTTTATCAAGTATTGCAAGTCCTGCTTTTTTCTCCCTTTTGTTTGCATGAAATATCTTTTTTCATCCGTTTTCTTTTTGTCTGTGCATGTCTTTGGGTTTGAAGTGAGTCTCGTAGGCAGCATATTGTTGGGTCTTTTTTTTTATATCCATTCTCTAATTCTTTGTCTTTTGATTGGTGCATTCAGTCCATTTACATTTAGGGATATTATCAACAGAGATGTACTTATTGCCATTGGAGGCTTTGGATTCATGGTTACTAAAGTTTCAAGGGCAGCTTCTTTTCTATGTAGCAGTCTTCCGTAACTCAGTTGTTGCGCTATTGTAAGTACAATGTGAAGATTCTTTTTACCCCCCTTCTTTTTCCTTCTCCTCCTCTCTTTATATATTTGGTGTCATATTCTGCACTTTTTGTGTATCCCCACACTAACTTAGTGGTAGCTGATTTAATTTTGCATTTGGTTAGTATTTAATTGGTCTACTTGCTTTGCTGTGGTTTTATTTTCTCTGGTGACAGCTGTTTAGCCTTAGGCAAAGTTCCTTCTAGAGCTGTCCCTTTAACATACACTGTAGAGATGGTTTGTAGGATGCAAGTTCTCTCATTTTTTGTTTATCTGCTAATTGTTTAATCCCTACTTCTAATGTAAATGATAATCTTTCTCGATAGAGTGTTCTTTGTTTAAGGCCCTTTTGGTTCATTGCATTGAATATATCATGCCACTCCCTTCTGGCCTGTAAGGTTTCTGTTAAGAAGTCTGATGATAGCCTGATGGGTTTTCCTTTGTAGGTGATCCTTTTTCTCTCTCTGGCTGCTTTTAGTACTCTGTCCTTGTCCTTGATCTTTGCTATTTTAATTATTATATGTCTTGGTGTTGTCTTCCTTGGGCCCCTTGTGTTGGGAGATCTGTGTACTCCCATGGTCTGAGAGACTGTTTCGTTTCCCAGATTCGGGACATTTTCAGCAATTATTTCTTCAAAGAGACTTTCTATCCCTTTTCTCTCTCTTCTTTTCCTGGTACCCCCATACTGCATATATTGTTCCATTTGGATTGGTCACACAGTTCTCTTAATATTCTTTCATTCCTAGGGATCCTTTTTTCACTCTGCCTCAGCTTCTTTGTATTTCTGTTCTCTAATTATTTTTACATTTACCATCTCCTCGACCTCATCTAATCTGCTTTTAAATTCCACATTTGTATATTTCATTTCAGTTACTGTATTTTTTAAGGTGTCTGTCTCGCTCCTGATTTCTTCCCCTAGTTCTTCAATATTTTTCTATACCTCCATTAGGATGATTGTGACTTTTATTTTTAATTCTTTTTCATGTAGGTTGGTGATTTCAGTCTTATTGAGCCCTCTTTCTGGTGTTTGAGGGATTTGCGGTTGAACAAGGTTCTACTGCCTTTTCATAGTCCTGGAGTGGTGTGAGTGGTTACATGCGAGCGGTGTGACTGTCTGCTGGGAAAACCAAGTCCCTTCCTGCTTCCTTGTCACAGTACCTTTGTCTTCTGTGCTGGTTAGCTGCACACAGGGAGTGGCATCTGGGTTAATCTTCTAAACTGCCATGGGCGGTGCTGCCCTCCTGCTGGCCTAGGTGATGTTGGGGGTGACAGGTGAGTGGCGCACATGTTTGCCATGAAGGCAAAGCCCTTTTTTGCTTCCCAGTCACCATGCCTGTCTCCAGTGTCAGGGCTGGTTAGCCACGTGAAGTGAGAAGGCTGTGCATTAAGGTGTGAAGTTGCTATAGGTTGGGCTGCTCTCTGGCTCGTGTACAGGAATGGTGTGGACAGCAGGTTTGTGCATAGATGCCAGCCGGTGTGTGGGAGGGAGAAGCAGCAGGCTTCTTATTGCAGTGTGGGGCCTCAGGGCTGCATTACCTACCAGGGTGATAGGGTGCCTGAAGCTCCTGAAATTTCCCATCCTACTGGGCTGAGTGTGCCAGGATGATTTAGTCCACGTGTTCCTTCTCCTAAACCCTTGCCCATTTAGCAGCCCTCTCACTGTTGAGAATTCTTTCAAAGCACCTGCTTTTCTTTTGTCCCAGGACAACCGGTTGTGAGAACCTTTTCACAGTTTTAGTCTCTGACTTCAGTTGTCAGCCCCTCTAATCTCCAGAGCACCCTGCAGTGTGGGTCTGTGCTCCTGGGGTAGATTTCTAGGGCTGGATTTTTAGCAGTCCTGTGCTTCCACTTTGTCTCTGCTCTGATTCTCTTCCTCCCACTTGTTAGCTCGTGTGGGGGGAGTACTTGGTCCTGCCGGTTTGCAGCTTTTGTACTTTATCCTTTCTGTGAGATGTTCACTTCTCCCAGATGTAGACTAGCTCGTGCAGTTTTACTTCTGGTCACTCTTTTAAGAATAGTTGTATTTGCTGTAATTTCAAAATATATGTGGTTTTGGCAAGAGATTTCTGCCTCACTTCTCATGCTGCCATCTTTTTTCCTACCGCATATCTTCTTTAGTCTCTCAATATCATTTTATACTCTGTCTCATTCTAACAGGTCTTTGAATTTGTTTACTGAGAAATTAAAACAATAACAGGATGAACAAATTGGTGGAGAAATGAGTATGAAGGAAAAATAAATGTCAGAAACTAATGTGAGGCCATGGTAAGGTTTACACCAAGTATACAGCATTGGTGACTTTATAGCTGTGCCGTACATTTGGCTCAAAGTGTCTTAGCAGACAGATAAAGGAGAAAAATGTCAGTTACATGACTTTCATGTGTCCATAAGGTAAACAAGAACCAATGTCAGAAGAAACTTAGATTTTCTTGAGACCTGTGAAAAATCCCTCACATGGTTTTTCATAAATGCCAGTTTGTTAAGTTTGGATTTTTCCTGAGGGCACTGGGAAGCCAGTGAAAGCTTTTGCATCAGAGGATGATATACACAAAACTGTATTTAAAGCAAGTATAGGAAAGCCCAAATGAGTTGTGGAAAACTAGATAAATGTAGACCAGTTAGAGATAAGCTCCAGGGGTCTAGACAAGGATGTATTTGGTGATTGAAAGGAAAGAAAAGCTATAAGTTGTTTTAGGAAGATGGGCAGGGTGACAGTGTTTAGATATGAATTGAAAGGGAAGAATCAGATGCCTGTAGGATTCAGGTCTACCTAGAGAATTGTATAATTATCCCTTGTAAATATAAGAGGAGGAGAGATGTGTGAAAATAGAAAGTACAGAAAGTTATGAAACAGGTAAGATAAGCATTATGGATTCTTATAGTCATATTTTAGAGCAAGCAGAACAAAGAAAATGGAATGCTACTGTACATATAGCACTTTCTATTTTATGAAGTGTTTTTATATGTAGTATTTTGTCATTATGACATTCTTGTGAGGGAAGTAGTAAGTTTCCTCATTTTACAGATTAAAAGTTAGAGATGGTGATTAACTGATGCACCTAACTTCTAAATGGCTGTCTTTCCCCACTGTGTCACATATCTGAAGAAGTCCTTCTGCTTGGAGGTCTTGATGTAATATGACAGTATAAAGATGACAAAATCATGACAAGGTTAGAGTTTTGCCATCATTATGAACCTCAATTTTTTTTGCTTTGCTTTACTGTAATTGTTCCACTGGGGACATTTGATATGAATAAGACTGTTTGCCCCTACACTAAATGTCCCAGACTGCTGTGCTTTTTAAATTTCATATATGCTTTTTATAGTTCTTTAATCTCTTCCACTGCTGTCAGCTGTTACTACTTGATGTGTTTGGCATATCCCCTACTCCTGCTCAGTTGTGCTCCTGGAAAGCAGATTAAATATGCTTGTTACTTTTAAGGCACAATTTTAAGAGTGACTATACTTTGAATGTGGGCATAGGGAATAATCTTATGAAAACATAACTCGAGTGTTATGATATGCTATGTTTTTATGAGTAAAGAACAGATGTATTAATGCCTGATCATTCTTAGAATGTATAATTTTGGCTGTCTTCTAGGTTATTGGCTAATTCTGGATAGTTAAAGGTGTTAGATAAGTAACCTAAAAAGGTAAGCTGTCAGTATGTATATTTAGTATATGACCCTAGAACCTTACTTTATCTATCTATCTATCTATCTATCTATCTATCTATCTATGTTTGTTTTATTTTGGTATCATTAATCTACAATTACATGAAGAACATTATCTTTCCTAGGCTCCCCCCTTCACCAAGTCCCCCCCACATACCCCTTCACAGTCACTGTCCATCAGCGTAGTAAGATGCTGTAAAATCACTACTTGTCTTCTCTCTGTTGCACAGCCCACCCTGTGCCCCCCACACACTATACATGCTAATCATAATGCCCCCTTTCTTCTTCCCCACCTTTGTGCCTCCCTTCCCACCCACCCTCCCCTGTCCCTTTCCCTTTGGTAACTATTAGTCCATTCTTGGGTTCTGTGAGTCTGCTGCTGTTCTGTTCCTTCAGTTTTCCTTTGTTCTTATACTCCACATATAAGTGAAATCAGTTGGTACTTGTCTCTCTCTGCCTGGCTTATTTCACTGAACATAATACCCTCTAGCTCCTCCATGTTGTTGCAAATGGTAGGATCTGCTTTTTTCTTATGGCTGACTAATATTCCATTGTGTATATGTACCACACCTTCTTTATCCATTCATCTGATGGACATTTAGGTTGCTTCCATATCTTGGCTATTGTAAATAGTGCAGTGATAAACATAGGGGTGCATCTGTCTTTTTCAAACTGGAGTACTGCATTCTTAGGGTAAATTCCTAGAAGTGGAATTCCTGGGTCAAATGGTATTTCTATTTTGAGCGTTTTGAGGAACCTCCATACTGCTTTCCACAATGGTTGAACTAACTTACATTCCCACCAGCAGTGTAGGAGGGTTCCCCTTTCTCCACAACCTCGCCAACATTTGTTGTTGTTTGTCTTTTCGATGATGGCGATCCTTAGTGGTGTGAGGTGATATCTCACTGTGGTTTCAATTTGCATTTCTCTGATGACAAGCAATGTGGAGCATCTTTTCATGTGTCTGTTCGCCATCTGAATTTCTTCTTTAGAGTACTGTCTATTCAGCTCCTCTGCCCATTTTTTAATTGGAATATTTGGTTTTTGTTTGTGTGTGAGCTCTTTATATATTTTGGATGTCAACCCTTTATCGGATCTGTCATTTATGAATATATTCTCCCATACTGTAGGATACCTTTTTGTTCTATTGATGGTGTCCTTTGCTGTATAGAAGCTTTTTAGCTTGATATAGTCCCACTTGTTCATTTTTGCTTTTGTTTCCCTTCCCCGGGGAGGTATGTTCATGAAGAAGTCACTCATGTTTATGTCCATGAGATTTTTGCCTATGTTTTTTTCTAAGAGTTTTATGGTTTCATGACTTACATTCAGGTCTTTGATCCATTTCAAATTTACTTTTGTGTATGGGGTTAGACAGTGATCCAGTTTCATTCTCTTACATGTAGCTGTCCAGTTTTGCCAGCACCATCTGTTGAAGAGACTGTCATTTCCCCATTGTATGTCCATGGCTCCTTTATCATATATTAATTGACCATATATGTTTGGGTTAATGTTTGGAGTCTCTATTCTGTTCTCCTGGTCTGTGGCTCTGTTCTTGTGCCAGTACCAAATCAGACCTTTACTTTTTAAAAACAGGTACTATTGGTGGCAACAGGGAAATGTGACGATTGTGAGTTTTTGGTAAATAGCAATCTAGTTGCCAAAGGTGTGAAATGCTTGCTCAGTCCCCTTTAGTCCAGAATTATTTGTGACTGCTTCTCTCAGTCCCCTGTGTCTTCTCTTGGAAAGGTAACAGATACTCCCTTTTATCTCAGTAAGTCTTTCTTCCTGAAACAGTCACTGAAGTTTCATGCAGCCCTCTGGCTCACTGTCTCTCCCTTTTTACCTTCTGTGAAGAAGTTTTTTAATAAATATTTATTGACTGTCCACAGGGGTATTGTTCCTGTAGAAAGCACTGCAGTCCTCAGTGTGAAATCTGTATCTCCAGTTGGCTGAATAAAGCATTTTGTGACACCTGGTACACTGTGTGTAATTCAGATGTGTGGATTATGGACAGCCTCGGCTTCATGAACCCCCAATCTACCTTTAAACATAAATTATGTTTTTTTGAAAATTTACTTTTCAAATTAATTTTTAAGTTGATCAATTGGTGACTAATCAGTATATTCATTAAGCAATCTCATTTGGATGGAAATGATGGAGAAGGAAGAGGAAAGGTGATTTCCTTTTACACTCTAATGAAAGATGAAATTAATAAGAGTTGATGTTATTAGAACTGAGCAAGGTCAATAACTAAAACTCTTAGCATTTCAAATGTGGAAGGTAAGATTGAATTTGTTGTAGTGTCATAAAGGAAAATGTTGATTTCTTTGCACTGGTAGTTTCAGACAAAGGAGCTACTTGCTAGAAATACCCACATATCACCTTGTGCCCAGAAAAATTGAAATGATTTTGATTAGCTATGGTCTGTGGGAAATGAAGCTGTGATACTAGCATTTTATGGATCTAAATTGGGCTTTGGTAAGAAATTCCAGGTTTGATGCTCTTTAGGACCCATAACCGAAAATAAGATTTACAGAGATGATTGGTAGAATACAATTTTTATGCCCTTACATAAATGCATTTAAGTTGTGAAAATATTGTCTAGAAATAGGGCATCAAGTCCTTGAAGAAAAAGAGACTTCCTAGAAGCCCTTGGGCTTTAGTAGTTGTCCTGCTTTGCATGAGACCATGTCAGTATATCCATTTTAGACTGACCTTTCAAAAGGAGAGAAATTTGCTTTCCTTTTTTTTTTTTTGCTTTTATGTCTAAATATCTATTATAGGGACATATATTTGCTGGGCATTCAAATATCTCTCATGAGTTGTTTATTGGTGAATGAAAAATGTTTTCTGAAGGGAGCAAGTAGTATGCTCTCTAAAGATAATCAGATTTATCAGTTTGAAAATATGACAATACAACTGAAGTATCTAGATTGGATGAAAACCTATGAATTATGCCTACAGAATGCTGCATCTGCTCCCTTATGTGACTTCAACTTTGGCAGTATGATGAAAGTGAATTATTAAACATTTGAAAAGCTTCACTGAATGAAAATAATCAGCAGCTTGATGAATTATGTTTAGACCTAGCACTAGAGAGGCTTCACTCGTTATAGTGCTTGTGAGCACTGAGGCCAGCTCCAGATATTTGAGGGACATTATGAAAATTTCCCCAAAGCAGTATGGTTTGGAGTTATCTGATGCATCAGTTAGTTTTAGTGCCCTCTGGCTAACGAGGCCAATGGTGGATGAGTATCAGCCATATGCTTTAAAATAAAGCAATGAGATTTGAGGCTTTAGACTTTAATTGCATTTCATTTGTCACCTGCATTGAACTTTGCTTTAGAAAACCAGACAGCATTGACCTGCCAGGGTCTATAGGGAGATTCTGCTATAATAAATCTTTATTAGGTATTACAGGATATAACAGGGACAAGCAATAAGCTAGCCAGAAAGGGAGAGGTAGATATAAGGGACATATTTTGAGCTGAAAAGGGGATAATGAGATTACACCAAAAGAAAGTTTATATCCCCCCTTGTCTTTCCTCTCTGCCACTACCTTGACCTAGCACTGAAACTTGCTTGTAGATCTCTCCTTATCTTTCCTTATTCTAGCTTCCATCACACTACCACACCCATTCATTCCTTACTTTTGAGACCCTCTTTCCTAATGGAAATTCCCTAGTAGGGTATTATATAATAAGAGAAAGACACCCAGGAAAACTGTTAGTTTTCCTTTGTTTTGTTGTATTTTTGAAAATCACTTCCTACACCTCCCGTACCCATGCTTTTTCTTTATTGATGTTAACCAAATAAAACTTCTATCAGATAATCTCTTCTCCCATATTTTTATGAAGGGACTCTAGTTAAGCATAAGCCATTTCCATACATTATTTTATGACATTGAAGATACTGTCAGAAGCCTTCTAGAAAAAAATTTGCTAAAAATACATGTGCATATTGACTATGTAGCATACAAAAACAAGCTTATACCTTTTCTTGTTTAGGTAGGGAATGAATTTTACATGGGCCTTCAGTAAATGAGCATTCTTATAGATATATTCCTCTTTGTGTGATTTACAACTTCTGTCATGAGAGACACTGCCGGTTTTTTGTAACAATGTCTAAATTTCTGTTCTTGTTGAGTCTATATCATATTTAGTTGAGTTTCTGAGTTTTATCTTTTAATTCAAACCTTTTGTATAATCTTGAATGTGTAAGTTTTTTGCACTGGCATTTACATTAGATTATAGCAGTGTAATACAGAAGTCAAAGTTAATATGTTTGGGGAAAAAGTTAATATGCTGAGATTTTTAGAAATGCTTGTAAGTGGAAACTTGCCTGAAAAAAGTGAGACTTTCATCAAGTATTTGGTTAAAGCTGTTGAGCCAAAGCAAGAATCTTTATAGATACAGATAAATGAAGGAAAATGTGGTTTTTGTATTGATTCCTAATATTATTGATTGAGGAAAAGATAACTAAAGGCAGGAGGTGAGCCTAGTTCCCAAACAGTGACAAATAGTGAAACTCATACCACTAAAGGTTTAAAAGTCTGAATGCTAGGACGTACTTGTTAAATGTCTCCTCCAATATCTATTTAGACAGTTCTGGCTTTTGAGTGCCCCTTCCTTTTCCTTTCTTGAAGAGCTTGGTAAGTAAACCTTCTAAAACTTCTTGTGATAAACCATGATTACATCCTATGGTTTTGACAACTGAAAGGTTCATTGGATTTTTATGCTGGCTGTTAAGTACAATAATCATTAGTTCATAAAAAGTATAAGAGGTCTGGCTTTCTATCTCCCTTTTTCTTTTGAATTGCAACTAAGGCAGCCTTCTCCTCTTTGAGCTTCAATCTTTCTACTCCAAGTTTTCTTAGTAATGAAATTGAGCAAACCAGTGATTGACCCATGAACCTTTAGAATGGTACAGTAAAATTGCTTCCTATAAGTTTCTGACCCAAACTCCTACTTCAAGAGTCAGCTAATATTTCTATAAAAGACCAGATAGTAAGTATGTTGAGCTTTGTGGGCCCTAAATGTCTCTGTTGCAACTGCTCAACTCTGTTCTAATACATAAGTAGTCATAGATAATAAATAAATAAATGAGTATAGTTGTGTTCCAGTAAACCTCTGTTTACAAAGACAGACTAATAATTTCTTCAAAGAGTATATATAAATAGCCAAAAAACATATGAACAGATGTTTATCATTATTAATCATTAAGGAAATGCAAATCAAAATCACTTTGTAACCTACTATGGCTGTTATTTAAGAAAAAATGGAAAATAGTAAGTGTTGGTGAGGATTTGGAGAAATTGGAACCCTTGTATATTTCTGGTTAGAATGTAAAATGGTAAAGCCACTGCGGAAAACAGTTTAGCAGTTCTTCAGAAAGTTAAACATGGGATTATCATTTGACCCAGTAATTGTACTCCCAGGTATGTACCCAAAAGAATTGAAAACAGATATTTAAATACTTAATACATAACTTTCATAGAATTACTTTTCACAGTAGCCAAAAAGGTGGAAGCAACCCATATGTCAATCAATGGATGAATTGATAATTAAATAGTGGTTTATCCATACAAAGGAATATTATTCAGCCATAAAAAGGAATGAACCTCAAAAACATTATTCCAAGTGAAAGAAGCCAGACACAAAAGATTATATAATATGTGATTCCACAATATATATGGAATATTGGATGCAATATCTAGAAAAGATTAAGCCATACAAGATAAATACAATATCCAGAAAGCAAATTAGTGGTTTCTAGGAACTGTGGGGAAAGCAGGGATGGGGAATAACTGTTTAATGTGTATCTGGTATCCTTTGGGGGTGGATAAAAATGTTTTGGAACTAGATGAAGTGATGGTTGTATAACACTGTGAATGTACTAAATGTCACTGAATTGTATACTTTAAAATGGCCAATCTTATGTTATGGGAATTTTGGCTTAATAAAAAATAAAAAATAGGTAGCCACTCTGGTTGGCCATAGTTTCCCAACCCCTGCTCTACCTATAGCTTGAGTACCTTCCATTTTCTATCTCTGTGAATTCTCTTCTTCACTGATGTCATTTTGGGTATTAGCTGTTAAGTGATAGAAAAGACTTTTCTGGCCATGGTGCAGCTTAACTACCAAGAACTGACAAAGTTTCAACACCAAAATTTTCTCTGAGGTTTTTCTGTCACTTTAGTATTTGTGATATAAAGACAGAAACAAAACTTGTGGCTACTGGTCTGAGTCAAAAAAATATGCAGAGCATGTGTGTATGTGTGTGTCTGTGTATGTACACAGAAATGCATAGCTCAAAAATTCTGTGCCTGACTCTTAGCCCCTATAACATTTATAATGGCAGATGTAAACATTAACACATCATATACAGATGAAATTCTGTATATGCATATAAATGTAAATATATAATATACATAATATTTCTGAGAGTTCTTCTTTTTCCTATAGAGCAGAGGTTGGCAAACCATGACTCTCAGGCCATATCAAACCTACCACCTACACTGGAAATTTTTTGATATAACCATATACATTTTTTAATAGCAGCTTTGTTGAGATATAACTCACATACAGTTTAGCCATTTAAATTGTACAATTCAGTGACTTTTAATATATTCCCACTTGTGCTGACATTACCACAATTAATTTTAGAAATTTTTCAACACCCCTGCAAAGAAATACAGTACCTATTAACAGTCACTCCCCACTTCCCTTAATTCCCCCAGCTGCTAACCACATTATTCTACATTATATTTCTATGGATTTGTCTATTCTGGATATAAATGAAATTATACAATATGTGGTCCTTTATGACTTCTTTCACTTACAGTGTTTACAAGGTTCACCCATGTTGTAGCATGTATCAGCACTTAATTTCTTTCAATGGCTGAAGAATAATCCATTGTTTGAAAGTACTACATTTTATTCATCCACTTATTAGCACATGAACATTTTGGTTTTTCCATCTGTTGGCTATTAGTAATGCTTCTATGAAAATCTATGTACAAGTTCTTGTGTATATTTATGCTTTTTCTTGTATATAAACATAAGAGTAGAATTACTGGATCATATATTAACTCTGTGTTTAACTGAGAAGAAAACATTGTTTTCCAAAGTGAGTGTACCGTTTTACAGTTAATGCTGGTTAAAGTCCCAGTATCTCTACATCTACCCAACACTTATTATTATCATCTGTCTTGTAAATCAAGTTTTATTGGAACAACACCACACTCATTCATTTACACAATGCCTATGACTACTTTCACAGTACAATGGCATAATTGAGTAGTTGAGAAAGACACTGTATGACTTGAAAAGCCCAAAATATTAACTATCTGGCTGTATACAAAAAAATTTGCCAATTGCTGCTAAAGAGGTATTCTTACAAAGTTAAAGTTAATCATATTTTGAATATCTTAGTATAGTTTGCTAATTAAAGGAATTCTCTAGTACGTCCCTTTGTATGACTCTCTTAAGTGGTCTACAGAAACCTATAGTTGCTTAAAACAAAGTATACCTGTGTAACTAGTATCCAAGAAACTAAATTATATCTCTTAGATAGAAATTTGATGTTTAAAAAAAGCAATTCATTATTATAGTTTATTACCAAAAGCTTTGTGATATGTGGTAAAAATAACACAAAAGGTAAGTATAGTATCAAAATATTAAATAGCAGTAAACATGACGTCCCAAAACATACAAAATGTATATCTTGGAGTATCATAGAATGGAGAGGGAAAGGTTCTGTTTTTAATGGTATGGGGAGGGAATTTTTAGGGAAAAGCCATGTTGGACAGACTTTTGAGGATAAAGCAGGTGCTAAATCTTAAACATTTCCAACTTTGTTCCCAGAAGCACCCTATAGCCAAGTGACCCCCCCTGGTTTGTTTTCTGATAAGGGAGCCAAATATAGACTGGGATGGCTAGAGATATGAAAAGCTGTTATCAAGATATTTCCCCGTTTTTTAATATGGGGAAAAAAGACTAAGTTGAGAGTGCCACCAAGATAGGGAAGGGGTGGAGTGTGGAGAAGAGTGGAAATGTGAGTCAGTCACACAGAAAACTTAATTACTTCGTCCCTGAACAGTTTTGTTTACTTTTAAATGTGTATAGATAAATAACATTGAATGTGCTAGGAAACAAAACAATCATTAAGGGGCCTTAGATTGGAGAAAGCAGGAGGAGTTAAGGAGCCTTTGCAAGAAGTTACTTTGGTTTTCTATGGCCACACAAATGTATAACTTAGCAACTGTGTTCAACTTTGAGGCAGGCTAGGGCTGCTTTATGTGATTTTAAAGTAGAACTTGTTTTAAACAGAGCCAGTTTCCTTGTAGAGGAGATATTTCTGAAGGATTTGTTAATCGAGGTGTTCCAGTGATAGAGTTCTTTTTTAAAGATACTGTAAGAAATCACAGGCCCAGGCTAGGTAACAAACCAACAAAGCAATGATGCCTGGCTTCTCTGTTATCAATTAACAAGTGAAAAGGTCTTTGATGCCAACACAGGACTCGGAGACCTGACAAACCATCTAAAATATAACCTGTCTGAACTCTGAAACTATTATTGGAGCAAAAGAACATGTACATACACACTCAAAATTAAAAAAGGTTTGAGTGACTGATATGGGATATTTTCTCCTTCTTGATTTGTACTGCAAAAT
Source organism: Manis javanica (assembly GCF_040802235.1). NCBI lineage: Eukaryota > Metazoa > Chordata > Mammalia > Pholidota > Manidae > Manis > Manis javanica. Next base: position 57,178,859 of record NC_133174.1, read on the forward strand.
TACTTCTTGTATAGAGTGAACTGAAGCTATATCAACAAATTATTTTCTGTGGATCATTCACTGGGTCCCAGAAATGGTAATTTCTTCAGAATCTGAGTCTTGCTTTGATAGGCATGAAGTATAAATGTATCTGTAGATCAACACAGAATTACAGAAGAAGAGGTAAATTAGTATATATCAGAAATAAGTTCAGTTAAAATTAGACATAGTGGAGCTGGGAGCGAGTACACTACTGTCATTGGAATTAAAACTTTAAGCAAAGTAGTGAAATAGTTCTTGTTGAGTAGAATAGGGATGGTTTCCCAGAGGAGTTGAAATTTTTGGAAAAGTGTGAGTAACAGAAGAGATACTTGGTGAGCCACAGTGGGGAATACAATCTGATTTTAGCAGAACCAGCCATAGGAGCAGAATAACCAAACAAAATAATTTATTAAATGATCACATGTGGTATGCAGAAATCATCTCAGATTCCTTGGGGCAAAGTTCAAATGAATGCCCTGGACCAGCTATCTCTATTTCCTCTCTAACCTCCTTCCTTAATATCTTACAGTATAGGATCCATCTGCTGTCACCATTCTATTCATACCAGTGTCAGTGTAATTTCAGGCTAAAATTCCCAAATCCATTAGCCTTTACCCAATTGTTGTTCTTCATGATCTCTTTGCCATACTTAATGTATCTTCTCAAAACCAGTCATTTGTCTCAGTGATACTGTGCCAAATTGGCTTTCCTTCTGCTTTTTAAAAATTGCTCCTTTTCTCCAAGAGTGGCCCAGGAAGAAACAGAAAATCTGAACAGAACAATTACCAGCAATGAAATTGAATTCGTAATCAAAAAACTCCAAAAATATAAAAGTCCAACACCAGATGGCTTCACAGCTGAATTCTACCAAATATTTAAAGAGCCAATAACCATCCTTCTTAAAGTATTTCAAAAAGTAGAAGAGGAGGGAATACTTCCAAATTTATTTTATGATACCAACATCACTATAATACCAAAACCAAAGACACTACAAAAAAAGAAAATTATAGACCAATATCGCTGATGAACATAGATGCAAAAATCCTCAACAAAATATTAGCAAACTGAATTCAAACATACATCAAAAACATCATCCATCATGACTAAGTGGGATTTATTCCATGGATGCAAGAATGGTACAATATTCATAAAACCATCAACATCATACACCACATTAACAAAAAGGATAAAAACCAATTAATCATCTTAATAAATGCTGAAAAGGCATTTGACAAAATTCAACATGCATTCATGATAAAAACTCTTACCAAAATAGATATAGAGGGTATGTACCTCAAAATAATAAAGGCCATTATGACAAACCGACAGCTAACATCATACTCAATGGTGAAATGTTGAAAGCTTTTCCTGTAAGATCAGAAACAAGAAAAGGATACCCACTCTCACCACTTCTATTTAACATTCTCCTAGAGGTCCTAGACACAGCAGTCACACATGATACAGAGAAAAAAGGCATCCAAATTGGTAAGGAAGAAGTAAATCTGTCATTTGCAGATGACATGATACTATATGTTGAAAACCCTAAAGACTCCACTAAAAAATTATTAGAGCTAGTAACTGGATTCAGAAAAGTTTCAGAATAAAAAATTAATACACACAAATATGTTGCATTCCTATATACTAACAATGAACTAGCAGAAAGAGAAATCAAGAAAACACTTCCATTGACAGTGCATCAAAAAGAATAAAATAACTAGGAATAAACCTAACCAAGGAGGTGAAATCCTATACTCTGAAAACTATAAGACACTCATGAGAGAAATTAAAGAAGACACAAATGGAAATCTACCCCATGCTCATGGATAGGAAGAATTAGTAATGTCAAAATGGCCACCCTGCCCAAAGCAATTTTCAGATTGAATGAAATCCCTATCAAAATACCAACAGCATTTTTCAATGAACTAGAGCAAATAGTTCTAAAATTCATATGGAACTACAAAAGACCCCGAATAGCCAAAACAGTCCTGAGAAAGAACAAAGCTGGAGGTATTAGAGTCCTTGACTTTAAGCTATACTACAAAGCTGCAATAATCAAAACAGTAATGGTACTGGCACAACAACAGACTTATAGGTCAATGGAAGAGAATAGAGATCCCAGATATAAACCCACACATAAGTGGTCATTTAATAAATGATAAAGGAACCAACCATGAATATACAGTGGGGAAAAGAGCCTCTTCAAGAACTGGTGTTGGGTGGGGACAGTAGTACAGCATGAAAAATATATCCAATGATTCTGTAACATCTTTCTACTTTGATAGATAATAACCACACTAGAAGGAATAAGGCTTTAATAATAAGGGTAACTGTTGAACAACTGTTTGTATATTTGAAACCAATATGAAGTTTTATATCAATGATACTTCAACAAAAAAAAGAACTGGCATTGGGAAAACTGGATAGCTACATGCAAGAGAATGAAACTATATTACTGTGTAACTCCATACACAAAAGTAAACTGGAAATGGATCAAAGTCCTAAATATAAGACATGAAACTCTTACAAAACACAACACAGACAAAAATCTCTTGAACATAAGTGTGAGCAGTTTTTTTTTTGTCACGTCTCCTTGGGCAAGGGAAACAATAAAAAATGAACAAGTGGGACTACATCAAACTAAAAATCTTCTGTGCAGCAAAAGACACCATCAGCAGAACATAAGGGCATCCAACAGTGTGGGAGAATATATTCATAAATGATTTATCTGATAAGGGGTTAACATCCAAAATATATAAAGAAGTCATTTACCTCAACACCAAAAAAAAAAAATTAAAAATGGGCAGGGGACCTTAACAGACATTTCTCCAAAGAATAACTCTGGTTGGCCAATAGACACATAAAAAGATGCTACACATCACTAATCAAGAGAGAAATGCAAATCAAAACCTCACACCAGTTGAAATGGCCACCATCCAAAAGACAAGAAGTAACAGTTGGTGAGAATGTGGAGAAAAGGGAACCCTTCTACACTGTTGGGAATGAAAATTGGTGCAGCCAAGGCAGTGGGAGGTTCCTCAAAAACCCAAAAATGGAAATACTATACAGCCCAGTAATTCCTTTTCTAGGAATTTACCTGAAGAAAACATAATCCCTTATTCAAAAAGATATATGCACACCCATGTTTACTGCTGCATTATTTATAATAGTCAAGATATGGAAGCAGCCAAAGTGTCCATCAATAGATGAATGGATAAAGAAGAAGCAGTACATACATATACACAGTGGAGTATTATTTAGCGTAACAAAAAGAAACCCTGCCATTTGCAACAACATGGATGGACCTAGAGGGTATTATGCTAAGTGAAATAAGCCAGGCAGAGAAAGACAAATACCATATGATTTCACTTATTTGTGAAACACCAAAACAAAACAAAACAAAATGAACAAAATACCGGTAGACTCAAATACACTGACAAGTGACTGATGGTTACCATGGAGGAGGGATTGGGGTGGGTGAGGGGGATAAAGGGGGACAAAAATTCTCAATCATAGTATAAGTTGGTCATGGGGATGTTAGTACAGCATGGAGAATATAGCCAATGATTCTGTAACATCTTTCTATGTTGATGATAGTAACTGCAGTAGTAGGGGTGAGGAATTTGTTGTATACTTGAAACCAATATAAGATTGTATATCAATGATACTTCAATTTTAAAAATGCCCCTTCTGTGTTGTTCTTTATTTCTTTTTTTCCCTCCTTTTCTGTATTCACTCTCGTACGACTATCTACTTTTCAATTTGCAGTTATATAGTCTCTTGTCATAGAAAGTAGACAGGTGATCTATTAATATAGTTTAACATTCCAAGTGGCTGATGGCAAGGCTTTTCTAAGTGAAGAGGGGGAAATTGAGGCAGATAGGTGCTTTATAATTTGTTAAGTCTTAAAATAATGTATTAATGTTGGGTCTAATTAGCACATAAGGTTTTTGGTTCCCAGGACTGTTTTTGAGCCCTTTAGAAGATGTTTTTCCAGGTTTATTCTATAAGCACATCTTGAGCATCTTGAACACATTTTGCTTATCAGTGTGGTGGCTGCATAACTAAATTATCCAGTCTTTCACACACTCTAATAGCTCTGATTTGTGAATATTCACATGAGTTTGGTGAATGAAAACATATAAAGGAAACCTAGTAAATCAATAAGACCTGTGCCATGAGAAGGTATTTGAAGTCCTCTTTTGGCAAGATTGTGTGTGTGCGTGTGCATGTGTGTGTGTGTGTGTGTGTGTGTGTGTGTGAGTGTGAGACTGAGAGACAGAGGAAGTTCAGATCCTACTTTTGCCTATTAAATTGCTTAGCTACATTGTTTATTTAAGCCTAATTGAGTTGATAGCACATTAATCAAGAAAGAATATCCAGTGTGTGATCAACTCAGTGTGTAAAATAGTCTGCTTCTAGGAGTCTCTTAATACATGTAGCATACCTTGTATATTTAGTTAAGACTATTTGGGTCCAAAAGTGTAGCAGGACAGCAAATGAATCATCTGGCAACCAAATGTTGTTGTTATCAAATTGTGAGATATGTTTAACATTAACCAGTCTGTCTTCTTGGAGTGGAGCTGAGCTTCTAGAGAGTCTGCTTCACATTGTAATATTGAACTACAGCATTGGTGCCAGCTGTTTCTCTGTAGTTCAGGGTGCCTCATAGAATTTCCTGGATGAATAGTAAATTTTGGAAGCCAGTAATTTTCTTGTTACTTATTTTTGGTTTACTTAACAAATGCTCTAAATTTGTGTAATATTTCTACACACACAAATACCCCAAAACAGGAAATTGAAGTAATTTGATAAGAGAAATACAGTACTTTGTTTTTTATTTAAATAAAATATCACCTTTTGAAGGGCATATATGTATGTATTTAATTTGTGCCCATGAAGATGTGCCTTCTTTAAGCTTTTTTCTTTTATTATGGAAAATTCAAACATATACACAAATAGAATAGTATAATGGACTCACCATGTATTTATACATCCCTCAGCTTCAGCAACTATCAACTCATGGTCATTTTTTTAAATTGGAAAATTAATTATGGATTCTCTATTTACACCTAAACTTGACAGAGCTTAGAGATAATTTGGAAAGTTCTAGAGAACTTAAGAGATAATTTGGGAAGTTCTGGAGTTCATTATAATAGAAAAATAATAAAATATATATATACATTAGTGCAAATCCCTTTTAAAGTGCTAGATTTGTGTTAAATGCTTAATTATCACAAAACCCAATTTTAAGAGAACTATATTATTGCAATTCTATATACAAAAATTAATCTGAGGCACATAAAGGTAAAGTAATGTATCTAAGGTACCCTGCTTGTAAATGACAGAATTGGTATTTGATCCCAGGAAACCTGGCTCCAAAAATCAATGTTCTTAACCACCATAAGAGGGGTAAGATGGGGAAAATAAATATGATATCAAAGTAAAGGTCAATCAGAAATGAAAACTGTGTTGTATGAAGTTATAATGTATGCTAATAGGCAAATTCTAATTTTATAAAAATTGGATTACCTTAACTTTTCAGTGCTGTATCTGGTTCACAAAGCAAAGCATACCTGTAGATTGAAAGGGAACCTGTTTAAGATGGCAGAAATCCTCTGCTACAAATTTTATTTTGTAGTCCATTCCATCATACCATTTTGTCCTTATCAACTAAGATCCCTTTAGCTACAGAAAAACAACTCCAAGTAACAAAATGCCCAGCTCCAAGTGGATTAAACAAAACAAAATATCTTTACATAAATCTTGGTAAGGGGCTCACTATTTGCACCTATCATTCCTGTATTTTTCCCTCGACAAACATTTTTTCTATATATATATTGAACAAATGTATATATTTTAACGTTTCACTCAGAAATGCTTGAGTTGAAATCTGAAGGATAAATAGGAATTAACTAGGGAAAGAAAGGAGTGACTAGGAAATATTCTGGACAAACAAAACACTCTGTGCCAAGACAGAGTAGCATAAAAAAGCATGGTATATTCAAGGGACTGAGAGAAGACTGGTGAGGCAAGAGGAGGAGGAGGAGGAGGAGGAGGAAGAGGAGGAGGAAGGGGAAGGGAGGGGTGAGGGGGACGGGGAAGAATAAGAAAAGAAGAAGAGGAGGAGGGGGCAGGAGGAGGAGGAGAAGAAGAAAGAAGAAGAAGAAAACACTAGGTTTGAGATGTAGGCAGAGGTCAGATTCTGCAGGGTTGTAAGCTATAGTGAGGGTTTTAGCCTTTAGCCTAACATTGATTGGAAGCTATTTAAGACCCTTAAGTAAGGGATACTGTGATCAGCTTCACATTAAATTTTTTTAAACATTTTATTTGGAAATAATTTAGACCCACAAGACGTTTCAAAAATAGTACAGGGAGAACCAGTGTACCCTTTACAGATATTCCTCCAGTGCTAAAATCTTAAATAACCATAGTACAATTACCAAAACCAGGAACTGGTTTTGATATAATACTAAAAACTAAACAATAGAGTTTTTTTTTTGTATTTCAGCAGTTAGCCAAAAGAGTTTAAAAGATCCCTGTGGCAGCAGTTTAGAGAATGTTTTAGAAGACTCGAGAGTATGTGAGACTAGTAGGAGGCTATTGCAATTGATGAGGTGAGGTAATGGTGGCTCAAACTAGGGTGTTGGCAGTGAAAACACTGAAAATTAGATTCAATAGATATTTAGGAGACAAAAATTAGATTCAGTATATATTTCAGAGGTAAAATAAACAAGACTAGTGATTCATTTACTGGGTTGTTGAGAGAAGAAAAGTTAAGGATGAATTCTAGGTTTCTGGCTTGGGGAACTGGATAGAAGGTGGTGCTATTCACCAAGATAAAGACTAGATTTGTAGGGGGAAGATCAGAAACTCACCCTTGGATAAATAGAACTGTTGAAAAAGCACTTGGATGTGAAACTCTGAAGCCCAAAGAGGGGATACTTAGTATTCTGTAGTATGGATGTATCATGATATATTTAATAATGTATTCCTGTTAGACGTCAGAATTGTTTCCAAGTTTTTCCTCTTACCAATAATGCTGCTGCAGTAAGCATAATTGTAGCTCAATCTTTGTGTATATCCTTAATCATTTCCTCAAGATAAATTCCCAGAAATGTAATTTCTGAGCCAAAGAAAATATGTTTTATTTTTAATGCTACTCTCTAAATCTTTATAAAACAACCTGATACCTTATTAGCAGTTTTTAAGCTGTAGTAATTGATATGGAAGATCTTGTGATCTTTTGGTAGATTGTAATACTGCTGTTGAGCTCCAACAGACATCATAACAAACGAAAAAAGTTTGTGGTGCTGTCTGTGGAATCAGTGGGTTCCCAGGCATGGAATAAAGTTGACTATTCTAAGAAAGGCTAAAGGCTAGTCAATAATGGAAAGGAGAAAATTATGCAAAGGAAAAGCAGTGTAAGAAGTTCTGCCTGCCACTGATAAAGTATGTTGTGATAGTAACCATGTTAATCCAATCCTAACTATGTATTTTTATTTAAAGTATTAAAGAATTTCTCTGCTTTTTTAGGAAAGTAAATTTCATTTCTATAGAATTTATTCTATATCAAACTTTTGTTCCTTGAAGCAAAACATATTTGAGAAGTTACTCTTAGAGAGACTCATAAAGTCTCATATTTTAATGACCTCTACACATTTACCAATGCCAGAACCATGTTGCACATGGGAGTGTTGTGGAGACTTTTTTTAATACTTAAAAGGTCATGCACAGTTTCAGATTAGATACAGGGAGTGCCTTGTTTAACCACAATTATGATGTGTCCTTTGTTGGCTAGAGCAGAGCCTAACAACTAAGTAGAATGAATAATGTTTCCTGTGTGCAGTATATTCTTTGAAACATAACAGCAGTGCAGTGGAAAAACATTAAAACAATACTTTTGAAAATTGAGCTAAAAGTTGAGGAAAATGTATTTTTGACTTTGGAGTACAGAAATGCTTCAGATAAACCAATGATTGACCCTAACATAAGAAACTGATAAATTTGACACAATAAAATTTTTTATTTCTGTTCATCAAAAGACAACATTAAAACATGTAAAGAGAACATACAAAATGGGAGAATATGTTTGTAACAGATATAACAGGATTTTTACCTACAATATATAAAAAATTTATCAAATCAGTTAAAAAAGACACCCATTAGAAAAATGGCTTGAATAGGCAGTTCACAGAAAAGAAAACATACATGATCAATAAATAGGAAAAGACTCATTTTCACAAGCAATCAGGAAAATGCAAATTAATACTAAGTTAACATTTCATGCCTATCAGATGTGCAAAAGTTACCAAGTCTTATGGTCCCACTTTCTGGCCAGAATGTAGAACACTGAGACATTTTCTACACTGCAGGTGGTGGAAGTGTGAATAGGTACAGCCACTTTGGAGAACAGTATGGCAATATCTTATAAAAGCTGAAGATGTATATAAACAATGATGCAGTACTTTTACTTCTAGGTGAGTTCCTGGCAATATTCTCTCATGGTAAATCAGGCTACATTCACATGGATCCATTTTTAAAGGCGCATTGTTTATAACAACAAGTAGTTGAAAATAACTTAAATCTCCATGATTAGGGAAATGGATAAATAAATTATGGTGAACTTATGCAGTGAAATACTATGCAGTAGAAGAAAATGAAAGAAAATGAATGAACTACACAAATAACATAGATGACTATCACAGTGTTGACCAAAAAGTTGCAGAATACTACATGTATGTAATGGAACAGTTTATATAAAATATGAAGATATCCCAAACAATTCTATGTATTTCTTAGAAATACATATTTTACTTAGAAGTGTATATAGAAAGGCATGGAAATGATAAACATAAAATTCAAGATGGTATTGAACTGTTGGATAAAGAAGGGCAAGGTGATCAGTGATGAGGTATGCAATAGGAATTCGACTGTATTCACAAAGTTTTATTTCTTGAGTTGTAAGGCAGTTAATTTTTTTGTGTGCCTTTATATAACTTTTAAACATTAAAAAAATTTTTTTAAGAGTGTTACATTGGAATATAAGTTGGTCCAGGGACAGTAGTGTAAAATGGAGAATATAGTCAATGATTCTATAGTATCTTTCTATGTTGATAGTTAGTAACCACACTAGAGGAGGTGAGGATTTAATAAATGAATAATTGTTGAACAACTGTGTTGTACATTTTGAAATGAACATGATTGTATATCAATAATACTTCAATAGAAAATAAAAATAAATTTAAGAGACTATTAGATTGGATTTAGAATCAGGAGGAGACTCTAGCTTGCCAACAACCAACTGTATGACCTTAGGTAAGTCACTTTCCAGAGAGAACTGGAATAATTATTATGACAGAAAAGTTGACCCTGTTTAAGTCCACTATCAGACTATAATAACCACTTGCCAATGATGGTCTGGGAATATATCTGTGCCATTTTTCTCAGTTTCATCAAAATTCATTAAAATAAAAAGAAAATTATGCATGAAGGCCACACAATACTAAAGCAAAACCTTTACAATGTCAGAAACCTTGCCTTTCGTATAGCACATACCTGGCCACACTGTGCTTAGATTGTTTTGATTCTTTTATTCTATCCCTGGCCACAATGATATATTATAGGCAAGTACTAGGCCTAGAAATAGAAGGTTCGACATGATTGAAAAGCAGCTGCCTTAAAGTCCTGAAGAAAGCAAACCTAAGTAATCATAGAGAAGATTCAGTAGATGCTGTTCCTTCCTTTGGTATGTTAAGATTTTTGAGGGTAGCTGAAATAATTATTTATAGCTGATACAGACATGTATTAAGATTTCTGAGATCCAGAAATAACAACCCCTCTCTGAACAATGTACTAAAATGAATTTTGGGAGGATTCTAAACATGGTGGCGAGAATAGGGTGGCAGAAATCTCCTTCCAAAACCATATACATTGTGAAAATACAAGCAAATACAACTATTCCTAAAAGAGTGACTGGAAGATACAGTACATGAGCCAGGCTACATCTCACATTAGAAAACCCAACAACATCTCATGGAAAAGGGTAAGATACAAAGCTGTGACCCAGCGGGATCTGAGCACTCCCCCTACCTCAGCTCACTGGTGGAAGTAAAAGAATCAGAGTGGGGAGGGAGGGGAAGCACAAGACTGCTGAATAACCAGCCCTAGTAATCTGCACTGGGAGCACAGACAAACATTGCATGGGGCACTGGATATTAGAGGAGAAGAAAAGCAAAATCTGAGATTAAGACTGTGAACAGATTCCCACACTGGCTGCCCTGGGACAAAAGAAAAGCACGTGCTTTAAAAGTCTTAAAGGGACAAGGATATAACAGGTGGAAAAAATTGGCCTCACACACTAAGCCCAGCAGGCTGGGAACTTTAAGGAACTTCAGGTGCCCTAACTTCCTGGGTGGCAACGCAGCTCTGAACCCCCTCATGGCTATAGGTAGCCTGCTGTTCCTTCCCCACCGCCAGCATTGCAAGCAAATCGGATGATCCACCATTACTGCGGAAGAACTGGGGAGGAGCGCTGCCAACAGGAACCACACAGCTTAAGAGAGAGGCTTCTCCCTGCATGCAGCTAATGGACCCAGACCCAGAGGCTGCTCCCTGGGTGCGGTTCACTGGCACAGACAGCAGAGACCAGCACAGAGTCTGGAAGGCAGGAAGGGCCTTTGTTCATGGGGCAGAACACACACCACTCACCTACGATCCCCGCCACTGCCTTAGGGGATGCCAAGGGCTGCCCAGGCCACCGCAGCTCAGGGGAATAACCTAGAGGCTGCTCCCTGCACAGGGTTGATGGGCACAAACAGAAGAGATAGGCACGGAGACCGGGAGGCACAAAGGGGCTTTGCTCTTGTGGCAGAACATGCAGTGCTGAACTGCAACCCCAGCCATTGCCTTAGGCCATCTTGAAAGCCACCCCGCCCTTGGCAGCTTAGGGGATTAACCCAGAGGCCGTTCCCTGTGTGCAGTTAACCAGGACAGACAGCGGAGACAGGCAAGGTGACCAGCAAGCAGGAAGGGACTTGGTTCTCCCACCTGACACACATGCCACTCACCGGCGACAACTCCAATGACCATAAAAAGGAAACAATCTAGTTCAGGCCAAAATCCCTCAAACACCAGAGAGAGAGATTGGTAAGACTGAAATCACCAATCATCCTGAGAAATTCAAAATAAAAGTCATAAGCATGCTGATGGAGCTACAGAGAAATATTAAAGAGCTCAGGGATGAATTCATGAGGGAGATAACAGAAATGAAACAAAAAATGGAAGGATTTAAGAGCAGTCTGGATGAGGTGGAAGAGACTGTTAGTGGAATAGACATCAGAAAAGAGGAATACAGAGAAGTTGAAGCAGAGAGATAAAAGGATCTCTAGGTAATGAAAGAATATTAAGAGAACCATGTGACCAATCCAAACAGAACAATATTTGCATTATAGGGGTACCAGAAGAAGAAGAGAGAGAAAAAGGGATAGAAAGTGTCTTTGAAGAAATAATTGCTGAAAACTCCCCCAAGCTGGGGAAGGAAATAGTCTCTCAGACCATGGAGGACCACAGAATTCCCAACACAAGGGAACCAAGGATGACACCACCAAGATATATAATAATTAAAATGGCAAAGATCAAAGACAAGGACAGAGTATTAAAGGCACTTAGACAGAGAAAAAAGATCACCTACAAAGGAAAACCCATCAGGCTATCATCACACTTCTCAACAGAAACTTCACAGGCCGGAAGAGAATGGCATGATATATTCAATGGAATGAAACAGAAGGGCCTTGAACCAAGAATACTGTATCCAGCAAGATTATCATTTAAATTTGAAGGAGGGATTAAACAATTCCCAGATAAGAAAACGTTTAGGGAATTTATCAACAACAAACCATCTCTACAGTGTATTTTAAAGGGACTTCTCCAGATGGAAGTATGCCTAAGGCTAAATAGCTCTCACCAGAGAAAATAAAACCACAGAAAAGAAAGTAGACCAACCAAATACTAACTAAATGCAAAATAAAATCAGCTATCCACAAAATCATTCAAGGGAAACACAAAGAGTACAGAATAAAACACCTAACATAAAGAGTGGTGGATGAATAAAAATAAGGGAGATAAATAAAGAATCTTCAGACTGTGTTTATAATAGCGTAATACATGAGTTAAGTAAAACAGTTAGACAGTAAAGAGGCTGCCCTTGAACCTTTGATAATCATGAATCCAAAGCCTGAAATGGCAATAAGTACATATCTATGATAATCACCCTAAATGGAAATGGACTGAATGCACCAATCAAAAGACACAGAGTAATAGAATGGATAAAAAAGCATGACCCATCTATATGATGCCTACGAGAGACTCACTTCAAACCCAAAGACATGCACAGACTAAAAGTCAAGGGATGAAAAACATATTACATGCAAAAATAGGGAGAAAAAAGCAGCTGTTGCAGTACATGTATCAGACAAAATAGACTTCAAAACAAAGGAAATCACAAGAGACAAAGAAGGACATTACATAGTGATAAAGGGGTCAGTCCAACAAGAGGATATAAACCTTATAAATATACATGCAACCAACACAGGAGCACCTACATATGTGAAACAAATACTAACAGAATTAAAGGAGGAAAGAGAATGCAATGCATTCATTTTAGGAGACATCAACGCACCACTAACTCCAAAGGACAGATCAACCAGGCAGAAAATAAGTAAGGACACAGAGACACTGAACAACATATTAGAACAGAAGGCCCTAGCAGACATCTACAGAACTGTATACCCAAAAGCAGCAGGATACACATTCTTCTCAAGTGCACATGGAACATTTCCCAGAATAGACCATACACAAAGCCACAAAAAGAGCCTCAGTAAATTCACAAAGATTGAAATTGTAACAACCATCTTCTCAGATCACAAATGTATAAAATTAGAAATAAATTGTACAAAGGAAAAAAATGGCTCACAAACAACATGAATGCTTAACAACATGCTCCTAAATAATCAGTGGATCAGTGACCAAATTCAAACAGATATCATGCATTATATAGACACAAATGAAAACAACAGCACAATGCCCCACCTTCTGTGTGATGCAGTGAAGGCAGTTCCAAGAGGAAAGTATATAGCAATCCAGGCATATTTTTAAAAGGAAGAAGAATCTCAAATGAATAGTCTAAATTGACAATTATTGAAACTGGAAAAAGAAGAACAAATGATACCCAAAGACAGCAGGAGGAAGGACATAATAAATATCAGAGAAGACATAAATAAAATTGAGTACAATAAAATGATAGAAACAATGAAAGCAAGAGCTGGTTCATCAAAAAAATAAACAAAATAGATAAACCCTCTAGCCAGAATTAAGAGAAGAAGAGAATCTTCACACATAAACAGAATTAGAAATGAGAAAGGAAAAATCCCAATAGACACCACAGAAATACAAAGAATTACTATGAAATAATAATTGAATACTATGAAAATCTGTATGCTAACAAACTGGATAACCTAGAAGAAATGGACAACTTTCTAGAAAAATACAGCCATCCAACACTGACCCCAGAATAAACAGAAAATCTAAACAAACCAGTTACCAGCAGTGAAATTTAATCAGTAATCAAAAAACTACCCAAGAACAAAACCCACTGAACAGATAGATTCACTGCTGAATTTTATCAGACATTTAAAGAAGTCATAATACCCATTTTCCTTAAAGTTTTCCAAAAGAAAGGGGGAGAGAATACTTCCAAACTCATTCTATGGAGCCAGCATCACTCCAATACCCAAACGAGGCAAAGACACCGCAATAAAAGAAAACTACAGACCAACATCCCTGATGAACATAGATGCAAAAATACTCAACAAAATATGGGCAAACCGAATTCAAAAATACATAAAGAGGTTCATACACCATGATCAAGTGGGATTCATCTAAGGGATACAAGGATGGCACAACATTCGAAAATCCATCCACATCATCCACCACCTCAAGAGAAAGAAGGACAAAAACCACATGATCATCTCCATAGATGTTGAAAAAACATTTGACAAAATTCAACATCCATTCATGATAAAAACTCTCAACAAAATGGTTTTGGAGGGCAAGTACCTCAACATAATAAAGGCCATATATGACAAAACCACATCCAACATTATACGTAACAGAGATAACCTGAAAGCTTTTTCCTAATGTGGGAAGAAGACAAGGATGCCCACTCTACCCACTTTTATTCAACATAGTATTGGAGATCCTCACCACAGTAGTCGGACAACACAAAGAAATAAAAGGTATCCAGATTGGCAAGGAAGAAGCCACACTGTCAGTGTTTGCAGATGACATGATATTGTACATGAAACACCCTAAGGAATACACTGCAAAACTACCAGAACTAATACCGCCATTCAGCAAAGTTGCAGGATAAAAAGTTAATACCCAGAAATCTGTTACATTCTTAAATACTAATGATGAGCTAGTAGAAAGAGAATCAGGGAAACAGTTCCATTTGCAATTGTATTAAAAAGCATAAAATACCTAGGAATAAACCTAACCAAGGAAGTGAAAGACCTATACCCTGAATACAACAAGACACTCTTAAGAGAAATTAAAGAAGACACTAACAAATGTAAACTCGTCCCATGTTTTTGGTTTGGAATTATTAATATAGTCAAAATGCCCACCCTGCCTAAAGCAATCTACAGATTCAATGCAATCCTTATTAGAAGACCAACAGGATTATTCAATGAACTGGAACAAATAGGTCTAAAATTCATATGGAACCACAAAAGACCCTGAATAGCCAAAGCAATCCTGAGAATGAAGAAAAAAGCAGGTGGGACTCTTGCTTCCTATCTTCAAGCTCTACTACAGAGCCACAGTAATCAGGACAATTTGGTTACTAGCACAAGAACAGACCCACAAACCAATGAACAGAACAGGAATCCAGATGTTTACCCAAGCATACATGGTCAGTTAATACACAATAAGGGAGCCATGTACATACAATGGAGAAATGACAGCCCCTACAACAACTGGTGCAGCCAAAACTGGACAGCTACAAGGAAGAGAATGAAACTGGATTACTGTCTAACTCCATACACAAAAGTAAACTTGAAATGGATTAAAGACCTGAATGTAAGTCACGAAACCCTTAAACTCTTAGAAGAAAACTTAGGCAAAATTCTCTTAAATATAAACATTGGCAAATTTTTCATGAACATATCTGCACTGGCAAGGGAAACAAAAGCAAAAATGAAGAAGTGGGACTATATCAAACCAAAAAGCTTCTGTTCAGCAAAGGACACCATCAAAAGAGCATAAAGGCATCCTACAGCAATGGAGAATATATTCATAAATAACATACCCAATGAAGGGTTGACATCCAAATTATGTAAAGAGCTCACACACCTCAACAAACAAAAAGCAAATAAGCCAATTAAGAAATGGGCAGAGGATCTGTACAGACACTCCTCCAAAGAATAAATTCAGATGGTCAACAGGTACATGAAAAGATGGTCTACATCGTTAATCATCAGAGAAATGCAAATTAAAACCATAATGAGATATCACCTCACACCAGTTAGGGTGGCCAACATCCAAAAGACAAACAGCAACAAATGCTGGCAAAGATGTGGAGAAAGGGGAACCCTCCTATGCTGCTAGTGGGAATGTAAATTAGTTTAACCATGTGGAAAGCAGTATGGAGCTTCCTCAAAAAACTAAAAACAGAAATTCCATTTGACCCACTAATTCCACACCTAGGAATTTACCCTAAGAGTGCAGGATCCCAGATTCAAAAAGATATATGCACCCCTGTATTTATCTCAGCACTATTTACAATAGCCAAGAAATGGAAACCATCTAAGTGTCCATCAGCAGATGAATGGATAAAGAAGATGTGTACATATACACAATGGAATATTATTCAGCCATAAGAAGAAAACAAATCCTACCATTTGCAACAACATGGACATAGGTAGAGGGTATTATGCTCAATGAAATAAGCCAGTCAGAGAAAGACAAATATCACATGATTTCACTTATCTATGGAGCAAAAGAAGGAAGTGAAATGAATGAACAAAACAGCAGCAGAATCACAGAACCCAAGAATGGACTAACAGTTACCAAAGGGAAAGGGACTGGGGAGGAAGAGTGGGAAGGGAGGGATGAGGGGAAAAGGGGGCATTATGATTAACACACATAATATAGGGGGAGGGAAATGGTGACAGAGGTATAGCACAGAGAACACAAGCAGTGACTCTATAGGATCTTACTATGCTGACAGACACTGACTGTAATGGAGTATGTGGTGGGAACTTGATAACTGGGAATCTGGTAACCACATGTTCATGTAATTGTAAATGATACCAAAATTATAAATAAATAAATAAAATGCATTTTGTCTTATCATTTGAAAAAGATAATTAAAAAGGGTTATTTATCAAGTTTGATCTGGAAAAAATGTTATTTCTTGGATGTAAAGTAGTAACGATTTCTGATTATTTGTTTTGAGGTATATAACTGAAAGTTTCATAGAAATCAAAGTTAGAAACAGTTATTTAGTCTACTGAGAAGGGTGAGTTTATGATTTGATCATTATTTCCACATATATGAAGTGTTATTACAAAAGGAAGTTAACCACCAGTTATTCTCTGGTGAAGACAAAGCTAAAAGAAATAATCCTAACTATACTAGAAGTGCTAGATTGTATTTCAGGAGAAACTGCTCAATATTGAGTTTTATTAAATACTTGATCAGTCAACTAAGGGATACAGCTAAATTTCCTGAAAGCATTATGAAACAAAATAGGAAGTCACCTAACATGATTGGCTAGTAGAAATGATCGGTCATGTATGAATCCCACTTGGTCATGGTGTATGATGCTATTGAATTATTTTTGAATTTGGTATGCTAATATTTTCTTGAGTATTTCTGCATCTACGTTCATCAGGGATATTGGTCTTTAGTTTTCTTTTTTGGTGTGGTCTTTGCCTGGTTTATGCATTAGGGTGAGGTTGGCTTCATAGAATTAGTTTGGGAGTATTCCCTCCTCTTCTATTTTTTGGAAAACTTTAAGGAGAATGGGTATTATGTCCTCTCTGTATGTCTGATAAAATTCCGAGGTAAATCCATCTTGCCCAGGGGTTTTGTTCTTTGGTAGTTTTTTGATTACCGCTCCAATTTCGTTGCTGGTAATTGGTCTGTTTAGATTTTCTCTTTCTTTCTGGGTCAGTCTTGGAAGGTTGTATTTTTCTAGGAACTTGTCCATTTCTCCTACGTTTCCCAGCTTCTTAGCATATAGTTTTTCATAGTACTCTATAATAATTCTTTGTATTTCTGTGGGGTCCGTCGTGATTTTTCCTTTCTTGTTTCTGATTCTGTTGATTTGTGTTCTCTCTTTTGCTCTTAATAAGTCTGGCTAGAGGCTTATCTATTTTGTTTATTTTCTCGAAAAAACAGTTCTTGGTTTCATTGATTTTTGCTATTGTTTTATTCTTCTCAATTTTATTTATTTCTTTTCTGATCTTTATTATGTCCCTCCGTCTGCTGACCTTAGGCCTCATTTGTTCTGCTTTTTCCAGTTTTGATAATTGTGACATTAGACCATTCATTTGGGATTATTCTTCCTTCTTTAAATATGCCTGGATTGCTATATACTTTCCTCTTAAGACTGCTTTTGCTGTATCCCACATAAGTTGGGGCTTTGTGTTGTTGTTGTCGTTTGTTTCCATATATTGCTGAATCTCAATTTTAATTTGGTCATTGATCCATTGATTATTTAGGAGCGTGTTGTTAAGCCTCCATGTGTTTGTGAGCCTTTTTGCTTTCTTTGTAAAATTTATTTCTAGATTTATGCCTTTGTGGTCTGACAAGTTGATTGGTAGGATTTCAATCTTTTGGAATTTACTGAGGGTCTTTTTGTGGCTTAGTATGTGGTCTATTCTGGAGAATGTTCCATGTGCACTTGAGAAGAATGTGTATCCTGTTGCTTTTGGATGTAGAGTTCTATAGATGTCTATTAGGTCCATCTGTTCTAGTGTGTTGTTCAGTGCCTCTGTGTCCTTACCTATTTTCTGTCTGGTGGATCTGTCCTTTGGAGTGAGTGGTGTGTTGAAGTCTCCCAGAATGCATGCATTGCATTCTATTTCCTCCTTTAGTTCTGTTAGCATTTGTCTCACATATGTTGGTGCTCCTGTATTGGGTGCATATATATTTATAATGGTTATATCCTCATGTTGGACTGAGCCCTTTATCATTATGTAATGTCCTTCTTTATCTTTTCTTACTTTCTTTATTTTGAAGTCTGTTTTGTCTGATACTAGTATTGCAACACCTGCTTTTTTCTCTCTGTTGTTTGCATGAAATATCTTTTTCCATCCCTTGACTTTTAATATGTGCATATCTTTGTGTTTGAGGTGAGTCTCTTGTAAGCAGCATATAGATGGGTCTTGCCTTTTTATCCATTCTATTACTCTTTGTCTTTTGATTGGTGCATTCAGTCCATTTACATTTAGGGTGATTATTAAATAGTATGTACTTATTGCCATTGCAGGCTTTAAGTTTGTGGATACCAAAGGTTCATGGTTAGCTTCTTTACTATCTTACAATCTAAACTTAACTCACTTATTATGCTATTATGAACACAGTCTGATGATTCTGTATATCTCTCCCTTCTTATTCCTCCTCCTCCCTTCTTCACATGATAGGTGTTTTTTTCTGTGCTCTTTTTAGGAGTGCTCCCATCTAGAGCAGTCCCTGTAAGATGCCCTGTAGAGGTGGTTTGTGGGAGGAATATTCCCTCAACTTTTGCTTGTCTGAGAATTGTTTAATCCCTCCTTCATATTTAAGTGATAATCGTGCCGGATACAGTATTCTAGGTTCGAGGCCCTTTTGTTTCATTGCATTAAGTATATCATGCCATTCTCTTCTGGCCTGTAGGGTTTCTGTTGAGAATTCTGATGATAGCCTGATGGGTTTTCCTTTGTAGGTGACCTTTTTTTTTTTTTTTTAGAGGGCATCTCTAATATTTGTTGATC
This sequence comes from Manis javanica, assembly GCF_040802235.1. Taxonomy (NCBI): domain Eukaryota; kingdom Metazoa; phylum Chordata; class Mammalia; order Pholidota; family Manidae; genus Manis; species Manis javanica. The sequence continues at coordinate 57,197,917 of NC_133174.1, forward strand.
AAATGGTTGTTAACAACAATAAAATTCTGTATTGGGGACTCAATGCGCAATCATTAATCAAACCCAAGCCCAATTCTCAACAGTCTCCAACCTTCTGAAGCAATACGAGCAAGTTATTACATAGTGAACAAATTCTTACATAGTGAATAAGTTCTTACATGGTGAACAGTGGAAGGGCAGTCATCACAGAAACTTTCGGTTTTGATCACGCATCATGAACTATAAACAATCAGGTCAAATATGAATATTCGTTTGATTTTTATACTTGATTTATAAGTTAATCCCACATTTCTCCCTTACTATTATAGTTATTATTATTATTATTATTAATAAAATGCTGAAGTGGTAGGTAGATGCAAGATAAAGGTAGAAAACATAGTTTAGTGCTGTAAAAGGGCAAATGTAGATGACCAGGTGTGTGCCTATAATACTATGTATTACTCCAAGCTAGACAAGGGCAGCAAAACATCCACGGATGCAGATTTCTCTCAAAACAGGAGGGGTGAGGTTCTGAGCCTCACCTCTGTTGATCCCCAATTTCTCGCCTGATGGCCCCCCTGCGACTGTGCCTGTCTTAGGTTGTTCCTCCCTTGAGGAATGTTACCCATCTCTGAGTAACCAGTCATCTTCCAGGGCCATACACGGGAATGTAAAGTTGGTAAGTGAGAGAGAAGCCTTATTGTTTGAAAAGGTTAGTTTTTTACTTCTTTGCAGATTTATGCCCTGTGGCTTCTATGCCCAGCATTTGTCTTGAGGTATCTTTACCACTTGGAAGAATTGTGATACACAGTAAATTCAATATGAGGCACGAATTCTATTTAGAGTTGTAATTAGGAAGGAAGAAGAAAAGCTATAGAAGTAGCAAGCGGAAGAAAACATGGGAAGATTGATTATTTCTTTGACATATCTTCTTGTAGAGTAGCATAAGCATGTATAGGTTTTAAACTACTAATTAAATTGTGTACACACATTAATATAATAGGAATCCAGCTACATAACCAAAGCAGACCTACAATTACCAGCCATCTCCAGTGAAACCAAAAAACCAGTTAGGCACCCTAGGCATTTGTGAAAACTTATCAATGATATGATGGATATGGTCTAACTGAATTTGAATAGTTTGAGGAAAATCAGACAAATTAAAACAACAAATGCCTGGGAACTGTTCACATACCATATGTTGTTTTAACAGTAGATATTCTATAGTCGCAAGAGTATGGAGCACTGCAACTTGCACTTCTCCTAATTCTTAGTTGAGTTCCAACAGTAGAGATCCAGTCAAATTTGTTGTTTTACTGTATGCACTGGCCAGCATAGACATCTCCTTCATTCCAATGGCACGTCCGGGAACCAGTGGAATGAACACAGCTACAACTGCAACAGCACAAGGATCTTTGTTGAAGGTTTTTGATGATCATCTTCTGGAATGACTCTTCCACAGAATGTTGATGTTGGAAGTTCTTCATATCGTTTCTTAATTAGTTTTCTAGGTGGCCAAAGTAGGCTTTGATCTTCTGTACGAACAGAAACAAACCCTTTGCCCATACTTTGATATGCACTTTATACCATTGTGAAGAACTTATTGGAGATCACCACACAAGAACTGTTTTTTTTGTTATCATTAATCTACAATTACATGAAGAATACTATGTTTACTAGGCTCTCCCCTAAACCAGGTCCCCCCTACAAACCCCCTTACAGTCACTGTCCATCAGCATAGCAAAACGCCGCAGATTCACCACATGTCCTCTCTGTGTTGTACAGCCCTACCCTTTCTCCCACACTGCCCACATTATGCATGCTAATCACAATACCCCCTTCTTCATCCCCACCCTTATCCCTCCCATCCCACCCATCCTCCCCAGTCCTTTTCCCTTTGGTACCTTTTAGTCCATACTTGGGTGCTGTGATTCTGCTGCTGTTTTGTTCCTTCAGTTTTTCCTTTGCTCTTACACTCCACAGATGAGTGAAATCATTTGGTACTTCTCTTTCTCTGCTTAGCTTATTTCACTGAGCATAATACCCTCTACCTCCATCCATGTTGTTGCAAATGGTAGGATTTGTTTTCTTAGGGCTGAGTAATATTCCGTTGTGTATATGTACCATATCTTCTTTATCCATTCATCTACTGATGGACACCTAGGTTGCTTCCAATTCTTGGCTCTTGTAAATAGTGCTGTGATAAACATAGGGGTGTATCTGTCTCTCTGAAACTGTAGTGCTGTGTTCTTAGGGTAAATTCCTAGGAGTGGAATTCCTGGGTCAAATGGTAAGTCTATTTTGAGCATTTTGATGCACCTCCATACTGCTTTCCACAATGGTTGAACTAATTTACATTCCCACCAGCAGTGTAGGAGGGTTCCCCTTTCTCCACAGCCTCACCAACATTTGTTGTTGTTTGTCTTTTGGATGGTCGCCATCCTTACTGGTGTGAGGTGATACCTGATTGTGGTTTTAATTTGCATTTCTCTGATAATTAATGATGTGGAGCATCTTTTAATGTGTCTGTTGGCCGTCTGTATTTCTTTTTTGGAGAACTGTCTGTTCAGTTCCTCTGCCCATTTTTTAATTATTTGTTTTTTGTTTGTTGATGTGGGTGAGCTCTTCATATATTTTGGATATCAAGCCTTTATCAGATCTGTCATTTTCAAATATATTCTCCCATACTGTAGGGTTCCTTTTTGTTCTGTTGATGTTGTCTTTGGCTGTACAGAAGGTTTTCAGCTTAATATAGTCCCACTTCCTCATTTTTGCTGTTGTTTTCCTAGGCTGGGGAGATATGTTCAAGAAGAGGTCACTCATGTTTATGTCGAAGAGGTTTTTGCCTGTTTTTTTCCAAGCGTTTTATGGTTTCATGACTTACATTCAGGGCTTTGATCCATTTCGAATTTACTTTTGTGTATGGGGTTAGACAATGGTCCAGTTTCATTCTCCTACATGTAGCTGTCAAGTGTTGCCAGCAACATCTGTGGAATAGACTGTCATTTCACTATTGTATGTCCATGGCTCCTTTATCAAATATTAATTGACCATATATGTTTGGGTTAATTTCTGGAGTCTCTAATCTGTTCCAGTGTTCTGTGGCTCTGTTCTTGTGCCAGTACCAAATTGTCTTGATTACTATGGCTTTGTAGTAGAGCTTGAAGTTTGGGAGTGAGATCCCCTCTACGTTATTCTTCTTTCTCAGGATTGCGTTGGCTATTCAGGGTCTTTGGTGTTTCCATATGAATTTTTGAATTATTTGTTCCAGTTCTTTGAAGAATGTTGCTGGTAATTTGATAGGGATTGCATCAAATCTGTATATTGCTTTGGGAAGGATGGCCATTTTGACGATATTAAGTCTTCCTGTCCATGAGCATGGGATGAGTTTCCATTTTTTAGTGTCCCCTTTAATTTCTCTTAAGAGTGACTTGTAGTTTTCAGGGTATAGGTATTTCACTTCTTTGGTTAGGTTTATTCCTAGGTATTTTATTCTTTTTGATGCAATTGTGAATGGAGTTGTTTTCCTGATTTCTCTTTCAATTGGTTCATTTTAAGTATATAGAAAAGCCACAGATTTCTGTGTGTTAATTTTGTGTCCTGCAGCTTTGCTGTATTCCGATATCAGTTCTAGAAGTTTTGGAGTGGAGTCTTTTGGGTTTTATATGTACAATATCATGTCATCTGCAAATAGTGACAGTTTGACTTCTTCTTTACCAATCTGGATTCCTTGTATTTCTTTCTTTTGTCTGATTGCTTTGGCTAGGACCTCCAGTACTATATTAAATAACAGTAGTGAGATTGGGCTTCCCTTTTTTGTTCCTGATCTCAGAGGAAAAGGTTTCAGCTTCTCGCTGTTCAGTATGATGTTGACTGTGGGTTTATCATGTGTGGCCTTTACTATGTTGAGGTATTGCCCTCTATACACATTATGCTGAGAGTTTTTATCACGAATGGATGTTGAATTTTGTCAAATGTATTTTCACCATCTATGGAGTTGATCATGTGGTTTTGGCTTTCTTTTTGTTGATGTGGTGGATGATGTTGATGGATTTTCTAATGTTGTACCATCCTTGCATCCCTGGGATGAATCCCACTTGGTCATGGTGTATGATCTTTTTGATATATTTTTGAATTTGGTTTGCCAATATTGAGTGTTTTTGCATCTATGTTCATCAGGGATATTGGTCTGCAATTTTCATTGTTGGTGGGGTCTTTGCCTGGTTTTGGTATTAGAGTGATGTTGGCCTCATAGAACGAGTTTGTGAGTATTCCCTCCTCTTCTATTTTTGGAAAACTTTAAGGAGAATGGGTATTATGTCTTCTCTGAGTGTCTGATAAAATTCCACGATAAATCCATCCAGACCGGGGGTTTTGTTCTTGCGTGGTTTTTTTATTACCGTTTCAATACCTCTGCTGGTAATTGGTTTGTTTAACTTCTGTGTTTCTTCCTTGGTCAGTCTTGGAAGGTTGTATTTTTCTAGGAAGTTGTCCGTTTCGTCTAGGTTTTCCAGCTTGCTGGCATATAGGTTTTCATAGTAGTCTTTAATAATTCTTTGTATTTCTGTAGAGTCTCTTGTGATTTTTCCATTCTCATTTCTGACTATGTTGAGTTGTGTTGATTCTCTTTTTCTCTTAATAAGTTTGTCTAGAGGCTTATCTATTTTGTTTATTTTCTTAAAGAACCAGCTCTTGGTTTCATTGATTTTTGCTATTTTATTCTTCTCAATTTTGTTCATTTCTTCTCTGATGTTTATTATGTCCCTCCTTCTCCTGACTTTAGGCCTCATTTGTTCTTCTTTTTTCCAGTTTTGATAATTGTCCTGTTAGATTAGTCATTTGGGATTATTCTTCCTTCTTCAAGTGTGCCTGGATCTCTATATACTTTCATCTTAAGACTGCTTTTGCTTCGGCCCACTGAAGTTGGGGCTTTGTGTTGTTGTTGTCATTTGTTTCCATATTTTCCTTGATCTCTATTTTAGTTTGTTCATTGATACATTGATTATTTAGAATGTCGTTAAGCCTCCATGTGTTTGTGAGCCTTTTTGTTTTCTTTGTAGAATTTATTTCTAGTTTTATATCTTTGTGGTTTGAAAAGTTGGTTGGTAGAATTTTAGTATTTTGCAATTTTCCGAGGCTCCTTTTGTGGGCTAGTATGTGGTCTATTCTGGAGAATATTCCTTGTTCACTTAAGAAGAATGTATACCCTGTTGCTTTTGGATGTACAGTTCTATAGATGTCTATTAGGTTCATCTGTTCTAGTGTGTTGTTGAGTGCCTCCATGTCCTTACTTATTTTCTGCCCAGTGGATCTATCCTTTGTGATGAGTGGCATGTTTAAGTCTCCTACAATGAATGCATTGCTGTCTATTTCCCCCTTTAGTTCTGTTAATATTTGTTTCACATATGCTGTTGCTCCTGTTTTGGGTGCACATATATTTAGAATGATTGTATCCTCTTGTTGGACTGAGCCCTTTATCATTATGTAGTGTCCTTCTTTATCTCTTGTTACTTTCTTTGTTTTGAAGTCTATTTTGTCTGATATTAGTATTGCAATCCCTGCTTTTTTCTCGCTATTGTTTCCCTGAAATATGTGTTTCCATCCCTTGAGTTTTAGTCTGTGCCTGTCTTTTGGTTTGAGGTGAGTTTCTTGTAAGCAGCATGTAGATGGGTCTTGCTTTTCTATCCCTTCTATTACTGTGTGTCTTTTGTTTGGTGTTTTAAGTCCATTTACATTTAGGGTGACTATTGAAAGATATGTACTTATTGCCATTGCAGGTTTTAAATTCATGGTTATGAAAAGTTCAAAGTTAGCCTCTTTAGTATCTGACTGCCTAACTTAGCTTGCTTATTGAGCTGTTATATACACTGTCTGTAGATTCTTTTCTTCTCTCTCTTCTTATTCCTCCTCCTCCATTCTTCATATGTTGGTTGTTTTGTTCTGTGCTCTTTTTAGTATTGCTCCCATCGAGAGCAGTCCCTGTAAGATGCCCTGGAGAGGTGGTTTGTGGGAGGCAAATTCCCTCAACTTTTGCTAGTCTGGGAATTGTTTAATCCCTCCATGATATTTAAATGATAATCATGCTTGATACAGTATCCTTGCTTCAAGGCCCTTTTGTTTCATTGCAGTAATTATATCATGCCATTCTCTTCTGGGCCATAGGTTTTCTGTTAAGAAGTCTGATGGTAGCCTGATGGGTTTTCCATTGTAGGTGTCCTTTTTTTTTCTCTCTGGCTGCCTTTAATACTTTGTTCTTGTCTTTAATATTTGCCATTTTAATTATTATGTGTCTTGGTGTTGCTCTCCTTGGATCCCTTGTCATGGGAGTTCTGTGTACCTCTGTGGTCTGAGAAGAGATTTTCTCCCCTAGTTTGGGGATGTTTTCAGCAATTATTTCTTCAAAGACACTTTCTATCCCTTTTCTCTCTCTTTTTCCGCTGGTTCCCGTATAATGCAGACATTGTTCCATTTCGATTTGTCACACAATTCTCTTAAAATTCTTTCATTCCTGGAGGTCCTTTTACCTCTCTCTGCATCAGCTTCTCTGCGTTTCTGGTCTCTGTTTTGTAGTCAATTAATGGTCTCTTGCATCTTGTCCATTCTGTTTTGAAGTCATTCCTGTGCTTGTTTTATTTCTGTATTCTCCCTCCTTAGTTCTTGCATGTTTCTCTTCAAGTACATCAGCATCGTTATGATTTTGTTTTGAATTCTTTTTCATGAAGATTGGTTAAATCTATCTCCCCAGGTTCCTTCTCAGGGGAAGATGTAGAAGATGTTGAAGCTGTGTGGGTTAGTTTTGTGTGGATCAAATTTTCTTGGCTTTTCATGTTGATAGGTGCAGTGGTGTGCTATTGGCTCATCTGTCATCTGGGAGAGTCAATACTCTTGGCACTTGCTCCTGGCCTTTCTTTACTGGGACAACTGCGACCCCTAGTGGCTTGTGTTGGGGAATTGCATGTACATTGTGTCTCTGTATCTTGCCCTGGTGTTATGGAGGAAGCTCCCCTGCTGTGGACGTGGCCTGCATGAGGCTACTCCTCTGCTATGGTGGTGCCCCGTCGGGTTAATGGACATGGGGCTGTTTGGCTGTTTACCTCTGTGAGGTGTCTCATAGCTGTTGCCCAGGTGGTTAGTGTGCCTGGAGTTCCCTGCAATTTCCAGGTGCTGGACTGTGACCCGGGATGCTTCCTTTCAGCGGTGGGGTCCCAGTCCCTTTAAGACTTTCAAAAAGCACTTGCTTTCCTTTGTCCCAGGGTCGCCAGCTTCAGGAACTGCTCACAGGTCTTACTGTCCTGCCTCCCTAGTTTCCGGCACCCCATACATGCACTGTGTGTCTGCACTCTGGTGTGAATGGCTAGGGCTGGGTGTTTAGCAGTCTTGGGCTCCCTCTCCCTCCCTGCTCCGACTCCTCTCCTCCTGCTGGGAGCTGGGGTGAGGGTTCTCGGGTTTCACTGGGCTGCGGCTTGTATCTTACCCCTGTCACCAGGCTCTGGGTTCTCTCAGGTGTGGATGTACTCTGGGTGTTTTCCTGTGTCTTCTGGTCTCTCTTTTAGGGATAATTGTATTTGTTGTATTTTCAAAAATATATATGTTTCTTGGAGGAGATTCACACTGTCCTACTCATGCCCCCATCTTGGCTCCTCATGTTGCATAAATTTTTTTTTTTGAGAGGGAGTGTCATATTTATTGATCTAATGGTTACTAGCAGCAATAAAATTCTGTATAGGGGAGTCAATGCTCAATGCACAATAATTAATCCACCCCCAGCCTAATTCTCATCAGTCTCCAATCTTCTGAATCATAATGAACAAGTTCTTACATGGTGACCAAATTCTTGGATAGTGAATAAGTTCTTATATGGTGAACAGTACAAGGGCAGTCATCACAACAGCTTTTGGTTTTGATCACTCATTATGAACTATAAACAACCAGGTCAAATATGAATATTTGTTTGATTTTTATACTTGATTTATATGAATTCCACATTTCTCCCTTTAATATTATTATTTTTTTAAAATAAAATGCTGAAGTGGTAGGTAGATGCAAGATAAAGGTAGAAAACATAGTTTAGTGTTGTAAGAGAGCAAATATACATGATCAGGTGTGTGCCTGTAGACTATGTGTTAATCCAAGCTAGGCAGGGGAAATAATACATCCATGGATGCAGAAGATTTCTCTCAAAAAAGGGGGGGTGAGTTTCTAAGCCTCACCTCTGTTCATCCCCAGTTTCTCACCTGATGGCCCCCCTGCGACTGTGCCTGTCTTTGGTTGTTCCTCCCTTAAGGAATCTTACCCATCTCTGGCTAACTAGTCATCTTCCAGAGCCATACGGGGAAATGTAAAGTTGGTAAGTGAGAGAGAAGCCATATTGTTTGAACAGGTTAGCTTTTTACTTCTTTGCAGATTAATGCCCTGTGGCTTCTATGCCCAGCATTTCTCTTGAGGTATCATTACCACTTGGAGGAGTAATGATACTCGGTGAATTCGATATGAGGCATGAGTTCAATTTAAGGGTTGTAGTTAGGAAGGAAGAAGAAAAGCTACCGAGGTAGCAGAGAGAAGAAAACATGGGAAGATTGATTATTTCTTTGACATATCTTCTTGTAGAGCCATACAGGGGAATGTAAAGTTGGTAAGTGAGAGAGAAGCCATATTGTTTGAACAGGTTAGCTTTTTACTTCTTTGCAGATTAATGCCCTGTGGCTTCTATGCCCAGCATTTCTCTTGAGGTATCATTACCACTTGGAGGAGTAATGATACTCGGTGAATTCGATATGAGGCATGAGTTCAATTTAAGGGTTGTAGTTAGAAAGGAAGAAGAAAAGCTACAGAGGTAGCAGACAGAAGAAAACATGGGAGGATTGATTATTTCTTTGACATATCTTCTTGTAGAGTAACTTAAGCATGTATAGGTTGTAAACTACTAATTATATTGTGCACATCCATTAACATAATAGGAATATAGTTACATAACCAAAGCAGATCTGTAACTACCAGCCATCTCCAGTGAAGCCAAGAAAACCAGCTAGGCACCCTAGGCATTTGTGAAAATTTGTCTATGATATAATGGATATTGTCCAACTGTACTTGAACATTCTGAGAGAAATCAGACAAATCAAAACAACCCATTCCTGGGACTGTTCACATCCCATATGTTCTTTTAACAGTAGATAGTCTGTAGTTGTAAGATTTTGGAACACTACAACTTGCACATTTCCTAATTCTTGGTTGAGTTCCGACAGTATAGATCCAGTCAAATTTGTTGTTTTACTGTATGCACAGGCCAGCTTAGACATCTCCTTCTTCATTCCAATGGCAAGTCCAGGAACCGGTGGGATGACTGTAGCTACAACTGCAGCATCGGCTGCATCTTTGTTGAGGTTTTTTGATGATCATCTGCTGGTATGTCTCTTCCAGAGAGTGCTGATGTTGGAAGCTCTTCTTCATATCGTATCTTAGTTCATTTTCTAGGTAGCCAAATTAGGCTTTGATCCTCTGTATAAACACATCCAGAACCTTTGCCCACACTTTGATATGCCCTTTATACCATTGTGTAGATCTCATTTGAGGTCACCACACAGGAACTGCTTTTTTTTTAAGAGAATGGAATATTATCACAAAAGTGTACCTCCATAGCCAATCATCTGACACCCTTTAAGTGATCAAAATTAAGGATATTTAAAGCATGCATTAATCGTTGATTTATAGTTAGTTTTATCCTATCAGGGAGTAATCCCCGTTCTCTTTCTTTCTTTTTTTTTTTTGTTATCTTTAATCTACACTTACATGAAGAATATTATGTTTACTAGGCTCTCCCCTATAACAGTTCCCCCCTATATACCCCTTTACAGTCACTGTCCATCAGCGTAGCAAAGTGTTGTACAATCACTACTTGTTTTCTCTGTCTTGTACAGCCTTCTCCTTTCTCCCCCCGCCATGCATGCTAATCTTAATACCTCTCTTCTTCCCCTCACCCCGTTATACCTCTCTACCCACCCATCCTCCCCAGTCCCTTTCCCTTTGGTACCTGTTAGTCCATTCTTAGGTTCTGTGATTCTGCTGCTGTTTTGTTCCTTCAGTTTTTCTTTGTTATTATACTCCACAGATGAGTGAAATCATTTGGTATTTCTGTTTCTCCGCTTGTCTTATGTCTCTGAGCATTATACCCTCCAGGTCCATCCATGTTGCTGCAAATGGTAGGATTTGCCCTCTTCTTATGGCTGAGTAGTATTCCATTGTGTATATGTACCACATCTTCTTTATCCATTCATCTACCGTTGGATATTTAGGTTGCTTCCAATTCTTGGCTATTGTAAATAGTGCTGTGATAAACATAGGGGTGCATCTGTCTTTCTCAAACTTGATTGCTGCGTTCTTAGGGTAAATTCCTAGGAGTGGAATTCCTGGGTCAAATGGTAAGTCTGTTTTGAGCATTTTGATGAACCTCCATACTGCTTTCCACAATGGTTGAACTAATTTATATTCCCACCAGCAGTGTTCCCCAGAAAGGAGGGTTCCCCTTTCTCCACAGTCTCGCCAACATTTGTTGTTGTTTGTCCTTTTGATGGCAGCCGTCCTTACTGGTGTGAGGTGATTTCTCTTTGTAGTTTTAATTTGCATTTCTGTGATAATTAGTGATGTGGAGCCTCTTTTCCTGTTTTTTTTTTTGGCCATCTGTCTTTCTTTTTTAGAGAACTGTCTGTTCAGTTCCTCTGCCCATTTTTTAATCGGATTATTTGATTTTTGTTTCTTGAGGTGTGTGAGCTCTTTATACATTTTGGACGTTAAGCCTTTATCGGATCAGTCATTTACAAATATATTATCCCATACTTAGGGTTCCTTTTTGTTCTATTGATGTTGTCTTTTGCTGTACAGAAGCTTTTCAGCTTAACATAGTACCGCTTGTTCATTTTGCTGTTGTTTTCCTTGCCCAGGGAGATATGTTCAAGAAGAGATCACTCATGTTTATGTCTAAGAGGTTTTTGCCTATGTTTTTTTCCATGAGTTTAATGGTTTCATGACTTACATTCAGGTCTTTGATCCATTTTGAATTTAGTTTTGTATATGGGGTTAGACAATGGTCCAGTTACATTCTCCTAGATGTAGCTGTCCAGTTTTGCCAGCACCATCTGTGGAATAGATTCATTTCACATTGTATGTCCATGGCTCCTTCATCAAATATTAATTGACCATATATGTTTGAGATAATGTCTGGAGTCTCTAGTGTCTTCCACTGGTGTGTGGCCCTGTTCTTATGCCAGTACCAAATTGTCTTGATTACTGTAGCTTTGTAGTAGAGCTTGAAGTTGGAGAGTGAGATATCCCCCACTGTATTCTTCCTTCTCAGGATTGCATTGGCTATTTGGGGTCTTTGGCAGTTCCATATGAATTTTTGAATTATTTGTTACAGTTCATTGAAGAATGTTACTGATAATTTGATTTGGATTGCATCAAATCTGTATATTGCTTTGGGCAGGATGTCCATTTTGACGAAAATGATTCTTCCTAGCCACGAACATGGGATGAGTTTCCATTTGTTAGTGTCCCCTTTAATTTCTCTTAAGAGTGACTTGTAGTTTTCATGGTATAGGACTTTCACTTGTTTGGTTAGGTTTATTCCTAGGTATTTTATTCTTTTTGATGCAATTGTGAATGGAATTGTTTTCCTGATTTCCCTTTGTATTGGTTCACTCTTAGTGTATAGGAAAGCTACAGATTTCTGTGTGTTAATTTTGTTTCCTGCAACGTTGCTGTATTCCGATATCAGTTCCAGTAGTTTTGGGGTCAAGTCTTTAGGGTTTTTTATGTACAATATCATGTCATCTGCAAATAGTGACAGTTTAACTTCTTCTTTACCAATCTGGATTCCTTGTATTTCTTTGTTTTGTCTGAAAGACATGGCTAGGACCTCCAGTACTATGTTAAATAGCAGTGGCGAGAGTGGGCATCCCTGTCTAGTTCCCAATCTCAGAGGAAAAGATTTCAGCTTCTCGCTGTTCAGTATTATGTTGGCTGTGGGTTTATGATATATGGCCTTTATTATGTTGAGGTACTTCCCCTCTATTCCCATTTTGTTGGGAGTTTTTATCATGAATAGATGTTGAATTTTGTCAAATGCTTTTTCAGCATCTATGGAGATTGTCATGTGGTTTTTGTTTTTCTTTTGGTTGATGTGGTGGATGATGTTGATGGATTTTCGAATGTTGTACCATCCTTCCATCTCTGGGATGATTCCCACTTGGTCATGGTGTATGACCCTTTTAATGTAGTTTTAAATTTGGTTTGCTAATATTTTCTTAAGTATTTTTGCATCTACATTCATTAGGGTTATTGGTCTGTAATTCTCTTTTTCGGTGGGGTCTTTGCCTGGTTTTGGTATTAGGGTGTTGTTGGCTTCATAGAATGAGTTTGGGAGTATTCCCTCCTCTTTTATTTTTTGGAAAACTTTAAGGAGAATGGGTATTTTGTCTTCTCTGTGTGTCTGATAAAATTCCGAGTTAAATCCGTCCAGTCTGGGTGTTTTGTGCTTGTGTAGTTTTTTAATTACTGTTTCAGTTTCATTGCTCGTAATTGGTTTGTTTAACTTTTGTGTTTCTTCCTTGGTCAGTCTTGGAAGGTTGTATTTTTCTAGGAAGTTGTCCATTTCTTCTAGGTTTTCCAGCTTGTTGGCATATAGGTTTTCATAGTAGTCTTTAATAGTTCTTTGTATTTCTGTGGAGTCTCTTATGATTTTTCCATTGTCATTTTTGATTCTGTTGATTTGTGTTGATTCTCTTTTTCTCTTAGTAAGTTTGGCTAGAGGCTTATCTATTTTGTTTATTTTCTTAAAGAACCAGCTCTTGGTTTCATTGATTTTTGCTATTGTTTAATCTTTTCAATTTTGTTCATTTCTTATGTCATCTTTATTATGTCCCTCCTTCTGCTGACTTTAGGCCTCATTTGTTCTTCTTTCTCCAATTTTGATAATTGTGATTTTAGTCTATTCATTTGGGGTTTTTCTTCCTTCTTCAAATATGCCTGGATCGCTATATACTTTTTCCTTTTAGTACTGCTTTCGCTGCGTCCCACAGAATTTGGGGCTTTGTGTTGTTGTTGTCATTTGTTTCTGTATATTCCTTGATCTCTATTTTAATTTGTTCATTGATCCATTTATCATTTAGGAGCATGTCGTTAAGCCTCCATGTGTTTGTGAGCCTTTTTGTTTTCTTTGTAGAATTTATTTCTACTTTTATTCCTTTGTGGTCTGAAAAATTGGTTGGTAGAAGTTCAATATTTTGGATTTTGCTGAGGCTCTTTTTGTGGGCTAATATGTGGTGTATTCTGGAGAATGTTCCATGTGCAGTTGAGAAGAATTTATATCTTGTTGCTTTTGGATGTAGTGTTCTATAGATTTCTATTATGTCCATCTACTCTACTGTGTTTTTCAGTGGTTCCATTTCCTTACTTATTTTCTGCCCTGTGGATCTATCCTTTGGAGTGAGTGGTGTGTTGAAGTCTCGTACAATAAATGCATTGCAGTCTATTTCCCCCTTTAGTTCTGTTGGTATTTGTTTCACATATGCTTGTGCTCCTGTGTTGTGTGCATATATATTTAGAATGGTTATGCCCTCTTGTTGGACTGAGCCTTGTATCATTATGTAGTGTCCTTCTTTTTCTCTTGTTACTTTCTTTGTTTTGAAATCTATTTTGTCTGATACTAGTACTGTAACCCCTGCTCTCTTCTCTCTGTTGTCTGCCTGAATTATATTTTTCCATCCCTTGACTTTTAGTCTGTACCTGTCTTTGGGTTTGAGGTGAGTTTCTTGTAAGCAGCATATAGATGAGTCTTTTTTATCCATTCTATTACTCTGTGGTTTGATTTGTGCATTCAGTCCATTTACAGTTAGGGTGACTATTGAAGGATATGTACTTACTGCCATTGCAGGCTTTAAATTCGTGGGTACTAAAGCTTCAAGTTTAGCCTCTTTAGTATCTTACTGTCTAACTTAGCTTTCTTAATGAGCTGTTATATACACTGTCTGGAGATTCTTTTCTTCTCTCCCTTCTTATTCCTCCTCCTCCATTCTTCATATGCTGTGTGTTCTGTTCTATGCTCTTTTTAGGAGTTCTCCCATCTAGAGCAGTCCCTGTAAGATGCCCTGTAGAGGTGGTTTGTGGGAGGCAAATTCCCTCAACTTTTGCCTTTCTGTGAATTGTTTAATCCCTCCATCATATTTAAATGGTAATCGTGCTGGATACAGTATCCTTGGTTCAAGGCCCTTCTGTTTCATTGCATTAAATCTATCATGCCATTCTCTTCTGGCCTGTAAGGTTTCTGTTGAGAAGTCTGATGTTAGACTGATGGGTTTTCCTTTATGGGTGACCTTTTTCTCTCTAGCTGCCTTTAAAACTCTTTCCTTGTCCTTGATCTTTGCCATTTTAATTACTATGTGTCTTGTTGTTGTCCTCTTTGGGTCCCTTCTGTTCGGATTTCTGTGTGCTTCCGTATTCTGAGCAACTATTTCCTCCCACAGTTTGGGGAAGTTCTCAGCAATTATTTCTTCAAAGACACTTTCTATCCCTTTTTCTCTCTCTTCTTCTGGTAGCCCTATATTACGGATATTGTTCCTTTTGAATTGGTCACAAGTTTCTCTTAATATTGTTTCATTCCTAGAGATCCTTTTATCTCTCTCTATTTTAGCTTCTATGCGTTCCTGTTCTCTGGTTTCAATTCCATCAATGGCCTCTTGCATCTTATCCATTCTACTTATAAATCCTTCCATAGTTTGTTTCCCTTCTGTAATCTCTCTCCAGACATCTGTAATCTCCCTCCAGAGTTCATCCCTTATGTCTTGCATATTTCTCTGCAGCTCTGTCAGCATGTTTATTATTTTTATTTTGTATTCTTTTTCCGGGAGGCTGTTTAGGTCTGTCTCTGCAGATCCTCTCTCAGTTGTTGTCTGAACTATCTTGGACTGGACTAAATTTTTTTCCTTTTCATGGTGATAGCGGTGGCTATAGGCAGGTTGCAGGTGTGTCAGCTGAGAGAGGAAAGTCCTTTCCTGCTTGCTCTATGCCTTGCCCTTCTCTGCTGCCTGTGTCGGTTAACCGCACTCCTGTGGCAGCTACCGGTTTATTCCCCTCAGCTGCTGTGTTTGGTTCTCTTTCAGAGCAGTGTGGAGCCCTTGGGGGAGTGGGACATATGCCAGGTTTGCTCCTTTGTGATAGTGGCTCCCCTGCCAGGCAGCTGTGTGCCAGCAGTGGCCTTTGGATCTGGTCCTGGCGGCTCTGCGTTGGGCTGGGATTCCAGTCAGCTGCTGGGAGTGCACCTGCTCCCTCTGTGTCCGCTGCAGGTGTGCACGGGGTTCTCCCGCGCAGGCCTCTTCTGGGCTCCTCTGGCTCCAGTGCTTCTGGTTCGCGTGAGCCGCACCCGGCCTGTTCGGTCACCTCCGTTGCGGGCTTGCTCTGTTCTCTCCTGGTCCCCTCTGGTGCCATTGGCCCACGTGATCTGCTCCTGGTCCCTTGTGGTGCCACTGCCCCTGGCATGCACTGCCACTCTCACACTACTGGGTCAGTGTTTTGGGATCCACGCCAGTTGGAGGAAAGAGTGGCAGTCTGCTTATTGCTATGAAAGTCTTCAGACCTGTGCTGCCTGCCTGGTTTTAGGGCACCTGTGGTTCCCCGGGATTCCCAGCTGGCGGCTAAGTGTGCCGGGATGACTTCGTCCAGCAATGTTGTCCCTGTCTCTTTAAGACTTTCAGAAAGCACTTGCTTTTCTTTTGTCTTAGGGCTGCTGGTAACGGGGACCTGCCCACAGGTTTTGCTATTCCATTTCTCTCATATCCAGCACCCTGTGCACCTTTTGTCTCTACTCCAGGTGTGTATTTCTAGAGCTGGTTGTTTAGCTGTCCTGGGCTTTCACTGCCTCCCCGTTTGACTCCTTTTTCCTGCCGTGTACTGGGGTAGGGGAGCATTTGGGTCCTGCCTGGCTGCGGCTTGTATCTTGCCCCCTTTTTGTGATGTGAAGTTCTCATAGTTGTAGATGTATCCTGGCTGATGTAGTGCATCCACTGGTGTCTGTTTTAGGAATGTTGTATTTATTGTATTTTCATAAATATATATGTTTTGGGAAGGAGATTTCCTCTGAACTACTCATGCCGCCATTTTCCCGTGATCCTCTGATATATTTTTAATTAAGATTCAAGTTTAGTTTCTTAGGATCTTACTCTCCAGATTATGTAGTAGTGTGTTCCTCTTCACATAATTGCTGAATGCTACTATAGCAAATGGCACAACTGTGCCAATTGCTAATATTACCAAGTTATTGTTTCTAACGATCTTGACTTGGCCTTTAGCACATTATTAATTATCTCTCATTATTCCCTTATCTTGTTGCTAGTGGGCACTGCCTCAAAGTTTTATCACTTTTCTCATGCTCTGTGCATTCTGTTTGATATAACCCCTGTCAGGCTCATCAGTCTTACCTCCTATTATTCTCTAATACATAGTTATGCTCCATCCGTGTCTAACTACTAAGGAAGCCATGTTGCTTTAAGTATCTGTACCTTTGCACATGCTAGTCCTCAGCCTGGAGTCCATCCCTTGTCACCAAACTTAATTTTTACTTTTTCCCACACTCAGCTCATGTATCTCCACTCTGTGAGGCCTTCTTTGATACCCCAAGCATAGCTATCCACTCCTTCATTTGCAACACCACTAGAGAGAGTATTTTCTGCTACTATAGAATGTATTATACTGTGTTACACTTGTTTACTTTTATAACTATAGCCTCTAAAAAACTGTGAAGTCCCAGAGAGTAGGTACTATCACATTTATCTTTGAGTTCCCAGTTCCTGGTATAGTGCCTAGCTGAAACACAAGTATCTATTGAGGAATAAAAGGAAGCAAGCAACATAAATATTAGAAGTACAGCTTCTTTGAGAGCATGAAACTACTCTTTTATTACTTTCAAACTTTTTAGTTAATTTCAACACTATGTCCCTGTTTCCTTTTTCTCTCAACCTTTAGGAAAATTTATTTCCATTTAATAGATGCTGAACATTTCTAAAAAGCACTTCAACAAAGACAGCTGTCTGACAGCTTTGCACCATCTGTCTTTCAGGCCTGGGTAAAAACATCTGGCTACTTGGGTGTAGAAGCTCTGTACTAAAGGAGTTTCCTAGGCTGATGGTCATTAGTATTCTACATGCCTTGCATTGTCCTGCTTTGACATAATGTGTACAAAATTGTCCCTCTAAACTATGAAGTTTCTTTTCACTTGTGCATCTCAATTAAGGTAAATAAATTAAAGTATTAGCATGTTGCTACAGTTTGCCCCCACCAAAAATTGCTTTTATAGTAAAAGATAGCTTTGCAGTGAAGTAATTAATCCAGTGTAGTGTGTATATGAGTACCCCCATATTTATGCTGTTAGGCATCAACATATAGAGTATTGAAATTTCTCCCCAAACAAAATAAACTAAATTATAAACACCCTTTTCTTTTCTTTCCCCTGATTTGGAGCTACCTTAGAGACTATGTTCATAATATAGAAAAAGATTTGGAATAAATGGAGTATGAAACACTTGGTTCTCTGTGTCCAGATACCTGCAGTGCTGTCTGGTTATACTTAATCATCCTTGATCAGTCTCCTCTAAGTTGCTTGTACAGACCAATTCTGAAAAATATCTTGCTGATTACCATGAGTAACATCACACACACACACACACACACACACACACACACACACAGTCTCTTTCAAATGTTCTGCCTTTAATAAAGCTGTGAGTAGTTATCAATAATGATGCTGTTTGAATATCTAGAATTGTATTCAAGTACCATATATCTCAAATTTCATAACTGTGATCCAGATTCCTCTAATATAATTTGTTTGTTCTATAATCAAGGAATAAAATATGTCTTAAATGGTCAGTCTCACTAATAATTTAAAGGAAATGTGAATTTATGAATTTGTTAATTGCCCTTCATTAGGTAGCTTCAGTATTAGCACATAATTGATAGCAGTTCAAATTTTAGTGCCACAGTTCTGAACTCTGTGTGTGTGTGTGTGTGTGTGTGTGAGAGAGAGAGAGAGAGAGAGAGAGAGAGAGAGAGAGAGAGAGAGAGAAGATAGGATGGAAATCTGGTATGCAACAAGTGGTTAGCAAAATGAGGTGGCATAACAGTGGTGCCTCTAGCCCCTTTGCAACACAATTTTTCTAATGGGTGCCCATTATATTGTATCTATACTTATTCTAGGATTTGAAGTCCATGACTCTCCCACTAGCATGCTAGTTTCTTGAAAGAAGGGCCATTTTTAATTAAATTTTAAATATCCCAAGAAGCTAGCATCATGCTTTGCGTATATCAAGTGATCAACAGAGGGTTGTTGAACATACATGTTGAAGTATGCCACAACTTGGTTGTTGAGAATTGGGGTTCTAACTCTTTACCTTCCAAATTTGGTAGGTGTGTATAGAGATAGTATGGTTTTAAGGCAACTTACTAAGAAACTATAGTGTGCGCAGAGGAAGCATAATGTCTGAATGATGTGAAATCCCTAAACACTCGTTGAAGGACCTGTGTCCTAGGGCAGAGCACTGAAGGACAATATAATTCTTGCCTTTGAATATTTGAAAGGGCAGAAGTAGTCAATGAGGGATACTTCCAAAAAATCAAATTTTGACTCATATTAAGAAGAAACTTGTATCTGGGGTGCCTTGCAATTGAGTGGAATACCTTAAACACTGAAGGTCCTTAAGCAGTAGAGCAATGACTATCTGTGTGAAATACATTCTGTGGGAGATTAGATTAAATGAGTTTTAATATCCTTCTGTGATTCTATAAATGATAGGAAATGCATTGAGTAGCAGTAATGTTTCCTATTATGTCATATTTTTCATTAGCCCATCAATGAAACAGTCTTCTTCACTGTTAGATTGTTATAGCATTGTATTAAATGACATCCAGTGTACCCTTTAGCTCTGATGTTTTACCTAGAATATTCTTCCCCTAGATAGAGCTTCAAGTCACAGTGTTTATCACTCATATCTCAGCTCAAATGTCATCACTTTATAAAAGCCTTCCCTGATCATTCTATTTTTTTTGGTATCATTAATCTACATGAGTTATCATTAAGTTACATGAGGAACATTATGTTTACTAGACTCCCCCTTCACCAAGTACCCCCGAAAAACCCCATTACAGTCACTGTCCATCAGCATAGTAAGATGCTGTAGAGTCACTACTTGTCTTCTCTGTGTTGCACAGCCCTCCCTGTTCTTCTCCCCACATTATACATGCTAATCTTAGTGCTGCCTTTCTTTCCCCCCCATCCCTCCTTTCCCACCCATCCTCCCTAGTCCCTTTCTCTTTGGTAACTGTTAGTCCATTCTTGGGTTCTGTGATTCTGCTGCTGTTTTGTTCCTTCAGTTTTTTATTTGTTCTTATACTCCACATATGAGTGAAATCATTTGGTACTTCTCTTTCTCCACCTTATTTCACTGAGAATAATACCCTCTAGCTCCATCCATGTTGTTGCAAATCCCTGACCATTCTATTTAAGATAGTCCACCCTCACACCTCCATCACCATCCCCCATTATTTTCTATTATATCAACTTGCTTATTTCCTTCAGAGACATTACTGTACTGTACTCTATAATTTTCTTCTATCTTTCAATGATCAAATATAAGCCTCATGAGGGCATGAACCTTGTTTGTCTTATCCATAGGTGAATCTCTAGTTCCTGTCACAGTGCCTTGCATAAAATAGGAACTTGGTTAATATTTTTTGGATGGATGGATGAAGTCCCTCTCTCACAGGTTGGGCTTTGTGTTATGTTGGGCTGGAAGGCCCTTGCTCAGAAACGTTTTGTACTTCTCTTCCACCCGAAATCAGGTATTGGGATAATTTTTCTATTTTTATTATGTGTCCAAAAGTGGCTGATTTTCTGGTACTGCTTTCAATCATGGTAAGTTTTCTAAAATATAAACACAAGAACTGGAGCATTTATGGGAAAGAATGTTATTGCAATTAAAATCTTTATGCTATATTTAAGAATAAATTGATCATAGAAGATTTTTTTTTGCAAAGATAATATGTGAGTGCTTACTTGCTTAGTCTTCATCCAGTGATGTGCTATAACTTATTTACTTAACTGATGAAATCATAAATAGAAACACCTAAGATACCTGCTGTTGAACCCACTATGAAAGTGATCTTCATGACATTTTGTCCCTATGATCTCGTGAAGGAGGGCTCACTTTCCTACCTTGGCCTGCTTTTACTTCACTGCCCACTAGTCATGTTTCTTTTGTTTTTCCCCCCCTCACTCCAACTTTGATGATATTGACAGACAAATTCACCAGATATCTGTGGGTGCTACTAACATCAAGGCACATTTCTCTTTTCATAAATCTTCTAAAAGCATACATAATTATCATTTTAATTGTAATGACCCTGTAATAGTTGGCTATTACTATATTTTCTACATTTGACAGTAATTGCCAAAGGTATTTTGGGCAAACTTTTTGATCAGTTGTTAACTGACAATAACAGGCAAGTATTTCCATAGTCCTAGTCTTACTACTTCTTTTATCACTACATTATTTCTCCCCATATTTTCATTTTGCTTCTTCCTAATATATTTTCTTTTTATCTTAAAAATATTTTTCTTGTGTGATGTGCCATAAATTTCATTGACAAAATGGTTTCTATCAATAAATGACTTCTTGAACTTGCTGCAAATTTTCACTGAATTATTCAATGCCAGAATGGGTCCTTGTTTCCTCCCAAAGACAAACGTTCTTCATATTCACATCTTCTAATCTTAGCCTTGAATTCTTGATCCTTTGAAAACCACAAAACAGTGTTCAGCAAAATTTGTGGGTTTTTCTCAATACGAGAATACTAGCTGCTGATGAGGTAATGATTTATTGAGCAAGTTAGCCACATTCTGTATGTTATCATTATGACTGCTAAAGCTCTATGTATGAGAAATTCTAGAAATGGAAAAAAACCCTAATTCTGCATAAACCTCAAGATAATAAACTTTGACAAATATTATGTGCATATATGTTATGTAATATTGCCCTTGAGAATCAAAAAGGAAGGAATGAATTAATTCAAGGAAAAATAATATTTGCATCACATCATAAGTGACTTTTAACCACTCCAAAAAATTAAAAATATGGTAACTGATAGCGCACCTTCTGGGTATACCATGGGAATTTAGCTTCAAATAGTGAATAGGACAGTGTTTCATGTGAAATAAGCGTGCAGAAATTATCAGGTGGCTAAATGGATATTGGTAAAATAGAGTGTTTCCCAAATGCCAGCCTCTGGTGGAATATTCTAAGGCCTTAAATGTGTATGTTTGTAGAGCAGCTTTTCACAAACTTGGTTCTTCAGAACTCTAGTATAACATAAGTTATGAATAATTTGGCTTGACAGGAATAGAATATCTTATAGGCAAAGAAGTTTGCAGAACACCACATACTGTATACTTTCTTGGATCCATATAATGCATGTTAATGTATTAAAAGCATTAAAAATGCCTGTTGTGGCAGAGCCAGGATGGCGGCGTGAGTAGAGCAGTGGAAATCTCCTCCCAAAAACACATAGAGCTATGAAAATATAACAAAGAAAAATCTTCCTAAAATAGAGACCACAGGACACAGGACAACATCCAGACCACATCCACACCTGCAAGAACCCAGTGCCTTACGAAGGGGGTAAGATACAAGCCCCGGCCCGGCGGGTCCCAAGCGCCCCTCCCCCCGGCTCCCGGCAGGTGGAAAGAAACCGGAGTGGTTTTTTTTTGGCGAGTGCTTTTTGGAAGCCTTAAAGGGACAGAGACCCTGTTGCTAGGGAGGCAGGGTGGCGGGACCGGTGAGCAGGGGCCTGGGACCGGCGCCTGAGGACAAAGAATATCCCGCGTTTCTCCCTGAGGGAACGGCGGGCAGGTGCCTGAGACCGGCGCCTGAGGACGGAGGAAATTGCGCATTTTTCCCCTTTTTTTTTTCTTCTTTAGGCGAGCGCTTTTGGGAAGCCTTAAAGGGACAGGGACCCCGGTGCTAGGGAGGCAGGGTGGCGGGACTGGTGAGCGGGTGCCTGGGACTGGCGCCTGAGGACAAAGAATATCCCACGTTTTTCCCTGCGGGACCAGGGTGCGGTTGCCTGAGACCGGCACTTGAGGACAGAGGAAATCGCGCATTTTTCCCCTTTTTTTCGCCTCTTTCTTGTGAGTGCTTTTTGGAAGCCTAAAAGGGACAGGGACCCCGGTGCTAGGGAGGCAGGGCGGCAGGACTGGGGAGCAGGTGCCTGGGACCAGCGCCTGAGGACAAAGAATATCACGCGTTTTTCCCTGTGGGACCGGTGGGCGGGTGCCTGAGACCGGCACCTGAGGACGGAGGAAATCGCGCGTTTTTCCCCTTTTTTTCTCTCTTTTTGGCGAGTGCTTTTTGGAAGCCTTAAAGGGACAGGGACCCCGGTGCTAGGGAGACAGGGCAGCAGGACCAGTGAGCGGGTGCCTGGGACCGGCACCTGAGGATAAAAAAAAAAAAAAATTATGTGTTTTTTGCTTTTTTTTTCTTTCTGTTCCCTCTCTCACTGTTGCTGTTGTTGTTCTGGTTTGGAGAGTGCTTTTTGGAAGTCTTAAAGGGGCAGGACAGGTCACTTAGACCAGAGGCAGGGAATCTGGGGATCTCTGGGCACTCTAACCCCCTGGGCAGCAGGGAGCACAGAGGCCCCTTACGGAGATAAATAGCCTCCTGGCCGCTCCCCCTCCAACGGTTCTCCACCATTTTGGAGGAACAGCCCCAGCCAGGCCAAGCCCACAGCAACAGCGGAGATAAACCCCAAAGCAACTGGGCAGGAAGCAGAAGCCCTGTCTACGCACAGCTGCCCAGCACAAGCCACTAGAGGTCGCTATTCTCCCAGGAAAAGGCCACAAACCAACAAGAAGGGAAGCTCTTCCAGCGGTCACTTGTACCAGCTCTGCAAACTATCTCTATCACCATGAAAAGGCAAAACTACAGGCAGACAAAGATCACAGAGACAACACCTGAGAGGAGACAGACCTAACCAGACCTCTTGAAAAAGAATTCAAAATAAAAATCATGAACATGCTGACAGAGATGCAGAGAAAAATGTAAGAGCAATGGGATGAGATGCAGAGAAAAATGCAAGAGCAATGGGATGAAGTCCGGAGGGAGATCGCAGATGTCAGGAAGGAGATCACAGAAGTGAAACAATCCCTGGAAGGATTTATAAGCAGAATGTATGAGATGGAAGAGGCCATTAAAGGAATAGAAACCAGAGAACAGGAATGTATAGAAGCTGACATGGAGAGAGATACAAGGATCTCCAGGAATGAAACAAAACTAAGAGAACTATGTGACCAATACAAAAGGAATAATATTTGCATTATAGGGGTACCAGAAGAAGAAGAAAGAGGAAAAGGGATAGAAAGTCTCTTTGAAGAAATAATTGCTGAAAACGTCCCCAAACTGGGGGAGGAAATAATCGAACAGACCACAGAATTACACAGAACCCCCAACAGAAAGGATCCAAGGAGGACAACACCAAGACACATAGTAATTAAAATGGCAAGGATCAAGGACAAGGAAAGTTTTAAAGGCAGCTAGAGAGAAAAAGGTCACCTATAAAGGAAAACCCATCAGGCTAAAATCAGACTTCATGACAGAAACCCTACAGGCCAGAAGAGAATGGCATGATATACTTAATGCAATGAAACAGAAGGGCCTTGAACAAAGGATACTGTATCCAGCACGACTATCATTTAAATATGATGGTGGGATTAAACAATTCCCAGCCAAGCAAAGGCTGAGGGAATTTGCTTCCCACAAACCACCTCTACAGGGCATCCTACAGGGACTGCTCTAGATAGAAGCATTCCTAAAAAGAGCACAGAACAAAACACCGAACATACGAAGAATGGAGGAGGAGGAATAAGAAGGAAAAGAAGAAAAGAATCTCCAGACAGTGTATATAACAGCTCAATAAGTGAGCTAAGTTTGGAAGTAAGATACTAAAGAAGCTAACCTTGAACCTTTGGTAACCAAGAATCTAAAGACAGCAATGGCAATAAGTACATATCTATCAATAGTCACCCTAAATGTAAATGGACTAAATGCACCAATCAAAAGACATAGAGTAATAGAATGGATAAAAAAGCAAGACCCATCTATATGCTGCTTACAAGAAACGCACCTTAAACCCAACGATAAGCATAGACTAAAAGTCAAGGGATGGAAAAACATATTTCAGGCAAACAACAGTGAGAAGAAAGCAGGGGTTGCAGTACTAATATCAGACAAAATAGACTTCAAAACAAAGAAAGTAACAAGAGATAAAGAAGGATACTACATAATGATAAAGGGCTCAGTCCAACAAGAGGATATAACCATTCTAAATATATATGCACCCAATACAGGAGCACCAGCATATGTGAAGCAAATACTAACAGCACTAAAGAGGGAAATAGACTGCAATACATTCATTGTAGGAGACTTAAACACACCACACCCCCAAGGGATAGATCCACCGGGCAGAAAATAAGTAAAGACACACAGGCACTGAACAACACACTAGAACAGATGGACCTAATAGACATCTATAGAACTCTACATCCAAAAGCAACAGGATATACATTCTTCTCAAATGCACATGGAACATTCTCCAGAATAGACCACATACTAGCTCACAAAAAAGAGCCTCAGTAAATTCCAAAATATTGAAATTCTACCAACCAATTTTTCAGACCACAAAGGTATGAAAGTAGAAATAAATTCTACAAAGAAAACAAAAAGGCTCACAAACACATGGAGGCTTAACAACATGCTACTAAATAATCAATGGATCAATGAACAAATCAAAATAGAGATCAAGGAATATATAGAAACAAATGACAACAACAACACTAAGCCCCAACTTCTGTGGGATGCAGCGAAAGCAGTCTTAAGAGAAAAGTATATAGCAATCCAGGAACACTTGAAGAAGGAAGAACAATCCAAAATGAATAGTCTAACATCACAATTATTAAAACTGGAAAAAGAAGAACAAATGAGGCCTAAAGCCAGCAGAAGGAGGGACATAATAAAGATCAGGGAAGAAATAAACAAAATTGAGAAGAATAAAACAATAGCAAAAATCAACGAAACCAAGAGCTGGTTCTTTGAGAAAATAAACAAAATAGATAAGCCTCTAGCCCAACTTATTAAGAGAAAAAGAGATTCAACACAAATCAACATAATCAGAAATGAGAATGGAAAAATCACGACAGACTCCACAGAAATACAAAGAATTATTAAACACTACTATGAAAATCTATATGCCAACAAGCTGGAAAACCTAGAAGAAATGGACAACTTCCTAGAAAAATACAACCTCCCAAGACTGACCAAGGAAGAAACACAAAAGTTAAACAAACAAATTACAAGCAAAGAAATTGAAACAGTAATAAAAAAACTACCCAAGAACAAAACCCCGGGGCCGGACGGATTTACCTCGGAATTTTATCAGACACACAGAGAAGACATAATACCCATTCTCCTTAAAGTGTTCCACAAAATAGAAGAAGAGGGAATACTCCCAAACTCATTCTATGAGGCCAACATCACCCTAATACCAAAACCAGGCAAAGACCCCACCAAAAAAGAAAATTACAGACCAATATCCCTGATGAATGTAGATGCAAAAATACTCAATAAAATATTAGCAAACAGAATTCAACAGTATATCAAAAGGATCATACACCATGACCAAGTGGGGTTCATCCCAGGGATGCAAGGATGGTACAACATTCGAAAATCCATCAACATCATCCACCACATCAACAAAAGGAAAGACAAAAATCACATGATCATCTCCATAGATGCTGAAAAAGCATTTGACAAAATTCAACATCCATTCATGATAAAAACTCTCAGCAAAATGGGAATAGAGGGCAAGTACCTCAACATAATAAAGGCCATATATGATAAACCCACAGCCAGCATTATACTGAACAGCGAGAAGCTGAAAGCATTTCCTCTGAGATCGGGAACCAGACAGGGATGCCCACTCTCCCACTGTTATTTAATATAGTACTGGAGGTCCTAGCCAAGGCAATCAGACAAAACAAAGAAATACAAGGAATCCAGATTGGTAAAGAAGAAGTTAAACTGTCACTATTTGCAGATGATATGATACTGTACATAAAAAACCCTAAAGACTCCACTCCAAAACTACTAGAACTGATATTGGAATACAGCAAAGTTTCAGGATACAAAATTAACACACAGAAATCTGTAGCTTTCTATACACTAACAATGAATCAATAGAAAGAGAAATCAGGAAAACAATTCCATTCACCATTGCATCAAAAAGAATAAAATACCTAGGAATAAACCTAACCGAAGAAGTGAAAGACTTATACTCTGAAAACTACAAGTCACTCTTCAGAGAAATTAAAGGGGACACTAATAAATGGAAACTCATCCCATGCTCATGGCTAGGAAGAATTAATATCGTCAAAATAGCCATCCTGCCCAAAGATTTGATGCAATCCCTCTCAAATTACCAGCAACATTCTTCAATGAATTGGAACAAATAATTCAAAAATTCATATGGAAACACCAAAGATTCCGAATAGCCAAAGCAATCCAGAAAAAGAAGAATAAAGTAGGGGGGATCTCACTCCCCAACTTCAAGCTCTACTACAAAGCCATAGTAATCAAGACAATTTGGTACCGGCACAAGAACAGAGCCAGAGACCAGTGGAACAGATTAGAGACTCCAGAAATTAACCCAAACATATATGGTCAATTAATATTTGATAAAGGAGCCATGGACATACAATGGCAAAATGACAGTCTCTTCAACACATCGTGCTGGCACAAGTGGACAGCAACATGTAGGAGAATGATACTGGACCATTGTCTAACCCCATATACAAAGGTAAACTCAAAATGATCAAAGACCTGAATGTAAGTCATGAAACCATTAAACTCTTGGAAAAAAACATAGGCAAAAACCTCTTAAACATAAACATGAGTGACCTCTTCTTGAACATATCTCCCTGGGCAAGGAAAACAACAGCAAAAATGAACAAGTGGGACTACATTAAGCTGAAAAGCTTCTGTACAGCGAAAGACACCATCAATAGAACAAAAAGGAACCCTACAGTATGGGAGAATATATTTGAAAATGACAGATCCGATAAAGGCTTGACGTCCAGAATATATAAAGAGCTCACATGCCTCAACAAACAAAAAACAAATAACCCAATTAAAAAATGGGCAGAGGAACTGAGCAGAGAGTTCTCTAAAAAACAAATACAGATGGCCAAGAGACACATGAAAAGATGCTCCACATCACTAATTATCAGAGAAATGAAAATTAAAACTACAATGAGGTATCACCTCACACCAGTAAGGATAGCTGCCATCCAAAAGACAAACAACAACAAATGTTGGCGAGGCTGTGGAGAAAGGGGAACCCTCCTATACTGTTGGTTGGAATGTAAGTTAGTTCAACCATTGTGGAAAGCAGTATGGAGGTTCATCAAAATGCTCAAAACAGACCTACCATTTGACCCAGGAATTCCTCTCCTAGGAATTTACCCTAAGAACGCAGCAATGAAGCTTGAGAAAGACAGATGCACTCCTATGTTTATCGCAACACTATTTACAATAGCCAAGAATTGGAAGCAACCTAAATGTCCATCGTTAGATGAATGGATAAAGAAGAAGTGGTACATATACACAATGGAATACTACTCAGCCATAAGAAGTGGAAAAATCCAACCATTTGCAGCAACATGGATGGAGCTGGAGTATTATGCTCAGTGAAATAAGCCAAGCGGAGAAAGAGAAATACCAAATGATTTCACTCATCTGAGGAGTATAAGAACAAAGGAAAAACTGAAGGAACAAAACAGCAGCGGAATTAGAGAACCCAAAAATGGACTAACAGGTACCAAAGGGAAAGGAACTGGGGAGAATGGGTGGGCAGGGAGGGATAAGGGGTGGGGAGAAGAAGGGGGGTATTAAGATTAGCATGCATGGGGGGAAGGGAGAAAGGGGAGGGTGGGCTGTACAACACAGAGAGGACAAGTAGTGACTCTACAACATTTTGCTAAGCTGATGGACAGTAACCGTAATGTGGTTGTTAGGGGGGACCTGATATAGGGGAGAGCATAGTAAACATAGTATTCTTCATGTAAGTGTAGATTAAAAATTAAAAAAAAAAAGAAAGAAAGAAAGAAAGAAAAGGGGGATTACCCCTTGATAGGATAAAACTATTGGTAAATCAAAGATCAACGCATGCTTAAAATATCCTTAATGTTGATCACTTAAAGGGTGTCAGATGATCAGCTATGGAGGTACTCTTTTCTGATAATATTCCTTTCTCTTAATTAAAAAAAAAAAAGCAGTTACTGTGTGCTGACCTCCAATGAGTTCTGCACAGTGGTATAGAGGGCATGTCAAAGTGTGGGCAAAGGGTCTCTTTGTCTCTATGCAGAAGATCAAGGCCTAGCTTGGATACCGAGAAAATGAACTAAGATATGATATGAGGAGGAGCTTCCGGCATCAGCACTCTCTGGAGGACTTGTGCCGGGGGATGATCATCAAAAAGCCTCCACAGGGATCCGGACGATGCTGCGGTTGTGGCTGCATCCAGCCCACCGTCTCCTGGACTTGCCATAGGAATGAGGAGGGAGATGTCTGGGCTGGCATGTGCATACAGTGAGTCAACGAATTTGACCGGATCTGTACTGTTGGAACTCAACCAGGAGTTGGGAGGGGTGCAAGTTGTAGCACTCCAAAATCTCATGACTATAGACTATCTATGGTTAAAAGAACATATGGGATGTGAACAGATCCCAGAAATGGGCTGCTTTAATTTGTCTGATGGTTCAAGTACACTTGGACAATATCCATCATATCATAGATAAATTTTCACAAATGCCTAGGGTGCCTAAATGGTTTTCTTGGCTTCACTGGAGATGGATGGTAATTATAGATTTGCTTTGTTTATGTCACCGTATTCCTATTATGTTAATATGTGTGTGCAAATTAGTTAGTATTTTAAAACCTATACATACTTAAGTTACTATACAAGAAGATATGTCAAAGAAATAATCAATCCTCCCAAGTTTCCTTCATATGCTACATCTATAGCTTTTCTTCTTCCTTCCTAATTACAACCCTTAAATAGAATTCGTGCCTCATATCGAATTTACCGAGTATCATAATTCCTCCAGGTGGTAAAGATACCTCGAGACAAGTGCTGGGCATAGAAGCCACAGGGCATAAATCTGCAAAGAAGTAAAAAGCTAACCTTTGCAAACAATATGGCTTCTCTCTCACTTACCAACTTTACATTTCCCTGTATGGCCCCGGAAGATGACTGGTTAGCCAGAGACGGGTAAGATTCCTCAAGGGAGGAACAACCTAAGACAGGCACAGTCGCAGGGGGGCCATCAGGTGAGAATTTGGGGATCAGCAGAGGTGAGACTCAGAACCTCACCCCCCCTGCTTTGAGAGAAATCTTCTGCATCCGTGGATGTCTTGCTGCCCTTGTCTAGCCTGGATTAATACTTAGTCCATAGGCACACACCTGATCATCTGATCATCTACATTTGCCTTCTTACAGCACTAAAAATGCCTGTTGTTTACCTTTACCCATTGTTTCAAAATTTATTATGGTTCGATTATTAGTATCTTTTTAAAATTTTCATCATTAATCTACAATTACCTGAAGAATATTATGTTTACTAGGCTCTCCCCTACCCCAAGTCCCCCCTACAAGCCCCATTACAGTCACTGTCCATCAGCATAGTAAGATGTTGTAGAATCACTACTTGTCTTCTCTGTGTTACACAGCCCTCCCCTTTGCCCCACCTCCCACATTATACATGGTAATCATAATACTCCCTTTCTTCTTCCCCGCCCTTATCCCTCCTTACCCTCCCATCCTCCCCAGTCTCTTTCCCTTTGGTACCTGTTAGTCCATTCTTGGGTTCTGTGATTCTGCTGCTGTTTTGTTCCTTCAGATTTTCCTTTGTTCTTATACTACACAGATGAGTGAAATCATTTCGTATTTGTCTTTCTCCGCCTGGCTTATTTCACTGAGCATAATACCCTCTAGCTCCATCCATGTTGTTTCAAATTGTAGGATTTCTTTTCTTCTGAAGGCTTAATAATATTACATTGTGTATATGTACCACATCTTCTTTATCCATTCATCTACTGATGGACACTTAGGTTACTTCCATTTCTTGGCTATTGTAAATAGTGCTGCAATAAACACAGGGTGCATCTGTCTTTTTCAAACTGGACTGCTGCATCCATAGGATAAATTCCTAGAAGTGGAATTCCTCGGTCAAATTGTAAGTCTATTTTGAGCTTTTTGAGGAACCTCCATATGGCTTTCTACAATGGTTGAGCTAATTAACATTCCCACTAGCAGTGTAGGAGGGTTCCCCTTTCTCCACAACCTCACCAACATTTGTTGTTGTTGGTCATTTGGATGGGAGCCATCTTTACTGGTGTGAGGTGATATCTCATTGTGGTTTTAATTTGCATGTCTCTGATAACTAGCAATGTGGGGCATCTTTTCATATGTCTGTTTGCCATATGAACTTCTTCTTTGGAGAACTGTCTGTTAAGCTCCTCTGCCAATTTTTTAATTGGGTTATTTTCTTTTTGTTTGTTGACGTGCATGAGCTCTTTATATGTTTTGGATGTCAAGCCTTTATCGGATATGTCATTTATGAATATATTCTCCCATACTGTAGGGTAACTTTTTGTTCTGTTGATGGTGTCCATTGCTATACAGAAGCTTTTCAGCTTGATATAGTCCAACTTGTTTATTTTTGATTTTGTTTTCCTTGCCCAGGGAGATATGTTCATGAAGAAGGCACCAGTGTTTATGTCCAAGAGATTTTTGCCTATATTTTTTTCTAAGAGTTTTATAGTTTTGTGACTTACTTTCAGGTCTTTGATCCAATTTGTATTTACTTTTGTGTATGGGGTTAGGCAGTGATCTAGTTCATTCTCTTACATGTAGCTGTCCAGTTTTGCCAGCACCATCTGTTGAAGAGACTGTCATTTCACCATTGTATGTCTATGGCTCCTTTATAGAATATTAATTGACCTTATATGTTTGGGTTAATGACTGGAGTATCTAATCTGTTCCACTGGTCTGTGGCTCTGTTCTTATGCCAGTACCAAATTGTCTTGATTACTATGGCTTTGTAGTAGAGGTTGGAGTTGGGGAGTGAGATCCTGGCCACTTTATTCTTCTTTCTCAGGTTTGCTTTGGCTATTTGGGGCCTTTGGTGTTTCCATATGAATTTTTGAACTATTCCAGTTCATTGAAGAATATTGTCGATTATTTGATATGTATTGTATCAAATCTATATATTGCTTTGGGCAGGATGGCCATTTTGATTATATTAATTCTTCCTAGCAATGAGCATGGGATGAGTTTCCATTTTTTAGTGTCCTCTTTAATTTCTCTTAAGAGTACCTTATAGTTTTCAGGGTATAGGTCTTTCACTTCTTTGGTTACGTTTATTCCTAAATATTTTACTCTTTTTGATATAATTGCAAATGGAATTGTTTTCCTGATTGCGCTTTCTATTGGTTCATTTTTAGTATATTGGAAAGCCACAGATTTCTGTGTGTTAATTTTGTGTCCCACAACTTTGCTGTAGTCTGTTATGAGTTCTAGTAGTTTTGCAGTGGTGTCTTTAGGGTTTTTTATTTACAATGTCATGTCATCTGCAAATAGTGACAGTTTAACTTCTTCTTTTCCAATCTGGATTCCTTGTATTTCTTTGTTTTGTCTAATTGCTGTGGCTTGGACCTCCAGTACTATGTTAAATAACAGTGGGGAGAGTGGGCATCCCTGCCTTGTTCCCAATCTCAGAGGAAAAGCTTTCAGTTTCTCGCTGTTCAGTATGTTCTTGGCTGTTGGTTTATCCTATATGGCCTTTATTATGTTGAGGTACTTGCCCTCTGTACACATTTTGCTGGAGATACTTGCCCTCTATACCCATTTTGCTGACAGTTTTTGTCATGAATCGTTGTTGAATTTTGTCGAATGCTTTTTTAAGATCTATGGATATGATCATGTGGTTTTTGTCTTTCTTTTTGTTGATGTTGTGGATGATGTTGATGGATTTTCGAATGTTGTACCATCCTTCCATCCCTGGGATGATTCCCACTTGGTCATGGTGTATGAGCCATTTGATATATTTTTGAGTTTTGTTTGCTAATATTTTATTGAGTATCTTTGCATCTACATTCATCAGGGATATTGGTCTGTAATTTTCTTTTTTTGTGGTTTCTTTGCCTGGTTTTGTCATTAGAGTGATGTTGGCTTCATAGAATGAGTTTGGGAGTATTCCCTCCTCATCTATTTTTTGAAAAACTTTAAGGAGAAATGGGTATTATATCTTTTCTGTATGTCTGATAAAATTCCGAGGTAAGTCCATCTGTCCCAGTTTTTTTTTCTTGGGTAGTTTTTTGATTACCGCTTTAATTTCTTTGCTGGTAATTGGTTTGTTTAGATTTTGTGTTTCTTCCTTGGTCAGTCTTGGAAGGTTGTATTTTGCTAGAAAGTTGTCCATTTCTTCTAGGTTTTCTGGCTTCTTAGCAAATAGGTTTTCATAGTAGTCTCTAATAATTTCCTATATTTCTGTTGGGTCCGTTGTGATGTTTCCTTTCTCGTTTCTGATTCTATTTATGTGTGTTTTGATTCTCTTTTTCTCTTAATAACTCTGGCTAAAGGCTTATCTATTTTGTTTATTTTGTCAAAGAACCTTCTCTTGGTTTCATTGATTTTTTTCCATTGTTTTTTTCTACTTAATTTTATTTATTTCTTCTCTGATCTTTATTATGTCCCTCTGTCTGCTGACTTTAGGCCACATTTGTTCTTATTTTTCCAATTTTGATACTTGTGATATTATACTATTGATTGGGGATTCTTCTTCCTTCTGTAATTATGACTGGATTGCTATATACTTTCCTCTTAAGACTGCTTTCGCTGCGTCCCACAGTAGTTTGGGCTTTCTTTTGTTGTTGTCATTTATTTCCATATATTGCTGGATCTCCATTTTAATTCAGTCATTGATCCATTGACTATTTAGAAGCATGTTGGTAAGCCTCCATGTCGTTTTGAGCCTTTTTGTTTTCTTTGTACAATTTATTTTTAGTTTTATACCTTTCTGGTCTGAAACATTGGTTGGTAGGATTTCAATCTTTTTGAATTTACTGATGCTCTTTTTGTGGCCTAGGATGTGGTCTATTCTGGGGAATGTTCCAGAGAACTTGAGAGGAATATGTATCCTATTGCTTTTGGGTGTCAAGTTCTATAGATGTTTATTAGGTCCATCTGTTCTAGTGTGTTGTTCATTGCCTTTGTGTCCTTACTTATTTTCTATCTGGTGAATCTACCCTATTTAGGGAGTGGTGTGTTGAAGTCTCCTGAAATGATTGCATTACGTTCTATTTCATCCTTTAGTTTTGTTAGTATTTGTTTCACATATGCTCGTGCTCCTTTGTTGGGTTCATATATATTTATAGTGTTTATATCCTCTTGTTGGACTGACCCCTTTATCATTATGTAATGTCCTTCTTTATCTCTTGCTACTTTCTTTGTTTTGAAGTCTATTTTGTCTGATACTACTACTGCAACACCTGCTTCTTTCTCCCTATTCTTTGCATGAAATATCTTTTTCCATCACTATAGTTTTAGTCTGTGCATGTCTTTGGATTTGAGGTGAGTCTCTTTTTTTTCTTAGATAATTATTTTTTATTGAAGGGTAGTTGACACACAGTATTACATTAGTTTCAGGTGTACAACACAGTGATTGAACATTTATATACATGATAATTCTAGGTACCAGCTATCTCCATACCAAATTGTTACAATATTTTGACTATATTCCTTATGCTATACATTACATCCTGGTTACTTATTTATTTTACAATTGGAAGTGTGTACTTTATTTATTTATTTATTTTTGTGAGGACGTCTCTCCTATTTATTGATCAGGTTGTTGTTAACAACAATAAAATTGTGTATAGGGGACTCAATGCTCATTGTATAATCATTAATCCACCCAAGCCTAATTTTTGTCAGTCTTCAATCTTCTGAAGCATAACGAACAAGGTCTTACATGGAGAACAAATTCTTACATAGTGAATAAGTTACATGGTGAATAGTACAAAGGCCGTCATCACAGAAACTTTTGGTTTTGATCATGCATTATGAACTATAAACAGTTCAAATATAAATATTTGTTTGTTTTTTATACTTGATTTATATGTGGATACCACATTTCTTTATTATTATTATTTTTAATAAAATGCTGAAGTGGCAGGTAGATGCAAGATAAAGATAGAAAACATAGTTTAGTATTGTAAGAGAGCAAATGTAGATGATCAGGTGTCTGCCTGTAGACTATGTGTTAATCCAAGCTAGACAAGGGCAATAAAACATCCACGGATGCAGCAGATTTCTCTCAGAACAGGGTGGGGTAGGTTCTAAGCCTCACCTCTGTTGATCCCCAATTTCTCACCTGCTGGCCCCCCTGTGACTGTGCCTGTGTTAGGTTGTTCCTCCCCTGAGGTATCTTACCCATCTCTGGCTAAGCAGTCATCTTCCGGGGCCACACCGGAAAATGTAAAGTTGGTAAGTGAGAGATAAGCCTTATTGTTTGAACAGGTTAGTTTTTAGTTCTTTGCAGATTTATGCCCTGTGGCTTCTATGCCCAGCATTTGTCTTAAGGTATCTTTACCACTTGGAAGAATTGTGGTACACAGTAAATTCAATATGAGGCACGATTTCTATTTAGGGGTTGTAATTAGGAAGGAAGAAGAAAAGCTATAGAAGTAGCAAGCAGAAGAAAACATGGGAATATTGATTATTTCTTTGACATATCTTCTTCTAGAGTAACTTCAGCATGTATAGGTTTTAAACTACTAATTAAATTGCACACACACATTAACATAATAGGAATACAGTTACATAACCAAAGCGTACCTATAATTACCAGCCATCTCCAGTGAAACCAAGAAAACCAGTTAGGCACCTTTGGCATTTGTGAAAAATTACCTATGATATGTTGGATATTGTCCAACTGAACTTGAACAGTCTGAGAGAAATCAGACAAATTAAAACAACCCATTCCTGGGGACTGTTCACGTCCCATATGTTCTTTTAACAGTAAATAGTCTGTAGTTGTAAGATTTTGGAGCGCTACAATTTGCACTTCTCCTAATTCTTGGTTGAGTTCCAACAGTGTAGATCCAGTCAAATTTGTTGTTTTACTGTATGCACAGGCCAACTTAGATATCTCCTTCTTCATTCCCATGGCAAGTCCATGAACCAGTGGGATGTGTGCATCTACACCTGTAGCAGTGCGTGGATCTTTGTTGGGGTTTTTTGATGATCATCTTCTGGCATGAGTCTTCCAGAGAGTGCTGATGTTGGAAGTTCTTTTTCATATCGTATCTTAGTTCATTTTTGAGGTAGGCAAATTAGGCTTTGATCCTCTGTATAAGCACAAATAAAGCCTTTGCCTACACTTTTATGTGCCCTTTATACCATTGTGTAGAACTCATTGGATGTCACCACTCAGGAACTGTTTTTTTTTCTTTTTTTTTTCTTTTTTGTTATCATTAATCTACACTTACATGATGAATATTATGTTTACTAGGCTCTCCCCTATACCACGTCCCCCTTATATACCCCTCTACAGTCACTGTCCATCAGCATAGCAAAATGTTGTACAATCACTACTTGTTTTCTCTGTCTTGTACAGCCCTCCCCTTTCTCCCCCCCTTGCATGCTAATCTTAATACCACTCTTCTTCTCCCCACCCCCTTATCCCTCCCTACCCACCCATCCTCCCCAGTCCCTTTCCCTTTGGTACCTGTTAGTCCATTCTTGGGTTCTGTGATTCCGCTGCTGTTTTGTTCCTTCAGTTTTTCCTTTGTTCTTATACTGCACAGATGAGTGAAATCATTTGTTATTTCTCTGTCTCCGCTTGGCTTATTTCACTGATCATAATACCTTCCAGCTCCATCCATGTTGCTGCAAATGGTAGGATTTGCCCTCTTCTTATGGCTGAGTAGTATTCCATTGTGTATATGTACCACATCTTCTTTATCCATTCATCTACTGTTGGACATTTAGGTTGCTTCTAATTCTTGGCTATTGTAAATAGTGCTGCGATAAACATAGGGGTGCATCTGTCTTTCTCAATCTTGATTGCTGTGTTCTTAGGGTAAATTCCTAGGAGTGGAATTCCTGGGTCAAATGGTAAGTCTGTTTTGAGAATTTTGATGTACCTCCATACTGCTTTCCACAATGGTTGAACTAATTTACATTCCCACCAGCAGTGTAGGAGGGTTCCCCTTTCTCCACAGCCTCACCAACATTTGTTGTTGTTTATCTTTTGGGAGGTGAGTCTCTTATAAGCAGCATGTAGATGAGTCTTTTTTTATCCATTCCGTGACTCTATGTCTTTTGATTGGTGCATTCAGTCCATTTACATTTAGGGTGATTATCGATAGGTATGTACTTATTGCCATTTTAGGCTTTAGATTCATGGTTTCCAAAGGTTCCAGGTTACTTTCCTTGCTATCTAAGAGTCTAACTTAGGTCACTTAGTATGCTGTTACAAACACAATCTAAAGGTTCTTTTCTATTTCTCCTCCTTTTTCTTCCTCTTTCATTCTTTATATATTAGGTATCAAATTCTGTACTTTTTGTCTATCCCTTGATTGACTTTGGGGATAGTCAATATAATTTTGCGTTTGCCTCGCAATCAGGTGCTCCACTCTCCGTTCCATCATTTTACTACCTTTGGTGATAGCTATCCAACCCTAGGAACACTTCCATCTATAGCAGTCCCTCCAAAATAGACTGCAGAGATGGTTTTTGGGAGGTAAACTCTCTCAGCACTTGCTTATCTGGAAATTCTTTTTTTTTTTTTTTTTTTTTTTTTTTGAGAGGGCATCTCTCATATTTATTGATCAAATGGTTGTTAACAACAATAAAATTCAGTATAGGGGGGTCAATGCTCAATGTACAATCATTAATCCATCTCAAGCCTAATTCTCGTCAGTCTCCAATCTTCTGAAGCATAACGAACAAGTTCTTACATGGTGAACGAATTCTTACAGAGTGAATAAATTCTTACATGGTGAACAGTACAAGGGCATTCATCACAGAAACTTTCGGTTTTGATCATGCAATATGACCTATAAACCATCAGGTCAAATATGAATATTCATTTGATTTTTGTACTTGATTTATATGTTGATCCCACATTTCTCCTATTATTATTATTATTTTTATTTTTAATAAAATGCTGAAGTGGTAGGTAGATGCAAGATAAAGGTAGAAAACATAGTTTAGTGCTGTAAGAAGGCAAATGTAGATGATCAGATGATCAGGTGTGTGCCTATGGACTAAGTATTAATCCAGGCTAGACAAGGGCAGCAAGACATCCACGGATGCAGAAGATTTCTCTCAAAGCAGGGGGGGTGAGTTTCTGAGCCTCACCTCTGTTGACCCCCAAATTCTCACCTGATGGCCCCCCTGCGACTGTGCCTGTCTTAGGTTGTTCCTCCCTTGAGGAATCTTACCCGTCTCTGGCTAACCAGTCATCTTCCGGGGCCATACAGGGAAATGTAAAGTTGGTAAGTGAGAGAGAAGCCATATTGTTTGCAAAGGTTAGCTTTTTACTTCTTTGCAGATTTATGCCCTGTGGCTTCTATGCCCAGCACTTGTCTCGAGGTATCTTTACCACCTGGAGGAATTATGATACTCGGTAAATTCGATATGAGGCACGAATTCTATTTAAGGGTTGTAATTAGGAAGGAAGAAGAAAGGCTATAGATGTAGCATATGAAGGAAACTTGGGAGGATTGATTATTTCTTTGACATATCTTCTTGTATAGTACCTTAAGTATGTATAGGTTTTAAACTACTAACTAATTTGCACACACATATTAACATAATAGGAATACGGTGACATAAACAAAGCAAATCTATAATTACCAGCCATCTCCAGTGAAGCCAAGAAAACCATTTAGGCACCCTAGGCATTTGTGAAAATTTATCTATGATATGATGGATATTTTCCAACTGTACTTGAACCATCAGACAAATTAAAGCAGCCCATTTCTGGGATCTGTTCACATCCCATATGTTCTTTTAACCATAGATAGTCTATAGTCATGAGATTTTGGGGTGCTACAACTTGCACCCCTCCCAACTCCTGGTTGAGTTCCAACAGTACAGATCCAGTCAAATTCGTTGTCTCACTGTATGCACATGCCAGCCTAGACATCTCCCTCCTCCTTCTTATGGCAAGTCCAGGAGACGGTGGGCTGGATGCAGCCACAACCGCAGCATCGTCCGGATCCCTGTGGAGGCTTTTTGATGATCATCCCCCGGCACGAGTCCTCCAGAGAGTGCTGATGCCGGAAGCTCCTCCTCATATCGTATCTTAGTTCATTTTCTGGGTATCCAAGCTAGGCCTTGATCTTCTGCATAGAAACAGACAGACCCTTTGCCCACACTTTGACATGCCCTCTATACCACTGTGCAGAACTCATTGGAGGTCAGCACACAGTAACTGCTTTTTTTTTTTTTTTTAATTAAGAGAAAGGAATATTATCAGAAAAGAGTACCTCCATAGCTGATCATCTGACACCCTTTAAGTGATCAACATTAAGGATATTTAAAGCATGCGTTTATCTTTGATTTACCAATAGTTTTATCCTGTTAAGGAGTAATCCCCCTTTTCTTTCTTTCTTTCTTTTTTTTTTTAAATTTTTAATCTACACTTACCTGAAGAATACTATGTTTACTATGCTCTCCCCTATATCAGGTCCCCCCTAACAACCACTTTACGGTTACTGTCCATCAGCTTAGCAAAATGTGGTAGAGTCACTACTTGTCCTCTCTGTGTTGTGCAGCCCACCCTCCCCTTTCTCCCTCCCCCCCATGCATCCTAATCTTAATACCCCCCTTCTTCTTCCCCCCCCCTTATCCCTCCCTGCCCACCCATCCTCCCCAGTTCCTTTCCCTTTGGTACCTGTTAGTCCATTTTTGGGTTCTGTAATTCTGCTGCTGTTTTGTTCCTTCAGTTTTTCCTTTGTTCCTATACTCCTCAGATGAGTGAAATCATTTGGTATTTCTCTTTCTCCGCTTGGCTTATTTCACTGAGCATAATACTCTCCAGCTCCATCCATGTTGCTGCAAATGGTTGGATTTTTCCACTTCTTATGGCTGAGTAGTATTCCATTGTGTATATGTACCACATCTTCTTTATCCATTCATCTACAGATGGACATTTAGGTTGCTTCCAATTCTTGGCTATTGTAAATAGTGCTGCGATAAACATAGGAGTGCATCTGTCTTTCTCAAACTTGATTGCTGCGTTCTTAGGGTAAATTCCTAGAAGTGGAATTCCTGGGTCAAATGGTAGGTCTGTTTTGAGCATTTTGACGCACCTCCATACTGCTTTCCACAAAGGTTGAACTAATTTACATTCCCACCAGCAGTGTAGGAGGGTTCCCCTTTCTCCACAGCCTCGCCAACATTTGTTGTTGTTTGTCTTTTGGATGGCAGCTATCCTTACTGGTGTGAGGTGATACGTCATTGTAGTTTTAATTTGCATTTCTCTCATAATTAGCGATGTGGAGCATCTTTTCATGTGCCTCTTGGCCATCTGTATTTCTTTTTTGGAGAACTGTCTGTTCAGTTCCTCTGCCCATTTTTTAATTGGGTTATTTGTTTTTTGTTTGTTGAGGCGTGTGAGCTCTTTATATATTCTGGACGTCAAGCCTTTATCAGATCTGTCATTTTCAAATATATTCTCCCATACTGTAGGGTTCCTTTTTGTTCTATTGATGGTGTCTTTCGCTGTACAGAAGCTTTTCAGCTTAATGTAGTCCCACTTGCTCATTTTTGCTGTTGTTTTCCTTGCCCGGGGAGATATGTTCAAGAAGAGATCACTCATGTTTATGTCTAAGAGGTTTTTGCCTATGTTTTTTTCCAAGAGTTTAATGGTTTCGTGACTTACATTCAGGTCTTTGATCCATTTTGAGTTTACCTTTGTATATGGGGTTAGACAATGGTCCAGTTTCATTCTCCTACATGTAGCTGTCCAGTTTTGCCAGCACCATCTGTTGAAGAGACTGTCATTTTGCCATTGTATGTCCATGGCTCCTTTATCAAATATTAATTGACCATACATGTTTGGGTTAATTTCTGGGGTCTCTAATCTGTTCCACTGGTCTGTGGCTCTGTTCTTGTGCCAGTACCAAATTGTCTTGATTACTATGGCTTTGTAGTAGAGCTTGAAGTTGGGGAGTGAGATCCCCCCTACTTTATTCTTCTTTTTCAGGATTGCTTTGGCTATTCGGGGTCTTTGGTGTTTCCATATGAATTTTTGAATTATTTTTTCGAATTCATTGAAGAATGTTGCTGGTAATTTGAGAGGGATTGCATCAAATTTGTATATTGCTTTCGGCAGGATGGCCATTTTGACGATATTAATTCTTCCTAGCCATGAGCATGGGATGAGTTTCCATTTATTAGTGTCCCCTTTAATTTCTCTTAAGAGTGACTTGTAGTTTTCAGAGTATGTCTTTCACTTCCTTGGTTAGGTTTATTCCTAGGTATTTTATTCTTTTTGATGCAATGGTGAATGGAATTGTTTTCCTGATTTCTCTTTCTATTGATTCGTTGTTAGTGTATAGGAAAGCTACAGATTTCTGTGTGTTGATTTTGTATCCTGCAACTTTGCTGTATTCCGATATCAGTTCTAGTAGTTTTGGAGTGGAGTCTTTAGGGTTTTTTATGTACAGTATCATATCATCTGCAAATAGTGACAGTTTAACTTCTTCTTTACCAATCTGGATTCCTTGTATTTCTTTGTTTTGTCTGATTGCCGTTTCTAGGACCTCCAGTACTATGTTGAATAAGAGTGGGGAGAGTGGGCATCCCTGTCTGGTTCCCGATCTCAGTGGAAATGCTTTCAGCTTCTCGCTG
The DNA here is from genome assembly GCF_040802235.1 of Manis javanica. Classification (NCBI taxonomy): domain Eukaryota; kingdom Metazoa; phylum Chordata; class Mammalia; order Pholidota; family Manidae; genus Manis; species Manis javanica. The sequence continues at coordinate 57,238,966 of NC_133174.1, forward strand.
TTCAGTATAATGCTGGCTGTGGGTTTATCATATATGGCCTTTATTATGTTGAGGTACTTGCCCTCTATTCCCATTTTGCTGAGAGTTTTTATCATGAATGGATGTTGAATTTTGTCAAATGCTTTTTCAGCATCTATGGAGATGATCATGTGGTTTTTGTCTTTCTTTTTGTTGATGTGGTGGATGATGTTGATGGATTTTCGAATGTTGTACCATCCTTGCATCCCTGGGATGAACCCCACTTGGTCATGGTGTATGATCCTTTTGATATACTGTTGAATTCTGTTTGCTAATATTTTATTGAGTATTTTTGCATCTACATTCATCAGGGATATTGGTCTGTAATTTTCTTTTTTGGTGGGGTCTTTTCCTGGTTTTGGTATTAGGGTGATGTTGGCTTCATAGAATGAGTTTGGGAGTATTCCCTCTTCTTCTATTTTGTGGAACACTTTAAGGAGAATGGGTATTATGTCTTCTCTGTGTGTCTGATAAAATTCCGAGGTAAATCCGTCCGGCCCCGGGGTTTTGTTCTTGGGTAGTTTTTTTATTACTGTTTCAATTTCTTTGCTTGTAATTGGTTTGTTTAACTTTTGTGTTTCTTCCTTGGTCAGTCTTGGGAGGTTGTATTTTTCTAGGAAGTTGTCCATTTCTTCTAGGTTTTCCAGCTTGTTGGCATATAGGTTTTCATAGTAGTCTTTAATAATTCTTTGTATTTCTGTGGAGTCTGTCGTGTTTTTTCCATTCTCATTTCTGATTATGTTGATTTGTGTTGACTCTCTTTTTCTCTTAATAAGTTGGGCTAGAGGCTTATCTATTTTGTTTATTTTCTCAAAGAACCAGCTCTTGGTTTCGTTGATTTTTGCTATTGTTTTATTCTTCTCAATTTTGTTTATTTCTTCTCTGATCTTTATTATGTCCCTCCTTCTGCTGACTTTAGGCCTCATTTGTTCTTCTTTTTCCAGTTTTAATAATTGTGATGTTAGACTATTCATTTGGGATTGTTCTTCCTTCTTCAAGTGTGCCTGGATTGCTATATACTTTCCTCTTAAGACTGCTTTCGCTGCATCCCACAGAAGTTGGGGCTTAGTGTTGTTGTTGTCATTTGTTTCTATATATTCCTTGATCTCTATTTTGATTTGTTCATTGATCCATTGATTATTTAGTAGCATGTTGTTAAGCCTCCATGTGTTTGTGAGCCTTTTTGTTTTCTTTGTAGAATTTATTTCTACTTTCATACCTTTGTGGTCTGAAAAATTGGTTGGTAGAATTTCAATATTGTGGAATTTACTGAGGCTCTTTTTGTGAGCTAGTATGTGGTCTATTCTGGAGAATGTTCCATGTGCACTTGAGAAGAATGTATATCCTGTTGCTTTTGGATGTAAAGTTCTATAGATGTCTATTAGGTCCATCTGTTCTAGTGTGTTGTTCAGTGCCTGTGTGTCTTTACTTATTTTCTGCCCGGTGGATCTATCCTTTGGGGTGAGTGGTGTGTTGAAGTCTCCTACAATGAATGCATTGCAGTCTATTTCCCTCTTTAGTTCTGTTAGTATTTGCTTAACATATGCTGGTGCTCCTGTATTGGGTGAATATATATTTAGAATGGTTATATCCTCTTGTTGGACTGAGCCCTTTATCATTATGTAGTGGCCTTCTTTATCTCTTGTTACTTTCTTTGTTTTGAAGTCTATTTTGTCTGATATTAGTACTGCAACCCCTGCTTTCTTCTCACTGTTGTTTGCCTGAAATATGTTTTTCCATCCCTTGACTTTTAGTCTATGCTTATCTTTGGGTTTAAGGTGAGTTTCTTGTAAGCAGCATATAGATGGGTCTTGCTTTTTTATCCATTCTATTACTCTATGTCTTTTGATTGGTGCATTAAGTCCATTTACATTTAGGGTGACTATTGAAAGATATGTACTTATTGCCATTGCAGGCTTTAGATTCATGGTTACCAAAGGTTCAAAGTTAGCTTCTTTAGTATCTTACTGCCTAACTTAGCTCTCTTATTGAGCTGTTATATACACTGTCTGGAGAGTCTTTTCTTCTCTCCCTTCTTATTCCTCCTCCTCCATTCTTCATATGTTGTGTGTTTTGTTCTGTGCTCTTTTTAGGGGTGCTCCCATCTAGAGCAGTCCCTGTAGGATGCCCTGTAGAGGTGGTTTGTGGGAAGCAAATTCCCTCAGCTTTTGCTTGTCTGGGAATTGTTTGATCCCACCATCATATTTAAATGATAGTCGTGCTGGATACAGTATCCTTGGTTCAAGGCCCTTCTGTTTCATTGCATTAAGTATATCATGCCATTCTCTTCTGGCCTGTAGGGTTTCTGTTGAGAAGTCTGATGTTAGCCTGATTGGTTTTCCTTTATAGGTGACCTGTTTCTCTCTAGCTGCCTTTAAAACTCTTTCCTTGTCCTTGATCCTTGCCATTTTAATTACTATGTGTCTTGCTGTTGTCCTCCTTGGATCCTTTCTGTTGGGGGTTCTGTGTAATTCCATGGTCTGTTCGATTATTTCCTCCCCCAGTTTGGGGAAGTTTTCAGCAATTATTTCTTCAAAGACACTTTCTATCCCTTTTCCTCTTTCTTCCTCTTCTGGTATCCCTATAATACGAATGTTTTTCCTTTTGTATTGGTCACATATTTCTCTTAGTGTTGTTTCATTCCTGGAGATCCTTTTATCTCTCTCTATGTCAGCTTGTATACGTTCCTGTTCTCTGGCTTCTATTCCTTCAATGGCCTCTTGCATCTTATCCATTCTGCTTATAAATCCTTCCAGGGATTGTTTCACTTCTGTGATCTCTTTCCTGACATCTGTGATCTCTTTCCTGACATCTGTGATCTCCTTCCGGACTTCATCCCACTGCTCTTGCATTTTTCTCTGCATCTCATCCCATTGCTCTTGCATTTTTTTCTGCATCTCTGTCAGCATGTTCATGATTTTTATTTTGAATTCTTTTTCAGGAGGACTAGTTAGGTCTGTCTCCTTCTCAGGTGTTGTCTCTGTGATCTTTGTCTGCCTGTAGTTTTGCCTTTTCATGGTGATAGAGATAGTTTGCAGAGCTGGTACAAGTGACCGCTGGAAGAGCTTCCCTTCTTGTTGGTTTGTAGCCTTTTCCTGGGAGAATAGCGACCTCTAGTGGCTTGTGCTGGGCAGCTGTGCGCAGACAGGGCTTCTGCTTCCTGCCCAGTTGCTTTGGGGTTTATCTCCGCTGTTGCTGTGGGCTTGGCCTGGCTGGGGCTGTTCCTCCAAAATGGTGGAGCCCCGTTGGAGGGGGAGCAGCCAGGAGACTATTTATCTCCGTAAGGGGCCTCTGTGCTCCCTGCTGCCCAGGGGGTTAGAGTGCCCAGAGATCCCCAGATTCCCTGCTTCTGGTCTAAGTGACCTGTCCTGCCCCTTTAAGATTTCCAAAAAGCACTCTCCAAACCAAAACAACAACAGCAACAATGAGAGAGGGAACAGAAAGAAAGAGAAAAAAAAAAAGGAAAAAAAAGGAAAAAACAAGCGATTTTTTTTTTTTTTTTTTTTTTTGTCCTCAGGTGCCGGTCCCAGGCACCCGCTCACCAATCCCGCCGCCCTGCCTCCCTAGCACCGGGGTCCCTGTCCCTTTTAGGCTTCCAAAAAGCACTCGCAGAAAAGAGGAAAAAAAAAAGGGGAAAAACGCGCGATTTCCTCTGTCCTCAAGTGCCGGTCTCAGGCACCCGCCCACCGGTCCCGCAGTGAAAAACGGGGGATATTCTTTGTCATCAGGCGCCGGTCCCAGCCACCCGCTCACCAGTCCCGCCACCGTGCCTCCCTAGCACTGGGGTCCCCGTCCCTTCAAGGCTTCCAAAAAGCGCTCGCCAAAAAGAGAAGAAAAAAAAAAAAAGGGGAAAAATGCGCGACCTCCTCCGTCCTCAGGCACCGGTCTCAGGCACCCGCCCCCAGGTCTCACAGGGAGAAACGCGGGATATTCTTTGTCCTCCGGCGCCGTTCCCAGGCACCTCCTCACCGGTCCCGCCACCCTGCCTCCCCAGCAACGGGGGCCCGTCCCTCTAAGGCTTCCAAAAAGCGCTCGCCAAAAAAAAAAAAAAAAAAACCGCTCCGGTTTCTCTCCACCCGCCGGGAGCCGGGGGGAGGGGCGCTCGGGTCCCGCCGGGCTGGGGCTTGTATCTTACCCCCTTCACAAGGCGCTGGGTTCTTGCAGGTGTGGATGTGGTCTGGATGTTGTCCTGTGTCCTGTGGTCTCTATTTTAGGAAGATTTTTCTTTGTTATATTTTCATAGCTCTATGTGTTTTTGGGAGGAGATTTCCACTGCTCTACTCACGCCGCCATCTTGGCTCCGCCCCTCTATCTGGAAATTCTTTAACCCTCTTTCAAATTTAAATGATAATTTTGCTGGATAAAGTAATCTATTTCCAGGCCCTTCTGCTTCATGGCATTAAGTACATCATGCCTTTCCCTTCTGGCCTGTAAGATTTCTGCTGAGAAGTCTGATGTTAGTCTGATGGGCTTTCCTTCATATGTGGTCTTATTTCTCTCTCTCTCTTTTAGCAGCCTGTCCTTATCCTTGGTCTTTCCCATTTTAATTACTATGTGTATTGGTGTTGTCTTCCTAGGGTCCCTTGTGTTGGGAGATCTGTGGATCTCCATGGCCTAAGAGAGTATCTCCTTCCGCAGATCGGGGAAGTTTTCAGCAACTACCTCCTCAATGACCCTTTCAATCCCTTTCTCTCTCTCTTCTTCTTCTGGTATCCCTATAATGCAAATATTGTTCTGCTTGGATTGGTCACACAGTTCTCTCAGTATTCTTTCATTTTTAGAGATCCTATCTTCTCTCTGTCCCTCAGCTTCTTTGTATTCCTCTTCTCTAGTTTCTATTTCATTTATTGTCTCCTCCACCGTATCTATCCTGCCTTTAATGATTGGATCTCCAACCCGAATTCATTCCTGAGTTCTTGGATGTCTTTCCATACCTCCATTAGAATGTTGATTATTTTTATTTTGAACTCCCTTTCAGGAAGAGTCATGAGGTCCATGTCATTTAAATCTTTCTTGGGAGTTCTATTAAGAATTTTAGTCTGGACAAGGTTCCTTTGGCATTTCATATTTGTATATGGCGCCCTCTAGTGTCCAGAAGCTCTATTCTGGAGTTGCTCCTTCCCTGAAGCAATGTTGAGTGTTGCAGGGGAGCGGTACTGGTGTTCTGGGGGATAAAAGAGCGATTCCCCGCCTCCCGGCTGCTGTCCCTGTCTCTTCTGCCTGAGCCAGTGGGCTGGTCACACAGGTATGTTTTTGTCCTAGAGCAGCCAGATATGGATCCCTGCTTTCCACAAGTGGCTGGAATCCCAGTCTCCCCAGGAACTCTGCCTGTATTATCTTTCCAATCCGGCAGTCATGCGAGTCTCATGAAAGCACTATGAAATGTAGGTTTGTGCTCCCAGAGTAGATCTCCATAGCTAGGTATTCAGCAGTCCCATGCCTTGCACTGCCTCTCTGCTCCATTTATCTTCCTCCCACCGATGAGCTGGGGTGAGGGAAGGGCTCGGGTCCCGTGGAGCCATAGCTCTGGTACGTTATCCCGTTCAGTGTGGTCTGCTCTTTTCTTCTGGTGTGTGCAGTCTGACGCCATCCTCTTTCCTGTTGCTCTCTCAGGATTAGTTGCACCAATAAAATTTTCTAATTGTATCCAGTTTTAGGAGGAAGCCTCTGTGTCTCCTCTCATGCTGCTATCTTTAATCCCATCTCCTAGTATTATCTTAATATACTAATTTTTCTGAGAGCACAGTTTGGAAAATTATGTTTTAGAATTCCCTCCAAAATCTGCTAGCTGGATAAGCTATTCTCTTAATGGTCTAATTGGAAACCTATGGTATCTTTTCTTTAGCAAGTTTGATAAGGTATCTGATGAACCTCATCAGCAAACTGGGAATGTAAATTCTGGTTAATAATTTAAAGGTGAATGCACAGTTCAATCAAAGACTACAATCAGAGTTAGGGTCCAGTCCAACTCTCCATTCCTTATTTCTATAGTAAGTCCATGGTACTGCCACACAACCCTGCCACTGTCACAAAACTTATCTTCTGACCTTTATTCTGCATTCTTTCAGTTTAATTGCTCCACAGGTTGGTCAGTTTTCATTGTATTAAAGACTAGCTGAATTACCTGCCACTGTTTAAAAGGCTCATAAACCAGGGTTTAATGAAGGCTTATAGAAACAATGAAAATATGGAGTTGTAATATCTGTAACTGAAACACAACTTCTTTGTAAAGACCATGTTTCTCCTTCTTTTCTCAAAGACACTTATGAATAAATCCCTGTTTCTACTCACTCTATAACATTTTACAAAGAGTTGTATATGGGACATGTAGCTCAGCTGAAAATCAATGTCTTCAATTCAATGTGCTTGCACCTTACAAACTTCCAGTTATAAAATAATTGGGTCATGGGGATGAAAACTACAGCATAAGGAATATAGTCAATAGTATTATAATAACTTGGTATGGTGACAGATCATAACTGCACTTATTGTGGTGAGCATTTTATAACGAATATAAATGTCAAATCACTATTTGTACACCTGAAACTAATATAATATTGTATGTCAACAGTACTTGAATAAAAATATTAACTGAAGTGCCTGCTTTTGTGATTTGTGAATAGTCATGGAGAAACCTACCTACCAGAAAGTGCAGATCTTTGAAAGCAAAGGGGTCATCCAAGGAAACTGTTCGTGTCTGTGGAATTAATTCTCCCCTTTACCATACTCTGTTGACATTTTCTTTGTTAGGACCTAGAGCTGTGTGAATTCCATATGTTGTTCTTCAAATTAAACTTTCAGGGAGACCAGGAAACTCAGGAATTAATCCCAGTATAATCTTGTCTTTCCATCTATAAGCTGACCTTTCCATTTTAGAGCTTGACAGTGGTGACAAAGTTCAGATGTTATACAGATGTTGAATTCCTTTCGGGCTCCTCTTTGAAGTCATTGTTTGCTTTCTCTGCCATAGTATCTGAGCACTGTAAAGAGGATTTCTCACTTTTCAAAGCCACATATCTCCTCATGTTGAACTTAAGAGTTTACTTTATGGTAAAGAACATTCTCTTCCTTTCAGTAAGCATAGAGCCTCTTAGTGGAACTCTTTTTCATCTACTCTAGTAGAGGTTGATGGTCTGCACTTTGGGTGATCAAACATTCCTTATGTCATGCATCAGTTACCCTTGAAAGAGCACTCCACCTTTCTAGTCAACTACAAGATGATCTTTACATCATATATCTCTTTAATTTGTGCTCAAAATTGTCTGTCTCTCATGTTTGACCTTTAAATGATTATTCCTTTCAGACTGACTTTCAGATTCTCAAAATAATGATTTGCCTTTATTTTTCCATCAATCCAGGATTGTTTATTTTCAAAATGCCATTTTCATACTTTAATATCTTAAAAGTATCTGCAATGAAAAAAATTAAGTCCAATATTGTAAATTTTTAGAAACCCCCTCCTACTTATATTATGACAGGTACAGAAAATGTAAACTTGTGAATTCAACTAATCAACATTGTTAATGCTGACTGTTAGCCTATATTTTAAGTCGTACTCTACCAATTTTGTTGAATTTGTCTCCAGCTATTTTCAATACCATGGTAACAAATAGGCTGAAAGCAACTTTTTGTTTAGAGAGATTAGGTCCAAATGGCTTCAAAGCCATTGACAAGGGCATTTCAGACATGCTCATGTCCTTTTGCTTCTATTCATCATCTATTCCTCCTGTCTCAGTGAAATGGATTTATTAAGCCCCTTCATCTTTATCCTGCATGGATAGTTGAACCTTCGCAAAATCTATAACTTAGACCTAGAGCTTCCTACCCTTAATATCCAAGCCTCTCTCTTCATTCATTCAGGAAGCTTTTGAAATCCCACATGGTCATTTTATTGCATGGCACTAGCTAGCTAATTGAGAGAAGGATCATGCACCTTTACCTCACCTCACTCTAAAAGTACTTGGCTACATGGCCTTAACTTGTCATATCACATATACCCTTACTCCTTTGCTTAGTACGAAGAATAGTATGTTATTTTCTTTTGAAAATATTCTGTTCAATACTCATTTGACTATATGTTCTTCACGACCATCTATGTAAGTTCGCCCCTTACTTTTTAGAGAGTATTGCACAAATGTTTGCTAATGATGAAGAACTGTATGTGATGAAAGGTGCATGTGGGGAGAGGAAACCAACTCTAGTATCAGGAAGAGATATGGTTAGTTGGATGGTGAATTACGTGAAGAATGGCATTATTACCTAGTGTTGGAAAGCAACGTCATTAAATTGGTTATGTATGAGCCCAAAACAATTTCAGATTTAGAGTGGACCAACTCTCTATATAATGTTTCTCAAGCTCAGCCACAGTATGTTAACAAGTGTTATAAAAAAGAAGGGAGATGTGTTAACATTTGACCTGCTGTGTTTACTTACTGCTCCTTTGCCTAAAGCCTCATCAGCTACTCTCTGCAGTTTGAATAATTTCTAACATCTATAGCATGAACTATAAATTCCCACCTACCTCTAGAATATCATCTGGTCCTATGCCTCTCTGAATTCAGCTGTGATCCAGCCACACTGGCCTTTCTTTTGAGTTTTTTTTATTGAGGTGCTAAAATACATAAGTCTTAGTGTACAGCTTGAAAAATTTTAATATATGTATACATTCATGTAACATGATCAAGATATCAAACATTATCACTAATTTTGAGAGTTGGGATACAGGATTATTGGAGAAATGCTAAGGAAATTCACTTATGTCCTCAGGCAGAATAATCTAGTTTGCATTTTCCATTGAAAGCTGAATAAGCAGTAAAGGATCTAAATTAGAGTAAATTACAGATTTACAGAAATAAGCTTTTAAAGATGAGGGTCTTAAAGGAATGAACTTGTGATGGAAAGGGCTTGTGTCATCTCCTACAATGGAGAGCTATTAGTAACAAAGCATCTAGATGACTGTTTTTTAGTCTGGACTGGACCTAGTGTAGTCCTACCTAAATGCAATGAAAGGATGGGTTCTCCAGAGTATTCTTTCAGTCTTATCATTCAGCTTCTCTTTGAGAAAAAAAAAATATTTTAACTGTGTGATAGACTGCATGTCTTTGAACAACTTGTTTTTACTAAGCATCTATCTTTCTTTTTCTTAATTTTCCTATCATTAGTCAACAATTACATGAGCAACATTATGGTTACTAGATTCCCACGATCATCAAGTCCCCACCACATACCCCATTACAGTCACTGTCCATCAGCATAGTAAGATGCTATAGAGTCACTATGTGTCATCCCAGTGTTGTACTCCCTTCCCATGCCCCCCCACCCACATTATGCGTGCTACTTGTAATGCCCCTTTTTGCCCTTTATCCTTCCCTTCCCACCCATCCTCCCTAATTCCTTTTGCTTTCGTAACTATTAGTCCATTCTTGGGTCCTGTGAGTCTACTGCTGTTTTGCTTCTTCAGTTTTTTCTTTGTTATTATACTTACAGATGAGTGAAGTCATTCGATACTTGTCTTTCTCTGCCTCTCTTATTTCACTGAGCATAATACCCTCTAGCTACATCTATGTTGTTGCAAATGGTAGGATTTGTTTTCTCCTTATGGCTGAATAACATTCCTTTGTGTATATGTACCACATCTTCTTTATACATTCATCTACGGATGGACACTTAGGTTGCTTCTGTTTCTTGGCTATTATAAATAGTGCTGTGATAAACAGAGATGCGTATGTCTTTTTCAATCTGGGCTGCTGTATTCTTAGGGTAAATTCCTAAGAGTGGAATTCCTGGGTCAAATGGTATTTCTACTTTGAGGTTTCTGAGGAACCTCCATACTGCTTTCCACAGTGGTTGAACTAGTATACATTCCCACCAGTAGAGTAGGAGGGTTCCCCTTTCTCCACATCCTCACCAATATTTGTTGTAGTTTGTGTTTTGGATATTGGCCATCCTAACTGCTGTGATGTGATATCCCATTGTGGTTTTAATTTGCATTTCTCTGATGACTAGTGATGTGGAGCATCTTTTCAAAGCCATCTGAATTTCTTCTTTGGAGAAGTGTCTGTTCAGATCCTCTGCCCATTTTTTAATTGGATTATTTGCTTTGTGCTTGTTCAGGTGCCTGAGCTCTTTATATATTTTGGATGTCAACCCTTCATGAGATATGTCATTTATGAACACATTCTCCTATACTGTAGGATGCCTTTTTGTTTTGATATGGTATCCTTTGCTGTACAGAACCTTTATAGCTTGATGTAGTCCCATTTGCTAATTTTGCATATGTTTTCCTTGCCTGGGGAGATATGTTCATGAAGAAGTTGCTCATGTTTATGTCCAAGACATTTTTGCCTATGTTTCTTTCTAAGAAGAGTTTTATGGTTTCATGACTTACATTCAGTTCTTTGATCCATTTTGAGTTTACTTTTGTGTATGGGGTTAGACAGTGATCCAGTTCACTCTCTTACCTGTAGCTGTCCAGTTTTGCCAACACCAACTGTTGAAGAGGCTGTCAGTTCCCCATTGTATGTTCATGGCTCCTTTATCATATATTAATTGACTATATATGTATGGGTTGATATCTGGACACTCTATTCTCTTACACTGGTCTGTGGATCTATTCTTGTGCCAGTGTCAAATTGTCTTGATTACTGTGGCTTTCTAGTAGAGCATAAAGATGGGAAATGAAGTCCCCCCGCTTTACTCTTCCTTCTCAGGATTACTTTGGCTATTTGCGGTCTTCTATGGTTCCATATGGATTTTAGAAGTCTTTGTTCCAGTTTGTTGAAGAATGCTGTTGGTGTTTTGATAGGGTTTGCATTGAATCTATAGATTGCTTTAGGCAAGATGGCCATTTTGACAATATCAGTTCTTCCTAGCCAAGAGCATGGGATGAGTTTCCATTTGTTAGTGTCCTCTTTAATTTCTCTTAAGAGTGTCTTGTAGTTTTCAGGGTATAGTTCTTTCACTTCCTTGGTTAGGTTTATTCCTAGGTATTTTATTCTTTTTGATGCTATTGTGAATGGAATTGTTTTCCCGATTTCATTTCTGCTGGTTCATTGTTAGTGTATAGGAAAGCAACAGATTTCTGTGTATTAATTTTGTATCCTGCAACTTTGGTGAATTCAGATATTCTAGTAGTTTTGAAGTGGATTCTTTAGGGTTTTTTATGTACAATATCATGTCATCTATGAACAGTGACAGTTTGACTTCTTCTTTACGTATCTCGATGCCTTGTATTTTTTTGTTTTGTCCAATTGCTGGGGCTAGGACCTCCCATACTATGTTAAATAACAGTGGGGAGAGTGAGCATCCCTCTCTTATTCCCGATCTCATAGGAAAAGCTTTCAGCTTCTTGCTTTTAAGTATGATGTTGGCTGTGGGTTTGTCATATATGGCCTTTATTATCTTGAGGTACTTGCCTTCTCTACCCATTTTTTTTCTTTTTTTCTTTTGGTATCTTTAATCTACAGTTACCGAAAGAACATTATGTTTACTAGGTTCCCCCCTTCACCAAGTCCCCCCCACATACCCCTTCACAGTCACTGTCCATCTGTGTAGTGAGATGCTGTAAAATCACTACTTATCTTCTCTGTGTTGCGCAGCCCTCCCCGTGTCCCCCACGCACCATACATGCTAATTGTAATGCCCTCTTTCTTTTTCCCCGCCCTTATCCCTCCCTTCCCACCCATCATCCCCAGTCCCTTTCCCGTTGGTAACTATTAGTCCATTCTTGGGTTCTGTGATTCTGCTGCTGTTTTGTTCCTTCAGTTTTCCTTTGTTCTTATAGTCCACGTATGAGTGAAATCATTTGGTACTTGTCCTCTGTTTGGCTTATTTCACTGAGCATAATACCCTCTAGCTCCATTCATGTTGTTGCGAGTGCCTCTCTACCCATTTTTTTGAGAGTTTTTATTATGAATGGGTATTGAATTTTGTTGAATGCTTTTTCAGCATCTATGGAGATGATCATGTGGTTTTTATCCTTTTTGTTGATGTGGTGGATGATGTTGCTGGACTTTCGAATGCTGTACCATGCTTGCATCCTTCAATCCCACTTGATCATGACGGATGATCTTTTTGATGTATTTTTGAATCTGGTTTGCTAATATTTTGTTGAGTATTTTTGCATTTCTGTTCATCAGGGATGTTGGTGTGTAATTGTCTTTTTTGTGGGATCTTTGCCTGGTTATGGTATTACAGTGATGCTGGCATCATAGAATGAATTTGGAAGTATTTCTTCCTCTTCTGTTTTTTGGAAAACTTTAAGGAGAATGGGTATTATGTCTTCTCTATATGTCTGATTAAATTCAGTGGTGAATCCATCTGGCCTGAGGATTTTTTTCTTTGGTAGTTTTTTGATTATTGATTCAATTTCGTTGCTGGTAGTTGGTCTTTAGATTTTCTGTGTTTTCCTTGGTCAGTCTTGGAAGGTTGTATCTTTCTAGAAAGTTGTCCATTTCTACTAGTGATTCCACTTGTTAGCATATAGATTTTCATAGTATTCTCTAATAATTCTTTGTATTTCTTTGTTGTCTGTCATGATTTTTCATTAATTGTGAATTTAGACTATTTATTTGGGATTTTCTTCCTTCTTTAAATAGGCTTGGATTGCTACATACATTCCTCTTAGAACTGCCTTCGCTGCGTCTCACAGAAGGTGGGGCTTTGTGCTGTTGTTGTCATTTGTCTCCATATATTGCTTGATCTCTATCTTAATTTGGTCATTGATCCATTGATTATTTAGGAGCATGTTGTTAAGCCTCCTTATTTTTGTAAGCCTTTTTGTTTTCTTTGTACAGTTTATTTCTAGTTTCATACCTTGGTGATTGGAGAAGTTTATTGGTAGAATTTCAACCTTTTTGAATTTACTGAGGCTCTTTTTGTGGCCTAGTGTGTGTCTATTCTGGAAAATGTTCCATGTGCACTTGAGAAGAATGTGTATTCTGCTGCTTTTGGGTGTAGAGTTCTGTAGATGTCTGTTAGTTCCATCTGTTCTAGTGTGTTTTTCAATGGCTCTGTCTCCTTACTTATTTTCTGTCTGGTTGATCTGTTCTTCAGAGTGAGTGGTGTGTTGAGGTCTCCTAAAATTAATGCACTGCATTCTGTTTCTCCTGTATCTCTTTTAGTATTTGGTTCACACATGTAGGTGGTCCTGTGTTGGGTGCATATATATTTATAATGGTTATATCCTCTTGTTGGACTGACACCTTTGTCATTATGTAATGTCCTTCTTTGTCTCTTGTAATGTTTTTGTTTTGAAGTCTATTTTGTCTGATACAAGTATTGGAGCACCTGCTTTTTTCTCCCTATTGTTTGCATGCAATATCTTTTTCCATCCCTTGACTTTAGTCTGTGCATGTCCTTGGGTTTGAGGTGAGTCTGTTGTAAGCAGCATATAGATGGGTCTTGCTTTTTTATCCATTCTATTACTCTGTGTCTTTTGATTGGTGCATTCAGTCCATTTACATTTAGGCTGATTATTGAAAGATATGTACTTATTGCCATTGCAGGCTTTAGATTCGTGGTTACCAAAGGTTCAAGGGTGGCTTCTTTACTATCTAAACCATCTAACTTTAACTCACTTATTATGCTATTATAAACAGAATCTAATGATTCTTTATTTCTCTCCCTTCTTTTTCTTCCTACTCCATTCTTTGTATGTTAGGTGTTTTCATTCTGTACTCTTTTGTGTTTTCTTTGACTGCTTTTCTGAATAGTTGATTTTATTTTTTGCCTTTCTTTAGTATTTGGTTGTTCTGCTTTCTTTGCTGTAACTTTAGTTTCTCTGTTGACATCTATTGCACCTTAGGAGTGCTTTCATTGAGAGCATTTCCTTTAAAATATCCTGTAGAGACCTCCACCCATTTTTTAATTTGGTTATTTATTTTTGGTTGTTGCAGTGTGTTAGTTCTTTTTAATGTTTTGGATGTTAACCCTTTTATTGGATAAGTCATTTATGAATATATTCTCCCATACTGTAGGATGTGTTTTTGTTTTGCTGATTGTTTCTTTTACTGTACAGAAGCTTTTTAGTTTGATGTAGTCCCACTTGTTCATTTCTGATTTTGTTTCCCTTCCCCAAGGAGATCTGTCCAGGAAAAAGTTGCTCACGTTTATATTCAAGAGATTTTTGCCTATATTTTCCTCTAAGAGTCTTATGATTTCATGACTTGCATTCAGGTTTTTGATCCATTTTGAGTTTACCTCTGTGTATGGAATTAGTCACAGTAATGCAGTTTCATTCTCTTACATGTAGCTGTCCAGTTTTGCCAACACCAGTTATCAAAGAGGCTGTCTTTTCTCCATTGTATATTCATGGCTCCTTTAGCACATGTTACTTTACTATATATGTGTGGGTTTATATCTGGGCTCTGTATTCTGTTCCATTAATCTATGTTTCTGTTTTTGTGCCATCTCCAAATTGTTTTGATTACTGTGGGTTTGTAATAGAGCTTGAAGTAAGGGGGTGTAACCCCCCACCAGCTTTCTTCTTCCTTTTCAGGATTTCTTTGGGTATTCAGGGTCTTTTGTGGTTCTGTATGAATTTTAGAACTGTTCTAGTTCATTGTAGAATGCTGTCAGTATTTTGATAGGATTGCATTGAATCTGTAGATTGCTTTAGGTAGCATGGTCATTTTGATAATTCTTCATATCCGTGAGCATGGGATATGTTTCCATTCATTTGTATCTTCAATTTCTTTCATGAGTATCTTGTAGTTTTCAGTTTACAGGTCTTTCAATTCCTTGGTTAGGTTTATTCCTAGTATTTTATTCTTTTTGATGCAATTGTGAATGAAGTTGTTTTCCTGATTTTTCTCTTTCTGCTAATTCATTGTTAGCATATAGGAATGCAACAGATTTTTGTGTATTTATTTTGTGTCCTGCAACTTTGCTGAATTCAGTTAGTAGTTCTAATAGTTTTTTGGTAGAGTCTTTAGGGTTTTTCATGTATAATATAATGTTGTCTGCAAACAGTCACAGTTTAACATCTTTCTTACCAATCTGGACACTTTTTATTTCTTTTTGTTGTCTTATTGCCATGGCTACGTCACCCAGTACTATATTCAATAAAAGTGGTGAGAGTGGGCATCCTTGTCGTATTCCCAATCTTAGAGGAAAAACTTTCAGCTTTTCACTCTTATGTGTTGTATGGAATGTGGGTTTGTCATATATGGCCATTATTGTGTTGAAGTACATACCCTTTATACCCATTTTGTTGAGAGTTTTGTTCATGAATGGATGTCAAATATTGTCAAAGCTTTCTCAGCATGTATTGAGGTGATCATGTGTTTTTTTTCCTTTTTGTTGATGTGTCACTTTCCTTTCATTTTATTATATAAAATATTTCTTAGTGTGGTAAAGTGGAAAGAAGACAAGTTTTGGAGTTAGCTGGGTAAGTCTGTTTCCTTACCTGTAAAATCGGATGGCAAGACTTGCTTTGCTTTCCTCATATAAGTACTTTGTAAACTATGACATATATGTGGACTGAGATTAGAGAGACTTCAGTAAAATGAAGGAGAGTATAAATGACACAATACCCTCAAAAAAGCAGTGGTGGAGAAGTAACATATAACTTTGAAAGAAGTACGTGTTTTACAGCAAATTTTTAACCTAGCTCCTTATGGTTCTTAGGCATCAATAACAGATCTCTGGCCCAATTTTTCCCCAAGTGAGGCAAATTTGAAGAGATGATAAGAAAACAACATATTCACATGTCTTTGAAAGATAGACTCAAAAAAAAAACCTTATTGATTGGCATCATTATTTTCTGACTTCTAAAAAATCCAAATGTACTTTTGATTACCCCCTTTGATATAAGTGATAGTTAATAAGGGAGCTTTTCTAACTCTGCTGTTGTGTGGATTTTCTAGTTGAAATCAAGTTGTTTGAAAAATTCTCAATCATCTTATAAGTTCATGACAAGGATGGAAGTGCAGCATGGAGAATATAGCCAATGATTCTCTCACATCTATCTATGTTGACAGATTGTAACTACACTAGCTGGAGTGAGGATTTAAGAATGTTGTTAACTGGTGAACCACTGTGTCGTATACTTGAAACTAATATGAGAATGTATATGAACTATAGCTCAATGAAAAAAGAAATAGATTCACAGATAAATATGCAATTGTGTGTGGTACTCTAAGTAAAATTATTAAGTGGGAGAAGAAAATTGTAACAGTCTGGATCCAACCAACCAATAAATACAATCAGACAGTGATTTAAGTGAAGTTTAGTGTAAAGAATTATTAAACTATGATTTAAATAAAAGAAATCAAGGTGTTTGAATATCTGTGTCATTGTGCTGCCAAGCATGATGATTTTTTTCTGCCTTGGCTTTTAGATGTTGTGTTCCTGACCCTTAAGCCTCAGCTCTGAGGTGCATTGGAAAAAAATGTATCATCGTACCAAACTGCCACAAGCCCAGTCCTCCTAGACCTACCAGAACAAATTCTGTAATGCATGGCCCCATTTCTCAACAGTTTTAGGTTGGATTTCTGCAAAATTTGGCCTCTACTTTCATATGTTTTCCCTCTGCAGACATTTTTTTCAGGACACATTACATCTGCTTTTGTCTCCCACAAGCACAATTCTTTCAATCCTGTATAAAAATTGCATGAAAATGAGGATGATGTAACCTGCTCTAATGATCAACGATGGGTACTTCCCCACTGCCACCTGACATAATTGTCATCAGCTACAGCCTAGTTCCATTCATTGTTTCCCAGGAGTGACCTTAGCATAAATACATTTCTCCTCTTTGGGGTTAAATTTGATTCTCATGCAAAGTGTAATTAACGTCTTGATGAGTAGAGAAGAAGGAAATGAGAGAAAGGAAAATAAGTAATTATCACCAGTTGGTAACCTCATAAACTTGGCTTTTCACAGGACTCATAAAATAGCATTCAGAGTGCAGTTAACTATAGTTATTCTCCATGAAACTCCATATATATTCAAGCATGTTCATATATTATGGTTCCTCTAGTTCAAACAGAGTTGAACAGGAAAAAACATTTTCAATTTCATCTTTATGTTGAAACAGTCTTTCCTTATGTGGTAGTTTAATTGTGGATAACATTTCACATCTAGTATTGTTGCAGTTGGTTTTAGTGATGGTCTTTTTAACACAGAGATCTGTCTGATTTTTGGTGCATTTTTCATACATTTGGTAATTGGAAAACCAGTGAAATTCTCTGTTCATTTGTGGATTTTCAGGATACTTATTCATTTTTCTATTTGATATGCTTTTGTCTTCCATTGCCTTATTAGAGCTTTAACCTTACCTGTGTAAGGCTTAATCTGTCAAATACTTGACATCCTAAATAGAAAGAACAATTAGCAATCTTAGATATCATTTCTGCTAACCTTCTTTTGCCAGGGTTAATTGGTTAGCTTTTGGCCTTGATCAAATATATTAGCTTGAGAAGTTATGAAACTATTTCCTTCTTCTGGAGTGATAATAGCTGGCCTCAATGATGGCCCCTACTTATCCTTATTTTCTGATATTTTAACATCCTTGTTGTTCATTTACACAATGAAGAAGGCTGACCTGTGGGTAGGACATTGCAGAAATGATGGAGTGTGATTTTCAAGGCTAAGTCATGAAAAACATTGAGACTTCTACCTTGCTCCCTCTTGGACATGTGTTCTGGAGGAAGCCAATGCTATGTTATGAACGTACTAAAGCTTTCTATGGCGATCCTAGAATTGAGGCATCACTGAGGACTTCTGCCAATAGCCATGTTCAGTGCACCACCTTAGAAGAATCCTCCCACCCCAGTTAATTCTTCAGATGACTATAGCCCCAGCTGTCATCTTGATTACAACCTTATGAGAGACCTGAAGGCCAGAACTACTTAGCGAAGCTGCTCCTGTATTTTTGATCCCAGAAACTGTCTGAGATAATAAATGTTCATTATTTTAGGACACTTAAATTTTGGGGTCACTGGTTAAGCAGCAATAGATAACTAATACAAGAGTCAAGGTTTGTGAAATTTAAACATGGTCTGGTTTACTAATGGACAGGCTCAACAAAGAGGTTTCCAAATAAACAGTTTTTAAATAAGCAATTATTCTTGAAAACAGAGGGTTAAAGGGAAATACAATTCATGAAAGTTTCACTTTTTGTTAATGTCATTATGTTAATTCCATCAATCACTAAAAGAAAAAAAAAGGTTGAGAAGGGACTGCCTGTGTTAGAAAACAACAACAAAAATGTGGTCCTTCGCTTCCCCCCACTTAACTTGTAAGCATTGAGAAGAAGGAATAGAGGTTTGTTCCCATATCATCAAATATATAATTCCCAGGAATATTTGGGAGATGCTGGGCACCTGAGAAATCCTCAGAAACATTTGTATAATTAATTTCTTGGATATACTGAAAGGAAATCTTGGTCTCTTCAGATTCCAGGGAAAAAAGTACTGTGGAATGCACTGATACTAGCCATAAACTTTGCTCTTACTCCTACCTGCTAATCTTCATTGAAAGTTGAAGGAGAGAGCAGAAAATTTGAATATGTGAGCGTGGCAGAGACTAAAGTAGCTTATTTAGGTATTGATGAGAGTAGAGGACTGGTTACTTTTGAACAAGTGATTGATATGAGAATCACCCTGTGGAATAAGTCATATGTATGGAATTCAGAAGAATGATGTGGAACCCATGGTAGTGATAAGATTATTGGTGCTTATTCAGAGATCCATGACTGAAATTTCTAGCACCAGTGTGCAAGGTTTTAAAGACATCTGCCCCTCAGTGACCTCTGCTATACATACCAGACATTTGACAAGTAGGATTTCCAAAATATTGGGGGAATGATAAATGAATGCCTACTGTTTTAAAATTAACATAATTTAAATTTAATAACATTACTAACATTAATTTTTAAATTAACATTAAATTAAAATTTACTTTTGGGTGGGGAGGCAGTTGTATCATTCAATGAGTTTTAATTCATGTATAGATTCATTTAACTACCACAAAGATCAGGATACAGAACAGCTTCCTCACTCAAAAAATTATTTTCTGTTACCTTTTTATAGTCCATTGATCCCTAGTAATCATTGATCTCTTCTGTCACTATAGTTTTGTCTTTTCAAGAATATTATAAAGAGATACACAAATGCATAAATACAGCATGTAGCCTTTTGAGACTGGCTTCTTTCATTCAGCATAATAATGCCTTTGAGATTCATCTAATATTTTGCTTGTCTCAATAGCTTATTCCACTTTTGCTGAGTAGTATTCCTTGGTACAGCTGTACCACAGTTTGTTTATCCATTCACACAATGAAGGGTGTTTGGGTTGTTTCTGAGTTTTGATGATTATGAAAAATATATCTACTATAAACTTTCATGTACAGGATTTTGTGTGAACATAAATTCCATTTCTGTGGGATAAATACCTAGGAGTACCCAAATGATGGGTTATGTGATAAGTGTATGTTTTACTTTATCAGAAACAACCAAACTGTTTTCCACAGTGGCTGTGCTTGTTTGCATTCCTGCCAGTAATGCATGAGAGTATCACTTTGCCCACATCCTTGCCACCACTTGGTATTGTAACTATTTAAAAATTTTATTTGTATTTTATTTTAGCCATTGTAATAGGTGTGTGGTTGTATATTCATAGTGATTTTAATTATACATTTCTCCAAAGGCTAATGATATTGAACATTTTGTCATATGCTCAATTGTCTACCTTTAATTTTGCATAGGACATTTTATAAATACAAAAATATTTTAACGTCGAAAAGCAAATAACTGTGGCTTCATAAAGCCTCGCACATTGTCTTGATTATTTTATTGTTACTTCAGACAGCTGAAATTTTGTTGTACTTAGGCATTGGTCTACTGACAAGCCTTTGGGAGTCCTACAGCCCATGGCTTGTTGTTTTGTCACTGGCATCATTGTAATAATACATGGATGAGCTTAATCAATTCCCCTTACTGAAGGGTCCTACTAGATAAATCTTCATTTATAGGGTCACATGTAAACTTTCTGGCATGAAAGTTTGAGTTGAGATACTTAACAATTTTTATTCCCACTACCTTTTTAAGCTTTATCTTCTATCATTCCTCCTATTACTTTGCTTCAAGCAACCTGTTACTTTACTGTCCCCCATGGAATCCCAGTTTCATCCTTCATCTGGAATGCCCATCAAATGTATTCAAATCCTATTTTTTCTTCAAGCTGTTATTCGGTGTTTCACAAAATGTATTCCAAGGAACATCTGCATTGGAATAATCTGGAATTGTTAAATATACAGACTTCTGGGTCTTGCTCTAGACTTACTGAATTAGACTTTCTGGGGATAAATCCCAAGAATCTGCATTTTAACAAATGTTCCACATGTAACCCTTAGGCACAAGTGAGTATGAGAACCTCTGAATACAGATTTAGAATCTAGATGCTGAAGTTCTACTTTGGTGAAGCTATCATACGTGACTCCCAGTCCACTGTGATATCACCTTCCTCTGAGGGACTGTTGAACTCTCTTCTTATTTCAATTTGTCAGTAGCACTCATTTTGGCATTTCCCTATTATGTTATATTTATTTAAATGTTAAATATAATTTATAATCTACTGAAGTATAAGGATTCTTTTCATACCCTCTTTAACATGTAGCTTAATATAACATGGTATAATGCACTTAAAGTCTTAATATATTTATTGAATGAGCTAAAGAAAGTAAATAAAAAAGAATGCGAGACTGAAAGACACAAAGAAAAGGCAGGGAAAGGGAATGTACAAGCATGTGTACACATGTATATACATAAATTTCCTGTTTGTACAGTGATACCATATGAATGCTTTTTCCTCTTGCATTACTGATTCCTTGAACTTGTCTTTTTTCTGCTTTACTGGCCCCTTAAGAAAAGGTTCATTTGTAGAAACACAACAGGTAGAAAAAGATCATTATGTACAAGAAATAAAATAGTACATTCTTCTGTGAAAGGGCCCACACACCTTCCTTTACATCTAGGTACTTTAAATGTTAGGAACATGGTGAAATGTGGAGATACACTACACTTCACTTATAGATGTCTAAATTTGGACATACTATTTCCATCATTTCTGGTAATGCAGTTCTAAGATTCAAGGAGAACAATTGTTTCTAATCATTTTTTCAAAGGCATAGTTATTCTGTGAACAATGATGATGTCAAACTCTGGGAATCTTGCCTTTTTTTGAGATATTTTCTACTTGAAGAGCTATGCTGATTTAAGCCTTTGAACATCATATTGATGCTTTAAAATATCTTAAATATTTGTTATATGAAGGTGTGGCAGTGTCTCATTACTTTTATTGTGTGTTGGCTAGGCAAGTGTGATTTTCCCTGAAACATACCAAGTTAATTCTACTTGCTCCCCAGTGCTTTATTTATACCATAAAAATTTCATATACTATCCTCCATTCCTGCCAAAATTTTTCCCATTATTCAAGTCCCACAGCAATTTCCACCTCCTTCATGAAACTTACTGAAACCACTGAAGCTCGCAAGGGTTTCTCCCATCTATGAAACTCCTGGTATTCCCTATCTATAGCTCTAATTTGACACTTAACATATAGATTATCTAACACATACTGTTGTTTCATTGTTTAACTCTTTATTGTTTAGTTTCAATGGGTGAATATCTTGTTTTGAGAGCTAGCCATGTTTCACTGATGTTAAGGATTTAAAAAAATACTTTTCTAGCAGTGAAGAAATGAATGAATGAAGTTGGTAGTAGTAGCAATACATTGACCTTCATAGAGAAAACTGTTGCTTATCAATGTATTCATAATAATTTCCACTGAATAATGATTAAGGACGTGAGAGTGTGAATACAATATAATATTGTATACCAACTATACTTCAATAAAAGAGAAAGAAAATGTGATATATATACACATAATAGAATATTACTGAGTCTTAAACAAGAAGGAAACCATGCCATATGCAATAACAGGAGTGAACCTACCTACAGGACATTATGGTAAGTGAAACAATCCAGTTACAGGACAGATATTGATGATTCCACTTATTGAGGAATCTAAAATAGACACATAGAAGCAGAGAAGGGGAAAATGGAGAGTTGCTTTTCAATAGGTATAAAGTTTCAATTACACAAGATGATTAAATTCTAAAGATTTGCTCTATAACTGTCTACAGTAAACAATACTGTTATTATACACTTAAAACTTTAAGAACATAGATCTCATATTGTTACCACAATTTAAAAAATACATACTCAAAAATACATAATAAGAAAGCATTATAGAAGTGTGTTGAACTGTTAATTAATGATATTCGTATACACATATACATAATGCTTTATTCATATATATACATATATGCCTACACACATGCAAAACGTTATATAATACATATATTACTGCTACAGATTTTGTGTTGTTTTGGGGTCAGCTTCTGAAATTTTGTAATATTTTATAATTCATTTTCACATTCTAAGTAACTATTCACTTTTGTACCAAAAATTAGTTTACAGTGTAACTGGAAAGTCAGATATATAAACAAATAATTCAAAAGGTTTTTCAGGTCTTAAGACAGAAGTGTATACAAGGTGTAATGGAAGCACAGATGACAGAGAGTAGTCAGGAAAGGCTTCAACTTAGAAACAGTATTTCCTTAGAACCTTTATGGGGTAAGATGTTGGTGGGGGGAAGGGCTTTCCAATTATAAAGAGAAGATACCAATAAATGGAAACACATCCCGTGCTCATGTTTATTGTTTTCTGGCTGTTTTGTAATTTGTCTGTTTACTTTTATGTACGGGGATAGACAATAATCCAGTTTCATTCTCTTACATGTAGCTGTCCAGTTTTGCCAACACCAGCTGTTGAAGAGGCTGTCATTTCCCCATTGTATGTCCATGTCCATGGCTCCTTTATTGTATCTTAATTGACCATATATGCTTGGGTTTATATCTGGGCTCTCTATTCTGTTCCACTGGTCTATGGGTCTGTTCTTGTGCCAGTACCAAATTGTCTTGATTACTGTGTCTTTGTAGTAGAGCTTGAAGTTGGGGAGCGTAATGCCCCCAGCTTTATTCTTCCTCCTCAGAATTGCTTTGGCTATTCAGGGTCTTTTGTGGTTCTGTATGAATTTTAAAGCTATTTCTTCCAGTTTGTTGAAGAATGCTGTTGATATTTTGATAGGGATTGCATTGAATCTGTAGATTGCTTTAGGCAGGATGGCCATTTTGACAATATTAATTATTCTTAGCCAAGAGCATGGGATGAGTTTCCATGTCCTCTTTAATTTCTCTTAAGAGCATCTTGTAGTTTACAGGATATAGTTTTTTCACTTCCTTGATTAGGTATAGTCTTAGGTATTTTATTCTTTTTAATGTAATTTTAATGGAATTGTTTTCCTGATTTCTCTTTCTGCTAGTTCATCATTAGTGTATATGAATGCAGCAGATTTCTGTCTATTAATTTTGTATCCTGCAACTTTGCTGAATTCAGATATTAGATCTAGTAGTTTTGGAGTGGATTCTTTAGGGTTTTTTATGTACAATATCATGTTATCTACAAACAGGGACAGTTAAACTTCTTCCTTGCCAATCTGGATGCCTTTTATTTCTTTATGTTGTCTGATTGCTGTGGCAAGGACCTCCAGTACTATGTTGAATAACAGTGGGGAGAGTGGGCATCCTTGTCTTGTTCCTGATCTTAAAGGAAAGGCTTTCAGCTTCTTGCTGTTAAGTATGATGTTGGCTGTGGGTTTGTGATATACAGCCTTTATTATGTTGAGGTACTTGCCCTCTATACCCATTCTGTTGAGAGTTTTTATCATGAATGGATGTTGAATTTTTTCAAATACTTTTTTAGCATCTATGGAGATGATCATGTGGTTTTTGTCCTTGTTTTTGTTGATGTGGTGGGTGATGTTGATGGATTTTCTAATATTGTACCATCCTTGCATCCCTGGAGTAAATCCGACTTGTTCATGTTGGATGATCTTTTTGATGTATTTTTGAATTTGCTTTGCTAATATTTTGTTGAGTATTTTTGCATCTATGTTCATGAGGGATATTGGTCTGTAGTTTTTTTCTGTGGTATTTTTGC
Source organism: Manis javanica (assembly GCF_040802235.1). Classification (NCBI taxonomy): domain Eukaryota; kingdom Metazoa; phylum Chordata; class Mammalia; order Pholidota; family Manidae; genus Manis; species Manis javanica. The sequence goes on from NC_133174.1 coordinate 57,263,049, forward strand.
CTGTTTTTGATATTAGGGTGATGCTGGCCTCATAGAATGAATTTGGAAGTATTTCCTCCTCTCCTATTTTTGGAAAACTTTAAGGAGAATGGGTATTAGGTCTTCACTGAATGTTTGATAAAATTCAGCAGTGAAGCCATCTGGTGCAGAAACTTTGTTCTTAGGAAGTTTTTTGATTACTGGTTCAATTTCATTGCTAGTAATTTGTTCACATTTTCTGTTTCTTTCTGGGTCAGCCTTGGAATGTTGTATTTTTCTAGAAAGTTGTCTATTTCTTCTTGGTTATCCAGTTTGTTACCATATAATTTTTCATAGTATTCTCTCATAATTATTTGTATTTCTGTGGTGTCTATAGTAACTTTTACTTTCTCATTTCTGATTCTGTTTATGTGTGTAGACTCTCTTTTTTTCTTGATAAGTCTTGCTAGTGGTTTCTTCTGTTTATTTTCTCGAAGAACCAGCTCCTGCTTCCATTGATTCTTTCTATTGTATTATTCTTCTTGATTTTATTTATTTCTGCTCTAATCTTTATAATGTCTGTCCTTCTACTGACTGTGGGCCTTATTTGTTCTTCTTTTCTTAGTTTCATTAATTTTGAGTTTAGAGTGTTCATACGGGATTGTTCTTTCCTGAGGTAGGACTGTGTTGCAATATACTTCCCTCTTATGGCCTTTGCTATGTCCCACAGATTTTGTTTTGTTGAATTATTTTTTTTCATTTGTCTCCATATATTGCTTCATCTCAGTCATTGATCCATTGATTATTTAGGAGTATGTTGTTAAGCCTCCATGTGTTTCTTTGGGCTTTTTCATTTTCTTTGCACAATTTATTTCTAGTTTCATACCTTTGTGGTGTGAGAAGCTGGTTGGCACAATTTCAATCCTTGTGATTTTATGGAGGCTCTTTTTGTGACCTAGTCTATGATCTGTTCTTGAAAATGTTCCATGTGCACATGTTCTCAAGTGTATCCTACTGCTTTTGGCTGTAGAGCTCTGTAGATGTCTGTTAGGTCCATCTGTTCTAATGTGTTGTTGTTCAATGGCTCTGTCTCCTTACTTATTTTCTGTCTGGTTGACCTGTCCTTTGGAGTGAGTGGAGTGTTGAAGTCTCCTAGAATGAATGCATTGCATTCTATTTCCTCTTTTAATTCTGTTTGTATTTTTTTTTAACATATATAGGTGTTCCTGTGTTGGGTGCATATATATTTGTAATGGTTATATCCTCTTGTGGGATTGACCCCTTTATCATTATGTAGTGTCCTTCTTTGTTTCTTGTGACTTTCTTTGTTTTAAAGTCTATTTTTTTCTGATACAAATACTGCAACTCCTGCTTTTTTTCTCCCTATTAGTTGCATGAAATATCTTTTTCCATCCCTTCACTTATAGTCTGTGTATATCTTTGGGTTTGAGGTGAGTCTCTTGAAATCAGCATATAGATGGATCTTTTTTATCCATTCTATTACTCTGTGTCCTTTGATTGGTGCATTCAGTACATTTACATTTAGATTGATTATTGATAGATGTGTACTTATTGCCATTGCAGGCTTTAAGTTCATGATTACCAAAGGTTCAAGGGTTACTTCCTTACTGTCTAAGAGTCTAACTTAACTCACTTACTATGCTATTACAAACACAATCTAAAGATTCTTTATTCCCCCTCCTTTTCTTCCTCCTCCATTCTTTATATATTAGGTGTCATATTCTGTACTCTTTGTCTATCTGTTTTTATTACCTCTGGTGAGAGCTGTTTTACCTTAGGAACACTTCCATCTATAGCAGTCCCTCCAAAATACACTGTAGAGGTTGTGTGTTGGAGGTAAATTCTCTCAGCTTTTGCTTATATGGAATTTGTTTAATCCTTCCTTCAAATTTAAATGATAATCTTGCTGGTAAAGTATTCTTGGTTCTAGGCCCTTCTCCATTGCATTAAATATATCATGTCCTCCCTTCTGGCCTGTAAGGTATCTGTTAAGACATCTGATCATGTCCTGATGGGTTTATATTTGTATGTTATCTTTTTTCTCTCTGGCTGCTTTTAATAGTCTGTCTTTGTCCTTGGTCTTTGCCATTTTAATTACTATATGTCTTTGTGTTGTCATCTTTGGGTCCTTTGTTTTGGGAGATCTGTGCACCTCCATGGCCTGAGAGTCTATCTCCTTCCCCACATTGGGGAAGTTTTCACCAATTACCTCCTCAAAGACACTTTCTATCCCTTTTTCTCTTCTTCTGGTACCTCTATAATACAATATTGTTCCATTTGGATTGGTCCCACAGTTCTCTCAGTATTCTTCATTCCTAGAGATCCTTTTCTCTCTCTGTGCCTTAGCTTCTTTGTATTCCTCTTCTTGAATTTCTCTTTCATTTATCATCTCCTCCACCATATCCCATCTGCTTTTAATACCCTCCACTGTGTTCCTCAATGATTGGATCTCCATCCTAAATTTGTTCCTGAGTTCTTGAATATTTTTCCATACCTCCAGGAGCATCTGTATGATTTTTATTTTGATATCTCTTTCAGGAAGATTGATTATTTCAGCCTCACTCTTACCTTTTTCTGTTGTTGTTGAGATTTTGCTTTGAACCTGGTTTCTTTGATGTTTCATATTTGTATGTGATGCCCTCTAGTGCCCAGAAGCTCTACTCTCTGGAGCTGCTCAGCCCCTGGAGCAATGTCGGTGGGTGGTCATAGAGGAACTTCGCTGGTGCCTGGGGGAAAGGAAAGAGGTGTTTCCTCCTTCCCAGCTGCTATGCCTGTCTGTACTGCCAGAAGCAGTGGGCTGAATGCACAGGTGAAAGTCTCTATGCTTTGCGTTTGTAGCTGCTGTAGGCGAGGCTTCCCTCTGGCTGGCCTAACATCAGGGCAGGTTTTGCCCATTTGTGAGCCTGGTGTGGGCTGGCTGGAAGGAAAGTGCAGCAGGCTGTGTATCATGGTGGGGGGCCTTGGAACTGCATAAGCAGCCAAAGGGATGGAGTGCCTGAAGATAGTGAAATTTCCCAACCTGCTGGGCATAGTGCACCCAGAAAATTTTGTGTACCTGTCCTTTCTCCTGAGCAGTAAGGTCTGTACAATTCTTGCCCCTTTAGCAGCCCTCTTGCTTTTAGGAAGTCTCTTAAACTGCCTGCTCAGATCAGCTAGATATGGATCTCTGTTTTCCACAAATAGCTGGAATCAGACTCTCCATTTATTCCACCTGTCTTAGCTTTTCAAGCCTGCTGATCACCAGGGCCCCATGCAATGTAGGTTCTTGTTCCCAGAGCAGATCTCTAGGGCTAGGTGTTCAGCAGTCCCAGGCCTCCATCCCCTCCCCTCTCCATTTCTCTTCCTCCCACCAGTGAGCTGGAGTGGGGGAAGGGCTTGGTTCCTACCGGGTCATGACTTTGGTATATTACCCTGTTCCATTGGGTTTGTTCTTTTCTTCAGGTGTATGCAGTCTGGTGTAGCCTTCTTTCCTGTTGCTCTTTCAGGATTAGTTGTATTAATTATATTTTCTTATTATATGTGGTTTTAGGAGGAGGTTTCTGTCTCACCTCTCATGCCACCATCTTTAATCTTTAATATACTCTCTATCTTTCCATGCTGACTTATTTCACTTCGCATAATACCCTCTAGGTCCATCCATGTTGTCTCAAGTGGCAATATTTCATTCTTTTTATGGCTGAGCAATATTCCACTACCACATCTTCATTATCCATTATGTACCACATTTTCTTTATCCATTCATTTAATGATGGACAGTTAAGTTGCTTCCATATCTTGGTTATTGTAAATAGTGCTGCAATAAACATAGGGGTGCATATATCTTTTCAAATTAGTGATTTTGTTTCCTTTGGGAAAATTCTCATATATGCAGTTACTGGTACACCACATTTTCTTTACCCATTCATCTGCTGATGGACATGATGTTGTTTTTGCATCCTGGCTATTGTGAATAATATTATAATGACCATGGGAGTGAAGATATCTCTTTGAGATCCTGATTTGTGTACTTTTGGATATATACCCATAAGTAGGATTGGTATCATATGGTAGTTATATTTTTAATTTTTTGAGGAACCGCTATTGTTTTTCCCGTGGTAGCTACACCATTTTACTAACCCACCAACAATGTACAGGCTTCAAATTTTTCCACATTCTTGCCAACACTTGGCAACACTCTTTTTTTTATGTTTTTGATTTTTTAATGATACCCATCCTAATAGGTGTGAAGTGACATTTTACTGTGATTCTGATTTACATTTCCCTGATGATTAGTGATGTCAAGCATCTTTTCATATACCCATTGGCCTTTTGTGTGTCTACTTTGGAGAAATATCTAAAGTCTTTTCCCCATATTAAAATTGAGTTATTTGTGTTTTTGCCATAGCACTATGGAAATTCTTTAAGTGTTTTGACTATTATCCCCTTATAAAATAAGTGTGGTTGCAAATGCTTTCTTCCATTCTGTAGGTTGATTTTCACTCTATTGATTGTTTCCATTGCTGTGCAGGAGCCATTTAACTTGAAGTCATCCCACTTGTCAATCTTTGCCTTTGGTGCTTATGCTTTTGGTGTCATGTCTTGAGAAAGTGTTGCCTAAAAGAATGTCACAAGATTTTCCCTGTATTTTTTATGAACAGTTTTAATGTTTCAAGTCTTACACTTAAACCCTTCATTCATTTTGAGTTGATTTTTATGTATTGTATAATATAAGGGCCCAATTTCATTTTTGTCCCTGTCAATATCCAGTTTTTCCAGCACCATTTATTGAAGCACCATTTATCCTTTCCCTAATGTATATTCTTGGCCCCCTTATTAAAGATCAGTTGGTTGCATATGCATGAGTTTATTTCTGGGCTCTCTATTCTGTTGCATTTGTTTACATGTCTGCTTTATGCCAGTGCCATACTCTTTTAATTACCATAGTTTTGTAATATGTTTTGAAATCATGATGTGTGATGCTATCATCGTTGTTCTCCCTTATCAAGATTTCTTTGACTGTTTGGGATCGTTTGTGGTTGCATATAAATTTTTGGATTACTTTTCTATTTCTGTATGAAATGCCATTGAAATTTTGACATGGCTTGCATTGAATCTATAGATTGACTTAGACACATTTTAACAATATTAAGAGTTCTGTGAACATGGGGTAACTTCAGCTTGTTTCTTGGCTGCTTTTATTATAGCTTTTTCATATCAATAATTTTATAGTATATTTTGCTACAGAGCATATACTGTAAAATTCTTAATGGCTGAAATTATGTTTTATTCCTCTTATGCTCAGACCCTAGCATAATACTATGCCCATAATAAACACCCAGTAACTATTTTGAATGAATGAATGAATGCATCACATTCCACTGTAGTCAGTTTAATTTAAAGTGTTTATAACACTTTTTCTGAAAGAAATAGGTATTCTTTTGAATGGTTGTCATTTTCTGTTGGAAGCAAGTAGAGATTAGATCTTTTCACTCTGCTCAGATGCTTCATGGCTTCTAAATGTAACTAATACACTTATTCTCTTTTCACTTATGCATTTAAAACTTGCCATATCTTATTGATACATTCTAGCTTAAGCATTAGGCACATTCTATTGAAAGAACAATGAAATAAAAGCAAACTTCATCAACTACATTATAACTTTAGCCAAGAATGAATGAATGTGTGCACCTATATGTCCACCTCTTCTTTCTCAGCTCTCATTTATTTAATTACATTTGAAATCACTGTGCCTCATACACATCATTCTTGGAAAAGCAAATCCTCAGCAGATAGATAATAATATAAATCATGTTAAGTCTATCAGATGCAAAAGTATTTCTAACAACTTTCCACTTTTATGACTAATTCTGGAAACTTTGATTTTTTTCCTTTTATACATCTGGAAACTGAGGCAAAGAAAGGTGAATGACTTAGTTTCCTATAATCCAACACAGTGATTCTCAAACTATGGTCTTTGGTCTAGTGGCATCATCTGGAAAATTATTAGAAATGCCAATTCTCAACCATACATCATATCAACTGAATCAGAAACTCTGGAATGGTAAGGGAGTGGTAGCAATATGTATCTTTACAAGCACTCCAGGTGTTTCTGATGCATGCTAAATTTTGAGAAGCACAATGCTAGCAGAACTGGAGCTTAAAGGACTTAGGCATGCCTTTGTCTGTCCTACCTCTCTCTCATTCTTAATGAGACAGTTAATTGTATGATACATGTTCTGTAGGACCACTTCTTAGTGGTATTCTGTCATTATGTAGAACTGAAGATCAAGGGGTATCTTTTTATGCCTCACTTCATGGAGAGTAGGAAGTTTAGCATTATAGCAGATTGCAGATCTACAGAAACTCTCCCAAAACAGATAAAGTTTTTAAAAATACCATTTAAACTACATGGTGAATTGGCCCAGAAGTAGAGAACATCTTTGCAAGTGAAAAATGATAAAATGCCCCAAATATAGAGCAGTAAGACATATGAAAGTGAGTCACTGTGTTAGCATTTGCCTGAGGTTATCTGATGATCTTTGGTGACCTTTAGCCTAGGTTCTAATGGGCCATTCAGTTTTGGGATAAGGACATAAAGCCTGAGACCTGAGAAGGGTGGGAGGCCAGATTGGAGATCCATAAATAAAGACTGATTTTTGAAATGGTGAAGCCAAAATTTTCAAAAGGTAGCAAGCTTATAGGATGAACTAGGTAAAAGAAATCCCTGTAGGTGGAGGATTAGAAATGATTGCCTATCTGAGCCATAGCTCTTACTGGAATGTGAAAAAATTCTCAACAGAGATTTCCTAACCAGAAGCCCAAACTCAAAAAAGTTTGAGACTAGATTTCACACTGATTTCATGGCCAAAAAAAAAAAAAAAAAAAAAGCCCAGCCAAAATTATAAAGATATCCCATCCCACACTTCTAGTCCTTTCTGAATACCTGAAAGATGTGATGCAAATCATCCATAATAATTTACTAAGCAGAAAAGCAAACTACAGGGGCATACCCTCCAAGACAAAAGAAATGATCAGATACAGAATTAAAAGTAAGTTTGTTTAAAATAGCAGCAGACTCACCGACTCCAAGAAGGGACTAGCTGTTACCAAAGGGGAGGCATTGGGGAAGGGTGGGTAGGGAGGGAGGGAGAAGGGGAGGGTGGAGTATCATGATTGGTGCACATGGTGTGTGTGGAGTCACGGGGAAGACAGTGTAGCTCAGAGAAGACAAAAAAGAACTCTGCAGCATCTTACTACACTGATGGGCAGTGACTGCAATGGGGTATGAGGGTGACATGGTAATATGGGTGAATGTACTAACCACATTGTTTTTTCATGTGAAACCTTCATAAGAGTGTTTATCAATAATACCTTAATAAAAAAATAAAATAAATGTAAGTTTGTTTAATACAGTTAAACAAAAGAAGACCTTTAAGATATGATGTAGGTACATGAGACCATCAGATGTGATCTGGCACATTTGAAAAGGAACTAAATAGAATATCTACAAGTGAAAAATATAGACCTTGAAACTAGAAAGACAGCAGATTAAATAGATAAGATGTAGGTGAACAGAGAATTAGGAAACGGAAATAAAATATACAGAATTTAACAGTATACAAAGAGACAGAAAATATGATATGATAAGAAATATACAGAAGAGAGTGAAAAGTTCTACCGTAGTCTAACGGGAGTTCCAGGGGGAAGAAATGAGGGAGAGGCAATATTTGAAAAGACAGTGGCTGAGAATTTCCTAGAATTAGTGAGCAGTAAACCAATTTAGGAAGCTCAACAAATTCCAGACTCAGACACATTGTAGTGAAGTCTGAGGCACTATAATCAAAGAAAAACTCAAAATCAGCCAGGCAGAAAAGACAGATTATACTTAGAAGAATGAAAATTAAACTCAATAAAAAGACAGGTGATGGACAGCAGCAGCGGAAGCTGGAAGATACTGGAATAGTACCTTAAGTAGTCAATGACAGTGGTCAGCAATCATTTTCTGTAAAGGGCAAATTAATAATTATTTCAGGCTTTGCAAGATATAAACAGTCTGTCACATGCTCCTCATTTTTTTTTTTTTGGTATCATTAATCTACAATTACATGAAGAACATTATGTTTACTAGGCTCCCCCCTTCACCAACTCCCGCCCACATACCCCTTCACAGTCAATGTCCATCAGCATAGTAAGATGCTGTAAAATCACTCCTTGTCTTCTCTGTGTTGCACGACCCTCCCCGTGCCCCCCCCACACTATACATGCTATCTGTAATGCCCCCCTTTTTTTTACCTGCCCTTATCCCTCCCTTCCCAGCCATCCTCCCCAGTCAGTCCCTTTCCCATTGGTAACAGTTAGTCCATTCTTGGGATCTGTGAGTCTGCTGCTGCTTTGTTCCTTCAGTTTTTCTTTGTTCTTATACTCCACATATGAGTAAAATCATTTGGTACTTGTCTTTCTCTGCCTGGCTTACTTCACTGAGTATAATACCCTCTACATCCATCCATGTTGTTGCGAATGGTAGGATTTGTTTTTTTCTTATGGCTGAGTAATATTCCATTGTGTATATGTGCCACATCTTCTTTATCCATTCATCTACTGATGGACATTTAGGTTGCTTCCATATCTTGGCCATTGTAAATAGTGCAGCGATAATCATAGGGGTACATCTGTCTTTTTCAAACTGGAGTGCTGCATTCTTAGGGTAAATTCCTGGGTCAAATGGTATTTCTATTTTGAGCATTCTGCGGAACGTCCATAATGCTTTCCATAATGGTTGAACTAATTACATTCCCACCAGCAGTGTAGGAGGGGTACCCCTTTCTGCACAACCTCGCCAACATTTGTTGTTGTTTGTCTTTTCGATGATGGCGATCCTTACTGGTGTGAGGTGATATCTCATTGTGGTTTTAATTTCCATTTCTCTGATGACAAGCAATGTGGAGCATCTTTTCATGTATCTGTTGGCCATCTGAATTTCTTCTTTGGAGAACTGTCTGTTCAGCTCCTCTGCCCTTTTTTTTTTCTTTTAATTTTTATATTTTGGTATCATTAATCTACAATTACATGAAGAACATTATGGTTACTAGGCTCCCCCCTTCACCAAGTCCCCCCAACATACCCCTTCACAGTCACTGTCCATCAGCATAGTAAGATGCTGTAAAATCACTACATGTCTGCTCTGTGTTGCACAGCCCTCCCCATGCCCCCCACACACTATACATGCTAATCGTAATGCCCCCTTTCTTTTTCCCCACTCTTGTCCCTCCCTTTGGATTATTTGCTTTTTGTTTGTTGAGGTGCATGAGCTCTTTATATATTTTGGATATCAAGCCTTTATCAGATCTGTCATTTATGAATATATTCTCCCATACTGTAGAGTAACTTTTTGTTCTATTGATGGTGTCCTTTGCTGTACACAAGCTTTGCAGCTTGATATAGTCCCACTTGTTCATTTTTGCTTTTGTTTCCCTTGCCCAGGGAGCTATGTTCATGAAGAAGTTGCTCATGTTTATGTCCAAGAGATTTTTGCCTATGTTTTTTTCTAAGAGTTTTATGGTTTCATGACTTACATTCAGGTCTTTGATCCATTTCAAATTTACTTTTGTGTATGGGGTTAGACAGTGATCCAGTTTCATTCTCTTACAGGTAACTGTTCATTTTTGCCAGTACCATCTCTTGAAGAGACTGTCATTTCCCCATTTGTAAGTCCATGGCTCCTTTATTGTATATTAGTTGGCCATATATGTTTGGGTTAATGTTTGGAGTCTCTATTCTGTTCCACTGGTCTGTGGCTCTGTTCTTGTGCCAGTACCAAATTGTCTTGATTACTGTGGCTTTGTAGTAGAGCTTGAAGTTGGGGAGCGAGATCCCCCCCACTGTATTCTTCCTTCTCAGGATTGCATTGGCTATTCGGGGTCTTTGGCCTTACCATATGAATTTTTGAACTATTTGTTCCAGTTCATTGAAGAATGCTGTTGGTAATTTGATAGAGATTGCATCAACTCTGTATATTGCTTTGGGTAGGATGGCCATTTTGACAATATTAATTCTTCCTAGCCATGAGCATGGGATGAGTTTCCATTTGTTAGAGTCCTCTTTAATTTCTCTTAAGAGTGTCTTGTAGTTTTCAGGGTATAGGTCTTTCACTTCCTTGGTTAGGTTTATTCCTAGGCATTTTATTCTCTTTGATGCAATTGTGAATGGAATTGTTCTCCTGATTTCTCTTTCTATGAGTTCATCGTTAGTGTATAGGAAAACTACAGATTTCTGTGTGTTAATTTTGTATCCTGCAACTTTGCTGAAATCCGATATGAGTTCTAGTAGTTTTGCAGTGGAGTCTTTAGGGATTTTTATGTACAATATCATGTCATCTGCAAATAGTGACAGTTTAGCTTCTTCTTTACCAATCTGGATTCCTTGTATTTCTTTGTTTTGTCTAATTGCCGTGGCTAGGACCTCCAGTACTATGTTGAATAACAGTGGGGAATGTGGGAATTCCTGTCTTGTTCCCGATCTCAGAGGAAAAGCTCAGCCTCTCACTGTTCAGTATGATGTTAACTGTGGGTTTATCATATATGGCCTTTATTATGTTGAGGTACTTGCCCTCTATGACCATTTTGTTGAGAGTTTTTATCATGAATGGATGATGAATTTTGTCAAATGCTTTTTCAGCATCTATGGAGATTATCATTTCATTTTTGTCCTTTCTGTTTATGAGGTGGACGATGTTGATGGATTTTTAAATGTTGTACCATCCTTGCATCCCTGGGATGAATCCCACTTGGTCATGGTGTATGATCCTCTTGATGTATTTTTTGAATTCGGTTTGCTAATATTTTCTTGAGTATTTTTGCATCTACGTTCTTCAGGGATATCGGTCTTTAGTTTTCTTTTTTGGCGGGTTCTTTCCCTGGCTTTGGTATTAGGGTGATGTTGGCTTCCTAGAATGAATTTGGGAGAATTCCCTCCTCTTCTGTTATTTGTAAAACTTTAAGGAGAATGGGTATTATGTCTGATAAAATTCCGAGGTAAATCCATCTGGCCCATGGGTTTTGTTCCTGGGTAGTTGTTTTTTTTTTTTTTTTTTTTTTTTTTGAGAGGGCATCTCTCATATTTATTGATCAAATGGTTGTTAACAACAATAAAATTCAGCATAGGGGGGTCAACGCTCAATGTACAATCATTAATCCATCTGAAGCCTAATTCTCGTCAGTCTCCAATCTTCTGAAGCATAACGAACAAGTTCTTACATGGTGAACGAATTCTTACATAGTGAATAAATTCTTACATGGTGAACAGTACAAGGGCATTCATCACAGAAACTTTCGATTTTGATCATGCATTATGACCTATAAACAATCAGGTCAAATATGAATATTCGTTTGATTTTTTTTTTTTTGAGAGGGCATCTCTCATATTTATTGATCAAATGGTTGTTAAGAACAATAAAATTCAGTATAGGGGGGTCAACGCTCAATGTACAATCATTAATCCATCTCAAGCCTAATTCTCGTCGGTCTCCAATCTTCTGAAGCATAACAAACAAGTTCTTACATGGTGAACGAATTCTTACATAGTGAATAAATTCTTACATGGTGAACAGTACAAGGGCATTCATCACAGAAACTTTCGGTTTTGATCATGCATTATGACCTATAAACAATCAGGTCAAATATGAATATTCGTTTGATTTTTGTGCTTGATTTATATGTTGATCCCACATTTCTCCTATTATTATTATTATTTTTATTTTTAATAAAATGCTGAAGTGGTAGGTAGATGCAAGATAAAGGTAGAAAACATAGTTTAGTGCTGTAAGAAGGCAAATGTAGATGATCAGATGATCAGGTGTGTGCCTATGGACTAAGTATTAATCCAGGCTAGACAAGGGCAGCAAGACATCCACGGATGCAGAAGATTTCTCTCAAAGCAGGGGGGGTGAGGTTCTGAGCCTCACCTCTGTTGATCCCCAAATTCTCACCTGATGGCCCCCCTGCGACTGTGCCTGTCTTAGGTTGTTCCTCCTTTGAGGAATCTTACCCGTCTCTGGCTAACCAGTCATCTTCCGGGGCCATACAGGGAAATGTAAAGTTGGTAAGTGAGAGAGAAGCCATATTGTTTGCAAAGGTTAGCTTTTTACTTCTTTGCAGACTGGGTAGTTTTTTGATTACTGATTCAATTTCCTTGCTGGTAATTGGTCTGTTTAGATTTTCTGTTTCTTTCTGGGTCAGTCTTGGAAGGTTGTATTTTTCTAGGAAGTTGTCCATTTCTCCTAGGTTTTCCAGCTTGTTAGCATATAGGTATTCATACTATTCTCTAATAATTCTTTGTATTTCTGTGGGGTCTGTCATGATTTTTCTTTCTTGTTTCTGATTCTGTTGATGTGTGTTGATTCTCTTTTTGTCTTAATTAGTCTGGCTACAGGCTTATCTATTTTGTTTATTTTCTCAAAGAACCAGCTCTTGGTTTCATTGATTTTTTTTCTTGTTTTATTCTTCTCAATTTTATTTATTTCTTCTCTGATCTTTATTATGTCCCTCCGTCTGCTGACCTTAGGCCTCATTTGTTCTTCTTTTTCCAGTTTGATAATTGTGACATTAGACTAGTCATTTGGGATTGTTTTTCCGTCTTTAAATAAGACTGGATTGCTATATAGTTTCCTCTTAAGACTGCTTTTGCTGCGTCCCACAGAAGTTGGGGCTTTGTGTTGTTGTTGTCATTTGTTTCCATATATTGCTGGATCTCCATTTTAATTTGTTCGTTGATCCATTTATTATTTAGGAACATATTTTTAAGCCTCCATGTATTTGTGAGCCTTTTTGCTTTCTTTGTACAATTTATTTCTAGTTTTATACCTTTGTGGTCTGATAAGTTGGTTGGTAGGATTTCAATCTTTTGGAATTTACTGAGGCTGTTTTTGTGGCCTAGTATGTGGTCTATTCTGGAGAATGTTCCATGTGCATTTGAGAAGAATGTGTATTCTATTGCTTTTGGATGTTGAGTTCTATAGATATCTATTAGGTCCATCTTTTCTAGTGTGTTGTTCAGTGCCTCTGTGTCCTTACTTATTTTCTGTCTGGTGGATCTGTCGTTTGGTGTGAGTGGTGTGTTAAAGTCTCCCAAAATGAATGCATTGCATTTTATTTTCCCCTTTAATTCTGTTACTATTTGTTTCACATTTATTGGTGCTCCTGTATTGGGTGCATATATGTTTATAATGGTTATATCTCTTATTGGACTGAGCCCTTTATCATTATGTAATGTCATTCTTTATCTCTTTTGACTTTCTTTATTTTGACGTCTATTTTGTCTGATACTAGTATTGCAACACCTGCTTTTTCTCCCTGTTTGCGTGAAATATCTTTTTCCATCCCTTGGCTTTTATTTTGTGACATGGTCTTCATTTTTGTTGTTAGTGGTAGTGTTTCACAATGCTTTCAAATGCGAAAAAGCAGTCTTAGCTCAAGGGCCGTACAGCAACTGATCCCTCTTCTGTTAGATAACTGCCAAATTAAAATTTATATCCACAAAAACCAATTAGCATAATAAAGATATTAGGCATAGAACAGAGAAAATTTATGAGTAATAAATCCTTACTAAAAACAACCTTTCAAATGATGTACCTTACAAAACCGAAAAAATGATCCCATTTGGAAAATTTGAGTTATAAGTATGGAATGTTAAAACATGTGGGTAAATCTAAACATTGGGTGTATAAGACAATAATGATGTCTAATTTATGACAACATTATCTCCAATACACCCTCCGCCTCCCATCATGGTGTATTCACTTGACATACTACTATGGAGATTCGTGGTTCCTCATCCACTGCTTGTAAAGTCAATTATGTATGGAATTATTCTTCTCATGCTTGGTTTTCATTGCAGTTCAGTGGCCTATTCAAATAGTGTGTTTCATTCCATGCATGACAGAAAAGAAAGATTATTTACATTAGAGAAGAAGTTCTTAGACCTAGGAGAATAGAAAGGGCAGAGCAACACTCTCCTTTTACCCTTTCATTCCCCATGTTTCAGTGGAGCTGCAGAAAGCTAACCATGGAAGATAATGTCTGGTGTTTTTTGTAGCACAGAAAACTGCTTCTGGCTTGAGGTATTTGATTAACTTCTCTAATGGAAGCTGTGGAGATACTTTCTGGTAGGTGGAATTTCCTGACAAATTCTTACATGGAGCATAAAGAGCCACATTAGCATGGGTCCGAATTACTGAGTTTCTTCCAGGGTTACTCCCAGCCCAGTGCACACCAGCAGTCTCCCAGTCTGTACCCCATAGGTCCCCAGGCACCATACCTGTGCACCTCTTGGCAGAATTCACATGTGTACTCCCTGGGTCCATACCCCTTGGGCTCTTGGTGCCTCCTGGCCTGGGACATACTAGGATACACTAGGTCTACACCTCTTGGACCCCTGACCACTCCACCACAGTGCCCCACAGCCCAGTGAACAGACACTCCATGGGTCCATGCCCCTTGGACCCCTCGCTGCCCCACCAGGGTGCTCCTCAGCCAAGCACACACCAGGACACTCCAGGGCTGCACTCTCTTGGCCTCCAGCCAACCAGGCAAAGCCACTAGCAACACACAATCTACCCATGGGCATTCCGACACAAGGCCACTCCTTCAAGACTGGGTCAGGTAGTTGTTTCACCTATTTCAAATAAACATACTCAGAACGTCAAACAAAAGAGTTAACAATGGAATATCCTCCAAACAAAAGAACAAGACAAAACTTCACAAAAAGAAATAAATGAAACAGAGTTAAGCAATCTACTTGGTAGAGTTCAAGGAATTAGTTATAAAGATACTCACTAGATGTGAGGAAAGAGTGGATGAACTCAGTGAGTACTTCATTAGAGAAAGAAAATGTTTTAAAAAGAAACAATAAGAGTTGAAGAATGCAATAAATGTAATGAAAAGTACACTAGAGGGAATCAACAGCAGATTAGAGAATGCAGAAGAATAGATTATCAATCTGGAATACTGCATAATGGAAAATGCTCAAGCTGAACAGCAAAAAGCAAAAAGGACTTAAAAAAGAGGAAAGGTTAAGGGGCCTTGAGGACAACATTCACATTATTAGAGTCCCAGAAGGAGACAAAAGAGATGAAGGGATGAAAAACTTATATGAAGAAATAATATCCGAAAACTTCCCTAACCCGGTGAAGAAAGTAGGCATCCAGATCCAGGAATTACACAGAACCTCAAGCAATATGAACCCAAAGAGGTCCACACCATGATACATGATAATCAAAATATCAAAGATTAAAGGTGAAGAGAAAATTTGAAAGGCAGCAATAGCAAAGCAACAAGTTACATACAAGTTATGTAAGGCTATCAGCTGTTCTTTCAGCAGAAACTCTACTGGCCGAAGGGAGCAATATGATACATTCAACGTGCTGAAAGGAAAATACCTCCAACCAAGAATACTCTCCTGCAAGGTTATTATTAAGATTTTAAGAAGAGATAAAGAATTTCCCAAACAAACATAAATTAAATTTGTTCATCACCACTAAACAGGCCTTAAAAGAAATACTAAAGGAACTTATTTAAGATGAAAAGAAAAGGCCACAACCAGAAGCAAGAAAATTGTGAAAGGAAAAAATTTTCCCTGGTAAAAAGCAAACATATAGTAAAGGTAGTAAAACAATTATTTAAAAGCTACTATGAAGGTTAAAAGGACAAAGTAGTAAAATCAATTATTTCTATAAAATTAAGGGAATCTCTAAATACAAAGCTATAAAATAAGACATATAAAAAATGTGGTGGAGATAAGTAAATGCAGTGGTGTTAGAATGGTTTGCACTTTAGCAATTATCAGTTTAACACACTGCTATATATGTGGAGTATCATATATGAAACTCATGGTAACATAAACAAAATCTTGTAATAGATATTCAAAAAATAAAGAGAAAGGAATCCAAATATAACACTAAAGAAATTCAGCCCACCCAAAGGGAGAGAGTAAGACAAGAATCAGAGAACAACACAACCACTAGAAAACATTTAACAAAATGACAATAAATGCACTCATCAACAATTACTCTAAATGTAAATGTACTAAGTGCTCCAATCAAAAGACATAGGGTAACTGAGTGAATAAAAAAAAACAAGACCCATCTATATGCTGCCTACAAAAGACTCACTTCGGACCTAAAGATACACACATACTGAAAGTGAAGGGATGGAAAAACATTCCACACAAGTGGAAATTTTTTTAAAAATGCTGGGGCAGCAGTACTTATATCAGACAAAATAAACATATATCGTACAGATACCATAAGAAGAGACAAAGAAGGATATTAAATAATGACAAAGGGAGCTTTTTGATTATGAATTCAATTTCATTACTAGTTTGTTTATATTTTATAACAATTGTAAATATCTGTGCATCCAACAGAGGAGCACCTAAATATATAAAGCAAACATGAACAAACTTTAATGGAGTAAATGACAGTAATAAAATAATAGTAGGGGACTTTAACACTGCCCCCCTTATGTTAATGGATAGGTCATCCACACAAAAAAATTAATCAGGAAAAAGTGACTTTGAATGAAACTTTAAACCAGATGGACATAAGATGTATGTACAGAACATTACATCCCCAAACAGCAGAGGACATGTTCTTTTAAAGTACATGGAACACTTTCCACAATAGATCACATGTTAGGCCACAAAACAAGTCTCAATAAATTTATAATGACTGAAATCATACCAAGGATCTTTTCCAACCACAATAGAATGAAACTTGAAATCACAAGAAAAGAATTGAAAAAACACACATGAAGGCTAAACAACATGCTACTAAACAACCAGTAAGTCAATGAAGACATCAAAGGGGAAATAAAAAAATACCTGGAGACTAATGAAAATGAATACAATAATTCAAAATCTTTGGGACATAGCAAAAACAGTTCTAAGAGTGAAGTATATAGCAAAACAGGCCTACATCAAGAAATAAGAAAAATCTCAAATAAACAAAAAAAACCCAGACCTAAAGGAAATAGGAGAAGAACAAAGCCCAAAGTTAGTAGAAGGAAGGAATAAGGAAGATCAAAGTGGAAATTAATGAAACATAGACTTAAAAGAATACAAAAATCAATGAAATTAACAGCTTGTTCTTTTAAAATATAAAATCAATAAGCCTTTAGTTAGGCTCATCAAGAACAAAAGAGAAATAAAATAAATAAAATCAGAAATGAAAAAGAAGTTATATCTGATACCACAGAAATAGAAAGGACTGTAAGAGATTACTATGAAAATATTATATGCCAATAAATTGGGCAACCTGGAAGAAATAAATAAATTCCTAGAAACACACAATCTTCTAAGAATGAACCCAGAAGAAATAGAAAATCTGAACAGACCAATGACTAGTAATGAAATTGAACTAGTAATCAAAAAACTCCCAACAAGCAAAATATCAGGACCAGATAGCTTCACAGGTAAATTCTACCAAACATTTAAAGGAGATTTCATAGCTATTCTTTTCAAACTATTCCCAAAAATTGAAGAGGAAAGAATGCTTCTAAATTCATTCTATGAAGCCAGCATTACCTTGATACCAAAACCAAAGACACTACAAAAACAGAAAATTACAGACCAATATCCCTGATGAGCATAGATGCAAAAATCTTCAACAAAGTTTTAGCAAACCAAATTCAGGAATACATTTAGAGGATCATTCACCAAAGGATTTATTTCAGGAATGCAAGGATTGTTCAACATTTGCAAATAGCTCAGTGATATACACCTCATTAACCAAAGGAAGGATAAAGACCATATGATCATGTCAATGGATGTGAAAAATAATTTCACAGTATTCAACATCCATTCATCATAAAAACACTCAACAAAGTGGGTACAAAGAGAACGTACCTCAACACAATAAAAATCATATATGACAAACCTACAGCTGAAATTATAGTTAATGGTGAAGAGCTGAAAGCTTTTCCTCTAAGATCAGGGACAAGATAAGGATGCCCAGTCTCACCATTTTTATTCAACATAGTACTGGAATTCCTACGCACAGCAATTAAACATGAAAAATAAGTAAAACGTGTACAAATTGGTAAGGAAGAAGTAAACAGGTCTCTGGTTGCCCATGACACTATGCTATATGTTGAAAACCCTAAAGATTCCACCAAAAAATTATTAGACTTAATAAATGAATTCTGTAAAGTTGCAGGATACAAAATCAATGTACATAAATTTGTGTTTCTATATACTAATAACAAAATTGAAAGTGAAATTAAGAATACAATCCCATTTACAATTACATAGAAAAGTATAAATACTTAGGAATACATTTAACCAAGGAAGTGAAAGACCTGTACTCTGAAAACTATAAGACATTGATGGAAGAATTTGAAGATGGATTGGAGGAATTAATATTGTTAAAATGTTCATACTATCCAAAGAAATGTACAGATTCAATGCAATCCCTATCAAAATACCAATGACATTTTTCAAAGAACTAGAGCAAATAATCCTAAAAATTATATGGAACTAGAAAATACCCTGAATAGCCAAAACAATCTTGAGAAAGAAGAACAAACCTTGATGTGTCACCCTCCCTGATTTCAAACTGTACTACAAAGCTACAGTAAACAATACAGTATTTTACTGGCACAAAAATGGACACATGGAACAATGCAACACAGTAGAGAGCCCAGAAATAAATCCACACTTACATGGTCAATTAACATGACAAAGGAGGCAAGAATATACATGGGGGATAGTCTCTTCAATTAATAGTGCTAGGAAGACTGGACAGTTATATGCAAAAGAATGAAATTGTCTTATACCAGACACAAAAATAAACACTGAATAGATTAAAGACCTAAATATAAGACTTGAAAACATAAAACTCCTAAAAGGAAATACAGGCAGTAAACTCTTGAACACTGGCATTAGCAAATTGTTTCTGGATGTGCCTCCCCAGTCTAGGGAAACAAAAGCAAAAATAAGGAAGTGGGACTGCATTGAATTAAAAAGCTGCTACAGTGCTTGCTTCAGCAGCACATATGCTAAAATTGGAATGATGCAGTGAAGACTAGAATGGCCCCTGCAGAAGGATGACACACAAATTTGTGAAGCATTCCACGTTAAAAAAAAAAAAACTTCTGTATAGCAAGGGAAACCATCATCAAAATGAAAAGGCAACCTACTGAATGGGAGAATATATTTACAAATGATATTTCCAATAAGGGTTAATATCCAAAAAATATAAAGAACTCAAAAAAATTGAGACCAAAAAAACAAATAATCTGACTGAAAAATGTGCAGGAAGCAATCTTAAGTGTCTATTGATAGGTGAATGGATAAAGAAGAGTGGTACATGTATTAATGGAATATTACTCTTCCATTAAAAAGAATGCAATCTATTGTAACAACATATATAGACTGAGAGGATATTATGCTAAGTGAAATAAGTCACACAAAGGACAAATATCATGATTTCACTAACATGTGGAATCTAAAAAATAAAATAGAGTCAAACATGGAGAGAACAGATGTGGTTGCAATCAGAATGGAGGGATAAAGATATTTTCAATTATAAAGTAGATAAGTCATGGAGGTAAGGTATGGAGCATGAGAAATATGTTCAGTGGTATTGTAATGTCTGGATGGTGACTGCCCTTGTCATGCTGAGCATTTTCTGGTTTGTGTGGTTGTTGAATCACTATGTTGTACACCTGAAACCAATGTGGCATTGTGATCAACTATACTTCAATTAAAAAAGAAAGAATTACTCAGCTTCACCTGTTCCATTGGGCCTTGGCTAGGGAATGTCACTTAACTGGCTTCAAACCTTGTTTAGTTTATGTAAAGATCATTAATGTTTACTTTCTGTTAAAAATTTTTCTTCTATATAAAACATAGAGTGGTAGAAAGATATACCTTCCCTACAAGGACTTTGAACATTGGGGTTTACTTCCTTGACTTACCTAGTGGTTAAGGCACTATTACTGAAATTTATTTAGTTTCTCAACTGGCATTTGGGCAACTTTAACTTCCTCAATCCTATACAGAAAAACCTTGCTTCTCAAGGGGGATAGGGGAACATGGTGGCAAATGGCAAAGCCTGGAGAACCCAGCAGGACTCCATAGCCTGCTAAGTGTCATCCCACTGCTTCCACAAAAAGCAAGGGTAGCAACCAGCTTGGCTATAGGCCAAGCCTCCTTGCATTTGGATTTGTGACTTTTTTGGTCTGAACGTTTTTTTAAGGTTAGCTCTTAAGTGGTTGAAATTGAGCAGTTTTGGAGCTCCTTCCTAATGCACAGTTCTCTCCCTTTACTACTCACAAATCTCTTACTAGCTATTTGGTTTTCATAACAAAGATGAAGAGCTCCCAGGCCCATTTAGTATGCAGGGTAATGATCCATCCAGAGCTGTTGGCACTCCAAGGTATTCCCAGAGCCATAGGAGATTCTTTTGTGATTTTCCTTCAAGTAATCCCCCCCACACACACACACACCCCGCACTGAGTACCCCATAAGACATTTGGCCATTGGTTACATCCCAACCAGCATATCAGGGCTCCCTCTAAGCCCTTTTGATACAGTTGCTTAGCTATATGCCTCAGCCAGATACTTGGGGTCAAGCACTCCCCCTGCCCCCTCCCTACGCAAATCCTCTTGCTCTGTAGTTTTTCAGCTTTCTCCATTTCATAGCCATGATGCCTGAGGATGTTTTTCTTTGGGATTCATGGCAATTATTTCTCCTTAAACATAACTCAGCATATGTTCATTAAAAAAAACCTTAATATATTCTCCCAAGCCCTGTAGTTCCTCAGGCATTGCATGCTAAGCAGATTGAGGTAAGCAGGGCAGGAATCACTAAGGCATAAAGGGTCCTTCCCTTGTAATCAGAGTATGACGTATCTGTGCAGTCTAAGCATGTAAGGGTTGATCACTTGCTATATATACCTTTGGTCCTTTTCAGAGTTCTTATTCTAAACTGTTTCACAAAGGTGGGCAGAGCATCCCATCCACCAATATGCATTCATGACTGCCTTAATTAACATTTTCCTACTATTTTTGCCTCTTCTAGGAGTAAACAGGGACTAAGAAGATATGAGTCATGTGACTCTTTGGACTTCAGTTAAAATTTCATTTTACTTTGTAATGCAAGTGCTACAGGACACAGCAGGTATCTATAGATTTCCAGTAGAAATGTTGATTGTTTATTCTCAGCAAACTCTTAAGTATATAAAAAAAGCCCCTGCCCATTAGCCAGAAGAGGTGTCTACTGCATTTAAAGTAACTTACAACTGAATTCAGTGGAAATGTACACTGATAGTGCATATTCATTGTTGATTCCCACTATTAGTAACCACTTTTAATGCTAGAAATAGGCAATGATGATAATGTTATATCAAAGTGGTTACTAAACTTAACACTTTTACATAAAAGATATAACCTGTTCTCTCTTCCACTGAACAAGCATACCTTGCATTTCTCAAAAATAAGTACTTCCATTGCAGCCTTGAAAGCATCTGCTCAAAGGAATTTGATATTAATTCTGATGCTTCTCTCCCAAGCTCACACACCTCCTATGTACCAGTCACCTCTTGCATTTTCATATTTAAACCAGAGATCTGTTCCAACTGAGTTGCCCTGACAAAATTGTTTCCAGTGTCATAGCCATTAAGACTAGTATTGGGGGTTTGCAGTGCCATTCAGCCAACATTGCCTTCGCAAGGCCACTGCCACCATCCCCACAATTGCCTCAAAGAAAACAGAGGAATCCCACAAACTTTAGGGAGATAGGATAATTTGGCACCCCACTGGAATTGGCCATGTGGGCAACACGCACTTTTATTGTGTTCTTGCTTTTGCAAACTCTCCAGGGCTCCATGAAACCCCATTTAGAGATTGTTAGCCAGTGACTCCCAGGCTTTCCATGATAGGTTAATAGGAATCAAATTGGTATTCTTTTGGTTTAATTTTCTTGGGATTTTTTTTCTTTTGGTGGGTGGTGATTTTGTTACTGAATAGAAAAAGAAGAGGAAACTGTGGCCCTTCTGAGGGTTTGTAGAGATTTTAGTAGTATTTTTAGCCACAAATAAGTAGCTTTGGAAATCTCTGATCAACTAAACAGTCAAAAACATTTTTCTTAACTCCTTTTGCAGGTTACTAAGTGCAGAAGAATAGATTTCTCCACTGTATTCAAAACAGTAAGTAGGTTCCCTGGTTATAGACAATAGTAGTTGATATATTTCCTCAAAAAGCAACCGGGAAACCCACTCTAGTGTTTGTTGATCAACTTACATTGAAAAAAATGAATGTGTACTCCATATATTTCTACTTTAATTACCAAACTTGATGTTTCTGTGGACAAAATTTCTCTCGCTATTTTTCTTTTACTCCTCACAATTACCTTCCAGTGCCATCAGTACCTTCAATTTTAAGAATGGAGAATTATCCATGGTAGTAAATGAGGCTGCAGTGCAGTCATCCCAGTAATATGCACAAGATAGCTGTCCTGACTGGTCCCCTGACCCTATCTTTCAGGGAAGGTTGTGACATTTTCTGTGTTCCTCTTTGTGAGCTCCAGACCAAATCCCAGGCCACCAAAAACCTTTTTTAGGAGGCTTATCAATCTGTAAGCAGTGTCTTAGGAAACATGAGCCATTTCTTTGAGGTTAAGTATATTTAAAGTGTGTGTGTGTGTGTGTGTGTGTGTGTGTGTGTGTGTGTGTACTCATCTGCGTACATTTTATTTCCATAAAGTTGCACAGCCCAGGCTTCTGGGAACCATGTATTCCTGAGTATTCTTAGAAGTAAAAAAGTTAACAACTGAGTTCAAATGAGTGTCACAGCAAGCTGACTCTGGGAATGACTCCCATTTATGAAACAGAGAGAAGAGTAACAACAGAAAAGATAGATAAAAATGAATGTATTATAACCCCTACCAATGGAAAATAATGTTGATTTGGTGATCCCCATTGGATATATTACATGCTTTGATTATTATATTATTTTGTCTGTTTCTTTAACCTTTGTTCATTGTTCTTTTAAAAAGACATTGGGATACTGACTTTAATTTTAAAAACTAGATAATGCATAAATCAGCGGTGGAAATCAGTTTTAATTGCTGTGGGGAAGTGTCTGTTTACTGTTTAATGTTTTTTTTTTACCTTTTGTTTTAGATATGTATGTTATTTCATAAAGCCTGCTACTGGTTGCAAAGCTCAGCTGTGAAAGTGAAATTAATAGTATTTTTAAACATTGATGTCAATTTCAAGTATATTTGAAATTATTCCTCCAAAAAATATTTGTACACCATTAGGAATAACTCCTCTGCAGAGCAAGTAACCTTCTTTGGAGAAAATGGAAAATGAGTCCTGATATGTTACCTCCGAGTAGCCCATTTCCTAGGGCATCATGATAAACACAAATGTGATCATTAACTCTTCCCCAGTTTGAAGAGGAAAGCACTCAGTTTATACCCTTTCTTATGTAAAATAAAATGTCATACCTTTTAAAAACCAACAAGAGGCCTTTTTCTGTACCTTGGACTCACATTTGAGTTTTGAGTTGTCTTGACCTCAGGTTGAGGATTACTGGAGGAAAAGCCAGGAAACTCACCTCCAGTTTCATGGTGCTTCTGATACTGGTCTTGTTCCCAATCTGCCTCCTACTACTGCCTTTCCACAGTCTTAAAATAGCTGCTCCATGCATTCTGTCTAGGCTTTATAGCTGCATTTATTGGGAAAGACAGGATGAAGTACAGGTCTCCATCTTATCTGAAACCAGAATGCATCTCTTTTTGCTTCAGAGAGTTGATGCACTTTAAAATAGGGGGAAAAATATGTCCTTTATATTAAACCTTCATTTTAACCATTTCCAAAGATCTTCATTTCTTTGTGTAATTCCAAGTTTCTGTCTGAGCATATGTCTTCTGTCTGAAGAAATTCCTTTAACATTTAGTGTAGTGCAGATATTCTTGTAATGAGTTCTCTCAACTTTCATTGTCTAAAAAATTATTTCACATTAATTTTGAAAGATAAGTTTGGCTCGCCATAAAATTCTGAATGGCAATTTTTTGGTTTTGTTTTTATTCTTTCAATACTTTAAGGATGTTACTCCATTGTCTTCTGACTTACATAGTTTCTAATGAGAACTAGGCTGTAATTATTATCTTTGATTTCTCAAGAATTATGACATTTTCTCTGGCTGCCCTCAGGATTTTACCTCTGATTTTAAAAATTTTGAATATGTGTTTCTGTATTTTTTAATAGTATGTATCCTGCTTGGCACTTTCCACACATCTTGGATTCCACACATCTTTTGTTATGTTTCTAAAACCCTCAGCCATTATTTTTGGCCCATTCTCCCTCTTTTTAGTCTTCTGTGATTCCACTTACATATATATGACTGATACTGTTCCTCAGCTCTTGGCTGAATACTCTTCTGATTTGTCTTATTTTTCTCTTTGTGTTTCAGTTTGTGCAATTTCTATTGATTTATCTTCAAGTTCACTGATGACTCAGTTAAAGACACACTTCATCTCTGTTACTGTGGGGTTTCTTCCATGCCTGAGATATCTTTTTAAATTTTACATAAAATTTTAAAATTATTTTAATATTGGTTGATTTACAAAGTGGTTTTTCAAAGTTTTTCTTTTTTAATTATGCTAAGACAGCATGAGATCTACTCTCTTAACAAATCTTTAAGTGCACAGTACAGTGTCATTAGAAAGCACCAGGTTGCACAGGTCTATAGAACTTAATCCTCTTACAAAACTGAAACTTTATGCCCATTAGAAACAGCTCATATGCCCCTTCCCACCAGTCTATGGAAAACAACATGCTACTATCTGCTTCTATGAATTTGACTAATTTAGGTACCTTACAGAAGTGGAATCATCATCCTTATTTGTCCTTCTGTAATTGGTTTACTTCACTTAGCATAATGTCCTTCATGTTTATCTCTGTTGTCACATATGGCAGGATTACCTATTTTAAGGCTGAATAATATTCTATTGTGTGTATATATCATACTTCCTTTATCCATTCATCTGATGATGGACATTTAGTTTGCTTTAACATCTTGGCTATTGTGAATAATATTGCAGTGACCAAACAGGGAGAGATTGGATTAAAGATGGCAGCATGAGAGGAGAGACAGAGGCTTCCTCCTCAAACTGGATACAATTAGAAAATATAGTTGGCACAACTAATCCTGAGAGAGCAACAGGAAAGAGGACGGCATCAGACTGCACACACCGGGAGAAAAGAGCAGACCTCACCAAACGGGGTAACGTTCCAGAGCTGTGGCTCCGTGGGACCTGAACCCTTCTCCCACCCCAGCTCACTGGCAGGAGGAAGAGAAACGGAGCAGGGAGGGAGTGGAGGCCTGGGACTGCTGAATACCTAGCTCCGGAGATCTGCTCTGGGAGCACAAACCTACATTTCATGGTGTTTTCATGAGACTCGCATGACTATCGGGTTGTAAAGTTAATACAGGCAGAGTTCCTGGGGAGACTGGCATTCCGGCCACTTGTGGAAAGCAGGGATCCACATCCAGCTGCTCTGGGACAAAAACTTATACCTGGGTGCCTGGCCCACTGGCTTAGGCAGTGGAGACAGGCACAGCAGTTGGGAGGCGGGGAACAGCTCTTTCCTCCTCTCAGGCACCAATACCACTCCCCTGCGACCCCTGACATTGCTTCAGAGGCTGACCAGCTCCAGAGACTACAGCTTCTGGACTCTAGAGGGCGCCATATACAAACATGAAATGCCAAAGGAACCTTGTCCAGAGTAAAATTATTAATACAACTCCCGAGAAAGATTTAAATGATATGGACTTCGTGGCTCTTCCTGAAAGGGAGTTCAAAATAAAAATCATCAACATTCTAATGGAGGTATGGAAAGACATCCAAGAACTCAGGAATGAATTCAGGTCTCAGATCCAATTGTTTAAGAGCACAATGGAGGGTATTAAAAGTAGGTTAGATATGGTGGAGGAGACAAAAAATGAAATAGAAACTAGAGAAGAGGAATACAAAGAAGCTGAGGCACAGAGAGAAAAAAAGGATCTCTAAAAATGAAAGAATATTGAGAGAACTGTGTGGCCAATCTAAGCAGAACAATATTTGCATTATAGGGATACCAGAAGAAGAAGAGAGAGAGAAAGGGATAGAAAGGGTCATTGAGGAGGTAGTTGCTGAAAACTTCCCCAATCTGAGGAAGGAGATAGTCTCTCAGGCCATGGAGATCCACAGATCTCCCAACACAAGGGACCCAAGGAAGACAACACCAAGACACATAGTAATTATAATTAAAATGGGAAAGATCAAGGATAAGGACAGACTGTTAAAAGCAGCCAGAGACAGAAATAAGATCACATACGAAGGAAAGCCCATCAGGCTAACATCAGACTTCTCAGCAGAAACCTTACAGGCCAGAAGGGAGTGGCATGATGTATTTAATGCCACGAAGCAGAAGGGCCTGGAACCAAGATTACTTTATCGGGCAAGATTATCATTTACATTTGAAGGAGGGATTAAACAATTTCCAGATAAGCAAATGCTGAGAGAGTTTACCGTCCACAAACCATCTCTACCATCTATTTTGGAGGAACTGCTATATATGGAAGTGTTCCTAAGGTTGAATAGCTGTCACCAGAGGTAATAGAACCACAGTAAAGAAAGTAGAACAACTAATTATGAAGGAAATGCAAAATTAAATGAACTATCCTCAAAGTCAATCAAGGGACAGACAAAAAGTACAGAATTTGAACCCTAATACATGAAGAATGAAGGAGGAAGAAAAAGAAGGAGAAATAGAAAAGAACATTTAGATTGTGTTTCTAACAGCATACAAAGTGAGTTAAGTTAGACTCTTAGATAGTAAGGAAAGTAACCTGGAACCTTTGGTAACCATGAATCTAAAGCTGAAATGGGAATAAGTACATTCCAATCGATAATCACCCTCAATGTAAATGGACTGAATACACCAATCAAAAGACATAGAGTCACTGAACAGATAAAAAAACAAGACCCACCTATATGCTGCTTACAAGAGACTCACCTCAAACCCAAAGGCATACACAGATTAAAAGTAAAGGGATGGAAAAAGATATTTCATGCAAAAAATAGGGAGAAAAAAGCAGATGTTGCAGTACTAGTATCAGACAAAATAGACTTCAAAACAAAGAAAGTAACAAGAGATAAAGAAGGAGATTACATAATGATAAAGGGCTCAGTCCAACAAGAGAATATAACCATTATAAGTATATATGCACCCAACACAGTAGCACCAGCATATGTGAAACAAATACTAACAGAACTAAAGGAGGAAATAGAATGCAATGCATTCATTTGAGGAGACTTCAACACACCATTCACTCCAAAGGACAGATCCACCAGACAGAAAATAAGTAAGGACACAGAGGCATTGAATAACACAATAGAACAGATGGACCTAATAGACATCTATAGAACTCTACACCAAAAAGCAACAGGATGCACATTCTTCTCAAGTGCACATGGAACATTCTCCAAGAATAGACCACATACTGGACCACAAAAAGGGCCTCAGTAAATTCAAAAATATTGAAATTCTACCAACCAACTTTTCAGACCACAAAGGTATAAAACTAGAAATAAATTGTACAAAGAAAGCAAAAAGGCTCACAAACACATGGAGGCTTAAAAATATGATCCTATATAATCAATGGATCAAGGACCAAATCAAAATGGAGATCCAGCAATATATGGAAACAAATGACAACAACAACACAAAGCTCAACTTCTGTGGGACACAGCGAAAGCAGTCTTAAGAGGAAAGTATATAGCAATCCAGGCATATTTAAAGAAGGAAGAACAATCCCAAATGAATAGTCTAATGTCACAATTATCAAAATTGGAAAAAGAAGAACAAATGAGGCCCAAAGTCAGCAGAAGGAGAGACATAATAAATATCAGAGAAGAAATAAATAAAATTGAGAAGAATAAAACAATAGAAAAAATCAATGAAACCAAGAGCTGGTTCTTTTAGAAAATAAACAAAATAGATAAGCCTGTAGCCAGACTAATTAATACAAAAAGAGAATCAACACACATCAACAGAATCACAGTCGAGAAAGGAAACATCATGATGGACCCCACAGAAATACAAAGAATTATTAGAGAGTACTAAGAAAACCAATACGCTAAGAAGCTGGAAAACCTAGAAGAAATGGACAACTTCCTAGAAAAATACAACCTTCCAAGACTGACCAAGGAAGAAACACAAAATCTAAACAAACCAATTACCAGCAATGAAATTGAAATGATAATCAGAAAACTACCCAAGAACAAAACCCCTGGGCCAGATGGATTTACCTCGGAATTCTGTCAGACATACAGAGAAGATATAATAACCATTCTCCTTAAAGTTTTCCAAAAAATAGAAGAGGAGGGAATACTCCCAAACTCATTCTATGAAGCCAACATCACCCTAATACCAAAACCAGGCAAAGACCCACCAAAAAAGAAAATTACAGACCTATCTCCCTGATGAATGTAGATGCAATAATACTCAACAAAATACTAGCAAACCGAATTATAAAATACATCAAAAGGATCATACACCATGACCAAGTGGGATTCATCCCAGGGATGCAAGGATAGTACAACACCTGAAAATCCATCAACATCATCCACCACATCAACAAATACAAGGACAAACACCACATGATCATCTCCATAGATGTTGAAAAAGCATTCGACAAAATTCAACATCCATTCATGATAAAAACTCTGAACAAAATGTGTATAGAGGGTAGGCACCTCAACATAATAAAGGCCATATATGATAAACCCACAGCCAACATCATATTGAACAGTAAAAAGCTGAAAGCTTTTCCTCTGAGTTCGGGAAAAAGACAGAGATGCCCCCTCTTCCCACTATTATTCAACATAGTACTGAGATCCTTGCCATGGCAATTAGACCAAACAAAGAAATACAAGGAATCCAAATTGGTAAAGAAGAAGTCAAACTGTCACAATTTGCAGTTGACATGATATTGTACATAAAAAAAACTAAAGTCTCCATTCCAAAACTACTAGAATTGATACTGGAATACAGCAAAGTTGCAGGATACAAAATTAACACACAGAAATCTGTGGCTTTCCTATACACTAACAATGAACTAATAGAAAGAGAAATCAGGAAAAGAATTCCATTTACAATTGCATCAAAAAGAATAAAATACCTAGGAATAAACCTAAGCAAGGAAGTAAAAGACCTCTACCCTGAAAACTACAAGACAGTGTTAAGAGAAATTAAAGAGGACACTAAGAAATGGAAACTCATCTCATGCTCTTGGCTAGGAAAAAGTAATATCGTCAAAATGGCCATCCTGCCCAAAGCAATATACAGATTTGATGCAATCCCTAACAAATTACCAACAACATTCTTCAATGAAGTAGAACAAATAGTTCAAAAATTCATATGGAAACACCAAAGATTCCGAATAGCCAAAGTAATCCTGAGAAGAAGAATAACGTTGGGGGGATCTCACTCCCCAGCTTCAAGCTCTACTACCAGCCACAGTAATCAAGACAGTTTGGTACTGGCACAAGAAAAGAGCCACAGACTAGTGGAACAGAATAGAGACCCCAGATATTAACCCAAACATTATGGTCAGTTAATATATGATAAAGGAGCCATGGACATACAATGGGGAAATGACAGTCTCTTCAACAGATGGTGCTCGCAAAACTGGACAGCTACATGTAAGAGAATGAAACTGGATCACTGTCTAACCCCATACACAAAAGTAAATTCGATATGAATCAAAGACCTGAATGTAAGTCATGAAACCATAAAACTCTTAGAAAAAAACATAGGCAAAAATCTAATGGACATAAACATGAGTGACTTCTTCATGAACATATCTCACCGGGTAAGGGAAACAAAGGCAAAAATGAACAGGTGGTACTATCTCAAGCTTAAAAGCTTCCTTCCAGCAAAGGACACCATCAGTAGAACAAAAAGGTATCCTACAGTATGGGAGAATATATTCATAAATGACAGATCCGATAAAGAATTGACATCCAAAATATATAAAGGTCTCAGCGCACCTCAAGAAACAAAAAGTGAACAATCCAATTAAAAAGTGGGCAGAGGAGCTGAACAGACAGTTCTCCAAAGAAGAAATTCAGATGGCCAACAGACACATGAAAAGATGCTCCACATCGCTTGTCGTCAGAGAAATGCAAATTAAACCACAATGAGATATCACCTCATACTAGTAAGGATCGCCACCATCCAAAAGACAAACAACAACAGATGTTGGCAAGGTTGCTGAGAATGGGGAACCCTCCTACACTTCAGGGTGGAATGCAAATTAGTTCAACCATTGTGGGAAGCAGTATGGAGTTTTCTCTATAAGCTCAAAATAGAAATACCATTTGACCCAGGAATTCCACTTCTAGGAATTTACCCTAAGAATGCAGCCTTCCAGTTTGAAAAAGACAGGTGCACCCTTATGTTTATTGCAGCACTATTTACAATAGCCAAGAAATGGAAGCAACCTAAATGTCCATTAGTAGATGAATGAATAAAGAAGATGTGGTACATATACACAATGGAATATTACTCAGCCATAAGAAAAAAAAGAGATCTTACCATTTGCAACAACATGGATGGAGCTAGAGGATATTATGCTCAGTGAAATAAGCCAGGCAGAGAAAGACAAGTACCAAATGATTTCAGTCATATGTGGAGTATAAGAACAAAGAAAAACTGAAGGAACAAAACAGCAGCAGAATCACAGAACCCAAGAATGGACTATCAGTTACCAAAGGGAAAGGGACTGGGCAGGAGGGGTGGGAAGAGAGCGATAAGGGCAGGGAATAAGAAAGAGGGCCTTACGATTAGTATGTATAATGTGGGGGTGGGGGGCATAGGGAGGGATGTGCAACCCAGAGAAGACAAGTAGTGATTTTACAGCATCTTACTATGCTGATGGACAGTGACTGTAATGGGGTTTGTAGGGGGGGACTTGGTGAAGGGGGGAATCTAGTAACCATAATGTTCTTCATGTAATTGTAGATTAATGATAATAAAATGAATTAAAAAAAATATTGCATTGAGCATGGGAGTGTGGATATTCTTTTGAGATCCTGATTTCAATTATTTTGGATATATACCCAGAATTAGGAGTCCTGTGTCATATAGTAGTTCTAGTTTTAATTTTTTGAAGATCCTGTGTACTGTTTTCCATGGTAGCTGCACCATTTTCCTTGCCCATGAACAGTGTACAGGATTCCAGTTTCTCCACATCCTCACCAACACTTGTTATCTGTTGGTTTTTGTCTTTTTAATCATAGCCATCCTAACAGGTATGAGGTTCTCACCATGGTTCTGATTTGCATTTCCATATTAATTAGTGATATCAGGTGTCTTTCATATATCTGTTGGCCATTTGTATGTCTTGCTTGGAGAAATGTCTATTCAAGCCCTTTCCCCATTTTAACATAGAATTACTTGCATTTTTGCTAATGTTGTTTATATATTATGAATATTAATCCCTTATAAAATATGTGGATTGCCCATATTTTTCCCATTCTGTAGGTTGCTTTTTATTTGTTGATTGTTTCCATTGCTGTACAGAAGCTCTTTAGCTTGATGTAGTCCTAGTTGTCTATTTCTGCTTTTTTGCTTGTGCGTTTGGTGTCTGAGAAAGCATTGTTTTAAACCAATGTCATGAAGCTCTGCCCCTATTTTCTTCTAGACTTCTTAGTTTCACGTCTTATTTTTAAGTTTTTAATTCATTTTTATGTTGATTTTTATGTATGGTGTAAGATAAGTTTCCAATTTCATTTTGTACATGTGGATATCCAATTTTTTCAGCATCATTTGTTGAAAAGAAAATCCATTTCCCAGTGTGTGTTCTTTTCACCCTTCTCAAAGATCAGTTGGTCTGAATATGCATGGGTTTATTTTGGGGCTCTTTATTCCATTGGTCTGTATGTCTGGCTTTATGCCAGTACCATACTATTTAAATTACTATAGCTTTATAATACGTTTTGAAATCAGGAAATGTGATACCATCATCTTTGTTCTTCTTTATCAACATTGCTTTGTCTGTTTAGGTTCCTTGTGGTTCCATATGCATTTTAGGATTATTTTTTCTCTGTTAACAAATGCCGTTGGGATTTTGATAAGGATTGCATTGAATCTGTAGATTTTCTTGGGTAGTATAGACTTTTTATCAATATCAAGTCTTCCAATCTATGAACATTAATGTCTTCCACTGATGTTTTGTAATTTCAACATAGAGGTCTTTCACCTCTTTGATTAAATTTATTTCTGAAAATTTTATTCTTTTCTATGCTAATATAAATAGCATTGTTTGTAATTTCAAGATAGCTTTTTGTAAATATAGAAATGCAATAAATTCTGCATATGCATTTTGTATCCTGCATCTTTACTGAATTCATTTATTATATCTAACAGTTCTTTCTTCTGGCCTATTTGGGTTTTCTACATATACGATCATGTCATTGAAAACAGAGATAATTTTACTTATTTTTTCCCAATTTGGGTATCTTTTATTTCTTTTTCTTGCCTAATTGCTTTGGCTAGACCTTCAAGTACTACATTATATAGAGGTAGTGAGAGTGGGTATTCTTGCTTTATTCCTGATCTTAAAGAAAAGTTTTAAGTTTTTCAGTATTGAGTATGAAGTTAGGTATGTGCTTTTCATATATGGCCTATATTATGATTTCTTGAGACAAATGCCATTATAATATAAGTTGGTCATGTGGATGGTAGTACAGCATGGAGCATGGAGCCAATGATTCTGTAACATCTTCCTATGTTGACAGATAGTAACTGCACTAGAGGGGATGAGGATTTCATAATATGGGTAACTGTTGAACAACTCTGTTACATATTTGAAACCAACATAAGATTGTGTATCAGTGATACTTCAATTAAAAAAGTAATAATAATAATTTATTGAGACAAATGAAAGTGAAAACATAAAATACCAAAACTTATGAGATAAAAGAAAAGTAGTTCTAAGATGGAAGTTTATCATGATAAATCCCTAAAGAAGAAGAAAAATTTTAAATAAAGTCACATTATACCTCAAGGAATGAGAAAAGGAACAAAGAATCCAAAAATTAGCATAAGGAAGAAAATAAAAAAGAGCAGAAATAAATTAAATACAGAATAGAAAAACATTAGGAAAATCATTAAAACTGAAAGTTGATTGTTTGAAAAGATAAACAAATTAACAAACCCCTTGGTAGTCTAAATAAGAAAAAGAGAGAGGACTCAAATAAAAAAATCAGAAAGAAGAGACCTTACAAGAGAAATACAGAATATCATAAAAGACTGCTATGAACAGTTATATGCCAACAAATTGGATAACCTAGAATAAATTGATAAATTCCTAGAAATATAAAACCTACCAAACTGAATCCTGAAGAAATAGGATATCTGAATAAACCAATAATGAGTAAGGAGGTTGAATCAATAATCAAAAACCTCCCAACTGAGAAAATTCCAGAACCAGATAGCTTCACTTCCAAACACTTAAAGAACTACCAATCTGTCTTAAATTCTTCCAGAAATGTGAAGAAGAAGGAATACTTCTAAATTCATTTTATAACGCCAGCATTATCCTGACACCAAAGCCACACAAAGACATTGTAAGAAAAGGAAACTACAGGCCAATATCCCTGATGAACATAGATGCAAAAATCCTCAACAAAATACTGGCAAACTAAATCAATAGCACATTAAAAGGATCGTACACCATTACACAGTAAGATTTATCCTTGGAATGAAAAGATGATTCAATATACCCAGTTAATTAATGTGATACACCACACTAACACACTGAATAATAAAAATCATTTGATCATCTCAATAGATGCAGAAAAAATATCAGACAAAATTGAACACCCTTCCATGATAAATACTCTCAGCAAACCAGTTATAGAAGGAATTTACCTCAATGTAATAATGGACATATATGTTAGTATGTTTTTTAATATCACATCCATTTTATTCTTTCTTATAGTTTTCATCTCTCTGCTAAAATTTCCCATGTGTCCCGGAATGCACCTTTTTCATTAAAGTCTTAAACATATTATTGAAGTTGTTTTAAATTCTCTGTAATTTCCTGCATCAGAGCCTAGTTCTAGTAATTATTTTGTCTTTTGTCCATGGCCTATTTTCTTCAGTGTGTATGTGTGTACACCTTTTAATGTTTGTGTAGAACACTAGAGATTGACATAAGCAATCATCATCTTACAAGGGGACAGTCATCTCTATGTTAACTATTGTACTTAGTGATCAAAGATTTAAATTGTTGCTACATGTATTGTTAAATTATATAGAACTACTTCTATTGAAGGATTGTATTTCTTTGCTATGTTTAGCTAATCTTAAAGAATTATGACCGTTTCATGTTGATTTTACTTCAATAGGTGTTGACCACAGAACTTTCAGTGTCAAAACACATCTTTTAGATACGATGGTAAATATAATGCACCTGTAGTGATAAGTAACTAAATGCAAAGTGACATCTCTGCTGAAATAGCTGCTTGGCCTTACCTGTTATACTTAATATTTGAAACATAATAAATAAAAAGTACTAAGTTGAGAGACACATACATGAAACATTTCCAGTTTGTCTTTGCTCTTTTAGAATTGAGAAATAATTTACATACCATATAATTAACCCATGTAAAGTGTACAGTTAATTGGTTTTTAGTATATCCACTGAGTCATGCAACCATCACCAAAATCTAATTTTAAAGCATTTTCATCTTCCCAACAAAAAACTCCATGCCTATTAAGTGCCATTCCACATTACCATAACTCTCTCTCCCAACCTTAGGCAACATTAATCTATTTTCTATCTCTACAGATTTGCCTATTCTTGATATCTCATAAAAATGGAATCATTTAAAATGTTGTCTTTTGTGACTGGCTTCTTTCACCAAGCAAATCTCCAAGGTTTGTCCAGGTCATATCATATATCAGTACTTTGTTCTATTTTCTTGCCTAATAATCAGTGTATGGGTATTCCACATTTTGCATATCCATTTATCAGTTCATGGACGTTTGGGTTGTTTCCACCTTTTGGTTGTTGTGAATAGTACTCCAGTGAACATTTGTATACAAGTTTCTGAGTCATATGGTTACTGTGTGTTTAACTTTTTTGAGGAAATGTCAAACTGTTTTTGAAATTGGCTGTAACATTTAACTTCCCAACAGCAGTGTATGAGGATTTCATATATTGGAGAAATCCAGTTTCTCCACTTCATCACCAAAATTTATTATTGTCTCTCTTTTCTATTATAGCTATCCTAGTGAATATAAAGTGGTATGTCCTTGTGGTTTAGACTCACATTTTCCATTTAGACTCATATTTTCATACATGTATTGGCTACTTGTATATCTTTTTTGGAGAAAAATCTGTTCAAATCTTATGCCCAATTTTTAATTGGTTTACTTGTCTCTTTATTGTAGTAAAACATATAACTTAAAATTTACCATTTTGATCATCAAGAAAACAAAAAGGCATGGGAGAATATATTCGTAAATGATTTGTCTGATAAGGGGTTAATATCCAAAATATGTCAAGAGCTCATACAACTCAACACCAGAAGAAAAAAATACCCAAATAACCCAATTAAAGAATGCAAAGAGGACCTGAACAGACATTTTTCCAAAGAAGAAATACAGATGGCCAGCAGGCACATGAAAGATGCCCCACATCACTAATCATTAGGGAAATACAAGTAAAAAACACAATGAGATATCACCTCACACCAGTTAGAATGACCACTATCCAAAAGATAAATAACAAGTGTTTCTGAGGATGTGGAGAAAAAGGAACCCTCCCACACAATCGGTGGGAATGTAAATTGATGCAGCCACTATTGAAAGCAGTATGAAGGTTCCTCAAAAAACTATAAATAGAAATACCATACAATCCAGTAACTCCAGTCCCAGTAATTTGCCTAAGGAAAACAAAATCCCTGATTCAAAAAGATATGTGCACTCCTATGTTTATTGCCTCATTATTTATAATAGCCAAGACATGGAAGCAACCTAAGTGTCCATCAGTAGATTGAAATGGATAAATTAGACATGTTACATATACAAAATAGTATATTATTCTTCCTACTAAAAGAGAAAGAAATTCTGCCATTTGTGACAACATGGGTGAACTAAGGGTATTATGCTAAGTGAAATATGCCAGGTGGAGGAAAATAAATACCATATGATTTCACTTACATGTGAAATCTAAAAACAAAACAAAATGAACAAAACAGCAGTAGACTCATAGACACTGAAAAGTAACTGATGGTTACCAAGGCAGGGGGGGCTGGGGTGGTGGGATGGATGAGGGGGATAAAGAGGCACTAAACATCAATCATAATGTAAGTTGGTCAGGGTAACAGAAATGCAGCATGGAGAATATATTCAATGGTTCTGTTACACCTATCTATGTTGTTGCACTAGTTGGGGTGAAGATTTAATAATGTGTGTGACTGCTGAATCCCTGTGTTGTATACTTGAAACCAATATAAGATTGTACATCAACTATACTTCAATTAAAAAATTTACTATTTTAACCATTCTAAAGTATGCAGTTTCATGGCATTAAGTACAATAAGTACATTCATATTGTTGTGCAGCTGTTACCACTATCCAAATCCAGAACTCTTTCAGCTTCCCAAATTCTGTACCCGTTAAACACCAACTCCCTTTCTCTGCTCCCCTGAGCCCTTGACAATCACCATTCTACTTTCTATCTGTATATGTTTGACTACTCTAGGCACCTCATATAAATGGACTCTTATAATAATTCTCCTTCTGACTGGTTTTTTTCACTTAGCATGTCTTCAGTGTTCATCAGTGTATCACCTATCAAAAATCCTTCCACTTTAACACTGAATAATATTCCATTGTATGTATATACCATATTTTGTTTATCTATTCATCCATTGATGAACACTTGGATTGCTTTTACTTTTTGCTTATTATGAATCAATTACCTTTTGGCTAATATTCATATAAATATGGGTGTACTAGTCTCAGTTCAAGTTCCTTCTTTCCATACTTTTTGGTATATATGCCCAGAAGTGGAACTGAAGCATCATGTGGGCCTTCTATATATACCATTTTTCATAGCACCTGTACTATTTTACAGTTCCACCAGCAATTCACAGAGGTTATAATTTCTCCACATCTGAACCAACACTTCTTATTTTCTGGTTTTGTTTTGTTTTAATAATGGTCATACTAATGGGTGGGAGGTGGTATCTCATTGTAGTTTTCATTTACATTTCTCTAATGATTAGTGATGTTCAGCATCTTTTCAGGTGATTTTATCGGCTGTTTTTATATATTCTTTGGAGAAATATGTACTCAAAAAACCTTTGCCCAATATTTAATTGTGATTTTTGTCTTTTTATTGTAGATTTGTAAGAGTTCTTTATATTTTTTGGCTACAACTTTACACAGTGGCACTTATCGTTTTTCTGTGCCTACTTTGGGAAGCCTACAAGGTCTGAAACAAGGAACTAGTAAATTTGAACCTCCAGCAAAATCACCCTGAGTACAATTCATTAGCTTATATGTAAAAGCTTCTTCCCTTTGGAATAAACTGTGTTTTTACTCAAATGACGCAGTGTATCAGTTTGCTGTGGCTGCTGTACCAAATACC
Source organism: Manis javanica (assembly GCF_040802235.1). Taxonomy (NCBI): domain Eukaryota; kingdom Metazoa; phylum Chordata; class Mammalia; order Pholidota; family Manidae; genus Manis; species Manis javanica. The sequence goes on from NC_133174.1 coordinate 57,300,723, forward strand.
ACAAACTGGGTTGCTTAAACAGCAGAGATTTCTTTACTCTCAGCTTTAGGACTTGAAAATCTAAGATCAAGGTGTCTGCCAGGTTGTTTTGTTTTGAGGTTTCTCTCCTTCACTTAGAGATAGTCACTTTCTTGCTGCTTCTTCACATGGTCTTTTCTCTCTGTGCACATCCCTGGTTTCTCTATGTGTGTCCTAATCTCTTCTTTTCTATAAGGGCACCAGTCTTACTGGGTTATGGCCTGTTCCTAGAGCCTTATTTAACCTAATTACCTGTTTAAAGGCCCTATCTCCAAATAGAGTCACATTCCAAGGTACTGGGGGTTAGAGCTCCAACATATGAATTTTGGGGTGACACAAATCAGCCCATAACCTGTACCACATTATTTCACATATCTTGAAATAATAGGTTTTAAGGGGACTTTAGAAGCTTTAATAACAATCCCTCATTTTGCAGGGCATAGAGACTGAGGCACAGGAAGTTAAGATACTTGCCTAAAGCAAGTCACATGGAATTAGTGGCAAAGGGAAAATTAGAAAACAGGTCCCCTGGCTCCAACTTCCATGCCCTTAACAGCAAACCACGTTGCTCCCATAGTTCATTTGGTTTATTCATTCCTTTGATTCCCCTCCTTCTCCTGACTATTTGGGATAGATTTGGCAAAAAATATAAAATTAGCTATTTAAAAAAATATATTTACCTTCATTTTCCTATACTTATTCCCCTGTGTAACTCACATTTTGAAAAGAAAAAAATTTCAGGAATTTTCTGCTTAATTCCTTATCACTTTTCCATTTTATACATACATTTTTCATTCTTACTTTGAAATAACAGGATTTTCTTCTGAGGTAAATGAGCTTGTCCTTGCCTGGCTAGTCAAGGAACTAAATCAAAGGAACCTCAGCCTTTTCTGCCTTCTTGGGATCTGATAGGGAGAAGGATTAGCAAAAACCTATGCTTCTTCCCTTTCTTTTTTTGACGTGTCCTTTTTCCTTATAGTGGGAAGTCAAGGCTTCTAGAAACCTTGATATATACCCCTCCACAAACCCCCACAAGCCCCACCCCCTCCAAGTGTATAACTATGAACATTGAACTGGTAGTGTAAAAACTGCCTGATTGTTCTTTCTGTAGCCAGACGTATTTAAACTCAAACCTTGGAACCTGAAAGGAAAGAAAATTCTGAATGCAAATGTACCTTTTCTATACTTGTAAATCTCCACTCTGCTTATTTAGGGTGAAATATCAAGAGAGAAATAGGAGAAATTTTAAGTTATAAAGTACAGGATCAACATGTTCAAAAGATTTATAAAAATTAGGTGTACTCTTCCATTTAATCCTTGAGGGTTTGACTTCTACTTAAACTACTGGCAGAAGTTATTTGTCCTTAACAGTCAGTTAGTTACCTCAGTGGACCAGAGAACACTTCCCTTCCTCTTAATTCCCAGTTGCTTGCTTCTTGAGCAATGGGTGTTTAAGGACAAAAGGCCAGTCTTCAAATGAGTCCCTTTGAGTAACATAGCCCCACACTGCCCCTCTCTTACCCTACTGATCACTAAGGGATCCATTTGGTTAAGGTGTGTCCTGTGGAGACTTGAGAGAGTCCAGGATTCATCCCATATTGCCTCTAGTGCAATGTGTCAGAATTTGATCCCATTGCTCATTTATTCAGTACAGACAGAAACACTCGGAGGCACTAAAATATTATAGATGCCTATGCCATTGAGGTACAAAGGGCAGTTAAATCCCTATCTGTCAAATAAATCTGTATGGTACCACAGTCTTAATGATTTTGACTCCCCAGAAAATAGGAACATAGGTTAAATTTGATTGGCATGATCTCAGACCAAATGTGAATGGTGGTGGGGTTGTGTGTGTAAAAATATGTCCAGGATCATATTAGTTAATAAAAAATTTGGATGTTAGATAAGAAAGCAGTGATTTCTTTTTCAAACTGTATTTTAGAAATTCCTGATTTGGGAGGTGGGGTTTGTCTACATGACTCTAGATTTCCCCCTACCCAAGTCATTTCAACTAAAGTTCTACTTTATGTATCTAGCCACATATTTTAGTGTAGTTTAAAACATATAAAGTTCTACATTTTATGTTTTAAATTTTAGTTTTTCTTGAATAGTTCATGTGAACAAAAAATACCTCACCTTCTAAAAAATGTCCTAAATTTATTATTATGAGGGAGAATTATTCCAGATTTGTGAATATATTTATATGTAAAAAAATCTTAAGTATATCAAATAAAATAAATATTGTTATATCCCTAAATAATTTTTAATGAAAAGAATAAAATTGTAACTGCCCTGGTTGCTGTACCTATTGAACAAGTTTCCTTCACATAGTGACAATTCACGTGCATCATCAGCTTTTCCCCATCCTTGTTTCCAGCAGTGGGAATAGCAAGGGCCACTGTGTTGTCTGATGTATCTGGAACCAGGCTCTGTCAGAAACACAGTTTTTTTGCTCTCTTTTGGGAGTTACTAAGGCTTGCAGCAGACATTTTCACCCCTGTAATTTGGTGGCTGCCACTCTTACTGTGATTTTTAAGTGTTTTCCTCTATTATGAAGTATAGTTCTGAAGAAGAGCTACTACGTAGTTGGGAGATAAAACTGTTGACCTCTAGTGGATGGTTCCTTTGTGAGATCCTACCATCCAGTAAGCCACAGAGGAATGTATTGAAGGGAGATATTTGAGAACCACTTCCATTCTTCTCCAGCACTACTGCTCATCACAGGGGTAAAACTAGTTCTGTGGGAGACACACAACGTGGGTACATCTGGTGGGCTGGATTTGCTGTGATGGTCCCATCAAAAGGTCCATGGTAATCATAACAACAAGCAATTGCTTTACCATTGTTCCAGGTTGCCATTTGTAGTGGTCTTTGACTGTTTGGTAATCAGCTGTCTTCAGCCTAACAGCAGACCTCAAGTCTGTTTACCCAGGCTGAGACATTATCCGAAATACACACTATTCCTAGTAGCATAAGCTAAAATTCTAAAAGACCATGTTGTAAACAGGAGAGAGAGGTCATAATTCCTCTGAGTACTGGATGTTACAATTATTACAGTTTGCATATATACACGTGAAATTTGTTACCTCTTCCTACCCAGTCCATTAATTATTTTCAGACAATTATATAGAAAGTGCTTTCATATGCATTCTTATTTAATCCTTCACACTATCCCTATGAGTTTAAATTGCCTTCTATTTTCTAGATAAAGAAAGTGAGGCTAAGAGAGGTAACATATCATGCAAGACTTCAGAACATATATGCCCTGAAGTATTTGGGACTTAATTGATTTGCTAAACTCCTAGCCTAGTGCTTTTTCCTATTACACCCCAGCTCTCTTTGTCACAGAAGCAGTGTGTTATAATGGAGCCAGACTGCCTAGATTTGAACCACAGATTGTTTACTTCCTAGTGGATGTGATTACAAGTTATTAAACCCCTCTGCCAAACTTTCCCCATTTGAAAAATGGGAATAATAATAGTATCTACCTCAAGGTTATTGTGAGGATTAGATGAGTTGGCTTATGGAAAGTACTTGGAACAGTGCCTTCAATAGTCAATGTTATAGTAGTATTTATTGCCATTATTACTTTTATTATTATCACCCTTGTTATATTCAACAGCAGCATTATTGCATAACCTGGTGGTTAAGATCTCAGTCACTGAGTGTAGACTGCCTGGATTCAAATCCAAACTCTGCCACTGACTAACTGTGTGACCTTGGACAAGTTACTTTGGTGCTCTGTGCCTCAGTTCCCTCATACATAAAATGCTAGCCAAACAAGGGAGGCCGCTTTGATTATTAAATGAGTTAATCCATGTAACATACTTAGGCCAACATTTGATGCATGGAAACCCTACTTGCCTTATTCCTAATATCTTGACTGTAAACTCAGACCCACGAAGTATCTGATGGCATTTGTGTATTGTATATGGCATATGCAATTCATCAGTTCTCTATAGTCTAATTACACAAGCCAGTGGTTTGGTTGTCATGATAGTTCTTTAGTCAGAATGTATTTGTCATATAAAAGTTATTTTTGGTCAATCAGTGTGGTGTGGTAAAATGAGCATTCACTGGAGATCCACTTCTATTACTGAATGGCTTTCCATGTGAAGTTCCGGAGCCTAGTGAAATTATTTTAGGAAGAGTAGGAAATAGTAATCCCTAGTCACCTTCTTTCTCTCTGCTGCTTATGGTGTGATGCTCTACTTTCCAACCTATCCTGCTAAGACAGTGTGATATCACTATATTTACAGACAAAAAATATTTCTACTTTGAAATTGTTTTCCAGTACTATACTGTAAATCAATTGGAAAATGATGTTTACTTAGCAGTTGCTCTAGCAGTAACTTTGCTAGACCCCATTCATCAAGCACTGAAGGGGATCCTATGCTCAGCTTCACTGGCAAACCCTCAGTTTATGGGATGATTTTATTTCAAAAGATCATTTTTTGATTGGTTGTTTGGCAATTGCATGTTTTCTTGTAGCAACAATGTTATTATGGTGGGAAAGATCCCAGATTAGCCCACAAAATTGGATTTAACCTGAGGTAGGACTGAAATTCGGTACATGGAGTTCATAAGTCATGTGCAAGAATGCTGTCTCAGTATACTAGTAACTAAAGCAAAAATGTAATTGAATACAAAGTGGCACCTTGAATGCTAAAGCATGAGAATAGCAGAGTTAATTACAGGTTGAGGAGACAGATGGAGGCTTTGGGAGATTCTTTCGGAAACGCACTTCTCAGTACTTTCAATGGGCATTACATGTTGATGGCACAGGTTTTAAGTCTAATTTCACTTCAAAAAGACTAGCTTTCCTCTTCCTTGCTATGGGTATCTCACTGATAGTGCTCTTATAACTGTCCACCATGATTACAGTCATTTGGAGTTGACGAAGAGAAGAAAGAGACTGAGAGACAAGTTATCTTGAAATAACTGGGCAAGAGAAAGAGGAAGAAAGAGCAATTTAAAGGTGGTGGTATGGGTACGTGACAGAATATGTGATTGCTTAAGGTGGAGTTAACTAAACACAGTGAATAATGACAGAAATGAGAGTTCAGCTTGTGCGCAGGATCCCAGTGAAAACCAAGCAAGTGGGAAGATTTCCATGATACTGTGTGTATCCATGATAAATTATTTTTAACTTCTTTTCACACATTCTCCCTGTACTGTAGTTCTTCATGTGTGTCCTATCTCCCCTGCTAGACTACCCTTGGAGGGCAGAAATGATTTATTATTCAGCCCTCTGCTTCCAACAACACCTAGCATATAGTAGGTATAGAACACACCATTTGTTGAAATGAAATCAGATGTAATCTCACAGCTGAATCCATTTGCTTTTTACTTGACCAGGACATTAAAAAGCTATAAAATTGTGTCCTCAGCTATCATGTGGTATGTAGTCCTAATATTTGGCATAATTCAAAATTGTTATATCCCAAATAGAGAATGGAGAATCCATGCATGAATTGTCTGGTTGGTTATAGACATATTCTTTTCTCCCCATTTCAAGGGTGACACCTTTTACTCAGCCCTTCTTTCTCCATCTCCCCGACTTGAGCAGAGTCTGGTCAAATGGAAATTGCAAACACTATACATAGAGCATTGGAGGCTCCCTGATTGACAAAAGCTCTCTGGAGATAGTTTTATAGCTTCCCTCAGAAACACATAAGCAATATGCTGGTTCCAGAGAGGTAGTGTACAGTTTGACTAGTGATTCTTTGTCTTCCTCTTTGCTTTCTGTTCTGTTTGACCCCTACACTGATTCATTCCTGGGGGAGACAAAGCCACATGCTGAGCCATGGGGAAGTCTGTAATGCAACAAGCTGCTCCCAATTTTAAATATTGCATGTTGGGGCACAGGCAGAGTTCCTTTTCCTCTAAAGCTATTACATTAAAAAAATTCTGTTTGATATTCACAGTTATTTGATCTGGCAGTTTAACAACTGTTGATGTTTTAATTGCTTCTTTAAAGGATTTCATCTACATTTCTAGGTTTCTTTTTATTTTACTCTGAAGGAATGTCAATATTAGCCATCACTTTGCCCGGTAAGTTAGCATTGCAGGATCTTGGAGTAAAATCCAGTAATCACTGGAGCTGGTAACTTCAGACCCTGCTGAGAAATTTGGCAGTTTCCCTTTTCCTTGAGAGGCATCTCTTCCCATGGAGCTAGAAGTCATTTATATTTCTGAATCAATTTTGTGTGGGTGTTGTACCTTCAAGATCAGATTCTATGCAAGATTGAGGTCATTCTATTCTGGGTGAAAGAGGAACTTTAAATCACTCTTAAATCAGATAAATGTACAGTTCTAAGATGTGCTACCAAGAAAGACTTTGCTTATAAACTCTTAGGATCTTAACTTCATTTTTACTTGCCTATTCATTTTCTTCCAAGACCAAGTAGAATACTTCATGTGCATACTACCTGAATGTATGCAACTAGTCATTCAAATTCTCTGAACAAAACTACTTACACTCAATGCTCTTGAGATGAAAGGGTCTTCTGAGATCATCTAGTCTAGCCCCCTCTAAGTGCTTTAACTTCTATTCATTAATAAAAAGAGGGTTGGTTGAGCTCACATCTTTATTATTTTGTTATATATCCTTTGAATTATTCCTAACCAGAAATGTTTATTAAGCGCTTACATGATGAGCCCAGTCTGAAGCAATTTGCTTCAGAAGGCATGGTTCTTGGAGTTGTGTAGCTCACTTGCTAAAACCAACGGCACTGACATACTACATACTTTCATAGTTTCTCTTCTGAAGTTCTTTACACTCCCTCACCACCCCCACCCCCACCCGCACATGCCTACATTTTGAGGAGATGAAAACAAATCTCTTAAATATTTATGTTTTTGCTTTGAAGCAGCACTGCCAGAAGAGGCTTCCTTTTGCAGAATACACTTTATCCTTGTCAGGGATAATCAAAGGTTAAATGAGAGGACCAGCCAACTGATTGATGAGGGGGACACTGGCTAGATTGGTTGGGGAGAAGTGGACTTAAGCACTGGGTATGTTATTCGCCGCCCATTATATTTCTCTGCCTTTACCTGTTCTTCCCAACACTAGGACTATGACTTTATAATACTTTAGACTTTATACTTACACACTTTAAACTTGTACAATACTATCGACACCCTTTTTGGGAAATGGAACCAATTACTACATTAGCTGTCTGGTTCCTCCTCTAGAAAAAAAAAAAACTGTTTAAAACTCAGAAACTTCCAATGAAACTCCCAACCTTTTCTACTGGTCATTACTTATGCCACTTTTACTAGGCTTAATTAAGGTCAGACTTACTTAGCTGTGACTTTGTAACTCTGGACTCTTTTCTTCTTGGAATCCCTTTGCAATAGATAGCACTCAGTCATTCAAAATTTAAGAGACTGCTACCATGTGAAGAATTTCCTAAAATAAGCTTGGTAGATAGAAAATTACATGTACACAGTATGATGTTAGAACCTGTTCTTGCCTGGATCAGCTTTACTGAGTCGACCTCTGTCAGTGTTGACCCACCTTAACCCTTTCCAGCCCAAGTGTTGTTGTTTTTTTCCCTTGACTTCACTAGACTGTATACTCCATGAGGGAGGAGACTACCCTGTCTATCTTACTTATTGCTATAAATCTGTATATCTCATATGCCTAATGCAATCCTTGGCACATAGAAGGTACACAATAAATATTTACTGACTGAATTAAGCAGTCCATACTCTTATCCTAGTTCCCATATTTGCTTCTACCACTGGTCTAGATAGAGTCCTCTGACTGAACTCTACCTGTTTATTGATGAAACAAGGTCCTCTATTGCCCTCTATTTATCTTTGCATGCACACCCCAGCAACCCTCAACTACTGTCCTATTTCTAATGGCAATATTTCTTTAATGATCTAATCTTGAAACTCTTCAACAGCCCTCTCTCTTCTCACACCAAACTTCTCATCCTTCATTTCTGATTCATTCTTTCCTATACTTATTGTGCACTGTTTTTTCAAGATTGTCTGGGTTCAAAACTTTTCATGCAGTATATCATCCTTGTAGTCAGTCTCCTGCTTAATCTCCTATAGTACACAAGTTTATATTTACACTTTTATTTGTGTAATCAGGGCCAACTCCTTTCTGCCCCCTAGAAGAGCTACCCTAAGTCACAAATAGTAGGAAAGATCTTTTGAGCACAAGGACACAAAGAAACAGGGTAATTCCATTTTTTAAAAGCAATTTTTAAAATATCACATTGAGGTGATGGTGTGAAAGTACTTTCCTGAAGTTAAATTTGCAAGTGTCTGTCTTCCTCTTCTCTCTTCTGGATATCACACTGACACATCTGCCATTAGAATTGGATTTTGTGGAGATTTTGAATTGGGAGTGGTGACATGAAATGCCTTAGCTTTCGGAATGTCTTTCTATTGTTCCCTCCTGAGAGCCAGGATGATGGGATATATTACAGTGCTGCTGTCTGTATTCCCAAACATCATTGCAAATTGGCAGCAGCACCATAAAGTCAGGTTTATTGGCCAAAAATAAAATCGCAGATTGTTAAAGTACGAGTTCTACATTATTTATATAAAAGAAAGAAAGAAATACATATAGCTAAATATAATGTCTTGTTTTAAACATAGCTGGGAACACAGAAGATATTCAATAAGTATATGGCAAAGTTAAAATTGTTGCATTGATGATAATTTAATTTCTCAGGATGTACAATAATTCAAACAGGGAATAGCTACTCTGGTTATAACTCTAAAAAGCAAGGAAGAGCTGGTTGGTGAGATAGAGGTGATAGGAACCTTGGGAGAAGGTGTGTCATCTTAGAGTTTGTAGTAATGAAAGAAGAAAGTGCTGTTGATGGTCCCATATCTATTACAGGCTTTAGAAAAGCATCTCAAAAATTAGTAAAATGAAACTTAAGTACGTCTGCCTTGTCTTGACATACTACATTTTTTAAATGATGGAAGATTCTGAAAATCAAATACTACTAATTTATGGATGATAGAGAAGGGAAAGGAGTATCTAAAACAGTCATACTAAATCTTTCTGATATCCCAGCAGTCCAGAAGGGAAACAATCAGAAGGGACATGACACATACCTAGTAACAGTGCTCGTTCTAGAACCTACAAAAACACATATCAGAACTTGTAGAGAATATGTATCTTGAAACCCCACCCAAAAGGACAGTCTTCCTTTCCTAGCCCCCAAATGGCATCACTGATCTGTGTGACCTCACAGGAAGTTTTTCGATAAGTTCAGATGTGACACAATAATTGGAAGAGCATAGAACCAAGTACACACTGCAAAGAAAAACACAATTTTAAGAATAGTGTTAGGAAGGCCAAAGCCTTGTTTAAAAAAATGCTAAGGACCAATAAATGTGTGCATATATTCAGTTCTGTTTAGAACAAGAACAAGGAAGAGCTAGGCCTGCTTGGCATGCTATTTAAAGTGACATCTGACAGGACTGTTCACCCAGACTTTTCTATCAATGAGAATGATGTTCAAACAAAAAAGGATAGATGGAACATGGTTAAGAAGGAATTTGAAGCTCAAGACTGATGAAAAATTAGATAAGATGTAACTGTTCCCTCTGAGTAGCTTAAGTCTCCAGACCCAGAAGAACTGGATCTAAGGGCACAGAGAAAAACTGCAGAGATCATCACAAAAGTACTATTACCAGTTTTTGAGTACTCATAAAGGACAAGTTACATAAGGTTAGAGATGGACAAATATCCCTGATTTTCTCAAAAAAGAGAGGGGATCAGTTTGGGTAGAGTGATTTGCTGAAACTATGGATCTGTAAATTTAACAATTACCCCCAGGATAATTCTAAAACAGATTTTCAGTCACATAGTTTATAGGCATTCATTAAAGAAAATAATGGTCATCAAAATCTCCAAGTTGGTTCTTTAAGGATAAGTCACTAAGAGAAGAGTGTGTGTCACTTCTTGATAGGATAGGGAAAGACATCATGAAGTAGTGATCCAATAAGACAATTAACTATACATCTTGTGTTATCCTTGTGGAAAAGAGGACAAAAGAAAAATTTGATAGCAGGTAGAGGGATTTATATTTAGCTGAACTCTCTTACTCTGTGTATTTATTTAAGTTTTGAAAGAATTATGCTGTGGCTTACCATAGAGCTCTGTCCTCTTCAACTTGGACAAAAATACTGAAGGTATACATATTAAATTTTTGGATCATACAAAGCTAAAAACAATAGCTTATTTGTGCATGACAAAATTAGAACTCAGAATATTAAACTCTTAAATTTTAACCAACAAGATTAAATTGACAGTAGCCATGTACTCTTCATCAGCTAGTCTGGTACTAACAAAGCCTGGGTGTCATACTTTAAAAATCATTGGAAGATATTGCATCTGAAGGAAGGTTTACTTAGAGGTGGGAATCATGTCCAATGAATAATGAGGTTTTTTAGCCTGGAGAAGAAGCGTCTTTAGTTGGATATGGTAGTGGTCTTTCAATATTTGAAAAACTGGCATATATAGGAAAAATTATAAGGATGGGGGAAGAATAGAGACCAAGTGAAGGAAGAATAGGAAGGAAACTTTTACTTTACTTTAAAACAAAATTACTAACAATTTTAGCTGTTAAACATTACAGTGATCTGTATAGAAGGGTAGTGAGTGAGCTCCCTACCTTAGAAATTAGGCAGAAACTAGATGACTATCTTTCAGACTATTAAGATAATTCTTTCATTGGAAGAAAATTTAGACAAGATGAGTTTTAAAGTCCCTTCCAGCTGTGAGATTCTATGATACTGTCTGTATTGACACTTTGTCAACTACTGCTTCTATTATAATTTTCAAGGGGAAACTCAGTAATGCTGAAAACCATGTCACATATTTTAAAGCTTTCCCCCCCCACAAAATGTCTATTTTCCTTTTCCCATATCTTTCTTCTTTCTTTCCTTTCCATATACCCAGAAAAACTAAATTAGAAATGCACCTGTAGTGATAATCAGACCACTACCTGCTTACACTTTGTTCAAAAGATTATTTGTGCCATCTGAACGAACTCTAAATGTGCTTGCCCTTTTAGTTTTTCTTCTTTTGGTATCATTAATCTACAATTACATGAGGAACATTATGTTTACTAGACTCCCCCCATCACCAAGACCCCCACACATAACCCATTACAGACACTGTCCATCAGCATAATAAGATGCTGTAGAATCACTACTTGTCTTCTCTGTGTTGCACAACCATCCCCGTGCCCCCGCACATTATACATGCTAATCATAATGTCCCTTTCTTTCCCTCCCTTATCCCTCCTTTCCCACCCATCCTCCCCAGTCCCTTTCCCTTTGGTAACTGTTAGTCCGTTCTTGGGTTCTGTGAGTCTGCTGCTGTTTTGTTCCTTCAGTTTTTTCTTGGTTCTTATACTCCACATATGAGTGAAATCATTTGGTACTTGTCTTTCTCTGTCTGGCTTATTTCACTGAGAGTAATACCCTCTAGCTCCATCCATGTTGTTGCAAATGGTAGGATTTGTTTTCTTATGGCTGAATAATATTCCATTGTGTATATGTACCACATCTTCTTTATCCATTCATCTACTAATGGACACTTAGGTTGATTCCATTACTTGGCTATTGTGAATAGTGCTGCGATAAACATAGGGGTGCATGTGTCTTTTTCAAACTGGGCTGCTGCATTCTTAGGGTAAATTCCTAGAAGTGGAATTCCTGGGTCAAATGGTATTTCTATTTTCAGTTTTTTGAGGAACCTCCATACTGCTTTCCACAATGGTTGAACTAATTTACATTCCCTCCAGCAGTGTAGGAGGGTTCCCCCTTCTCCACAACCTCCCCAGCATTTGTTGTTTTTTGTCTTTTGGATGGTGGCCATCCTTACTGGTGTGAGGTGATACCTCATTGTGGTTTTAATTTGCATTTCTCTGATGACTAGCTATGTGGAACATCTTTTCCTGTGTCTGTGGGCTATCTGAATTTCTTCTTTAGAGAACTGTCTGTTCAGCTCCTCTGCCCATTTTTTGATTGGATTATTTGCTTTTTGTTTGTTGAGGTACATGAGCTCTCTATATATTTTGGATGTCAACGCTTATCAGATCTGTCATTTATGAGTATATTCTCCCATACTATAGGATATCTTTTTGTTCTGTTGGTGGGGTTCTTTGCTGTACAGAAGCTTTTCAGTTTGATGTAGTCCCACTTGTTCATTTTTGCTTTAGTTTCCCTTGCCCAGGGAGATATGATCATGAAGAATCGCTCATGTTTATATCCAAGAGATTTGTGCCTGTGATTTTTTCTAAGAGTTTATTGGTTATATGACTTACATTCAGGTCTTTGATCCATTCCAAATTTACTTTTGTGTATGAGGTTAGACAATGATCCAGTTTCATTCTCTTACATGTAGCTGTCCAGTTTTGCCAACACCAGCTGTTGAAGAGGCTGTCATTTCCCCATTGTATGTCCATGTCTCCTATATCATATATTAATTGACCATATATGTTTGGGTTAATATCTGGAGTCTCTATTCTGTTCCACTGGTCTGTGGGTCTCTTCTTGTGCCAGTATCAAATTGTCTTGATTACTGTGGCTTTGTAGTAGAGCTTGAAGTTGGCTAGCGAGACCCCCCAACTTTATTCTTCCTTCTCAGGATTGCTTTGGCTATTCAAGGTCTTTTGTGGTTCCATATGAATTTTATAACTATTTGTTCCAGTTTGTTGAATAATGCTGTTGGTATTTTGATAGGGATTGCATTGAATCTGTAGATTGCTTTGGGCCGGATGGCCATTTTGACAATATTAATTCTTCCCAGTCAAGAGCATGAGATGAGTTTCCATTTGTTAGTGTCCTCTTTAATTTCTCTTAAGAGTGTCTTGTAGTTTTCAGGGTGTAGGTCTTTCACTTCCTTGGTTAGGTTTATTCCTAGGTATTTTATTCTTTTTGATGCAATTGTGAATGGAATTGTTTTCCTGATTTCTCGTTCTGCTAGTTCATCATTATTGTATAGGAAAGCAACAGATTTCTGTGTATTAATTTGTATCCTGCAACTTTACTGAATTCAGATATTAGTTCGAGTAGTTTTGGAGTGGAGTCTTCAAGGTTTTTTTGTGTACAATATCATGTCATCTGAAAATAATGACGGTTTGACTTTTCTTTACCTATCTGGATTCCTTGTATTTCTTTGTTTTGTCTAATTGCCATGACTAGGACCTCCAGTACTATGTTGAATAACAGTGTGAAGAGTGGGCATCCCTGTCTTGTTCCCAGTCTTAGAGGAAAAGCTTTCAGCTTCTCGCTGTTAAGTATGATGTTGGCTGTGGGTTTGTCATACATGGCCTTTATTATGTTGAGGTACTTGCCTTTTATACCCATTTTGTGGAGAGTTTTTATCATGAATGGGTGTTGAATTTTGTTGAATGCTTTTTCAGCATCTATGGAGATGATCATGTGGTTTTTGTCCTTCTTTTTATTTATGTGGTGGATGATGTTGATGGATTTTTGAATGGTGTACCATCCTTGCATCCCTGAGATGAATCCCACTTGGTCATGGTGTGTGAACCTCTTGATGTATTTTTGAATTTGGTTTGCTAATGTTTTGTTCTGTATTTTTACATCTATGTTCATTAGGGATATTGGTCTGTAATTTTCTTTTTTTATGGGGTCTTTGCTTGATTTTTATATTAGAATTATGCTGGATTCATAGAATGAGTTTGGAAGTACTCCCTTGTATTCTATTTTTTGGAAAACTTTAAAGAGAATGGATATTATGTCTTTTCTTTATGCCTGATAAAATTCAGTGGTGAATTCATCTGTTCCGGGGGTTTTGTTCTTGGGTAGTTTTTTGATTACTGCTTCAGTTTCATTGCTGGTAATTGGTCTATTTAGATTTTCTGTTTCTTCCTTGGTCAGCCTTGGAAGGTTGTACTTTTCTAGGAAGTTGTCCATTTCTTCCAGGTTTTCCAGGTTGTCAGCATATAGATTCTCATAGTATTCTCTAATAAATCTTTGTATTTCTGTGGGGGGGGGGATTCATTATGATTTTTTTCCCATTTCTGATTCTGATGATGTGTGCAGATTTTCTTTTTTTCTTAGTAAGTCTGGCTAAGGGCTATTTTGTCTATTTTCTCAAGGAACCAGCCCTTGGTTTCATTGATTTTATCTATTGTTTTATTCTTCTCAATTTTATTTATTTCTTCTCTGATCCTTATTATATCCCTCCTTCTGCTGACTTTGGGCCTCATTTGCTCTTCTTTTTCCAGTTTCAATAATTGTAAGTGGAGACGATTCATTTGGGATTGTTCTTCCTTCTTTAAATAGGCCTGGATTGCTATTACTTTCCACTTAGAACTGCCTTCGCTGTGTCCCACAAAAGTTGTGGCTTTGTGCTGTTGTTGTTTTTTGTCTCCATACATTGCTTGGTCTGTATTTTAATTTGGTCATTGATCCATTGATTATTTAGGAGCATGTTGTTAAACCTCCATGTGTTGGTGAGCCTTTTTGCTTTCTTTGTACAATTTATTTCTAGTTTTATACCTTTGTGGTCTGAGAAGTTGGTTGGTAAAATTTCAATCGTTTTGAATTTACTGAGGCTCTATTTGTGGCCTTGTATGTGGTCTGTTCTGGAGAATGTTCCATGTGCACTTGAGAAGAATGTGTATCCTGCTGCTTTTGGGTATAGAGTTCTGTAGATGTCTGTTAGGTACATCTGTTCTAGTGTGTTTTTCAGTGCCTCTGTTTCCTTACTTACTTTCTGTCTTTTGGATCTATGCTTTGGAGTGAGTGGTGTGTTGAAGTCTCCTAGAATGAATGCATTGCATTCTATTTCCTCTTTAATTCTGTTAGTATTTCTTTCACGTATGTTGGTGCTCCTGTATTGGGTGAATATATATTTATAATGGTTATATCCTCTTGTTGGTCTCACCCCTGTATCATTATGTAATGTTCTTCTTTATCTCTTGATACTTTCTTTGTTTTGCAGTCTATTTTGTCTGATACAAGTACTGCAACACCTGCTTTTTTTCTCCCTATTGTTTGCATGAAATATCTTTTCCAACCCTTCACTTTTAATCTTTGGGTTTGAGGTGAGTATTTTGTAAGCAGCATATTGATGGTTCTTGCTTTTTTATCCATTCTGTTGCTCTGTGTCTTTTTATTAGTGCATTCAGTCCATTTACATTTAGGGTGATTATTCAAAGATATGTACTTATTGCCATTGCAGGCTTTAGATTTGTGGTTTCCATAGGTTCAAAGGTAGCTTCTTGACTATCTAACCATCTAACTTAACTCACTTATGAAGCTATTATAAGCACAGTCTGATGATTATTTCTCTCCCTTCTTATTCCTCCTCCTCCATTCTTTATATGTTAGGTGTTTTATTCCATACTCTTTTGTGTTTCCTTTGACTGCTTTTGTGAATAGTTGATTTTAATTGTTGCCTTTAGTTAGTATTTGGTTGGTCTGCTTTCTTTGGTGTGATTTTATTTTCTCTTGTGACATCTGTTTAGCCTTAGGAGTACTTCCATCTAGAGCAGTCCTTTAAAATGTGCTATAGAGTTGGTTTGTGGGGGGCAAATTCCCTCAACTTTTGGTTGTCTGCGAATTGTTTAATCCCTCCTTAATATTTAAATAAGAATCGTGCTGCATACAATGTTCTTGGTTCAACGTCCTTCTGTTTCATTGTATTAAATATATCATGCCATTCTCTTCTGGCCTGTAAAGTTTCTGTTGAGAAGTCTGATGATAGCCTGATTGGTTTTCCTTTGTAGGTGACCTTTTTTCTCTTTCTGGCTGCCTTTAGTACTCTGTCCTTGTCTTTGATCTTTGCCATTTTAATTGTTATATGTCTTGGTGTTGTCCTCCTTGGGTCCCTTGTGTTGGGAGTTCTTTGGGCTTCCGTGGTCTGAGATACTGTGTTCTCCCCCAGTCTCGGGAAGTTTTCAGCAATTATTTCTTCAAAGACACTTTTTATTCCTTTTTCTCTCTTCTCTTCTTCTGGTACCCCTATAATGCTAATGTTGTTCCATTTGGATTGGTCACACAGTTCTCTTAATATTCTTTCATTCCTGCAGATCCTTTTATCTCTCTCTGCTTCAGCTTCTCTGTATTCCTATTGTCTGATTTCTATTCCATTAACAGTCTCTTGTACCTCATCCAGTCTGCTCTTTTGTCCTTCGAGAGATTCTTTTATTTCTGTATTCTCCCTCCTGACTTTATCCCTTACCTCTTGCATATTTCTCTCTATGTCCATCAGCATGTTTATGACCTTTATTTTGAATTCTTTTTCAGTAAGATTTGTTACATCTATCTCCCCTGGACCTCTCTCGTGGGTTGTCTGGGTAATTCTGGACTGGACCAAATTCTTTTGCTTTTTATTGGTGATAGAGGTAGTAGCCAGCAGGTGGCACTTATATCAGCTGGAAGAACGAAGTCCATTCCTGTTTGCTGTTCACCTTGCCCTTCTCCACTGCCTGTGTCAGTTACCCACCCACTGGGAGCAGCCTCCCAGTCAATCCCCTGGGCCGCCATGTGCAGCGCCAATCTCAGGGTCAACCAGGTCCCTGC
This sequence comes from Manis javanica, assembly GCF_040802235.1. Classification (NCBI taxonomy): domain Eukaryota; kingdom Metazoa; phylum Chordata; class Mammalia; order Pholidota; family Manidae; genus Manis; species Manis javanica. Next base: position 57,317,289 of record NC_133174.1, read on the forward strand.
GGGGAGTGGCAGGTGCACCGGCTGTGCTCTTCATCAAAACGGCACCCCTTTGTACCTTTCCCTGACTTCCTCTGCCTGCGCCAGGCAGCTGTGCACCAGCGGTGGTCTCTGGGTCTGGCCCAGAGGCTGCATGCCAGGAGGAGACTCTGGGTGCCTACTGTGGGCACGGCTGCTCTCCAGCTGCTCGGCTGCTGTCACGGGGGAGTGAATGACAAGCTGCTTATCACTGTGAGGGGCTTCAAAGCTGTGTTGTGACCCAGGGGGCTGGTGCACCTGAAGTTCCTCACGATTTCCAGCCTGCTGGGCTGAGTGTGCCAGGACGGTTCCTTCCAGCTGTGAGGTCCCTGTCCCTTTAAGACTTTCCAAAATCACTCTCTTTTCTATTGTCCCAGGGGCATTTGTTGCGGGGACCTGCTTGCAGATTTTACTTTTCAGTTTCCCTAATATCCAGCACACCATGCAATGTGTGTCTGTACTCTCGGTCCGGATTAGTAGGGCTGGTTATTTAGCAGTCCTGTGCTTCTATTCTCTCCCCACTCCAATTCCTTTCCTCCCACCGGTGAGCTGGGATGCGGGGGAGTGCTTAGGACCTACCTGGCTGTAGCTTGTATCTTACCCCCTTTGTGAGATGCTGAGTTCTTACAGATGTTGATATAGCCTAGTTGTTGTACTGTATCCTCTGGTCTCTCATTTTGGAATAGTTGTATTTGTTGTACTTTCAAAAATATATATGGTTTTGGGAGGAGATTTACATTGCCCTACTCATGCCACCATCTTGGCCCCTCTCTGCCCTCTTCTTTTATATGTAAGCATTTGGTGGGGGAAAAGCCCCCACAGTCACATTTTCAAAGGAGTAAGTCACTAATTCTTTTGTACAAGTGGTAACTGCTCTGTCTCCACAATCTACCCAGGGAAATGCTCTGTCTTGTAGACATATCAAGCACTATTTTTGTAACTTAGGATATCAATTGAAAGTATTAACTATATAGTCCAAGGATTCTGGTATCTCCTATTATACCATTAAACTATTTATCTCTTGTCTACAAATGTATATAATTTCTCTTGAACCTTTTTCTTACATATTTCTATTTCCATTCTAAGTCATTAGTTAGTATAATGATGATAACGAATTCACAAACCTTGGGTAAAGTATTATGTGTTTTCTTTGTCACAAATGTATTCTTGTTTATCTCTTTTAAGTGAATAATTCAACAGTTACTGAGCTATGTACCAGTAATTGCCTATGTGCTAGCAATTTCATACCCACTATCTTTGTTCCTTTTTGAAAGAGCTTGTGAAGTAGATGGCATTATTCACATGTTTTAACTTTGGTTTTTCATAGGTTGTCTGTGATGTGCCTACATAGGTGGTGTGTGTGTGTGTGTGTGTGTGTGTGTGTGTTTAATCCTGCTAGGCATTTTCTGTACTTCTGGACTCTTTGAATCTGTAAGTTTGACCAAATATGGGAAAATCCTGGTCATTTCTTGAATATTCTTCTGCCTCGTTTTCTCTCTCCTCTCCTTCTAGGATTCCAGTTACATATATGTTAAAGCATTTACTGTCTCACGGGTCTCTGAGGCTCTGCATATTTCTCCCAATGTTTTTTCTCTATGTTGTTCAGATTGAACAATTTCTATGACTCTCTCATCAAGCTCACTATTTTGTCATTTCTGTGGACTAGTGCTGTTAAGTCCATAGGGTTAGTTTTTATTTAAAACATTAAACTTTTCTGTTTTGAAATTTTCATTTGCTTCTTTTTTATAGTTACTATTTCTTTGTTGAGATTTCCTCTTTATCTTTTCATTCATGACAAGTATATTTTCTTTTATCCTAGAGCTTAGTTACAGTAGCTGCTTTAAAATCTTGTGTGCTGATTTCAAATGTATGTATCATTTCAGAGTTGGTCTTTTTCGTCTTTTCTCTTGAGAATGGATCACATTTTCCAGTTCTTAAAATATGTTAAATAATTATGGGCTGTCTACTGGATATTATGGAAGATTATGTTATAAATACTCTGGATTCTGTTATGTTCCTCTAGAGATTTTTAAAAATAAGCATTTAACTTGGCCAAACACAAACTGTAAAACCTATGTCTCCAGTAGTGGGAGACAGCTCAAATCTAAGTTCAGTACTTCAAGGTTTAGCTGGGCTGCTTGTAGTCTGCCTTGCACATGTACAAGTCAAGGGTCAACCACAAAAACAGACAGCATTTATATGCAGAATTTGGGATACCCCTCTGGCTCTCTCCTTTCCAACATTTTCCAGTAGTTGTGGTTTTCTTTGAACTCTGTCCTCTAGTTCTTCAAGCCAGTGAGGCCACAGAATTCTATCTGAATTCTAGCTACCCTGTGAGGTGCTAAAAGCCATTTTTTAAAATGGGAAACTCACTCATTTTCCCTTCTTTTAAATGTCAGTTCTTCCCATATCTGCCATCTGCCTGCTTTTGTTATCCAGTGCCTTCTGGTAGTTTTCCCCTCTATTTTATCCAGAGTGTATAGTTGTTACCTGTAGGAGGGTTGGTCTGACAGGAGCTTATTTGGCCCTTACCAGAAGTGCAACCATCCTGCAGTGTATCTACTCAAATGTTTTAGAAAAGGAGACTTAGGTTCAGTGACCTTCACCATGTTGCATCACTAGAAAGTAATAGAACTGCAACTTAAATATAGGTTTTCTGGATCTGAATGCAGATAATCTCTATATGTTACTTTTAAGTATCAGTAAGACTCTTCCTCATGCATTATTCTCCCAGATGGGTGAGGCCTGACTCTTTTATCTCTCATCACGTAATACCTATTCCTCCCATCATGTTAATTAGTTTTCCTGTAGATGTCCATTGAACATTTTTCAACTTCCTGTGAATCTCCTTTAGTGTTCCACCATATTCCAGCAGTGGGTTTCATTGCATAAGAGAAGAGTCACTTTTGCCTTTTTTCAAATGAACTTTCTGAATGATGCCACAGCAGTGTCTTCATGGAATAGTTCATGGGCTCTTGAATATCATTTCTCTGTTAAAAGTAGATGCTCAGTGGCTGTATGTTATGTATTCTCTCCTTCCTCCAAAATATGTACCCTACTCACCCTCATAGGAAATTGTACATTTTCTACCCTCTCATGAGTCTCATTAGGCCTTTCTTTTTATAATGTTTCCCTGTTGTTATAGCAGTTTATATGGAGAGTACTTTGTGTTATCTGCAATCTCAACTCACACTCTTTCAGGCAACAATCAAAAATGTTAAAATATACTGTGTGGTTTAATGAATAAAACGAGCATCAAAACATGTATACATGCATGCAAAAACTATTTTCTGAGTGCCTACTCTGCACTTGTCCCTTTACTGGGTGCTGGAGATGTAAAAATTAGCAAAGCAGACATAGTCCTTGCCCTCCTGTAGGGCTCTTACAGTCTAGTAGAAAAGTCAAACAACTAAACAAGTAATAATAGAAAACTAAGTGCTGACGTGAGGGGAAGTGTAGGGTGCTATGGAAGCTCATAATAGTAGCACCCTACCTATCTGGAGTGGGGAAGGGTAGAGAAGGTCCTTCAAATGTAGACTTAGATTTTGATCCCAGTTCTGCCACTAACTTGTGTGGCTCCCATGTCATATCTTTTCTTCTGGTCTCAGTTTTCCCATGAGTAAAATGAAGTTGTTGGGCAAGATAGTCTTCAACATCTTTTCCAATTAGTTAACTCTTCAGTCTAAGTGGTGATATATGATACTGTAAGTGCAGACTTTGAAGGTAGATACGCCTGGATTCAATACCTCTTCTGAGCCCCAAGTTCCATATCTACAAAATGGGAATAATAACGACTTCAGGGTGTTGATTTGAGCATTAAATGAGATCAGAGAGCCAAGGCTGGGACTACAGAAAGGTCATAGGATAAATGTGTACAATTTTCCTCCTAGGCCTGTTTTAAACAATGGTAAGTGATTTAAAGTGTATCCCTCTTATTCCAAGATCCCCAGTGGATGCCTGAAACTGTTCATAGTACCAAACCCTATATATGCTATGTTTATTCCTATATATACATACCCATGATAAAGTTTAATTTATAAAGTAGACACAGCAAGAGATTAACAATTATTAATAAAATAGAACAGTTGTAACAATATACTATAATAAAAGTTATGTGAATATAGTCTCTCTCTCTCTCTCGATGTCTTATTGTACTGTACTCATCCTTCTTCTTCTTGTGATCATGTGAGAAGATAAAATGCCCACAAGATGAGATAAAGCATCAAAGGTGACATAGGCATTGTGATTTAGTTTTAGGCTACTGTTGACCTTATGACAATATGTCAGAAGAAGGATTATCTGCTTCTGGACTGCAGTTGACTGTGGGTAACTGATATGGTGCAAAGTGAAACCACAGATAAGGGGGGACTACTGTATTTTCATAGTAAAGCATACTTACTATGAGTAGAATACAAATCTTATGTGAATTTCTAGAGAAACCAAAGAAATTTTCTGTTTTGGTATATACTCCCAGACATTTGTAGCATTAGTCTTCTCTGCTTTTATGGCTACTTTTGAAAAATTGGAGAAGCACTGTGTGAAAATGTCTAGTATGGTGCCTGATGCATAAAAGGAACTCAATAAATGATAGTCATCAGTATCAACACAGATCTGGAAAGTGGAAAGTGTTCCTCATTTACATTTTTCATCTAATGCAGTCTCCTTTGTTTACATCCTTAAAATTGTTCTCCTGGTCCCACAACTTCTGTGTTATCTCGTTTTTAGTTTTGAGCAATCTTTGGTGAGTGATCTAGAAAAAAAATTTATTGAAAACTCAAAAACATTGCATCCATTGGTTTTCCATTGGCCACATCCCTATTTACCTCCTTCTGAGAACTGTATGAAAATATGTCGCCTTTTCCCCATTGCGTTTTGTTGCTATTTACATATTTAATCTCATATAGATCAATGTGTTTCAACTCAAAACTAAGAGTTCGGAAGCGCAGAAAGCATATAAAGCCCAGCTCATAGTGTTTGTGCTATTAGGCATGGTGTATCATATCATGGATAAATATGATCCACAGATAATCCTCAAAACTTCCTTAAGCTACTGTTCAAACACATTTTCTCATCAGAAACTACATGCCACAGGAGGAAAAGTGACTAATTTCACTTTCATTTTCTCCATTAAGTCATCCCAGATTAACTCTATTTTATGATAATCACTCCTTGACTCCTAATTTCCCTGCCACTTAGGTGTTTTATTTTGTAATAACAGCATTTTTAATGCAATGTTTTTAAAAATTTTTTTACCAGAGTGTTGTTAATATACAATCTTATGTTGGTGTCAAATGTACATCACAGTGGTTCAGCAGTCTCCATTACCAACTTATACTGACTGCAAATTACCATGCCCTTTTAGCCCCCTCCTCCTCCCTCCAGCACCCTTCCCAAGCCCTCCCCCTTGATAACAACCACTAGTCACTTCTCAATGTCTATGAGCCTACTGCTATTTTGTTCCTTCTGTTTTGCTTTGTTTTTATACTCCACAAATAAATGAAATCATATGGTATATGTGTTTCTCTTCATGGCCTATTTTACTTAGCATAATGTCCCCTAGGTCCATCTATGTTGTTGTAAATGGCAAGATTTCTTTTCTTTTTATGGCTGAATAATATTCCATTGTGTATATATACCACCTCTTCTTTATCCATTCATCTACTGATGGACACTTACGTTGATTCCATATCTTTGCTATTGCAAATAGTGTGGTGATAAACATAGGGGTACATATATCTTTTGTAATCAGGGATTTTGTTTTCTTCAGGTAAATTCCTAGAAGTGGAATTACTGAGTCAAATGGCATTTCTATTTTTAGCTTTTTGAAGAACCTCCATACTACTTTCCAGAGCAGTTGCACCAATTTACATTCCCTGCAACAATGTAGGAGGGTTCCTGTTCCTTTGCATCCTTGTCAGCATTTCTTGTTTCTTATCTTTTGGATAGTGGCCATTCTAACCAGTATGAGGTGATATCTCATTGTGGTTTTAATTTATATTTCCTTGATGATTAGTGATGTGGAGCATCTTTTCATGTGCCTATTTGCCATCTGAATTTCTTCTTTGGGGAAATGTCTGTTCATATCCTCCACCCATTTTTTAATTGAGTGATTTGCTTTTTGGGTGTTGAGGCATTGTGAATTCTTTTTATATTTTTAATATATTTTGGATATATTTTAGATGTTAACCCCTTGTTGGATATGTCATTTATGAATATATTCTACCATACTATAAGATGCCTTTTTGTTCTGCTGTTGGTGTCCTTTGCTGTACAGAAGCTTTTTAGTTTGATATAGTCCCATTTGTTCACTTTTGCTTTTGTTTCCCATGCCCAAGGAGATGTGTTCAGGAAAAAGTTGCTTATGTTTATATTCGGGAGATTTTTCCCTGTGTTGTCTTCTAAGAGTTTTATGGTTTAATGACTTACATTCAGGTTTTTTATCCATTTTGAGTTTACTTTTGTGTATAGAGTTAGACAGTAATCCAGTTTCATTTTCTTACATGTAGTTGTCCAGTTTTCCCAACACCAGTTGTTGTATTGTCCCCATTGTATATTCATGGCTCCTTTCTCATATATTAATTGACCATATATGCTTGGGTTTATATCTGAGCTCTCAATTCTGTTCCATTGGTCTATGGGTCCTTTCTTGTGCTGGTACCAAATTGTTTTGATTACTGTGGTTTTGTAGTAGAGCTTGAAGTCAGGGAGTGTAATCCACCCAACTTTGTTCTTCTTTCTCAGGATTGCTTTGGCTATTTGGGATCTTTTGTGGTTCCATATGAATTTTAGAACAATTTTTTCTAGTTCATTGAAGAATGCTGTTGGTATTTTGATAGGGATTGCATTGAATCTGTCAATTGCTTTGGGCAAGATGGCCATTTTGACGATATTAATTCTTCCTATCCATGAGCACAGCATATATTTCCATTTATGGTGCCTTTAATTTCTCTCAAGTGTCTTGTAGTTTTTGAGTATAGGTCTTTCACCTTCTAGGTTTATTCCTAGGTATTTTATTCTTTTTGATGCAACTGTAAATGGAGTTGTTTTCCTGATTTCTCTTTCTGCAAGTTTGTTGTTAGTATATAGGAATGCAGTAGATTTATGTGAATTCATTTTGTATCCTGCAACTTTGCTGAATTCACTTATTAGTTCTAGTAGTTTTTTGGTGGATTCTTTAGGATTTTCTATGTACAATATCATGTTGTCTACAAATAGTGACAGTTTAACTTCTTCCTTACCAGTTTGGATGGCTTTTATCTCTTTATGTTGTCTGATTGCCATGACTAGATAATGGTAATGCAATATGTTTGAAGTCTGTCTCAGGTTTTTATAGCCTTGTGTTTTAGTTCCCAGAAAAGATCACCAAACACTATCCAAGTATGAAATGTATTTCAAGGTTCTCTTTTCATATATAGTCTGTTCAGTAACATCTGATAATTTACAAATGTTGCACGATGTAGATGCTTAGTAACCATCTGTTAATTAATTTCATACCTTCTCCTGGGTGTAACTATACTGGAAAAGGCAGAAGAATATCAGCAGGAAGGAAATGGAAGGAAATTAATGATAGTAAGTGCTTGTGTGAATGAATTACCACCAAACTGAATTATTTCCCAAAATCAAGAGTAGACTAACCCATCGTTTCTATGAAAAGAAGCTGAATCCCTATTGAAAGTGAAAGGTAAAATGAACTCTCTGGAAAGGAATCATTATTCTGAAATAATCTGCCTTACTGTGAAGTGACAGTTCTCTAAAAATGTATTACCTTCTTCCTACAAAAATAACCTCTCCTTTAGCAGTCAAGTGAATTAATTTCCTTTCAGTTTTTTCAAAACCATATCTAAACCTCATTTGAGTTTCTATAATGAAGGCAGTTAACTCTGGTGGCATCTGTATACACAGACTGGCTTTAAGATCTCTGGAAGAATTAAACATAAAGTTCTTTTGCAAGTAACTGGTTGGATACAATCTAAATAGATTTGTTTTTCACAGATATTTAAAGTATTTGTGACTGGTTAACAACAGGAACTATAATCGATTTTATAGTCTAACGGGAGATGAAACTTGAGAAATTGCCATTGATGATGAAAACTTACAGTTGAAGGATAATTAACCATTTGGAGTACTATAATATAGGGCAGATAAGCCACTGGTAATTTATTGCATTTTTTGTCCCCCTTACAAAAGTCCTTTGGATGCTTTTACAAACACATAGACACGAAATGTAACTAAGATCACACCTGGGCTATTCAGCTTCTCCACACTCATTAACTGAAAAGATATAGATTAATTGGAGAGAGTTCAGAGAAGAGTAACAAAAATGATTAAGGAGCCAGAGGGATTGATTTATGAGCAAAGATTAAAAGAATTTTGTCTATACAATTAGCTAAGTGATGACTAAGGGGGAGGTGAGTGGGGACACAACTGTCTGAAGGGTGTAAACACCAAGGGGAGAGAAGAATAATTTACTAAGTAACATGAGATTATAACTAGGACTAATAAGCTATAATTACCCAAAGGAATAACAGAATAAATATTTCAAGGAAACTCAGAACCAGTAAGACTGCCAACTTGTTTCCCAAGGATACAGTTGCAAACAATTATAACCCTGGTCTCATCCAGATTAACAAGTATTGTGTGATGTAGAATAATCATCTGATGCCATTGATCTACCTCCTCCCCCAACCCTCTCCAATGGTCTTGCCTTTTACATTACTATAGTATATTTCAAGTCCAGCCTAGTACACAAGTCTACGTAATTTTGTCTTTATTGGTGCTGGTGAGTCTTTTAAAGTTTTATTCCAACAGTGGCCACAGAAGAGCCCTTCCTTTTGGATTTACTATTAATGCCATTGTAAAGCACCAAAATAGGGATCAAATCTAGAAGTGAGAAAATCTCCGATTCTTCTTTGGTTTTTAAACAAATCAGAAATCATAGTGTTTGTGTTTGGAATTTCCAATAATGAGATTTCAAATTGTGTTTCATGTCTTAAAAAGGTCCAATTTTAGCATTATCTGTAGAAAAAGACACCAAAAAAATCTTTGTAGGCCTCATGATTTGTGTAAACTTTGGAATGTGGTTCTTCGGAAAACAAATTAGTCTGTGGGTAACTGCAGGCTAAGTTATTTGGCTAATTCCTGTTGTGCTATCATGACATTCCAGAACATTGCTATGTAACCTTGCCAAATAAGATTTTGCATGTCACTGCAGTGAAAGTAGCTTCTTTTGTAGGCATACTTCTCTCCTTTTCCTTTGTGTTGAAAATCTTCATAGGTTGATTGCACTCTGGAAATATCTTTTTCTTCTTCTTTACCATTGCTTTGAAAAGTTCTCTGGTTTTACCTTAGATTATATACTTCTTTGTCCAGTTTTTTTTTCTAGGTAAATAATATCTTAATGCAATATTTTAAATAAATGTTTTATTTTTTAGTAGTTTCATATTTAAAGAAAATTTTCAATGATCGTACAGAGTTCTTCCCATGTACCCCATCCCCAGCAATCCCCTTTTCAGTAGAGTGGTATATTGTCACTGATACATCATTACTAACTAAAATTTCTACTTTCTTCACATGGCCTTTTCTCTTATAAGGTCCCATCCAAGGTGCCATAGTATATTTAGTCATCTTGTCTCCTTAGTCTCCTCTTGATTATGGAAATTCCTCAGACTTTCCTTGTTTTCATTGATCTTAACAGTTTTGAAGAGTGCTGGTCAGGTATTTTTTAGACTGTCCCTCAATTGGAATTTGTGTACTGTTTTTCTCATGATTAGACTGTGGTTATAGGGTTTGGGGAGGAAGATTACAGAGGTAAAATGCCATTCACAACACATCACATCAAGGGTAATGCGATTGACATGACTTATCACTGTTGATGTTAACCTTGGTCACCTGGCTGAAGTGGTTATCAGGTTTCACTACTGTAAAATTTAATTAAATTCCCCCATTTCTTGCTGTACCCCTTGAGAGTCATGATGTACAGCCCATGTTTAAGAGTGGGAAGTTATGCTCCACTTCCTTAAAGGTGTATTACCTACATAAATTATTTGAGATTCTTCTGCATTCTTCTTTGTTTATTCTTACCCATTCAGTTGTTTGCTCATTGTTTAATCATTTTTATATAATCATAGGTATAAGGATATTTATTTTATATTTTGGGTTGTAATCTAATACTACTTTATTTTTTCATTCAGATTGCTCCAGTGTTGACCATTGGGAGCTCTTTGAGTTGGCCCCTTGTGTCCCTTTGACATATCACCATCTATGTGGACTTGTGCTGAATACTTCTTTACTTTATGGGACTGTAAGGGGCTTCAGGCTCATATATATATTTCCTGCTCCAGTCAATCCTATTGTCATCATTTCTCCATCCAATCTTCAACCAGTTCTCCAAGGATCCCTGATAGTATATATTGGAAAATGGTATTAACAGAGCAAGATCTGAGTGCTAGATGTGCTTATTGCTACTGAGTTTCCATTACTTCTAGGCCTCTCAACTGACCAGAGGAAGGAAATGGATAGTGGATACGCATGTATAGTGCTTTCAGAATTGTTAACCAATACCTCCTCCGGGACAACTTTATCAAATAGAGTATGTGCTTATCTATAGTTTCTTTTATCTTTGATCTGACAAACTCCCTTCATTTCCCAACTTACTTAGATCAGCCCCTTTTCTCTCCCTCCCTTCAGTAAGGTTGTTTCATACATAGGTAATAAAATTAGATTCTTTTGTCCCATTCTGCACTCTGTCCTGAGCTCAATCCCCTGACAACTTCTTAAATGACTTTTTAAATTTTGCATATATTAAGATTCACTCTTTGTGCTGTAAGTTTCTATGGGTTTTGAGAAACAGTGTCATGTACCCACCATTACAGTATCATACAAAATAAGTTTTTTCAAATCCCCTGTGCTTCATCTATTCAACCTTCTTTCTTCCTCCTCAAATCTCTGGCAACCACCAATCATCTGTTCACCACCTCTATAAAAGGCAGAGCTTTCCCTGCCTTTTGTGGAAGTAGCAATTCCTCAGAAATAGTGTACTCCCCATGGCTGGGTGCAAGGGGCAGCAGAGTCCTCAGTGTAGCTGACCAGAGATCAGGAGCCTGGACTCTGGCTGACCTCTGGCTTCCAGATGCCTCTGCCTCGGCCTCCTCCCTGATAGCTGGGCCCCCAGCTACTTCCCCACAGTCCTAGAAGAGTCCTAAAGCTGACCTTGGCCCAGGATTAGGTTCCAGCCTCTCAGCCTCATGTGAGAGCCCTGCCTACCTTTCTGGACTTAACTCACACTGCTTCGAGTTTGGCTTTATACTCCAGTTCCATCCAAATACACTTTCTGAAACAAACAAAAAAAAGCAAGTTTTGTCTTTTCCAAAATGTTACGTAAATAGAATTGTGTAATGTGTAGACATTCAAACTGGCTTCTTTCACTTAGCAATATACATTTTAGATTCACTCACATCTTTGTGTGGGCTGACAGTTTATTCCTTTTTTATCACAGAGTAGTTAGTATACAGTATATGTATGTACACAGTTTATTTACCTTTTGCATATTGAAGGACATCTTGGTTGCTTCTAGTGTTTAGTGATTATGAATAAAGGTGCTATAAATATTCACGGGCTACTTTTTATGTGGAAATAAATTTCAAATCCGTTGGGTTAAATAGGTGTGCAATAGCTGGGCTGTGTTTAGCTTTGTAAGAAGCTGATAAGCTGTGTTCCTAAATGGCTGTACCATTTTGCCTTTCCACTGGCAATGAATGAGGGTCCCTGTTGCTCTACATCCTTGTCAGCAATTGGTATTGTCAGTTTTTTTTATTTTAGCCTTTCTAATGGGTGTGTACTATCCTGTTATTGTTTTAAATTGCATTTCACTGGTGACAACCTTGCCCACTTTTGATTGGTTACAATCTATAAATGTTTTAAACAATAGTTTCTGTTGTACTAGCCAATTCTTCCTTTATTAGAATTGAGGGAACAAATGCTTATGAAATGGTAGGCTTTAATTATATTGGATAAAAGTGTTTAAAATTCAGGCTGCTACCTTTTTATGAATGTGTAGATTTTGTGCTTCTGTATTAATTAGCTGCAATATAGGCAAAGGAAGCATCTGCTAAAGTGAATGCTAAGTCACAGGTGGAAGAGAATCAATCCAGTGTGACTGTTGTTCAGAAAGTAGAGGGAGTTTTATTGGCAAGCAAGATGCCTATAAGATCACTGTTTTTCTGGATATATCGAGAACTTCCCTTTATTCTGCCCTCCCTTTCTACCATCACCACACACACAAACACACATGCACACACAAACATGCAAACACACACACACCCTTCCTGTCCTCACTACCTGAACAAGGAAATACCAGTGAGACTAAAATGTACTCAGAATATATATGCAGTATGATTTCTTCTTGCTTTAGGCCCAGATGGCCAGAGTGACTTTAATTCCTTTTCCCATCATAATATAACTAGCAGTATATAATATCTTTGAAAACTATTAGTTGCATCTGATTTTGATTGCCCTGTAACCCTAACTTAGGTCCTCCCTTTCTGGGTATACCTAGATACTGCCATGTTACCTTTATCTCTTCCAAGCTGTAAGCTTGTCTCTCCCCCTTCAATCTGATTGCATCTTATCCATTCTATATGCCATCCCTTCAGGGCCACACCAGGTAAAAAAAAGTTAAATCAATGTCATTTTAAATGTTAGGGCAAAGAATGAAACTAGCATTGATGAACATTTACAATGCACCAAGTTTCATACGTGTTCTCCTCTCATTCTCTCAATAACCCCATGAGGTCTTTGTTATTACCATTTTATAGATGAGAAAATTTAGAGGTATGTAGCATGCTTCAATATTTTTGCACATGCCATTCCCTCTACCTGAGATTCCCCTTCAATTCTATACCTATCTATCAAACTACCAAACCTTCAGAAGACTCTGAAAGGACTTTTGAAAAGACTCTCCAAGTAAGTCTTTTACTTGCCCCTAGTTAAGAGCCATCATGTTAAGCTGAGACTATATAGAAGACAAGGGCCATATCTTACTGGTATTTTTTCCCTATTACATTGCATACTATCATCTTTTGCATTCCACAGTATTTTATTAGTCAGTGTTTATTAAATGAATAATTTGTGGTTTTATGGAAGTACAGGTATTTTGTGTGTGTTGTACTGGGTCAGTAGATCTAGAACCATTTGATTAAATTTATTCAGAGAACTGCTGAATCTTTGGGGAGCAGAAGTAAAAGGTGGTGATAACTATGAATGGAACCCACATAGACTCTGAGGTAATGATTTTTGGAATGAAGAGGATGCTTATCATATTTTTATTCTTTTTTTTGGAAACAAAAACAATCTACTGTTCTCATAATGCAAACTACAAAGAGTAAGGTCTGGCAAAGCCTAATTAACTGGTACAGATACACAGAAAATAACTGTAAACCAGGGATAGTTCCTTGGGAAACAGGTTGCCATTAGAAAGAAGGACTGCATACAGTGTTAAGCATTTATTAAAGTGGACATAGATTAAATTTTAAATAGTTGAAAAACACTACAGTAGAAACTCAGAAAGTTTTGGTAGCCTAATACCTTATACAAAAACAGATTCAAATCCTTTGGTTGCCTTGAGCTCTATTGTTGCTAGAAATAAATGTGCCACTAACTTATACTTAAAGTTTCTTCATTCTACAACAGCTTTCTTTATGTGTTAAAGGTATTTACTTAATAGAATTTAACCTTTATTGGCAAAAAATATGAAACATTTTTAATCAGTTCTCAGGCAGGGCATCACAACACTTTCCACACAACTAGGTATCAGCTGAAGAGTGATGAGGTCTCTGATCACTATTTCAACAGTTACCATTATTACAAGTGAAAATGAAAATTGTGATTGGCATGTGCTTAAGGATCTCAGTAGTAATATAATTCCTCATACTGTTTATTGCTTAGAAGTGAGCTGTGCATGATTCCAGTTCAATGTCAATTTAAGACCCCAGCAAGATACTGTATGGCTGACTTGATTTGCCAAAAAATTTTGAAAACTTCTTTAAAGCTATTAAAAGTATTCTCACTGGGTTTTGGCAATCCTAGGTAGAACTTGGCTCATCATGGAGCTGGGGTAATCAGAGAGGGAGTATATGATAATTTAGGTCCTTAGGCAAACATGCAAGCTTTGAAGCTAGATTATTTCTAACTGCATGCCTAATGCTCAATTGACATGATTCTGAGGTTAGACAGCTACCCGCAAGAAGCTGCTTCTAGGTTCTGATTGTTTAACCAGCAACCCTCAGCTCCTTCACAAAGAATTGTGCTGCACAAACTGGCAGTTGTCTTCCAGGGTCTAGGATGTGTATTCCTGGAGCATTGATTCTACTCTGAGTTAAAGAAAATCACTTTGTTATATTTAAACAAATATATGGTAATAGAATGTAAAATTGCTCTAAAATGGATGGAAGGGCATTGGAGAGTGTGGAAAAACTTCTGAAGGGCTCTCCTAAGTTATAGACACTTTTCTGGATTCCTTTTATTCTCACCTCTGCCAAGAAGTCTCTGCTTACTTTTCAAAAGTCGTCCTTCCCAATTTCCTTACCCCTAGCAGAATAACTCCCTCCTCTGTAATTTCATTGACTTTCCTCCATGAGTTTACTGTAGCATTCATCCCATTAATGTGAATAGCTCTTCTCACTAGATAGATTGTAAGCCTCAGAAGAAAAGGGTCTGCAAAGTTTTTTGTATCTCTAGTGTCTTTTACAGTATTTAATAGAGCAAGTGCCTAGCAAACAGAAAGATGGATGGATGGAAAGAATAGGACAGACATAAAAATGTCCATTTCTCAATGTCTACCTACCTACCTCAAACAAGAGTTTGAGTTGCTCCCTGAAATATTCTAGTTGAGGCCTCTGAATATAGAACTAGATGTCCACTGGGTTGTTTCCAACATGTATGTCAATTATGCCTTAATTTTTTTTAATGGGGAGAAAAACCGATGATTCACCCTACTAAAAGGCTCAGGGAGAAAAATCATAGGATCATATCAATCAATTCAGGCAAAACGCTTAACAAAATTCAGTACCAATTCATGAAAAAACTCTCAGAAAACTACAAGTGGAGGGGAACTTTGTCAAAAACTATACAGTTAACATCATATTTTATTGTGAAAGCTAATGCTTTCCTTCTAAGATTAGGAACAAAGTAAGAATATTTGCTCCCATCATTTCTAGTCAACATTGTGCTTGAGGTTCTAGTCAACACAATAAGGAGAGAAAAACAAATAAATAAGAGGTAACCAGTTTTGAAAGAAAATAAAACTGTCTTTATATGCAGACAATGTGATCATCTCTGTAAAAAATCATAAGAAATCCATAAAACAACTACTAGAACCAGTAAGTGAATATTACAAGTTCACAAGACACAGAATCACTACTAAAAATCAACTGTATTCCCATATACTAGCAATTAACAATCAGAAATTGACATTTTAAAAATATCTTTAATAATAGCATCAAAATATGAAATAATATTAAGACATAAGTTTTCCCCAACTTGATATATTCCAATTGTTTTTTTTGAGAAATAGAGAAATAGGCAATCTGATTACAAAATTTATCTGGAAAGTCAAAGGACATAGAATATCCAAAACAAGTAAGAGAACAAACTTGGAGAACTTATGCTACCTGATCTCCAGTCTTATTAGAAAGTGACAGTAATCAAGACATAGTGTTCTTAATATAAGTGTAGATAGTAGATAAAGGAACAGAATAGTGAGTCCAGAAATAAAACCACACATATACATGTGGTCAATTGATCTTTGACAAAGGTATAAAGCAATTCAATGGAAAAGGCTTAGTCTTTCTAATAAAAATAGTGCTAGAATATTTGGACATCATTATTAAATGACCCAAAATGGATCCTAACCCTAAATGTAAATTCCAAAACTATCACACAGTTTTTTTGACATGACACCCAAAAAATGATTCATAAAAGAAAAAAATTGATAAATGGAACATCAAAATTAAGAACTCTGTTCTTTATAGGACAATTAAAGGACAAGACATAGATTGGAAGAAGAATATTTGTAAATTATGTGTCTTATAAAGAACTTGTATCCAGAATATATAATGAATTATTAAAATTCAATAATAAGAAACAACTCAATTTTTAAAAATGGGTGAAAGATTTGAACAGATACTTTACCAAAGAATATAAATGAAAAGATGCTCAACATCATTAGTCATTAGGGAAAAGCAAATTTAAAACCACAATGAGAATACTACTACACACCTGTTAGAATAGCTAAACTTAAAAAGACTTACCATACCACGTTTTGATAAGGATATAAGAAACTGAAACTCTCTTACACTCTTGGTGGGAATAAAATGGTAAATCCACCTCTGAAAACAGTTTGGCAGTTTCTCATAACATATACTTACCATATAGCCCAACAGTTCCCCTCCTAGTTATGTCCTAAGAGAAATGATGGCATATGTCCATACAAAGATTTGTACACCACTGTCCATAACAGTTTTATTTGTAGTAACTAAAACCTGGAAACAACCCATTATGTCCATCAACAGGTAAATGGATAAAAAACTCATCCATGCAGTGGAATACTACTTACCAATAAAGAGGAATGAACTGCTGATACATGTTATAGCATGGATGAATCTCAAAATAATTAGGCTGAGTGAAAGAAGCCAGACAAAAAAAGAGTACACATTGTATGATTCTATTTATATGAAATTCTACAAAATGAAAACTAGTTTATAGTGACAGAAAGCAGACCAGTGCCTGGGAATGCAGAAGCCATCGGAGACAGGGCTGGGTGGGAAGAAGGGATTACAAAGGAGTATGAGGAAACTGGGGGTTGGTGGGTATTTTCATGTTTTGATTGTGATGATGGTTCCACAGTTGTACATATATATATGTCAAAACTTAAGTTTTACACTTAAATATGTGCAGGTTATTTTATCCTTACAAAGACATGGAAAGTAATCTCTGTGGCTGGGAATGAAGCTAGTTGTAACTTAATCCATAGTTTGTGTTTATATCGATAGTTATAGGAGAAAGGAAGTAGATTTTGTGGCAGGAGCTGAGGGAAAAAGGCAGGTTGAATAACAGACAGGGGCTATCCTTAGATGGCCCTTTGGCTGCACTCTTTTTCAGGTGAGGATTCTCAAAGGCTGGGTTGAGTTTAGTAATGCAAAAGATTAATCTTTCAAGGTTCCTAGTTGATTTTGAAGTAGCCAAGTAGTACATGCATGTGTTTTTTAAAAATATGAACTATGTACATAAAGGTGTATAATGTATACAATATTTCACTGCTGCAACCCTCCCTGCCCCAAGTCCTAATCCTCTGAGATTATTATCTTTAATTCTATTAACGGTTTCTGTTTAGTTCTTCTGGTGATTGCTTCCTTATATAGTGCTATTACTATATATGCTTATCCACTGTTTGAGTGTTCAAAGACTAAAGCCATCTTTCCATGGAGCAACAGAGAATTAGATCTCATAGATTTCATCTCTGATTTATCTATTTTAGACTTTATCTATTAATTTTCTGCTGTGATAAATAAGGCCTCAATTATTCTACCTTGAGTCCCAGTGTAGTTATGCTTTGGAGTACCTCTGTTTGTTTGAGAAATATACTTAGACCTTTATTTCTTGTTCCATAAATTACAGACAACATCTCTTAACTCTGTTTGTAAGATGAGTCCATTAGTTCCCTGGTTTTCTCTTTCCCTTTCATCCTTTCTACCCACTAACTCTTGTCATTGCACTTTTACTTTTCACATTGCCAAGAAGGATAACATTTGTTATGTTTTGCTCTTTACTATAACTAATTATCTCTGTAATTAAGAACCTGTGCTTTTGTATATTGGTTATTTCTGAAAGTTTAAAATAAGTGTGCATTGTTTATATTATTGTGGCTATTTAAAATTTTTCTCTCTTCTGTCAAGTGTTATGAAAACATTAATATTTCTTAATTCATATAACATTTTGGTTTTTTTCTGGATTTTCTAATTGCCTTTGTTTTTTTCTCACATTGTCTGCAGCATCCATAATTTCTTTAATTTCTTAAAGGAGGATAAAATCTTGAGATCCCTCCCCCACCTACTGTTTCTTGGATGCCTTTCCGGAAGCCCTCCTTGCTTTCTTTGGGACTGAATGTTCCTTAGGCCTGTTGTGCAGCTGTCATCCTTCAACTTAATTTTGTTAGTCTAGTTTTAGATCCACTGTTTCCAGAATCCAGTGTTTATCTCTACCTTTCTTTACCCACCTCATTTTGCTGGAGCATATTCCTAAGTAATTTCCTAGGAAAGGGGTAAAAGGTGAACTTTGAGTCTTTGAAATCTGGAAATATCTTTCCTTTATGTGGGTAAAATTGTAACATTTCCAGAATATCTCACCTGGCTTTAGTACATCTATATATCAATAGGCGTTCAGAGGTGGAAAGAAGTATGGCTTTAGTACATTTACATCATTCCTCAGGAGTGGAGAGAAGTTCATCTCCATATCAATGGGTAAATACTTGGGCAAGGAGGGCTTATCTGTACCTGAGAGGTGAGGGGGAGGGCCGGTTTTGCAGCTGCTGGAGCAGGAGAGACGGCTGGACTGCAGTTTTGTAAGCAATAAATGGGTTTTAAACTTTATTTCTACCTTTGACTGATTTTGGTTTTTAGAGGTATTTTGCCCCAGGATTTCCTTTCCCCGGACTTACACCACCTAGGAAGCAGAATTTAGTGACTGCTTTTACTCTGTGTGAAAAATGTTCGTTGTGTTTAGCTTCCGTGTTTAGCTTTACTACACAATTTCAGTCATCACCAGACATATTTACAACAAGGAATGGCAGTCTCTAGCACTCACACTGAAGATGCCCAAGGTGCCAATTTCCTTTGGCATTGGGGCTGATTACTGCCACCTCTCCCCCAACCCTGCTGGGGACAGCTCCCATGGGATATTGTGATCAATGTTAAGTGTTCTTGTTTACTCTCTCTCAGGAGCTGGCACACTCTGGTCAGCAACCAGAACATACTGTGCTTCCCTTCTTGTCACACTCCTTTTAAAGCCTTGCTACCTCCTGTTGTGCTATCATTTCACTACAGAGCAACTCAGGATTATTTGCATGTTGTTTGTGTGTGTTAAGGATAGTGTATAGCTCAGTGTCCTCCATGTAGTAAGCACTTAGTGTTTGTTCAGCAGATGACAACACTCTGAGTGACCCTCTCCAGACCTTTGGTTGAAAATCAGAGCATGTTGAGTCAAGGGTTCTTCTAGGATTGGAAGTATGTTTAATGTTAGCTTCTGTATTCATTTTATATTCATGACCTACCCATCAAACTAGTTTGGACAGCTGTACTTCACTCATTGGTACTGGGCTGGTCACATCTTGCTATGGTGGAATCTCTTGGAGATTTTGTTAAATATCTCAGGGTATAAATGCTTTCATTTTATTTTATTTGAAGGTCTCAGCAGATTTCTGGTGAGTGATGGTAGTGGTTGCAATAAGAAAACTGATTTATTCAGGAACACTGAAAAAGAGATCTTTTAAAAAATTAGGTGATTTGCCAATTTGAGAAAGCCTGGTAGGTAACTTCCTCCTCTTGAGAGAGATAAAGTACCAACTTCTATAACAGATTTAATTCTGAAAATGACAGACTAAAAAGTGAAAAACACTAGCTGTGTGAGAGCCTTATTTTACCAGTGTGGCAGAAAAGACAGCCTTTTAGTCTCCAGATAAGGAACGAGTTGGGGAATGAACAGTACAGCAGTTCCTCAAAATGGGGTTCAAGGACCATCTGCATCAGAATCCTGTAATGAACAAGTTGAATAGGCATATTCCAAGGTCCCACCTCAGTGTACTAAATCTAAATTGGGGGAGGACAAGGCGTAGGACTCTACCATTTTAACACTCGTGCCTCGTGATGCTGATGCACACCAAAGTTATGAGTCACGGACCTACGGAGCATCTCATTTTTAAGATCTCTTTGATTTGTTTACTGCCAGTAGAGTAATGAATCCTTAGTCAACCTTTCCATGGTTCATCCTAATAAATGAAGTCCAATGAGGGTCAAATAATATCCTATTATTTGATGTAAATTAGGGTTTAAGAATGGATTACTAATAGTCCTATTATTCTTTCAACAAATATGTATGTTTTAGGGACCTACTATGTGCCAGGCCCAGACCTAGGCCCTCAGTATACAAAAACAGATAAAATGTTCTCTACCTTCAAGAAGCTTATGAGTAATTCCCCAGAAGCATTTAATAAATACAACCAAATACATTAGCCATGAAATGCATAATGAATTAAATTTATTCTATGTCATGGCAAAAAGAAAAAAGTACCCAATAATTCTGTGGGTTTAAATACTAGAAAAGAGATATATTTGTAGTAATATCTGGAAAGTCACTAGCAATCATGAATGTATCCCTCATGTCTCACTGTTAATGAATTGTTTCCAGCTGAGATCCCAGTAATCTGCAGGTGCTATTTACCGTGTAATTTTAGCATAGGAAACAAGGGTGTAATCAGTTAATAAACAGTAAAGAATTCGACTTTTTTTCCATTGAGCAAATGCCTGGCTCTGGCCAACATTCCTGATGCCTCCTGCCTTGTTCAATAAGAAAGAAATATTCGAAGAGAGAAGGTTGTTTTGTTTATATTCTGCAACTTGCCTCTGGAGCCATTCTAATGAATGCAAAAATCAAGCTAGAATTCCAGACTTTTTGTATGAGCAGCCACTGATTTTTGTCTTTACTATTGTATTACACAAAGGATAGTTTTCCCTCCTACCTGTAACTGAGACTCAAATGAGGGCACTGTGAATAAGGATCCTCTTTCAGGTTAAGCAGAGTTTTGTGTTGTTTTCTTTCTTTTTTTATGGAGAAAATACATACTATGTTCAAAGAATTTTCATATCCAAGCAGTCCTCTTCTAATGAACACTTGACTTATGAATGTCCTATGCTCATCAATGGCCTTTCTTAAGGGCTTTTAAGCTACTCCTACTACCTGTGGAAGCTGGAGTTGTTTCTGCTGTCTTCAGGAGTTTGTTTCTCCCTCAGCCTTCCTCCTCTGAGAGCTTAAGTCCTCACAAGCTCCCATATAGGCACTTTAGAACCGTAACTATGTGAACACATTCTGCTGCTGCCACCAGACACAAGGAGGTGCTGGAGGCCCTGCCATAACCATAGTTGTTGAGCTCCTGAGGGAACACAAGGAGTATGAAGGAAATGCTGGAACTGTAGTTTGTGATGGTGGGGAGATTGTGCATTTGGATTTCAAAGTTCCTTTCTCCTAGAACTAGCACTATACTGTAATAACATACCCAGGTAAAAGGGTTTTCTGACAAATTCACCTATGCAGACCATAGCCAGGCATAGAACAAGAAAGAAATGATCTCTAAACCGCCAGAGAAAAAGCACCTTCCTATTTGGAAAAGCCAATAGACTGCCCATTAATTCTGTTTGTACATAATTCTAATTAGTTTTAACAAGATGTCAAGACTATAGTAGGTTATAAGCAGCACATTTGAAGGGACTGGAAAAGATGTTACAGGTAGATGAAGTAAAATCTAAAAGTTGACAGCCAGAAGAGGGACAAAAAAAATCAGTGTCGTGAAGATTCAGAGCACTGGAACTCTCATACATTGCTGATGGGAGCATAAAATGGTACAGTTCCTCTGGAAAGCTTGGCAGTTCCTTACAACAAATACTTACCACATAACCCAGATGTTCCACCTGTAGCTGTTTACTCAAGGAAAATGAAAACATATGTCCCCGGGAAGATTCATACATGAGTGTTCATATCAGCTTTATTCATAATAGCCCCAGACTGGAAATAGTTTGAATGTGCCTCAACAGGTGAATGCATTAAAAAATTGTGGTATATACACATAGTAAAATAACACTCAGCAATAAAAAGGAATGAACTACTGATAACCACAACATGGATGAATCTCATCAACATCTTGAATGACAGAAACAACAGAGAAATCATACAATCATATTGTATGATTCCATTTATTTAAAGAATGGGAAAATCTAAGCATGGTGATAGAAATCAGAACAATGGTTGCCAAGTGTGGAGGGTAGGACAGAACAACAACTGGAAAGGGCACAAAGGGAAAATTCTGGGGTGACAGAAATGTTCTATATCTTTATTTTGGTTGTGGTTACAAAGGTGTGTACATTTTTCAAAATTCTTCAAACTATATGCTTAAAAATTGTGCATTTTATTTTATGTAAATTATAGCTCAAATTTTTGTAAGGTACAAAATTATAGCTCAGTAAATTTCATCAGGTACAAAAATTTACAAAGGAGAAAAAATGCTTCAGAGAATCCCCCTGCTACAGGATAAGGTCTAAATTCCTTAACATGAAATGGCCCTTATTTAATATCTTTTGGTTCATTCCTTACCATTCCTCCCCACCTACCTCTTACTCTAAACTACTTGTATTTCCAAAAACTGCTATTCTCTCTCTTTTTAAAGATTTGAACCTTTAAACACAATGATCTGTTTACCTGGAATTCCTTTTGGCGTTCCCATTCATCACTAAATCTTTGACATCCTTCAGGACTCACAGAGGTAGCACCTCCTCCAAGAAGCCTTATCCACTCCCAGTCTGTGTGAGGTGCTTTTCCCCTTGCTCCCAGAGAACCTTATGCTTCTCTCTAACAAAGCATTGCTTTGTAATTCAATTGTTGTTTTTTTAAAAAACCCTCAAAACCATAGTGGACTATGACCATTTAGTTTACAGACAAATAGTCTTCTACATATTCAGTAAGCCCTGAGGTAAATCATATATTGTAGACTAATTTCTATCCAAAATAGCTGAAGTAAGTTTCAGCACTCAAAGTTATCAAGAAAACTCTTCTATCTAGAATGACTTGTTCTTCTAGAGTTGCAAATGATTGTGCTTTTGTTGTAAATAGCAGTTCAGGCTTATATTATTAGTGGTATGATAATTTATTTATATTGTGATTTAACTAACTTTCTGTGAGCTTGACCCAGAAACCTAGCTAGACCTTGATTCTATGGGAAAATGCATTTTACATTCCAGTCAAGTGACTCAAAAATACTGCCCAGTTGAATCATGTGCAATAGTTGATAGTCAACCATTTTTTTACATACAAAATGGCACTTTCATATAGGTCAGTGTAAATGGTTTTAAATACAACCCTATAACAAGTTTTAAATTCAACTCTGTGGCAGTCTATGTACTGAAGATTGCCTATACATTCATTTATTAATTTTATATTTAATACATGAATATATTCTGCAAGATACTAATCTTGTACATTAAGGCTATTGGGTATGTACTGAGTAAAGTACTGTTCTAAGCAAACAGTGAATCACAGAATTTTGAAGAAAGTGTATAGAATGTTAAAGCCTTCTTGAGTCCTACCCATTTTTCTTCCAAATTAATCAGAGATGCAGCAGATATGAGCATTTGGAATTTTTATTTTTTGAACTTACACTAGGATGAAAATGCAGATTCATTTATTCATTTTTAACCCCAAACTATCTAGTCTATTTTGAAGACTAATTTTAATAATAGTAATAGCTAACATTTACTGAGTGCTTATTATTACATTCTGAGTACTGTGCTTACCCTATAACTACTTACTGAGTAAAGTACTGTTATTATCCGTATTTACTTGCCCAAGGTTACACAGCTATAATTGGTCAAGTCAGGATTAGAATCACTCTCAATCCTGGTACTCTGTTCACTATTTACCTCAAGCACTTTTCTTAAGCACAAAGAAGCACTCATGCTGAAGGATTGTGATTCAGTTCAACAAGCATATATTTAAACTGTGATTATCATTAGTGAAACCAGACCCATTCACATATAAAACATACTGTATTATGAAGAGAGGTTATCAGAAGAGGACCAAGTACCAAAATGAGTATGTTAGACCACAAGTACTGGAGAAGTCTAGGAAAGGGAGAGAATAACTACACTTTGTCATAACTAACTACCAGAAGAGCATTGACATGAGTGGTACCATCTAGTCATAAATGGATACAGAGCATTCTGGGAACAAACCAAAAGTTCAGTATAAATAAGAATAGTGGGAAAACCATAAATGTTGTATAAGAACATAGATGAAATTCAAGAAGGAGTAGCAAACCCAAGTCTAATTCTTGGGCAGACATCAGTGCTTTGCGAGAGAAATTAGAAATCCATGACTGGGCTCTCTGAACCCCAGAACCATATGGAGAAATGGGTCTTATAGGATCACTCATTAGATATTTGTGCATAAGAAAGGGAATTCAGAGATTAACCAAAACTTTTTGCCTATATGATTGGAATAATAATGGTATAAAAAATAAAAGAATGTTTTATTAGAGAAGAACATGGGCTTGGGCTTTAGATACACTGAATTTAAAGTGAAGGTAGACTGCCTGCAGAAAGCTGTTTTTTCATTTGACTGTGGTTGACCAAGGTCAAACTTTGACTCATTTACTTACTGTTTTTACAGATGGCCCTTCTGAATTTCTTCTTCCCAAAAGAAAAGTCATACTCTGAAGTGGAAAGTAGGCATGTTCGTCGCAATAAAAGAAGCAAAAACAGTGAAGGAGCAGATGGTAAGTCTACTTGGGTGATTCTTTATCACATCTCAATTAATCAGAGTACCCTCCTGAAAACTACCTTCTCAAGTGTGCTTCACCATCTCATTTATTGTCCAAGGCCCAAGGTCACAGAAGAAGGTTTTTCCAGCATAGCCTTCCATTCACCCTTTCACTTAGAACTGACTATAGAAGGATCCTCTCTCCTCCAACACTAGATGCCTTCAGCCCTTTCACAGTATGTCGAAGAGCCATGGTAGCATTTGGATCTCTCAAGACCATCCTCCCATAAGGACATCATCTGTCCTGGGGATATCCCATATCTACTAAGCCACCAAGAAGATTCAGTATTACTCTTGGAATTGACAGAGTGTTGTGCCATTATGGCACTTGCATGATGTGTTAATTCCAATGATATCATGTCAATGTTGGTACCAGCTACCATGGTCAAATGTGAACTAGAGCTTCTAGACCTCATCTGTAAGTTCCTTGAGGTCAGAGATTCATTTCTCTTCATGTAATTCCAGAATATAACTCAGTATTTAGCAAATTGTTGGTGTTGGTAATATAAGCTGATGATGTTGATCGCCCCTTCAGCTAGGTTATGAGGTGCCATGAAAACCATAGAGGGTGAAATAGATTGGAGTTAACTAGCCATGCATTTTGTGAAGTATAACAAAATGTTAAGCTATCTCCTGGGCAGTCTTTGAATTGCTGTATTTCAATATCCTTTTGTCAATTGACAGAATGCTACCTCTCCAGCACAGGAGTTTGTAGAAAACGTCGCTCTGGGCTGCTGCAGATCCATCTGTATTCAAAGATAGCATGTGTCTGGCTACATCTGCCAGATATATGTGCTTTCTGATCTTGTCTCCTTCCCTCTCCCTCTTGATCACAAAGTCACAAAGAAATATGACTTTATAAAGATGAAAATGAGATTTTTAAGCTGACAATTGTCAATGTGCCTAAGGGCCAGCCAGTGGTGGAATCAGTTCCAGAAGGCATGAGCTATTGAGGAAATGGAGTCAGGACATTGTCAGTAGTGGAAAGAAGAAGTAGAACTGGATGACGTCTGAAAAAGAGCTCAGAACAAGGGCCCTGTAATAAAGAGAGAGAGAGAGAGAGAGAGAGAGTGTCAGAGAAATAAGATAAGTAGGGTGTTCTAGACAATGGAGGTGGCAGCAGCATTGAGCCCTTGAATGGAAAACTGTACCAGTGGGACCGTTCTGCAGAGCAGACCCCTTGCACACAAGTGATGACCAAACTTAAGCCTAGGAAATGTGATCTGTGAAGTAAAAGGCACCTGTTATCCACACACTGCTTGCAGTCAGTTTCCTAGAAGCCTTCAGAAGGCTATGTGGAAACTGAGAATGAATGTTCCCTTTCCTCTCCTAATCATCTCACCCTCTGATGCATGTAGGTCTTTCCACCCTTGACTCTTCCCTTGAGGCTACTCCCAGTACCATCAACTCTTTCATATTCTCTGTTTACTAAGAAGGAGAGGAGCGAGGTGGTAAGAGCAATATCACCTTCTGCAGTGAGCATGGTCTTCCAAGTGGGAAGGCTAATTGCCTCTAAAGTTTACCTCTTTATCTGGCCTCCAAAATTTTCTCTTAAAGAAGTCATCTTCTTTCTCTCTTTCAAACCACTTTATCTGGATATGGCTACCAACCTCTGTGTTACTGATTTTCCTTACAGTGTTTATTCTGTTTTGATACAAAATAGTTTTTCTCTCTGGTCAAGGTCAGAGCTTTTCTTATTAATTTTTAGCACTTCTTAATTTGGTTTCTTCCTGGACTTATACTCTAGTCACTCACTAGACTCTAGTCACTTTGTGCCATTGCCAAATTTCTTTTGTAATCCCAGATATTTTTCTTTAATCAATATAGCTGGGAGGAATCCAAGAACCCCTTAGAGTTCAGAGTACAGAATGTCTGGGGATCCTGAGATTTGATTATATTTATAGACTTTCACCTGGGAGGCTATAGAACTACTTCTTTAGATGTGGTGGGTGCTTCAGTGAGTTAAAGGGTAATGAGCAATCCAAATCTCCTTTACTTTGGAACCATGCCTGTTACTCTGCTGAGTTTATGCTATATTTATTCAATATTTTCATCAAATATTTACTGAGAATATATAGAAACTTATATAACACTACAGTGGAAATACCATCAGGATATTTGTGTTTGTTTTGTTTACTTTTACATCCCCATTGCCTAGAAAAGGACCTGGCACATAGTAGAACCTCAAATATTTCTTTTTGCCCTCAAAAAGCTTAAATTCCAGTATAAAAAGACAGATAATAAACAAAATTAGGGGTGATAAGTGTTGTGGAGAAAAATACAGGCATAACAAGAGGGGGGAGGAAATGGAGGGGTGCTGTAAAGTGATTGGGAATGTCCCTCTAATAAGGGAACAATTGAGAAGAGACTTAAATGAAAGTGAGCCATATGAATATCTGTGGAGGTGGGGGCAGGGAAAATACAGTTAAAAATGCTCTGCAGCAAAATAATGCTTGGTATGTTCCAGAAAGATCAGTGTAGCTGGGAGCAGAGTGATCAAGAGGGAAAGGGAAGGAGACAACATCAGGAAGCACAGCCCAGTCTAGAGCATTTGTAGGCCAAGATAAGGACTCTGACTGTTAATACTGTGTGAGATGGGGAACCATTGGAGGATTTTGAACAGAGGAGTGACAGGATCGGACTTATGTTTTAACAGAATCCCTCTGGGTGCTGTATTAAAATAGTTGCAGGAAGAAAGGACAGAAACAGGAAGACCTGTTAGGGCAGTAAAACAATCATCAGGCAAGAGATGATAGTGGTTTAGACCAGGATAAAGGAAGTGTGGGTGGTGAGGAGTGGTCAAATTCTGGATAGATTTTAAAGGAATAGCTGTCAGGGTTTCAGATTGATTAGATTAGGGATATGAGAGACAAAGAGCCAAGAGTAATCCCAGTTTTGGACTTAAGCAACTAGACTAGTAGAATTGCCATTTCTGAGATGTGGAAAAACAGAGGAGGAGCAGGCTAAAGGGGTGTAAAGAAGGAAGCAAGAATTCTTAGGCACTCTAAGTTTCAGGTGTCTATCATACAACCAAGTAAAAGAGAGCTGGATATATAAGTCTACACTGTATGTCACTGTCTCAGGACAGTGAGCTGATTCTGTTTTATAAAAATAAAGAACATCTCATTGAAGAACTGAGTCAATCTATAAACCATCTGAATAGAGTAAGAGGTAGGATGGGATCCATAAATCACAGTGGGGTGAATTAAGGCCAAAAAAAAACCCCTATCAGGTATTTATTCTAAATCCACAAGTTACATGATATAATAAAAATTTAGCTCTCTGGCTCAGGTTTGCATCACAAGTGTCAAATAAAAAGTTGTTTACTTTGAACATTTAGGAACATGACAGAGATTCCAGGAAGAAAACACTTTTCAAAGGTCAAAAATAGAAATAAGTTTTAAAAGAGAGCAGGAAAATCAGTTTTATTTCCTTGTATAAATTTTTTGATCTGTTACTATCCTTTAATTTCACTTAAATTCCCAAAACTTTATTTTATTGTTATTTAACAAGCCTTCTAGTCCCACCAGAAGAAGTATAAAGATGAGTAGGACCTCAGAGAAGCTTACAGTTTAATGAGGGAGTGATATATTTATAGGCAACAGGTAAAAATGAAACAAAGGTAGGGTGGTGAAAATGGGTCCTGGAATTTTACCTTAAACAGCTCCAGCACATAGAAGACACTGAAATCTTTGTTAAGTGAATCACTGAACAAACAAATGGAAGAGAGGAGTCTAGATTTTCTATCAAGGAACTATAGATATTAAACTTGATAATCATTAATCTCTGTTGGAAAAAAAAAGTTTTAACAAATGGTTCATTCACTCTTAGGAAAAGCAAGGAATGTAGTGATCCTTAGAAGCCTGTGTAGGTTCACCAAGAATAAATAATGCTACAGAAGCCTATATTCCTGTTTTTCACGAGACTAGTTACTAAACTAGTTGATTAAAGGCACAACATAGGCATGGTTCTCTTGCCTTAAAAAGAGTCAGTGGCCACATTCAGCATATATCCAATCTTCCTGACCTAACATTCAAGAAATGATTGGATTCATCTCAGTTTCTCAGTTTGGATTATTCTATAAATGAAACCATTGACTAGGAAGCAGGAGTCCCAAACATAGGGTTAGTTCCCCTCCAATATAAATCTTGGCACTTTATAACTTCAACTCTCAGAAAATATAAGTGAGTCTTTTCCTTTACTACATCTTTACCTTAAATTCACTACTCCTGTTTTGAGTCAGCCAAAAGTAGTGGATCCAGGTTTTAAGTTCATTTTTGCTCATTATATGAGGACTTTAGTTGTGTTGATCTGCAACAAAAGCATGATCACTTCATTGTAGGTGTTGTGAGTGACAACAGCTCCAAAAATCTGTGCCAAAATTTCCTGTTGAGACCCATCCTTGTGATGTGTTTCTGAAGTAATAATAGCTCTATATGGCTTGCTTGGTCATCTCTTACAGGATATTCCAGAAATCTGCAGAACCTTATTTTCTAGTTAGAATGAAATATAGAATATATTCAGAGGGCCATGAGGTCTTAGAATTAGAAAACATGAATCTGGAATTCCCATGGAGGTAGTTTCCATTTTTTATAAATGTTATTGTGAAATAATCTGTCCTCTTCCTGTAGAAGCATTTTTAGGAATCAATCAAAATATTAATATCCCTCCACATGCACCTTCCCTCCATGTTTCTGTCCTAGTAAAAGAATAAAAACAAAAGGTACTAGGCTGAATCACAATTTCTGGATCCCAATCTTGATGTCACTGACACCTTAGCAGCCATGTGACTTCGGAGGAGTGACATTCCTCTGAACCTCAGTTACCTTACCTATAAAATGGGGATAATTAACCTGCTTACTGCATGCAGTTGTAATGATCGAAGTGTTAATGTATGTAAAAATGCTTCAGAAATTATTAACTGCTGTTAGTATGTTGTCTCCAGAAAATGAACATAATAGCATGATCTCCCAGACATTTTAGAAACTCATATTACCATAATAATTTCTGCAAAGATACTCTTTCAGCCAGATTGCCCTTTTTTGAGCTCACTGATGCTATCTAAGCCCATAGAAAGAAGACTCCAAGCCTCAAACTATGGCCTCTAACTAGCTCATCACAACAAATGATCACGTGTTCCATCCCGTGTCACTCTGTTACTCTGTCTGGCTGTGTATATGTGTCCTTTTTTTGTCAGTATCTCTTTGTAGTTTACTTTGGGACTGATGAAAAATAGTATTCATTTTTGCTATTATAAAAGAGTAAAGGGGAAAACCAAATAAAATTAAAATATAATTGAAATATATCCTCTTTCCTTTATTTCTTAAAAATAATAATGGAACAGGTCATGGCTACCACTAAATTGATACAGATGACATAAAAGGCTATGGCTTCAAAGAAACACTTTATACCTATACAAATGTTAGCTATGATTAAGAAGAACCTTCATTCTAGTATTGCTCATGTATTTATTGCTTTTCAGTGACTCATCACTATGTTATTATCAAATGAGAGAAACTAAAATCGTTTTGAGAGCTGATAGTCTCAGGGGCTTGTTTACAAAACAAAATTAAAACTTTTTAGGGTTTACCATGTGTATAGACTTAAAGAAGATTGCTGATTTCATTTGTAGAGTCCCCAAGGTTGTCTACTTGTCATGGAAACCAACAGCTTAAGTGCCCATAGCAGAACAGTCTGGAAAGTGGCTTTATATCAAATAAGACATTAAGTAAATGAAAATGTCTTTCCTTGTTCATACTCCACATGCCCTTTAAAACTATATTTTCATTCATGGAACTAGCCCTGCAGTGAATGATCTCACAGCTTTCACCACTGACACTTGTTTAACAAACATTTTTAGAATACTAACTACTTGTAAGACATCGTACTAGACTTTGTAGTTAGTATACCCACCAAACTCCTAAGTCCTAAAGTGAACTGGGTATAGAGGTTAAAGATTAGGCTTCTTAAAAATATTCACGAGATCTTTTTACATTACAACAATAACATGTACTCATTATAACAAACATATGCAATATAGCATCATATAAGATAAAGTATAAATATGTCTGCCTCCCACTAGAAAAATGCTGTAAAGGTAAGATCCCTGAAGAATATCTTACTTGCCTAAAGGACATCACAGGCCCAGCTGACCTGAGGTTCTCTAAAGGTACTTCTGGTCTATCTCACTGTCACTTAAATTCCTTCTAGTTATTTGTTTCTCAATGTTAGGAAGAGTGATGAATTCTAAGCCAGGAGACCCAGGTTCTAGTACCAACCCTGCCATTAGTAGTTATACTGGTAGTATGACCTTGGGCAAGTATTAACTTTACTTCTCTGATCTTAGTTTTTTCTAAAGGTTAGACTAGAATCAGTAATTCTCAACTTGGGTGTAAGAGATTCAAACTCACCTAAGGAGTTTTTTAAGGTATACATACCCTGGAAATTCTGGCCATTCTGCACCCCATTAAGAAAACTACAGTGAGGTAGTACTATTTCTGATGAAATTATATCATATCTCTCAGATGTATTAAGATAAGAAAACAATTGTTGAACTACTAGAATAAATGATCCAATTGTTTCCTTCTAATTCTGTTATAATTTGCTTCTACCTATTCTTAATTTCTATAATATAATGATAATAGCTAAGCTAGTTTTAGCCAATTGAGTGATATCTGGATGATTAAATACTCAGAGTTTCAGTTCAGGTGATTGAGTAGGCATTTTCATTAGCATCCATGCAGAGGCTCAGTAAGGAAAGATTAAGAGCATGCATATGGTTTCAAGAAGTGAACACTAAGGAGCTTAATCTGTTGACTAAGTGGTGAACTGTCAGCTCCCTTTAGAATATGGCTTCTAAATATCACAGACAGATGTCTATGTGTATGCAGAAGACTTCTGTTGACTCTGTAGTGTATTACTTATGCAACCCTGCCTTACTCTTGATCCTACTCCTAGACTTGCAGGGCTTCTTCTATCTCACAGATGAGGAATGGCTGCAGCTTCCTCTTTTTTTTTGTCATTCATTCAGTCAGTAAATGTTTATGAAGTATGTACCAGCTAGTTGTTGAATAAATGTTTACCTGATCAGAACATTAGGGACACAGTGGTGAACAAGAGAAGACCCTGCCCTCATGAAACTCACAGTTGGATGGTTTCAACGCAGAATAGTAAGTGGTATAATAGGGTAAATACAGGATGCAATGGGGCACATCAGCACCTGATCTACACCTGTGAGATTTGGGAAAGTCTCCTAATGCGGGTAACATCTGAGCTGCAACCTGACTGGTGCCAAAAAGTTAGCCAACTAAAGATTTGATGAAAGGGTAAACCAGAAAAAAAGGATATAGGTGTTAGAAAGCTTAAAGTAAAGGAGAGCTTGGCTCATTTGAAGAACCAAAAGAAATTTGTATGGTTAGTATAGATTTCTAAAGGTTAAATGATAAAAAAGCTGAGCTGGCAAACAGGAGACAAATCATGCAGGGCTTTGAAATCCATTTTATAGAGCACAGAAACTATCTAAAGGCATTAGGGAAGCACGGGATCAATGTCAAGAATAAATTATATGGCAAATGTCTTCAAATGCTTAATGCATATACTCTGATTCAGCAATTCCACTTTTACTTCTACAAATACTCACACTTTGAAAATAATTTATCAACTGTATTCTTTGCTGTACTGTTTGTAGTAACAGAGCATTGGAAATAACCCAAATATCCACTATTTAGGAAGTGATTACATAAATGATGATAGATCTATAAGTGGTAGCTGTTGTTGCTCTGGGGAAGAAAACTGAGTGCTTGAGATTGGAGTAGGAAGAGAGTTAATTTCCATCCTTCTGCATCTTTTGAATTTTTTTATCATCTGTATGTACTATTTAAAATAAACAAAAAAGTTTATTTTTAAAATAAATAAAATATGCGTGATATGTCATTTTCTACCCATCACCCAAATGCATTAGCAATAAGTTTATAATATAAAAACATCCTATGCTTGTTAGGAGGAGGGAAAACCCATATATTTGTGGAAAGAATATAAACTGGGATTTTTCCAGCTTTATTGAGGTATAATTGAAAAAAATTGTATATATTTGAAGTATACAATGCAATATTATATATACATATACATTGTGAAATGATTGCCACACTCAAGCTAATGAACATTTCCATCACCTCATATAGCCTTTTTTTATGGTGAGAGCACTTAAAATCTACTCTCTAAGCAAATTTCAGATATAGAGTATTATTAACTATAGTCACCATGCTATACATTAGATCTCCAGAACTTACTCATCCTGCATAACGGAGACTTTATACCCTTTGACCAACACTTCCCTATTTCTCCTACCTACCACCTCCTGGCAACCACCATTTTACTCTCTTCCTCTGTGAGTTTAACTGTTTTAGGTTCACATGTAAATGATATCATGTAGTATTTGTCTTTCTGTTTCTGGCTTATGTTTTGCAGGTTCAAACATGTTCTCATAAATCACAAGATTTCCTTTTTAAGGGTGAATAATATTCCATTGTATGTGTGTGTATCACATTTTCTTTTTATATTCATCTGTTTATGGACACTAAGGTTGTTTCCATATCTTGGCTATTGTGAATAATGCTGCAATGAACATGCAAGTGAAGATACCATTTCAAGATATGAATGTTCTTTCCTTTGTATATATACCCTGAAGTAGCACTACTAGATCATATGGTATTTCTATTTTTAATTTCAGAGGAAACTCCATTCTGTTTTACATAATGACTATACCAATTTACATTCCTACCAACACTGTACAACTGTTACCTTTTCTACACATCCTTGGTAACACTTGTTGTCTCTTGTCTTTTTGGTAATATCCATCCTAACAGATGTGAGATAACATTTCACTGTGGTACTGATTTACATTTCCCTGATGATTAGAGATTTGAAGAACTTCTCATATATCTGCTGGCCATTTGTATGTCTTCTTTGGAAAACTGTCTCATCAGGTCCTTTTCTTATTTTTTAATAAGATTCTTATTATTATTATTGTTACTGTTGAGTTGCATTTCTTACATGTTTTGGATACTAAAATATCTTAAATATGTAAAATGTGTGGTTTGCAAATATTTTTTCCCTTTCCGTATGTTGTCTCTTCATTCTGTTGATTATTTCCTTTCCTGTGCAGAAGCTTTTTAGTTTGATACAATCACACTTGTCTATTTTTGCTCTTGTTGCCTGTGCCCTTGAGGTCATGTCAAAAAAATCATTGCCTAGCCCAATGCCAAGAAGCTTTTTCCTATGTTTTCTTCTAGCAGTTTTACAATTTCAGGTGTATTTTTTTTCTTTTGGTATTGTTAATCTACAATTACATGAGCAACCTTATAGTTAGTAGAATTCTCCCATCATCAAGTCCCCACCACATACCCCATTACAGTCATTGCCCATCAGCATAGTAAGATGCTATAGAATCACTACTTGTCTTCTCTGTGTTGTACAGCCCTCCCCATACAGCCCCCTACATTATGTCTGCTAATTGCAAGGCCTCTTTTCCCACTTATCCGTCCCTTCCCACCAATCCTCACCAGTACTTTTCCCTTTGGTAACTGTTAGTCCATTCTTGGGTTCTGTGAGTCTGCTGCTGTTTTGTTTCTTCAGTTTTTGCTTTGCTCTTATGCATATAGATGAGTGAAATCATTTGATACTTGTCTTTTACTGCCTGACATATTTCACTGAGCATAATACCCTCTAGCTACATCCATGTTGTTGCAAATGGTAGGATTTGTTTTCTTCTTATGGCTGAATAATATTCCATTGTGTATATGTACCACATCTTCTTTATCCATTCATCTACAGATGGACACTTAGGTTTCTTCCATTTCTTGGCTATTATAAATAGTGCTGTGATAAACATAGGGGTGCATATGTCTTTTTCAAACTGGGCTGTTTGTCTTTTCGATGTTGGTCATCCTTACAGATGTGAGGTGATAGCTCATTGTAGTTTTAATTTGCATTTCTCTGATGATGAGCAATGTGCAGCATCTTTTCATGTGCCTGTTGGCCATCTGATTTCTTCTTTGGAGAAGTGTCTGTTCGGGTCCTCTGCCCATTTTCTAATTGGATTATTTACTTTTTGTTTGTTGAGGTGTGTGAGCTCTTTATATATTTTGGATGTCAACACTTTATCAGATATGTCATTTATGAATATATGCTCCCATACTGTAGGATGCCTTTTTTTTCTATTGATGGTGTCCTTTGCTGTACAGAAGCTTTTCAGCTTGATATATTCCCACATCTTCATTTTTACTTTTGTTTCCCTTGCCCAGCAGGTATGTTCATGAAGAAGTTGCTCATATTTATGTCCAAGAGATTTTTGCTAATGTTTTTTTCTAAGGGTTTTATGGTTTCATGACTTACATTCAGGTCTCTGACCCATTTTAAAATTAATTTTGTGTATGGGGATAGACAATGATCCAGTTTCATTCTCTTACACATAGTTGTCCAATTTTGCCAACACCAGCTGTTGAAGAGGCTGTCATTTCCCCACTGTATATCCATGGCTCCTTTATCATATATTAATTGACTGTATATGTTTGGGTTAATGTGTGGACTCTCTGTTCTGTTCCACTGGTCTGTGGGTCTGTTCTTGTGCCAGTACCAAATTCTCTTGATTACTGTGGCTTTGTAGTAGAGCTTAAAGTTGGGAAGCAAGATCCCCCCGTGCTTTTTTTCTTCCTTCCCAGGATTGCTTTGGCTATTCAGAGTCTTTTGTGGTTCCATATGAATTTTAGAACTATTTGTTCCACTTCGTTGAAGAATGTTGGTATTTTGATAGGGATTACATTGAATCTATAGATTGATTTAGGCAGGATGGCCATTTTGACTATTAATTCTTCCTAGCCAAGAGCATGGGATGAGTTTCCATTTGTTAGTGACCTCTTTAATTTCTCTTAAGAGTGTCTTGTAGTTTTCAGGGTATAGGTCTTTCACTTCCATGGATAGGTTTATTCCTATGTATTTTGTTCTTGTTGATGTAATTGTGAATGGAATTGCTTTCCTGATTTTCTTTCTGCTAGCTCATCATTCGTGTATAGGAAAACAACAGATTTCTGTGTATCAATTTTGTATCTTACAGCTTTGCTGAATTCAGATATTAGATCTAGTAGTTTTGGAGTGGAGTCTTTAGGGTCTTATGTGTACAATTTCATGTCATCTGCAAATAGTGACAGTTTGACTTCTTCTTTACCAATCTGGATGCCTTGTATTTCTTTGTTTTGTCTGATTGCTGTGGCTAGGACCTCTAGCACTATGTTGAATAGTAACGAGGAGAGTGGGCATCCCTGTCTTGTTCCCGATCTTAGGTGAAAAGCTTTCAGCTTCTCGCTGTTAACTATGATATTGGCAGTGGGTTTGTCATATATGGCCTTTATTATGTTGCTGTACTTGCCGTCTATACCCATTTTGCTAAGAGTTTTTATTATGAATGGATGTTGAATTTTGTCGAATGCTTTTTCAGCATCTATGGAGATGATCATGTGGTTTTTGTCCTTCTTTTTGTTGATGTGGTGGATGATGTTGATGGATTTTCATATGTTGTACCATCCTTGCATCCCTGAGATGAATCCCACTTGGTCATGGTGTATGATCTTCTTGATGTATTTTTTAATTCTGTTTGCTAATATTTTGTTGAGTATTTTTGCATCTATGTTCATCAGGGATATTAGTCTGTAATTTTCATTTTTTGTGGGCTCTTTGCCTGGTTTTGGTATTAGAATGATGCTGGATTCATAGAATGAGTTTGGAAGTATTCCCTTGTGTTCTATATTTTGGAAAACTTTAAGGAGAATGGGTGTTATGCCTTCTCTATATGTCTGGTAAAATTCAGCAGTGAATCCATCTGGACCAGAATTTTGTTCTTGCGTAGTTTTTTGATTCCCAATACAATTTCTTTGCTGGTAATTGGTCTGTTTCGGTTTTCTGTTTCTTCCTTGGTCAGTCTTGGAAGATTGTATTTTTCTAGGAAGTTGTCCATTTCTTCTAGGTTTTTCAGCTTGTTAGCATATAGATTTTCATAGTATTCTCTAATAATTATTTGTATTCCTCTGGGGTCCATCATGACTTTTCCTTTCTCATTTCTGATTCTGTTGATGTGTGTAGATTTTCTTTTTCTCTTAATGAGTCCTGTTAGGGGCCTATCTATTTTGTATGTTTTCTCGAAGAACCAGCTCTTGTTTTCATTGATTTTATCTATTGTTTTATTCTTCTCAATTTTATTTATTTCTTCTCTGATCTTTATAATGTCTCTCCTTCTACTGCCTTTGGGCCTCATTTATTCTTCTTTTTCCAGTTTCAATAATTGTGACTTTAGAATATTCATTTGGGGTTTTTCTTCCTTCTTGAAATAGGTCTGGATTGCTATATACTTTCCTCTTAGAACTGCCTTCACTGCGTCCCACAGAAGTTGGGGATTTGTGCTATTGTTGTCATTTGTCTCCATATATTGCTGGATCTCTGTTTTACTTTGGTCATTGATGCATTGTTTATTTAGGAGTATGTTGTTAAGCCTCCATGAGTTTGTGAGCCTTTTTGTTTTCTTTGACAATTTATTTGTAGTTTAATATCTTGGTGATCTCAGATGTTGGTTGGTAGAATTTCAGTCTTTTTGAATTTAGTGAGGCTCTTTTTGTGGCCTAGTATGTGGTCTGTTCTGGAAAATATTCCATGTGCACTTGAGAAGAATGTGTATCCTGCTGCTTTTGTGTGTAGAGTTCTGTAGATGTCTGTTAGGTTCATTTTTCCAAGTGTGTTGTTCAGTGCCTCTGTGTCTTTACTTACTTTCTGTCTGGTTGATCTTTCCTTTGGAGTGAGTGGTGTGTTGAATTCTCCTAAAATGAATGTATTGCATTCTATTTCCTCCTTTAATTCTGTTACTATTTGTTTCACATATGTTGGTGCTCCTGTATTGGGTGCATATACGTTTATAATGGTTATATCCTTTTGTTGGACTGACCCCTTTATCATTATGTAATGTCCTTCTTTGTCTCTTGTAATGTTTTTGTTTTGAAGTCTATTTTGTCTGATACAAGTACTGCAACACCTGCTTTTGTCTCCCTGTTGTTTGCATGAAATATGTTTTTCCATCTCTTTACTTTTAGTCTGTGTATATCTTTGGATTTGAGGTGAGTCTCTTGTAAGCAGCATATGGATGAGTCTTGCTTTGTTATCACTTCTGTTACTCTGTGTCTTTTGATTGGTGCATTCAAGTCCCTTTGCATTTAGAGTGATTATCGATAGATATGTACTTATTGCCATTGCAGGCTTTGGATTCATGTTTACCAAAGATTCAAGGGCAGCTTCTTTACTTTCTATCCATCTAACTTTAAACATCTTATTACACTATTATAAACACAGTCTGTTGATCCTTTATTCCTCTCCCTTCTTATTCTTCCTCCTCCATTCTTTATATATTTGTTGTTTTATTCTCTACTCTTTTGTGTTTCTTTGTCTGCTTTTGTGGATAGTTGTTTTTATTTTTTGCCTTGAGTTAGTATTTCTTTGGTCTGCTTTCCTTGGTGTGATTTTATTTTCTCTGTTGACATCTGTTTAGCCTTAGGAGTCCTTCCATCTATATCAGTCCCTTTAAAATATTCTGTAGAGGTGGTTTGTGGGAGGCAAATTCCCTCAACTTTTGTTTCTCTGGAAATTGTTTAATCCCTCCTTCAAATTGAAATGATAATCATTTTGGATGCAGTGTTCTTGGTTCAAGGACCTTCTGTTTCATTGTGTTGCATATATCATGCCATTCTCTTCTGTCCTGCCAGGTTTCTTTTGAGAAGTCTGATGATAGCCTTATGGGTTTTCCTTTGTAGGTGATCTGTTTTCTCTCTCTGGCTGCCTTTAATACTCTTTGCCATTTCAATTATTACATGTCTTGGTGTTATCCTCCTTGTGTCCCTTGTGTTGGGAGATCTTTCTGTTTCCATGGTCTGAGAGACTGCTTCCCCAGCTTGGGGAAGTTTTCAGCAATTATTTCTTCATAGACACTTTCTATTCCTTTTTCTCTGTCTTCTTTTTCTGGTACCCCTATAATGTGAATATTATTCCATTTGGAT
Organism: Manis javanica; assembly: GCF_040802235.1. Taxonomy (NCBI): domain Eukaryota; kingdom Metazoa; phylum Chordata; class Mammalia; order Pholidota; family Manidae; genus Manis; species Manis javanica. The sequence continues at coordinate 57,356,021 of NC_133174.1, forward strand.
TGGTCACACAGTTCTCTTAATATTCTTTCATTCCTAGAGATCCTATTATCTCTCTCTGCCTCAGCTTCTCTGTATTCCTGTTCTCTGATTTCTATTCCATTAACAATCTCTTGCACCTCTTGAAGTCTGCTCTTAAGCCCTTCTACTGATTGTTTCATTTCTGTTGTCTCCCTCCGGACTTCGTCCCTTAGCTCTTGTGTATTTCTCTGGAGGACCATCAGCCTGGTTATGACTTTTATTTTGAATTCCTTTTCAGGAAGTTTGGCTATGTCTTTCTCACCATGCCCTCTCTTTGGGGTTTTCTGAGTCATTTTTGCCTGGACCAGATTCTTCTGCCTTTTCATGGTAACAGAAGTGGTTGCAGCGAGGTGGTGCATGTGTCAGCTGGCAGAACAAAGTCCCTTCCTGCTTCTTGGTTGCCCTGCCCTTCTGCACTGCCTGCGTGGTCTACCTGCACACTGTGAGCCATCTCTGTGACAATCCCCAGAGCTGCCATCAGTGGGGCAGCACTTGGGATTGCCTAATGCACTGCGGGGGTCGCAGATGCTCCAGGTGTGTTCTCCTATGAGAACGGCATCCCTTTGTGCCTTCTGGTCCTTGCTCCAGCTTCTGCAGCCTGTATCGTCTTCCTGCACACAGGAGCAGTCTCTGGGATAATCTCCTGAGTTGCTGTGGGCAGGGCGGCCCTCGGGATAGCCTAGCACACTGTGGGGGGTCACAGCCATGCTGGGTGTGTTCTGCTAGAATGGCGCCCCTTTTTGCCTTCTGGAACTTGCTCTGGCTTCTGCTGCATGTGCTGTCTACCTGCACGCTGGAAACAGTCTCTCGGATAATTCCCTTAGCTGCTGTGTGCGGGGCAGCCCTTGTGATAGCCCAGGTCCCTGCAGGGGGTTGCAGGTGCTCCAAGTGTGTTCTCCTGTGAGATTGGCACCCCATCGTGCCTTCCGGGCCTTCCTCTGGCTTCCGCTACCTGTGCTGGGTACCCACCCACCAGGAGCAGTCTCTGGGATAATCTCCTGAGGTGCCACGGGTGGGGTGGCCCTTTGGGTAGCCTAGCACATGGCATAGGTGGCAGACACGCTGGGTGTGTTCTCCTGTGAGAACGGCACCCATTCTTGCCTTCTGCACTTTCCTCTGGGTTCCTCTGTCTGTCCCAGTTAGCTGCATGCTGGGAGGAGACTCTGTTTGGTTGCTGTGGGTGGGGCTATTCTCCAGCTGCTCTGCAGCTGTTACAGGTCAGCTGATTTGCTTCCAGCATTGGTGGGAGGGAATTAATGGCAGGCTGCTTATCACTGTGAGGGGCTTCTGGGCTGCTTCACCCCCCCAGGGGACTAGGGAGCCTGAAGTTCCTCAAGATTCCCAGCCTGCTGTCATGAGTGTGCTGGGATGATTTTGTCCCGCTGTTGAGCCCTTGTACCTTTAAGACTTTTAAAAATTGCTCACTTGTCTTTTGTCCCAGGGAAGTCAGCTGTGGGGACCTGCTCAGATTCTCTGTCTCGAATTTTACTTTTCCATTTCTCTAATATCCAGTACACCATGCAATGTGTGTCTGTGCTCCCAGTGCAGATTATTAGGGCTGGTTATTTAGCAGTCCTGGGCTTCCACTCCCTTCTCCACTCTGATTCTTTTTCTCCCACCAGTGAGCTGAGTTGGGGGTGTGCTTGTGTCCTGCCGTGTCACAGCTTTGTATCTTATCCTTTTCATGAGATGTTGTGTTCTCACAGACGTAGATGTAGCCTGGCTGTAGTGTATCTTCTGGTCTCTCATTTAGGAATAGCTGTATTTGTTTTATTTTCAAAAATATATATTGTTTTGGGAGGAGATTTCTTCCGCCCTACACATGCCGCCGTCTTGAGCCCCCCTCTCAGTTCTATTTTTAAGTCTTTGATCTATTTTGAATTGATTCTTGTATGTGCTGTGAGATAAAGAATCTAATTTCATTCTTCTTCAGGTGACTACCCAGTTTTCCCAGAACCATTTATTAAAGAAACTATCCTTTCCCCATTATGTGTTCTTAGCACCCTTGTCAAAAATCAGTGGTCCATAAATGCATGGATATATTTTTGGGCTCTCTATTCTGTTCCATTGGTCTATTTATCTGTTTGGATGACTGTACCATACTGTTTTCATTGCTGTACTGTTGTATTACATTTTGAAGTAATGAGATGCAGTCCTTCTAGCTTTGTACTTTTTGTTTAAGATTACTTGGGCTATGTGGGGCCATTTGTGTTTCCATATAAACTTTAGGATTCTATTCTCTATTTTATCAAAACTGTCATTGGAATTTTGGTAAAGATTGCATTGCATCTATAGATAACTTTGGATGGTATGGACATTTTAACAATATCAACTCTTCCACTCCAAGAACACAGGGTATCTTTCCATTTTTTTACCCTTTTCATTTTCTTTCATCAGTGTTTTCTTCTTTTTAGTATACAAATCTTTTACTTTCCTGGTTAAATTTATTTCTAAGTAATCTTTTTGATATCATTGTAAATGGGACATTTTAATTTCCTTTTTGGATAGTTCATTTTTAGTGTATAGAAATGCAACAGATTTTTGTATGTTGATTTTGTGTCCTGCAACTTTGCTGAATTCATTTATTTTTTCTAACAGTTAGTTTTTAGTGGAATCTAAGGTTTTCCATATATAGAACCACATCATGTATAAACAGAGAAAATTTTCCTTTTCCTTTCCAACTTATGTGCCTTTTATTTCTTTTTCTTGCCTAATTACTCTGGCTATAGGACTTTAAGCACTATGTTTAACAGAAGTTGTAAAAATGGGCACCTTTGGTTTTCTTCCTGATTGTAGAGGAAAAGTGTTCAGCTTTTCATTGTTAACTATGATGTTATCTGTGAGATTGTCATATATGTTGAGAAATATTCCTTCCATATCTAATTGGTGAAGTGTTTATCATGAAAGAATGTTGAATTTTGTCAATTGCTGTTCTGAACCTATTAGATGATCACATGAGTTTTTTCTTAAAAAAGTTTTCTTTATTGAAATACAGTTGATACAGATTCCTATATTGGTTTCAAGTATACAACACAGTGGTTCAACAGTTACCTATATTATTAAATCCTTATCCACACTAGTACAGTTAGTATCTGCCAACCAAGGAAGATATTGCAGTATCACTGGCTACATTCTCCATGCTGTACTACCATCCAGTGAACCAACCTGTATCATGATTGTGAAGTTTGTGCCCATTTATCCCACTCATATTTCCCAATCACCCACCCCATCCCCTCCCCCATGGGAACCAAGAGTCATTATCAATGTCTAAGTCTATACATTTTGTTCATTTTGTTTTGTTTTATTTTAAAATCTGCAAATAAAGGAACTCATATGGTATTTGTCTTTCTCTGCCTAGCTTATTTCCTTGGCATAATACCCTCTAGTTCCATCCATAGTGTCACAAGTGGCAGGATCTCTTTCATTTTTATGACTGAAAAATCCATTGTGTATATGTACGTCTTCTTTATCCTTTTATCTATTGACTGACACTTTGGTAACTTCAATATCTTGGCTATTGTAAATAATGTGGCAATAAATAGGGATGCATATATCTTTTCAAAGCAGGGATTTTATTTCTCTGGATAAATTCCTATAAATGGAATTACTGAGTCCTATGGTATTTCTACTTTGTTTTTTAAGGAACTTCCATATAGCTTTCCACAATAGTTGAAGTAATTTGCATTCCCACCAACAGTGTTGGAGGGTTCCTCTTTCTCTGCATCCTTGCCAGCATTTGTTGTTTGTCTTTTGGATGTTGGCCATTCTAACTAGTGTGAGGTGATATCTCATTATGATTTTAAGTTACATTTCCCTGATAATTAGTGATGTGGAACATCTTTTCATGGGCCTGTAACCATATATATTTCTTCTTTGGAAAAACGTCTGTTCAGGTTCTCTACTCACATTTTAATCAGATTATTTGTTTCTATGGTTTTGAGTTATGTGAGTTTTTTATGTATTTTGGATGTTATCCCCTTATGGGATAAATCATTTATGAATAGAGTCTCCCATAACTTTTTGTTCTGTTGATCATGCCCTTTGCTGTACAGAAGTTTTCAGTTGGATGTAGGTCCACTTGTTCATTTTTTTGTTTCCCTTGCTCAAGGAGATGCCCAGGGAAAAAATTGCTCATGCTTATATTCAAGAGATTTTGCCTATTTCCTTCTAAGAGCTTTATATTTTCATGTCTTACACTTAGGTCTTTGATCCATTTTGAGTTTACTTTTGTGTATGGGGTTAGATAGTAATCCATTTTCATTCTCTTCCATGTAGCATCCAGTTTTCACAACACCAGTTATTGAAGAGACTGTCCTTTCCCCACTGTATATTCATGCCTCCTTCATCACATATTAATTGACCATATATGTGTGGGTTTAAATCTAGGCTCTCTTTTCTGTTCCATTGATCTATGGGTCTTTTCTTGTGGCACAACCATACTTTCTTGATTAATGGAGCTTTGTAGTATAGCTTGAAATCGTAACATAGTACCACCAGCTTTGTTCTTCTTTTTCAAGATTACATTGGCACTTCAGTATCTTTGGTGGTTCCATATGAATTTTAGGATTTTTTGCTCTATTTCATTGAAAAATGTCAGTAATATTTTGATTGGTTGCATTGAGTCTGTAAACTGCTTTGGGCTTGATAGTTATTTTTACAATAGTATTTTTTCCTATCCATGAGCATGGAATAGATTTCCATTTGTTTGTATCTTCTTTAATTTCCTTCATCAGTGTCTTATACTTTGAAGACTACAGATTTTTCACCTTCTTGGTTAGGTTTATTCCTAGGTATTTTATTATTTTTCATGCATTCTCAATGGAAGTGTTTTCCTGATTTCTCCTTCTGCTAATTCATTGTTAGTATATAGGAATTAAACTGATTTCTGTGTATTAATTTCTTATCCTACAACTTTGCTAAATGCAGTTATTAGTTCTAATAATTTTTTGGTGGAGTTTTTCAGGTGTTCTATATATAATGTAATATAATCTCCAAATAGTGACAGTTTTTGGTGAGAGTGGACATCCTTGTCTTGTTCCTGATCTTAGAGGAAAAGCTTTGAGCTTCTCACCATTGAGTATGGTATTAGCTGTGGGTTTTTTTATATGGCTTTATTATGTTGATATATATACCCCTATACCCATTTTGTTGAGAGATTTTATCATAAATGGATGTTGAAGTTTATCAAATGCTTTTTTCTGTATTGAGATGACCTTGTGGTTTTCATCCTTCTTTTTGTAATGTGGTGTATCACATTGATTGATGAATATTGTACCGTCCTTGCATCCCTGAAATAAATCCCACTTGGTTATGATGGATGATCCTATTGATGAATTTTTTAGTTCAGTTTACTAATATTTTATTGAGGATTTTTACATCTATGTGGATGGGATATTATTCTAAAATTTTCTTTTTAGAAGGAAATTTTTCTTGTCTTTGTCTGGTTTTAGTATTAGAGTGATGCTGGCCTCATAGATTGAGTTTGAAAGTGTTCCCTCCTTTTCTACTTTTTGGAATACTTTAAGGATAGATATTAGTTCTGTGAAGCCATCTGGTCCTGGATGTTTGTTTATTGGAAGTTTTTTATTGCTAATTCAATTTTGTTACTGGTAATTGGTCTGTTCAGATTTTCTTTTCCTGGATCAGTCTGGGAATGGTGTACTTTTCTAGGAATTTGTCCTTTTCTTCTAGATTGTGCAGTTTATTGACATATAATTTTTCATATAATTCTCTAGTAATTCTTTGTATTTCTGTGGCATCAGTTGTCACTTCTACTTTATCATTTCTGATTTTATTTTGATACTCTCTCTTTTTCTCTTGATAAGTCTGGGGAGGGGTTTCTCTATTTTCTTTACCATCTCAAGGAACCAGCTCTGATTTTCATTGATATTTTTTTCTATTATTCTCCTCTGTTTTATTGATTTCTGCTCCGATCTTTATTATGACCTTCCTTATACTAACTTTGGGCTTCATTTGTTCTCCTTTTTTTAAAAATTTAGACTATTTATTTGGGATTGTTCTTGTTTCTTGAGGTGAGCTTGTATTGCTGTATACTTCCCTCTTAGAACTACTTTTGCCACATCCCACAAATTTTGGATGGTTGTATTTTTGTTTTTATTTGTCTCCATGTATTGCTTGATTTCTATTTTCATTTATTCATTGATCCACTGATAATTTAGAAGTATGTTGTTTAGCCTCCATGTATTTGTTGGTATAGCTTTTTTTTCCTCACGTAATTTATTTCTAGTTTCATACCATTGTGTTCAGAGAAGTTACTTGATACAATTTCAATCTTTTTGCATTTACTGAGGCCTTTTTTTTTTGGCCTAGTATGTGATCTATTCTGGTGAATGTTCCATGTACACTTGAGAAAAATGTATATCCTGCTGCTTTTGGGTGGAATGTTCTGTAAATATCTGTTAAGTTGTTCTGATCTAATGTGTAGTTCAGCACCCCTGTTTCCTTATTTATTTTCTGCTTAGTTGATCTGTCCATTGATATAAGTGTCATGTTAAAGTCCCCTAATATGAATGAGTTGCAGTCTATTTGCCCCTGTAGTTCAATTAGTATTTGTTTTACAATATTTTGGTGATTTTATGTTGGGTGCACAGTCATTTATGATTGTTATATCCTCTTGTTGGACTGATCCCTTTATCATTATTGAATGGCCTTGTTTGTCTCTTCTTATTTTCTATGTTTTGAAGTCTATTTTGTCTGAAATGAGTACTGCTACTCCTCCTTTTTTCTCCCTATTAATTGCATGAAATATCTTTTTCCATCCCATCACTTTCACTCTGTATATGTGTTTTGGTCTGAAATTAGTCTCCTGTAGGCAGGATATATAGATGGGTCTTGTTTCTATATCTATTCTGCCACTCTGTGTCTTTGGATTGGTGCATTTAGTCCATTTACATTTAAGGTGATTGCTGATAGTATATACTTACTGCCATTTTATTAATTGTTTTCTGATTGTTTTTGTAGTTCCTCTCTGTTCCTTTCTTCCTCTCTTATACTCTTTTCTTGTTATTTGATGGTTTACTTTATTGTTATGATTCTATTCCTTAAAAAAAATTTTTTCTATACCTATTATAGGCTTTAGGATTGTAGTCACTATAAGGTTCATAGATAGTTTCCTAAATATATAAATATCTATATTTAGTTGGTGAACACTGTATTATAAATATAACCTAAAAGTACTTCATTTTTATTCTTCTTCCTCCTTCACACTTACTGTATTACAAGTCATAATGTATATTTCCTTGTGTAACCTGTGACTGATTTTGTGTTTAGTTAGTTACACTACTTTTGTTATGTTTTTTTAAAATTCATTTTATTATCATTAATCTACAATTACATGAAGAACATGCTGCTTACTAGACTCCCCCTTCACCAAGTCCCTCCCCACAAACCCCATTATAGTCACTGTCCATCAGCATAGGAAGATAATGTAGACTCACTACTTGTCTTCTCTGTTGCACATCCTTCCCTATGCCCACCCCACATTATACATGCTAATCATAAGGCCCCCTTTCTTTTTCCCTGCCCTTATCCCACCCTTCCAAACCATTCTCCCCACTCCCTTTCCCTTTGGTAACTGTTAGTCGATTCTTCAGTTCTGTGATTCTGCTGCTGTTTTGTTCCTTCAGTTTTTCTTTGTTCTTATACTCCAGATATGAGTGAAATCATTTGGTACTTGTCTTTCGCCTGGCTTACTTCACTGAGGATAATACCCTCTAGCTCCTTCCATGTTGTTGCAAATGCTAGGATTTGTTTTCTTATGGCTGTGTAATATTCCATTGTGTATATGTACCACATCTTCTTTATCCATTCATCTACTGATGGACACTTAGGTTGCTTCCATTTCTTGGCTGTTGTAAATAGTGTTGCAATAAACATAGGGGTGCATCTGTCTTTTTTAAACTGGGCTTCTGCATTCTTAGGGTAAATTCCTAGAAGTGGAATTCCTGGGTCAAATGGTATTTCTGTTTTGAGCTTTTTGAGGAACCTCCATACTGCTTTCCACAATGGTTGAACTAATTTGCATTACACCCACAAGTGTAGGAGGGTCCCCCTTTCTCAGCAACCTTGGCAACATCTGTTGTTGTTTGGCTTTTGGATGTTGGCAATCCTTTCTAGTGTGAGGGTGATATGTCATTGTGGTTTTAATTTGCATTTCTCTGATGACAAGTGATGTGGAGCATCTTTTCATGTGTTGGTTGGCCATCTGAATTTCTTCTTTGGAGAACTGTCTGTTCAGCTCCTCTGCCCACTTTTTAATTGGATTGTTCACTTTTTTTTGTTGAGGTGTGTGAGATCTTTATATATTTTGGATATCAACTCTTTATCAGTCTGTCATTTCTGAATATATTCTCCCATACTGTAGGGTACCTTTCTGTTTTACTAATAGTGTCCTTTGCTGTACAAAAGCTTCTCACCTTGATATAGTCCCACTTGTTCATTTTTGCATTTGTTTCCCTTACCTGGGGAGATACGTTCATGAAGATGTCACTCATGTTTATGTCCAAGAGATTTTTGCCTGTGTTTTTTTCTAAGAGTTTTATGGTTTAATGACTTATATTCATGTCTTTGATCCATGTCAAATTTACTTCTGTATATGGGGTTAGACAGTGATCCAGTTTTATTCTCTTACATGTAGCTGTTCAGTTTTGCGAGCACCATCTGTTGAAGAGACTGTCATTTCCCCATTGTATGTCCATGGCTCCTTTATCATATATTAATTGACCATAAATGTTTGGGTTAATATCTGGGGTCTCTATTCTATTTCACTGGTCTGTGGCTCTGTTCTTGTGCCAGTACCAAACTGTCTTGATTACTGTGGCTTTGTAGCAGACCTTGAAGTTGGGGAGTGAGGTGAGATCCCCCCCCCCTCCACTTTATTCTTCCTTCTCAAGATTGCTTTCACTATTCGGGGTCTTTGGAGTTTCCATATGAATTTTTGAACTATATTTTCCAGTTCATTGAAGAATGTTATTGGTAATTTGATAGGAATTGCATCGAATCTGTATATTGCTTTGGGCAGGATGGCCATTTTGATGATATTAATTCTTCTTAGCCAAGAGCATAGGATGAGTTTCCATTTGTTAGTATCCCCTTTAATTTCTCTTAAGAGTGTCATAGTTTTCAGGGTATAGGTCTTTCACTTACTTGGTAAGGTTTATTCCTAAGCATTTTATTCTTTTTGATACAGTTGTGAATGGAATTGTTTTCCTAATTTCTCTTTCTATTAGTTCATTGTTAGTGTATAGGAAAGCCTCAGATATCTGTGTGTTCATTTTGTATCCTGCAACCTTGCTCTGCTCTGATATCAGTTCTAGTAGTGTTGAAGTGGAGTCTTTAGGGTTTTTTATGTACATTATCATGTCATCTGCAAATAGTGACAGTTTAACTTCTTCTTTACCAATTTGGATTCCTTGTATTTCTTTGTTTTGTCTAATAGCCATGGCTAGGACCTCCGATACTATGTTAAATAGCAGTGGGGAGATTGGACATCCCTGTCTTGTTCCCAATCTCAGAGGAAAAGCTTTCAGCTTCTCGCTGTTAAGTATGAAGTTAGCTGTGGGTTTATCATATATGGCCTTTATTATGTTGAGGTACGTTCCCTCTATACACATTTTGCTGAGAGTTTTTATCAAGAATGGATGATGAATTTTGTCCAATGCTTTTTCGGCATCTATGGAGATGATCATGTGGTTTTTGTCCTTCTTTTTGTTGATGTGGTGTATGTTGTTGATGGATTTTCGAATGTTGTACCATCCTTGCATCCCTGGAATGAATCCCACCTGGTCATGGTGTATGAACCTTTTGATGTATTTTTAAATTTGATTTGCTAAAATTTTGTTGAGTATTTTTGCATCTACGTTCCTCAGGGATATTGGACTGTAGTTTTCTTTTTTGGTGGGGTCTTTGCCTTGTTTTGGTATTAGGGTGATGTTGGCTTCATAGAGTGAGTTTGGGAGTATTCCCTCTTCTATTTTTGGAAACTTTAAGGAGAATGGGTATTATATCTTCTCTGTATGTCTGATAAATTTTGGAGGTAAATCCATCTGGCGCAGGGTTTCTTTTTTGGGTAATTTTTTTATTACCATTTCAATTTCTTTGCTGCTAATTGGTTTGTTCAGATTTTGTGTTCTCTCCTTGGTCCGTCTTACAAAGTTATATTTTTCAAGGAAGCTGTCCATTTTTCCTAGGTTTTCCAGCTTCTTAGCATATAGGTTTTCATAGTAGTCTCTAATAATTCTTTGTATATCTTTTGGGTCCATTGTGATGTTTCCTTTCTCATTTCTTATTCTGTTGATATGTATTGATTCTCTTTTTCTCTTAATAATTTTGGCTATCGGCTTATCTATTTTGTTTATTTTCTAAAGAACCAGCTCTTAGTTTCATTGATTTTTTATATTATTTTATTCTTCTCAATTTTGTTTATTTCTTCTCTGATCTTTATTATGTCCCTCCTTCTGCTGACTTTAGGCCTCACTTCTTCTTTTTCCAATTTTGATCATTGTGATGTTAGACTATTCATTTGGGTTTGTCCTTCCTTCTTTAAATATGCCTGGATTGCTATATACTTTCCTCTTAAGACTGCTTTCACTGCCTCCCACAGAATTTGGGGCTTTGTGTTGTTGTTGTCATTTATTTCCACATATTGCTAGATCTGCATTTTAATTTGGTCATTGATCCATTGACTGGTTAGGAGCGTGTCTTTAAGCCTCCACGTGTTTGTGAGCCTTTTTGCTTTCTTGGTACAATTTATTTCTAGTTTTGTACATTTGTAATCTGAAAAGTTGGTTGGTAGAATTTCAATCTTTTTTAATTTAATGAGGCTTTTTTTGTGGCCTAGTATGTGGTCTGTTCGGGAGAATGTTCCATGTGCACTTGAAAAGAATGTGTATCCTGTTGTTTTTGGTTGTAGAGTTCTATACATGTCTATTAGGTCCATCTGTTCTAGTGTGTTGTTCAGTGCCTCTGTGTCCTTACTTATTTTCTGTTTGGTGGATCTGTCCTTTGGAGTGAATGGTGTGTTGAAGTCCCCTTAAATGAATGCATTGCATTCTATTTCCTCCATTAGTTCTGTTAGTATTTGCTTCACATATGCTGGTGCTCCTGTGTTGTGTGCATATATATTTATAATGGTTATATCCTCTTGATGGACTGAGCCGTTTATCGTTATGTAATGTCCTTCTGTATCTCTTGTTACTTTCTTTGTTTTGAAGTCTATTTTGTCTGACACTAGTACTGCAACACCTGCTTTTTTCTCCCTGTTGTTTGCATGAAATATCTTTTTCCATCCCTTGAGTTTTAGCCTGTGTATATCTTTGGGTTTGACGTGAATTTCTGGTAAGCAGCATATAGATGGGTCTTGTTTTTTTTATCCATTCAGTAACTCTATTTCTTTTGATTGGTGCATTCAGTCCATTTACAATTAGGGTGATTATCGATAGGTATGTACTTATTTCCATTTCAGGATTTAGATTCATGGTTACCAAAGGTTCCAGGTTACTTTCCTTACTATGTGAGAGTCTAACTTAACTCACTTAGTTTTCTGTTACAAACACAATCTAAAGGTTCTTTTCTATTTCTCCTTTTTCTTCCTCCTTCATTCTTTATATATTAGGTATCAAATTCTGTACTTTTTGTCTATCCCTTGATTGACTTTGGGGGTAGTCAATTTAATTTTGCATTTGCCTCACAATCAGCTGCTACACCCTCCCTACCATGGTTTTACTACCTCTGGTGACAGTTATCCAACCCTAGGAACACTTCCATCTATAGCAGTCCCTCCAAAATAGACTGCAGAGATGGTTTGTTGGAGGTTAACTCTCTCAGCTTTTGCTTATCTGAAAATTGTTTAACTCCTCCTTCAAATTTAAATGATAATCTTACCAGATAAAGTAATCTTGGTTCAACACCCTTCTGCTTCATGGCATTAAATACATCATGCCACTCCCTTCTGGCCTGTAAGGTTTCTGCTGAGAAGTCTGATGTTAGACTGATGAGCTTTTCTTTGTATGTGATCTTATTTCTCTCTCTGGCTGCTTTTAACAGTCTGTCCTTCTCCTTGATCTTTCCCATTTTAATTACTATGTGTCTTGGTGTTATCTTCCTTGGGACTCCTGTGTTGGGAGATCTGTGGATCTCCATGGCCTGAGAGACTATCTCCTTCTCCATATTGGGGAAGTTTTCAGCAACTACCTCCTCAATGACCCTTTCTGTCCCTTTCTCTGTCTCTTGTTCTTCTGGTATCCCTATAATGCGAATATTGTTCTGCCTGTATTGGTCACACAGTTTTCTCTATTCTTTCATTTTTAGAGATCCTTTTTTCTCTCTGTGCCTCAGCTTCTTTATATTCCTCTTCTCTAGCTTCTATTTCATTTATTGTCTCCTCCACCATATCCAACCTACTTTTAATACCTTCCATCGTGCTCTTCAGTGATTGGATCTCCAACCTGAATTCATTCCTGAGTTCTTGGATGTCTTTCCATACTCCCATTAGAATGTTGATGATTTTAATTTTTAACTCCCTTTCAGAAAGAGTCACGTGGTCCATATCATTTAAATCTTTCTCGGGAGTTGTATTAATAATTTTACTCTGGACCAGGTTCCTTTTGCCTTTCATGTTTGTATATGGTGCCCTCTAGTGTCCAGAAGCTCTATTCTGGAGCTGCTCAGCCCCTGAAGCAATGTCGGGGGTCACAGGGGAGTGATACTGGTGACTGGGGGGAGGAAAGAGCGGTTCCCCACCTCCCAGCTGCTGTGCCTGTCTCCACTGCCTGAGCCAATGGGCTGGTCACACAGGTATAAGTTTTTGTCCTAGAGCAGCCGGATATGGATCCCTGCTTTCCACAAGCAGCCAGAATCCCAGTCTCCCCAAGAACTCTTCCTGTATTAACTTTACAACCCAGTAGTCATGCAAGACTCATGAAAGAACCATGAAATGTAGGTTTGTGCTTCCAGAGAAGATCTCCGGAGCTAGGTATTCAGCAGTCTCAAGCCTTCCACTCCCTCCCTGCTCTGTTTGTCTTCCTCCCACTGGTGAGCTGAGGTGGGGGAGGGTCTCGGGTCCCACGGTGCCACAGCTCTGGTACATTACCCCATTCAGTGAGGTCTGCTCTTTTCTCCAGCTTTATGCAGTCTAACGCCATCCTCTTTCCTGTTGCTTTCTCAGGATTAGTTTCACCAATTAAATTTTCTTATTATATCCAGTTTTAGGAGGAAGCCTCTGTCTCTCCTTGCACACCACCATCTTTCATCCATTCTGTCTTTTGTTATGTTTTCTTTTAATTTTGTACTTACTTTGTAAGTAATTTGCCTTGTACCTTTACTGTGAGTTTATTTTCAGTGATGAAAAATGTTCAGGCTTAAGAACATTTCCATCTACAGAAGTCCCTTTAATATGTCATGTAATGCCAGTTTAGTGGTAGTGAATTGCTTCACCTTTGTTTCTCTAGGAAATTTTTTATTCAGGTATCATTTATATACAATCTTATGAAGGTTTCATATGAGCAACATTGTGGTTATTACATTCATCCACATTTTCTAGACCCCCCCCAACACTCCATTGCAGTCACTGTACATCATCGTAGTAAGATGCTATACAGTTACTGTTTGTCTTGTCTGTACTATACTACCTTCCCTGTGCCGCCACTACATTATGTGTGCTAATCATAATGCCCCTTATTCTCCTTCTCTCTCACTTACCCCTTCCCTTCGGTAACCACTAGTCCCTTCTTAGAGTTAGTGAGTCTGCTTCTGTTTTGTTTCTTCAGTTTTGCTTTATTGCATTACCATGCAAATGAAGGAAATCATGTGGTATTTGTCTTTCTCCGCCTGGCTTATTTCACTGAGTATAGTACCTTCTACCTCCATCCATGTTGTTACAAATGGTAGGATTTTTTATTTCTTATGTCTGAATAATATATCATTCTGTATATATACAACCTCTTCTTTATCCATTCATCTTCTGATGAACACTTAGGTTGCTTCCATATCTTGTTATTGTAAATAGTGCTGCAATAAAAATATTGGTTCATATATCTTTTAAAATCTGAGATATTGTTTTCTTTGGTTAAATTCCTAGGAGTCAAATTTCCAGGTCAAATGATATTCTTATTTTTAGCTTTTTGGGGACCCTCCATATTGCTTTTCACAATTGATGAACTAATTGACATTCTAGCCAACAGTGTAGGGGGGTTCCCCTTTTTCCACATCCTCACCAGCATTTGTTGTTCACTTGTCTTTTGGATGGTAGCCATCCTAACTTGTGTGAGAAGATATTTCATAATGGTTTCTATTTGTGTTTCTCTGATAATTAGCGATGTGGAGCATCTTCTCATGTGCCTGTTGGCCATCTGAATTTTTTCTTTGCAGAAGTGTCTGTTCAGATCCTCAACCCATTTTTTAATTAGGTTATTTACTTTTTTTTGTGTTGAGGCATGAGTTCTTTATATATTTTTGATATTAACTCCTTGTCAGTTATGTCATTTACAAATATGTTCTCCCATACTGTACAATACATTTTTGTTCTACTGATGGTGTCCTTTGCTGTACAGAAGCTTTATAGTTTAATGTAGTTCCATTTGTTCATATTTTATGAATTTTCCCTTTGTTGAGGAAATGTGTTCAGGACAATGTTCCTCATGTTTATATTCAGGACATTTGTGCCTATGTTTTCTTCTAAGAGTTTTATGGTTTCATGACTTACATTCAAGTCTTTGATCCATTTCGAGTTTACATTTGTATATGGAGTTAGGCAATAATCCAGTTCCATTCTCTTACATATAGTTTTCCAGTTTTGCCAAAACCAGTTCTTGAAGAGGCTACCATTTCCCTGTTCTACATTCATGGCTCTTTTATCGTATATTAATTGACCTTATGTGCTTGGGTTTATATCTGGACTCTCTATTCTGTTCTATTGATCTATGGGTCTGTTCTTGTGCCAGTACCAAATTGTCCTGATTACTGTTGCTTTATATTAGAGCTTCAACTTGGGGAGCATTATCCCCCCTGCTTTATTCTTCCTTCTCAGGATTGCTTTGGCTATTTGGGGTATTTTGTGATTCCATATGAATTTTACAACAATTTGTTCCAGTTCCTTGAAGAATGCTGTTTGTACTTTGAATGCAATTGCATTGAATCTGTAGATTGCTTTGGTCAGGATGGCCATTTTGACAATATTAATTCTTCCTACCAGGTGCACATATTGTATTTCCATTTATTAGTGTCTTCTTCAATTTCCCTCATGAATGTCTTGTAGTTTTGAAGGGATAGGACTTTTACCACCTTGACTAGGTTTATTCCTAGGCATTTTATTCTTTTTGATGCAATTGTAAATGCAAATTTTTCCTCATTTCTCGTTCTGCAAGTTCATCATTAGTATATAAGAATGCAACACATTTGTGTGTATTAATTGTGTCTCCTGAAATTTTGCTGAATTCAGTTATTAGTTTTAGTAGTTTGGGGGTGCATTCTTTAGGCTTTCTTATGTACAACATCATGTCATCTGCAAACAGTGACATTTTTTCTTCCTTACCAATCTGGATGCCTTTTATTTCTTTGTGTTGTCTGATTGCCGTGACTAGCAATTCCAGTACTATGCCACACAAAAGTGGGGAGTTAGGGAATCCTTGTCTTGTTCCCGAACTTGGAGGAAAAGCTTTAAGCTTTTCACTGTTAAGTATGATGTTCACTGTGCATTTGTCATATGTGGGCTTTATTGTGTTGAGGTATTTATCCTCTATAATCATTTTGTTGAGAGTTTTTATCATGAGTGGATGCTGAATTGTGTCAAATGCTTTTTCAGCATCTATGGAGATTATCATGTGATATTTTTGTTACCATTAATCTACAATTACATGAAGAACATAATATTTATTAGGGTCCCCCCTTCACCCAGTCCCCCCATAAACCCCATTACAGTCACTGTCCATCAGCATAGTATAATGTTGTAGAATCCCTACTTGTCTTCTCTGTGTGGCACGGCCCTCCCCATTCCTTCTGCCCACATTATACATGCTAATTGTAATACCCCCTTTTTTCTTCCCCTGTCTTTTCCCTAACTTCCCTCCCAATCTCCCCAGTCCCTTTTCCTTTGGTAACGGTTAGTCCATTCTTGGCTTCTGTGATTCTCTTGCTGTTTTGTTCCTTCAGTTTTTCTTTGTTCTTATACTCCAGATATGAGTGAAATCATTTGGTATTTCTCTTTATCTGCGTGGCTTATTTCAATGAGCATAATACCCTCTAGCTCCATCCATGTTGTTGCAAATGGTAGGATTTGTTTTCTTCTTATGGCTAAATAATATTCCACTCTGTATATGTACCACATCTTATTTATCCATTCATCTACTGATGGACAGTTAGGTTGCTTCCATTTCTTGGCTATTGTAAATAGTTCTGTGATAAACGTAGGGGTGCATCTGTCTTTTTTAAACTGCTGCTACATTCTTAGGGTAAATTCCTAGAAGTGTTATTCCTGGGTCAAATGGCATGTCTATTTTGAGCATTTTGAGGAACCTCCGTACTGCTTTCCACATGGGTTGAACTTATTTACATTCCCACCAGCAGTGTAGGAGGGTTCCCCTTTCTCCACAAACACTCCAACATTTGTTGCTGATTGTCTTTTGGATGGTGGTGATCCCTACTGGCATGAGATGATATCTCATTGTGGTTTAATTTGCATTTCTCTGATAACTAGTGATGTGGAGAATCTTTTCATGTGTCTGTTGGCCACCTGAGTTTCTTCTTTGGAGAACTGTCTGCTCATCTCCTCTGCCCATTTTTTTATTTGATTATTTGTTTTCTGTTTCTTGAGGCACATGAGCTCTTTATATATTTTGGATGTCAAGCCTTTATCGGATCTGTCGTTTATGAATATATTCTCCTGTACTGTAGGGTATCTTTTTGTCCTATTGATGGTGTCCTTTGCTATACAGAAGCTTTTCAGCTTGATATATTCCCACTTGTTCATTTTTGCTTTTCTTTACCTTGCCCGGGGAGATATGTTCATGAAGAAGTCACTCATGTTTATGTCCATGAGATTTTTGCCTATGTTTTTTTCTAAGAGTTTTATGGTTTCATGACTTACATTCAGGTCTTTGATTCATTTGGAGTTTGCTTTTGTGTATGGGGTTACAGAGTGATCCAGTTTCATTCTCTTACATGTAGCTGTCCAGTTTTGCCAGCACCATCTATTGAAGAGACTGTCATTTCCCCATTGTATGTCCATGGCTACTTTATCATATATTAATTGACCATATATGTTTGGGTTAATGTTCGGAGTGTCTATTCTGTTCCATTGGTCTGTGGCTCTGTTCTTGTGCCAGTACCATATTGGCTTGATTACTATGGCTTTGTAGTAGAGCTAGAAGTTGGGTAGTGAGATCCCCCCCCCACTTTATTCTTCCTATTCAGGATTGCTTCGCTCTTTGGGATCTTTGGTGTTTCCATATGAATTTTTGAACTATTTGTTCCAGTTGGTTGAAGAATGTAGGGATTGGATCAAATCTGTATATCTCTTTGGGGAGGATGGCCCTTTTGACAATATTAATTCTTCCTAGCCAAGAGCATGGGATGAGTTTCCATTTGTTAGAGTCCTCTTTAATTTCTCTTTAGAGTGTCTTATAGTTTTCAGGGTATTGGTCTTTCACTTCTTTGGTTAGGTTTATTCCTAGGTATTTTATTTTTTTTATGCAATTTTGAATGGAACTGTTGTCCTGATTTGTCTTTCTTTGGCTCATTGTTAGTTTATAGGAAATCCACAGATTTCTGTGTGTTAATTTTGTATCCTGCAACTTTGCTGTATTCCAATATCAGTTCTAGTAGTTTTGGAGTGGAGTCTTTAGGATTTTTTATGTACAATATCATGTCATCTGCAAATAGTGACAGTTTGACTTCTTCTTTACCAATCTGGATTCCTTGTATTTCTTTGTTTTGCCTGATTGCCATGGCCAGGATCTCCAGTACTATATTAAATAACAGTGGGGAGAGTGGGCATCCCTGTCTTGTTCCCTGAAAGGAAAGGAGCGACACACAGCAGGAATTCACCGGAGAAATCTGCTTTATTAGGGAAAGGTGCTGGATTATATAGGTAGGGGCATGGGGTGATTGTGGTGTTACTTCTATGGGGCTGGTTGCTATTGACTAGGTGCTAGGATTGGGAAGGGGGCGAGAAGTGATTGGGCTTCAGGTGGCGCCATCGGGAACCGAGGACCCTGAAGAGAAGCCGGAAGTTCGCCATCTTATGCGTGGGGGCCTTTCATTCCCCCCTTTCTCCTCTATGGGGTTGTGGATGTTGCTTTCTCTCTGACTGCTTCCTGCTGAATGGGGGTGGAGAAGGGAGTGAGGGCTTGAGGACTGGGAGGAAAGGGTTGATAGGACTCCCCACAGTAAGGACGAGTAGATGTGGACTTCTTCAGGTTGGAAATCAATGAAAGTTCCCTGTAACCATAGGTTGAGGACTTGTTGATTCCAATGGTGCCAAAAAGATATGGGTGCCAGAAGCCAGGCATCTGTGGCCATTGTTTCTAGTAACAGTTTCCAGCGGAGAGAGGGGTCCATCTCAGCATGTGGTGAGGAGGTTACGTGAGGGTGAGGGATCTTCTGTGGCCAGAAGCAGATAGTTACTGAGTTAAAGCTGGTTGAAAGTTTGATTAGAGATTTTTTGGACTTGAGATTTGATGAACTTTATTATACAGGGTAAGAAGAGACAGGCAAGAAGAATGATTATTATGGGGCCTGCAATGGGCCAGAGCCAGGTGAGGAGGGGGTTTGTTAGTATTGACGAGAATGGGTTGGAATTGGAAGCAGAGTGGAGGCTGGAGGCAAGGTCGGTGAGTTTGGTAATGTCAGTTTCTATAATGTCAGATTCATTGATGTAATAGGAGCACTCCTTTCAAAGGAAAATGCAGGTGCCTCCCTTTTCGGCTGTAAGCAGATCTAAGGCCCGCCGGTTCTGAAGGGTGACTTTGGATATCGAAGTGACCTGTCTTTGGAGAGAGGCTAGGGAATCGGCAGTGGATGTCAGGGCTCCCTCAAGTTTGGCATTGAGATCTCTAATTGCCCACAGAGAGTAACCCTAGGCTCCTCGCAAAAACTCTGCTCCAATGGCTGAGGTCATCATAGAGATACTGACTATGATGGGAAGGAAAGCAGCCCTTTTTGTGCATGAGGGCAAGTGAGGTTAGACTTCAAGAAATTCTGCCATGCTGTAAAGTGTAAGCTGTGGGATTAGGGTGATGAGAATGCAGGGTATATTGGAGTTGGGAGGCAGTGAGTTGAAAAGACTGCCATTTCACCAAAAGAAGTGTCCCAGTTGCAAAAAAGTCTTAGAGCTGGAGGTAGGGGTGTAGATAGAGAGGCAGTGAAGTGCGCTGGAGGGGGGTGGAGTTGGGCCTACACAGTGGTGGATGGTGAAATTATCTGCATATTCTGGTTCCCATAGGGGTATGTCTGCCAGGGGGCAGAGGGGTTGTCCTTCTGCATGGAAGGAGTAGTTGGAAATATTAAGAGGCACGGTGGCCAGCAGTGGGCATGTAGTGATGCACACAAGAAACAATTGGCGGTGTTGAGGGTGTGGTTGAGAAAGATGGTGGTGTCTTGAATGAGCTGTAACTAAGAGTAGGAGGAATAAGAAGATGAAGAGGCACCATCAAGAGTTTGGATAATGACTTTTTCAGAATGTCCAATATCTGATGCAACTTGACAGATCTGGGAGTGAGAGGGAACATACTCTCGAGAGATATGAAGGGTACCGGGTACCATGGGAGGTCGACGACCCCCCATAGTAAACTGAGGCTGTGACTCTGGTGGCCCATCGAGAGTCCCAGGGATCTGGGATTGATAAAGAGAATGAGCCATTGGGATATTTCATGAAACGGTTGGAGGAGTAATACTGTGGGTCCCGGGAGTTTCCCATGTAGTGAATGGCCCAAGACCAGTAGGGACATCCCCTGTAGGTGTCTTGCCATCACCTGCAATAGGCTTGTCTTTGGTCATAGAGGAAGCAAAGGTAGGGAGAATAAAGGTAGCTGTTAGTGAACACTTCGGTGGAGGGAGGAAAGTGGAGGTGTATAGGCTCAGAGCAGCCTTTCAGAGGGCAGTCTGATGTGGCAATGAGGGCAGTAACTTTTGTTTGATGCTGTGTGTAAGTCTGTCTGACTTTGAAACGCCATACAAACGAGGCTGGGTTTGCAGGGAAGACAATAAGAATGAGGAAAAAATGCGAGAGAGCGGTAAAGGAAGAAAAAGTCATGATTCGGGTATGGATGGCAAAGGGGGTGAACGGGAGATGCAGAGTTTCAAGGGATCAGAGGGATGAGGCATGGTAGAGTAGACAGCGTCTTGGGCTGTATCCAAAGGACTCTGGATTGTGACTGATGGGTGTTGAGTGTCCAGAGAAGGTGGGTCCTGGGTATTTGGTTTCAACCTGGAGATATGAATCCAAGGGGTGACAGAGTTATCAAGCAGTAAGAGCTTGGCGGCCGAGGGGGTGCAGAGAATAACTGGGTATGGACCTTCCCATTTTGGGGTGAGAGAGGGCTGATCCTCTGGCAGCTTATAAAACACTAGTTGGCCGGGCTGTAAGACAGGAGGATTTGGGGAGGCGGATGGATCAGGAAGGAGCCAATCCTGATATTTCCACAATTCAGTGCAGAGGAGAGAGAGTAGCAGAAGGGCCATATTGGGAGGAGTCGGTCTTTTGTGGGAAGGGAGCCCCGGGGGTAGAATCAGGCAGCCGTACATGATCTCAAAGGGCGACAAGAAGGAAGGTTTCTTTGGGAGGACCCGAGTGCGGAGTAGAGCTAAGGGAACTAAGCGAACCCAGTCAAGGTGTAGTTCTAGAGAAAGTTTGGTCAGGATGTCCTTTAGAGTCCTATTGGTTCTTTCTACATTTCCCGAACCTTGTGGTCGATAAGGACAATGTAAATGCCATGGGAGCGAGAGCAACTTGGAGAGGTTCTGGATAATTTGGGCAGTGAACTCAGGACCGTTATCTTATTGGAGGGAAGTGGGCATCCCGAACCTAGGAAAGATCTGGGTGAGGAGGATAGAGGCAACTGCGGAGACTCATTTGTTAGTGGTGGGGAAAGCTTCGACCCATCCTGAAAATGTATCTACTAACACGAGTAGGTATCTGGTACACCGTACAGGGGGCATGTTAGTGAAGTCTATTTGCCAATCTGCGGCTGGGACATTACCACTTGCTTGATGAGCAAGGAAGGGTCGGGCCTTGAGGGGGGTATTAAGGTTAGTGCATTGGCAGATGGTGCACCTGCGAGTGATTTGGTTAAGTAGTGTTTTGTCCTCAGAAGAGAGAGAAAAAAAGGATTGTAAACAATGGATCAAGGATTGGGGGCTGGGATGGAACAGATCATGTAAGAAGTGGAAGAGAGACATACTCTTTGTCCTGGGAACAGATCGTGTCTTGTTATAAGGCTAAAACCACAAGGGCAGATGGATTGTTGTCTGGTGTGTCTTCTGATAGGGCAACTGACTGGGCTACTCTGTCGGGTTTGTTGTTACCTTTTGCAATGGGGGTGTCATCCTTTTGATGTGATTTGCAGTGGACTATGCCTAGTTGGTGTGGGACTTGTGAAGCCTCTAGAAGTTTAGTAATTAAGGGTGAATTAGTTATGGAATTTCCTTTTGGGGTGAGGAGGCCTCGTTCTTTTCATACTGCCACGTGAGACAAGAGAATGTGAAATACGTATTTAGAGTCAGTGTATAGTGTGAGAGACGTGTCCTGAGCCAGAGTGCAAGCTGTAGTGGCTGCAATGAGTTCGGCCTGTTGATTGGTTGTACCAGGTTGTAGGGCTCATGCCTCAATGACATCTTCGAGGGAGACTACTGCATATCCTGCATAGTGGGTGCCTTCATGTTTAAAGGAGGACCCATCAGTAAACCAGATGAGGTCAGAGTGTGAGAGGGCTCCTTCGGAGATCGTGAAGTGGCATGGAAGGAAGTTGTGAAGGGCTTCCAGGGAATCATGCGAGGGAGTATGAGGAGAGTATGGTAGAGGAGAAGAGTGGCTGGATTCAGGGGCTGGCAGGGGAGGAAAGAAATGTCTGGATTTTGGAGGAAAGAGGACAGTAATGTCAGGAGTCTTGGAGGGAGCAAGAGTCTGTAATCTTTTGTAGGTTAAGAGATCTTTTAGGTGATGTCGGAACAGAATGGTAAGGGGCACCCCGAATGTTAGTTTATGAGCTTCTTTCTACAAGAGCTGCCCAGCGGCTAATGCCCGTAGGCAGGGGGCCCATCCCTGAACTGTGGGGTCTAATTGCTGGGAGAGATAAGCTACTGGGGCAAAGAATGGGCCATAATATTGGCCTAGGACGCCTAGAGTTTAACTGGACCTCTCATGAATGTATAATGAGAAGGGCTTCGACAAATCAGGAAGATGGAGAGCTGGGGCTCCCACAAGGGCTTGACAGAGCTTAATGAAGGAGTATCGGGATGAGGATGATAATGGTTCTTCAGGAGGGCCCTTGCTGAGGTTGTAAAGGGGTCTTGCCAACAGGGAGAAGTTAGGGATCCACGCTCTAAAATACCCAGCCAGGCCTAGAAAGGACAGGATTTCTGTCTTGGTTTTGGGAACGGGCAGGTCAGCGAGTAGTCGTTTTCTGTCTAAGGTAATGGACTTTCTTTGTTGAGACAGAAGGAATCCGAGGTAAGTGACAGAAGGGGAAGAGATTTGAGCTTTGATGGGGGATACCCGGTAACCTCTGGAAGCTAGAAGGTTAAGTAGGGAGGCAGTGTCAAGTTGAGACTGTTCCCACGAGGGACTGCAGAGTAGAAGATCATCTACGTATTGTAATAAGGTGGACTCGGAGTGATTTTGATGAAACTGTTTGAGGTCCTGAGCTATGACCTGTCCAAAACTATGGGGACTATCTCGGAAGCCTTGTGGCAAAGCTGTCCAAGTGAGTTGTTCAGAATATGTTGTGTATGGGTCTGTCCAGGTGAAGGCGAAAAAATCTTTTGAGGAGAGGTCCAGAGGGATAGAAAAAAGTGCGTCTTTGCGATCTAGGCCTGAGAAGTGGGATGCCGAGGCAGGGATCTGCGATAAAAGTGTGTATGGATTTGGAACTAAGGGATGGATAGGGACAAGAGCCATGTTGATGAGGCGAAGGTCTTGGACAAGGCGGCAAGATCTGTTCGTTTTTTTAAGAGCTAATATGGGGATAATAAACGGGGAGTGAGTGGGTCTCAGGTAATGTTTGTTTAAGAGATCTTGAATGATGGGTTGGTGGCCTATGAGGGCTGAAGTGGTTAGGGGGTATTCTGCCTGACAGATATACTGAGAGGGGTCACATAATTTGATAGAGGCAGGAGGACATAGAGCCACGGAGGGGCTTGTAATGTCCCAAACGTTGGGATTTACAGGGTGTATGAGGGTGGAACCGGAGCTTTCATTGTGTAGAGGGGGGTCGTTGGCTATGAGGACCATCAGAAAGGGAGTACTGGGGGCTGTGGGAGTGGATATAGTTATGGAAACGTGGAGGAGAGAAAGGATGTCCCGTCCTAGTAAAGGGATGGGACACTGGGACATAACCAGGAAGGAGTGGGAGAAAGGTATAGGATTGTCTTGGATTGTGCATATATGGGGGGGGGGGGGTTTAATGGGAAAATCTGTTTACCTCCTACCCCGACTATAGAAGTAATGGCAGGCATGGTAGGGCCCCGGTATTCTCTCAAGACTGAGAAGGTGGCTCCTGTGTCTAGGAGGAAGGATATGGGGTGACCGTCTACTATTAAAGTAACCCTGGGCTCCTGTTTGGTGATGGAAATGGTCGGGCGAGAAGCCCCCGGACCCCGTCAATGTTCTTCTGCCAGCCCCACTACGGCGGGCTTAGGATGGGGGTTGTTCATCCAGCCTCCCCTTCAGGTGGTTGGGCAATCAGACGCCCAGTGGCCCTTTTTCTGGCATCTGGGGCATGGGATGGTAGGAGATGTGGGAGAGGGGCATGTCCTTGACCAATGCCCGTCTTTTCTGCACTTGAAACAAGCTCCTGGGGGGGCTTTTTTGTAGAGGGGCTCCCAGGTTGTGGTTTTATCAGCTGGGCCAACATTTGGAAATTGGCCTGATCAGCCCTTTGTTTACGGCATTCTTTCTCCTCCTCCCAGTTATTGAACACTTTAAAGGCCACTGTTAGGATCTCAGTCTGTGGGGTAGCAGGGCCCTGTTCTAACTTGTTGAGTTTAGCTTTAATGTCGGGGTAGCTTTGAGCTAGGAAGTATGTCATAAGGACATGTCTTCCGTCAGGCATTTCTGGGTCCAGGCTGGTATACTGTAATAGGGCTTGAGTGAGTCTGTCTAAGAACTCAGAGGGAGTTTCAACCCTCTTGAATTATGTCTTGGAGCTTATGAAAATTGACTACTTTACGATCTGCCTTTTTCAGACGTGCTATTAAGCAGGAGGCAAAAATATCTCGAGAGCAGAGACCCACGGCGGTGTTATCATCCCAGTGTGGGTCTTGTTCAGGGACAGTGGTGGGGCCAGGGGAATAGGTGGGGTCAGTCCTGTGGTTTTTGGTAGCATGTGTTTGGGCAAAGTCCCAAACTCGTCTATGCTCTTCAGGGAGGAGAGTATTGGCCAGGAGCATGAAAATGTCATGATGTGTGAGGCTGTAAGACTGGGGGGTCCATTGAAACTCCATGATGTATGTCGTAGGATCAGTGGAAAAGGAACCTAGGCATTTCTAAAGATGGGCTAAATCTCTTAGGAGAAAGGGACGTGAACGCGCACGATGCATTTCGATTCTGCTACCTCCCAGAGGGGGATGATAATTTTGGGAGGCCCTCAGGACCAAGTCTGAGGGGGCCTGAAGGGTTCTGGCTCAGTCTGTGGGGGGAGGGACAGATAATTGGGGCAAATACGTGATAATTTTGGGAGGCCCTCGTGACCAAGTTTGAGGGGGCAAAGATGGAGGAGGCTCCTGGGACTTAGTTAGAGGGGGCCTGAAAGGCTCAGGCTCGATCTGTGAAAGGGGGGAAGGTGAGGGGG
Source organism: Manis javanica (assembly GCF_040802235.1). Classification (NCBI taxonomy): domain Eukaryota; kingdom Metazoa; phylum Chordata; class Mammalia; order Pholidota; family Manidae; genus Manis; species Manis javanica. The sequence goes on from NC_133174.1 coordinate 57,381,055, forward strand.
ACAGAGGTGGAGGGGGTGAGGTGGGGGAGGAGATGGTGGTGGAGGAAGGAGAGGAGGGGGAAATGAGAGGACGGGAGGCTTCTGTGGGGGAGGAGGTGGAGGCAGGCGCAACAGCGGTGGTAGAGTAAGGGGGAGGGGCTGTTGTAGGAGAGGAGGGGGAACGGAGAGCACGGGAGGCTTCTGTGTGGGTGGAGGCAGTGGCAAGGGTGGTGCAGGGCAGAGGGGTTGTAGGAGGAGGAGGGGCTGAAGGGGGAAGCCTATATGGCAGAGGCTCGTCGGCTGGGTCAAAGGTAATCGAAGAGGGACTGGGAGTGTGGGGAGGGGAGGGAGACTTGCAGGCTAGGAGAACTTATGGCGGGGAACAGGTGGTGCAGAGGCTGGGATTTTGAGCTAGTAGGCGAAAAGCTTCGATATAGGGAATCTCCTTCCATTTTTTCAGGCGCTGGCAGTAGTTAAAAAGATCGTGAGTTATGTTAGGATCAAGAGTTCCCCCTGCGGGCCATTGGTTGTTATTGTCTAGGGGGTATGTCAGCCAATCTTGGGAGCAGTATTTACGGAGAAGTTTTGGTTTTATATCAGGTGTCGGGGAGAGGGTAGTTAGATGCTTGAGCAGGCATTCAAGAGGTGAACTTTCAGGGAGGGATGAGGAAGCTCCCATGGCTAAAGGACAAAGAAGGAGACAAACAGGGAAGACGAATGGAGATCCTCGGACTGGCAGCAGACTGCAAGGAGACAAAGGGCGTCCCCTATGATCCTTGCTGGTCTGCAGAAATCCGTATACGAGTTGGAATTTCTTAGGAAGTGTGGGTCGTCACCCAGACTTCTCTAAGAAGGCAGAGTGCCAGAGTCACGAAGTACCTAGTACTAGGAATTTTCGGCAGACGGAACGGATTTCGGTGGACGGAACAGAAGGAGGAGGGGGAAAAAAGGGAGCGTTCTCATCCGCAAAGGAGTCACCTCGTTTATGGCTGTTGGAGGAGGGGCCTGAGGGTCCGCCACAGCCGTGAAGGCCTGAGACGGGGAGAGTTCCCTTCTCATCCCTGAGCGTCAGTGCCTTGCCGGACTATCACGGTTAATGGCACTGCGATAGCTCAGGGGAGAGTGGCCCACTCCGGGGGGGAAACTTACCTAAAGGCCAGAGAGGAGTGGTGAGTGTGATGAGCTAGCACCAGAAAAAGAGGACAAGGGCAAGCTGCTGCTGGTGTTGGGGGGAAGACAGGGCCCAGTTGGGGTGTCCCGTCTCCCGGGTTTCGGCACCAATGAAAGGAAAGGAGTGACACACAGTAGCAATTCACCGGAGAATTCTGCTTTATTAGGGAAAGGTGCTGGGTTATATAGGAAGGGGCATGGGGTGATTGTGGTGTTACTTCTACGGGGCTGGTGGCTATTGGATAGGTGCTGGGATTGGGAGGGGGGAGAGAGGTGATTGGTCTTCAGGTGGCGCCGTCAGGAACCGAGGACCCGGAAGAGAAGCCGGAAGTTCACCATCTTATGGGTGGGGGCCCTTCATTCCCGATCTCAGAGAGAAGGCTTTCAGCTTCTCGCTGTTCAGCATGATGTTAGCTGTGGCTTTATAATATGTGACCTTTATTATGTTTAGGTACTTGCCCTCTATACACATTTTGATGAGAGTTTTTATCATGAAATAATGTTGAATTTTGTCAAATGCTTTTTCAGCATCTATGGAGATGATCATGTGGTTTTTGTCCTTTTTGTTGATGTGATGGATGATGTTGATGGATTTTTGAATGTTGTACCATCCTAGCATCCCTGCGATGAATCTCACTTGGTCATGGTGTATGATTCTTTTGATATATTTTTGAATTCAGTTTGCTAATATTTTATTGAGAATTTTTGGATCTACGTTCATCAGGGATATTGGTCTGTAATTTTCTTTTTTGGTGGGGTCTTTGCCTGGTTTTGGTATTAGGGTGATCTTGGCTTCATAGAATGAGTTTGGGAGTATTCCCTCCTCTTCTATTTTTTGGAGAACTTTAAGGAGAATGGGAATTAGATCTTGTCTGTATGTCTGATAGAATTCCGAGGTAAATCCATCTGGCCCGGGGATTTTTTTCTTGGGTAGTTTTTTGATTACCATTTCAATTTCTTTGCTGGTAAATGGTTTGTTTAGATTTTGTGTTTCTTCCTTGGTCAGTGTTGGAAGGTTGTATTTTTCTAGGAAGTTGTCCATTTCTTGTACGTTTTCCAGGTTCTTAGCATATTGGTTTTCATACTACTGTCTAATAATTCTTTGTATTTCTGTGGGGTCCATCATGATGTTTCCTTTCTCATTTTTTATTCTGTTGATGTGTGTTGATTCTCTTTTTCTCTTAAGTTTGGCTAGAGGCTTTTCTATTTTGTTTATTTTCTCAAAGAACCAGCTCTTGGTTTCATTGATTTTTTTCTGTTGTTTTATTCTTCTCAATTTTATTTATTTCTTCTCTGATCTTTATTATGTCCATACTTCTGCTGACTTTAGGCCTCATTTGTTTTTCTTTTTCCAATTTAGATAATTCTCACGTCAGACTATTCATTTGGGATTTTTCTTCTTCCCTTAATTATGCCTGGTTTGCTATATACTTTCCTCTTAAGACTCTTTTTGATGCATCCCACAGAAGTTGGGGCTTTGTGTTATTGTTGTCATTTGTTTCCATATATTGCTGGATCTCCATTTAAATTTGGTCTTTTATCCATTGATTATTTAGGAGCATGTTGTTAAGCTTATATTTGTTTATGAGCCTTTTGGTTTTCTTTGTACCGTTTATTTCTAGTTTTATACCTTTGTGGTCTGAAAAGTGAGTTGGTAGAATTTCAATCTTTTGGAATTTACTGATGCTCTTTCTTGGCCTTGTTTGTGGTCTGTTCTGGGGAATGTTCCATGTGCACTTGAGAAGAAAATGTATCCTGTTGCTTTTGGATGTAGAGTTCTATAGATGTCTATTAGGTCCATCTATTCTAGTGTGTTGTTCAGTGCCTCCGTGTCCTTACTTATTTTCTGTCCAGTGGTTCTATTATTTGGGGTGAGTGGAGTGTTCAAGTATCCTAAAATGAATGCATTGCATTCTGTATCCTCCTTTAATTCTGTTAGTATTTGTTTCACATATGCTGGTGCTCCTCTATTGGGTGCATATATATTTGTAATGGTTATGTCCTCTTGTTGGACTGAGCCCTTTATTATTATGTAATGTCCTTCTTTATCTCTTGTTACTTTCTGTGTTTTGAAGTCTATTTTGTCTGACACTAGTACTGCAACACCTGCGTTCTTCTCCCTATTTGCATGTAATATCTTTTTCCATCCCTTGACTTTTAGTCTGTGCATGTCTTTGGGTTTGAGGTGAGTTTCTCATAAGCATCATATAGATGGGTCTTGCTTTTTTATCCATTCTATTACTCTGTGTCTTTTGATTGGTGCATTCAGTCCATTTACCGTTAGGGTGATTATTGAAAGATATGTACTTATTGCCATATCAGGCTTTAGATTCATGGTTACCAAACGTTCAAGGTTATCTTCTTTAGTATCATACTGTAATTTAATTCACTTATTGAGCTGTTATGAACACTGTCTGGTGATTCTTTATTTCTATCCCTTCTTATTCCTCCTCCTCCATACTTTATATGCTGATTTTTTTATTCTGTGCTCTTTTGTGTTTCCTTTAACTGCTTTTGTGGGTAGTTCAAATTATATTTTGCCTTTAGTTAGTATTTGGTTGGTCTGCTTTCTTTGCTGTGATTTTATTTACTCTGGTGACATCTATTTAGTCTTAGGAGTACTCTCATCTAGAGCAGTCCCTTTAAAATACCCTGTAGAGGTGGTTTATGGAAGGCAAATTCCCTCAACTTTTTCTTGTCTGGGAATTGTTTAATTCCTCTTTCATATTTAAATTATAATTGTGCTGGATACAGTATCCTTGGTCCAAGGCCCTTCTGTTTTATTGCATTAAATATATCATGCCATTCTCTTCTGGCCTGTAAGGTTTCTGTTGAGAAGTCTGGTGTTAGCCTGATGGGTTTTCCTTTGTAGGTGACCTTTTTTCTCTCTCTGGCTGCCTTTAATACTCTGTCCTCCTCCTTGATCTTTGCCATCTTAATTATTATGTGTCTTGGTGTTGTCCTCCTTGGGTCCCCTCTGTTGGGAGTTCTGTGTACTTCTGTGGTGTGATAGATTATTTCCTCCCCCAGTATGGGGAAATTTTCAGCCATTATTTATTCAAAGACACTTTCTACCCCTTTTTCTCTCTCTTCTTCATCTGGTACCCCTGTAATGGGGATATTGTTCCTTATAGATTGGTCACACAGTTCTCTTAATATTGTTTCATTCCTTGAGATCATTTTATCTCTCACTGCATCAGCTTCTATGCATTCCTGTTCTCTGAATTCTATTCCATCAATGGCCTCTTGCATCTTATCCATTCTGCTTATAAATCCTTCCAGAGATTGTTTCATTTCTGTCGTCTCCTTCCAGACATCACTGCTTAACTCTTCCATATTTCTCTGCAGCTCCGTCAGCATGGTTATGGCCTTTATTTTGAATTCTTTTTCAGGAAGATTGGTTAGGTCTTTCTCCTTCTCAGGGGTTGACTCTGTGATTTTGGTCTGTATGAAATTCTTTTGCCTTTTCAGGCGATAGACGTAGTTGTACGGGGCTGGCCCTGTTTGTTGCCTGGGAGTACATCCCTTCTTGCTGGTTTGTGGCCTTCATCTCCTGGGAGAACAGCAACCTCACACGGCTTGTGCTGGGCAGCTGCACACAGATGAGGCCTCTGATTCTTGCCTGGTCACTGTGGAGTTAAGCTTCACAATTGCTGTTCAGTTAAGCTCTGTGGTTGCTATGGGCATGGCTGGCCTCGGTCTGCTGCTCCAATATGGCATATCCACGTCTGAGGTGAGACAGGCGGGAGGGTGTTTTTCACTGTGAGGGCCTCCAATCTTCACTGCCACCCAGGGCCTTAGGGTGCCTGGTGTTCCCTGTGATTCCCAGCTGCTGGGCTAAGCAGCTTCCTCCAGCTGTGGGGTCCTTGTCCCTTTAATACTTTCAAAAAACACTCACTTTTCTTTGTCGCAGGGTTTCCAGCTGCATGGACCTGCTCACAGTTCTTTCTGTCCTGTTTCCCTTGTTTCCAGCACCCCACGCACGCAGTGTGTGTCTGCGCTCCAGTGCAGTTGGCTAGGGCTGAGTGTTTAGCATTCCTGGGCTCCCTCTCCCTCCCCACTCCGACTCCTCTCCTCCTGCTGGGAGCTGGGGGTCAGGAGCGGTTGGTTCCTTCCATGCCATGGGTTGTATCTTACCCCTTTGTGAGGCACTCGTTCTCATAGGTGTGGATGTAGTCTGTCTGTTGTCCTGTGTCTTCTGGTCTCTCTTTTAGGAAAAGTTGTAGTTGTTGTATTTTCAAAAATATATATGGTTTTGGGAGATTTCCACTGCTCTACACAAGCCACCATCTTGGCGCCAACCCTGATCATGTGATTTTTATCCTTTTTTTTGATGTGCTGTAAGATGATTGTTTTTCAAATAATGTGTCAGCCTGCATCCCTGGAATAAATACTCCTTGATCATGATGGATGATCTTTTTGATGTATTTTTGAATTCAATTTGCTATTTTGTTGAGCATGTTTGTATCTATGTTCATCAGGGATTTTGGTCTGTAATTTTCCTTTTTAGTGATATCTTGGCCTGGTTTTGATATTAAACTGATGATGGCCTTATATAATGCTTTTGGAAGTATTTCCTCCTCTTTTTTGTGGAGGAATCTTTAAGGAGGATGGGTATTAGGTCTTCTCTAAATGTTTGATAAAATTCAGCAGTGAAGCAATCTGGTACATGGGTTTTGTTCTTTGGCAGGTTTTTTTATTACCAAATTAATTTATGATTGGTAATTGGTCTGTCTAGATTTTTCTCTTTCTTCCTGGGTCAGTCCTGGAAAGATGAATTTTTCTAGAAAGTTGTCCATTTCTTCTAGGTTATTCAACTTGTTAGCATATAATTTTTCATAGTAGTCTCTAATAATTCTTTGTATTTCTGTGGTGTCCGTAGTGATTTTTCTGTTGTCACATTTGATTCTGTTTATGTATATAGACGCTATTTTTCTTTGTAAGTCTTGCTAGGGTCCATCTATTTTGTTAAGTTTCTCAAAGAAACAGATCCTGCTTTCATTGATTCTTTCTATTGTTTTATTCTTCTCAATTTCATTTATTTCTGTTCTTCTTTTTCTACTTTCATTAATTGTGAGTTTAGACAGTTCGTATGGGATTGTTCTTCTTTCCTGAGGTAAGCCTGTATTGCAATATATGTCCATCTTGGCAAGGCCTTTGCTATGTCTCACAAATTGTGTGGTGTGGTTCACAGTTGAGTGGCATGTGTTCTGCCATGAGAACAAAGACCTTTTGTGCTTTCCAGATTCTGTGCCCATCTCCATTCTCTGTGCCAGTCAACTGCTTGTAGGAAGCACCCTCTGGGTTTATCCCCTGAGCTGCCATGGGAAGGGCTGCCCTCGGGATAGCCTAGTTCCCTGGTGGGTGTCACAGGCAAATGGCACATGTTCTGCCATGAGGACAAAGCCCCTTTGTGCCTCCTGGACTCTGTGCCAGTCTCCGCTTTCTGTGCCAGTCAGCTGCACACTGGAAGCAGCCTCTGGGTCTTGTGTGTTTAGCCTATCTCCGGCAGAAGCCCCTCTTCTAAGCTCTGTGTTTGCTGTACATGTGGCTCCTCCCTGGCTGTTCCACAGCAATGGCAGGTCAGCTGGTTTGCTTGCATTGCTGGCGGTGGGGGAATGAATGGCAGGGTGCTTACCACTGTGAGGGGCTTCGGACCTGCATTGCCGCCCAGGGGTTTAGGTTGCCTAAAGTTCCTTAAAGTTCCCAGGCTGCTGGGTTGAGTGTGTCAGGATGATTTTGTCCACCTGGTAAACCCTTGTCCTTTCAGACTTTTAAAGCACCTGCTTTTCTTTTGTCCCAGGGTAGCTGGCTTTGGGAATCTGTTCGCAGTCTCAATCTCAGACCTTGATTTTCTGCTCCTGCAATATCCAGTGCACCATGCAATGTGTGTCTGTGCTCCCAGGAAGACCACCAGGTCTGGCTTCTAGCAGCCCGGTTTTTCCACTCCATCCCCACCCTGATTCCCTTCCTCCTGCTGCTGAGCTGGGGTGAGGATAGTGCTCACGTCCCTCTTGGTCACACCTTTGTATCATACCCTTTTCCGTGAGATGTTGGGCTCTCGCAGATATAGCCTGGCTTGTGGACTGTATCTTCCAATCACTCTTTTAGCCGTAGTTGTATTTGCTGTATTTTCAAAATATATACAGTTTGGGGAGGAGATTTCCACCTCCCTACTCACACCACCATCTTGAGAATCCAATGACTCTATGACTTTTTATTGGTGCATTCAGTCCATGTACATTAGTGTGATTATTGATAAGTATTTACTTATTGCCATTGTAGGCTTTAGAGTCGTGGTTCCCAAAGTTTCAAGGGTAGCTTCTTTACTATCTAACTGTGTGACTTAACTCACTTAGTGTGCTACTTCAAACATAATCTATATGGATTTTTTCTCCCTTTTTTCTTCCTCTGCCATGCTTTATATATTAGGTGCCATATTCTGTAGTCTGTGTATCCTTTGACTCACTCTGTGTGTAGTTGATTTGATTTTGTGTTTGCTTAGAATTAATTGTTCTACTTCATTTACTGTGGTTTTATTTTCTCTGGTGACAGCTATTTTGCCTTAGGAGCACTTCCATCTATAGTGGTGCATCCAAAATACACTATAGGAAAAGTTTGTGGTTGTAAATTACCTCCACTTTTGCTTATCTGGAAATTATTTAATCCTTGCTTCAAATTTAAATGATAATCTTTCTGGGTAGAGTATTCTTGGTTTGAGGCCCTTCTGCCTCATTGCATTAAATATATCATACCACTATCTTCTGGGCTGTACAGTTTCTTTTGGGAAGTCTGCTCATAGCCAGATGTGTTTTCCTTCGTATGTGATCTTTTTTCTCTCTGTGGCTGTTTTTAATATTCTATCCTTGTCTTTGATCTTTGTCATTTTATTTATTATATGTCTTGGTGTTGTCTTCCTTGGTTCCTTGTATTGGAAGATCTGTGCCCTTCCATGGTCTGAGAGACTATTTCCTTCCCCAGTTTGGGGAAGTTTTCAGCAATTACTACCTCAGAGTCTTTCTGTCCATATTTCTCTCTTCTTATTCTGGTTCCCCATAAAATGTGAATATTGTTTCCATTTGGATTGGTCGCATATTCTTAATATATTTTCATGTTTAGTGATCCTTTTTTCTCTCAGTGCCTCAGCTTCTTTGTATTCCTGTTTTCTAATTGTGTAATTTGTATTCCTTCATGCTGTTAATGTGGCATATCACATTGGAGAATAGTGTTATGCCCAGTTGGGATATTAATCCAGCTCTCTAGTAAAATTAAATGTTATGATACCTTTGGTTGAGCATTTACAGTTTTGAGAATATATCTTACAGAAGTAAAAATACCAATACAGAGATCATATATGATGATATGAAACTTCTAGGGGCAAAAATCGGGATAACCCTGATAGCTATGAATAAGGAAATGGTTGAATAAATTATGAAATGACCATAGTGTTGAATATTATGCAGCTATTAAAAAGAATGAGTTAAAGTTTTAAGTATGAACCTGAAAGAATAGCCATGTTCCTTTGTTAGGTAAGAAAAAGCAAGTTTCCTTATAATATATATAGTAAGATTCCATTTTCATGAGAAAGAAATATTTCAAAACCCTACAAATTTTTATAGATATATAGATATGTACATGGAATCAGATGTGGGAAGCAGAAGGACCAAACTGAATTACTGATTACATAAGATGGATGGAGGTTGGATGGGAAAATGATAACTGTTAATTGGTTCTTTATATAATTCTATGCTATTTGACTTATTAAAATTAGCATGTGTAATTTATAAAAAATGTAATTAAACAGTAGAGAAAATGGGAAGAAAATGGACTGGAGCAGGCATGAGGGAGAAGAAGAAGGCAGTTAGGAGGCACTGCAATGACACACAAAAGGAATGATAGAAGCTGAATTAGAATAGCACCAATGGAGATGGAAGTAGACAGATTTATTTAGTAAGTAGAAAAATTAGGTCTTGGATATTTGATTGAGGAGAGAAAAAGAGGCATCAAGAAAGCCACCCAGATTTCTGGCAAAGGTGCTATACTATTCACTGAGATAATGATCAGAGGAGAAAGATGTGTAGTTTTTGACAGGTTGAATATCAGGAACCTATTGGAAATTAAACAGGAAAAAACCTGTAAGTGATTGGAAATATGCATCTTACACTTAGGCAAAATAGGGTGGAAATGTAGATATAGAGATCATTAGCTATGTTAAAACGCTCTCAGTTATAACTGACAGATAGCTGCCCCAAACTGAAATAAGATTTTTTTAAAAAGAAGCAGGCATAGGATTTATTGGCTCTGTTAAATCTCTGATAAAGTTGGCTCATAACAAGGCTAAACCTTGGAACTCAAATGATGTCATCAAATCTTTATCAGTTCTGCTTTCCTTTGTACTGGCCTCATTTTTCAGGCAGGTTGTCCTTATAAGGTGGCAAAAATAGCTCCTAACAGCTCTAGGCTTATATTTTTTTTTTTAATTTGAATGAGAGCTTTTATTACATGTGTGGATATGTGTAATCACCAACACAATCAAGATACAGAGCATTCCATCACAAGGGTCCCTTGTCTTACCAGTTAGAGCCACAACCAACACCTTCATTCTCCCTGGCAACTACTAATCTATTCTTCATCTCTATGATTTTGTCACTTCAAGAATTTTTAATAAATGGGGTCATATAGTATTAAACCTTTTGAGACTGACTTTTTTTTTTTTGAGAGGGCATCTCATATTTATTGATCAAATGGTTGTTAACAACAATAAAATTCAGTATAGGGGGGTCAATGCTCAATGCACAATCATTGATCCATCTCAAGCCTAATTCTCATCAGTCTCCAATCTTCTGAAGCATAACGAACAAGTTCTTACATGGTGAACGAATTCTTACATAGTGAATAAATTCTTACATGGTGAACAGTACAAGGGCATTCATCACAGAAACTTTCGGTTTTGATCACGCATTATGACCTATAAACAATCAGGTCAAATATGAATATTCGTTTGATTTTTGTACTTGATTTATATGTTGATCCCACATTTCTCCCTCTATTATTATTATTATTATTATTTTTAATAAAATGCTGAAGTGGTAGGTAGATGCAAGATAAAGGTAGAAAACATAGTTTAGTGCTGTAAGAGGGCAAATGTAGATGATCAGATGATCAGGTGTGTGCCTATGGACTAAGTATTAATCCAGGCTAGACAAGGGCAGCAAGACATCCATGGATGCAGAAGATTTCTCTCAAAGCAGGGGGGATGAGGTTCTGAGCCTCACCTCTGTTGATCCCCAAATTCTCACCTGATGGCCCCCCTGCGACTGTGCCTGTCTTAGGTTGTTCCTCCCTTGAGGAATCTTACCCGTCTCTGGCAAACCAGTCATCTTCCGGGGCCATACAGGGAAATGTAAAGTTGGTAAGTGAGAGAGAAGCCATATTGTTTAAAAAGGTTAGCTTTTTACTTCTTTGCAGATTTATGCCCTGTGGCTTCTATGCCCAGCACTTGTCTCGAGGTATCTTTACCACCTGGAGGATTTATGATACTCAGTAAATTCAATATGAGGCACGAATTCTATTTAAGGGTTGTAATTAGGAAGGAAGAAGAAAAGCTATAGATGTAGCATATGGAAGGAAACATGGGAGGATTGATTATTTCTTTGACATATCTTCTTGTAGAGTACCTTAAGTATGTATAGGTTTTAAGCTACTAACTAATTTGCACACACATATTAACATAATAGGAATATGGTTACATAAACAAAGCAAATCTATAATTACCATCCATCTCCAGTGAAGCCAAGAAAACCATTTAGGCACCCTAGGCATTTGTGAAAATTTATCTATGATATGATGGATATTGTCCAATTGTACTTGAACAGTCTGAGAAAAATCAGACAAATTAAAGCAGCCCATTTCTGGGATGTGTTCACATCCCATATGTTCTTTTAACCATAGATAGTCTATAGTCATGAGATTTTGGAGTGCTACAACTTGCACCCCTCCCAACTCCTGGTTGAGTTCCAACAGTACAGATCCGGTCAAATTCGTTGTCTCACTGTATGCACATGCCAGCCTAGACATCTCCCTCCTCATTCCTATGGCAAGTCCAGGAGACGGTGGGCTGGATGCATCTAGGCTTATATTTTACCAATTTACCAACAAGGCAGAAAGTGTGCCTCATCCATCCATTGAATCCAAAAATAAAGATGTTATTGGCAACATTGGTGAGAGCATTTTTAGTGGAGTAATAGGTACAGAAGGGTTGAGAGGTAAGTCAGATGAGTAAGTAGAAAATCACAAATATAAATTAAAGGAAGGGAGAGACCAGCATAATTGCTAGAGATTTATTAACCACCTACTATATATAAGGCACTGTGTTATATTACCCCCAGGGATACAAGAGTGAGCAAGATAAGGTTCTTCAGTTCTGGAACCCCATGGTCTTCATAATAGAGAATATCTTATAAATTCCAGAAGTGATAAATACTGACTAAGTATAAGAATACAGTGGAAGCTTACAGGAGGGAGTGGAGAATGGCCAAATACTTTAAATATATCTCCAAGAAGTACACAATGGCTAGAACATATTAGACTAGACATGCATACATGAATAGATGAGGTTACATCTGGAGAATGAATAGGACTTTGATGAAGAAAAATAGAAGGTGCATTTCTCATAAAGGGAACAGCACATGCAAAAGCTAACCAATCCCCTAAATTTGTTGGTTCTGCTCTTGACTTAGGAAACCTGATACATAGCATGAGAAGCTTGGAGGAAGGACTGAGAGAAGCCAGAACCACTTGTCAGAGAAAATGTGACAAGAGCCCAGAACTATCTGAGGGACTTTCAAATGCCCACTCAGGCATTTGATAAATGGCATTGTAATCCCAAATTATCTTGACATCTTCCCACCCCACTTCTCTCTCTTCTACACTCCATATACTTGAGAAACAAATATTAGCAAGGCAAACACAATTCTTCCTTTACTAAATCTAAATCCAAGATATGAGTCATGTGTAATGATTCTTAACTTTGGTAGCAGCTCTGATTTCCCTGATCTTCTACTTAGTGATCTTTGGGACAAAGTAGCAAAGTACATTTAGACCCGCAAGGTAATTTAGAAACAATGATTGATCTTTCTTTCTTGTTTAAGAGTTAAAATTGAGTCTTAGAAGACATAGATCCTATGCCATTAGTATGTTGTGAAATGAAGAAAGAGATATTTCAGAAATAGTAAAGTACCGAGGATGTTTTGCTGTAGGTTTATGAATCTTGGCTGTGTTTTACCATTGCTTCCATCCCCTTTAAAGAACCTACTACTGTGGTGAATTAGGCCATTAGTTTAGGGTCTAGACTCACTGGGGTTCTATATACCCCAAGCCAGGGGTCTAACCAATCTATGCTGTTTGTGAAATGGTGTACTAGAAAGGTGGCTTTGTGCACATCTATTCCTCCCATACTCATGTGCCTGGCCTGTTGCCAGAATGTCATCTTTATAGATAAAATTCAGCACATCATTACCTTACATTGTACCAGAAGAGTAGGAAGAAGACTGACTTGGTAATTCACCATGTTTTGATCTTAACCTGATTAGAAATAGGATTTCATAAAAAGGAAATGGAAAAAGAATGTGTTTCTCATGATAGCTTTCTAGTATCATCTAAGAGGATGTTCACTTATTGTAAATACAGCAATTTGATTCTCTTCTCAAGTTTCAGATAACTAACTACATTGAAATGATCAAATTTAAAATAAGAAGTACATGCTTTCAAAAATGAAATTTTATTTATCAGGACACATATTTAAATCTCTTTTTTGATTAAAAGAAAAAAATCTTACATGCATCAGTCATAAAGAGGTTAGTTTGTGTAGTGCATTATCTTTAGAAGTTATCTCCAAAGCTCTTTAGAAACATAGGTTTACATTGTAACCTATTTTTAAAAGGGCATATTTGTGATACAAAAGTTTTATTTCAAAGGTTGTTTTCAAGGTTCAATTCAGCATTTTGAATCAAATCTCTTCTCCCCATTCCTAGTATAAAAGCTTTCAGAAACAAGGCCCAAATTTAGTACAGTAAAGCCCCCACTGCATGGATGAAATATACACACAAAAATGAAAAACTCAGTTGATATCAAAAAGCAGTTCTTCTGACATTTGTTTTCTGTCTCAGAAAACTTGGAGTAAGGAAAGAACATAAAATGTAAAGCCACAGAGACCTGTTTTGCAATTTATAATCAAAGAGACTCAATTCCAAATCCTAGCTTTACTACCTTTGCTTTATGGCCTTGTACAAGTCATGTAACCTCTCTAGACATAAGTTGTCTCATTATATAAAGACAATAATGATACTTCCTTTGATAAACTATTAGAAGGGTAAGAGATCATATAAAATGCCTAATTAAGTGCTGGCACATAACAGCTGTTCAATAATTCATATGTATTAGTATCAACAGTAAAATAAACTAGTACTAATCCATAACCTCCTCAGGTTTTGGGTAGAATAAATGAGAATGCTTTTTCTCAAACATAACAATTTCTTAACCACTTTTAAATTGAGAAAAGAAGCTACCCTGCTTATCTCACAGGATTGTGATGATCAAAAGAGATAATACATGCTAAATTAGAAAAATATAAAGTGCTCCTAAAGATGGAGTCTTTATTTTAAATTTGGCTTATCTTAGGAGTTTTCCTTTTCTTCTCCCACCAATGAATTAAGAATGAAATTATAAAACTGGATATCACAAACTATTACTATTGATCATTTAATTGTTACATCTGATTTTTCCATTTTGCAGAAATATATACAGAATGTGATTGTTGTAAATAAAATATAATTATCATGATATACCCTGATTATTCAGAGCTCTTTTATTTAGAAACCTCAAACATCCAGAACATAGCCTAAGACTCCAAAAGTAGGGAGGATGAAAATCCTGTGATCCAGGAATAAAATAGAATCCACCGAGACCTGTCACTCTATACCTTTAAGAAAGGAGTGGCACAAACCTCACTAAGCATCTTGGTTTAGTGTTGAATATAAAATAAAGGTTACTTACTGATGTAATGAGCTTAGCTGTCTGAAAATCAATTAGAATCAGAGAAGGGGTCTCCTAGATGTGAGAAGACAGATACCCTATGAAGGTATAGTTAGCTCAGTGACCAGAAAAAATATGGCACAGAAGGAAGGCAAGGTAGAAACCTTCTCCCCAAAACACATAAAACCCAGAAATACAGCAAATACACCTAAACCTGAAAGCTACCTGAAGACTACACAACAGACTGTCTACAACTGGAGAAGAACAGAAGACCTCACAGTAAAAGGTAAAGGGGCAAAGCTGACTGAGCAGGACCCAAGCCCTCGCTGTGCCCCAGCCCACAGGTGGGAGAAAGAGAAATTGAGTGGGAAGCAGGTAGGAGCCCAGGATCACTGAACATCTGGCCCTGGAGATCTGCTTCAGGAGCACAAGCCCACATTACATAGTGTTCTGGTGATCAGGAGAGTTGGACAACAAAGACAGGCAGAACACTTGGGGAGTCTGAGATCTTAGCCACTGGTGGAGAACATGCATGCTCCACCTATTCCCATGAGATAAAAGTAAAGCTGGTGGTTTGAAAGAAATCCCAGCATCAGGAGGGGTGCCAGAGGGTCAAGTATTGGATGGAGTACTCTTCTCAGGAGAAAAGGCAGCTAGACAATACCTCCCCAGCCTGCCCTCAGCATAACAGGTCAGGAACTCTCGGGAGCCCCAAATGTTCCATTCCCCTCTGACAACACAGCCCCAAGGTTCCTCCCTGTGCACATGGTGGATAGACAACCCAATTGGCCCAGAAGTAGTGTCATACTTTGCTGCTGGACAAGCTGAGGGAAAGCCTCCCAGCTTTCTTGGCTCCATTTCAGTCCAACTGGGGAGTTGCCTGCAAGAGCCACCCCAATAGCTCCTTCCTCCCTACAGGTATCAAAACCAGGTGTTGTGTGAAAAGTCTGAGCAGAGCCACACATAAGCCCACCCAAACCATTAACCCTACAGCTTGGACATTTCTGCCAGCCAGGCAGAGAATGGCCCTTCCCACAGCAACTTTCACAGAGACTTCACTGATTACAAAGGCATGACTGAGGCAAACTGCCCTAGAATCACCACTGCAAGCCAGACAGAAAGGTGGACCCAACTACTGCACACCAACATCTGGGACACCCACACTGGAAAGTAAAGAGTCTTGAGCTTCTGGACACTGCAGGGCACCTCCTGCATAAAGCTATTATTCCATAGGAAGAAACAAAGTAGGAAGAAAAGAAGCTTGAGAAAAGAAGAAACGCTGACAAAATGAGGCAGAAGGATATGTTCCAAACAAAACTATAAGCAAAACAGCAGAAAGAGGGCTGAATGAAACAGAAATCACCAATCTTCTTGATAAAGATTTCAAAGTGTAAGTCATAAACATGCTCATGGATCTACAGTAAAATATTCAAGATCTCAGGGAGGACATCAACAAAAAGATAGAAGACTAGCAAAAGAGCCACTCAGAGCTAAAGAAAGCAGTATCTGAAATGAAACATACAATGGAGGGATATGATAGTAGATTATAACAGGTTGAAGAAGATGTAAATGAAACCAAAATTAGACAACAGAAAAACAATGGAGCCAAAAAAAAACAGAGAAAGGTTCTCTAGAAATAAAAGAATAATAAGAGAGCTGTGTCACCCATCCAAATGGAATAATATTTGCATAATAGGGGTACCAGAAGAAGAAGAGAGAGACAAAAGGATAGAAAGTCTCTTTGAGGAAATAATTGTTGAAAATTTCCTGAATCTGGTGAAGGAAATAGACACTCAGTTCATGGAAGCACAGAGAGCCCTTAACAAAAGGAACCTCAGGAAGACAAGACTTAAAATAATTAAAGTGGCAAAGATCAAGGACAAGGAGAGAGTATTGAAAGCAGCCAAAGAGAGAGAAATGATTACTTATTTTAAAAATCCCACCAGGCTATCAGCAGACCTCTCAGCAGAAACTCTACAGGCCAGAAGGGAGTGGCATGACATATTTAATGTCTTGAAACAGAAGGACCACCAACCAAGAATACTTGACTCAGCAAGATTATCATTTAAATTTGAAGCAGGTAATAAACAATTTCCAGATAAACAAAACTTGAAGGAATTCATCACCATTCAGCAAGCCCTACAGGATATGCTAAAGGGACTGTCATTCCTAAGGCTAGGTAGCTTCACCAGTGAATATTAACCCACAGTAAAGGCAGTAAACTAATAAACCAAGTACGTTAATTATAACTTATTTTTCTACCAAGCAAGTAAGACCAAGCCAGTATGAAATTAAAAGAAGCAAAATCAACTACTCACAAAATCAGTCAAGGAATACACAAAAAGTGCAGATTTGACATCTAAAACATATATGGAGGAGGAAGAAGAAGAGAAAAAGTACCTATAGATTGTTTGAAATAGAGTAATCAGCAATATAATATAGAAAGTTATAAAGTAAGAAAGCTATTCGTGAACCTTAGGTAACAACAAAACTAAAACCTACAATAGATATACAAAAAAATAATGAAAAAAGAAGGAAGGAAGGGAGGGAGGGAGTAAATGAAGGAGGGAGGAAGGAAGGAAGAAAAGAAAGAAAGAAAAGGAAGGAAGGAAGGAAGGAAAGAAAGAAAGAAAGAAAGAAAGAAAGAAAGAAAGAAAGAAAGAAAGAAAGAAAGAAAGAAAGAAAGAAAGAAAGAAAGAAAGAAAGAAAGAAAGAAAGAAGAAGGGAAGGAAGGAAGGAAGAAGAAGGGAAGGAAGGAAGGAAGGAAGGAAGAAGAAGGGAAGGAAGAAAGGAAGGAAGGAAGGAAGGAAGGAAGAAAGAAAGGAAGCAAGGAAGGAAAAAATCCAATCACAATGCTAAAGAAATCCATCAAGTAACAAGAGAAGAGTATAAGAGAGGAAAAAAGGAACAGAGAGGAGATATAAAAACAACCAGAAAAGAATTAGTAAAATGGCAATAAGTACATATCTATAAATAATCACTTTCAATGTAAATGAACATAGAGGGGCAGAATCGATTTTAAAAAAACAAGACCCAACTATATGCTGCCCACAAGAGACTCATTTCATATCCAAAGAAATACACAGACTAAAAATGAAGGGATGGAAAAAGATATTTCATGCAAATAATACGGAGAAAAAATCAGGAGTAGCAGTGCGTATATCAGACAAAATAGATTTCAAAACAAAGTAAAAAGAGACAAAGAAGGATACCACATAATGCTAAAGGGGTCAGTCCAACAAGAGGATATAACCCTTATAAATATCTATGCACCCAATGTAGAAGCACTTAAATATGTGAAACAAATGCTAACAGAATTAAAATGGGAAATAGACTGCAACACATTAATTTTAGGAGAGTTTAATGCACCACTCACATCAATAGACAGATCAACCAGACAGTAAATAAATAAGAAAACAGAGGTACTGAACAATAGGCTTGATCAGATAACAGACATCTACAGAGCATTCCACCCAAAGTCAGAAGGATACACATTCTTCTCAAGTGTACATGGAACATTTTCCAGAATAGATCCCATACTAAGCCACAAAAAAAGCCTCAGCAAATCCAAAACAAGGGAAATTGTATCAAACAGATTCTCAGACCACAATGGTATTAAACTAGAAATAAAATCCATGAGGAAAAGAAAATTATACCCATAAACACATGGAGACTATACAACATACTTCTAAATAATCAGTGGAATAATCAATGACCAAATTAATAAACAAATCAAGCAATACATGGAGACAAACATAAACAACATGGCAAAACCTGTGGGATGCAGTGAAGGCAGTTCTAAGAAAAAAGTACATAGCAACACAGGCTTCCCTCAAAAAACAAGAACAATCCCAAATAGCGTAAACTCAGAATTAAAGAAACTAGGGGGAAAAAAAGCAAATGAAGGCCCAAGACAGTAAAAGGAGGGACATAATAAAGATGAAAGCAGAAATAAATAAAATTGAGAAGAATAAAACAGAAAAAAATCAATGAAACCAGGAGCTGGTTCTTAAGAAAATAGACAAAATAGATAAACTCCTGGCCATACTTATCAAGAAAAAAAGAGAGTGAACAAATGTAAATGGAATCAGAAACGAAGATGGAATAATCACAACATACACCACAGTAATACAAATTATTATTAGAGAATACTATGAAAAATTACATACCAATAAAATGGACAACCTAGAAAAAATGGACAGCTTTCTACAAAAATACCACCTTCCAAGACTGACCCAGGAAGAAACACAAAATCTGAACACACCAATTACGAGCAATAAAATTGAGTAGGTAATCAAAAAACTACCTAAGAAAAAATCTCCTAGTCCAGAAGGCATCACACCTGAATTTTATCAAACATTTATAGAAAAGCTAATACCCATTCTCCTTAAAGTACTCCAAACAGTAAAAGAGGAGGGAATACTTCCAAACTCATTCTATGATGCCAGCATCACTCCAATAACAAAACCAAAGATACCACAAAAAGAAAATTACAGAGTAATATCCCTGATGAACATAGATGCAAAAATCCTCCACAAAATATTAGCACACTGAATTCAAGAATACATCAAAAATATCATCTATCATGACCAAGTGGGATTTATTCCAGGGATGCAATGATGCTACAATATCAGAAAATCCAACATCATCCACCACATTAAAAAAAGGACAAAAACCACATAATCTTTTAAATAGATGCTGTAAAAGCATTTAACAAAATTCAACATCCATTCATGATAAAAACTCTAAACAAAATGAGTACAGAAGGCACATGCCTCAACATAATAAAGCCCGTATAATACAAACACACAGCCAACATCATACTGAACAGTGAAAAGCTGAAAGCTTTTCCTCTAAGACTGGGAACAAGACAAGGATGCACAATCTCACCACTTTTATTCATCATAGCACCAGAGGTCCTGGCCATGGCAATTACACAGCACAAAGAAATAAAAGGTATCCAAATTGGTAATGAAGAAGTTAAAGGTGTCACTGTCTGGAGATGACATGATATTATACATAGAAAACCCTAAAGACTTCACACACACACACACAAAAAAAAACATTAGAACTGCCAATATCCCTGATGAATGTACATGCAAAAATACTCAACAGAATATTACCAAACTATATTTAAAAATACATCAAGATGATCATACACCATGACCAAGTGGGATTCATCCCAGGGATGCAAGGATGGTACAACATTCGAAAATGCATCAACATCATCCACCACATCAACAAAAAGAAGGACAAAAACCACATGATCATCTCCATAGCTGCTGAAAAAGTATTCAACAAAATTCAACATCCATTCATGATAAAAACTCTCAGCAAAATGGGTATAGACGGCAAGTACCTCAACATAATAAAGACCACATATGATAAACCCAGAGGCAACATCAGACTTAACAGCAAGAAGCTGAAAGCTTTTCCTCTGAGATAGGGAACAAGACAGGGATGCCCACTCACCCAACTGTTATTTAACATAGTAGTGGAGGTCCTAGCCATGGCAATTAGACAAAACAAAGAAATACAAGGAATCCAGATTGGTAAAGAAGAAGTTAAACTGGCACTATTTGCAGATGACATGATATTGTACATAAAAAACCCTAAAGGCTCCACTCCACAACGACTAGAGCTAATATCGGAATTCAGCAAAGTTGCAGGATACAAAATTAACACACAGAAATCTGTGGCTTTCCTATACACTAACAATGAACTAATAGAAAGAGAAATCAGGAAAACAATTCCATTCACAATTGCATCAAAAAGAATAAAATACCTAGGAATAAACCTAACCAAGGAAGTGAAAGACCTACACCCTGAAAACTACAAGACACTCTTAAGAGAAATTAAAGGGGACACTAATAAATGGAAACTCATCCCATGCTCTTGGCTAGGAAGAATTAATATTATCAAAATAGCCATCGTGCCCAAAGCAATATACAGATTTGATGCAATCCCCATCAAATTACCAGAAACATTCTTCAACGAAGTGGAACAAATAGTTCAAAAATTCATATGGAAACACCAAAGATCCCAAATAGCCAAAGCAATCCTGAGAAAGAAGAATAAAGTAGGGGGTATCTCACTCCCCAACTTCAAGCTCTACTACAAAGCCATAGTAATCAAGACAATATGGTATTGGCACAAGAACAGAGTCACAGACCAGTGGAATACATTAGAGACTCCAGACATTAACCCAAACATACATGGTCCATTAATATTTGATAAAGGAGCCATGGACATACAATGGGGAAATGACAGTCTCTCCAACAGATGGTGCTGGCAGAACTGGACAGCTACATGTAAGAGAATGAAACTGGATCACTGTCTAACCCCATACACAAAAGTAAATTCAAAATGGATCAAAGACCTGAATGTAAGTTATGAAACCATAAAACTATTAGAAAAAAAACATAGGCAAAAATCTCCTGCATGTGAACATTAGCGACTTTTTCATGAACTCATCTCCCCGGGTAAGGAAAACAAAAGCTAAAATGAACAAGTGGGACTATATCAAGCTGAAAACCTTCTGTACAGCAAAGGACACCATAAACAGAACAAAAAGGTACCCTACAGTATGGGAGAATATTTTCGTAAATGACAGATCCGATAAAGGATTGACATCCAAAATATATAAAGACCCCATGCTCCTCAACAAACAAAAAACAAATAATCCAATTAAAAACTGGGCAGAGGAACTGAACAGTTGTCCAAAGAAGAAATCCAGATGGCCATCAGACACATGAAAATATGCTCCACATCACTAGATATCAGAGAAATGCAAATTTAAACCACAAGGAGATATCACCTCACACCAGTAAGGATGGTGATCATCCAAAAGACAAACAACAACACATGTTGGCGAGGTTGTGGAAAAGGGGGAACCCTCCTTCACTGCTGGTGGGAATGTATATTAGTTCAACCATTGTGGAAAGCAGTATGGAGGATCCTCAAAAAGCTAAAAATAGACTTACCATTTGACCCAGGAATTCCACTTCTAGGAATTTAAACTAAGGATGCAGCACTCCAGTTTGAAAAAGACAGATGCACCCCTATGTTTATTGCAGCACTATTTACAATAGCCAAGAAATGGAAGCAACCTAAGTGTTCATCAGTAGATGAATGGATAAAGAAGATGTGGTATATATACACAATGGAATATTATTCAGCCATAAGAAGAAAACAAATCCTACCATTTGCAACAACATGGATGGAGCTAGAGGGTATTATACTCAGTGAAATAAGCCAAGCGGAGAAAGACAAATACCAAATGATTTCACTCATCTGTGGAGTATAAGAAAAAAAGAAAAACTGAAGGAACAAAACAGCAGCAGAATCACAGAACCCAAGAATGGACTAACAGTTACCAAAGGGAAAGAGACTGGGGAGAATGGGAGGATAGGGAGGGATATGGGCAGGGAAGAAGAAAGAGGGCATTATGATTAGCATGTATAATGTGGGGGGTGGGGGAAAGGGGAGAGCTTTGCAACACAGAGAAGACAAGTAGTGATTCTACAACATCTTACTATGCTGATGGACACTGACTGTAATGGGGTTTTTTTGGGTGGACTTGGGATAGGGGAGAGCCTAGTAAACATAAATAAAAATAAATAAATAAATAAAATGAAGTAAAGCCAATTCTTTAACCTAAACAAAAAAATTAACACACAGAAATCTGTAGCTTTCCTACACACTAACAATGAACTAATAGAAAGCGAAATCAGGAAAACAATTCCATTCACAATTGCATCTAAAAGAATAAAATACCTAGGAATAAACCTAACCAAGGAAGTGAAAGACCTATACCCTGAAAACTACAAGACACTCTTAAGAGAAAGTAAAGAGGAAACCAGCAAATGGAAACTCATCCCATGCTCCTCGCTAGGAAGAATTAATGTCATCAAAATGGCCATCCTGCCCAAAGCAATGTACAGATTTGATGCAATCCCTACCAAATTACCAACAGCATTCTTCAATGAACTGGAACAAATAGTTCAAAAATTCATATGGAAAGGCCAAAGACCCCAAATAGCCAACGCAATCCTGAGAAGGAAGATTAAAGTGGGGGGGATCTCGCTCCACAACTTCAAGCTCTACTACAAAGCCACAGTAATCAAGACAATTTGGTACTGGCACAAGAACAGAGCCACAGACGAGTGGAACAGAATAGAGACTCCAGACATTAACCCAAACATATATGGCCAATTAATATTTGATAAAGAAGCCATAGACATACAATGAGGAATGACAGTCTCTTCAAGAGATGGTACTGGCAAAACTGAGCAGTTACCTGTAAGAGAATGAAACTGGATCACTGTCTAACCCCATACACAAAAGTAAATTCAAAATTGATCAAAGACCTGAATGTAAGTCATGAAACCATAAAACTCTTAGAAAAAAACATAGGCAAAAATCTCTTGGATGTGAACATTAGTGACTTTTTCATGAATATATCTTTCCGGGCAAGGAAAACAAAAGCAAAAATGAACAAGTGGGACTATATCAAGCTGAAAAGCTTCTGTGCAGCAAAGGACACCATCAATAGAACAAAAAGGTATCCTACAGTATGGGAGAATATATTTGTAAATGACAGATCCAATAAAGGGTTGACATCCAAAATATATAAAGAGCTCACGCTCCTCAACAAACAAAAAGCAAATAATCCAATTAAAAACTGGGCAGAGAAGCTGAACAGTTGTCCAAAGAAGAAATCCAGATGGCCAACAGGCACATGAAAAGATGCTCCACATTGCTAATCATCAGAGAATTGCAAATTAAAACAACAAGGAGATATCACCTCACACCACTAAGGATTGCCATCATCCAAAAGACAAATAGCAACAAATGTTGGTGGGGTTGTGGAGAAAGGGGAACCCTCTTACACTGCTTGTGGGAATGTAAACTAGTTCAACCATTGTGGAAAGCAGTATGGAGGTTCCTCAGAATGCTCAAAATAGAAATACCACTTGACCCAGGAATTCCACTTCTAGGAATTTATCCTAAGAATGCAGCACTCCAGTTTTAAAGAGACAGATGCACCCCTATGTTTTTCGCTGCACTATTTACAATAGCCAAGATATGGAAGCAACCTAAATGTCCATCAATAGATGAATGGATAAAGATGTGGTACATATACACAATGGAATTTACGCAGCCCTAAGAAAAAAAACAGATCCTACCATTCGCAACAATATTGATGGAGCTAGAGCGTATTATGCTCAGTGCAATAAGACAAGTGGAGGACACGTACCAAATGATTTCACTCATTTGTGGAGTATAAGAACAAAAGAAAAGTGTAGGTACTAAACAGCAGCAGAATCACAGAACCCAAGAATGGACTAATAGTTACCAAAGGGAAAGAGACTGGGGACGATGTGTTTGAAGGGAGGGGTAAAGGTGGGAAAAAAGAAAGAGGGCATTACGATTAGCATGTATAGTGTATGGGGCACACAGGGAGGGCTGCGCAGCACAGATAGGACAAGTAGTGATTTTACAGCATCTTACTACACAAATGGACAGTGACTGTGAAGGGGGACTTTTTGAAGGGGAGAACCTAGTAAACATAACGTTCTTTCTGTAATTGTAGATTAATGATACCAAAATAAAAATAATAAATAAATAAATAAATAAACATTAGAACTAATAACTGAATTCAGCAAAGTTGCAGGATATAAAATTAATGCACAAAAGTCTGTTCCATTCCTTTATACAACTAACAATTTAGCAGAAAAAGTAATCAGGAAAACAGCTCCATTTACAATTGCATCCAGAAGAGTAAAATAACTAGGAATGATCCTAACCAAGGAGGTGAAAAACCTTTGCTCTGAAAACTATATGACACTCATGAGAGAAATTAAAGAAGACACCAATAAATGGAAATCTATCCTCTGCTCATGGATAGGAAGAATTAATATTGTCAAAATGGCCATCCTGCCAAAGGAATTTAGAGATTCAGTGCAATCTTTTTCAAAATACAAACAACATTCTTCAGTCAACTAGAACAGATTGTTCTTAAATTTGTATGAAAGCACAGAAACACTGAATAGCCAAAGCAATCCATCCTGAGAAAGTAGAACAAAGCTGGGGAGATTACACTCCCTGACTTCAAGCTCTAATGCAAAGCCACAGTAATGAAATAACCTAGTACTTGCTCTAGAACAGACCCACAGATCAATGGAACAGAATACAGAGGCCAGATACAAACCCATGCATATATGGTCAATTAACATATGATATAGGAGCCATGGATACACAATGGAGAAAAGACAACCTCTTCAAGAACTGGTGTTGGCAAAACTGGACAGCTATATGTAAGAGAATTAAAATGAGTTTTGTCTAACTCCATACACAAAAGTAAACTTCAAATGGATCAAAGACTACAATATAAGTCATGAAATTGTGAGACTCTTAAGAGAAAACATAGGCAAAAATCTTGAGCAGCTTTTTCCTGGACATGTCTCCCTGAGCAAGGGAAACAAAATAAAAAATGTACAAGGTGGACTATATGAAACTAAAAAGCTTCTGTACAGCAAAGGTCACCATCAGCAGAACAAAAACACACCCTGCAGTATGGGAGAATATATTCATAAATGGCTCATCTGATAAGGGGTTTAATATCCAAAATACATAAAGAGCTCAGATGCCTCAACACCCAAAAATCAAATAACCAATTAAGAAATGGGCGAAGGGCCTGAACAGACACTTCTCCAGAAAAGAAAAACAAGTGGCCAACAGGTACTTGAAAAAGTATTCCATATCACTAATCAACGGGGAAGTGTAAATTAAAACCACAATATAATATCACCTCATACTGGTTAGAATGACCACTATCCAAATGATAAGAAACAACAAATGCTGGTGAGAATGCAGAGTAATGGGAACCCTCCTACACTGTTGGTGGGAATGTAATTTGGTGCAACAGCTGTGGAAAGCATTATGGAGGTTCCTAATAAACCTAAAAGGAGATGTACCATTTGACCCAACTCCACTCCTAGGAATTTACCTGAAGAAAACAAAATTTCTTATTTGAAAAGACATATAAATCCCTATGTTTATCACTGCACTGTTTGCAATAGCAAGGTATGGAAACCACCTAAGTGCCCATCAGCAGATGCATGGATAAAGAAGAGGTGGTACATATACACAATGGAATACTATTCAGCTATAAGAAGAAAGCAAATCCTACCATTTGCAACAACATGGATGGAGCTGCAGTGTATTATGCTCAGTGAAATAAGCCAGGGGGAGAAAGACAAATACGAAATGATTTCACTCATTTGTGGAGTACAAAAACAAAGCAAAACTGAAGAAACAAAATAGCAGTAAACTCACAGACACTGAGAAGGAGCTAGTGGTTACCAAAACGAGTGGCAGAAGGTGTGTGGGGAGGGAATCAGAAAGGCATTAAGGGGCACTATATTTAGCAAGCTAGGTTCCATGTCATGTAAGGGTCAAACAAAATGATATGCAGATTGAAATGCCATGTTAATTGTACATTGATGTATAAATGTGAAGTGTTACTTCCTATAAAAAGTTGAGTACAGAGAAAAATATGTTTTATAAGCGTTAATTTTGGGGATTTCAAAGAAAGGATATTACAAGGAAACCAAAGGCCTGATTTCACTTATTGTAACATTGCCCTGCCATTGCAACCATAGCAGCAAAATAAGTGGTCTTATCTTTTTCTCCAGATACTTCTGGTTACAGCCTCTTGCTTTTGCTAAATCAGTCCCCTTCCTAGACTGCCTTTTTACTTCCTCACTTCAAATCTTGATCTATCTTTCCAGGATCCAGCTCTAAAGCTCCATGGCCTTTAAGATGTTTTAATGAACTTCCATCCATATAGTTCATTTTCTTAATTTACATTCTTCCATGTCCATCCTTAACACACTTGCATTTTCTAGGTTTCTTTCATGTACTTCTCTTATCTTCCCAGCTAGATGATAAGCCACAGAGGTTAGGGATCACTTCTACTTTAGTGTGGCAACTAGCATAGGATGAGAAAACAGTCAAGTAGTTAATGAATGTTTGCAGATTGAAAGAAAATATGTCGCAGGCCTATGTTAAAGCATACCCCCCTTTTAACAGAAAAAGCCATGTTTGTAAGATCTTAAAGGATAGTGGGCAGTGCAGATGTCTGTGAAGCTGCAGGAGTTGTTTATAATTTCACATATTTACTAAGTCATTGAGAGATTGAAGGACGGAGTTGTTAGAAATATTTGTTCATGAGGGAGCAACCTGTGGGCCTTCTCCAGTTTTTTTCTTGTACCACAGTAATGATGCTGTCCACAAATGGCTTCTCTAAAGGGCAATTCTGTGTAATACATGTAATTCCATCCTCACATTTAAACACAAATGAAGAAATAAAAATTATGTTGTAATTTATCATCTCACCCTACATTCACAAAATGTTATTATTGCTCTGATTGCTATGGTATAGTGTGGCAGATCTTGACCTCATATCTGCATAATGCACAACTTGCATAAATTCACATGCAGGACTCCATTCCTGGGGTCCCTGGGGTTCTATGCATTTTTCTAGTATGGTGGCTATAACTAGGCACCTTTCCTGCTCACAAAAACCTATCAGAATGCAAATGAGAATGACACTATAATAGAAACGCCATGAAATCTATTCCAGTTTCTATTTAAGTAAATCATTAGTGACTTTCAGTACTCTGTTAGCAAGAAAGAATTTGAAGCACTCTTCAGTATCTCAATTGTGAATCAGTAGGGCAGTAAATCAGAATTTGGTTCCATGTTTAGGGACCTAGGTTCTAGTTGCATGTCTGCCACTAACTTTCTGTGAAACTAACCATGCTGTTAATCTCTCAGCTTCAGTTCTTATACACTGTCAATAATTGTAATACCAACTTAATTGGGTTGCTGTGGAGATTAAATATAGTGTGGTTTGAAAAGCACTTTTCAAAATGTAAAACCCTGGGCAAATCTGAATTCTATATCCCTTATCCACGTGTACACATCTCCTTTTCCTCATTTCTAGGCCCTTGGCCTTGGGCTGAACTACCTATTGCTCTGTCTCATTCCTAACGTTATATAAATCCCTCAGCCCCTCTTCCTTCACAATCATTCCTTTGTAGTTGATCCAGCTAACAGTTCCTGAAGCATGTTTTTCTATTAGAGCCAGCTATGCTAAGCCCTAACTCCTGGAGGTTATTCTTACTGTGCTCATAGTAATGGACTTTAATGTAGTCTAGGACTGAAGGAAAAAAACCTCATGTTAGAATATTCCTTCCCGACTCCCAGAGAATGCTTTCATATACACCAAAAGTTGAGGTCTTGCCCTGCCAGTACTTCCAGCATATATCTGCACATAGCCCAGTTCAGAAAAGCAACTTAGGGGATGCAGAGAGGAAAGGAAACCACCAAGACAAGGTAGGATCCACCAAAAGGATTGAGAGAAGATAGAACCCAAGTTCTCCAAATTTGTTGACACTGTCAAAATTTGTATGGGAACCTTCAGCAGTAGGTCCTAGCTATACCCATGCTACTGTTCAAGCTTTAACTCCAAATGCTACAGCCTAGTAAAGCAAAACAAGATTGGAAAACCAGGACCAACTACCACTCACAATGTTTCTTAAGTCTTTACGGGCAGCCCCATTCCTACCAGTTGCTTTTCCTGCTGATTCTGACCCATATTGGAACTCCCTCTGCCTGATCTCCATTGCTTTTCCCTCATCCACTACATAATTGTTTCACTTGGGTGAGAATTGTGAATTCCCAGATCTCTACCTAGAAGAAAGTCTTACATGTATACAATACCAGATTTGGACAAGAATATTTAGTAACAAAATCTTAACAATTCAAATGTACAGCAATTGGATAAATGGATGAAATATGATATGTTCATACAATGAAATGTTAAATAGCAGTCAAACCAATGAACTGCAACAACACTTAGTGGTATGGATGATCTTACCAATGTGATGTTAAGCTTATAAAAGGTAAGTCCACTATATTGAAATTGTCGCTAAAAACCTATATATGTTCTGGGTATATATATCTAAAGGAAAGAAAATTACTATCTCAAAGAGATATCTGCACCCCATGTTCACTGCAGCATTATTTACAAAAGCCAGGGCATGGAAATGACCTAAGTGTCCTTTGATGGATGAATAGATAAAGAAAATGTGGTACATATACACAATGGAATACTATTCAGTAATAAAATAGAAGGAAATCCTGTTATTTGTAATAATATGGATGAACCTTGAGGTTGTTATTGCTAACTGAAATAAGTCAGACAAAGACAAATATTTTGTGGTCCCTACTTATATGTGGAATCTAAGAAAACTGAGCTCATAGAAACAGAGACCAGATTGGTGATTGCCAGAGGCAGATGGTGGGGCATGGGGGATGGGTAAAGGTAGTCAAGAGGAAGAAGCTCCCGGGTATAAGACAAAGAAGTGTTGGAGATGTAAGATACAGCACAGTGACTTTGCAAGTTGCTAAGACAATACATCTTAAAAGTTCTCATCACAAGAAAAGAAATTTGTAACTGTGTGGTGATGGGTGTTAACAAAACTTATTATAGTAATCATTTCACTATATATGTATCAAATCATGCTGTACACCTTAAGCTAATACAATTATATGTCAATTATATCTCAATAAAACTGGAAATACATTAAAAGCCTCTACATGTATTAAATGCATTTAAGAAACAATTCAGTTTGGAATTGTAAACATGAAAAACCAGTAATTCCCAAAATATTAAATACAGCATAATCAACTTAAAGTTACAAACAACTAAGCTTTCTTAAACCTTCTCAGGAATACATATAAATGTGATATAACTGTATGGAAAGGAAATCAAGGGAATGATGAACACAGGATTCAGGATAAAGTTTACCTTGGGTGGGGGAGAGGTAGGGAGATGAGACTGAGAAGGAACCATATGACTGGATATAGGTGTTTACAGAGTCCTTCCTTTGTTTTCCGTGATTAGTTCCCAGGTGCTTATTGCATTGTTTTTAAAACTAACTAAGTAAAATGAGTTACACATTGACAGTGTGAATTAGGGTATGCTGTAACTGTAAAATACATACCAGATTTCAAAAAAGCAATGTTAAGTAATCTCATTAATTCATATTTGAATTGATTACATTTATAAATTATAAAATTTTGGATATGTTGAGTTACATAAAATGTAACACTAAAATTAATTTCACCTGACCATTTACTTTTAAAATATGCCTAATCAAAACCTTGAACTTGCATATGTGGCCCAAATTTGTGGCTTACTATATATTTCTATTGGACAGTTGTGCAATAAGAATTCTATAGCACTAGTCTTTGTATTTATAAAGAGCTGTTTTCAGACTTGAAACTAGTTAGTTTGTCTTTTTTAGGTTTAATAATTTATTTTATTTTTGGATTATGAAACAATTGAAAGTTTTAATGAATACTAAGTGATACATTCTCCTAAAACAAAGTTAAGCATTAGATGAATTTAATAACATAAGGAAAGTAACACTACAACCTCAGTTCCTTCTTCATAAAGCACTAATAATACCTAGACTATCTAGGTATATGTATTTTTAAAGTTTTAGTAACTCAGCATCAAAGTTGTCTCTTTCTTGGTTTTTCTGACACCAGAGAATGAATGGAAGGTCATACTTTGATGTTTGTGCCAAGCAGAGAGCTAAAGCAGTAATTCACACCTCTGAAGTTACAATACTCTTGTTAGATGAATTTTGGATTTCTTTCCCTGACCAAGACCCTTTCTCCTCCCCAAAGGAAATGCTTTTTGGCATATATCTACACTAAAAGCTAAAGTAAACTGAAATTCATTTTGGGAATTAATTAAATTCTACAATTTCCTAATACCCCTGGAAAAAATCACCGACCCAATGGGATATTGTAAAACCAGAACTAAGAATCCTTGTTTCAGTGTATTGATTGCCAACAAAGTACCTGATCATTTCTCCCAGTGGGTATGAAGCAGGCTTCTGATGGGAATGTAATGATCTGTAGAAAGCAAGATGCATCCATTTCTCTTCAGTCATAGGTTTCTCTCTATTCTTTGGAATCAGTTTAATGGAGGTATCTGTAAAGGGAAAAAGGAATCCTAAGGTCAGATTTGGATTATGTGCTACATTTTGAAAATATTCATTCCAAATTGCCTGAGACCTTATATAAAAATCATTAGTAGAGGGAGGAAACAATATGGCAGCATGAATAGGGCAGCGGAAATCTCCCAAAACTATATATATTTTTGAAAATACAAGAAATACAACTATGCCTATCAGAGAGACCAGAAGATACAGTACAACAGCCAGGCTACATCTACATCTGCAAGAACTCAGCATCTCACAAAGAGGGTAAGATACAAGCCATGACCCAGTGGGATTTGGGCGCTCCCCCCACCCCAGCTCACCAGTGGGAGGAAAGGAGTCAGAGCGGGGAGGGATTGAAATCCCAGGACTGCTAAATAACCAGCCCTAGTAATCCGTACCAGGAGCACAGACACACATTGCATGGTGTGCTGGATATTAGGGAAAAGGAAAAGTAAAATCTGTGAGCAGGTCCCCACACACATGTCCCTGGAACAAAAGAAAAACAAGTGCTTCTTGAAAGTCTTAAAGGGACAGGAGCTTCACGGCTGGATGCAAGAGTCCTGGCACACTCAGGCCACCAGGTGGGAATCCCGGGGAACTATAGGTGTCCTAACTCCCTGGGAGGCAACACAGCTCTGAAGCCCCTCAGGGTGACAAACAGCCTGCCATTAATTCCCCCTCTGGCACAGCCCCCACCATACAGCTGGAGAGAAGCCACACCCACAGTAGCCACCCAGAGTCTCCTCCCTGCTTGCAGCCGCCTGGGCCAGAACCAGAAGCCGCCACTGGCATGCAGGTCCCCGGCGCAGGGAGAGGAAACTGGGACAAAGAGAGGAGGGGCACTGTTCTGATAGAAAAGCACACCCGGTGCACATGCCACTCCCTGCAGGCCTCTGGGCTGCCCTAAAGGCTGCCTGCCCACCACAACTCAGGAAATTAACCCTGAGCCTGCTCTTGGTGTGCGGGTAACAGGTGCACACAGCAGAGAAGGGCAAGGTGACCATCAAGCAGAAAGGGACTTTGTTCTCTCACCTAACATATGTGCTACCTGCCAACAACCTCTATCACCATGAAAAGGCAGAAAAATTTGCTGCAGTCAGACTTACCCAGACAACACTGAGAAGGGGTCTGGGGGGACAGATATAATCAATATTCCTGGAAAACAATTCAAAATAAAGGTCATAACCATGCTGATGGACCTACAGAGAAATATGCAAGACCTAAAGGATAAAGTTGGGAGGGAGAATACAAAAATTAAACAATCCCTGAAAGGATATAAGGGCAGACTGGATGAGGTGCAAGAGGCTGTTAATGGAATAGAAATCAGAGAACAGGAATACAGAGAAGCTCAGGCAGAGACAGATGAAAAGATCTCCAGGAATGAATGAATATTAAGAGAACTGTGTAACCAATCGAAATGGAACACTATTCGCATTAAAGGGGTACCAGAAGAAGAAGAGAGAAAAAGGGATGGAAAGTGTCTTTAAAGAAATAATTGCTGAAAACTCCCCCAAACTGAGGGAGGAAATAGTCTCTCAGAGCATGGAAATCCACAGATCTCCCAACACAAGGGACCCAAGGAGGACAACACTAAGACATAATAATTAAAATGGCAAAGATCAAAGACAAGGAAAGAGTATTAAAGGCAGCCAGAGAGAGAAAAAAGGTCAACTACAAAGGAAAACCCATCAGACTATCATCAGACTTCTTAGCAGAAACCTTACAGGCCAGAAGAGAATGGTATGATATCTTTAATGCAACGAAACAGAAGGGCCTTGAACCAAGAATACTGTATCCAGCACGATTATCATTTAAATATGAAGGAGGGATTAAACAATTCCCAGACAAGCAAAAGTTGAGGGAATTTGCCTCCCACAAACCACCTCTACAGGATATTTTAAAGGGACTGGTCAGAATGGAAGCAGTCCTAAGGCTAAATAGATGTCAACAGATAAAACAAAAACACACCAAAGATAGCAGACCAACCAAATACTAAATAAAGGCAAAAAATAAAATCAACTGTGCACAAAAGCAATCAAAGGAAACACAAAAGAGTACAGATTAAAGCAACTAACATATAAAGAATGGAGGAGGAGTAATAAGAAGGGAGAGAAATAAAGAATCATCAGATTGTGTTTGCAATAGCTTAATAAGTGAGTTAAGTTAGATGATAAGATAGTAAAGAAGCTACCCTTGAACCTTTGGTAATCATGAATCTAAAGCCTGAAATGGCAAAAAGTACATATTTTTCAATAATTACCTTAAATGTAAATGGACTGAATGCAGCAATCAAAAGACACAGAGTAATAGAATGGATAAAAAGCAAGACCCATCTATATGCTGCTTACAAGAGACTCGCCTCAAACTCAGACACACAAAGAATAAAAGTCTAGGGGTGGAAAAAGATATTTTATTCAAACAATAGCAAGAAAAAAGCAGCTGTTGCAGTACTTGTATCAGACAAAATAGACTTCAGATGAAAGAAAGTAAGAAGAGATAAAGGACATTATATAATGATAAAAGGGTCTGACCAACAAGAGGATATAACCATTATAAATATATATGCACCTAATACAGGAACACCAACATATGTGAAACAAATACTAACAGAATTAAAAGAGGAAATAGAATGCAATGCATTTGTTCCAGGAGACAAGCACACCAATCACTTTAAAGGAGTGATCAACCAACAGAAAATAAGTAAGGACACAGAGGTACTGAACAACACACTAGAACAGATGGACCTAACACACATCTACAGAACTCTACACCCAAAAGCAGCAGGATACACATCCTTCTCAAGTGCACACGGAACATTTTCCAGAATAGACCATATACTAAGCCACAAAAAGAGCCTCAGTAAATTCAAGAAGATTGAAATTCTACCTACCAACTTCTCAGAAAACAAGGGTATAAAATGAGAAATAAATTGTACACAGGAAAACAAAAAGGGTAACGAACACATGGAGGCTTAATGACATGTTCCTAAATTATCAATGGAACAATGACAAAATTAAACAGAGATCAAGAAATATATGGAGAGAAATAACAACAGCAGCACAAAGTTACAACTTTTGTGGGACATAGTGAAGGCAGTTCTAAGAGGAAAGTATATAGCAGTCCACACCTATTTAAAGAAGAAAGAACAATCCCAAATGAATAGTCTAAAATCACAGTTATCATGATTGGAAAATGAAACAAATGAGGCCCAAAGTCAGCAGAAGGAAGGACACAATAAAGACCACTGAAGAAATACATAAAATTGAGAAGAGTAAAACAATAGAAAAAAATCAATGAAACTAAGAGCTGGTACTTTGAGAAAATAAACAAAAGAGATAAGCCCCTAGCCAGACTTATTAAGAGAAAAAGAAAATCTACACACAAGACAGAATCAGAAATGAGAAAGGAAAAATCATGACAGACCCCACAGAAATATAAAGAATTATTAGAGAATGCTATGATAATTTATATGATAACAACCTGGAAAACTGAGGAGAAATGGGCAACTTACTAGAAAAAATACAACCTTCCAAGACTGACCAAGAAAGAAACAGAAAATGTAAACAAACCAATTACCAGCAAAAAATTGAATCAGTAATCAAACTACTACCCAAGAACAAAACAGCTGGGCCAAATGGATTCACCACTGAATTTTATGAGTCATATAGAGAAGATATAATATCCATTCTACTTAAAGTTTTCCAAAAAGTGGAAGAGGAGGGAATACTTCCAAACACATTCCATTAAGCCAGCATCACTCTAATACCAAAACCAGGCAAAGACCCCACCAAAAAAAAAATTAGAGACCAATATCCCTGATGAACATAGACGCAAAAATACTCAACAAAATATTAGCAAACTGAATTAAAAAATACATCAAGAAGGTCATACACCATGATCAAGTGGGGTTCATCTCAGGGATGCACGGATGGTACAACATTCGAAAATCCATCAACATCATCCACCACATCAACAAAAAGAAGAACAAAAAGCATATGATCATCTGCATAGATGCTGAAAATGCACTTGGTAAAATTCAACATCCATTCATGATAAAAACTCTCATCAAAATGGGTATAGAGGACAAGTACATCAACATAATAAAGGCCATATATGACAAACCCACAGCCAACATCATACTTAACGAGAAGCTGAAAGCTTTTCCTCTGAGATCGGGAACAAGACAGGGGAGCCCACTCTCCCCACTGTTACTCAACACAGTACTGGAGGTCCTGGCCATGGCAATCAGACAAAACAAAGAAATACAAGGCATCCAGACTGGTAAAGAAGAAGTCAAACTGTCATTATTTGCAGATGACATGATATTGTACATAAAAATCCCTAAAGACTCCACTACAAAACTACTAGAAAAAATATCTGAATTTAGCAAAGTTGCAGGATACAAAATTAACATGCAGAAATCTGTTCATTTACTATACACTAACAATGAACTAGCAAAAAGTGAAATAAGGAAAACAATTCCATTCACAATTACATCAAAAAGAATAAAGTACCTAGAAATAAACCTAACCAATGAAGTGAAAGTCCTATAGACTGAAAACTACAATACACTCTTAAGAGAAATAAAAGAGGACACTAACAAATGGAAACTCATCCCATGCTCTTGGCTAGGAAGAATTAATACTGTCAAAATGGTCATCCTTCTTAAAGCAATCTACAGATTCAATGCAATCCCTAACAAAATACCAACAGCATTCTTCACCAAACTGGGAAAAAATAGCTTTGAAATTCATGTGGAACCACAAAAGACCCCAAATAGCCAAAGCAATCCTGAGAAGGAAGAAAAAGATAGGGGATATCTCGCTTCCCAACTTCAAGCTCTACTACAAAGCCACAGTCCTCAAGGAAATTTGTTAATGGCACATGAACAGAGTCGTAGACCAGTAGAACAGAATAGAGGTCCAAATATTAACCTAAACATATATCGTCAATTAATATACAATAACAGAGCAATGGACACACAGTGGGGAAATGACATCCTCTTCAACAGCTGGTGTTGGCAAAACTGGACAGCTACATGTAAGAGAAAAGTTGGATCATTGTCTAACCCCATACACAAATGTAAATTCTAAATGGATCAAACACCTGAATGTAAGTTATGAAACCATAAAACTCTTACAAAAAAACATAGGCAAAAATCTCTTGGACATAAACATGAGCAACTTCTTCATGAACATATTTCCCAGAGCAAAGGAAACTAAAGCAGAAATGAACAAGTGTGACTGTGTCAAGCTGTAAAGCTTCTATACAGCAAATGACACCATCAATAGAACAAAAAGGAATCCTACAGTATTGGAGAATATATTCATATATGACAAATTTTATAAGGGGTTGACATCCAAAATATATAAAAAGGTCATTCACCTCAACAAACAAAAGGCAAATAATCCAATAAATAATTGGTCAAAGGAACTGAACAATTATCCAAAGAAGAAAATCAAATAGCCAACAGACACATGAAAATATGCTTCACATCGCTAGTCATCAGAGAAATGCAAATTAAAGTCACAATGAGATATCACCTCAAACCAGTAAGGATCACCACCATCCAAAAGACAAAGAACAACAAATGTTCGCAAGGTTGTGGCAAAAGGGGAACCCTCCTACACTGCTGGAGGGAGTGTACATTAGTTCAACCATTATGGAAAGCAGTATGGAGGTTCCTCAAAAAGCTCAAAATAGAAATACCATTTGACCGTAAGAATGCAGCAGCCCAGGTTGAGAAACATACATGCACCCCTAAGTTTATTTCACCACTATTTACAATAGCTAAAAAATGGAAGAGGCCTAAGTGTCCATCAGTAGATGAATGGATAAAGAAGGTGTGGTACATATACACAATGGAATATTATGCAGCCATAAAAAGAAAACATACTACCATTTGCAACAACATGGATGGAGCTAGAGGGTATTATGCTCAGTGAAATAAGCCAGGTAGAGAAAGACAAGTATCAAATGATTTCACTCATACGTGGAGTAGAAGAACAAAGGAAAACTGAAGAAGCAAAACAGCAGCAGACTCACAGAACCCATGAATGGACTAACAGTTACCAAAGGGAAAGGGGCTGGGGAGGATGGGTGGGAAGGAAAGCATAAGGGGTTGGGGAAAAGAAAGGGGGCATTATAATTAGCATGTATAATGTGGGTGGGTACAGGGAGGGCTGTACAACCC
The DNA here is from genome assembly GCF_040802235.1 of Manis javanica. NCBI lineage: Eukaryota > Metazoa > Chordata > Mammalia > Pholidota > Manidae > Manis > Manis javanica. The sequence goes on from NC_133174.1 coordinate 57,417,517, forward strand.
AGAAAAGACAAGTAGTATCTATAGAATCTTCCTACCCTGATATACAGAGACTGTAATGGGGTATGTGCTGGTGACTCAATGATGTGGGGAATCTAGTAAATATAAGGTTCCTCATGTAATTGTAGATTATTGATACTAAAATAAAAGAAAATCATTAGTAAAGGAATATCTTTTTTTACAAGATTGGGCTAAATGCCATAGAGATGGCAGAAGCTGGTTTCTTTGTTCACATTATTGATTGATAATGTTAAGTCTGGATGCATTTCTAGGAGGAAATACAACAATTTTACATTTCTCCTTGTCCATTCAATGAAGTGCATTCATTCAACATCATATTCTTAAAAAACATAACAATAATTTCTTTTGGTATCATTAATCTAAAATTATATGATTAACATTATGTTTACTAGACTTCCCCCAATCACGAAGTCCCCCACACACAAACCCCATTACAGTCACTGTCCATCAGTGTAATAACATGCTGTAGAATCACTACTTGTCTTCTCGATGGTGCACAGCCCTTCTGGTGCACCCACACACATTATACATCCTAATCGTAATGCCCCCTTTCTTCCCCACCACCTTATCCCACCCATCCTCCACAGTCCCTTTCCCTTTGGTAATTCTTAGTCTATTGCTGTGTTTTGTTCCTTCAGGATTTTATTTGTTCTCATACTCCAAATATGAGTGAAATCATTTGATACTTGTCTTTCTCCTCTTGTCTTATTTCACTGAGCATAATACCCTCTAGCTCCATCCATGTTGTTACAAATGGTAGGGTCTGTCTTCTTATGGCTGAGTAATATTCCATTGTGTATATGTACCACATCTTCTTAATACATTCATCTAAGGATGGACACTTAGGTTGCTTCCATTTCTTGCCTCTTGTATATAGTCCTGCGATAAACATACAGGTACATCTGTCTTTTTTAAACTGGGCTGTTGCATTCTTAGGGTAAATTCCTAGAAGTGGAATTCCTGGGTCAAATGGTGTTTGTATTTTTAGCTTTGCAAGGAACCTACATACTGCTTTCAACAATGGTTGAACTAGTTTACATTCCCAACAGCAGTGTAGGAGGGTTCCCTTTTTCAACAATCTCACCACAATTTATTCTTTTTTGTCTTTTGGATGGTGGTGATCATTCATGGTGTGAGGTGATATCTCATTGTGGTTTTAATTTGCATTTCTCTGATGACTAGTGATGTGGAGGATCTTTTCATGTGTCTGCTAGCCATCTGATGTTCTTCTGTGGAGAAGTGTCTGTTCAGCTCCTCTGCCCATTTTTTAATTGGATTATTTGCTTTTAGTTTGTTGAGGTCCAGGAGATCTTTATATATTTTGGATGTCAAACCTTTATCTGATCTGTCACTTATGAATATATTCTTCCATACTGCAGGATGCCTTTTTGTTCTATTGATGGTGTCCTTTGCTGTGCAGAAGCTTTTCAGCTTGATATAGCACCACTTGTTCATTTTTGCTTTCATTTCCTTTGCCCGGGGAGATATGTTCATGAAGAAGTCACTCATGTTTATGTCCAAGAGATTTTTGTCTATGTTTTTTTCTAAGAATTTTATGGTTTCATGACTTCCATTCAGTTCTTTAATCCATTTCATATTTACTTTTGTGTATAGGGTTTGAGAGTGATCCAGTTCCATTCTCTTACATGTAGCTGTCTAGTTTTGCCAACACAAGCAGTTGAAGACACTGTCATTTCCCCATTGTATGTCCATGGCTCCTTTATAATATATTAATTGACCATATACGTTTGGGTTGATATCTGGACTCTCTATTCTCTTACACTGGTCTGTGGCTCTGTTCTTGCACAAGTACCAAATTCGCTTGATTACTGTGGCTTTGTAGTAGAGCTTGAAGTTGGGAAGTGACATACCTTCTACTTTATTCTTCCTTCTCAGGATTGCTTTGGCTATTTGGGGACTTTTGTGGTTCCATATGAATTTTACAACTATTTGTTCCAGTTCATTGAAGAATGTTGTTGTTATTTTTATAGGCATTGCATTGAGTGTAGATTGCTTTAGGCAGGATGCCTATTTAGACGATATTAACTCTTCCTAGCCAAGAGCTTGCAATGAATTTCCATTTGTTAGTGTCCTGTTTAATTTCTCTTAACAGCATCTTGACGTTTCAGGGTACAGGTCTTTCACTTCCTTGGTTAGATTTATTCCTAGGTATTTTATTCTTTTTGATGCAATTGGGAATAGAAGTGTTTTCCTGATTTCTCTTTCTGCTAGGTCATCATTAGTGTATAGGAAAGCAACAGATTTCTACTTATTAATTTAGTATCTTGCAACTTTGCTCAATTCAGATATTTGTTCTAGTAGATTTGTAATTGAGTCTTTAGGGTTTTTTATGTACAATATCATGCCATCTGTAAATAGTGACAGTTTGACTTCTTCTTTATCAGTCTGGATGCCTTGTAGTTCTTTATTTTGTCTGATTGCTGTGGCAAGAACCTCCATTACTATGTTGAATAACAGTGGGGAGAGTAGGCATCCCTGTTTTGTTCCCAATCTCAGAGGAAAAGCTTTCAGCCTCTTGCTGTTCAGTATGATGTTAGCCATGGGTTTATAATACATGGCCTTTATTATGTTGAGGTATTTCCCTGCATACACATTTTGTTGAGAGGTCTTTTCATGAATGGGTGTTGAATTATGTGAAGTGGTTTTCCCACATCTAGAAATGATCATATGGTTTCTGTTCTTCTTTTTGTTGATGTGGTGTATGATGTTGATGGATTTTCAAATGTTGTACCATCCATGCATCCCTTAGATGAATCCCACTTGATCATGGTGTATTAACCTCTTGATGTATTTTTTTGTGATCATTAATCTAAAATTACATGAAGAACATTATGTTTACTAGGCTCTCCCCTTCACCAAGTCCCCCCAAAAAAACCGCATTATAGTCACTGTCCATCAGAGTAGTAAGACGTTGTAGAATCACTACTTGTCTTCTCTGTGTTGCAAAGCCCTCCCATTTCCCCAAACCCCCACATTATACATACTAATCATAATACCCGCTTTCTTCTTCCCTGCCCATGTCCCTCCCTATCCTCCCATTCTCCCCAGTCTCTTTCCCTTTGGTAACTATTAGTCCCTTCTTGGGTTCTGTGATTCTGCTTCTCTTTTGTTCCTTCAGTTTTTCTTTGTTCTTATACTCCACAGATGAGTGAAATCATTTGATATTTGTCTTTCTCTGCTTGGCTTATTTCACTGAGTATAATACCCTCTAGCTCCATCCATGTTGTTGCAAATGGTAGGATTTGTTTTCTCCTTATAGCTGAATAATAGTCCATTGTGTATATGTACCACATCTTCTTTATCCATTCATCTACTGATGGACACTTAGGTTGCTTCCAATTCTTGGCTATTGTAAATAGTGCTGCGATATACATAGGGGTGCATCTGTCTTTTTCAAACTGGAGTGCTGCATTCTTAGGGTAAATTCCTAGGAGTGGAATTCCTGAGTCAAATGGTAAGTCCATTTTGAGCATTTTGAGGAACCTCCATGCTGCTTTCCCCAATGGTTGAACTAATTTACATTCCCACCAGCAGTATAGGATGTTTCCCCTTTCTCCACAACCTTACCAACATAAGTTGTTGTTTGTATTTTGGATTGTAGTCATCCTTACTGGTGTTAGATGATATCTCATTGTGGTTTTAATTTGCATTTCTCTGATAACTAGAAATGTGGAACATCTTTTCATATGTCTGTTGGCCATCTGAATTTCTTCCTTGGAGAACTGTGTGTTCAGCTACTCTGCCCATTTTTTAATCGGATTATTTGCTTTTCGTTTGTTGAGGTGCATGAGCTCTTAATATATTTTGGATGTCAAGCCTTTATCACATCTGTCATTCACGAATATATTCTCCCATACTGTAGGGTAACTTTTTGTTCTATTGATGGTCTCCTTTGCTGTACAGAAGCTTTTCAGCTTGATGTAGTCCCAGTTGTTCATTTTTGCTTTTGTTTCCCTTGCCCAGGGAGATATGTTCATGAAGAAGTCACTAATGTTTATGTCCAGGAGATTTTTGCCTATGTTTTTTTCTAAGAGGTTTATGGTTTCATGACTTACATTCATGTCTTTAATCCATTTTGTATTTACTTTTGTGTATTGGGTTAGACAGTGATCCAGTTTCATTCTCTTACATGTAGCTGTCCAGTTTTGCCATCACCATCTGTTGAAGAGACTGTCATTTCCCCATTGTATGTCCACGGCTCCTGTATCATATATTAATTGACGATATATGTTTGGGTTAATGTCTCGAGTCTGTAATCTGTTCCACTGGTCTGTGGCTCTGTTATCATGCCAGTACCAAAGTGTCTTGATTCCTATGGCTTTGTAGTGGAGCTTGAAGTTGGGGAGTGAGGTCCCCCCCACTTTATTCTTCTTTCTCAGGATTGCTTTGGCTATTCGGGGTCTTTGGTGTTTCCATATGAATTTTTGAACTATTTGTTCCAGTTCATTGAAGAATGTTGTTGGTAATTTGATAGGGATTGCATCATCTGTATATTGCTTTGGGCAAGATGGCCATTTTGGCAATATTAATTCTTCCTAGCCAAGAGCATGGGGTGACTTTCCATTTGTTAGTTTCCTCTTTAATTTCTCTTAAGAGTGTCTTATAGTTTTCAAGGTATAGGTCTTTCTCTTCTTTGGTTAAGTTTATTCCCAGGTATTTTATTCTTTTTGATGAATTGTGAATGGAATTGTTTTCCTGATTTCTCTTTCTGTTGTTTCATTGTAATGTGTAGGAAAGCCACAGATTTCTGTTTGTTCATTTTGTATCCTGCAACTTTGCTGTATTCTGATATTAGTTCCAGTGTTTTGGAGTGGAGTCTTTAGAGTTTTTTATGTACAATATCATGTCATCTGCAAATAGTGACAGTTTAACTTCTTCTTTACCAATCTGGATTCCTTGTATTTCTTTGTTTTGTCTAATTGCCATGGCTAGGACCTCCAGTACTACGTTGAATAACAGTGGGGAGAGTGGGCATCCCTGTCTTGTTCCCGATCTCAGAGGAAAAGCTTTCGGCTTCTCGCTGTTCATTTTGATGTTCTCTGTGGGTTTACCATATATGGCCTTTATTATGTTGAAGTACTTGCCCTCTACACCCATTTTTCTGAGAGTTTTTATCATGTATGGATGTTGAATTTTTTCGAATGCTTTTTCAGCATCTATGGAGATGATCATGTGCTTTTTGTCCTTCTTTTTGTTTATGTGTTGGATTATGTTGATGGATTTTCGAATGTACCATCCTTGCATCCCTGGGATGAATCCCAGTTTTTTGTAGTGTATGATCTTTTTGATATGTTTTTGAATTTGGTTTGCTAATATTTTGTTGACTGTTTTTGCATTTACATTCATCAGGTTATTGTTCTGTAATTTTCTTTTTTGATGGGGTCTTGTCCTAGTTTTGGTATTAGGGTGATTTTGGCTTCATAGAATGAGTTGAGGAGTGTTACCTCCTCTTCTGTCTTTTGGAAAACTTTAAGGTGAGTGGGTATTATGTCCTCTCTATATGTTTGATAATAATCAGCAGTGAATCCATCTGGCCCAGGGCTTTTGTTCTTGGTTAGTTTTTGTTTACCAATTCAATTTCTTTGCTATTATTTGGTCTGTTTAGATCTTGTTTCTTCCGTGTTCAGTCTTGGAAGGGTGTATTTTTCTATGAAATTTTCCATTTCTTCTAGGTTTTCCAGGTTGTTAGCATATACATTCTCATAGTATTCTCTAAAATAATTATTTTTATTTATGTGGGATCTGTCTTGATTTTTCCTTTCTCATTTGTGATTCTGTTGATGTGTGTAGATTTTCTTTTTCTCTTAATAACTCTGGCTAGGAACTTATCTATTTTTTTTTATTTTCTGAAAGTATCAGCTCTTGGTTTCATTGATTTTTTTCTATTGTTGTATTCTCAATTTTATTTATTTCTTCTCTGATCTTTATTGTGTCCATCCTTCTCCTGACTTTGGGCCTCATTTTTTCTTTTTCCAGTTTCAGTAATTGTGAGTTCAGACTATTCATTTAAGATTGTTCTTCCTTCTTTAAATAGGCCTGGATTGCTATATACTTTACTCTTAGAACTGCCGTCGCTGCATCCCACAGAAGTTGGAGCTTTATGCTGTCATTGTCATTTGTCTCCATATATTTCTTTATCTCTGTTTTAATTAGGTCATTGATCCATTGATTATTTAGAAGCATATTGTTAAGCCTCAGTGTGTTTGTGAGCCTTTTTTTTCTGTACAATTTATTTGTAGTTTTATGCCTTTGTTGTCTGAGGATTTTGTTAGTAGAATTTCAGGTTTTGAATTTACTGTGGCTCTTTTTGTCGCCTAGTATGTGGTGTATTCTGGAGAATGTTCAATGTGCACTTGAGAAGATTGGGCATCCTGCTGCCTTTGGGTGTAAAGTTCTGTAGATGTCTGTTAAGTCCATCTGTTCTAATGTGTTGTTCAGTGCCACTGTGTCCTTACTTATTTTCTTTCTCATGGATCTGTCCTTTGGAGTGATTGGTGTGTTGAAGTCTCATGGAACAAATGCACTGCATTCTTTTTCCTCCGTTAGTTCTGATAGTATTTGTTCCACATGTGTTGGTTCTCCTGTATTTGGTTCATGTATATTTATAATGGTTATATCCTCTTTTTAGACTGACCCCTTTATCGTTACATAATGTCCTTCTTTGTCTCTTGTTACTTTCTTTGTTTTGAAGTCTATTTTGTGTGGTACAAGTACTGCAACACCTGTTTTATTATCCCTATTGTTTGCATGAAATATCTTTTTCCATCCCTTCACTTTTAGTCTGTGTATGTCTTTGAGTTTGAGTTGATTATCTTGTAAGCAGCATATACATGGGTCTTGCTTTTTTATCCATTCTATTACTCTGTGTGTTTTGATTGGTGAATTCTGTTCATTTACATTTAGGGTGATTATTAAAATATATGTACTTATTGCCATTGCAGGCTTTACATTCATGGTTACCAAAGGTTGAAGGGTAGCTTCTTTCCTATCTAGCCATGTAACTTAACTCTCTTATTAAGCTGTTATGAACACAGTCTGATGATTCTTTATTTCGCTCGCTTCCTTTTTCTCCTCCTCCTTTCTTTACATGTTAGGTGTTTAATTTGGTACTCTATTGTGGGTTTTTTTTACTGCTTTTGTGTGTAGTTGATTTTATTTTTTACCTTTAGTTAGTACAGCCTTAGTTGTGCTTCCATCTAGAGCAGTCCCTTTAAGATACCCTGTAGAGGTGGTTTGTGGGAGGCCAATTCCCTCAACTTTTGTTTGTCTGGGAATTGTTTAATCCCTCCTTCATATTTAAATAATAATCGTGCTGGATACAATATTCTTCATTCAAGGCCCTTCTGTTTCATTGCATTAAATATATCATGCCATTGTCTTTTGGCCTATAATGTTTCTGTTGAGAAGTCTGATGATAGCCTGATGGGTTTTCCTTTGTAGGTGATCTTTTTTCTCTCTCTGGCTGCCTTTAATACTCTTTCCTTGTCTTTGATCTTTGCCATTTTAATTATTACATGTCTTGGTGTTGTCCTCCTTGGTTCCCTTGTGTTTGGAGTTCTGTGGGTTTCCATGCTCTGAGAGACTATTTCCTCTCCCAGTTTGGGGAAGTTTTCAGCAATTATTTCTACAAAGACACTTTCTATCCCTGTTTCTCTCTCTTCTTCTATTACTCCTATAATGCCAATAGTGTTCAGTTTGGATTGGTCACACAGTTCTCTTAATATTCATTCATTCCTGAAGATACTTTTATCTCTCTCTGCCTCTGTTTTTCTGCATTCCTGTTCTCTGATTTCTATTCCATTAACAGCCTCTTGCACCTCATCCAGTGTGGTTTTAAGGCCTTCCAGAGACTGTTTTATTTCTGTATTGTCCCTCCTAACTTGATCCTTTAGCTGTTGCATATTTCTCTGCTTGTCCCTCAGCATGGTTTTGACCTTTATTTTTATTTCTTTTTCAGGAAGATTTGTTAAATCTATCTCCCCAGGCCCTGTCTCACAGGTTGTCTGGGTAATTCTGTACTGGACCGGTTTCTTCTGCCTTTTCATGGCGATAGAGGTAGCTGTAGGCATGTAGCGCAGGTGTCAGCTGGGAGAAAAAGTCCTTTCCTGTTTGCTGGTTGCCTTGCCCTTCTCCACTGACTTTGTCAGTTACCCACACTCCTGGAGCAGCCTCCAGGTTAATTCCCTAAGCTACTGTGGGATGGGTCACCATCAGAGTAGCCCAGAGCCCTGTGTGGAGTGCCAGCCATGCCAGGTGTGCTTCCCTGGAAGAGCAGTGCCTCTTTGCACTTTTCCCCAGTTTTTTCTGCCTGCACCAGGCAGCTGTGCACTTGCGGCTGCCTTTGTTTCTGGCCCTGGCTACTGCCTGCCGGGAGGAGACTGTGGGCAACTGCTGTGTTTGTGGCTGCTCCCGGTCCACTCTGATGCCACCGCAGGCATCCTTGACTGTTGTCACTGCCGGTGCGCTCGCCCACTCCCGGGCCACTCAGCTGCTGCCTCCGCCAACACACACACCCTCTCCCAGGCCGCTTGTCTGCTGCTGCTGCCAGTGCATATGCCCACTCCCAGGCCTCTTGGCCTCTGCTGCTCTCAGCTCGTGTGCCCGCTCCTGGGCCTCTGTGCCACTGCCACTCATGCTACTGGGCCACTGTGTCGGTGTCTGTTCCATCCTGTGGAACAACTGGCAGGCTACTTATCTTCATGAGGGTCTACAGTGCTGTGCTGCTGCCCAGGGGGTTAGGGTGCCTGAAGTTCCCCCTTGATTCCCAGCTGCTGGGCTGAGTGTGCTGGCACGATTCTGTCCAGCTGTGAGGTCCCTGTCCCTTAAAGCTTTCAAAAAGCTCTCGCTTTTCTTTTCTCTGAGGGGAGCCTTTTGTTGGGAACGGCTCACTGATTTTGCTTTTCTGTTTCTCTACTATCCAGCACACCATGCAGTGTGTGTCTGCGCTCCTGGTGTGGATTACTAGAGCTGGTTGTTTAGCAGTCCTGGGCTTCCATTCCCTCTCCACTCTGACTCCTTTCCTCCTGCTGGGGATCTGGGGTAAGGGAAGTGCTCAGGTCCTGCTGGGCCATGGCTTGTATCTTACACCCTTCATGAGATGCTTAGTTCTCACAGATATAGATGTAGCCTGGCTGTTGTATTGTATCCACTGATCTCTCTTTTATAGTTGTGTTTGTTGTATTTTCAAAAATATGTATGGTTTTGGGAGGAGATTTCCACTGCCCTACTCATGCCACCATCTTCCTTATTGTCTTTTTATAACTATGATTTTTTAAATCGTATTCTGTATGATCCTGGTCCTTGCATTTTGTTGAGACCTGTTGGAGCAAAATAAACACAAACTTCACTTCTACTGCTATTCTGATTAGGATCTCTTTCCCTTCCTCTCTTACAGAAAAATAGCCGTCCAACCAAAGCTTTTCTGAAACTCTTTCTAAGTTATTGTTCAAAGCCATCCTGTCTATCCGCAAATCCATTATCCTTTTTCTTCTAACCTAATCTTCTTTTTACTCCTCAGTTCCAATTTATTTGTTTCCTTTTTGTTCACATTTTTGTTTTTGTCTTTCCTCTTTATCCTTCTATTAGATTGGCAGCTTCTTGAGGTAAGAGACCATGTCTAGGTCTAATTCTAAATTAATATAATGCACATGTCCAGAAAACATTTTTCAACAAAATTGCTATCTAGAACCCATTTTCCCCAAACTCTGCTTGAGTTTATCTTATACCGTCCATGCCTTTGTTTAAAATCTATAAGTATGCATAGCATGGTAAACTTGTTCAGAGATTACAAAAGGTAAATTGGAGCTAAAAACACAAAAGGACAACCTGTGTGGGTTTCTTATATTCATTGCCTATTTATATTTTTTTCACGTTTTTAGTTTGCTATTGTTATATAGAAATGTGTCCTGTTTATGAAGCACTTTGCGATCTAATGTATTGAATAGAATAGTAGATTAGACAGAGCACTTGGCCAAAAATAAATGTGGGATTCAGATCTAAATCAGCCACTAACTAACTGTGGGACTTTGGTGGATCAAATCTCTCTGTTTAATGTCTTGGGTGAGGGAGGGAGATGGCTAACCACCCATCCTAAGCACTTCACAAGGGTGTTAACATGATCAACATATCAAAAATATATCGGAAAGTACTTTGTGAAACACCATATAAATATGAGGTTCTTTGGATGTGATTTCAATTGCAGTTCCAACATTCAGAAGAATATTCATTTCCTTTTATCTTCCCTTATAGTCTATGAATATTGCTACAAGGAACTTTGGCCTTTGTGAGTATGATAAAATATGCCAGCCTTTAGACACAATATAATTTATTTGAGAAAATGATATTAGCTCACTTTTATCTTTTAAAAAATTACAATAGAATGCTTTATTAAAATAGTTAAACATAGTAATATAAATATTATATTAAATATGATATACAGAGCAAAATTTCAAAGCACCTAAATAATAACAACGCTCACTAATTATTGACTGTTATGATCCTCATTTTTAATGGAGCTTTATTGAGATATAATTCACATAAAATATACTTCATCTATTTGATGTGTGCAACTTGGTAGTTTTTAGAATGTCTACCAAGTTGTGCAATCTCAACAAAATCAATTTAGGAATATTTTCATCACCCCAAAAAGAAACCCTTTAGCTACCATTCCTCAACTCCTCCATTCTCTCCTTCAGTCCTAGGCAACCACTATTCTATTTTCTATCTCAACAGATTTGCCTATTCTGGACATTTTGTGTCAATAGACTCATACAGTATACATTTTTTGTGTCTGTTTTGTCTTAGCATAATGTTTTCAAAGTTCATCCATTTTGTAGGATTTATCAATTCCTCTTTCCTCTTTTTATTGTCATGAAATATATATAACATAAAATTTACCATTTCAGTCATTTTTTAGGATACAGCTCAGTGGCGTGATTCACAATATTGTGCAACCATCACTGGTCTCCCTTTCTGAAATTTTTTCATCCTTCCAAAGAGAAACTCTGTATCCACTAAAATATAATTCCCCAATCCCACTTCCACCAGCCCCTAGTAACTGCTCTTCTACTTTCTCTTTATATGACTGTGCCTATTCTAGGTATCTCATATGAGTGGAATCATACAACATATATCCTTTTTATCTGGTTTATTTCAATTAGCATAACTTCTTCAATGTTCATCCGTGTTGAAGCATGTATCACTTCATTCTTTTTAATAGATTAATAATATTCCATTTTATAGATATACCAAATTTATTCATCTGCTGATGGACACTTCAGTTTCCATTTTGAGCTATTAAGAATAATGCTTCCATGAATTTCCATGTACACATTTTCAATGAAATTATGTATTCATCTCTCTTAGGTATATAACCAGGAATAGAATTTCAGGGTCAAATGGTAGCTCCATTCTACCTTTTGAAAAACTGCCAGACTTTTCCAAAGTAGCTACAACATTTTACAATCCCACTAGTAGTGTATGAGGAATCCAGTTTCTCCACATCCTCACCAACACTTGTTATTATCTACCTCTAATAACATTTGTTATTACAGCCACCTAGTGGGTGTGAAGTGGTCGCTATTTGTATATCATATTTGGAGAAATATCTATTCATATCCATCTTTCAAGTGGGTTATTTGTCTTTTATTGAATTCTTTAAGCATTCTGGATTAAAGTCTCATAAGACACACAATTTGCAAATATTTTCTCCTATGGTAGTCTTCTTACTTTACTGTTGATATCATTCACAGCACAGAAGTTTTTTATTTTGATGAAGTCCAATTTATCTATTTTTTTCTTTTGTGTTCCTCATTATTGTTTTATTGCTTCTGTTATAACTTAGAAAAGACAAATCCAGGGTAAGTTTTCTACTCTTCATGTGATTTTATGTTCAGTCACAACTCAAGTGGCTCTGGATTTACTATGATTTCAGGTCTCCATGGCCTCTTTTGAAAGTAGTAGTCTATTTTTGTGATCGTAGTTTTCCAACTGGGTAGTCTAAATGGGGAAATAAGAAATGAGTATTTCCTCACCTTCACCCTTCTATAAGGACTGTCTATAAGGACTGTCCTATCTTGCAGCTGAGAGAAATGTAGGCAGATCATAACCATATAGATATATCTATGCCTTAACACCTAACCAACCTGTACATGGTTTCTTTAATAATTGATTAAATTTTTTCTACAGAAATCTAATATAGGAAGTATTCTGTAAAAAAAAAAAAACTAGCTGTTAGGCCCTAGCAGTCTGTGCTTTTTTGGAATAGCTTAGTTACACAATACCTCAGCAAAATAATTTATCTGAGCTAATTACTACATGAGATCAAATTTCTGCTAGAACAAAACTCTTACACATGTAAATAAAAAACCTCAGATGACCTCTAGGGTTCCATTCAGCCATGAAATTATATTAATATTGGGAAGAGTTGAAATTATTTCATAAAAACTATTTATATATCTCATTCATTTATTCTGGACTAAATAAGCCAAGGTGTGATACAGACCTCAATTTCTCTTCTAAAAATGACTGTAGAGAAGATGTGATACATACATACAATGGAATATTATTCAGCCACAAAAAAGAAAGAAACCCTGCCATTTACAACAACATGGATGGACCTAGAGGGTATTAAGCTCAGTGAAATAAGCCGAGTGGAGAAAGACAAATACCATATAATTTCACTAATATGTGGAATCTAAAAACAAAACAAAATGAAAAAAAATAGCAGGCTCATAGATGCAGAGAAATGATTGTTGGTTACCAAGGGGGGAAGGGTTTGGGGTGGGTGGGTTAGATGTGTGAGGGGGATAAATAGGCATAAAAATCTCAATCATAATGTTAGTTCATCATGGGAATGGACATGCAGCATAGAGAATATAGCCAGTGGTTCTGTAACATCTTTGATGACAGATACTAACTGAACTGGTTGGATGAGGATTTAATAATGTGCATAACTGTTGAATCACTGTATTGTATACTTGAAACCAACATAATATTGTATATCAACTACACTTTAAAAATACACTTAAAAACCATCTGCAAGAACTCAGCACCTCACGAAGTGGGTAAGATACAAGCTGCAGCCCGGCGTGATCTGAGTGCTTCCCCCACTCCAACTTCCTGGCAGGTGGAAAAGAGTCAGACTGTGGAGGTGTAGAAGCCCAAGACTGCTAAATAACCAGCCCTAGTAATCCACACCAGGAGCACAGACACACAGTGTGTGGTGTGCTGGATACCAGGGAAATGGAAAAGTAAAATCTGTGAGCAGGTCTGTGCAGCTGGCTCCCCTGGGATAAAAGAAAAGCAAGTGCTTTTTGAAAGTGTTAAAAGGACAGGGGCCTCATAGGTGGACGGAAGTGTCCTGGCACACTCAACCCAGCAGGCTATGAATTCTGGGGAACTTAAGATGCCCCAGCCCCCTGGTAGCAATGCACCCGTGAAGCCCCTCATGGCAATAGACAGCCTGCCAGTTGTTCCCCCCGCAGCATGGCACTGAAACAGCAGGCAAGCAGCAGGAGAGCAGGCGCACCCACAGCAACCACCCAGAATCCCTCCTGGTGCACAGACGCCCTGAACAGACCCAGAGGCCACCGCTGGTGTGCAGCAGTCTGGTGCAGGCAGAGGAAACTGGGGCAAGGCATGAAGGGGTGCCATTCTGGCAGTAGAGCACACCTAGTGCACCTGCCACTCCCCAAGGTCTCTGGGCTACCCTGACGGGGACCCCGCTCACGGCATCTTAGGGGGTTAATCCAGAGGCTGCTGCAGATTTGTGGGTAATGGACACAGTCAGCAGAGAAGGACAAGGCAACCAACAAGCAGGAAAGGACTTTATTCTCCCAGCTGACACACATGCTACTTGCTTACAGCTACCTCTATCACCATCAAAAGGCAGAAGAATTTGGTCCAGTCCAGAATTACCCAGACAACACTTGAGAGTGGTCATTGGGAGAGAGATTTAACCAATCTTCCTGAAGAAGAATTCAAAATAAAGGACATAACTATGCTGACAGAGCTGCAGAGAAATATGCAACACCTAAAGTACCAAGTTATGAGGGAGAATGCAGAAATAAAACAATATCTGGAAGTACTTAAGAGCACATTGGATGAGGTGCAAGGTGCAAGAGGCTGTTAATCGAATAGAAATCAGAGAACAGGAACACAGAGAAGCTGAAGCAGAGAGAGATAAAAGGATCTCCAGGAATAAACGAATATTAAGAGAACTCTGTGACAAATCCAAACTGAACAATATTAGCATTATAGGAGTACCAGAAGAAGAAGAAGAGAGAAAAAGGGATAGAAAGTGTCTTTGAAGAAATAATTGCTGAAAACTTCCCCAAACTGAGGGAGGAAATAGTCTCTCAGACCATGGAAGCCCACTGTACTCTGAACACAAGGGTCCCAAGGAGGACAACACCAAGACACATAATAATTAAAATAGTAAAGATCAAAGACAAGGACAGACTATTAAAGGAAGCTGGAGAGAGAAAAAACGTCACCTACAAAGGAAAACCCATCAGGCTATCATCAGACTGCTCAAAAGAAATATTACAGGCCAGAAGAGAATGGCATGATACCTTTAATGCAATGAAACAGAAGGGCCTTGAACCAAGGATACTGTATCCAGCATGATTATCATTTAAATATGAAGGAGGGATTAAACAATTCCCAGACAAGCAAAAGGTGAGGGAAGTTGCCTCCCACAAACCAGGTCTACAGAATATTTTAAAGGGACTGCTCTAAATGGAAGCACTCCTAAGGCTAAATAGATGTCACAAAAGAAAATAAAATCACACTAAAGAAAGCAGACCAACCAAATACTAACTAAAGGCAAAAAATAAAACCAAATATTCACAATAGCAGTCAAAGGAAACACAAAAGAGTATAGAATAAAACACCTAACATATAAAGAATGGAGGAGTAGTAATAAAAAGGGGGAGAAATAAAAAATCATCAGACTATGTTTATAATAGCATAACAAGTGAGTTAAAGTTAGATGGTTAGATAGTAAAGAAGCTACTCTAGAACCTTTGGTAATTGTGAATCTAAAGACTAATATGGCAATAAGTACATATTTTTCAATAATAAACCTAAATGTAAATGAACTGAATGCACCAATCAAAAGACACAGAGTAATAGAAAGGATAAAAAGCAAGACCCATCTATATACTGCTTACAAGAGACGCACCTCAAACCAAAGACATACACAGACTAAAAGTCAAGGGATGGAAAAAGAAAGTTCATGCAATCAATAGGGAGAAAAAAGCAGGTGTTGCAGTACGTGTATCAGACAAAATAGACTTCAAAACAAAGAAAGTGATGAGATAAAGAGGGACATTATATAATGATAAAGGGGTCAGTCCAACAAGAGGATATAACCATTATAAATATATATGCACCCAATACAGGAGCATCAACATATGTGAAAGAAATACTAGCAGAATTAAAGGAGGATATAGAATTCAATGCATTCATTCTAGGAGACTTCAACACACCACTCACTCCAAATGACAGGTCCACCAGACAGAAAGTAAGTAAAGACAAAGAGGCACTGAATAACACACTAGATCAGATGGACCTAACAGACATCTACAGAACATTACACACAAAACAGGAAGGATACACGTTCTCCTCAAGGGCACATGGAACATTTTCCAGAGTAGACCACATAGTAGGCCACAAAAAGAGCATCCATAAGTACATAAAGATTGAAATTTTACCGACCAACTTCTCAGACCACAAAGTTATAAAACAAGAAATTGTACAAAGAAAACAAAAAGGCTCACAACACATGGAGGCTTAGCAACATGCTCCTAAATAATCAGTGGATCAATGACAAAGTTAAAACAGATATCAAGCAATATATGGAGACAAATGGCAACAACAGCACAAAGTCCCAACTTCTGTGGGACGCAGCGAAGGCAGTCCTTAGAGGAAAGCATATAGCAATCCACACCTATTTAAAGAAGGATGAACAATCCCAAATGAATAGTCTAAAGTCACAGTTATCGAGATTGGAAAAAGAAGAACAAATGAGGCCCAAAGTCAGCAGAAGGAGGGACATAAATAAAGATCAGAGAAGCAATAAATGAAATTCAGAATAATAAAACAATAGAAAAAAGTGATGAAACCAAGAGCTGCTACTTTGACAAAATAAACAAAATAGATAAGTCCCTAGCCAGACTTATTAAGAGAAAAGGAGAATCTACACACAAGACAGAATGAGAAATGAGAATGGAAAAATCATGGCAGACCCCACAGAAATACAAAGAATTATTAGAGAACACAATGAAAATCTGTATGCTAACAAGATGGAAAACCTAGAAGAAATGGACAACTTCCTAAAAAAATACAACCTTCCAAGACTGACCAAGGAAGAAACACAAAAGTTAAACAAACCAATTATGAGCAAAGAAATTGAAACGGTAATCAAAAAACAACCCAAGAACAAAACCCCCAGGCTAGATGGATTTACTTCAGAATTTTATCAGACATACAGAGAAGACATAATACCTATTCTCATTAAAGTTTTCCAAAAAATAGGAGATGAGGGGACACTTCCAAAATCATTCTATGAAGCCTAGCATCACTCTAATAGCAAAAGCAGACAAAGACCCCACAAAAAAAGAAAATTACAAACCAATATCCCTGATGAACATAGATGCAAAAATACTCAAAGAAATATTAGCAAACCAAATTCAAAAATACTTCAAGAAAATCATACACCATGACCAAGTGGGATTCTTCTCAGGGATGCAAGGATGGTACAACATTGGAAAATCCATCAACATCATCCACCACATCAACAAAAAGGACAAAAACCACATGATCATCACCATAGATGCTGAAAAAGCATTAGACAAAATTCAACACCCATTCATGATAAAAACTCTCAACAAAATGGGTATACAGGGCAAGTACATCAACATAATAAAGGCTATATATGTCAAACCCACAGCCAGCATCGTACTTCACAGTGAGAAGCTGAAAGCCTTTCCTCTAAGATCGGGTAAAAGACAGGGATGCACACTCTCCCCACTGTTATTGAACATAGTACTGGAGGTCCTGGTCATGGCAATCAGACAATACACAGAAATGCAAGGCACCCAGACTGACAAAGAAGAAGTCAAACTGTCACTATTTGCAGATGACATGATATTGCACATAAAAAAACCCTGAAGAATCCACTCCAAAACTACTAGATCTAACATCTGAATTCAGCAAAGTTACAGGATACAAAATTAATACACACAAATCTGTGGCATTCCTATACACTAACCATTAACTACCAGAGAGAGAAATTAGGAAAACAATTCCATTCACAATTGCATCAAAAAGAATAAAATGCATAGGAATACACCTAACCAAGGAAGTGAGAGACCTATACTCTGAAAACTATTAGACACTCATATGAGAGAAATTAAAGAAGATACCAATAAATGGAAACACATCCCGTGCTCATGGATAGGAAGAATTAATATTGTCAAAATGGCCATCCTGCGTAAAGCAATTTGTAGATTCAATGCAATTCCTATCAAAATACCAACAGGATTCTTCAACGAACTAGAGAAAATCGTCCTGAAATTCATATGGAACAACAAAAGATCTCGAATAGCCAATGCATTCCTTAGAAGGAAGAATAAAGCAGGGGGAATTACACTACCCAACTTCAAGCTCTACTACAAAGCCACAATAATCAAGAGAATGTGGTACTGTCACAAGAACAGACCAATCAACCAATGGAACAGACTAGAGAGTCCTGATATAAACCCAACCATAATGGTCAATTAATATATGATAAAGGAGCCATGGACATACAGTGGGGAAATGATAGCCTCTTCAACAGCTTGTGTTGACAAAGCTGGACAGGTACATGCAAGAGAATTAAACTGGGTTATTGTTTAACCACATAAACAAAAGTAAACTCGAAATGGATTAAAGACTTGAATGGAAGTCTTGAAACCATAAAACTCTTAGAAGACAACATAGGCAAACATCTCCTGAATATAAGCATGAGCAACTTCTTCCTGAACCCATCTCCTCGAGAAAGGGAAACAAGCAAAAATGAACGGATGGGACTACATCAAACTAAAAAGTTTTTGTATGGCAAAGGACATCATCAACAAAACAAAAAGGCATCCTACAGTATGGGAGAATATATTTGTAAATGATGTATCTGACAAGATGTTAACATCCAAAATGTATAAAAAGCATACACACCTCAATACCCAAAAAGCAAATAACCTGATTAACAAATGGGCAGAGGAAATGAAGAGATGGTTCACCAAAGAAATTCAGATGGTCAACAGACATGACAAGATGCTCCACATCACTAATCATCAGAGGAATGCAAATTAAAACCACATTGAAATATCACCTCACACCAGTAAGGTTAGGCAGCATCAGAAAGGCTAAGAACAACAAATGTTGGTGAGGATGTGGAGAAAGGGGAACCCTCCTATGCATCTGGTGGGAATGTAAGCTAGTTCAACCATTGTGGAAAGCAATATGGAGGTTCCTCAAAAAACTAAAAATAGAAATACCATTTAACCGGGGAATCCCACTCCTTCAAATTTACCCAAAGAATACAACTTCTCAGATTCAAAGAGACATGTGCACCCCTATGTTCATTGCAGCACTTTTTATAATAACCAAGATATGGAAGCATCCTAAGTGTCCATCTGTAGATGAATGGATAAAGAAGACATGGTATATATATATATATATATATATATATATATATATATATATATATATATATATACATACAATAGAATACTATTCAGCCATTAGAAAGAAACAAATCGTACCGTTTGCAACAACATGGATGGATCTGAAGGACATTATGATCTGTGAAATAAGCCTGTCAGAGAAAGACAAATGCCAAATGATTTCCCTCATTTGTGGAGTATAACAATGAGGCAAAACTGAAGGAACGAAATGGCCGCAGACTCAGACTCCACGAAGGAACTAGTGGTTACCAAAGGGGAGGTATGTGGGAGGGCAGGTGGGGAGGGAGGGAGAAGGGGACTGAGGCCTATTATGTTTTGTACACATGGTGTGTTGGATCACAGGGAGAACAGTGTATCACAGAGAAGGGACATAGTGCATCTCTGGCAACTTGCTGCACTTATGGACAGTTACTGCATTGGGGTATGGGTGGGGACTTGATAATATAGGTAAATGTAGTAACCACATTGTTTTTTCATGTGAAACCTTCATAAGAGTTTATATCATTCATACCTTAATAAATATTTTTAAAAAACTCTAAAGACTCCACTCCAAAACTACTAGAACTAATATCTAAATTCAGCAAAGGTGCAGGATACAAAATTAATACACAGAAATGTGTTGCTTTCCTATACACTAATGATGAGCTAGCAGAAAGAGAAATCAGGAAAACAGTTCCATTCACAATTGCATCAAAAAGTATAAAATACCTAATATGTGTGTGCAAATTAGTTAGTAGTTTAAAACCTATACATACTTAAGGTACTATACAAGAAGATATGTCAAAGAAATAATCAATCCTCCCAAGTTTCCTTCATATGCTACATCTATAGCTTTTCTTCTTCCTTCCTAATTACAAACTTTAAATAGAATTCGTGCCTCATATCGAATTTACCGAGTATCATAATTCCTCCAGGTGGTAAAGATACCTCGAGACAAGTGCTGGGCATAGAAGCCACAGGGCATAAATCTGCAAAGAAGTAAAAAGCTAACCTTTGCAAACAATATGGCTTCTCTCTCACTTACCAACTTTACATTTCCCTGTATGGCCCCGGAAGATGACTGGTTAGCCAGAGACGGGTAAGATTCCTCAAGGGAGGAACAACCTAAGACAGGCACAGTCGCAGGGGGGCCATCAGGTGAGAATTTGGGGATCAACAGAGGTGAGGCTCAGAACCTCACCCCCCCTGCTTTGAGAGAAATCTTCTGCATCCGTGGATGTCTTGCTGCCCTTGTCTAGCCTGGATTAATACTTAGTCCATAGGCACACACCTGATCATCTGATCATCTACATTTGCCTTCTTACAGCACTAAACTATGTTTTCTACCTTTATCTTGCATCTACCTACCACTTCAGCATTTTATTAAAAATAAAAATAATAATAATAATAGGAGAAATGTGGGATCAACATATAAATCAAGTACAAAAATCAAATGAATATTCATATTTGACCTGATGGTTTATAGGTCATATTGCATGATCAAAACCGAAAGTTTCTGTGATGACTGCCCTTGTACTGTTCACCATGTAAGAATTTATTCACTCTGTAAGAATTCGTTCACCATGTAAGAACTTGTTCGTTATGCTTCAGAAGATTGGAGACTGACGAGAATTAGGCTTGAGATGGATTAATGATTGTACATTGAGCATTGACCCCCCTATACTGAATTTTATTGTTGTTAACAACCATTTGATCAATAAATATGAGAGATGCCCTCTCAAAAAAAAAAAAAAAAAAAAAAAAAAAAAAAACTTAAAAAGCAAAAAAAAAAAAAAAAAAAAAAAGTATAAAATACCTAGGAATAAACCTAACCAAGGAAGTGAAAGAACTATACCCTGAAAACTACAAGACACTTAAGAGAAATTGAAGAGGGCACTAACAAATGGAAACTCATCCAATGCTCTTAGCTAGGAAGAATTAATATTGTCAAAATGGTCATCCTTCCTAAAGCAATCAACCAATTCAATGCAATGCCTATCAAAATACCAACAGCATTCTTCAATGAACTGGAACAAATAGTTTTAAAATTCATATGGATCCACAAAAGACCCCAAATAGCCAAAGCAATCCTGAGAAGGAAGGATAAAGCAGGGTGGATCTCACTGCCCAACTTTAAGCTCTACTACAAAGCCACAGTAATCCAGACAATTTGGTACTGGCACAAGAACAGAGCCACAGACCAGTGGAACAGAATAGAGAGTCCAGATATTAACCCAAAAATATATGCTCAATTAATATATGATAAAGGAGCCATGAACATACAATGGGGAAATGACAGCCTCTTCAACAGCTGGTTTTGGTAAAACTGGGCAGCTACATGTAAGAGAATGAAACAGGATAATTGTGTAACTCCATACACAAGAGTAAATTCTAAATGGATCAAAGACCTAAATGTAAGTCATGAAGCCATAAAACTCTTAGAAAAAAAACATAGGCAAAAATCTCTTGGACATAAATGTGAGCGACTTCTTCGTGAACATACCCCCCCCCCCAGGCAAGGGAAACAAAGGCAAAAATGAACAAGTGGGACTGCATCAAACTGAAAAGCTGTACAGTGATGGACCCCACCAATAGAACAGAGAGGCATCCTACAGTATGGGAGAATATATTCATAAATGACATACCCGATAAAGGGTTGACATCCAAAACACATAAAGAGCTCATGCTCCTCAACAAACAAAAAGCAAATAATCCATGTAAAAAATGAGCAGAGGAGCTGAACAGACAGTTCTCCAAAGAAGGAATTCAGATAGCCAACAGACACATGAAAAGATGCTCCACATCACTAGTCATCAGAGTAATGCAAATTAAAACCACAATTAGATATCACCTCACATCAGTAAGGATCGCCACCATCCAAAAGACAAATGAGAACAAATGTTGGCAAGGCTGTGGAGAAAGGGGAACTCTCCTACCCTGCTGGAGAAAATATAAATTAGTTCAACTATTCTGGAAAGCAGTATGGAGGTTCCTCAAAAAACTCAAAATAGAAATACCATTTCACCCAGGAATTCCACACCTAGGAATTTACCCTAAGAATGCAGCAGCCCAGTTTGAAAAAGACATATGTATCCCTATGTTTATCAGAGCACTATTCACAATAGCCATGAAATGGAAGCAACCTAAGTGTCCATCAGTAGATGAATGGATAAAGAAGATGTGGTACATATACACAATGGAATATTATTCAGCCGTAAGAAGTAAATAAATCTTGCCATTTGCAACAACATGGATGGAGCTAGAGGGTATTATGTTCAGTGAAATAAGCCAGGCAGAGAAAGACAAGTACCAAATGATTTCACTCATATGTGGAATATAAGAACAAAGAAAAACTGAAGGAACAAAACAGCAGCAGAATCACAGACCCCAACAATGGACTGACAGGTATCAAAGGGAAATGAGGGGTGGGAAGGAAGGTGTAAGGGCTGGGGAAGAATGGGGTGATTACGATTAGCATGTATAATGTGGGGGGGAGGGGCACCGGGCGGGCTGTGCAACAGAGAGAAGACAAGTAGTGATTCTACAACATCTTACTACACTGATGGGCAGTGACTCTAATGGGGTATGTCGGGGGAACTTGTTGATGGGGGGAGTCTAGTAAACGTAATGTTCCTCATGTAATTGTAGATTAATGACACCAAAAAAAACTCTGTAGCCTCTATACTTCAATTTTCAAAAATACTTTAAAAATAAAATTGTGATTTTTCAGGAAAATTAATAAATAAAAATAACTATCTTACCTTCCTACAATGTTCTAGGCATTGTGTTACGCCATCTAATTCTATTATCCTAAACAAGAAATGGAGGTTATTCTCATTTGACATAAAGACATGAACATCAACCTCAGAGATGTTAATTTGACCAGATGGTAAATGTGGTGAGTAAAAGTACAAAAATAAATTCTCCTTCTCTTAGTTTGTCCCCAGAGGAGGTGTTCATTTTGCCTTTCAGATGCTTCCAGACCTAATCTTAACCTTGGAGAATTCATATTGACCTTCTCTTGCCTGAGTCTTGGGCATACTTGGCTTTCTTTAGAACTTGGCTGGAAGGATTCCACTGGGGTTACAGAGCATCAGCTAACTTTACTGTCTCTGAGTGGAAAAAGCTAAAAGTGAATGTTTTGAATGAAAGTTTAGCATCTTACTAAAGCCACAACATAGAGACCTCACCCAAAGTGCTGTCTTGGTGATATCGATCTCTCTTTACCACTAGATCCTTCCAGGTTTGTTTGATAGGACCTTAGACATATCAGTGGTGTACAGTATCATTAATAAGCCATTAAAACTTAAAATTTAGGTTCATTTCCCCTGTATAGAAACAGACCTGTACTATAAATTAAAAGAGAATTGAACCGGAAATGTTGAGGTTTCATTGCAAAATTTTTAAAGATTTTGTTTTTTTTTCACTTATTTGAGCATCTTGGACTTCTACTGTGGAGACTAGAAATAGTAAGTAATTATAAACATCAGGATAAGATGAGTATATCAATCTTCTGTTCCAAGTGAATGATAGCTCTTTTTTCCATAAGCTATAACATATGTAAGTACAGAGAAGGAATTTAAGTACAGTGACTGAAACAGGAAACAATCATTGCATGATCAAGTTGGAGAATATTAGATGAATACAGAAAATTGTCAGAAGTTAGTCATATTGTCTAGAAGCATTTTCAGAGTTGTAGAGCACCAACTTTGGGCCTTCACTTTATGTGCTTTATATCACTGAATTTCCATAACAATCCTGTAAAGTCTGTATTATTATTCTCATTGTACAGATGAGCAAACTGTGATTCAGAAAGATTAAGTAATTTGCTCAAAGCCACATAACTAGTTAGTGGCAGAAACAAGAATTGATCCAAAGTATTTTTGATCCCAAAATTCTTTCAAGTACAATGCCTCCAAATGACAATATGGTCAGACACTTACTTTTTCCTTGTAATATCCAGTGCTATAATCCGCCTGGTACTACTTATGCAGCAGTGTCTGAGGCATACTGGTTTGAGATGGAGGGGAGGGCATAAAGACCAGACAACAGCATCTAAGAAAGACAAGTGTTGTAATGTGAAAATACGGGTCTCTTCTGAAATGATGAGTTTGAAATTGTATATTTTATGCCTAGAGTCCTAAGAAGTAAAAGTCATCAGTACTCTGATTTGAAAATGTGAATATGAGAAAAGGTTGCTGTTACTACTTTTCAGACTTAAAGTAGCTGCTATGGCAATGCCCCCCCCAAGAGGACCATACTCCTGCCAGTATTACTTTTACTTAGCAGTAACTGTGAATGTCAAATCTTGTTTTATGCATAAGGATTCAAATGTCCTCTGCCTCTTACATGTTTCCCTCAAGAAACACAAAAAGCTTTACAAACCCACAAAGGAACGTTGTATAGAAAGAGAATTTGGGCCATACCAAGAGTGGTCAATTTAACATTCCACCAACTTCCAGTGAACTTAGGAAAGGTATCTTACATGGCTTTCCATAAACCTAGTAAATCTCCATCTCTTTAAGTTTTCCTAGATACTTTCATCATGGTTTATTACTTAAATAATTACCACCATCAGAAATCCCCTTAGATATAAAAAACTGTTTTTGAGGAGGTTGCTTGCTCTGCTGATATTTTTCTTTAAAAGAAAATAGGAGGACTTATGTTTCTGCCAAGATGGAGAAACTGCATTCCTTCTGGGTCCTTCCTCTTACAACTAAAAACCTCTGTACATAACAGTATAAAGAACACTCTAAAAGGTGGAAAGAAGTCAGACTGCCTCAGATGTCAGGAAACAACATAGTGGTGGGCTCCTCTAGTTTCCTTTTTGCCTCCCATATATCACAGACAAGGCACTACACTAACCTCCAATTTATAACTGCCAACTGTCACAGACAGAAAAAAAACTCTAAGCAAAACCTGAACACCATATCTAAAGGAAAGCAGGAAGGGGTTTCCTAACAATAGAAAACCTTTCTTGCAATACTTGGCAAAACCTTTGTCATACTATCCCCACAGCCCCCCAGCTTCAGTGGGGACTAGTAGGAAGCTAATCTTATACTCTACCTCTTCCCACAATAAAGCAGGTAGCATGCTCCTATATCACTGCTGAGACAGTTTGGCAGAACTAAGCAGGCAGTCCTTCTAATCTCCCAGCCAGCAGAAGCTGACAGAGCTCCTATTCTCCTTCCAGAGTAGTATCAGCCCAGTCTGTTGGTAATCTGAGCTTCCACACTCACCCAGAAGCAAGGAGACTTAACTTCATGCAAGGCAGGGCTAGTCACCACTGGACTTCATCCCCACCTCCATGTTAGTAGGGCCCAGCAGGGAGGCTGAGCTTCTACCCCCTCCACATCAGAAAGACTGAACAAAGGGAATCATGTCAGGACTACTGAGCACCCTGCTTTTCTCCCACCTCTGGTGTCAGAGAGGTCCAGTGGGTAGCTGAAGCTCCATACCCAGCTGGCAGCAATGAGATTGAAAGAGTCAGTGCTAGGCAAGGCTAGTCAGCTCTCCCATCCCCACTCCTCTGGTGTCAGCAGGATCCAGTGGGAAGCTGAACCTCCCCAAAGCCAGCATCAAAGAGGTGATAAAATGTGGAGCTAGTTGGTAGTTTGCTTCTCCCCCTCCTTCCCTGGGTAACAGCCCACCAAGGAGCTGAGCTTACACTTCTATTCAAAGATGACAAAAGCCAGAAGTCCTGTGAGTCAGTACCACTCTCAGTGGGATAGTGCTGGCAGAACCAAGAGGTAGCTAAACTTCCACTCTAACCATTTGCAACAAGGGAGGGTGAGTCAATATCCCACTTTTGCCAGGGTCTTGTCATGTCAGTAGGATATAGCAGGAACATATTTACCCAGCCCTCACACCTCAACACAAGGACAGCCTGCTTTAAAAAGATTAAATAAGATCCAGAGTCTCATAACATAGTGTCTAAAACCCTCCAGTTTGGTCAAAAGTCACTCATCAATGAGAACAGACACCAACACCAAGATTAATCAGATTTTATCTGACCAGGATTATAAAGCATCCATAATAAAAATTATTCAAGTAATTACAAATTCTCTTGACACAAACACAGACATACAAAATCTCAGCAAAGAAATAGAAGTTATTTAAAAAGAAGCAAATATAAATTATAGGACTAAAAATATAATAAACTCAGTGGATGGGGTCAATAGTAGAGTAGAAGTGAGTGAACTTAATGTCAGAGAAGTAGAATTTACTCAATCTAACAACAGAGAGAAAATAGACTGGAAAAAAATGAACAGAGCCTCAGGGAAACTGGGACAATAACAAAAGATTCATCATTCATATCACCAGTGTCCAGAGGGAAAGAAGAGAGAAGTACTGAAAGAGGACTCAAAGAATAAATGGCTGACTTCAAAAGGAAGGAAATTCTGACATATGCTACAACATGGATGAACCTTGAGGACATTATTAAGTGAAATAAGCCAGTCACAAAAAGACAAATATTGTATGATTCCACTTATATAAAATACACAGAGTATTCAAATTCACAGAGAGAAGGTTGATGATTGAGAAGGACTAGGGGTAGAGGAACATGATGAGTTGTTTCATGTACATAGAGTTTCAGTTTTGCAAGATGAAAAGAGTTTGAAGATTGAGTGCACAAGAATATGGAGGTACTTAACACTACTGAAATGTACACTTAGAAATGGTTAACATAAATTTTGTTATGTATATTTCATCACAATTTTTTAATTAAAAAATAGGTAAAAACTTCCCAAATTCAGCAAGCACATAAAGCTACAGATTCAAAAAGCTGAGTGAAACACAAATATAATAAACCCAAATAAATCCATTGCCAAGACATCATAATTAAACTTCTGAAAATTAGTAAAATGAAAAAAAAAATCCTTGAGAGCAACCAGGAATAAAATGATGCATTACTTATAGGGTAACACCAATTTGACTGTCAACAGATTTCTTATTTGAAAGCATAGAGGCCAGGAGGACATGGTACATTTTTCAAATGCTGAAGGAAAACTATCAACTACAGACCTCTAGCAAGAGAATCCCTTCAGGAATCAAAGGAAACTAAAGGAATTTTTAAGGAAAGAATAATATTTGCTGCTAGCAAGCCTATGCTTAAAGATTGGTTAAAGAAGTTCTATAAACAGAAATGATAACAGAAGAAGGCTTGGAACATAAGAAAGGAAAGAGGCACACCACAGTGGTGAAAACAGGGGTAAATATAATAGACTATGTTAGTTCTTACAAATTTCTTAAATCATTTCTGATGTTCGAAGCAAAAATTGTAACACCATGTGAGGTAGTTCCCAATGTATGTAGAGGAAATACTTAAGACAATTAAGATATACTTAAATATTGAAAAGGTGAAGAGGGTACTGAACATCATTAGCCATTACATAAATTTAACTCAAAAATATGATGAGCCACAACTTTATAACTATAAGAGTGGCTATAAATAAAAGATAATATAACAAGAGTTGACAAGAACATGTAAAAATTGGAACTATCATATAATGCCAGTGGGAATGTAAAGTGATGTAGCCCTTTTAGAAAAAACAGTCTGGAATTTCCTCAGAATGCTAAATATTGTTACCATATGACCCAACACTTCTACTCCCAGTATATAACCAAAAAATTGAAACAGATATTCAAACAAATACTTGTACATGAATGTTCATAGCAGCATTTGTAATAGCCAATTATTGGAAACAACCCAAATATCCATCAACAGATGGACAAATAATATGTGGCATATTCATGCAATAAAACATTATTTGGCAATAATATTGATGTGTGGTACAACATGGATGAATCTTGAAAACATTATGTTATGATTCCATTTATATAAAATGTTCTGAATAGGTAAATCCAAAGAGACAAAGTAAATGAGTGGTTCCAGGAGGGTGAGGGAAGTTGGATAGAAATAAGAGGAGACTGTTAAAGGTCTACTTTTTGGGGTGATGAAAGTGTTCTAAAACTGATTATTGTGACATTTGTAAACTCTAAAAACCATTGAATTATACATGTTAAATGGGTAAATTATATATTATGTGAGTTACATCTCAGTAGAGCTATTACTAAAAAATGAGTGTAAATGGACATAAATGGAAGTAAAGTTTCTACATTTAACTTGAAGTACAAAATCATCAATACCAGTAGACTGGTATAAGATATGTATATATTGTATGTAATACCTAGAGAAACCACTAAAAAACCATACTGAGTAAAATACTCAAAACCCTATAAATAAATAAAGATGGAATCCTTTTAA
This sequence comes from Manis javanica, assembly GCF_040802235.1. Classification (NCBI taxonomy): domain Eukaryota; kingdom Metazoa; phylum Chordata; class Mammalia; order Pholidota; family Manidae; genus Manis; species Manis javanica. Next base: position 57,445,531 of record NC_133174.1, read on the forward strand.
AATGCTCAAATTACCCACAAGATAACAGGAAGGAGAAAACAGAAATTATAAACAGAGGAAACAAACAAATTGAAATAAAAAATGGCAGACTTAAGTGTTAACAGATCAGTAATTACATTAAGTGCAAATGGTCCATCAAAAGGTGGAAATACTGCTGGAACTCTGGGATTGGAGGTACTGGGAAGTACCATTGATTAGGTTCCCTCTCAACCTTGATAGCACACAGAATAGCAAGGTCAAATTGTGCTACCTGACCTGCCACCTCAGGGATCCCTGGGCCCCTAGCCCACAGCAGCTCCACACATCCCACAAATAAGATCCACTGCCCACACCAGTTCAAGCTCCAGAAGGCCCACTAAGGTGGAACAAGCATGGTGCATACCAGAGCATCCCCTGAACATATCTGCTTTGACTCCAGCCATCCTTCCAGAGTGACCCCTGCCAGATCACCCTGGGAGCCCCAGCCTGCACCTGCTTCAGCTCCAAAAGTACTGCAAGGGTACCTCCAATGCAGAGCATACCAGAAACCTCACTCCACACCCACTCTGGTTCCAGGATTCCCTCCAAGGCACCTCCTATATGGAACATCCCAGGAACCCCTGGCACATGCCTGCTTCAGCACCAGCCACCCCACCAGGGCACCCCAGTGTGGATCACCCTGGAACATCCCAGCCCATATGCACATTGGCTCAATCCATCCTCCCAGGGAACCCCTGTGCCGAGTGACCCAGGGGTGATGCATACCCATTTCAGCCAAAGATATCCTTCCAAAGCATCTACTGTGTGGAGTGCCTTGGGATCTCTGGGCCCACACCTGCTTCAGCTCCAGCCACCCTACCAGAGTAACCCCAGTGTAGAATTTCCAAGGACCCCCAGCCTGTGCCTGCCAGAGCTCCAGCCAACCAGCCAAATCCACCAACCACACACAATCTACACAGAGGATGTTCCCACAGAAGGCAAACCCTTCAATACTGGAAGAAGTACATGTCTGGCCCAATTCATAGAAATGAAGATAAACAAAATGTGACAGAGGAATATGCTCTAAATGAAAGAACAAAACTTCAGAAAAATGTCTAAATGAAATAGAGATAAGCAATGTACCTCATAAAATGTTTAAATTAATGGTTATAATGATGCTAACCAGACTTGAGAGAAGAGTGGATGAACTCAGTGAGAACTTTAACAGATATAAAAAATATTTAAAAAACCAATCATTGTTGAATAATACAATGACTGAAATGAAAAATACACTGGAGGGAATCAACAGCAGATTAGAGAATGAAGAAGAATGGATCAGTGATTTGAAAGACAGTGTACTTCGGGAGCTGGAATAAAAGTTGATGGTGTAGGAAGGCAAGGCAAAAACCTCCTTCCAAAATCACACAGAACACAAAAATACAGCAAATACAGCTAGGCCTGAAGACACAAAACACCACCTACATCCGGGAAAGAAGAGAAGAACCCTACAGAAAGGGGTAAAGTAACAAAGCCGTGATTAGATCGGACCCAAGCCCTCCCCTGACCTGAGCCCGCAGGCAGGAGGAAGAGGAAAGGTGCAGGGAAAGAGTAGAAGCCCAGGACTTCTGAAAACCTGGCCCTGGAGATCTGCCCCAGGAGCATGAGTCCACATTGCATGGTGCCCTGGTGATTGGTAGGGCTGGAAAACACAGATGGGCAGAACACTTGGGGAAGCTGAGATCCCAGCCTCTACAGGCCCCCTGAGAAAGAAAGCAAAGTGGGTAGATTGAAAGACTTACCAGCAGTGACAGGGGCATCAGAGTGGTAAGGATTGCACAGTACTCTTAGTTTAGGAGAAAGGTCAGGTGGAAAATACCTCCCCAGCCCACCCTCAGCCCAACAGGTTGGGAGTCATCAGGAGTTTCAGACACTCCATCCACCTTGCAGAAAACACAGCCCAGAGACTTCTTGCAATGGCATGCAACCTCCCTGCCAACAGTAAAATCAAACTTTACTACCAGGTAGGCAGGTGAAGATCTGCCAGCCTGCTCAGCCCTATTTTGGGCCAGCCAGGGAGCTCTCTGCAAAAGCCAGCCCTGGGAGATCTTTCCTACCAGCAGACACTGGTCCTATTCACCAGCACTCCACCATCACAGCAGGCCAGGCAAAGGGCAGCTCTGCAGCCCAGCCTTGGGAGCCTACAGCCCTGTCACTGTGGCAGGCCGAAGAGAGGGCAGCTCTACCATGGCATCTCCAGAAAGTATTCTCCCTGCTCCTGTGATAAGGTGATGGCCCACACAGCCCACCTGAAATCAGAACACTATGAGCAAGGCAGACGGATGCCACACCCACTGCACACCAACAGCTGGGACTCCCAGACAGGAAATTGAGCTTCTGGGCACAAGAAGCATCTTCCTACGCAAATATATTATCCCAAAAGAAACACTAGGGAAAAAAAAGAGGAATTTGGTCCAAACAAAAATTCAAGAAAAAAAACAAGAAAGAGGACTTAGTGAAACTGAAATCGCCAGTCTTCTCAATAAAGATTTCAAAATAAAAGTCATAAACGTGCTCACAGATTTATAAAACAGTATTCAGGATATCAGGGAGGACTTCAAAAAATAGAAATCTTTAAAAAAAAGCCACTAAAGCTGAAGTACACAGAATCTGAAATGAAACATACAATAGGGGGATTTAAAAGTAGATCAGATGAGGTAGAGGAAATACTAAATGAAATAGAAATTATAGAACAGGAAACAAGTTGAGGAACAGAGAGAAAAAAGGATCTCTAGGAATAAAAGAATAATAAGAGAGCTGGGTGACCAATCCAAATGGAACAACATTCACATTATAGGAGTACCAGAAGAAGAGAGGGACAAAGGTAGAGAAAGTCTCTTTGGGGAAATAACTGTTGAAATATTTCACAATCTGGGGAACTAAATAGACACTCAGGTCATGAAAGCATAAAGATCACCCAACAAAAGGAACCCTAGGATGACAACAAGAAGACATATAATAAATTGGCAAAGATCAAGGACAAGGACAGAATATTAAAAGCAGCCAGAGAGAGAGAAAAAAATCACTTATAAAGGAAACCCCATCAGGTTATAAGCAGACTTATCACAGAAACCTTACAGGCCAAAAGGGAAGGGCCTGATATATTTAATGTAATGAAACAAAAGGGCCTTGAACCAAAAATACCCCAGCAAGATTATCATTTACATTCAAAGCGAGGATCAAACAATTTCCAGATAAGCAAAAGTTGAGGAAATTCACCCCCACCAAACCATTTCTACAAGATGTCTTAATGGCTCTGCTCTAGATGGAAATGCTCCTAAGGTGAAATAGCTGTCAACAGAGAAAATAAACCCACAGTAAAGGTAGCAGACCAATTAATTACTAAGCAAGTACAAAATTAAAGGAACTTCTCACAAAATTAGTTAAGGGATACACAAAGAATACAGAATATGACACAATATGTAAATAGTGGGGGTGGAAGAAGAAGAAGGAGATGGGAAGAAAAGAACCTTTAGATTGTGTTTGAAATAGAGTAACAAGTGATGTAAGATAGACTGTTAAATAGTAAGGAAGCTGTCCTTGAACCTTCAGTAACCACATATCTAAAGCCTAAAATGGCAATAAGCACATATCTATGGATAATCACCCTAAATGTAAATAGACTGAATGCACCAATCAAAAAATGTAGAGATACAGAATGTATAAAAAAACAAGACTCATCTATATGCTGCCTACAGGAGACTCATTTAAACCCAAAGATATACATAGACTAAAAGTGAAGGGATGGAAAAAGATATTTATAATAGGGAGAAAAACAGAGGAGTATCAGTACTTATATCAGAGAAAATAGATTTCAAAACAAAGAAAGTAACAAGACAAAGAAGGACATTACATAATGATAAAGGGCTCAGTCTAACAAGAGGACATAACCATTATAAATATCTATGTACCCAATATAGGAGAACCTAAGTATGTGAAACAAATGCAAGCATAATTAAAGGGGGAAATAGAACGCATCACATTCATTTTAGAGACTTTAACATACTACTCACACCAAAAGACCAATCAACCAGATAGAAAATAAGGAGACAGAGGCACTGAACAATACATTAGAACAGATGGACTTAACAGACATCTACAGAACACTCCACCCAAAAGCAGCAAGATACACATTCTTCTCAAATGTACATGGAACATTTTCCAGAAGGGAACCAATACTAGGACATTAAAAGAGCCTCAATAAACTAAAAAAGATTGAAATTATGCCATCCAGCTTCTCAGACCACAAAGGTGTGAAACTAGAAATATATTATGCAAAGACAACAAAAAAGCCCACAAACACATGGAGGCTTAACAGCATACTCCTAAATAGTCAATAGATCAATGACCATATAAAAATAAAAATCAAGCAGGATATGGAGACAAATAAAAACAACAGCCCTAAACCTGTGAAGGCAGATCTAAGAGGAAAGTATATAGCAATACAGGCTTCCCTCAAGAAACAAGAACAATCCTAAATGAATAGTATAAACTCACAATTAATGAAACTAGAAAAAGAAGAACAAAGGAGACCCAAAGTCAGTAGAAGGAGGGACATAATAAAGATCAGAACAGAAATAAATAAAATTGAGAAGAATAAAACAATACAAAGAATCAGTGAAAGCAGGAGCTGGTTCTTTGAGAAAATAAACAAAATAGATAAAGCCCTAGCCAGACGTATCAAGAAAAAAAGAGTCAACACACACACATGAACAGAATCAAATGAAAAAGAAAAATCACAACCGACACCATGGAAATATGAAGAATTATTAGAGACTACTTTGAAAAATGATATGCCAACAAATTGGATGACCTAGAAGAAATGGAAAACATTCTAGAAAAATACCACCTTCAAAGACTGACCCAGGAACAAACAGAAAATCTGAACAAACCAATTACCAGCAATGAAAATGAGTAGGTAATCAAAAAACTACCTAAGAACAAAATTTTTTGACCAGATAGCTTCACTCCTGAATTTTATCAAACATTTAAAGAAAAGCTAATACGCATCCTCCTTAAAGTATTCCAAAAAGTCAAAGAGGAGTGAATACTTCCAAACTCATACTATGAGACCAGCATCACTCTAATACCAAAGTCACACAGTCACCACAAGAAAAAGAAAATTACAGACCAGTATCCCCGATGAACATAGATGCAAAAATCCTCAACAAAATATTACCACACTGAATTCAAAAGTACATCAAAAATATGATCTATGTTGACCAAGTGGGATTTATTCCAGGGATGCAAGGGTCGTATAATATTTGAAAAGCAATCAACATCATACATCACATCAACAAAATGGACAAAAATTACATGATCATCTCCACAGATACTGAAAAAGCATTTAACAAAATTCAACATCAATTCATGATAAAAACTCTCAAGAAAATGAGTACAGAGGCTACATACCTCAACATAATAAAGCCCATATATGACAATCTCACAGCAAACATCATACTTATTAATGAAAAGCTAAAAGCTGTTCCTGTAAGATTGGTAATAAGACAAGGATGCCCACTATCCCCACTTTTATTCAGCATAGTCCTGGAGTTACTAGCCTTGGCAATCAGAAAGCACAAAGAAATAAAAGGCATCCAGAATGGTAAGGAAGTAGTCAAACTGTCACTGTTTGCAGATGACATGCCATTGTAGATAAAAAATCCTAAAGAGCACACCCAAAAAATATATAAATAACTGAATTCAGCAAAGTTGCAGGATACAAAGTCAATACACAGATATCTGTTGCATTCCTAAATATGCTAATGATGAACTAGCAGAAAGAGAAATCAGGAAACAATTGCATTTACAATTGCATCAAAAATAATAAAATACTGAGGAATATACCTAACCAAGCATGTAAAAGACCTTTACTGTCAAAACTACAAGACACTCACAAAGGAAACTAAAGAAGATACCAATAAATGGCAATCTATCCCATGCTCATGAATAGGAAGAATTAATATTGTAAAAATGGCCATCCTACCTAAAGCAATCAACAGATTCAGTGCAATCCCTATCAAAATACCAACAACATGCTTCAACAAACTAGAACAAATAGTTCTAAAATTCATATGAAACCACAAAAGACCATGAATATCCAAAGCAATCCTGAGAATGAAGAATAAATCTGGGGGGATTTTGGTCTCTACCTTAAGCTCTACAATAAACCACAGTAATCAAGACAATTTGGTCCTTGCACAAGAATAGACCCATAAATCAATGGAACAGAATAGAGAGTCCAGACATAAACCCAAGCATATGTGGTCAACTAATATATGATAAAGGATCCATGGATATACAATGGGGAAATGACACCATCTTCAACAACTGGTGTTGGCAAACTGGACAGCTACATGTAAGAGAATGAAACTGGATTATTGTCTTAACTCCATACACAGAAGTAAACTCGAAATGGATCAAAAACCTGAATGTAAGTCATGAAACCATAAAACTCTTAGAAGAAAACATAGTCAAAAATCTCTTGAATATAAACATGAGCAACTTTATCCTGAACACATCTCCTTGGGCAAGTAAAACAAAATAAAAAATGAACAAGTGGGAGTACATCAAATTAAAATGCTTCTGTACAGGAAAGGAAACCATCAGCAGAACAAAAAGGCATCCTACAGTATGAAAGAATATATTTGTAAATGACTTATCCAATAAGGGGCTAACATCCAAAAAATATAAAGAACTTACATGCATCAATAATTTAAAAACAAATAATCCAATTAAAAAATGGGTGGAATATCTGAACAGACACTTTTCCAAAGATGAAATTCTGATGGCCAACAGGCACATGAAAAGATGCTCCACATCACTAATCATCCGGGAAATGCAAATTAATACCACAATGAGATATCTCCTCACACCAGTTAGGATGGCCAACATTCAAAAGTCAAGGAACAGCCAGTGCTGGTGAGGTTGTAGAAAAAGGGGAACTCCCCTGCACTATTGGTGGTAATGCAAATTGGTTCAATTGTTGTGGAAAGCAATATGGTGGTTCTTCAAAAAACTAAAAATAGAAATACCATTTGACCCAATAATTCCACTACTAGAAATTTACCTGAAGAGAACAAGATCCCTGATTCAAAAAGACAGATGCACCCCTATGTTTATTGCTGCACTATTTACAATAGCCAAGGTCTGGAAGCAACCAAAGTGTCCATCACTAGATGAATTAATAAAGAAGAGGTGGTACATATACAGAATGGAATATTATTCAGCCATAAGAAGAAAGCAAATCCTACCATTTGCAACAACATGGATGGAGGTAGAGGGTATTATGCTCAGTGAAATAAGCCCGGTGGAAAAAGACAAGTACTAAATGACTTCACTCATTTGTGGAGTATGAAAACAAAACAAATCTGAAGGAACAAAATAGCAGCAGACTCACAGGCTTCAAGAAGGGACTAGTGGTCACCAAAGTGGAGGGTGAGTGGGGAGGGAGAAGGGGATTATCGGGCACTATATTTACCAATCACAGTACAGGTAGGTCAAGGGGAAGGCAATACAGCACAGAGAAGACAAGTAATGACTCTATAGCATCTTACTATGCTGATATCCAGTGACTGTAATGGAGGACTTGAAAATATGGGTGAATGTTGAAACCAGTGAAACCTTCATAGGATTGTATATCAATAGTACTTTAATAAGAGAAAGAAGGAAAAGTGTACTTTGGAAAGCACTCAAGCTAAACAGCAAAAGCACAAAAGGCTTTTAAATGAGGATAGACTAAGGGATCTGTAAGACAACATCACGCATACTAACATTTCCATTTCAGTGGGTGGCAGGGTCCCAGAGAAACACAGGAGAGAGAAAGAGGCAGAAAACTTATTAGAAGAAATAATAACTGTAAATTTCTAACCTAGAGAAGGAAACAGGCAACTAGGTCCAGGAAGTACAGAGAGCCCCCCAAAAACTAAGCAAGGAGGTTATACCAAGACACAATTTAAATGTCAAAGATTGAAGATAAACAGAGAATTTTGAACATGTAAGACAAAAGCAATTATTTACTTTCAAAGGAAACCCCATAATACTCTGAGCTGATTTTTCAGCAGAAATTTTACAGGCCAGAAAGGAGTGGTATGATTTATTCAAAGTGATGAAAGGAAAAAATGTACAACCACAAATATTCTACCAGCAAGTTTATCATTCAAAATTGAAGGAGAGATAGAGAATTTTTCAGGCAAACAGAAGTTAAAAGACTTCATTACTACTAAGCTAGTAATATCAACCACTTAGAAGCTATTATGAAGGTTAAAAGACTATTATATAATCAGTTATGTCTAAAAATTAGTTAAGTGAAAGAAAAACATGTAAAATACAACATCATATACATAAAACATGGAGGAGGGGAGTAAAATGTAATGCTTTAAAATATGCTTGAACTTAAAGGAGCAACTACTTAGAATAGACTGCAACATACTATATCATATACGAACCTTATTGTCACCACAAGTCAAAAACAAATCATAGATAAATGAAACATAAAGAGAAAGGAATTCTACCATAAGATTAAACAAGGAAGTCAATCACAAAGGAAGAGCAACAGGAGAATCAGAAAACTATAAAAACCACCAGAAAACAATTAACAAAATGACAATAACTACATACCTGCCAATAATTACTTTAAATGTAAATGGTCTAAATGCTCTAATCAAAAGATATATGATGACTTAATGGACCAAAAATAAAGCCCCATCTATATGCTGCCCACAAAGACTCATTTAAGACCAAAAGGCACATACAGACTAAAAGTGAGGGGATAGAGAAAATATTCTATGCACATGGAAGTGAAACAAAGGATGGTGTAGCAATGCTTCTATCAGACAAAATAGACTTTAAAACAGATTTTAATGAGACAAAGAGGAACATTACATAATGAGAAAAGGATCAATCCAACATGACATAATAATTGTGAATATCTATGCACTTAGCAAAGGAGCACCTAAAAATGTAAAGCAAATATTACAAACATAAAGGGAGAAATTGGCAGTACTACAATAACAGTTTGGGACTTTTAACACTACATTACATCAATGGATAGATCATCAACACAAAATCAGTAAGGAAACAGTGGATTTAAATGACACATTAGACCACATGGACTTAACATACATAAAAAACATTACATTCAAAAGGAGAAGAATACACATTCTTTTCAAGTATACATGGAACGTTCTCCAACATAGATCACATGTTAGCCCTCAAAACAAGCCTCAGTAAATTAAGGAAGATTGAAATCATATTAAGCATCTTTTCAGATCAGAATGGGATGAAACTGGAAATCAATTATAAGAAAAAAGCTGCAAAATACACAAACATGTGGAGGATAAACAAGCTACTAAACAACCAGTGGATCAATTAAGAAATCAAAGAGAAAATAAAAAAATAACTGGAGACTAATGAATGGAGAAACACAGCAGTTCAAAATCTTGGGGACCACCTCAAAAGCAGTTCTAAGGGTGAAGTTTATAGCAATTCAGTCCTACCTCAAGAAATAAGAAAAACCTCAAGTAAACAATCTAACCAACACAAAAAGGAACTAGAAAAAGAACTAACAAAATCCACATTTAGTTAAAGGAGGAAAATAGAAAAGATCAGTGCCATTCACAATTGCATGAAAAAAAAATATCTAGGAATAAACCTAACCAAGGAAGTAAAAGACCTATACCCTGAAAACTACAAGACATTCCTAAGAGAAATTAAAGAGGACACTAATAAATGGAAACTCATCCCATGCTCTTGGCTAGGAAGAATTAATATTGTCAAAATGGCCATCCTTTCTAAAGCTATCTACAGATTCAATGCAACCCCTATCAAAATACTGAGAGCATTCTTCAATGACCTGGAACAAATAGTTCTAAAATTTATATGGAATCACAAAAGTCCCTGAATATCCACAGCAGTCCTGAGAAGGAAGAATAAAGCTGGGGTGATTACAATGGTCTCTGACTTTAAGCTCTACTACAAAGCCACAGTAATCAAGACAATTTGATACTGGCACAAGAACAGACCCATAGACCAGTGGCACAGAATAGAGAGTCCAGATATTAACCCAAGTATGCATGGTAAATTAATATATATATATGATAAAGGAACCATGGATATACAATGGGGAAATGACAGCCTCTTCAACAGCTGGTGTTGGCAAAACTGGACAGCTACATGTAAGAGAATTAAACTGGATTACTGTCTAACTCCATACACAAAAGTAAACTCAAAATGAATCAAAGACCTGAATGGAATTCATGAAACCATTAAACTCGTAGAAGAAAACATAGGCAAAACTCTGTTGAATATAAACTTGAGCAACTTTTTCATGAGCATATCTCCCCGGGGAAGGGAAACAAAAACAAAAATGAACAAATGGGACTACATCAAGCTAAAAAGCTTCTGTACAGCAAATGACAACAGTAGAACAAAAAGGCATCCTATAGTATGGGAGAATATATTCATAAATGGCATCTGATAAGGGGGTGACATCTAAAATATATATATTACATGCCTCAACAAACAAAAAGCAAATAATCTGATTAAAAAATGGGCAGAGGATCTGAACAGACACTTCTCCAAAGAAGAAATTCCAATGGCCAACAGGCATATGAAAAGATGCACCACATCACTAATCATCAGAGAAATGCAAATTAACAATGAGATACCACCACACACCAGTAAGGATGGCCAACATCTAAAGGACAAACAACAACAAATGCCGGCGAGGATGTGGAGAAAGAGGAACCCTCCCACACTTCTGGTGGGAATGTAAATTAGTTCAACCATGTGGAAAGCATTATGGAGGTTCCTCAGAAAACTAAAAATAGAAAATACCAATTGACCCATGAATTCCACTCCTAGGAATTTACCCTAAGAATGCAGGATCCCAGATTCAAAAAGACATATGCACCCCTATGTTTATCACAGCACTATTTCCAATAGCCAAGAAATGGAAGCAACCTAAGTGTCCATTGGTAGATGAATGGATAAAGAAGATGTGGTACATGTACACAATGGAATATTATTCAGCCATAAGAAGAAAACAAATCCTACCATCTGCAACAACATGTGTGGTGCTAGAGGGTATTATGCTCAGTGAAATAAGCCAGGCAGAGAAAGACAAGTACCAAATGATTTCACGCACCTGTGGAGCATAATAACAAAGCAAAAACTGAAGGAACAAACACAGCAGACTCACAGAACCGAAGAATGGACTAACAATTACCAATGGGAAAGGGACTGGGAACTCTGTGTGGGAAGGGAGGTTTAACGTGATTAATTGGCATTAAGATTAGCACACATAATGTAGTGGGGGGTCATGGGGAAGGTAGTACAGCACCGAGAAGAAAAGTAGTGACTCTGTAGCATCTCACTATGCTGTTGACAGTGACTGTAAGGGGGTATGTGGTGGGCAGTTGAAAAGGGGGGAATCTAGTAACCACAGTGTTGTTCATGTGATTGTATACTAGTGATACCATAATTAAAAAAAAGATCAGATTGGAAATAAATGAAATAAAAGAACATTACAAAAGACCAATGAAACTAAGAGCTGTTTCTTTGAGAAGATAAACAAAATTAATAAACCTTTAGCTATACTCATCAAGGGAAAAAGAGAGGATTTCAAATAAATAAAATCAAAAGTGAAAGAGGAGTTACAACAAATACCACAGAATTACAAGGAATTATAAGAGATTACTGTGAAAATTTATATACCAACAAATTAGAAAATATGGAAGGAATGGATAAAGATCCTACAAACAGAATCTTCCATAACTAAATGTATAGAAAAGCTAAACAGACCAATTGCTAGTAACAAAACTGAATCAGTATCAAAAAAATTTCCAATGAACAAAAGTCTAGGAATAGTTGAGATAGATGAAATAGATAAAGAGGTAGAAACTTACAATTATATGCTGCTTGGTGCATACACACTTAAAATTACTATGTCTTCATGATGCATCCAACTTTTTATGATTGTATGATGTCCCTCTCTCTCTCTCTCTCTGGTAATTTTCTTTGCTCTAAAGTTTAGTTTATCTCATAATCATGTTGCCAGTCCTTTTTTTGACTAATACTAGGGTGATATATATTTTTTCCATCCTCTTATTTTTCACCTATATCATTGTGTTTGAAGTGAATTTTTGACAACATAGAATTGGGTTGTGGGGATTTTTTTTTTGTCATCCATTGTGCCAATCTTTGTATTTTAATTGATGCATTTATACCATTTTTATTAAGGTAATGATATTTTAGGCTTTGAGTCTGCCATTTATTTATTCATTTTTGTTTGATTCTTTTGCCTGCCTGCCTACCTATGGGATTCTTGTGCATTTTTTAGGATCCCATCATGTTTTATTTATACAGAGTTTAGTGTATCACTTATAATATTCTTAGTTGTTGCTCTAGACTGTGTGTGTGTGTGTGTGTTATCATTGTGTATGCATATCAACAATTTACCATTTTGAATGAAGTATTGAAACCTTGCTTCTTTTAGGACTATTTAAATCCTTTCCACGTTGTAAAAATAATTGTCTTATTTCCTCCATATACATTGAGCACCACAATGGCACTGTTACAATTTTTACTTCAACCATCAAATATAATTTAAGAAACTCCTGAGAATTAAGGTAGTGTATTCCATTTAATTTTATTTTGACCCATTCCATTTTTCTTTTCTTCCTGAACTCTGAGCATTCTGTTACCTTTTCCTTTTTATTTGGATAGCTTCCTTTAGCCATATTTAAATGATATATCTACTAGCAAGAGATTATCCTAGTTTGAGATATCTAATTTGATGTTTAATTTGAGAATCTAATTTCTATTTATTCCTGAATAATAGGTTTGCTGGATATAGAACTTGACGTTCCTTTCTTTGGGTATAGGAATAATTTTATGTCACTTCCTTCTAACCCCTATGCTTTCAGATAATAAATCCTCAGACTTTCAAATTGGTATTCCTTTAAAGGTAATATACCATTTCTCTCTAGTTGTTTTTGAGATAATCTTTGTCTTTAGTTTTCAGAAGTTTAATTATGATGTTTATTGGTATGGTGTCTTTGGGTTTACCTTATGTGGAGTTTACTCAGTTGTTGAATCAATAGGTTTATGTCTCACCAAAATATGGGGCATTATCAGCCATTATTTCCTTGAATACATTTTCAGTTCTACTGTTTCTCCTCTCCTTCTGATCCTTCCATGATATTAATGTTAGCTATCCCATTACTGTTCCACAGTTCTCTGTTGCGGTCTACTCTTATCAGTGCTTTGTTTCTCTGTTGTTCAGATTGAATAAACTCTACTCATCTGTCCTCAGGTTCATTGTTTCTATCTTCTGTCATCCCCACTCTGCTACTGAGCCTATTTAGTGAATTTTTTAGTGTAGTTATTTTAATTTTTTGTTCTACATTTCCATTTCATTCTTTTTTATGATTTCTATTTCTTTACTGAGGTTTTCTGGTTCTTTTCAGTTGTTTCAATGGAATTTGAAATTAACTGTTGAAGCAATTTCATGGTGGCAGCTTGAAAACTTGTGTCAGATGGTTGCAACTATCTGGTTCATCTCAGTATTGCATCAGTTGATTTCTCATTCACATTGTGATTTTCCTGATTTTTAGTATGCTCTTATTTTATTGTATCCTTAGATATTATATTACCACTCTTGATCCTATTTAAATCCATTTTAGTAGGCAGCAGGCCTGGTTTGGTGTAGTGTGTCTGTTCTGACCTACTTTTGTGAGCTATAATTCCAATGACAATGTTGTTTTCTGAGCCCTTACAATATTTCTCTGGTCTGTTTCATGCTCTGGTTCCACTTTAGCTCCTGATAAATCTCTGCTGGTGCACCTGTGGGGACAGAGGTTGCTTCCATGGTCCACCCAGTGTCATTTGCTAGAAGTCAGAAATGTCAGAAGTGTGGGGCACAGTGTTTTCCCTTGCCTGTTCTCTGGTCTCTCAGTGCTGGTCAGCTCTCTATCTCTGCTGGTGACTAAGAGGATGAAATCATGTAACTGGGTTGCCTTCTGCTAGGTAACATGGGTTCTGTATGGATCTTTGCCACTGGGTGGAGGTTCAGGAATCCCTGACCCTGTTTTATCTTCTGCCACTCATTGGAGGCCTAGGAGACATTTTTTTACAGCAATGGATTTCATATATTAAAGGCACCTAATGTAATGCTGATACCAACCTTTGTGTGATTTTATCATATTGTCACTACTAGATGTTGGTTTCTTATTGAACTATCATTTTTCCATAAATTTTTCAGTAATAATTTTTATTGAAATAGTTTATATACAATTTTATATTGGTTTGAAATTAACAACTAATTGATTCATCAATTATATACATTATTAAATGCTCACCATGATAAGTGTAGTTACCATCTGTCACCATACTAAGATATTACAATAATAAGAGTTATAATCCCTATGCTATGTTTCCATGCTAGTGACTAAATTATTTTATATTTTGAAGTTTGTACCTCTTTATCCCATTCACCTATTTCATCCATTCTCCTCTCCCATGGTAACCAGCCATCTGTTCTCTGTTTTATAAGTCTATTTCTGTTTTATTGTTGTTTGTTTATTTTTTATATTGCACATATGAGCAAACCTATATGCTATTCATCTTTTTCTGACTGAGTTATTCCATTTATCTTAATATCCTCTAGGTCCATCCATGTTGTCACAAATGGCAAGGTTTCTTTCTTTTTATGACTGAATAATATTCCATTGTTTATATGTACTGCTTCTTTATCCATTCACTGATGTACACTTCAGTGGCTTCCATATTTTGCCTAATGTAAATAATGCAGCAGTTAACATGAAGATGCATGTATGTTTTCAAATTAATGATTTTGTTTTCTTCAGGTAGATTTCCAGAAGTGGACTTGCTGGATTATATGGAATTTCTATTATTAGTTTTTTGAGAAACCTCCATACTGTTTTCCATAGTAGCTGCACCAATTTACAATCCCACCAGCATTGTACAAAGGTTCCCTTTTCTCTACATCCTCACCAACACTTCTTATTTCTTGTCTTGATACTAGCCATTCTAATTGGTATGAGGTATATCTCACTGTAGTTTTGATTTCCATTGCCCTGATGATTAGTGATGTCAAATATCTTTTAATCTGTCTGTTGATCATCTGTATGTCTTTGGAAAAATGTCTATTCATGTCCTCTGCCCACTTTTTAATCGAATTGTTTTTTGGTATTCAGTTGTGTGACATTTTTATATATTTTGTATATTAGCCCCTTATCAGACATATAATTTGCAAATATATTTACCCATACAGTAGGTTGCCTTTTGTTTTGTTTTGTTTTGTTGATGGTTTCCTTTGCTGTTCAAAAGCTTCTTAGTTTGATGGAGTGCCACTTGTTTATTTTTACTTTTGTTTCCATTGCCCAGAGAAACATATCCAGAAATAAATTTCTATTGTTGATATTCAAGAGTTTACTGCCTACATTTTCCTCTAGGAATTTCAGGTTTCAGGTCTTACATTTAGGTCTTTAATCCATTTTACATTTATGTTAGTATATGGTGTAAGATAAATTACTCAGTTTCATTCTTTTGCATATAGCTGTCTAGTTTTCTGAACGCCACTTATTGAAAAGAGTCTCTTTTCCCCATTTTATATTCTTCCCTATTTTGTCAGATCTATTGACCATATAAGCATAGGTTTATTTCTGGGCTCTCTATTCTGTTCCATTGGTCTCTGCTTTTGTGCTTGTCCCATACTGTTTTGATTACTGTAGCTTTGCAATACAGTTTGAAATCAGGAAGTATAATACCTGTAGCTTTCTTGTTTCCCAAGATTGCCTTGGCTATTTGGGATTTTTTTGTGGTACCATACAAATTTAAGATTATTTGCTCTAGTTCAGTGAAAAATGGCATCGGTGTTTCCGTAGGGATTGCACTGACTCTGTACATTGCTTTGAAACACTGTGGCCATTTTAACAATATTAATTATTCCTATCCATGAGCATGGAATACCTTTCCATTTATTTGTGTCATCTTCAATTTCTTTCATCACTTTTTTATAGTTTTCAGAGTACATGTCTGTCACCCCCTTGGTTAGAGTTTTTCCTAGGTACTTTATTCTTTTTGATGAAATTGTAAATGGGATTGTTTTCTTAATTTCTCTTTCTGTTAGTTCATTCTATATAGAAATGCAGCAGATTTTTCTACATTGATTTTGGTGGAGTATTTAGGGTCTTATAGTGATATAGTCATATGACTTACTGTCATACAGTATGAGCAAATAGTGATAATTTTACTTCTTCCTTACAAATTAGGTTACACTTTATTTTTCTTATCTGATTGCTGTGGCTAAGACTTCTAAGCCTACATCAAATAAAAGTGGTGAGTGTTGGCATATCTTGTTGTTCCAGATCTTAGAGGAAAAGTTTTTAGTTTGTCACTATTGTATGATGTCAGCTGTTGGCTTGTCATATATGGTTTATATTATATTGAGATATGTGCCCTATATACCCACTTTGTTGACAGTTTTTATTATGAATGGATGTTCAACTTTGTCAAATGCTTTTTCAGCATCTATGAAGATGTCCAGATTGTTGTTCTTCTTTTTCGTTAATGTGATATATCACATTGATTGATTTGTAGATATTGAAACATCTTTGCATCACTAGCAAAAATCCTACTTGATCATGGTATAGATCTTTTTAACGTATTTTTGAATTTGGTTTGCTAACATTTTGTTGAGGATTTTGCATCTGTATTCATCAAGGATATTGGTCAGTAATTTTGGGGTTTTTTGGTAGAGTCCCTGTCTGATTTTGGTACTAGGTTGATGCTGGCCTCATAGAATAAAATTGGAAGCTTTCCTTCCTCTTCAAATTTTTGGAATAGTTTGAGAAATATAAGTATTAACCTTTCTTTAAATGTTTGGTAGAATTCTCCTGTGAAGCCATCTCATCCTGGAATTTTCTTTTTTCGGCATTTTTTTATTACTGATTCAATTTCATTGCCAGTAGTCAGTTGTTCAGAGTTTCTATTTCTCCCTGGTTCAATCTTAGAAGAGTGCACATTTCTAGGGATTTATCCATTTCTTCTAGGTTGTCCAATTTTTTGGTATATAATTTTTCATAACACTTACAATCATTTGTATTTCTGTGTGTCACTTGTAACTCTTCTTTCATTTCTGGTTTTATTTTAATTCCTCTCTTTTTTTCATAATAAGTCTAGCTGAAGGTTTATCACTATTTATCTTTTCAAAGAAAGAGCTCTTAGTTTCATTGATTTGTCTTTTTTCTTTTTTCTCTGTATTTCATTTATTTCTGTTCTGATCTTTGTTACTTCACTTCTTCTACTAACTTTGGCCTTTGTTCTTTTGTGGTTCCTTTAAGTGTTGAGTTAAAGTGTTTATTTGAGATATTTTTTTGCTTCATAAGGTAGGCCTGTATTGCTATAAACTTCCCTCTTAAGACTGCTTTTCCTGTATCTCAAGGATCCTGAACCATTGTGTTTCTATTTTCATTATTCTCCAAGTATTTTTTTATTCATTGATTTCTTTTATGGCCCTTTGGTTGATTAGTATCATACTCTTTAGCTTCCATGTATTTTTTCTATTTCCACATTTTTCTTGTAATTGATTTTCAGTTTCATAATGTGATTGGAAAAGATGTTTGATATGATTTCAGTGTTCTTAAATTTTTGATGTTTTTCTGGCCTGTCATAATCTATTCTGAAGAATGTTCCATGTGCACTTGAAAAGAATATGTATTCTATTGTTTTGGATTTGATGTTTTATATATATGTAGTAAGACCACTTGGTGTAATGTGTAGCTAAAAGCTACTGTCTAGACGTATCCATTGATATAATAGGAATGTTAAAGTCCCCTGCTATTATTGTATTTCTGTCAATCTCTCCCTTTATGTCTGTTAATCCTTGCTTTGTGTATTTAGGTGCTCTTCTATTCAGTGCTTATTTACAGTTATTATACCTTCTTACTAGATAATACCTTTAATCAATATATAATGTCCTTTGTCTCTTGTTACAGTCTTTTTTTGAAAGTCTATTTTGTCTAAGTAGTACTACTCCAGCTGCTTTTTACATTCCTATTTGCATGAAAAATCCTTTTCTCTCCTTTCAGTATCAGTCTGTATGTGTCCTTAGGTTTTAAACAAGTCTCTTATATGCAGTAAATACATGGGTCATGTTTTTTATCAGTCACCCTATGTCTTTTTATTGGAACATTTAGTTCATCTACATTTAGAGTAATGATTGATAGTTATGTACTTATTGACATTTGTTAAATGTTTCTGGTTGTTTTTATTGTTCTTTTCTGAGACTTTCTTCTTATTTTGCTTTCCCCTCATGTGTTATGACTTTCTTTTGTTTGTTTTTTGTGTACCCATTATAGGTTTTTGGCTTTTGCTTACCATGACATGACATCCTACATATACAGCAATCTATGCTAAGTTGATTGTCACTTAAATTCAAATGCATTCTAATACATTTTTTATTCCCCCACCCACATTTTTTATATATAATATTTTATTGTACATTTTATTTAGTTATTCCCTTAACTAATTTTCAGATATAACTGATTATACTTCTCTGGTCTTATTGATCTTTATGATAGCTTTTAACTGATTGATCTACTACCTCTGGTATATGTTTGTTTATTTTTTATTTATTTCTATTGTAGTATCATTAATCTACAATTACAGAAAGAAAATTATGTTTACTAGGTACCCCCCTTCACCAAGTCGCCCCCACATACCCCTTCACAGTCACTGTCCATCTGCATAGTAAGAAGCTGTAAAATCACTACTTCTCTTCTCTGTGTGGCGCAGCCCTCCCCGTGTCCCCCATGCACTATACATGCTAATCATAATGTCCTCTTTCTTTTTCCTGCCCTTATGCCACCCTTCCCACCATCATCCCCAGTCCCTTTCCCTTTGGTAACTGTTAGTCCATTCTTGGGTTCTGTGATTCTGCTGCTCTTTTGTTCCTTCAGTTTTCCTTTGTTCTTATACTCTACATATGAGTGAAATCATTTGGTACTTGTCCTTCTCCTCTTGGCTTATTTCACTGAGCATAATACCCTCTCGCTCCATCCATGTTGTTGCAAATGGTAGGATCTGTTTTTTTCTTATAGCTGCATAACATTCCATTGTGTATATGTACCACATCTTTATCCATTCATCTACTGATGGACATTTACGTTGCTTCCATGTCTTGGCTATTGTAAACAGTGCAGCAATAAACATAGGGGTGCATCTGTCTTTTTCAAACTGGAGTGCTGCATTCTTAGGGTAAATTCCTAGAAGTGGAATTCCTGGGTCAAATGGTATTTCTATTTTGAGGTTTTTGAGGAACCTCCATACAGCTTTCCACAATGGTTGAAGTAATTTACATTCCCACCAGCAGTGTAGGAGGGTTCTCCTTTCTCCACAACCTTGTCAACATTTGTTGTTGTTTGTCTTTTTGATGATGGCAATCCTTACTGGTGTGAGGTGATATCTCATTGTGGTTTGAATTTGCATTTCTCTGATGATTAGCGATGTGGAGCATCTTTTTATGTGCCTGTTGGCCATCTGGATTTCTTCTTTAGAGAACTGTCTATTCAGCTCCTCTGCCCATTTTTTAATTGGATTATTTGATTTTTGTTTGTTGAGGCATGTGAGGTCTTTATGTATTTTGGATGTCAATCCTTTATTGGGTCTGTCATTTGTGAATATGTTCTCCCATACTGTAGGATACCTTTTTGTTCTATTGATGGTGTCCTTTGCTGTACAGAAGCTGTTCAGCTTGATATAGTCCCACTGGTTCATTTTTGCCTTTGTTTCCCTTGCGCGGGGAGATATGTTCATGAAGAAGTCACTCATGTTTATGTCCATGAGATTTTTACCTATGTTTTCTTCTAAGAGTTTTATGGTTTCATGACTTACATTCAGGTCTTTGATCCATTTTGAGTTTACTTTTGTGTATGGGGTTAGACAGTGATCCAGTTTCATTCCCTTACATGTAGCTGTCCAGTTTTGCCAGCACCATCTGTTGAAGAGACTGTCATTTCCCCAGTGTATGTCCATAACTCCTTTATCAAATATTAATTGGCCATATAAGTTTGGGTTAATGTCTGGAGACTCTATTCTGTTCCACTGATCTGTGCCTCTGTTATTGTGCCAGTACCAAATTATCTTGATTACTGTGGCTTTGTAGTAGAGCTTGAAGTTGGGGAGTGAGAACGTCCCCACTTTATTCTTACTTCTCAGGATTGCATTAGCTATTTGGGGTCTTTGACGGTTCCATATGAATTTTTGAACTATTTGTTCCAGTTCACTGAAGAATACTGTTGGTAATTTGATAGGGATAATATCGAATCTGTATATTGCTTTCGGGAGGATGGCGATTTTGATTATACTAATTCTTCCTAGCCAGGAGCATGGGGTGAGTTTCCATTTGTTAGTGACCTATTTAATTTCTCTTAAGAGTGTCTTGTAGTTTTCAGGGTATAGGTCTTTCACTTCCTTGGTTAGGTTTATTCCTAGGTATTTTATTCTTTTTGATGCTATTGTCAATGGAATTGTTTTCCTGATTTCTCTTTCTATTAGTTCATTGTTAGTGTATAGGAAAGCCACAGATTTCTGTGTGTTAATTATGTATCCTGCAACTTTGCTGAATTCCGATATCAGTTCTAGTAGTTTTGCAGTGGAGTCTTTAGGGTTTTTTATGTACAATATCATGTCATCTGCAAATAGTGACAGTTTAACTTCTTCTTTACCAATCTGGATTCCTTGTATTTCTTTGTCTGATTGCCATGGCTAGGACCTCCAGTACCACGTTCAATAACAGTGGGGAGAGTGGGCATCCCTGTCTTGTTCCCAATCTCAGAGGAAAAGCTTTCAGCCTCTCACTGTTCAGTATGATGTTAACTGTGGGTTTATCATATATGGACTTTATTATGTTGAGGTACTTGCCCTCTATGCCCATTTTGTTGAGAGTTTTTATCACGAATGGATGTTGAATTTTTTTGAATGCTTTTTCAGCATCTATGGAGATGATCATGGGTTTTTGTCCTTCTTTTTGTTGATGTGGTGAATGATGTTGATGGATTTTCGAATGTTGTACCATCCTTGCATCCCTGGGATGAATCCCACTTGCTCATGGTGTATGATCCTCTTGATGTATTTTTCAATTCAGTTTGCTAATATTTTGTTGAGTATTTTTGCGTCTACGTTCATCAGGGAGATTGGTCTGTGGTTTTCTTTTTTGGTGGGGTCTTTGCCTGGTTTTGGTATTAGGGTGATGTTGGCTTCATAGTATGAGTTTGAGAATATTCCCTCCTCTTCTATTTTTTTGGAAAACTTTAAGGAGAATGGGTGTTATGTCTTCTCTGTATGTTTGAAAAATTCTGAGGTAAATCCATCTGACCCAGGGGTTTTGTTCTTGGGTAGTTTTTTGATTACTGATTCAATTTCATTGCTGGTAATTCGTCTGTTTAGATTTTCTGTTTCTTTCTGTGTCAGTCTTGGAGGGTTGTATTTTTCTAAGAAATTGTCCATTTCTCCTAGGTTTTCCAGCTTGTTTGCATGTAGGTTTTCATAGTATTCTCTAATAATTCTTTGTATTACTCTGGGGTCTGTCATGATTTTTCCTTTCTCGTTTCTGATTCTGTTGATGTGTGTTGACCCTCTTTTTCTCTTAATAAGTCTTGCTAGAAGCTTATCTATTTTGTTTATTTTCTCAAAGAACCAGCTCTTGGTTTCATTAATTTTTTCTATTGTTTTTTTCTTCTCAGTTTTATTTATTTCTTCTCTGATCTTTATTATGTCCCTCCGTCTGCTCACCTTAGGCCTCATTTGTTCTTCTTTTTCCAATTTTGATAATTATGACATTAGACTATTCATTTGGGATTGTTCTTCCTTTTTAAAATGTGCCTGGATTGCTATATGCTTTCCTCTTAAGACTGCTTTTGCTGTGTTCCACAGAAGTTGGGGCTTTGTATTATTGTTGTCATTTGTTTCCATATATTGCTGGATCTCCATTTTAATTTGGTCATTGATCAATTGATTATTCAGGAGCATGTTGTTAAGCCTCCATGTGTTGGTGAGGCTTTTTGCTTTCTTTCTACAATTTATTTCTAGTTTTATACCTTTGTGGTCTTAAAAGTTGGTTGGCAGGGTTTCAATCTTTTGGAATTTACTGAGGTTCTTTTTGTGGCCTAGTATGTGGTCTATTTTGGAGAATGTTCCATGTGCACTTGAGAAGAATGTGTATCCTGTTGCTTTTGCATGTAGAGTTCTATAGATGTCTATTAGGCCCATCTGTTTTAGTGTGTTGTTCAGTGCCTCTGTGTCCTTCCTTATTTTCTGTCTGGTGGATCTGTCCATTCGGGTGAGTGGTGTGTTAAAGTCTCCCAAAATATATGCATTGCATTCTGTTTCCTCCTTTAATTATGTTAGTATATGTTTCACATATATTGGTGCTCCTGTGTTTGGTGCATATATGTTTATAATGGTTGTATCCTCTTGTTGGACTGAGCCCCTTATCATTATGTAATGTCCTTCTTTATAGCTTGTTACTTTCTTTATTTTGAGGTCTATTTTATCTGATACTAGTATTGCAACACCTGCTTTTTTCTCTCTGTTGTTTGCATGAAATACCTTTCTCCATCCCTTGACTTTAATCTGTGCATGTCTTTGGGTTTGAGGTGCGTTTGTTGTAAGCAGCATATAGAGGGGTCTTGCTTTTTCATCCATTATATTACTCTGTGTCTTTTGATTGGTGCATTCAATCCATTTACATTTAGGGTGATTATTGAAAGATATGTACTTATTGCCATTGCAGGCTTTAGATTTGTTTTTACCAAAGGTTAAAGGTTAGCTTGGTTACTACCTTACTGTCTGACCTCACTCACTTATTGAGCTGTTATAAACACAGTCTGATGATTATTTCTTTCCCTTCTTTTTCCTCATCCTCCATTCTTCATATGTTGTGTGTTCTCTTCTGTGCTTTTTTTAGGAATGTTCCCATCTAGATCAGTCCCTCAAAGATACCCTGTAGAGGTGGTTTGTGGGAGGCAAATTCCCTCAACTTTTGCTTGTCTGGGAATTGTTTAATCCCTCCTTCATATTTAAATGATAATCGTGCTGGATACAGTATCCTTGGTTCAAGACCCTTCTGTGTCATTGCATTAAATATGTGATGCCATTCTCTTCTGGCCTGTAAGGTTTCTGTTGAGAAGTCTGATGATAGTCTGATGGGTTTTCCTTTGTAGGTGACCTTTTTACTCTCTCTCTCCCTGTCCTTGACCTTTGCCATTTTAATTATTGTTTCTTGGTGTTAACCTCTTTGGATCCCATCTCTCTGGAGTTCTGTGTGCCTCCGTAGTCTGAGCAACTATTTCCTCCCCCAGTTTGTAGAAGTTCTCAGCAATTATTTCTTCAAAGACATTTGTATCCCCTTTTCTCTCTCTTCTTCCTCTGGTACCCCTATAATGCGGATATTGTTCCTTTTGGATTGGTCACACTGTTCTCTTAATATTGTTTTATTCCTGGACATCCTTTTATTTCTCTCTGCATCAGCTTCTATGCGTTCCTGTTCTCATTTCTCTTCCATCAATGGCCTCTTGCATCTTATACATTCTGCTTATAAATCCTTCCAGAGTTTGTTTCACTTCTGTAATCTCCCTCCGGACATCTGTAATCTCCCTCTGGACTTCATCCCTTAGCTCTTGCATATATCTTTGCAGCTCTGTCAGCATGTTTATGATTTTTATTTTGAACTCTTTTTCAGGGAGACTGGTTGAGTCTGCCTCTGCAGATCCTTTCTCAGGTGTAATTATCTTGATCTGGACCAGATTTTTTTGCCTTTTCATGGTGATTGCAGTGGCTGTAGGCAGGTTGCGGGTGTGTCAGCTGGGAGAAGAAAGTCCTTCCCTGCTTACTGGATGCCTTGCCCTTCTCTGCTGCCTGTGATGGCTACCTGCACTCCTGGAGCAGCCACCGGCTTAATCTCCTAAGCTGCTGTAGGCAGGGTGTCCGTCAGAGCAGCATGGAGCCCTGTGGGAAGTGGCAGGCACGCCAGGTGTGCTCCTCCATGCTAGCGCAACCCAGCCGGGCAGCTGTGTGGCAGCAGTGGCCTTTGGGTTTTGCCCAGGCGGCTGTGCTTTGGGCTGGGATTCCGATAAGTTCCTCTAAGTGCACCTGCTCCCTCTGGCTCCACTGCTGGTGCACACAGGGCTTTTCCGTGCAGGCTTCTTCTCGCTCTGGCTTCACTGCCACCACTGCGTGCAAGCCACACCCGGGCTGTTCAGTCGCACTGCTGTGGGCTAGCCCTGTGGTACACAGATCTGCTCTCGTTTCCTTCTAGTGCTTCCACCCCCGGTGTGCACTCCCACTCTCCTGCTACTGGGCCCGTGTGTCGGGGTCCGTGCCAGTTGGAGGAACGACTGGCAGGTTGCCTAGTCCTGTGAGGGGCTTCAGAGCTGCACTGCCTCCATTTAGGGCGCCTACGTTTCCCCAGTATTCCCAGCTGCTTGGGACAACTTCATCCAGCTATGGGGTCCCTGTCTCTTTAAGACTTGCAGAAATCACTCACTTTTCTTTTGTCTCAGGGGCGCCAGTTGTGGGGACCTGCCCACAGGTTTTGCTTTTCTGTTTCTCTAATATCCAGCACCCCATGCACCTTGTGTCTGCATTCCGGGTGTGGATTTCTAGAGCTGGTTGTTTAGCAGTACAGGGCTTTCACTCCCTCCCCATTCTGACTCCTTTCTTCCCGCTGGGTTTTGGGGTGGGGGAGCATTTGGGTCCCTCCTGGCTGCGGCTTGTATCTTACCCCCTTTGTGTGATGCTGAGTTCTCACAGATGTAGATGTATCCTGGCTGTTGTACTGCATTCACTGGTGTCTCTTTTAGGAATAGTTGTATTTATTGTATTTTCATAAATATATATGTTTTGGGGAGGAGATTGCCTCTGAACTACTCATGTCGCCATCTTCCCGTGACCCTGGTATATATTTATTTTTATCAGTGAAATTTCTCTTTCCTATTTTTCTTCTAGTTAGGGTCTTTTCCTTTACTCTTAAAGAAGACCTCTTAACATTCCTTGGAAGGCCTGTTTAGGGGTGGTGAACTCTTTAAGTTTGTGTTTGTCTGCAAAGCTCATTATCTCCCCTTACATTCTGAAAGGTGACCTTGCTGAGTAGAGTATTCTTGGTTGGAGATTTTTTTTTCTATTTCAGCAAATAAACCATGCCACTCCCTTCTGACCTACAGAGTTTCTGATAAAAATTCAGCTGATAGCCTTATGGGGTTTCCCTTTTAGGTAACTCATTGCTTTGCTCTTGCTACTTTTTTTTGTTTGTTGGTTTATTATCATTAACCTACAATTACATGCAGAGCATTATGTTTACTAGGCTCCCCCATTCACCAAGTCCCCCCCACAATCCCCATTACATTCACTGTCCATCAGTATAGTAAGATGCTGTAGAGTCACTACTTGTCTTCTCTGTGTTGTACAGCCCTCCCCATGTCCCCCCACATTATACATGAAAATCATAATGCCCCCTTTCTTTTTCCCTGCCCTTTTCCCTCCCTTCCCACCCATCCTCCCCAGTTCTTTTCCCTTTGGTAACTGTTAGTCCCTTCTTGGGTTCTGTTATTCTGCTGCCATTTTGTTCATTCAGTTTTCTTTGTTCTTATACTCCACATATGAGTGAAATCATTAGGTACTTGTCTTTCTCCGCCTGGCTTATTTCACCGAGCATAATGCCCTCTAGCTCCATCCATGTTGTTGCAAATGGTAGGATTTATTTTCTTCTTATGGCTGACTAATATTCCATTGTGTATATGTACCACATCTTCTTTATCCATTCATTTACTTATGGACACTTGGGTTGCTTCCATTTCTTGTCTATTGTAAATAGTGCAGTGATAAACATACTGGTGCATCTGTCATTTTCAAACTAGGTTGCTATATCCTTATGGTAAATTCCTAGAAGTGGAATTCCTGGGTCAAATGGTATTTCTATTTTGAGCTTTTTGAGGAACCTCCATACTGCTTTCCACAATGGTTGAACTAATTTACATTCCCACCAGCAGTGTAGGAGGGTTTCCTGTTCTCCACAACCTCATCAACATTTGTTGTTTTTTGTCTTTTGGATGGTAGCCATCCTTACTGGTGTGAGGTGATATCCCATTGTGGTTTTAATTTGCATTTATCTGTTGACTAGCGATGTGGAGCACCTTTTCATGTGTCTGTTGGCCATCTGAATTTCTTCTTTGGAGAACTGTTCAGCTTCTCCACCCATTTTTTAATTGGATTATTTGCTTTTTGTTTCTTAAGGTGTTTGAGCTCTTTATATATATTGGATGTCAACCCTTTATCAGATATGTCATTTATGAATATATTCTCCCATACTGTATGGTACCATTTTGTTCTATTGATTGTACACTTTGCTGTACAGAAGCTTTTCAGCTTGATATAGTCCTACTTATTCATTTTCGCTTTTGTTTCCTTGCCTGGGGTGATATGTTCATGAAGAAGCCGCTCATGTTTATGTCCAAGAGATTTTTGCCTATGTTTTTTTCTAAGAGTTTTATGATTTCATGACTTACATTCAGGTCTTTGATCCATTTTGAATTTACTTTTGTGTATGGGGTTAGACAATGATCCAGTTTCATTCTCTTACATGTAGCTGTCCAGTTTTGCCAGCACCATCTGTAGAAGAGGCTGTCATTTCCCCATTGTATGTCCATGGCTCCTTTATCATATATTAATTGGCCATTTATGTTTGGGTTAATGTTTGGAGTCTCTAATCTGTTCCACTGGTCTGTGGCTCTGTTCTTGTGCCAGTACCAAATTGTCTTGATTACTGTGGCTTTATAGTAGAGCTTGAAGTTAGGGAGCGAGGTCCACCCCCCACCCCCCACTTTATTCATCCTTCTCAGGATTCCTGTGGCTCTTTGGGGTGTTTGGTGTTTCCGTATGAATTTTTTAAACTGTTTTTTACAGTTTGTTGAAGAATGTAAGGATTGCATCATATCTGTATATTGCTTTGGACAGGATGGCCATTTTGACAATATTAATTCTTCCTAGCCAAGAGCATGGGATGAATTTCCATTTTTAGTGTCCTCTTTAATTTCTCTTTGTAGTGTCTTATAGTTTTCAGGGTATAGGTCTTTCACTTCCTTGGTTAGGTTTATTCCTAGGTATTTTATTCTTTTTGATGCAATTGTGAATGGAATTATTTTCCTGATTTCTCTTTATATTCGTGCATTGTTAGTGTATAGGAAAGCCACATGGTTCTCTCTTTGTCTTTGACCTCTGACATTTTTATTTTGATGTGTCTTTATGTGGACCTCCTTGGGTTTATCTTGTTTGGGGCTCTCTCTCTCTCACTCCTTTAAGCTCGATGTCTGTTTCCTTCCCAAGGTTTAGGATGTTTACAGCTATTATTTCTTAAAAATGTTTTCTATTCCTTTGTCTCTCTCTTCTCCTTCTGAAACACCTATAATGCAAATGTTTGAACATTTTATATTGTCCCAGAGCTCCTTTAACCTTTCCTGATTTCTTTTTATTCTTTTTTCTTTCTGCTTTTCAGCTTGAATGCTTTTCATTACTCTGCCTTCCAACCTGCTGATCTGTTCTTCTGCACTCTCCGATCTGCTATTGATTTCCTCTTGAGTGTTTTTCATTTCATTTATTGTATTCCTCATCTCTGATTGTTTATGTTTTATATTTTCTTTCTTTGTAGAGATTCTGAGTTCCTCCATACTTCTCTTAAGTCTGGTGAACATATTTATAAGCATTAATTTGAACTCTTTATCCAATAGATTACTGACCTCCATTTCATTTAGTCCTTTTTCTGAAGTTTTGCCATGTTTATTTGTTTCAACCATATTTCTTTTTCCCCTCATTTTGTTCTCTTTTCTTCATTCTTTTGATTAGTACAAAGGGCTACCTCACCCAGTCTTGAAGGATTGGTCTTGTGTAAGGAAGTTCCCCTGGGTAGACTGCATGTTCCTGGTGGTTTGTGCTGGCTGGATGGTGGCCCAATGAGAGCTGGGGGTGTTCTGGTGTCAGGGATCTCAGGGCATGGTTGCAGGGGACTGCAGGTAGGCAGGTCCAATACTGATGTGGTCCATATTGGCAGGGATACAGTGGGCCCAGTCACAGTCTCCAGGAAAGCCCCTCTTCCACAGCTACTGGCTCCATGCTCACAATGTGCCAGTAGCTCAGGCACACTATTCACGGGTGTGCAGTGATCACCTATGCAACTGTGGTGCAGCCCCAGGCCTAGGAATGACCCCCAGGAAAGCCAAACCTACACAGCCACCAGCTCCACACCTGCAATACAGCAGTAGCCCAGGTGGGCTCTCTAGGGGTGGGCAGTAACTAGCTCTGTGTGGCCTCTGAGGAAAGTCTTCCCCTTCCCATGGCTACCTGTGTTGAATCCTCAAGGCAACAGCAGATCAGTTGCCCAGCAAATACTGGCTCCAGGAGAAGCCCCACCTTCTCAGCTACTGAGTGAATACCTGTGGTGCAGCAATGGCCAAGATGCATTCTCCAGGGGTCGGCAGCAACTGGTTCTGTGCCTTCACAATAAGTGCAGCCCAAATGAACTCTGTGGCTGACATATATGGGTGTGGGTGCAGTTTGGAAGCCTCCTCCTAGACCAAATCTGAAATTTGTGTGTGTGTCCGAGTCATGCTCCCTACATCATTATCAACGTGGGGAAGAAGTGCAAACAATGGTGCTGGCCAGACCTCCAATCTGGTGAACTCCAGCCATTCCCCCGCCAAAGAGCAGGTGCTTTAGTTCTATAAATTGGGTTTTTTCATTTATAATCTAGATGCACTTTAAAGTGTTGCTTTTTCTACACCATAGGGCATGGAGTCTGCATCCAGATCCCTCAGCTATATCCTTCCCCACAGCAGCCACTGGCTCTGCACCCTCAGGATAGTGGCAGCACTCATGCACTATCTGCCTGACTCATCTGGGTGTGAATGGGAGCTGGGAAGTCATCTTGACCAACCCGGAAGTTGTCGTGTGTACCCCAACCATGGTCCCTGAGTCACTCTCAGTGTGGAGAACAAGTGCAAAAAAATGGCATTTGATCTGGAGAGAGTTGCAGCCATTTCCCCAATGAAACAACAGATGCTTTAGTTCTGCAAATGGGGCTTTTTCCTTTATGGTCTAGATGCACTTTAAAGTACAGCTTTTTCTTTCTATGCCCCAGGGCAGGCAACCTGTATCCAGGTCCCTGGGTGACATCCCTCCCCTCTATGGGTGATTGAGTTGGAGGTGGGATTCCTTGTGTTTGTCTCCATCTCTCCTGCCACTTTTAATATACTCTTTCTGTCCCTAATTTTGCAGAAGGTGCTCATTCGGGCCTTGATTTTTCCTCAATATGAATTGTTCTGTATGTAGATGTAGGTTTGATGTTAGGTGGGAGGAGAATTCAAGGTCTCTCTACACTCCTAGCATCCCAGATGTCCCATCCATTTTTGTCTCCTTTGAACCCGTGTCCATTGTTTTCCAAAACTGTTATAACATTGTAATTAGTGGCAAAAATGAGGAATTTGGCATCATTTAACTTGAGTTTGAGTCTTCACTACATCTGGGTGAAGAATCCTAGACAAGTGATTTTCTCTTCCTTCAGCTTCAGTTTCTTTATTCCTTGTAAAATGGACACACTGCCACCCATCCACAGAGTTAATGTGGATTAAGCATAAAAAATAATTGTAAATTCATTTTGTAAAGTGATATGTAAAGTGGGTTTAACATCCAGAGTATATAAAGAACTCACATGCCTCAACCCCCAAAAAGCAAATAACCCTATTAAAAAATGGGAAGAGGATCTGAACAGACACTTCCCCAAAGAATAAATTCAGATGGCTAACAGGCACATGAAAAGATGCTCCACATCGCTAATCATCAGGGAAATGCAAATTAAAGCCACAATGATATATCACCTCATAGCAGTTAGGATGGCCAACATAGAAAAGACTAGGAGCAACAGATGCAAGCGAGGATAGGGAGAAAGGGGAACCCTCCTACCCTACTGGTGGAAATGTAAACTAGTTCAACCATTGTGGAAAGAAGTATGCAGTTTCCTCAAAAAATTAAAAGTAGAAATACCATTTGACCCAGGAATTCCAATCCTAGGAATTTGCCCTAAGAATGCAGCAGCATAGTTTCAAAAAGACATATAGGGGGGTGGAGCCAAGATGGCAGTGTGAGTAGAGCAGCGGAAATCTCCTCCCAAAACCACATATATTTTTGAAAATACAACAAATACAACTCTTCCTAAAAGAGAGACCAGAAGACATAGGACAACAGCCAGAGTACATCCACACCTGCAAGAACCCAGTGCCTCACAAAGGGGGTAAGATACAAGCCATGGCCCAGCAGGACCCAAGCGCACCTCACCCCAACTCCTGGCGGGAGGGGTGGAGTCACAGAGGGGAGGGAGAGGGAGCCCAGGACTGCTGAAAAGCCAGCCCTAGCCATCTGCATGAAAGCACAGACATAGTGCGTGCGTGGGGTGCTGGAAAGGAGGGAAACAGGACAGTAAGACCTGTGATTGGGTCCCCACAGCTGGCGATCTGGGGACAAAGAAAGCGAGTGCTTTTTGAAAGTCTTAAAGCGACAGGGACCCCACAGCTGGACAGAAGCATCCCAGGACACATAGCCCAGCAGCTGAGAATCCTGAGAAACTCCAGGCACCCTAACCATCTGGGCAGCAAAGCACCTCGGAGACCCCTCACACAGATAAACAGCCTCCCAGCCTTTTCCCCTCTAACGTGGCTCCACCATATCGGAGAATCAGCCTGAGGCAGGCCACACCTACAGCAACCACAGAGCTAAACTCCATAACGGCCGGGCAAGAATCAGAGGCCCCGTCTGCATGCAGCTGCCCAGTACAAGCCACTAGAGGTCACTGTTCTCCCAGGAGAGGAAGGCCACAAACCAACAAGAAGGGACGTTCTCCCAGCCATCACTCCCGCCAGCTCCGCAAACTATCTCTATTGCCATGAAAAGGCAGAATTTGAGACAGACCAAAATCAGAGTCCATCCCTGAGAAGGAGATAGAACTAACCAGTCTTCCTGAAAAAGAATTCAAAATAAAGGTCATAACCATGCTGACGGAGCTGCAGAGAAATATACAAGAGCTAAGGTATGACATCCGGAGGGAGATTACAGAAATGATACAATCTCTGGAAGGATTTATAAGCAGAATGGATAAGATGCAAGAGGCCATTGATGGAATAGAAACCAGAGAACAGGAATGCATAGATACTGACGCAGAGAGAGGTAAAAGGATTCCAGGAATGAAACAACATTAAGAGAACTGTGTGACCAATCCAAAAGGAACAATATCCACATTACATGGGTACCAGAAGAAGAAGAGAAAAGGGGATACAAAATGTCTTTGAAGAAATAATTCCTGAAAACTTCCCCAAACTGGGGGAGGAAATAATAGATCAGACCACAGAGGTACATAGAACTCCCAACAGAAGGGACCCAAGGTGAGCAACACCAAAACACATAATGCATGGCAAAGATCAAGGACAAGGACAGAGTT
Organism: Manis javanica; assembly: GCF_040802235.1. Classification (NCBI taxonomy): domain Eukaryota; kingdom Metazoa; phylum Chordata; class Mammalia; order Pholidota; family Manidae; genus Manis; species Manis javanica. The sequence goes on from NC_133174.1 coordinate 57,477,104, forward strand.
TTAAAGGCAGCTAGAGAGAGGAAAAAGGTCATCTACAAAGGAAAACCCATCAGGCTATCATCAGACTTCTCAACAGAAACCTTACAGGCCAGAAGAGAATGGCATATCTTTAATGAAATGAAACAAAAGGGCCTTGAACCAAGAATACTGTATCCAGCATGATTATCATTTAAATATGAAGGAAGGATTAAATAATTCCCAGACAAGCACAAGTTGAGGGAATTTGCCTCCCACAAACCACCTCTACAGGGTATTTTAGAGGGACTGTTCTAGACAGGAGCACTCCTAAGACTAAACAGATGTCACCAGAGAAAATAAAATCACACCAAAGAAAGCAGACCAACCAAATGCTAACTAAAGGCAAAAAATAAAATCAACTACCCACAAAAGCAGTTAAAGGAAACACAAAGGAGCACAGAATAAAACAACCAACATATAAAGAATGGAGGAGGAGGAATAAGAAGAGATAGAAATAAAGAATCACCAGAGGGTATTTATAATAGCTCAATAAGCGAGTTAAGTTAGACAGTAATATACTAAAGAAGCTAAAGTTGAACCTTTGGTAACCACAAATCTAAAGCCTGCAATGGCAATAAGTACATATCTTTCAATAATCACCCTAAATGTAAATGGACTGAATGCACCAATCAAAAGACACAGAGTAATAGAATAGATAAAATAGCAAGACCCATCTATATGCTGCTTACAAGAAACTCACCTCAAACCCAAAGACATGCACAGACTAAAAGTCAAGGGATGGAAAAAGATATTTCATTGAAACAACAGGGAAACGACTGCAGGTGTTGCAGTACTAGTATCAGACAAAATAGACTTCAAAACAAAGAAAGTAACAAGAGATAAAGAAGGACATTACATAATGGTAAGGGGCTCAGTACAACAAGAGGATATAACCATTATAAATATACACACACCCATCACAGGAGCACCAGCATACGTGAAACTCATACTAACAAAACTAAAGAGGAAATCAAATGCAATGCATTCATTTTAGGAGACTTCAACACGCCACTCACCCCAAAGGATAGATCCACCGGACAGAAAATAAGTAAGAACACAGAGGCACTGAAGAACACACTAGAACAGATGGACCTAATAGACATCTATAGAACTCTACATCCAAAAGCAACAGGATACACATCCTTCTCAGGTGCACATGGAACATTCTCCAGAATAGACCACATACTAAGCCACAAAAAGAGCCTCAGTAAATTCCAAAAGATTGAAATGCTACCAACCAACTTTTCAGACCACAAAGGTATAAAACTAGAAATACATTGTACAAAGAAAACAAAAAGGTGCACAAACACATGGAGGCTTAACAACAGGCTCCTAAATAATCAGTGGATCAACGAACAAATTAAAATCGAGGTCAAGAAATATATGGAAACAAATGACAACAACAAAACAAAGCCACAACTTCTGTGGAACGCAGTGAAAGCAGTCTTAAGAGGAAAGTATATAGCAATCCAGACATACTTAAAGAAGAATGAATAATCCCAAATGAATAGTCTAACATCACAATTATTGAAACTGGAAAAAGAAAAACAAATGAGGCCTAAAGTCAGCAGGAGGGAAATAATAATGATCAGAGAAGAAATAAACAAAATTGAGAAGAATAAAACAACAGAAAAAATCAATGAAATCAAGAGCTGGTTCTTTGAGAAAATAAACAAAATAGATAAGCCTCTAGCCAAACCTATTAAGAGAAAAAGAGAACCAACACACATCAACAGAATCAGAAATGAGAAAGGAAAAATCATGATGGACCCCACAGAAATACAAGAAATTATTAGAGAATACTATGAGAATCTATATGCTAACAAGCTGGAAAACCTAGAAGAAATGGACACCTTCCTATAAAAATACAACCTTCCAAGACTGACGAAGGAAGAAACACACAAGTTAAACAAACCAATTATGAGCAAAGAAATTGAAGGGCAATCAAAAAACTATCCATGAACAAAACCCCCGGGCCAGATGGGTTTACCTCGGAATTTTATCAGACATGCAGAGAAGACATAATACCTATTCTCATTAAAGTTTTCCAAAAAATAGAAAAGGAGGGAATACTCCCAAACTCACTGAATGAAGCCAACATCACCCTAGTACCAAAACCAGGCAAAGACCCTACCAAAAAAGAAAAGTAGAGACCAATATCCCTGATGAACATAGATGCAAAAATACTCAATAAAATATTAGCAAACCAAATTCAAATATATATCAAAAGGATCATAAACCACAACCAAGTGGGATTCATATCAGGGATGCAAGGATGGTACAACATTAGAAAGTCCATCAAAATCATCTACCACATCAACAAAAAGAAGGACAGAAACCTCATAATCATCTCCATAGATGCTGAAAAAGATTTGACAAAATTCAACATCCATTCATGATAAAAACTCTCAGCAAAATGGGGATCGATGGCCAGTACCTCAACATAATAAAGACCATAGATGATAAACCCACAGCTAACATCATACTGAACAGCAAGAAGCTGAAAGCTTTTCCTCTGAGATCAGGAACAAGACAGGGATGCCCACTCTCCCCACTGTTATTTAACAAAGTACTGGAGGTCCTAGCCATGGCAATTAGACAAAACAAAGAAATACAAGGAATCCAGATTGGTAAAGAAGAAGTTAAACTGTCACTATTTGCAGATGACATGATATTGTACAATAAAAACCCTAAAGACTCCACTCCAAAGCTACTAGAACTGATATCGTAATACAGCAAAGTTTCAGGATACAAAATTAACACACAGAAATCTGTGGCTTTCCTATACACTAACAATGAACCAATAGAAAGAGAAATCATGAAAACAATTCCATTCACAATTCCATAAAAAAGAATAAAATACCTAGGAATAAACCTAACCAAAGAAGTGAAAGACCTATGCCCTGAAAACCATAAGACACTCCTAAGAGGAATTATAGAGGACACTAACAAATGGAAACTCATCCCACGCTCTTGGCTAGGAAGAATTAATTTAGTCAAAATGACCATCCTGCCCAAAGCAATATACGGATTTCATGCAATCCCTATCAAATTACCAACAACATTCTTCAACAAACTGGAACAAATAGTTCAAGAATTCATATGGAAACACCAAAGACCCCGAGTAGCCAACACAATCGTGAGAAAGCAGAAGGTAGTGTGGGGGATCTCACTCCCTAACTTCAACCTCTACTACAAAGCCATAGTAATCAAGACAATTTGGTACTGGCACAAGAACAGAGCCACAGACCAGTGGCACAGATTATAGACTCCAAACATTAACCCAAACATATATGGTCAATTAATATTTGATAAAAGAGCCATGGACATACAATAGGGAAATGACAGTCTCTTCAACAGATGGTGCTGGCAAAACTGGACAGCTACATGTAAGAGAATGATACTGGATCACTGTCTAACCCCATACACAAAAGTAAATTCAAAATGGATCAAAGACCTGAATGTAAGTCATGAAACAATAAAACTCTTAGAAAAAAACATAGGCAAAAATCTCTTGGATATAAATATTAGCAACTTCTTCATGAACATATCTCCCCTGGCAAGGAAAATAAAACCAAAAATGAACAAGTGGGACTACACCAAGCTTTAAAGCTTAGGTACAGCAAAGGACACCATCAATAGAACAAAAAGGTACCCTATAGTATGGGAGAATAAATTCGTAAATGACAGATCCGATAAAGGGTTGAAATCCAAAATATATAAAGAGCTCACACACCTCAACAAACAAAAAGGAGGTAATCCATTTATAAAATGGGTATAGGAGCTGAACAGACAGTTCTCCAAGAAAGAAATTCAGATGGCCAACAGACACATTAAAAAATGCTCCATATCGCTTGTCATCAGGAAATGCTAATTAAAACCACAATGGGATATCACCTCACACCAGTAAGGATGGCTACCATCCAAAAGACAAAAAACAACAAATGTTGATGAGGTTGTGGAGAACAGGAAACCCTCCTACACTGCTGGTGGGAATGTAAATTAGTTCAACCATTGTGGAAAGCAGTATGGAGGTTCCTCAAAAAGCTCAAATAGAAATACCATTTGACCCAGGAAATCCACTTCTAGTTATTTCCTTTAAGAATGCAGCACTCCAGTTTGAAAAAGACAGATGCACCCCTATGTTTATCACAGCACTATTTACAATAGCCAAGAAATGGAAGCAACCTAAGTGTCCATCAGTAGATGAATGGATAAAGAAGGGGTGGTACATATACACAATGGAATATTATTCAGCCATGAGAAGAAAACAAATCCTACAATTTATAACAACATGGATGGAGCTAGAGGGTATTATGCTCACCAAAATAAGCCAAGCGGAGAAAGACAAATACCAAATGATTTCACTCATCTTTGGAGTATAAGAACAGAGTATAAACTGAAGGAACAAAACAGCAACAGAATCACATAACCCAAGAAGGGACTAACAGTTTCCAAAGGGAAAGGGACTGTGGAGAATGGGAGGTTAGGGAACAATAAGGGCTGGGAAGAAGAAAGGGGGTATTATGATTAGCATGTATAATGTGAGTGTTGGGGAAATGGAAGGACTGTGCAACACAGAGAAGACAAGTTGTGATTCTACAACATCTTACTATGCTGATGGACAGTCACTGTAATGGGGTTTGTTGGGGGGACTTGGTATAGGGGATAGCCTAGTAAACATAATGTTCTTCATGTTATTGTAGATTAATGATAATGAAAAAGAAAAGAAAAAGACATGTACCCCTATGTTTATCACAGCACTATTTACAATAGCCAAGAAATGCAAGCAACCTAAGTGTCCATCAGTATATGAATTGATAAAGAAGAGGTGGTACATATACACAATAGAATATTATTCAGCCATAAGAAGAAAGCAAATCCTACCATTTGCAACAACATGGATGGAGCTGAGGTATTACGCTCAGTGAAGTAAGCCAGGTGGAGAAAGACTAGTACCAAATGATTTCACTCATCTGTTGAGCATAAGAATAAAGCAAAAACTGAAGGAACAAAATGGCAACAGACTCACAGAACCTAAGAATGGACTAACAGTTACCAATGGGAAAGGGACTGGGGACAGTGGGTGGGACAAGAGGGAGAAGGAATAAGGGGCATTACGATTAACACACATAATGTGGGGTGGGCACAGTGAAGGTAGTATAGCACAAAGAAGACAAGTAGTGACTCTATAGCATCATATGCTGATGGACAGTGACTGTAATGGGATATATGGTGGGGGCTTGATAATTGGAATCTAGCAGCCACAATGTTGCTCATGTGATTTTATATTAATGATACTAAAATTTTTAAAAACCACACACACAAAAATGATACACATAGCGAGATGGCACTTTTCTTACTCATCTGCTGTTCTCTATGATGATTTCTGTTCTTTTCGTATCTGTAACACCAACACACCCTTAGATGACCCTAATGCTTCAAACCTAATGGCCTTGTTCTTAAATTCTAATCCTTGAACTGGTGCCAGGCCAAATACATAATAATCATCTAGGGCTTCCTTTTAAAATACCTACTCCCAGGTTCTATCCCCAAGATTTTATTTACTAGATCTGAGATGAGACCCAGAAATCTATTTTTTTAGATTTTAGACAGTCAATTCTTTGAACAAGATGGGACCCACTTTACCTGAAACACTTAGCACCATACCTTGCAAATGGCAGGTAGTCAGAAAATGGTTAGCAATTAAAGAAATCCTGGAAAAGAACAATCTATATGACTAAAAGGGTAAATTTAAACTTGAGAGGAGAGGAGAAAGGAACTAGAGTATATGAGACCAAAGAAGTAGGGACAGACATTTCATGACTGTTTTCTATTCTACTGTGGGTTATTTTGAACATCCAGACAAGTTGTTCTCCATTTGGGCAATGAACTTAACAAAAGGCAATGAGCTTAAATGGTAGCAAGAGAAATTTCCATTATAGGCCAGGAAGAATTACTTGACCCGCATGGCATTCAGGTTTAAAGCAGGTTACAGTAAGCAGTTGCAAGCAAGCTTCCCATAATGTTCCAAACTCATACCCCTCCTAAGTCAAAGGGGAACTAACTTCATGAGCTCAACATTCCCTTCCACTTCTGTGATTCCAGATGCATCATGAGTACTTAGAAGTAAAGCCTGGTAAGTTAAACCAGCAATTATTGCCTTTTAAAATGCTAGTGATTTTAAGAGTTTTCTTTGAAAAGTCTTACTCAATAGAAGCATAAGACTATGAATAACCCAAAATATTTAGCTGTCTATTGAAACTTCTTTATAGTATCAAATAGAATGGAAACAGATGCAACTAGACCAGAGCTTGTTTAGTAGGTAACAGATTTATTGTACTTGCTCATTTTAAAAATTAAGGTTATGAACAACATATGTCAAAAAATCCTATAAAACTGTTCTGGAAATCATCTTCCTGGAAAGCCGAAATCCCTGCTAATGTTCTAAATTTGTTTTTCAGAACTGAAAGATGACATTGTATATATCTTTGCAGCACTCTTTGAAACAATACTTCTTTGACATGGAGCTTACTCTGGGTGGGTGTGTATTCAGTAGCAATCTAAAAGTTTCAAACACCTGGTCTCTTCCCAGAATGTAATCCATCCAGTCCCTTGAGAGAAGACAGCTTCTCTATTTATAAATACAGGTGGCTTTGCTATAAGTTACAGTTTTCTGGGATTTTTCATACATGGTTCAGGATTTTAAAGTGAAAGGAGGTCATATCAGAATGAAATTACCAAATCTTTGGTCTATCCTGAAGGCTAGAGACTTGAGGACAATTTCAACTGGCTCTTTTTATTTTTGCTGTCACATAAGCAAGTCTCCTGTTGAATCTCCCTGGTCCACTGTTCCCTCTAATGAAGTCATGCTCTGTGCTGAGGGCAGTAATATTCTCAGAAGCAGATGTCTCCCATAAAGCATGACCTCATTCCTTGGAATGGGAAGAGCAGTAGACTTGTGGTGGTAAATTTGGGGGAAGGGTTTGTTTAAAAATAATTTTCTTAAATAATGCATTCAACTTTTGTATACATTTCTATTAAAAGGCAAATCTAGTTTCCTGCTAGGTTTTTTAACCTTATTCCTCAATTCCAGAAGGAGCAGCCACTAGACCAGAGGGAACAGAATCTTCACAGAGCATAGACACATCCATCCAGTTGTTTGTTAAAGACTGTGTGACAGATTTGGGTATAGAAGGGGGTAACTTGGGATTTTCCAGTTGCTAAATCTAGGCTGTGTATCAGACCCCACTGAATCACAGCGTAGATTTCAACAAACACTTCATAATACGGCTGGAGCTCAGAGGAAATAAACTCAAATGCCCAAGGAAAGTTACTGTCCCAGATACTCTCAGCAAATTAGGCAAGTGGGAACATTGCTAGAGATGGAAAGGGTAGAAGAAAAGAGTGGACCACTTAGAAAGATAATTTGAAACCAATCCAAATTTGTTCAGAAGGATAGTCTTTCCAGGCTATTCTTGTTCCAGATGTAGGGCAGTTCCTGAGCACTGACCTCTCAAATTATTATGAATAACCAAAATTCATGACATACTACACTCTCTTATACCATATAACCTGGCCTTTCTGTCACAGCACACATGTTCTAGGGCATTCCTCATTTCTGAGTCTGTGCAGAAAGTGAGCACCCTAATAAATAAAAGGTCCAAAGAGCTAATGTCCTGAAGACAAAAAGCAAAGACCTTTCCACAAAAAGCATCACAATATAAGGTAATTACTATCTGAGCTCAGTGCCTGCAATTTGTAAGTTTAATCACTACATTCCCATAAGAGGTCTGTTTTGGTTACAGTTGTGCATTAAAAACTGAAGATATGCCAATAATTCTATAAATAATAGTTGACAGAGATAAATATTGAAATTATATTTCCTTTCCTAACTCACATATTAGTCACCTTGGCTGGCAACTAGCCCTTCTCCAAAGAGCAATTTAAGCTTCATCCCTACCATAAAGCAAACCTTTCCAGAGCAAACCTCCCAGACTATTTCTTATGCTCCTTGAGCCCATCCATCTTCTTCCCTCCTTCCATACTTCATCTTCCATCCTTCCTACTTCTGATTTATCTGGATGCAGTGACATTGTTAACTGAAATTAAAGTGTAGAGAAAGTGGGTAAGAGAGCAAAGGAATTTTTTTTCTAAGTTAGTGAGGCTGAGTAAGCTGTTTTTAAAAACTGAGGCTGTATATCAGTTATCCCTCAAGGAAGTGCTACAAACTAGGAATAGCAGTAGGTTTTTTAAATGAAGGCTATTGTATATTTTTTTCTTCCATAGAGAAAAAACACCCAGTTACATCCTAGGGAAAAAAAGGAGTTAGGTCCAAATCAAGATATTATAGAACATACTTACTGTGTTCTATAAACTGTAACAAAGCAGAGACAGAAGGAATGCTTCCCAATTCATTTCATGAAATTGGTATAACCTTGAAACCAATCCTTCTAAAAACAGCACCAAAAAGAAAACTAAAGACATAAAAACATAAGTATCCTAAATAAACTACTAGCAAATAAAACCCTGAGGTATAGTTTAAGTGTAATATGTCCTGATCAAGTAGGGTTTGTCCTAGGAAAGCAAAGATGGTTCAATAATAGGAGCTCTCTTAATATCACATTACAATATCAGATGAAAGGATATAAGTCAAATGATCAGCCCAGATGCCACAGAGGAATGTGGTTAAAATTTAACACTGTTTTATGATCATTCTTACTAACCTAGGAATAAAAGGGCATCATTTAATATGATAAAGAATTTCTTGGCCAGCAAATAGCATAGTACTTAATGGTAAATATAGCAGAGGCATTCCTGCCAAAATCAGTAATAAGACAAATGTGCTCCTTATAACTGCACATGTTCAGCATTATTCTTGAAGTTCTAGCCAATGCAATGAAGCAAGAAACTGAAATAACATGTATACTACTGGGTAATTATACAAACTATCATTATTAACAGACATGATTGTATAGGTAGGAAACCCAAGATAATTGGCTGAAAAGATAATAAATAAGAGAGATCACTAAGGTGGCCAAGTCTTACAGTATCTGTTCTGTATAGTACATGTATAGTACTAAACATCTTGTGTTCAAACAATATTTATGAGTTGACTATAACTGAAAGAATTAACTGAAAAGAAAAAACTTTCTACAGAAGTTTAAATCCTTCAAGGACATGTCAGAATCTTGCTGTGCCTGAAGATTATCATTCTGAACATCAATTTATATCATATGAAAAGGCTTGGTTACTTGAGCTTTCTGTTTGCTTGGGTTTTTGATGAGTTAAATTAATATGGTTACAAAATTTTCCAAAGAAATAAACTTGTATGTATTGAGTGCCTAGAGAAAACTTATACATATTTTCTGCTATCTTTTATCATCCTTACAACAACTATGTAAGGTACATAATAGTATCCCTGTTTTACAAATGAAAATGCATTCAGAGAAATGAGTCAATTTGCTCAATGTCATAGCTTTTAGTAAGTGGTACAGCTGGGACTTGAATGCAATTATATGGCTGACAATTACATATCCTATCTCCCTGCAAGGGAAAATGTAATTCCTGGGACAAAGTTCTACAGAGTACAATGTATAGATGGCATGGACAATGGGGAGTTGCAATACTTAAAATAGAAAAAGCAAGCTAACACTTACCATGTTGAAGGATAATGTCAGATGAAGTCAGGTCGGTATACCCTTCTTGGGGAAAAAAATAAAATTCAATTGGCTCTTCCTAAATCAAAGTACTGAGCAGCATTTCCATCCTAGGGCAGGCACTAATGTAAATGACCAGAGAACACACAAACTGAGCATCAGAAATCCCCAATTTGTCCCATAATAAGAGAATCCAATATGACTCAAGTTGAGCCCATCCCTGATTAAAGGGACACCACATGCACAGCAGGACAACAGCCATCTTGATCTATTCTCAGACCCAGTCTAGAGCCATTGTGCCTATGTTTGGTTCTCAGTGTAACTGCTGTTTGTGGTTTGGCTAGCCAGCTGTCATAACTTCACTCCTCCCCAGTGAAGGAGAGTCAGAGGACCAGCCGTTTGGGCTCATTGATGGGGTTGACCTGCCCAGAGGAAGATAGGGTAGCTCTGATGATTTATGTCAAGTCTCACAAGTAGATTCTCTCTTGACTCCCAGCTCTGCCCAACAAAATTGTTAGAATGATAAATTACCAGTGTAACCTTTAACATGTTTAATGAATCAACACATCTCAACTACTAAAGCTATGCACTTGATTCATGTGCATACTGCATAAAATTCCTTACATTTTGTTAGTACTTTACATTGCCCAAAATGTGATTTGATTTCTGTGATCTCATTGATCCCCAGAGCTGAAGATTGAACACCCCAGATTTCAAGCCCAGGTGAAGAGGAGAATGGTGCTACCACTAACAGACATGAAGGAACTGGCACTTGCTGCTTAACCTAGAGCAGTGGTTCTCAACCTTGGCCACATATTAGAATCACCTGGGGAGCTTTTAGAACTTCTCATGTCCATGCCCAGCTCCACACCAGTTTCATCAGAATCTCTAGAAATGGGATCCAGGCATTGAGAGTTTTTGAAGTTCCTCACTTAATTTGAATGCTTAGCCAGATTTGAGAACCATTAATTTAGAAGATGAGTTTAATCTGAAGCATGAATTCCAGGTAACAAGAATGCACACAAATGGCAGTGTCACAGGGCTAATTGGAAACATGGGCTATGATTTAGGGAGTATGATTCTCCATAAGGGTTGAAGTCCTGGAAATAAATAATACTCAATGGAGAGTGTGTAAGCAGAGGCCTAAAGGATAACCTTTGATATTCATAGTGTTAAGATTTCTCTGTTAACTTAGTTTGTTTTTTAAAGGCCACAACATTTCATAATGAAAAAAAGATTAGAGGTCTTTGTGGAATGAACTATGTGTGTATCTAAAGGAATCAATTGGTATAATTATTTAGACATTCAAAACATCTTTAATGAAGTTCTGTAACAAAGGTTTTTATACTTTGAGTTGGTCTTCAGGTAGCGTGGGATTGGAGGGACCATCCTATGAAGAGGTTTGAACACATGTTGCTAAGGTGGGAAGCATAAATAGTAGAATTTCTATAATGGCTTTTTCTAGTTTCATTTAACATTTTTATATATGGTCTTGGTAAAAGTTTCCAGTGAAATCTCTAAGTTCACCCATGGTGACTCATTTAGCCCAAAAACCCATTCAAAGCTTTGCCACTTTCTAGCTGTGTGACCCCTGACAAGTTACATAACCTCTCCTGTCCTGTTTTCCCAACTTTAAAATAATAAAATTGGACATAAATATCTCAGCTAGAAATTCTAAAGCTTAGCTTAATTCAGCTCCTCTTTCTGTGTTTACAATGAAGAAAACACATAATCAAGTTCTTTAGTTGATTAGAGCAATGTTAGAGACTGATGATTATAGGGTCAAGGACCAGAGAAAGCAATTGTTATACTGAATTATTATTCACTATACAGAATTTATTGTGACCACATCGGCAAAGCACTGCTTCTGCCAGCCACCTGCTGGATCATAAAAATAGCTTTGTTATACAGGACCATCCTTTACAATTGGATTTGACCTGAACCACCGATTTCTTCAACAATAAATTTATAAATCTCTTACATACCATTTTAGAGTTGAGGTTCACACATTTTTAAGAGTACGAGGTTACCTAGTCCATACCTATATTTGGCAGTAGAGAAATGTAGACAGGTGAAGAGATTCACTCAACATCAGACACTAAATGAGTCATAGAGCTAGTTCAGTTCTTTTTTGGTTCCCAAAGCACTGAGAAATATAGCCATTTGAGTCTCATACCAGACCTATTTTGAAGCTGTTTTGGCAGGCCTATCAGGTAGGGATGTGGCTTGATAATAATGGTGATGAAAAATGAATGTGATCAAGAGGGGCTCAAGATGGCTTCAGTAGGGCATCAGAAATCTCCTCCCAAAACCATATATATTTTTGAAAATACAACAAATACAACTATCCCTAAAAGAGAGACCAGAAGATACAGTACAACAGCCAGGCTACATCTACGTCTGTGAGAACTCAGCATCGCACAAAAAGGGTAAGATACAAAGCCATGACCCGGCAGGACCCAAGCACTCCTCCCACTCCAGCTCACTGGCAGGAGGAAAAGAATCAGAGTGGGGAGGGAGTGGAAGCATAGGACTGCTAAATAATTAGCCCAAGTAATCTGCACCAGGAACACAGACACACACTGCATGGTGTACTGGATATTAGATAAATGGAAAAGTAATATCTGGGATGGAGACTGCAAGCAGTTCCCCACAGCTGGCGACCCAGGGACAAAAGAAAAGTGGGCACTTTTTAAAAGTCTTAAGGGGACGATGGCTTAACAGCTGGACAAAATCATCCAAACACACGCAGCCCAGCAGGCTGGGAATGTTGAGGAACTTCAGGCACCCTAACCCCCTGGGGGGTAATGCAGCTGCAAAGTCCTGTATGGCGATAAGCAGCCTGCCACTCATTCACCCCAGCTGGCACTGCAAGCAAACCAGATGACCCACCACAGCTGCAGAGCAGTCAGAGAACAGCCCTGCCCACAGCAACCAAACAGAGTCTTCTTCCAGTGCAAAGCTACCTGGGACAGACCCAGAAGCTGTTGCCGGTGCATAGCTGCCCAGAACAGAAAGAGGAACCCAGAGCAAGGTCCAGAAGGCACAAAGGAGTGCCATTCTTTCAGGAGAACACACCTGATGCATCTGCCACCTCCACAGTGTGCTAGGCTATCCCGAGGGCCGCCCCCACCCATGGCAGCTAAGGAGATTATCCCAGAGACTGCTCCCGATGTGTGGGTAACCGGCACAGGCAGCGAAAGCTGAGCAATGTCTGGAAGACAAGAAGGGGTGCTGTTCCCACAGGAGAACACACCCAACGTGTCTGCCACACACCACAGTGCACTAGGCTATCCCGAAGGCCGCCCACCCATGGCAGCTTAGGAGATTATCTCAGAGACTGCTCCCGGTGTGAGTAACTGGTGCAGGCAGCAGAAGCTGAAGCAATGTCCAGAAGGCACGAAAGGGTGCCAATCTCACAGGAGAACACACCCAATGCGTTTGCCACCCCCACAGGGTACTGGGCTATCCTGAGGGCCACCCCACCCACAGCAGCTCAGGAGACTGGTCCCGGTGTGCAGGTAGATGGCACAGGCAGTGGAGAAGGGCAAAGCAACCAAGAAGCAGGAAGGGACTTTGTTCTCCCAGCTGACACACACACCACCTACCTGTGACCATTTCTATCACCATGAAAAGGCAGAAGAATCTGTTCCAGGCAAAAATCACTCAGACAACCCCAGAGAGAGGGCCTGGTGAGATAGATATAACCAATTTTCCTGAAAAAAAATTCAAAATAAAAGTCATAACCATGCTGATGGGCCTACAGAGAAATATGCAAGAGCTAAAGGATGAAGTCCGGAGAGACATAACAAATGAAACAATCGATAGAAGGTCTTAAGAGCAGACTGGACAAGGTACAAGAGAATGTTGATGGAATGGAAATCAGAGAACAGAAATACAGAGTAGCTGAGGCAGAGAGAGATAAAAGGATCTCTAGGAATGAAAGAACATTAAGAGAACTGTGTGACCAATCCAAGTGGAGCAATATTCACATTATAGGGGTACCAGAAGAAGAGAGAGAAAAAGGGATAGAAAGTGTCTTTGAAGAAATAATGGCTGAAAACTTCCCCAAACTGGGAAGCAAACAGTCTCTCAGACCATGGAAGCCCACAGATATCACAACACAAGGGACCCAAGGAGGACAACACCAATCCATAATAATTGAAATGGCAAAGATCAAAGACAAGGACAGAGTAATAAAGGCAGCCAGAGAGAGGAAAAAGATCACCTACAAAGGAAAACCCATCAGGCTATCATAAGACTTCTCAGCAGAAACCTTATAGGCCAGAAGAGAATGGTATGATACATTTAATGCAACAAAACAGAAGGGGCTTGAACCAAGAATACTGTATCCACCACGATTATCATTTAAATTTGAAGGAGGGATTAAACAATTTCAAGACAAGCAAAAGTTGAGGAAATTTGCCTCCCACAAACCACCTCTACAGGATATTTTAAAAGGACAGCTCTAGACAGAAGCACTCCTAAGGCTAAATAGATGTCACCAGAGAAAATAAATCACACCAAACAAAGCAGACCAACAAAATACTAACTCAAGGCAAAAAATAAAATCAACTATCCACAAAAGCAGTCAAAGGAAACAGAAAACAGCACAGAATAAAACACCTAACATATAAAGAATGGAGGAGGAAGAATAAGAAGGGAGAGAAATAAAGAATCATCAGACTGTGTTTATAATAGCTTAATAAGAGAGTTAAGTTAGACGGTTACATATTAAAGATGCTACCCTTGAACCTTTGGTAACCACGAATCTAAAGCCTACAATTGCAATAAGTACATATCTATCAATAATCATCCTAAATGTAAATGGACTGAATGCACCAATCAAAAGACACAGAGTAATAGAATGGATGAAAAAGCAAGACCCATCTATATGCTGCTTACAAGAAACTCACCTCAAACCCAAAGACATACACAGACCAGAAGTGAAGGGATGGAAAAAGATATTTCATGCAAACAATAGGGAGAAAAAAGCAGGTTTTGCAGTGCTTGTATCAGACAAAATAGACTTCAAAACAAAGAATAACAAAAGATAAAGAAGGACATTACATAATGATAAAGGGCTCAGTCCAAGAGGATATAACCATTATAAATGTCCATGCATCCAACACAGGAGCACTGACATATGTGAAACAAATACTAAGAGAATTAAAGGGGGAAATACAATGCAATGCATTCATTTTAGGAGACTTCAACACACCACTCACTCCAAAGGACAGATCAACTGGACTGAAAATAAGGAAGGACAGAGAGGCACTGAACAACACACTAGAACAGATGAACCTAACAGACTTCTACAGAACTCTACACACAAAAGCAGCAGATACACATTCTTCTCAAGTGCACATGGAACATTTTCCAGAATATACCTCATACTAGGCCACAGAAAGAGTCTCAGTAAATTCAAAAAGATTGAAATTGTACAAACCAACTTCTCAGATCACAAAGGTATCAAACTAGGAATAAATTGTACAAAGAAAACCTGAAGGCTCACAAACACATGGAGGCTTAACAACATACTCCAATCAATGGATCAATGACCAAATTGAAACAGATCAAGCAATATATGGAGACAAATGACAACAACAGCACAAAGCCCCAACTTCTGTGGGATACAGTGAAGGCAGTTCTACGAGGAAAGCATATAGCAGTCCAGGCCTATTTAAAGAAGGAAGAACAATCCCAAATGAATAATCTAAGTCACAATTATTGAAACAAAAAAGAAGAACAAATGGGGCCCAAAGTCAGCAGATGGAGGGACATAATAAAGATCAGAGAAGAAATAAATGACATTGAGAAGAATAAAACAATAGAGAAAATCAACAAAACCAAGAGCTGGTTCTTTGAGAAAATAAACAAAATAGATAAACCCCTAGCCAGACTTATTAAGAGAAAAAGAGAATCTACACACATCAACAGAATCAGAAATGAGAGCAAAAATCATGACGGACCACACAGAAATACAAAGAATTATTAGAGAATACTATAAAAGTCTATATGCTAACAAGCTGGATAACCTAGAAGAAATGGACAACTTCCTAGAAAAATACAACCTTCCAAGACTGGCCAAGGAAGAAACAGAAAATCTAAACAGACCAATTACCAGCAAAGAAATTGAATCAGTAATCAAGAAACTGCCCAAGAATAAAACCCCTGAGTCAGAAGGATTCACTGCTGAATTTTATCAGACATATAGAGACTTAATGCCCATTCTCCTTAAAGTTTTCCAAAAAATAGAAGATGAGGGAATAATTCCAAACTCATTCTATGAAGCCAGCATCACTCTAATACCAAAATCAGGCAAAGACCCCACTGAAAAAGAAAATTACAGACGAATATCCCTGATGAACATAGATGCAAAAATACTCAACAAAATATTAGCAAACCGAATTCAAAAATACATCAAGAGAATCGTATACCATGATCAAGTGGGATTAACCTCAGGGATGCAAGGATGGTACAACATTTGAAAAATACAAATTCCATTTGACACACGAATTCCACTCCTAGGAATTTACCCTAAGAATACAGGATCCCAGATTCAAAAAGTCATATGCACCCATATGTTTATCTCAGCACTATTTACAATAGCCAAGAAATGGAAACCACCTAAGTGTCCATCAGCAGATGAATGGATGAAGAAGATGTGTACATATACACAAAGGAATATTATTCAGCCATAAGAAGAAAACAAATCCTACCATTTGCAACAACATGGATGGAGCTGGAGGGTATTATGCTCAGTGAAATATGCCAGGTGGAGAAAGACAAGTATCAAATGATTTCACTCATCTGTAATTATAAGAACAAAGAAAAAACTGAAGGAACAAAACATCAGCAGAATCACAGAACCCAAGCATGGACTACCAGTTACCAAAGGGAAAGGGACTGGGGAGGATGGGTGGGAAGGGCAGGACAAGTGGGAAAAAGGGGCATTACGATTAGCAGACATAATGTAGGTGGGGACATGGGTAGAACTGTACAACACAGAAAAGACAAGTAGTGATTCCATAGAATCTTACTATGCTGATGGACAGTGACTGTAATGGGGTATGTGGTGGGGACTTGATGATGGGGGCAGTCTAGTAACCATAATCTTGCTCATGTAATTGTAGATTAATGATACAATATATATGTATAGACCACAAAATTGGAAGAAAAAAAATGAATGTGATCATTATAAGCTGGTATGTATTGAATACCTGTGAGTGCTAAAAATTGTGTTAAATCCTGTGCATTATCTCAGTTAATCCTTTTGACATTCATTTTGTGGTGGATATTATTGTCCCAACTTTCATAAACAAAGAAATTGATTCAGCAATGTGTAGCAACTTGCCCGTTAGAACTAGTATGTTAGAACTAGAATTCAAACTGAGTTCTGAAAGAGTAACAAAGATTATGCTGTTTTCAGAATCTCAGTATTTCCCAAACCGCATAATCCAGCACATTGATTCAACAAAAGAAAAGTGCTTCTCAAAAAAGGTTTCTTGGCCAAATAACCTTGGGATATGCGGCATTTCATATTCCAATTTAGACAGTCACATTTCCATTCATATATTAAAAGATCTGAGAAATGTTCAGTGAATTAATGTTCTTTTTAACTTAATGCTGTGCTTCCCTAACTCTTTTTGACTGAGGAATCCATTTTCTAAGAACATCTATTAATACCACACAGGGCCCCAGTGCCCCTTGGAACACAATGTGATAAACACTCACTAGACCACATGGTTCATTCCATTCATCTTTCTAATCCTCTTCAGAGATTGTTGTTCTTAGGCTTTTTCATCCTCACCATTAAAGAGTCTTGTAAAATATTTCCTTAGCAAAAATACACACTTGTCACTTTGAGAACATCTTTGATAACATGAAGAAACCTATGCCTCATAGAACTTTGACCTTCTGAAATGTCAGCAGCTAGTGGGACTGTTTCAGTGTTTCCTGAACCACAGTAATATTTTTGAGTCTTTCCCCAACCAGACAAAGCTGAGCCAGAAAACTTTTACAGCTGATGATAACGTTACATCATGTTTGAGGAGTCTGAAGCCCCAGGCATGCCCCTGCTGCAAGGGTTAATGGGGAAATCCTTGGATGAAGAATGCAAGCCTTCTCACATCGGAAACACTTTAGAAATCCTGGTGGGATAAAGTGGGTGTGAAAATCAACTTGCACAGACCCACCTTTTCTTGCCTGTGTGTCATGCTTAGAGCAGATGTTGGAACTGTAATCTGGGCTCTAAACATGGGCATTCCATGTGGTTCTCGTTCAAAATACTCTTCTTTGAAGCTAATGGCTTCCATCTTCAAACGCATTGAAATTGCCACACATATTTCATTCTCTATATTTACAATTCTAATGGTTTGAGGTAGAACATGAAATAAACTCTCAAGGTTACAAAATTTGAAGATGCAGACTATGTTGAAGATTATTTTTCTTGTTTTAAATAAAAATTTCCAATCTTATACTTCCTCATCTGCCAGTCATTGCTCTTACTTTCCTCCTTATTGCTTCACTAAGGTACTGAAGAAATGTTGACTATGTTCAGTTCTCTGGGAGTAAATCTCTATATAAAGGGAGGAAGGCATGAAAGTGGGGAGCCTTATAAACAAAGAACAAATGAGTACCTACTATTAGCACATCACTTTCACTTATTCAGGCTGCTAAACAACTCTAAGTCAATAGAATTATGCTCAATTTTCAAATGGGCAATTTTTGATGCTATTATTAGTAGTATTCTTAGCATGACTATGATTCAGTAGACGGTACAATGAACTTGGAGTCATAAGAATTTTTGTTTACATCCCAACTTTACTACTTCCTTCAGTCATTCATTTATTCATTTAACAAACATATTGAATACCTACTACAAAAGAAATGCTTTAGGCACTGGAGATACAGAGATAAATAAGGCACACCCCTTGCCCTCAAGGAGCTAATAATCTATTAAATGGAACAGTCACATAACCAGAGAATTACAATTTGATAAATTCGAGTTTATTATGAGAACACAGAGGAATTGTCGCCTCAGCTGAGTCTTAGACATTCATTGAAAGATGGACTGGTAGGGCACTTCATGCAGAGGAAATGGCCTGAAGAAAGGTACAGAGGCAAGAGGTAAGTGGATATACAGCATTATTTTTAAACTAGTGGATATTTCATAAATTTATTTTCATCATTAATAGACTGTTTTAGAACAGTTTGAGGCTTACAGGAAAACTGAGTAAAAACAGACAGTTCCCATATACTCTTTGCCTCACCCTTGGCAACCAAAGATCCTTCTACTGTCTCCTACTTTTGCCATTTCCAAAATGTCATACGAAGCATATGCAGTCTTTAGACTGGCTTCTTTCACTTAGCAACATGCATTTAAGGTTTCTCCATGTCTTTATTAGGCTTGATAGTAATTTCTTTTTATCACTGAATAATATTTCATTGTATGGATGGACCACAGTTTGTTTCTCCACCTGTTCAATGACATCTTAGTTGCTTCCAATTTTTGGCAATAATTAATAAGGTGGCTATAAACACTCACATGCAGGTTTTTGCATGAACATAGGTTTTCAGAAAATTCAGGTAAATACCTAGGAGTGCAATTACTGAGTTGTGTGGTAAGACTATGTTTAGCTTTGAAAGAAATTGTCTAACTGTTCCAAAGTGGCTATATCATTTTGCATTCCCATTAGCAATGAATGAGTTTCTGTTGCTCCACATCCTTGTTTGCATTTAGTGCCGCCAATGTTTGAGATTTTAGCCATTCTAATAGGTATATAGTGCTATCTTATTGTCTTCATTTACATTTCCATGATGACATCTGATGGTGAGCTTCATATGCTTATTTTTAATCTATATATCTTCATTAATGAGATGTCTGTGCAGGTATTTTGCTCATTGCTTAATTAGATCTTTTGGATCTAATTTCTGTTTGGATATTTTGCCCATTTCCTAATTCAATTATTTGTTTTCTGATTGTTGAGTTTTAAGATTTTATTTTTTATTGAAGTATAATTGATATAGTTTTAAGAATTTTTTTACTTCTTTTGGATGTAAGTCCCTTATCAGATATGTATTTTGCAAATATTTTCTCCCAGTCTGTGGCTTGTCTTTTGATTTATTTAACAGTGTTTTTCTCAGAGCAGAAGATTCTTATTTTAATGAAGTCCAAGTTTTTCAAATTTCTCAATTTTTGTTTCTTTCATATATTGTGCTTTTGGAGTTCTACCTAAGAAATCATTGCCAAAACCAAGCTCAGCTAGATTTTCTCTATGTTATCTTCTAGGAGTTTTAGAGTTCTGTGTTTTACATTTAGCTGTTATTCATTTTGAGTTTATTTTTGTGAAAAGTGTAAAGTCAGTGTTTTGATTCTTTTTCTTCTTGCATGTGGATGTCCAGTTGTTCCAGCACCATTTGTTGAAACAAAACTATCCTTTCTCCATTATACTTTTTTTGCTCCTTTGTCAAAGATCAGTTGACTATTTGGGCTCTATTTCTGGGCTTTCTATTCTGGTCCATTAATATATATGTGTATTATTCCACCAATAGCATACTGTCTTGATTATCATAGCTTTATGCTAAGGCTAGAATCAGTTTGTGTCAGCCCTCCAACTTTGTTCTTATTTTTCAATATTGTGTTGGAATTTCTGAGTATTTTTCCTTTCCACAAAGTAACTTGCAGGAATTTTGACTGGGATTACATTGAATCTATAGATCAAGTTGGAAATTAATGACAACTTAACAATATTGAGTCTTCCTATCCATGAACATGGAATATCCTTCCATTTATTTAGACTTTTATTTCTTTCATCAGTTTTATAGTTTACCTCATATAGATCTTGTACATGTTTTACTTGATTTATACTTAAATATTTCTCCTCTTTTGGTACTAATGTAAATAGTGTTGTTTTTTTATTTCAAGTTCCAGTTGTTCATTGATGGTATGTGGGAAAGCAGTTGGCTTTTGTATATTAGGTTTATATCCTGTAGCCTTATTATATTTGCTTATTTGTTCCAGGAGCTTGGTTGTCAGTTCTCTGGGATTTTTACATAGAAAATCATGTCATCTGCAAACAGAGACAATTTTATTTCTTCCTTCCCAATCCATATACCTTTTATTTCCTTTTGTTGCCTTATTGCATTAGCTAGGAGTTCTAGGGTGATGTTGATTAGGAGTGGAAAGAGGGGATCCTTGCCTTGTTTTCAATCTTAGGGTGAAAGCATATAGTTTCTCAACATTAAGTGTATTGTTAGTTGCAGATTTTTGTAGACTTTTTTAAATCAAAATGATGAAGTACCCTCTATTCCTAATTTGATGAGAGTTCTTCTCATAAGTGGATATAATTTTGTCAAATTATTTTTCTGCATCTATTGATACAGTATAGGAAATTTCTTCTTAAATCTGTTGATGTGTAATGGATTAAGTTAATTAATTTTTTAGTGATGACTCAGCCTTGTATACCAGAAATAAATCCCACTTGGTTGTGGTATATACTTCCTTTAATATATTGTTGGGTTTGACTTGCTAATATTTTTTTAGGATATTTACAACTATTTTCAAGAGATGTTGGTCTGAAGTTTTCTTGTAATGTCTGGTTTTGGTATTAGAGTAATACTAGCCTCATGGAATGAGTTAGGAAGTGCTCCTTCTGCTTCTATTTTATGGAACAGGTTGAAGAGTATTGGTGTAATTGCTTCCTTAAATATTTGGTAAAAGTTACTAGTGAAACTATCTGCACCTGGTACTTTCTGTTTTAAAGGGTTATTCACTGTTGAATTTCTTTAATATATATAAACCAATTCAGATTATATATACAACTTCTCTAATATATAGATTATCATTTGTATGTTATCTAATTAGATTATGTATTTCTCCTTGTGTGAGTTTTGATGGAGTGTGTTCTTGCAGGAAATTAGCCAATTTCATCTAAATTATCAAATTGTGGGCATAGAGTTGTTCATAATATTATTTCATTATCCTTTTAATGTCCATGGGAATAGTAGTAATGAACCTTCTTTCATTTCTGATATTAGTAATTTGTGTTTTCTCTCTCCCTTTCCTAGATATCCTGGGCAAGGGTTTATTGATTTTATTGCTCTTTTCAAAGAATCAGCTTTGGCTTTCATTGATTTTTCTATTGCTTTCCTGTTTTCCGTTTATTTTTGCTCTCATTTTTATTATTTCTTTTCTTTGACTTACTTTGGATGTAATTTACTCTTTTTCTAGTTTTCTAAGATTGAAGTTTAGATTAGATATTTTCCAAAATCATTTAGATCTTTCTCCTGTTCTAATATATGACTTTCTAGTTATCTTTCTGTTACTAATTTCTACTTCATTACTCTGTGATGTGAGGGAATACACTGTATGACATCTGTGCTTTTAAATTTGTTAAGGTGTGTTTTAGAAGAAAAAAATGTATATCTTAGTAAATGTACATGTAAACGAGAAGGCTGTGTATCCTATTGTTGGATGAAGTATTCTATAACTGTCAATTAGTTCTCGTTAATTGATGGTATAATTTAGCTCAACTATATCCTAACTGATTTTCTGCAAGCTGGATATTTCAATTACTGATCAAGGGATATTGAAGTTTCTAACTATACTATTGGATTATTTAGGTTTTGCCTCACATTTTTGACACTCTTGGTAGGCACATACACATTAAGTATAGTTATGTCTTCTTGGAGAAATTACCCTTTTATCATTATGTAGTTCCCCTCTTTATCCTTGATCATTTTCCTTGCTGTGAAGCCAATTTTGTCTGAAATATATAAATATATATATGTACATATCTTTTGATTAGTGTTAACATATCGTATCTTTCTCCATCCCTCTACTTTTAATCTACCTGTGTCTTTGTATTTAAAGTATGTTTCTTACAAACAACATATAGTTATTTACATTATGTTATTAAGTTATTCATCTTATTCTTTTATCCACTGACAGTTTCTTTTAACTGGTGTATTTAGAATATTCACATTTAAAGTGATTATTGATGTAGTTGAATTAATATCTACTATATTTGTAATTGTTTTCTATTCATTGCACTTTTCTTTTTTTCTTTTATTGTATTCTATTCTTTTTCTGCCTTTGGTTTTAATCAAGCATTTTATATTATTTCATTTTCTCTCCTTTCTTAGCATAGCAATTATACTAATTTAAAAAATTTTAGTGATTGCTCTAGAGTGAAATATACATTTGTGACTTGATCAAAGTGGATCCAAGTCCACTTTCAAATAACACTATGTCATTTCATACATAGGTAGTACAGGTGTCTTATAGCGGAGTATTCCCAATTCTTCCCCTATCCTTTATAAGATTCCTGTCATTTGTTTCATTTATATATAGGCTCTAATCACTCAGTGCATTGTTGCTATTATTATTTTGAGCAAGCTACAAATCAATTGCAAGTAAGTAAAATAAAGGTTTGAGTTTAGTTTAATTCATTCCTTCTCTAATGTTCTTCCTTTCTTTATATAGATCCAAGTTTCTGGCCTATATTGTCTTCCTTCTCTAAAGAACTTCTTGTAACATTTCTTATGAGGCAGGTCTACTGGCAACAAATTCTATCAGTGTTTGTTTATCTGAGAAATTCTTTATTTCTCCATTTTTGAAAGATAATTTTGCTGAATATATAATTTTATATTGGTGGATTTTCTTTCAACATTTAAAATATTTCACTGTGCTTGCTTCTTGCTTGAATGGCTTCTGGAGAGAAACCAATGCAATTTTTATTCTTTTTCTTCTGTAGGTAAGCTGTTTTTACCCCTCTGACTCCTTTAAAGATTGTCTCTTTGTCTTTGATTTCCTGAAGTGTTGATATGATATGCCTAGGGGTAGACTTCTTCATATTTATCCTACTTGTTTTTATTTTAGCTTTCTGCATCTGATGTTTGGTGTCTGTCAAATCTCTTAGAAAAGTCTCATCCAATATTACTCCAATATTTGTTCTGTTCCTTCCTCTTTCTTCTTTTGGTATTCCCATTTTGGGTCTGCATCATTTATAATTATCACACAATCTTTCGATATCCATGTTCCATCGTTTTCATTTTTATTTGTCTTTACATTTCATTAAGGAAGTTTCTATTGACATAGCTTCAAACTCACTGATTCTTTACCATCAAAGGAATTCTTTTATAGATTTTTATAGCCAACATTGTTTTACTTAAATTTATTTAAACAAAAAATAACAGTTCATCCATTTCTCCTATTCCCCACCCCCTGCCTATAGGAACCATCTATCTATTCTCTGTACATATGAGCCTCTTTTTTTTTGATTCCACATATAAAAGCATACAGTATTTGGTTTTGTGTGGTTTATTTCACTTAGCATAATGCCCTCAAGGTCCATTAATGTTGTGACAAATGGCGAGATTCATTCCCTTTTTGTGCCTGAATAATATTCCATTGTATGTATATACTGCAGTTTCTTTATCTATTCCTTCATTGATGGGCACTAGTTTGTTTCCACATCTTAGCTATTCTAAATAATGCAATGATGAACATGGGAGTGCATATATCTTTTTGCATTATTGTTTTTGTTTTCTTCAGATAAATAGAAGTGGAATTGCTATATCACATGGTGCTTCAGGTTTTTGAGAAAAATCCATGTTGTTTTCCATAGTGACTGCACCAATTTACATTTCCACCAACAGTGTACAAGGGTTCCTTTTCTTCCACACTAACACTGACACTTGCTATTTCTTATTGTTTTTAGATTAGTCACTCTTACAGGTGTGAGGTGATATCTCATTGTAGTTTTGATTTGCATTTCCTTGGTAATTAGTGATGTTTAGCAACTTTTCATGTGTCAGTTGGTCATCTGTATGTCTTCTTTGAAAAAATATCCATTCAGGTCCTCTGCCCACTTTTTAATCTGATTATTTGGCTTTTTGGTGTTGAGTTGTGTGAATTCCTTTTATATTTTGGATATTAGCCCCTTACCAGATATATCTTTACAAATGTCATTTTGTTGATTGTTTCCTTTACTATGCAGGAGCTCTTTTGTTTGTCACAATTTTTTTTTTTGGTATCATTAAACTGCAATTACATGAGGAACATTATGTTTGCTAGACTCCCCCTATCACCAAGTTCCCCCCACATGGCCCATTGCAGTCACTGTCCATCATCATAATAAGATACTGTAGAATCACTACTTGTCTTCTCTGTGTTGTACAGCTCTCCCCGTGCCCCCCCCCAACATTGTACATGCTAATCGTAATGCCCCCTTTCTTTCCGCCCACCCATCCTCCCCAGTCCCTTTCTCTTTGGTAACTGTTAGTCCATTCTTGGGTTCTGTGAGTCTGCTGCTATTTTGCTCCTTCAATTTTTTCTTTGTTCTTATACTCCACAAATGAGTGAAATCATTTGATACTTGTCTTTCTCCACCTGGCTTATTTCACTGAGAATAATACCCTCTAGTTCCACCCATGTTGTTGCAAGTGGTAGGATTTGTTTACTTCTTATGGCTGAATAATATTCCGTTGTGTATATGTACCACATCTTCTTTATCCATTCATCTACCAATGGACACTTAGGTTGCTTCCATTTCTTGGCTATTGTGAATAGTGCTGCAATAAACATAGGGGTGCATATGTCTTTTTCAAACTGGGCTCCTGCATTCTTAGGGTAAATTCCTAGGAGTGGAATTCCTGGGTCAAATGGTATTTCTATTTTGAGTTTTTTGAGGAACCTCCATACTGCTTTCCACAATGGTTGAACTAATTTACATTCCCTCCAGCAGTGTAGGAGGGTTCCCCTTTCTCCACATCCTCACCAACATTTGTTGTTGTTTGTCTTTTGGATGGTGGCAATCCTTACTGGTCTGTGGTAGTATCTCACTGTGGTTTTAATTTGCAGTTCTCTGATGACTAGCGATGTGAAGCATCTTTTCATGTGCCTGTGGCCATCTGAATTTCTTCTTTGGAGAAGTGTCTGTTCAGATCTTGTGCCCATTTTTAAATTGGATTATTTGCTTTTTGTTTGTTGAGGTGCATGAGCTCTTCATGTATTTTGGATGTCAACCCTTTATTGGATCTGTCATTTATGAATATATTCTCCCATACTGTAGGATGCCTTTTTGTTCTATTGGTGGTGTCCTTTGCTGTACAGAAGCTTTTCAGCTTGATATAGCCCCACTTGTTCATTTTTACTGTCGTTTCCCTTGCCTGGGGAGATATGTTCATGAAGAATTAGTTCATGTTTATGTCCAAGAGTTTTTTGTCTATGTTTTTTTCTAGGAGTTTTATGGTTTCATGACTTACATTCAGGCCTTTGATCCATTTCGAATTTACTTTTGTGTATGGGGTTAGACAGTGATCCAGTTTCATCCTCTTACATGTAGCTGTCCAGTTTTGCCAGCACCAGCTGTTGAAGAGGCTGTCATTTCCCCATTGTATGTCCATGGCTCCTTTATCATATATTAATTGACCGTATATGTTTGGGTTAATATCTGGACTCTATTCTGTTCCACTGGTCTGTGGGTCTGTTCTTGTGCCATTATCAAATTTTTTTGATTACTGTGGCTTTGTAGTAGAGCTTGAAGTTGGGTAGTGAGATCCCCCCTGCTTTATTCTTCCTTCTCAGGATTGCTTTGACTATTTGGGGTCTTTTGTGGTTCCATATGAATTTTAACATTATTTGTTCCAGTTTATTGAAGAATGCTGTTGGTATTTTGATAGGGATTGCATTGAATCTGTAAATTGCTTTAGGTAGTATG
The DNA here is from genome assembly GCF_040802235.1 of Manis javanica. Classification (NCBI taxonomy): domain Eukaryota; kingdom Metazoa; phylum Chordata; class Mammalia; order Pholidota; family Manidae; genus Manis; species Manis javanica. The sequence goes on from NC_133174.1 coordinate 57,503,508, forward strand.
GTCATTTTGACCATATTAATTCTTCCTAGCCAAGAGCATGGGATGAGTTTCCATTTGTTAGTGTCCTCTTTAATTTCTCTTAAGAGTGTCTTGTAGTTTTCAGGGTATAGGTCTTTCACTTCCTTGGTTAGGTTTATTCCTAGGTATTTTATTTTTTTTGATGCAATTGTGAATGGAATTGTTTTCCTGATTTCTTGTTCTGCTAGTTCATTGTTAGTGTATAGGAAAGCAACAGATTTCTGTATTAATTTTGTATCCTGCAACTTTGCTGTATTCATATATTACTTCTAGTAGTTTTAGAGTGGAGTCTTTCCAGGAGCTTTTTAGTTTGATGTAGTCCCACTTGTTTATTTTTGCTTTTATTTCCCTTGCCTGGGGAGCTGTATCCGGAAAAACATCTCTAATGCTCATGTTCAGGAGTTTACTGCCTTTATTTTTTTCTAGGAGTTTTATTGTTTTAGGTCTTGTATTTAGGTCTTTAATCCATTTTGAGTTTATTTTTGTGTATGGTGTAAAACAGTGAACCAGTTTTATTCCTCATGTAACTATCCAGTTTTCGCAACACCACGTATTGAAGAGATTTTCTTCCCCATTGTATATTCTTGCCTGCTTTGTCATAGGCTAATTGACCATATAAGTTTGGGTTTATTTTGGGGCTCTCTATTCTGTTCTAGTGATCTGTGTATCTATTTTATACTATTACCACATTCTTTTGATTGCTGTAACTTTGCTAAGTTTGTTAGCAGGGTGCATGGTACTCCCAGCTTTGTCCTTCTTTCCCAACCTTGCTTTGGCTATCTGGAATCCTTTGAGGTTCCGTACAAATTCTGATAGAAATTGTATTGAATTTTATTTTGATAGGAATTGCATTGAATCTATAGGTTTCTTTGGGCAGTATGGCCATTTAGCAACATCTTTCAATAAGCATGGAATATCTTTCAATTTATGTCATCTTCAGTTTCTTTCATCCATGTCTTATAGTTTTCAGAGCACATGTCTTTCACCTCCTTTGTCAGATTTATTCCTAGGTATTTTATTATTTTTAATACAACTGTAAATGGGATTTTTTTGTTAATTTCTCTTTCTGCTAGTTGATTATTTGCATATATAAAAATACAACAGATTTGTTTATATTGATTTTGTGTCCTGTGACTTTACTGAATTCATTTATTTACTCTAATACTTTTTTGGTGGAGTCCTGAGGATTTGCTATTTATAAGATCATATCATCTGTAGACAGACAATTTTACTTCTTCCTTTCCAATTTGGATGCCTTTTATTTTATTTTTCTTGTCTGATTGCTGTGGCTAGGACTTCCATTACTATGTTGAATAAAAATGGTGACAGTGGGCATCCTTGTCTTGTTCCTGATGTTAGAGGAAAAGCTTTCAGCTTTTCACCATTGAGTGTGTTAGCAGTGAGTTTTCATATGTGGCCTTTATTATATTGAGTATGGTCTGTCTATACCCACTTTGTTGTGTTTTTATCATGAATGGATGTGAATTTTGTCAAATGATTTTTCTGCATCTGTTGGGATGATCATATGGTTTTACTCCTTCCTTTTGTTAATGTGGTGTATCACACTGATTGATTTGAGGATATTGAACCATCCTTGCATCCCTGGAATAAATCCCATTTGGTTATGGTGAATGTCCATAGCATATTTTTGAATTTGGTTTGCTAATATTTTGTTGAGGATTTTTGCATCTATGTTCATCACAGATATTGGTCTTTAATTTTCTTTTTTCTTTTTTTTTTTTTTTTTAGTGTCTGTCTGGTTTTTGTGTCAATGTGATGCTGGCCTCATAGAATGAATTTGGAAGATTTCCTTCCTCTTCAACTTTTTGGAATATTTTGAGAAAGATAGGTATTAACTCTCCTTTAAATGTGTTAGAACTCTCCTATGAAGCCATCTCATCCTGGACTTTTCTTTTTTAGGAGTTTTTTTTATAACTGATTCAATTTCATTGCTAGTGGTTTGTTGTTCAGATTTTCTATTTCTTCCTGCTCAATCTGAGAAGATTGCATGTTTGTAGAAATTTAGTCATTTCTTCTAGGTTGTCCAATTTGTTGGTATATAATTTTTCATAATACTCTCATATCATTTGCATTTCTGTGTGTCATTTGTAACTTCTTTCATTGCTGATTTTATTTATTTGAATGTGCTCTCATTTTTTCTTGATGAGTCTACCTAAAAGTTTATCAATTTTATCTTTTCAAAGAATCAGCTCTTACTTTCACTGATCTTTGTATTTTTTTAGTCTCTATTTCATTTATTTCCACTGTTATATTTATTATTTCCTTCCTTATACTACTTTTGGGCTGTTTTTGTTCTCCTTTTTCTAGTTCCTTTAGATGTAATGTTAGTTTATTTGAGATTTTCTTATTTCTTGAGGTAGGCCTATATCATTTTATACTTCCCCCTTGGAACTGCTTTTGCTGTGTTGTAAAGATTTTGAACCATTGTGTTTCTATTTTCATTATTCTCCAAGTACATTTTTATCTCCTCTTTCATTTCTTCATCACCCATTAGTTGTTTAGTTTCATGTTGTTTAGCCTCCACATGTTTGTGTTTTTTCCAATTTTTTTCTTGTAATTGATTTCTGGTTTCATATTGTCATGGTTGGAAAAGATGCTTGATATGATTTCAGTCTTTTTAAATTTATTGAGACTTGTTTTGTGGCATAACATATGGTATGTCCTAAAGAATGTTCCATATGCACTTGAAAGGGATGTGTATTGTGCTCTTTTGTATGTAATGTTCTGTATATATCTATTAAGTCTATCTGGTTTAACGTGTCATTTAAAGCCACTGTTTCCTTATTGATTTTCTCTCTGGATGATCTATCCATTGATGTAAGTGGGGTGTTAAAGTTCCTACTATTATTGTATTCCTATCAATTTGTCCCTTTATGTCTCTTATTATTTGCTGTATATATTTAGATGCTCCTCTGTTGGGTGCATATATATTTATAATCGTTAGATCTTATTTCTGTATTTAGCCCTTAATCATTATTTAATGTCCTCCTTTGTCTCTTTACAGTCTGTTTTAAAGTCTATTTTGTCTAATATAAGTACTGCTATTTCAGCTTTTTTAAAATTTCAGTTTGCATGAAATATCTTTTTCATCCCTTTAATTTCAGTCTGTGTGTGTTTTTAGGTCTTAAGTGAGTCTCTTATAGGCAACATATGGATGGGTCGTGTTTTTTTTTTTTTTTTGTCTGTTCAGTCACCCTGTGTCTTGATTAGACCATTTAGTGTATTACATTTAAAAGAATAGACTTTATAGGTATGTAGTTTTTGCCATTTTGTTAAATGTTCCTGGTCATTTTTCTCTGATCCTTTCTTCTCTTGTTCTCTGTCCTTGTGCATCATGACCTGCTTTATTGTTATGGTTGGATTCCTTACTCTTTAGTTTTTATGAATCTATTATAGGTTTTTCATTTTTGGTTAGTGTAGGGTTCATATATGATGTTCTACATACATAGCAGTCTATGTTAAGTTGATGGTTGCTTAAGTTTTAACACATTCTAACAGCTCTGAATTTTTTACTCACCCTCCATTTTTTAGGTATATTGCGTTTTATTTTACACCTTTTTAATTACCCCCTTAACTAATTTTTATAAGTAGTAATTTTACTATTTTTGTCTTTTAACCTTCATACTAGTTTTTATGTTATTGATCTACTACCTTTGCTATATGTTAGCTTTTACCAGTGAAATTTTTCTTTTCATAATTTTCTTGCTTCTAGTTATGCTCTTTTCCTTTCTTCTTAAAGAAATCCCTTTAACATTTATTGTAAGGCTGACTTAGTGGTAGTGAACTCCTTTAAATTATGTTTATCTGAAAATCTTTCTCCTTCAATTCTGAATGATAAACTTGCTGGGTAAACTATTCTTTGTTGGAGGTTTTTTTCCTTTCAGTACTTTGCATATATCATGATACTCCCTTCTGGCCTGTAGAGTTTCTGCTGAAAAGTCAGCTGATAGCCTTGTGGGGTTTCCCTTGAGTATAATTCTTCGCTTTGCTCTTGCTGCTTTTAAGATTCTCTCTTGTCTTTGATCTTTGATGTTTTAATTATTATGTATCTTGGTGTGACCCTTCTTGGGTCCATCTTCTTTGGGCCCCCCTGTCATTCATAGACCTGGGTTTCTGTTTCCATCCCCAGGTTAGGGAGGTTTTCAGCTATTATTACTTCAAATAAGTTTTCCACCCCTTTCTCTCTTCTCCTGCTGGGACTCCTATAATGCCAATGTTAGGATGATTGATGTTTTCCCAGAGGACCCTTAACCTATCCTCATTTCTTTTTATTTTTTCTTCCTGCTGTTCAGCTTGAGTGCCTTCCATTACTCTGTCTTCCAAATCACTGGTCCATTTTTCTGCATCCTCTAATCTTCTCTTGGTCCCCTCTAGTGCATTTTTCATTTCATTTATTGTTTTCTTCATCTCTGATGGTTCTTTTTTCTATTTTCTATCACTTTGTTGAAGTCCTCCCTGAGTTCATCTATAATCTCAAGTCTGGTAAGCATCTTTATAACCATTACTTAACTTTATCAGGAAGATTACTTAACTCCATTTCATTTAGTTCTTTTCCCGAAATTTTGTCTTGTTCTTTCATTTGGAGCATATTCCTCTGTCTCCTCAATTTGTTTGATTTTCTGTGTTTGTTTCTATAGATTAGCAAAAGAGCTACCTCTCCCTACTTGAAATCATGGTCTTGTGTAGGGGTGTCCCCTGGGTATAATATGTGTGCCTGGCACTTTTTTTGGCTGGCTGGAGGCTGGGTGAGTGTAGGCCAGGGTGTCCCAGTACTGGGGTTCCCAGAGCAGTCAGGGGTTGTCCTGGGTGGACATTTGCTAGGCTTCTGCTGGTATGATGGCTGGGGATGGAAGAGCACTGTACAGGGATTTCCCCAGTGGGCACCAGCCAGGGCTAGCCACATGGGTGGGGCAGTCAGCTTATGATGGGCATGGTCTGGGGGCTCCCAGGTGGGTGTTTGGCCAGAGCCACAGTGGCATGGCAACCAGAGGTGGAGAGATACAATCTAGATGTCTCCAAGGTAGATGCTGGGCCAGAGTCATGCTGGTGGGATGACTGGGGTCATAAGGGTGTGGTCTGGGTGTCTCCTGGATGGGCCCTGGTTGGGGTCGTGCCAACAGGGTGAATAGGGATGGAATGGGCCTGGGTAGTGTGAATCCTTGAGAGTGCCTTTAGCTCCAGGGTGGGGTGAGGGCTGAAACAGGTTCCCAGTCTGGGGCAACAAAACCAGTGAAACTGGTGAAGCTGAAGTAGGTCAAGGGAAAAACTAGATGGGAGAAGCACTTTATTGCTTACAGAGGCCTGGTTCCATCCATCTCCTGCAGCTACTCTCATTTGCTGTTCCTTCCCCATTCCAGCACTCTCTCTTTCCTCTCCTCCTACCCCTTCTGGGAGAAATTCCACAGGCGGAACCCCAGCGACTGACATGCCAGACCAATTGTGCAGTAGAGGCGGGGAGAGAACAGCTCTCCACTCCTTGTCCCTGGAGGCTGCGAGAGGCTGCACTGGTAAACAGCTATTGTTAGGTAAAATTACTACGGCCAGGCAAGAGTTTCTGGAAATATTACAATTTGAACCCACAGCCTACCCCTCCAGAATTCGTGTTGTACAGTCTACTTCATTCCCATCTTCTGCAGTGGCCCCTGTGTGAGAAAGCTGGAGCAGTGTAACTAGCAGGAATACAAGTAGCAGTAAAATCATATTCTTCTGACCTGAGGATCCAGCTAGACTCAAACTCCTATGCAAATTAAGTCCATAGTTCACCCATTTCACAGGAGGACAGCAGGTGAACTGATAGGTAGCTCTGTACATACTCATCAAGCAGCAGCTGTAGCCAGGAGATGGGTCAAAGCAGAAAAGACTGTTGAATAAAATAATTAAGGGGGATAGATACATGTTTTAATGACACCAGCATTGGTAAATCCTGCCCATCAGGTAGGATGCATGTAAGATAGTGGACCTGTGATAGGACAGTGGCTGGAATGGGGTCTCACCTGGTCTAATATACCACACCTTTACCCCCCACCCTGTGGAAGTTACAGATGTGTCAATATATAGGCCTATGGGAGGCACATGGACTGACCACAAAGATAAAACAAAACTTCACTGTAAGATGATCTTACCTCCCAGCCATTTGGTGTACACTACCGTGATCTTTGGGGGCCACTCCTCTATTCCTACAGGAACACACAGGAGGCCAGCTTCCAGGCCTTTTCCCCAAAGTGCCAGAAGGGCCAGACATTACTGGTCCATTTGTCAAAATGTCCAGGGCCACATCCACTCAACAGAGTCTCCAGAATTTAATGCAGGTGGGGCTGGCGGCAGGATGTTGTTCTGCTGGCCAAATCCTACCTTCAATAACTCCTCTTTGGTTTGTACATACAGTTATATAGAAGAGGTAGCAAGGTGTGTTAGCATGTCCACAGGGCTCAAGGCTTCTTTTCAGGGCTTCTCATTCAAACTCCAAAGCACTGTCCATAAGCAAACTGACCAGCCCTATAGATTATTAGTGTCTGACTTCAGGCCAGATTTCAACAAACCATTGTACCTCTCTATCATGCCAGCCCTGGTAGGGTTATATGGTACCTAAAACTTCCACTTTATTCCTAATCACTGCACCCATTCTTGTAATGCATGTCCAGTAAAGTGGGTGCCTTGGTCACTGTCAATCACCTGCAGCTAGCTATGTGCTGCAAAGAGAAGCTCTAGGCCCCTTCTGATGGTTTACTGATCTGCATGACATACATGAAAGGCAACCAACAGTCCAGTAGCTGTTTCCACACAAGTCATGCTATACTGATATCCTTCTGATATGGGCAGAGGCCCAATAGAGTCTATCTGAGATCTGACAAGGGGTATTGGCCCCATGTTGCTGGGGGACTCAGTGTAAGTCTGTCTTAGAGCACACAAAGCACATCTTCTGGGATCTGCTGACTTATTCAAAGGTCAACAGAAAGCCCCACCGATGGGCTACAGCCCATATTGTCTTTTGCCCTATGTGGAACAAACACTGATGTAACCATTGGGCCACATCAGAGACAGGCTTTCCTTCCAGACAACACACCTAGGCCAATGTGTGTGCTTCATCATTCCCTGGAGATGCCAAAGGCAAATGGCTAGTCACATGATATATGGTGACAGTCTTAGTCTGACTAGAGGCCCATAGGTCTTGCCACAGCTCTTGCCCCCAAAGGGGCCAGTGACTAACCATCCAGTTGGCATGGTACCATGTCAGTAACCACAGGGTCAAGCCCTGATAGACGGCCCAGCTGTCAGTGCAGACAACTATGGGGGAATGCACCTGGGTGATCATGAGCCACATTGCCTACAAGTCAGCCTATTGGCTGCTTTTCCACTCTCCATCCTCCATCCATATTGTCTCAGTCTTAGGATGGAAAACCACAACCCTCCACCTGGGTGGCTGCCCATGACTGGAGCCATCTGTATACCAAGCATCTTCAGGTATAGGCACTTTTCCATCTCAATAAAGACTCTCAGGTACCAATGGCTCAAAAGCAAGTTCTTACTGCTTTCCACTGGTATGTCACTGGCCCCATTAAGCGCTGGAGTTCTACACTGAAGGGTCTAGTGTGGAGGGCACTATGATGCTGTAAATATGTGCCCCATTTGGCCAGTGTGGGCATCTGTGCCATGTCACTCCATGGCCTTTGGGTTTAGTCTTGCACCCACCCCACGATGGGATAGGTTGTTATTACTTTGGTCAGAACTGTTGCAGTGATGGGCTCTGTAGCCAGCAAGCTGTGGTACACAGCAGTCAGTTGCTTCTCTATCAAGGTGTACTGGACCTCTACTCCTTTCCAAAGTTGTGACCAAAATCCAATAGGTTGGCGGGTCCATTCAAGCTGCTGCCAGAGGCCCCATCGATAAACATCATTGGTTACATGACCATCTAGTTCACAGGGCCTTGATGGGTTCATTACACTCAAGGCCTGTATGGCCTTGACTGCTTGCTTAGCATCAGTAAAAGCAGCTGCATGTTTTAGCCCAGATCCATTTGATGCCCTTTAGTACCAATTGGTATAAGGGCCTCAGAATTTGTGCCAAGTGTGGGATAAACACTCTCCAGTAGCCAAAAAACCCAAAAACTCTTGTAATACTGTCACAGTTGTAGGGGTAAGGGAAGCCTGGACCTTGTCTGTGACTGCTTCTAGAATAACTTTAGCCTTACCCAACCAGACAACCCCTAAGAACTTTACTGACAAACCAGGTCCCTGAAAATTGGTGCTGTTCACAGCCCATCCTTTCTCCTGTAGATGTTGCAACAGTATGGGAGCTGTCCCTTCTAAATCTGCAAGAGAATCAGACACGAGCATAATATCATCAATGTAGTGATACAGTCACACCATTTGTGGTTTCTTCCATATGGCCAAGTCCTGGGCTACAAGTCCATGACAAATGGTGGGACTGTGGAGGTATCCCTGTGGAAGGACAGTAAATGTCCATTGCTGGCTTTCCCATGTGAAGGCAAACTGTTCCTGGTTTTCCTGTGCTATGTCAATAGAGAAGAAAGCATTTGCAAGGTCCACAACATAGTGATGTGGCCCTGGTTCAGTGACTAAGGCTGTCCATAAGGGCTGCTATAGAGGGAACAGCAGCATGCAAAGGGGGTGTGACTTTATTCATTCTCTGTAATCCATGGTCACATGCCAGGAGTCGTCCAGCTTTTTCACTGGCCATGCTGGGGAATTAAAAAGACTGAGTGGGCTTTAAGATGCCCACCTTCTCCAGCTCCTGTAGAGTTTCTCCAATTTCCTTGTGTCACCCAGGCATTTTACATTTCTTAGTATTTGTCACCCACCTAAGTATAGGAAGAGCTAAAGGCGGGTGCTTAGCCTGTCCCCTCAGAGCTGCCTTTACCACATGTATCCTCAGTCTGAACTCACCAGCAGTGGTCTATAACCACAGGCCCTGCAGGATGTTCACCCCCAAAATATACTCAGGGATTGGAGAAATGTACACAGTGTACTCCTTTGGGGATAAATGCCCTCTTCCCAATGGAAGTTGGGCTTTCTTCATTCTAATTGCTTTACCCCCATAGCCATCTATCACAGTGGGTGTCCGTGAAAACCTCTCAGGGTTGCAATAAATCAGAGAACATTCAGGTCCTGTGTCCACCAGAGCCAGGACACATTGTACATTCACAGGGGCCCAATGAATTGCTAATTCTACATGTTGTCTCTGGTCCCCACCATGTCACCCAATGTGGGGGTTTTGACCCCCGTCCAGTCAAACCACAACACCCAATCACCCTCCTCTGGGAGCCGGGGCCCAGGAGGAGTCTGAGTACTTTCCCCCAGGAAGTCCTGCAGGCACACAGGCCAGACATGGGGCTTTGCCTCTAGCTTCCATGTCTTTGACCTCAGCTGCTGGAACCACTGCTCTGGCTTTAACTGGTACTGCAGTTCTAACAAGATCCTATTGGCCTGTCTATCAAGTTTTTCTTTCACTGCCCCTGCATTTATCAAATCAACTCACATCTGGGTCCATGAGACCTTCATGGGGCCCTTTGAACCTCTCCTTTCAATCATAGACCATACTTCCTTCTGTGCTCTTATTGTTTCAACCTCCTCCAGATCTGCTATAGTACAAGTAACCTCACTTATGGGTTGCCCTATGTGTGGGGCAAGAATAGTCACTAGGGACCCAAGGAGAGATGGGAGAGCTGTATGGAGCACCAGATTTCTCATTCCCATGGTGCACAACTCCTCATTGGGGCCCTGGGAGTCCATATTATAGATGATATTTTTCATGCCCAACTCCCATAAAACCTGCTGGAGCTCTGCATATGTTTTCCAGCTAGTAGAGAAATACGTTAAATCACCCTGATTAAGCCAAACTTCCCTGAGGGCTTCTGTCAGCCAATCCAGAAGTGCATGATTCCCTGGGGCATGACAGGCATTTTGCAGCCACTACCAGGCAGAGGGGTGAGTTGTCAGGGAAGCCAATTTGCCCATTTTGGACGCAGACAGAACAATGATGTCAACCCCCTAATTCCAAAGACACAAAAGCCATGTAGGCAGAGGTACCAAGGACTTCTGCCCATACTGGATGTTCAAATCCACCAGCTCATCCCGGATATAGGGGCAGAGCATGGAGTGCTCCACAAGCTGTGGAGGGGGCTGCTTCTCCCCCTGAGGAACCAATGGTTGTTGCATTTTTTATTTGTTTGTTTTGTTTTTCTTTGGTATTTTGAGTTTTTTTTATTTTGGTATCATTAATGTACAATTACATGAGGAACATTATGTTTATTAGACTCCCCCCATCACGAAGTTCCCCCCACATGGCCCGTTGCAGTCACTGTCCATCAGCATAAGATACTGTAGAATCACTACTTGTCTCCTCTGTGTTGTACAGCTCTCTCCGTGCCCCCCCCACCCACATTATACATGCTAATCGTAATGCCCCCTTTCTTTCCGCCCACCCATCCCTCCCTTCCCACCCATCCTCCCCAGTTCCTTTCCCTTTGGTTACTGTTAGTCCATTCTTGGGTTCTGTGAGTCTGCTGCTATTTTGCTCCTTCAATTTTTTCTTTGTTCTTATACTCCACAAATGAGTGAAATCATTTGATACTTGTCCTTCTCCACCTGGCTTATTTCACTGAGAATAATACCCTCTAGTTCCACCCATGTTGTTGCAAATGGTAGGATTTGTTTACTTCTTATGGCTGAATAATATTCCATTGTGTATATGTACCACATCTTCTTTATCCATTCATCTACCGATGGACACTTAGGTTGCTTCCATTTCTTGGCTATTGTGAATAGTGCTGCGATAAACATAGGGGTGCATATGTCTTTTTCAAACTGGGCTCCTGCATTCTTAGGGTAAATTCCTAGGAGTGGAATTCCTGGGTCAAATGGTATTTCTATTTTGAGTTTTTTGAGGAACCTCCATACTGCTTTCCACAATGGTTGAACTAATTTACATTCCCACCAGCAGTGTAGGAGGGTTCCCCTTTCTCCACATCCTCACCAACATTTATTGTTGTTTGTCTTTTGGATGGTGGTGATCCTTACTGGTATGTGGTGGTATCTCACTGTGGTTTTAATTTGCATTTCTCTGATGACTAGTGATGTGGAGCATCTTCTCATGTGTCTGTGGCCATCTGAATTTCTTCTTTGGAGAAGTGTCTGTTCAGATCTTGTGCCCATTTTTAAATTGGATTATTTGCTTTTTGTTTGTTGAGGTATGTGAGCTCTTCATGTATTTTGGATGTCAACCCATTATTGGATCTGTCATTTATGAATATATTCTCCCATACTGTAGGCTCCCTTTTTTCTACTGATGGTGTCCTTTGCTGTACAGAAGCTTTTCAGCTTGATATAGCCCCACTTGTTCATTTTTGCTGTCGTTTCCCTTGCCTGGGGAGATATGTTCATGAAGAATTAGTTCATGTTTATGTCCAAGAGTTTTTTGTCTATGTTTTTTTCTAGGAGCTTTATGGTTTCATGACTTACATTCAGGCCTTTGATCCATTTCGAATTTACTTTTGTGTATGGGGTTAGACAGTGATCCAGTTTCATCCTCTTACATGTAGCTGTCCAGTTTTGCCAGCACCAGCTGTTGAAGAGGCTGTCATTTCCCCATTGTATGTCCATGGCTCCTTTATCATATATTAATTGACCGTATATGTTTGGGTTATATCTGGACTCTCTATTCTGTTCCACTGGTCTGTGACTCTGTTCTTGTGCCAGTACCAAATTATCTTGTTTACTGTGGCTTTGTAGTACAGCTTGAAGTTGGGAAGTGAGATCCCCCCTGCTTTATTCTTCTTTCTCAGGATTGCCTTGGCTATTCAGGGCCTTTTGTGGTTCAGTATGAATTTTAACACTATTTGTTCCAGTTCGTTGAAGAATGCTGTTGGTATTTTGATAGGGATTGCATTGGATCTGTAGATTGCTTTAGGCAGGATGGCTATTTAACAATATTAATTCTTCCTAGCCAAGAGGTTGTTGTGTTTTTATCTTTTTAATTACAACCAGACTGGACTTTAATATGGGAGGGTCTGGTGCCTCATGTGTTGGCCTTGGCAGCAGTTCTACCTTTGGCCACACCCCCTCATCCTCCCCTGACATCTCCTCTACCATCTCTGTGGCTGAAGGCACGGCTCCTACCTCCCCCTCCCCCACAGTTTCCTGTAGCTTGGATTCTCCTGCTGCCACCTCCTCCCTGGCCCCTAGCATGTCTTTCAGCAGCACAACCTCAGTTCTTAATAGCTGTCTCTCCTTAAGGGCATCCCATAGCTCATTGCCCAGCTCATCCAAGCAATGCCGAAGTGCATCTCTCTACTTGGTAACCCTTTCCAATACCTTGAGAATCAACAACCCCACAATTTCTGCTGCCACGTGGCTACTCAGGACCCCTAAGCAGTCCCCTATCTCATGGAGGGCTAATTCCACAGCTTCTGGTATCTCCACCCTTCCCCAATTCTGGAGAGGGGCCCAGTCATCTAGGAGGTGCTTTACCCTAGACCAATTCCCCAGTAGGGGCTCCCTTCCAATGGGGGATTCTCAGGCAAAGCTGCACCATCCACAGGGGGTGTCCCCACCATTCACAGGGGGTTTTACAGGTGTCTCACCACCATCTCTAGGGGCAGCCTAAGCATTGCCCCCATGAAGACCCATTTAGGGTTCACAGGTCCTGCCAACTACTGCCAAATGTAGCTCTGGGGGAAGCATGGTCCCAACCCAGAGCAAATAAACCAGTGAAACTAGTGAAGCTGAAATTGTCAAGGGTAAAGTTACATGGGAGAAGCTCTTTATTGCTTACAAGTGGCCTGGCTCCATTCATCTCATCCTGGTGCTCACTCTCCTCTCCCCACTCCCCTTCTGGGAGAAACTCTGCAGGCAGAGCCCTGGCGACTGACAGGTGCCAGACTACTTGCACAACAGAGAGGACAGAATAGCTTCTCTCCACCCCTTTTTCCTGGAGGCTGTAAGAGACTGCAGTGGTCAACATCTATTGTTATGTAAAACAACTAAGGTCAGGCAAGCGGTTCTGGAAATACTGCACTTTACCCATGGTGCCACACTAGTGCTGCCTTGGTAGGAGTGTAGGATCTCTGGAGGGCATTTTTGGGCATGGGCAGTAGTTCGGAGGCTGCCTTGGTTAAATCTGGAGGTGGTGTGTGCACCCTGCTCCTGATCCTGTCTGCACTAGCAGTATGCAAGGTGAACCTTAACTAATGATACTCACTCTGCTCCCATCCACACATCAGTGTGTGGGAGGCATGTAAACAATGGCACTTACTGGCACCTCTGGTCCTGGAGAGTTCTAACAGTTTCTGCCATTTGTTGGGTGCTTTCATTCTGAAAATTTTCTTCCTTCCCTTATAGAGTGGTTGCCCTTTAAACTCTTTAAACCACAGCTTTTTCTCTGTGGCCCAGGACAGGTGATCTGTGCTCCAGTTCCTCACTGATATCTCTCCCTACTGTGAAACATGTTGGGCGTGGGGATCCCTCCATTACTTCTTCTCTGTCGCTCCTGGTCTTTTTTATGTGGTCTCTTTATCCCTGGTTGTACAGAAGGTGTTCACTCAGGCCTCAGTTCTTCCTCAGGATTAATTTCTGTGTGTGTGGGTGTAAATCCAGTGTGTACATGGGAAGAGGTGAGCTCACGCTCTTTCTACACTGCCATCTTGGACCTATCTCCTACATCTCTCTTTTTTAGAGCAGTCTTATGGTCACAGCAAAATTGAGAGGAAGGTACAGAGATTTCCTATATATACACTGCCCCCACTCATTACACTGCCCCCACTCATGAAAAGCCTTCCTGCCAACTACTGCCACACCAGAGTTGTACATTTGCTACAATTGATAAACTACACTGACACATCATAATCACCCATTCTGAAGTTTACATTATGGTCCAGTCTTGGTGTTGTACATTCTATTAGTTTGAAATCTGTATCATCATTATCATATCATACAGAATATTTACACTGACCTACAAATCTGCTGGTTCACCTATTCATCCCTCATCCCTAACTACTAGCAACCACTGATCCTTTTACTATCTCTATAGTTTTGTCTTTTCCAGAATGTCATATTTTGGAATCATGTATCCTTTTCAGGTTTGCTTCTTTCACTTAGTAATGTGCATTTAAGTTTCTTCCATGTCCTTTCATGGCTTGATAGTTTATTTCTTTTAGTGCTGAATAATATTCCATTGTCTGGATATATAATGTTTATTTATTCATTCACTTACTGAAGGACATCTTGATTGCTTCCAAGTCTTGGCAACCATGAATAAAGCTACTATAAACACCGTGTGCCAGTTTATGTGTTAACTAAAGGAGTTTAAAACTTACGTCAAGTACCAAGGATTATGACTCCTGGATCATATGGTAAGAGTATGTTTAGTTTGTAAGAAACCACCAAACTGTCTTTCAGAGTGACGATACCATTTTGCATTCCCACCAACAGTGAATGAGAGTTCTTGATGCTCATATCCTCACCAGCATTTGATGTTGCTAGGGTTCCACATTTTGGCCATTTTAATAGGTATATAGTGATATCTTATTGTTGTTTGAAGTTGTGTTTCCCTAACGACATATGATGTTAAGCATCTTTTCATATGTTTGTTTGCTACCTGTATATCTTCTTTGGTGAGGTGTCTGTTTAGTGTCTTTAGCCCATTCTTTAATTGAATTGTTTGTTTTCTTATTGTGGAGATTTAAGAGCTCTTTGTATATTTTAGATAACAGTCCTTTATCAGATGTGTCTTCTGCAAATATTTTCTCCCTGTCAGTGGCTTGTCTTCTCATTCTCCTGTCTGTCTTTCAAAGAGCAGAAGTTTTTAATTTTAAGGAAGTCTAGTTTATGAATTTTTTTTTTTGTCTTGCTTTTTGTCTTGCTTTTTGTCTTGTATGTAAAAAGTCATCGTTACACCCAAGGTCATCTAGGTTTTCTCTTATGTTATTTTCTAGGAGTTTTATAATTATGCATTGTACATTTATATCTGTGATCCATTTTCAGTTAATTTTTGTGACTGCTGTGGTGTAAGTCTGGGGAGAGGAAATCCCAGGGCAAAATACCTCTAAAAACCAAAATTAGTCAAAAGGAGAAATAAAGCTTAAAACCTGTTTATTGGTTACAAACTGCAGTCCAGGGCCGTCTCTCTTCTCTGCTCCTGAAGAAGCAAGCAAGCAAGCAAGCCAACCCCTCCCTTTAAACTCTCAGGTTCAGAGACACCCTCGGTTGCCCAGGTAATTACCCATTGATATGGAGATGAACTTCTCTCCACCCCTGAGGATATGCAAATACACTAAAGCCAGCTTAGATATTCTAGAAATGTTACAATTTCACCCAAAGGCCACCCCTCCAGGAATCTCACCTTACAATCTACTCATTCCCTTTCTTCCGCAATGATCCCTGGGCCAGAAAACTGGAGCACTGTGACCAGACTAATGATATAACAATATCAACAGCATAAAATCATGACAATCCTCAAGCCAGAGGATTCAAATAGGTTCAAAGTCCCATGCACATTAAGTCCATAGCTCATTCATTCCATAGGCAGGCAGCAGCTGAGGGTTCAGAGCAATCATCATGTGGCAGCTGCAGCCATGGGGTGCATTCAGGCCACTAGGACTGTAGGAGAAAATAACCTTAAGGGCAATAAGGTACATGTTTTAATGACACCAGCATAGGCAAATCTTGTCCATCAGGTAGGATACATGCAAGAGAGTGGTCTTGTGATAGAACAGTGGGGGGAATGGGATCTCGTCCTGGTCTAGTATACCAGACTTCCACCCCCATCCAAGTGGGAGTTACAGATGGGTCAATATATAGGGCTACAAGAGGTACATGCACTGGCCATAAAGATAAAACAAAACTTCCCCACAAGATGCTCTTACCTCCTGGACGTTTCCAGTACACTACTGTGACCTTTAGGGGCCATTCAGCTGTTACTTCGGGAATACACACGAGGCCAGCTTCCAGGCCTTTCCCCCAAGGTGCCAGAAGGGCCAGCCATCACTGGTCCATGTGTCGAAATGTTCAGGGCCAGGTCCATTCAACAGTGTCTCCAGGGTTTAATGCAGTAGGGGCTGGCAGCAGTATGTTGCTCTTCTGGCCATATCCTGGCTTCAATAGCTCTTCTTTGATTTGGACATACAATTGTACAGGAGAGGCAGCAAGGTGTGTGAGCATATCCACAGGGCTCAAAGCTCCTTTACGTGGCTTCTCATTCAAACACCGCAGCACTGTCCATAGGCAAACTGACCAACCCCATAGACTGTTGTTGTCCAACTCCAGGCCAGATTTCAACAAACCATTGTACCTCTCTATCATGCCTGCCTGGGTAGGATTATATGGTACATGAAATTTCCACTTTATTCCTAATTGCTGCACCCATTGTTGTAACTCATGTCCAGTAAAGTGGGTGACTTGATCACTTTCAGTCACCTGCGGCCGGCCATAGGCTGCAAAGAGACACTCCAGGACCCTCTTGATGGGTTGCTGATCTGCACAATGTGCAGGAAAAGCAACCAATAGTTTAGTAGCTGTGTCCACACATGTCATGGCATACTGACATCCTTCTGATATGGGCAGAGGCCCAATAGACTCTATTTGCCACCTGAAAAGGGGTATTGGCCCCCTTACTATTGTTCCATGTTGCTGTGGGACTCAGTGTGAGTCCCTCTTACAGCACACAAGGCACTCCTTCTGGGCTCTGCTCACTTCTTCAAACGTCAATGGCAAGCCCCACCTATGGGCTACAGCCCACATTGTCTTTTGCCCCGTGTGCAAGAAACACTTGATATGGCCATTGGGCCACATCAGAGGCAGGCTTTCCTTCTAGCCAGCGCACCTGGGCCAATGTGACTCTTCATCATTCCCTGGGGATGCCAAAGGTAAATCACCAGTCACATGATATACAGAAACAGTCTTAGTCTAACCAGAGGCCCATAGGTCTTGCCACAACTCTTGCCCACAAAGGAGCTGGTAACCAACCATCCAGTTGGCATGATCCCATGGCAGTAGCCACAGGGTCAAGCCCTGATAGACAGCCCAGCTGTCAGTGCAGACAACTATGGGGGAGGAGTCCTGGGTGATCATCAGCCATACTGCCCACAACTCAGCCCATTGACTGCTCTTCCCCTCTCCATCCTCCATCCATAATATCTCAGCCTGAGGATGGAAAGCCACAGCCCTCCACTTCGGGGGCTGCCCATGACTGGAGCTGTCTGTGTATCAGGCATCTTCAGGTATTGGGGCTTTTCTCTTCTGATAAGGAGTCTCGGCTACCAAGGGCTGAAAAGGAAGTTCTTCCCACTTTCCACTGTTACAGGTCACTGGCCCCAGTAAGCATTGGAGTTCTCCACTTAGGGGGCTAGTAGAGAGGGCACTGCCCTACTGTAAATATGCACCCCATTTGGCCAGTGTAGGTGTCTGTGCCACGCCACTCCATGGCCTTTGGATCCAGCCTCATGCCCACCCCACGATGGGATAGGTAGTTATTACCTTGGTCGGAGCTGTTCCAGCAATATGCTCCGTAGCCAGCAAGGCATGGTATACAGCAGCCTCTTGCTTCTCTATCAAGGTGTACCGGACCTCTGCTCCTTTCCATAATTGTGACCAGAATCCAATAGGTTGGTGTGTCCATTCAAGCCACTGCCAAAGACCCCATCCATAACCATCTTTGGTTACATGAACATCTAGCTCACAGGGCCTTGATGAGTCCATTGGATTCAAGGCCTGTATGGCCTTGACTGCCCGCTTGACAGCAGTAAAAGCAGCTGCACATGTCTGATCCCAGTCCACCTGATGCCCTTTCGTACCAACCAGTATAAGGTATAAGGGCTTCAGAATTTGTGCTAAGTGCAGGATAAACACTCTCAGGTAGCCCAAAAGACCCAAGAGTCTAATACTGCCACAGTGGTAGGGGTGGGGAAAGCCTGGACCTTGTCTATAACTGCTTCAGGAAGAACTTTAGTTTTACCTGACCTGAAAACCCCCAATGATTTTACAGACAAAACAGGTACCTGAACCTTGGTGCTGTTCACATCCAATCCTTTTTCCTGTAGATGTTGCAACTGTCTAGTAACTGCCCCTTCTAAATCTGAAAGAGAATCAGATGTGAACATAATATCATCAATGTAGTGATACAACTGCACTGTTTGCAGTTTCCTCCATGTGGCCATGTCTTTGACTACAAGTCCATGACAGATGATGAGACTGTGGAGATATACCTATGGAAGGACAGTGAATGTCCACTGCCAGCCTTCCCATGTTAAAGCAAACTTCCTGGCTTTCCTGTGCTATGTCAATAGAGAAGAAAGCATTATCAAGGTCTACTACATAATGAAACATCCCCAGTTCATGGCTGAGGGTGTCCAGAACATCTGCTATAGAGGGGACATCAGCATGCAAAGGAGGTGTGACTTTATTCAATTCCCTGTAGTCTACAGTTGTATGCCAGGAGCTGTCTGACTTTCTCACTGGCCTCACTGGGGAATTAAAAGGACTATGAGTGGGCTTTATGATGCCCACCCTCTCCAACTCCTGGAGAGTTTCTTGTGCTGCCCAGGCAATTTATAGTGCTTAATATTTGTCACCCACTGAGGTACAGGCAGAGCTACAGGTGGGTGCTTAGTATGTCCCCTAAGAACTGCTTTTACCACACATACCCTGAGTCTGAACTCACCTACAGTGGTCTGTAACCACAGGCCCTGCAGGATATCCACCCCCAAAATATATTCAGGGATGGGAGAAATGTACACAGTATACTCCTTTGGGGGTAAATACCCCATCCCCAATGAAATTTGGGCTTTCTATACTCTAATTACCTTACCCCCATAGCCATCTATCAAAGCAGGGGTCCTGGGAAAATGCTCAGGGTTGCCATGAATCAGAGAACACTCAGCTCCTGTGTCCACCATTGCCAGGACATGTTCTACATTCACAGGGACCAATGAATTGCTAATTCTACAGGTGGCCTCTTGTCCCCATGATGTCCCCCAAGATGGGGACTTTGACCAACCCCTCAGTCAAACCGTGATGCCCAGTCATCCTCCTGTGGGGGTGAGGGCTCAGGCGAATCCTGGGTACTGTCTCCCATTAACTCTTACAGGGACACAGGCCGGACATGAGGCCTTGACTCTGGTTTCTGTGCCCTGGACCTCAGCGGCTGGACCTGCTGCTCTGGCTTTAATTTGTGCCACAGTTCTAAACTGATTTTTTCTTTCACTACCCCAGCCTTTCTCAAATCAACCCACATCTGGGTCCTCGAGACCTACGTGGGCCTTTTGACTTCTCCTTTCAGTCAGGGCCTGTACTTCCCTCTGTGCCCATATTGTTTCAACCTCCCCCAGATCTGCTGAAGTATGAGTAGCCCCTCTTATGGGTTGCCCTAGGTGGGGGGCAAGTGTAGTAACTAGGGACCCAAAGAGAGATGTGGGAGCTGTATGCAGCAACAGGTTTCTCATTCCTATAGTGAACACCTCCTTATCAGGGCCCAGAGGGTCCATATTATAGATGATGTTTTCCATACCCAATTCCTGCTGTACCTATTGGAGTTCTGCGTACGATTTCCAACTACTGGGTAAGTATGGTAAATCACCCTGATTAGACCAAACTATCCTGATGGCAGCTGTCAGCCATTCCAGGAGTGTCTGATTCCCTGAGGCGTGACGGGCATTTTGAAACCACTGCCAGAGGGAAGGGTGAGTCATCAGGGAAGCCATTCTACTCATCTCAGTACCGGACACAGCAAAGGTTTTCCACCCCCATATCCCAGAGACATAAAAGCCATGTAGGCACAGATTCTGATGGCCTCTGCCTATACCGGATGCTCATGTCCACCAGCTTATCCTGGGTATAAGGAGCCTGCGGTTGTTGAGTTTTTATTTTCTTAACTACAGCTGGTGGGCCTTTAAAACAGGAGAAGATGGTACCTCCAACAGTGGCCTGGGTAGCAAATCTGCCAATGGCCCCGCCTCCTCCTCTTCTCCCTCAGACTTCTACACCAATGGCTCCTCCTCCACCATTTCCAGGGCTGAAGGCACTACTCTTTCCTCCCCCTCCCCCACAGTCTCCTGCAATGCCGCTTTTCCTGCTGTCTCCCCCCTCACTGCTGCTAAGGAATCTTCTAGGAGTGTGACCTGCCTTTTCAGTAACTGTCTCTTTTCTTTAACAGCATCCCATAGGTTATCGCCCAGCTCCTCCAAGTGATGCTGTAGTGTGTCTCTCTCCTGCCTAAGTCCCTCTCTCTCCTCACTAACCCTCTCGATAATCCTCTTTCCCCTTTATAACATTTTCCACTATCTCAATGAAAAGAGACCCTACAATGCCAGCTGCTACATGGCCTCCTAAGGTCTCCAAGCAGTCACCCATTTCTCAGAGGGCTAATTCTGCAGCTTCTGGTGTTTCCACTCTTCCCCAGTTCTGGGGAAGGCCCCACCTCTCTAAGAGGTATTTTAATTTTACCCTAGACCAATTCCCCACTAGGGGTTACCAACTTGGAAGCCCAACAGCTGGGGGGATAATAACAGGTGAAGCGGCACCCTTTGCTGCTGCATCCACTGGGGCCTCCCCACCATGTACAGGAGCATCCCTCCCAAAGGTCACACCCATTGTGACATATTTGGGGTTCAGAGGCACCCTGCCAACTGCTGCCACATGTAAATCCAGGGAGAAGAAATCCAGGGTAAAATACCTCTAACAATTGAAATCAGTCAAAGGGAGAAATAAAGTTTAAAACCCATTTATTGCTTACAAACTGCAGTCCAGGGCCGTCTCCTCTGCTCCCTAAGAAACAAGCAAGCAAGCCCCTCCCCTTAAACTGTCAGGTTCAGACACACCCTCAGTTGTCCAGGTAATTACCCATTGACATGGAGATGAACTTCTGTCCACCCCTGAGTACATGCAAATGCAAAAAAGCCAGGCGAGATATTCTGGAAATGTTACAATTTTAGCCACTTGTGGGGACTGTCTAACTTCATTTTTTGGCATGTGGGTGTCCAGTTGTTCCAGCACCATTTCTTGAAATGATAGTCTTATCCCATTGTCTTATCACTGCTCCTTGTCAAAGATCAGTTAGCTTTATTTATGTGGGTTAGCATTTCCTTTTATTCTCTCTTAGAGTTCATCTCTCTGCTTACATTACCCATCTGTTCTTTCATACTGTCCAGTTTTTCCATTAGCACCCTTAGTATATTCATCATCATTTTAAATTCCATGTCTAATGATTCCAAATTTTCTGATACATCTGAGTCTGGTTCTGGATGCCTGCTTTGTCTCCTCAGACTGTTTAGTTTTGTTTTGTTTTTAGCATTCTTGTATGCCTTGTAATTTTTGGGTGAAAGCCAGACATGACATACTGGGTAAAAGTAACTGAAGTAGATAGGCCTGTAGTGTAAATTTTTGTGTGTATCTGACTAGGAGCTAGGCTGACTTTACTATTTTCTGTAACTGTGGTGTCACAGGCTAAAATTTCCTCTATTGTTCTTGTTTAATCTCCTTTTGTTGTCTTTGGATGTCCCTAGAAACTCCTGAAGTAGGGTCTGAGACTTACAGGGATTTTTTTTTTAGCTATAATCCCGTTACTACACTGGAGCCCCATTGATGTGGTGGTAAAGTGTGAGTAGAAGGAAAGCATTCTGTAGTCCTATGATTAGGCCTCAATCTTTTAGTGTACCAATTAGGCTTCAGTAAAATCCCAGTTAGTAATGCTCAGTTAAAACAGTTTTCTTTGAAGGCAGGCCTTGTTAAGGAGAATAGAGGCATCTGGTGTATTTCAAATGACTTTTAAAATTTTTTAAATGGCTTTCCTCTTTCCTTGCCAGAAATACAAGGGAATACCATCAATAAAACAAAAAGGCAACCTACAGTATGGGAGAATATATTCATAAATGATTTATCTGACAAGGGGTTAGCATAAAAAATATATAAAGAACTCATATGACTCAACACCAAAAAAAAACAGAATCAAAAATGCACAGAGGATCTAAATAGACAGTTTCCAAAGAAGAAATACAGATGGCCAACAGACACATGAAAAGATGCTCCACATTGCTAATCATCAAGACAATGCAAATCAAAACCACAATGAGGTATCACCTATACCAGTCACAATGGCCACTATCCAAGAGACAATAAATAATAAGTGATGGCAAGGATGTGGAGAAAAGGGAACCATCCTACACTGTTGGTGGGAATGTAAATTGGTACAGCCACTGTAGAAAGCAGTTTGGAGGATCCTCAAAAAACTAAAAATAGAAATACCATACAACCAAGTAATTCTACTTTTAGGAATTTACCTAAGGAAAACAAAATCCCTGACTCAAAAAGATCTATGCACCCCTATGTTTACTGCTACATTATTTACAACAGCCAAGATATGGAAGCAACCAAAGTGTCCATCAATAGATGAATGGATAAAGAAGAAGTGGTATATATACACAACAGAATATTATTCAGCCGTAAAAAGAGAAAGAAATCCTGCCATTTACAACAACATAGATGGACCTAGAGGATATTATGATAAGTGAAATAAGCCAGAAAGAGAAAGACAAATATCATATAATTTCACTTATATGTGGAATCTAAAAACAAAGCAAAACCAAATGAGCAAAACAGCAATAGACACATGGACACTGAGAAGTGACTGGTGGTTACCATGGGGGAGGGTTTGGGGTGGGTGGATGAAGTAGGTGAAGGGGATAAAGAGGCACAAATTCTCAATCATAATATAAATTAGTCATGATGACGAAAGTATAGCCTAGAGAATATAGTCAATAGTTCTGTAACATCTTTCTACATTGACAGATAGTAACTATACTAGATGGGATGAGGAATTAATAATGTATATAACTGTTGAATTACTATATTGTGTGTTTGAAACAATATAATACTGTATATCAAATATACTTTGATAAATAAATTTTAAAAAAGGAAACACAAGGGAATTTTTCTCCAGTTATCACAGTGAGAACCTAGCAGTACTCTTAAAAGTCAAACTCATGAAAGTGTTGGGGTCCCACTAAGACTGGGTCCCCTTTGGGTTTTCAGCTCTTTATCTTGTCCACACTGAGCCTGTAGCAATCTATTGTTTACAGTTTTAAAGTATTCTTAACTGATACTGGCTTCAGCTGCAGGCTTCTATTCCTGGTAAGCTGTGATTCTCTTTATCTACTATATACCTCTCTACATCTTTCAGAAGAGCAGTTTGCCTTGTGACTTCAATCCTCTGGTGGATCTAAGAAGAGTTTATTAATTTATTCAGCATTTTTTTTGTCGTGAGTATGAGAGTGATGACTTCCAAGCTTTTGACATGTTAAACCAGAAACCAGAAATATAGACTTTTTTTTAATTAAGGTATCATTGATAGACAATCTTATGCTCAGGTTTGACATGAGCAACATTGTGGATACTATGATATTTATTTTTAAGTTTTCAAAACACATGTAGAATAAGAATCTTTCTGACATTTCAGCTTACTTAAAATACCTGTAGGTTGTGTGACCATGTGCAATTTATTTAATCTATCTCTTCATCTATAAAATAAGCACAGTAATATATAATTTGATGGATACTTATAAGACATAAATAATATATATAAAGCAAGTAGCATTGTGTATGGCTCATTTATATTCAATAAATGTTAGCTTTATGATGTCATTTATCTTCACCAGAACACTAAGCCTTAAATAGAGACAATATATATAAAACATGCCCTAACTTAGAAGATAAAGAATTAAAAGTAAAGGGTCACTTGCCCTATGGTCGGTTTGTGGTTAAGTCAGGACCAGGATCTGTTGGAACTGCTGCTGGCCTCTGTGGCCCTGATGATGTCACAAGACCTCCTTTTCTCAATGTCAGATAGCAAATTGCCTGCCCACATTGATCAAAACCTGCCAGTTCTCAATTTTACACCTCTCAAAGCAGTCCCAGGGACTGCACAGCTGTCTGTCCCACTCTGATGCATTTGTGGGTTTTGCCTGCAGAAAACATGATGGTTACAAATAGAGGGAATTGGAATGATATACAAATGTAGCCTGTTACCATGGAAACATATGTGACAGTGATAGTATTCTGAGATTTTATGAAAAGGGTTCTGAAACATATAGAGAAAATAAGTTAATATATCTAAAAGGATATAGAACTCAGCAGAAGTTACTACTTTTGCTCTGAGTCGAGATGCTCATATCTAGTATGGGATAGTTCTAGTGCCCTGGCATTTTCTCTCTAGAAGCTGAAAGACTAAAAAGGCCTTAAGCAAAAGAAATGGGTATGGTGGATATAGAGCCAAGGGTTAGAGGTCCACATTGAAACTCATAAGAATTACTTGCTGGCCATGGTGAGCTGTATCAGAACAAGAAGGAACTCCTATACTGCTGAGAAGATGTACTCACTAGCACTTGTGGAAATATTATCTAATGATAATCTTGTCTGTTCTTTTCATCCTTACTTTTTTCCAAGGGATATCCAAATATCCACTAAGTAGAAGCTCTCTGAGAGCCCTTCTGTGACACAAAGGAAGTAGAAGAAAGGGCTGGCTTTGAGAACCTGTTCCTTTCAGCATACTTAATGTCATGGTCATTTTGGAAAATAAAAATAAAAATTTTAGGTAGCTCCTTACCTCACACTATATACCAAAATCTATACCAGATTAATTAAAGATTCAAATGTAAAAATGAAACCACAAAAGAACTATAAAAAGTATAACGAGTTACCTATATAATGCTGGTCTACCCATATTAAAAATGATAATGGAGAAATATAGTTATTGACATAGAAAAAAGTCATCAAACAACATTTTTATTTGATCACATTTTGTAAAAATACATATTTATATGCATAGAAAATTTATAGTTATGCATTAAAATGTTAATAGTAATCATTTGTGAGTTTATTAAGGTACTTTTTTCCCTTTGCTCCTCTTTTTTTATATATTTATGTATGTATAATGAGTTGGTACTTCTGGTATAAAAATAATTGAAGTTAAAAAAATGTTTTAACTTCCCTTTCCCACTTTTCACTTGTGGATTTAGACCAAACTTCCTCTAGGAAGTGGTTGGGTTTTTTTTCCTCAATTCCTTAAGTCTCCCCTGTTTAGTATTTTCCTATCCAACTGTAAGTTGTTTGAGGATAGAGTTGTGTTTCATTATTTACTGTCTTAACTTACATAGGCATGGAAGGACTGGTTGCTTGGTGATGGTCTGATTTCCTCAAAACCTGCTTTGAAATCTGATGTAACTAGTGCTTTAGCCAGCTGGAATGGTCAGAAACTTGGCCAGAGCTAGCACAACTTGGCTATGAGGGAAGTGTGACTACAATAGCTGTTATTGCACTGCCCTCCCAGGCTAAGATGGCTGACTGGCCATTTGGTAGCCAGTTGATGGGGCTGGGCCTTTCTGTGTGAATCCTACCCCAAATAGCTTCCTTGTTCAAGGAGGTGGCCCTTCTTAGGTTGAGTTGCTGCCTCTTAGTCAGTAGTATCTTATAGCTGTGCTTTCTTGCCAGAACCTACATGCACATTTTCAAGAACTCTTCAATGCTGTTAAAAAGCATAAAAGATAGATCGCAAAGAAAGAAGACAAAGGACTGGGAGGAGAGAACAGGAGAAAAAACTAGCATAAAAGAATGGAGACTCATGACCTGAAGTGCAGCAGGTTGCTAAACCCAACCTACAACATCCCCTGCACATAATACCTACTGTTAAATGTGAAACTACTCTGCTAGGGAAGTCTACACTAACATTGGTTTTCAAGGGACTTGTGTAAACTCTGATGGCCTAACTGGTAGCCTTCCACCTTAGAGACTTTACTAACTTATGATCAAGCCTGCTCAGATAGAACCTCTAATACAGCCTGCTCTTGTAGGTAAAAATCATTACAGGTTTGTTGCAAGGATAAAATGAAATACAAGATGGAAATAGGTTTTATAAACTATAAAACAATATACAAATGCTTAGTGTTCTTTTTGTAAGCTCCTGAGGGCACTGACAGTGGTTTACTGCTGTCCAATAGTGTCTTCGTGGGAGTTTGGGACAGATTTTTTTTTTTTTTTTTTTTTTTTTAACTTTTTTTTTTTTTTTTTTTTTTTTTTTTTTTTGAGATGGCATCTCTCATATTTATTGATCAAATGGTTGTTAACAACAATAAAATTCAGTATAGGGGGGTCAATGCTCAATGTACAATCATTAATCCATCTCAAGCCTAATTCTCCTCAGTCTCCAATCTTCTGAAGCATAACGAACAAGTTCTTACATGGTGAACGAATTCTTACAGAGTGAATAAATTCTTACATGGTGAACAGTACAAGGGCATTCATCACAGAAACTTTCGGTTTTGATCATGCAATATGACCTATAAACCATCAGGTCAAATATGAATATTCATTTGATTTTTGTACTTGATTTATATGTTGATCCCACATTTCTCCTATTATTATTATTATTTTTATTTTTAATAAAATGCTGAAGTGGTAGGTAGATGCAAGATAAAGGTAGAAAACATAGTTTAGTGCTGTAAGAAGGCAAATGTAGATGATCAGATGATCAGGTGTGTGCCTATGGACTAAGTATTAATCCAGGCTAGACAAGGGCAGCAAGACATCCACGGATGCAGAAGATTTCTCTCAAAGCAGGGGGGGTGAGGTTCTGAGCCTCACCTCTGTTGATCCCCAAATTCTCACCTGATGGCCCCCCTGCGACTGTGCCTGTCTTAGGTTGTTCCTCCCTTGAGGAATCTTACCCGTCTCTGGCTAACCAGTCATCTTCCGAGGCCATACAGGGAAATGTAAAGTTGGTAAGTGAGAGAGAAGCCATATTGTTTGCAAAGGTTAGCTTTTTATTTCTTTGCAGATTTATGCCCTGTGGCTTCTATGCCCAGCACTTGTCTCGAGGTATCTTTACCACCTGGAGGAATTATGATACTCGGTAAATTCGATATGAGGCACGAATTCTATTTAAGGTTTGTAATTAGGAAGGAAGAAGAAAAGCTATAGATGTAGCATATGAAGGAAACTTGGGAGGATTGATTATTTCTTTGACATATCTTCTTGTATAGTACCTTAAGTATGTATAGGTTTTAAACTACTAACTAATTTGCACACACATATTAACATAATAGGAATACGGTGACATAAACAAAGCAAATCTATAATTACCAGCCATCTCCAGTGAAGCCAAGAAAACCATTTAGGCACCCTAGGCATTTGTGAAAATTTATCTATAATATGATGGATATTTTCCAACTGTACTTGAACCATCAGACAAATTAAAACAGCCCATTTCTGGGATCTGTTCACATCCCATATGTTCTTTTAACCATAGATAGTCTATAGTCATGAGATTTTGGGGTGCTACAACTTGCACCCCTCCCAACTCCTGGTTGAGTTCCAACAGTACAGATCCAGTCAAATTCGTTGTCTCACTGTATGCACATGCCAGCCTAGACATCTCCCTCCTCCTTCTTATGGCAAGTCCAGGAGACGGTAGGCTGGATGCAGCCACAACCGCAGCATCGTCCGGATCCCTGGGGAGGCTTTTTGATGATCATCCCCCGGCACGAGTCCTCCAGAGAGTGCTGATGCCGGAAGCTCCTCCTCATATCGTATCTTAGTTCATTTTCTGGGTATCCAAGCTAGGCCTTGATCTTCTGCGTAGAAACAAACAGACCCTTTGCCCACACTTTGACAAGCCCTCTATACCACTGTGCAGAACTCATTGGAGGTCAGCACACAGTAACTGCTTTTTTTTTTTTTTTTTTTTTTTTTTTAATTAAGAGAAAGGAATATTATCAGAAAAGAGTACCTCCATAGCTGATCATCTGACACCCTTTAAGTGATCAACATTAAGGATATTTAAAGCATGCGTTGATCTTTGATTTACCAATAGTTTTATCCTGTTAACGAGTAATCCCCCTTTTCTTTCTTTCTTTCTTTTTTTTTTTTTTTTAATTTTTAATCTACCCTTACATGAAGAATACTATGTTTACTATGCTCTCCCCTATATCAGGTCCCCCCTAACAACCCCATTACGGTTACTGTCCATCAGCTTAGCAAAATGTGGTAGAGTCACTACTTGTCCTCTCTGTGTTGTGCAGCCCACCCTCCTCTTTCTCCCTCCCCCCCATGCATGCTAATCTTAATACCCCCCTTCATCTTCCCCCCCCTTATCCCTCCCTGCCCACCCATCCTCCCCAGTTCCTTTCCCTTTGGTACCTGTTAGTCCATTTTTGGGTTCTGTAATTCTGCTGCTGCTTTGTTCCTTCAGTTTTTCCTTTGTTCCTATACTCCTCAGATGAGTGAAATCATTTGGTATTTCTCTTTCTCCGCTTGGCTTATTTCACTGAGCATAATACTCTCCAGCTCCATCCATGTTGCTGCAAATGGTTGGATTTTTCCACTTCTTATGGCTGAGTAGTATTCCATTGTGTATATGTACCACATCTTCTTTATCCATTCATCTACAGATGGACATTTAGGTTGCTTCCAATTCTTGGCTATTGTAAATAGTGCTGCGATAAACATAGGAGTGCATCTGTCTTTCTCAAACTTGATTGCTGCGTTCTTAGGGTAAATTCCTAGGAGTGGAATTCCTGGGTCAAATGGTAGGTCTGTTTTGAGCATTTTGATGCACCTCCATACTGCTTTCCACAATGGTTGAACTAATTTACATTCCCACCAGCAGTGTAGGAGGGTTCCCCTTTCTCCACAGCCTCGCCAACATTTGTTGTTGTTTGTCTTTTGGATGGCAGCTCTCCTTACTGGTGTGAGGTGATACCTCATTGTAGTTTTAATTTGCATTTCTCTGACAATTAGCGATGTGGAGCATCTTTTCATGTGTCTCTTGGCCATCTGTATTTCTTTTTTGGAGAACTGTCTGTTCAGTTCCTCTGCCCATTTTTTAATTGGGTTATTTGTTTTTTGTTTGTTGAGGCGTGTGAGCTCTTTATATATTCTGGACGTCAAGCCTTTATCAGATCTGTCATTTTCAAATATATTCTCCCATACTGTAGGGTTCCTTTTTGTTCTATTGATGGTGTCTTTCGCTGTACAGAAGCTTTTCAGCTTAATGTAGTCCCACTTGCTCATTTTTGCTGTTGTTTTCCTTGCCCGGGGAGATATGTTCAAGAAGAGATCACTCATGTTTATGTCTAAGAGGTTTTTGCCTATGTTTTTTTCCAAGAGTTTAATGGTTTCGTGACTTACATTCAGATCTTTGATCCATTTTGAGTTTACCTTTGTATATGGGGTTAGACAATGGTCCAGTTTCATTCTCCTACATGTAGCTGTCCAGTTTTGCCAGCACCATCTGTTGAAGAGACTGTCATTTTGCCATTGTATGTCCATGGCTCCTTTATCAAATATTAATTGACCATATATGTTTGGGTTAATTTCTGGGGTCTCTAATCTGTTCCACTGGTCTGTGGCTCTGTTCTTGTGCCAGTACCAAATTGTCTTGATTACTATGGCTTTGTAGTAGAGCTTGAAGTTGGGGAGTGAGATCCCCCCTACTTTATTCTTCTTTTTCAGGATTGCTTTGGCTATTCGGGGTCTTTGGTGTTTCCATATGAATTTTTGAATTATTTGTTCCAATTCATTGAAGAATGTTGCTGGTAATTTGAGAGGGATTGCATCAAATTTGTATATTGCTTTCGGCAGGATGGCCATTTTGACGACATTAATTCTTCCTAGCCATGAGCATGGGATGAGTTTCCATTTATTAGTGTCCCCTTTAATTTCTCTTAAGAGTGACTTGTAGTTTTCAGAGTATAAGTCTTTCACTTCCTTGGTTAGGTTTATTCCTAGGTATTTTATTCTTTTTGATGCAATGGTGAATGGAATTGTTTTCCTGATTTCTCTTTCTATTGATTCGTTGTTAGTGTATAGGAAAGCTACAGATTTCTGTGTGTTGATTTTGTATCCTGCAACTTTGCTGTATTCCGATATCAGTTCTAGTAGTTTTGGAGTGGAGTCTTTAGGGTTTTTTATGTACAGTATCATATCATCTGCAAATAGTGACAGTTTAACTTCTTCTTTACCAATCTGGATTCCTTGTATTTCTTTGTTTTGTCTGATTGCCGTGGCTAGGACCTCCAGTACTATGTTAAATAACAGTGGGGAGAGTGGGCATCCCTGTCTGGTTCCCGATCTCAGTGGAAATGCTTTCAGCTTCTCGCTGTTCAGTATAATGCTGGCTGTGGGTTTATCATAGATGGCCTTTATTATGTTGAGGTACTTGCCCTCTATTCCCATTTTGCTGAGAGTTTTTATCATGAATGGATGTTGAATTTTGTCAAATGCTTTTTCGGCATCTATGGAGATGATCATGTGGTTTTTGTCTTTCTTTTTGTTGATGTGGTGGATGATGTTGATGGATTTTCGAATGTTGTACCATCCTTGCATCCCTGGGATGAACCCCACTTGGTCATGGTGTATGATCCTTTTGATATACTGTTGAATTCTGTTTGCTAATATTTTATTGAGTATTTTTGCATCTACATTCATCAGGGATATTGGTCTGTAATTTTCTTTTTTGGTGGGGTCTTTTCCTGGTTTTGGTATTAGGGTGATGTTGGCTTCATAGAATGAGTTTGGGAGTATTCCCTCTTCTTCTATTTTGTGGAACACTTTAAGGAGAATGGGTATTATGTCTTCTCTGTGTGTCTGATAAAATTCCGAGGTAAATCCGTCCGGCCCCGGGGTTTTGTTCTTGGGTAGTTTTTTGATTACTGTTTCAATTTCTTTGCTTGTAATTGGTTTGTTTAACTTTTGTGTTTCTTCCTTGGTCAGTCTTGGGAGGTTGTATTTTTCTAGGAAGTTGTCCATTTCTTCTAGGTTTTCCAGCTTGTTGGCATATAGGTTTTCATAGTAGTCTTTAATAATTCTTTGTATTTCTGTGGAGTCTGTCGTGATTTTTCCATTCTCATTTCTGATTATGTTGATTTGTGTTGACTCTCTTTTTCTCTTAATAAGTTGGGCTAGAGGCTTATCTATTTTGTTTATTTTCTCAAAGAACCAGCTCTTGGTTTCGTTGATTTTTGCTATTGTTTTATTCTTCTCAATTTTGTTTATTTCTTCTCTGATCTTTATTATGTCCCTCCTTCTGCTGACTTTAGGCCTCATTTGTTCTTCTTTTTCCAGTTTTAATAATTGTGATGTTAGACTATTCATTTGGGATTGTTCTTCCTTCTTCAAGTGTGCCTGGATTGCTATATACTTTCCTCTTAAGACTGCTTTCGCTGCATCCCACAGAAGTTGGGGCTTAGTGTTGTTGTTGTCATTTGTTTCTATATATTCCTTGATCTCTATTTTGATTTGTTCATTGATCCATTGATTATTTAGTAGCATGTTGTTAAGCCTCCATGTGTTTGTGAGCCTTTTTGTTTTCTTTGTAGAATTTATTTCTACTTTCATACCTTTGTGGTCTGAAAAATTGGTTGGTAGAATTTCAATATTGTGGAATTTACTGAGGCTCTTTTTGTGAGCTAGTATGTGGTCTATTCTGGAAAATGTTCCATGTGCACTTGAGAAGAATGTATATCCTGTTGCTTTTGGATGTAAAGTTCTATAGATGTCTATTAGGTCCATCTGTTCTAGTGTGTTGTTCAGTGCCTGTGTGTCTTTACTTATTTTCTGCCCGGTGGATCTATCCTTTGGGGTGAGTGGTGTGTTGAAGTCTCCTACAATGAATGCATTGCAGTCTATTTCCCTCTTTAGTTCTGTTAGTATTTGCTTCACATATGCTGGTGCTCCTGTATTGGGTGCATATATATTTAGAATGGTTATATCCTCTTGTTGGACTAAGCCCTTTATCATTATGTAGTGGCCTTCTTTATCTCTTGTTACTTTCTTTGTTTTGAAGTCTATTTTGTCTGATATTAGTACTGCAACCCCTGCTTTCTTCTCACTGTTGTTTGCCTGAAATATGTTTTTCCATCCCTTGACTTTTAGTCTATGCTTATCTTTGGGTTTAAGGTGAGTTTCTTGTAAGCAGCATATAGATGGGTCTTGCTTTTTTATCCATTCTATTACTCTATGTCTTTTGATTGGTGCATTAAGTCCATTTACATTTAGGGTGACTATTGAAAGATATGTATTTATTGCCATTGCAGGCTTTAGATTCGTGGTTACCAAAGGTTCAAGGTTAGCTTCTTTAGTATCTTACTGCCTAACTTAGCTCGCTTATTGAGCTGTTATATACACTGTCTGGAGAGTCTTTTCTTCTCTCCCTTCTTATTCCTCCTCCTCCATTCTTCATATGTTGTGTGTTTTGTTCTGTGCTCTTTTTAGGGGTGCTCCCATCTAGAGCAGTCCCTGTAGGATGCCCTGTAGAGGTGGTTTGTGGGAAGCAAATTCCCTCAGCTTTTGCTTGTCTGGGAATTGTTTGATCCCACCATCATATTTAAATGATAGTCGTGCTGGATACAGTATCCTTGGTTCAAGGCCCTTCTGTTTCATTGCATTAAGTATATCATGCCATTCTCTTCTGGCCTGTAGGGTTTCTGTTGAGAAGTCTGATGTTAGCCTGATTGGTTTTCCTTTATAGGTGACCTTTTTCTCTCTAGCTGCCTTTAAAACTCTTTCCTTGTCCTTGATCCTTGCCATTTTAATTATTATGTGTCTTGGTGTTGTCCTCCTTGGATCCTTTCTGTTGGGGGTTCTGTATAATTCCATGGTCTGTTCGATTATTTCCTCCCCCAGTTTGGGGAAGTTTTCAGCAATTATTTCTTCAAAGACACTTTCTATCCCTTTTCCTCTTTCTTCCTCTTCTGGTATCCCTATAATACGAATGTTTTTCCTTTTGTATTGGTCACATATTTCTCTTAGTGTTGTTTCATTCCTGGAGATCCTTTTATCTCTCTCTCTGTCAGCTTCTATACGTTCCTGTTCTCTGGCTTCTATTCCTTCAATGGCCTCTTGCATCTTATCCATTCTGCTTATAAATCCTTCCAGGGATTGTTTCACTTCTGTGATCTCTTTCCTGACATCTGTGATCTCCTTCCGGACTTCATCCCACTGCTCTTGCATTTTTCTCTGCATCTCATCCCACTGCTCTTGCATTTTTCTCTGCATCTCATCCCATTGCTCTTGCATTTTTTTCTGCATCTCTGTCAGCATGTTCATGATTTTTATTTTGAATTCTTTTTCAGGAGGACTAGTTAGGTCTGTCTCCTTCTCAGGTGTTGTCTCTGTGATCTTTGTCTGCCTGTAGTTTTGCCTTTTCATGGTGATAGAGATAGTTTGCAGAGCTGGTACAAGTGACCGCTGGAAGAGCTTCCCTTCTTGTTGGTTTGTAGCCTTTTCCTGGGAGAATAGCGACCTCTAGTGGCTTGTGCTGGGCAGCTGTGTGCAGACAGGGCTTCTGCTTCCTGCCCAGTTGCTTTGGGGTTTATCTCCGCTGTTGCTGTGGGCTTGGCCTGGCTGGGGCTGTTCCTCCAAAATGGTGGAGCCCCGTTGGAGGGGGAGCAGCCAGGAGACTATCTCCGTAAGGGGCCTCTGTGCTCCCTGCTGCCCAGGGGGTTAGAGTGCCCAGAGATCCCCAGATTCCCTGCTTCTGGTCTAAGTGACCTGTCCTGCCCCTTTAAGATTTCCAAAAAGCACTCTCCAAACCAAAACAACAACAGCAACAATGAGAGAGGGAACAGAAAGAAAGAGAAAAAAAAAAAGGAAAAAAAAGGAAAAAACAAGCGATTTTTTTTTTTTTTTTTTTTTTTGTCCTCAGGTGCCGGTCCCAGGCACCCGCTCACTGGTCCTGCTGCCCTGTCTCCCTAGCACCAGGGTCCCTGTCCTTTCAAGGCTTCCAAAAAGCACCCACCCACCGGTCCGGCAGGGAAGGAACGCTCAATATTCTTTGTCCTCAGGCACTGGTCCCACGCACCCGCTCACCAGTCCCGCTGCCCTGCCTCCCTAGCACCGGGGTCCCTGTCCCTTCAAGGCTTCCAAAAAGCACTCGGCAAAAAGAGAGAAAAAAAAGGGGAAAAACGCGCGATTTCTTCCGTCCTCAGGTGCTGGTCTCAGGCACCCACCCACCGGTCCCACAGGGAAAAATGCGGGATATTCTTTGTCCTCAGGTGCCGGTCCCAGGCACCCGCTCACCAGTCCCGCCGCCCTGCCTCCCTAGCACCGGGGTCCCTGTCCCTTTTAGGCTTCCAAAAAGCACTCGCAGAAAAGAGAAAAAAAAAAGGGGAAAAACGCGCGATTTCCTCTGTCCTCAAGTGCCGGTCTCAGGCACCCGCCCACCGGTCCCGCAGGGAAAAACGGGGGATAATCTTTGTCCTCAGGCGCCGGTCCCAGCCACCCGCTCACCAGTCCCACCACCGTGCCTCCCTAGCACTGGGGTCCCCGTCCCTTCAAGGCTTCCAAAAAGCGCTCGCCCAAAAGAGAAAAAAAAAAAAAAAAAAGGGGAAAAACGCGCGACCTCCTCCGTCCTCAGGCACCGGTCTCAGGCACCCGCCCCCAGGTCTCGCAGGGAGAAACGCGGGATATTGTTTGTCCTCCGGCGCCGTTCCCAGGCACCTCCTCACCGGTCCCGCCACCCTGCCTCCCCAGCAACGGGGGCCCGTCCCTCTAAGGCTTCCAAAAAGCGCTCGCCAAAAAAAAAACTGCTCCGGTTTCTCTCCACCCGCCAGGAGCCGGGGGGAGGGGCGCTCGGGTCCCGCCGGGCTGGGGCTTGTATCTTACCCCCTTCACAAGGCGCTGGGTTCTTGCAGGTGTGGATGTGGTCTGGATGTTGTCCTGTGTCCTGTGGTCTCTATTTTAGGAAGATTTTTCTTTGTTATATTTTCATAGCTCTATGTGTTTTTGGGAGGAGATTTCCACTGCTCTACTCACGCCGCCATCTTGGCTCCGCCCCGGGACAGATTTTTAAACACCCGTATCTAAATCAAATCAAATCAACTTACAGAATGAAGATAATTGAGTACCCACAGGGGAAAAACATGTCTCGGAGACACCTAAACTGTTTAAGTCTGGGGAGTGATTGTTACCTAACTATGAGAAAAGGCTTGCATTTTCTGAGTGCTCTCCATTGATTAGGATTGTTTTCTTCAGAAGTAATTCCCAAGAACATACTTGTGATTCCACTGTCGATTAACCTGTTGACACTCCTTTTAAAGTGTCCATTAACTTATGGTAACTTACACTGGGAGGGCATGTGGCCCCCACATGAATGTATTACAGTTGCACTCTTTTAATAACTAACTGAAATCATGATAAGGAAATGACTAACAAAGGACACTGCTGCTGTTCTACTCCTTCATGAAAATGACCCGTTTTCCTTCCAGCTTCAAAGAATGAGAGTTCATATCAGTTCCTCACCTGAATGCATGACTCTTCAATCTCAGGACTGGCAGAATTAATGGATGCCGTCCTAAGGTTGTTGAGTTCTGCATTTCTGGGCATTTCATCTCTATGGAGAAGTACGCATTCCCTCATTCCAAAGACTGAGCCTGAAAGACTTTTCTCCCTAGGGAAGAATCTTCCTTGTAACTTTCTTGTTACCACAGTCAGAAAAGAGAAACAGATTGAGGAGGTTTGAAATTTGGGAGATACCTTACCAATAACTTGACCCTTGGCATGGAGCTCCCTCAAATTTGCAGTGCTATGGGGGTCCTTACTGTGACTGTTAGAGGATAAACACTTTGCTAATTTCTAGTGAATTAATTTTCCATTTTCTTTTCTTTAATAGGTCCAGTTAAAAACAAGAAAAAGGGTAAGTTCAGCTCCTGATTTTATAAAATTGCTTTTTTTTCTATAATTAGAAGAAAAAAATCAAGGGAGTAGGATTTTTAATTATATTCTTTCAATGCAGGTTGTCCATTATTTTATTCAATCACAAATGTCTTAAGTGTTGTATCTTCCAAAGAATAAGAAGTAGAAATAGTTTTTCATTGATGATCTGCAAAAGACAGAAGTGCTTCTAATAGCAACATATGGAAGTTGCTTTTCTTTCTTGCTCCACCTCCCATATAATTCAATTTATATTTCTTTCCTTTGTTCTTCCTCACTCATTTCCCTGCCCTTCTCCTTTTTTCTTTTTCTCCCTCCTTTATCAAATCAGTGATCTAGTATGAATGAAATGCTGAGACAAGTTGTAAAGACTAGGTATACTACCTCCTGACAGATGTCAGTGCCCTATTTCTTGGATGAAGAGCTGTCCCTATCCTATTTCATCAACAGGGAAGGTGTTTCTTGCTTTGGTTTTAATATCATTTTCTCTGTGATGGAAAAGTTAGCCTGGATCAATACCCTGACCTTTCAGTCCTTTTAAGGAAGCTTCTAATTGGGCAGATCCACTGTGCCACTGTCAGGTCAGTAAGTCTACAATGTCCTTGGAATGGGACTCGCCCAAAAGCTTGTATGAGTGCTTGTGTACTTGAAGAGGAGAACCCCAGGACAGAACAGCTTTCAAAAGACAGGACCAGGTAATGTGGTGTACTCCTTGGCACTGAAAGAACCAACATGAAGCCAGTTTTAAGGACCTGTTTGTGTCATTGCACTGACCTGGGGGAGAGTAGAGTGAAATTAATGATTTTTTCATTAAAATGCTTTAGGTGAAGTGATTCTGTCTGTTAAGATGTCTGGAGCTTTATAGAGTAGAATGGGCCAAAAAGACTGGCTTCAGCCACTGCTTGCCACTTCTCTGAGCACTAGGGTACACTGATGGCTTGACATGTCATGGCTCACATGGAAAACCTGTATCCCTATTGTAAGGAACCTGAGGAATGGCCTGTCCTCCTGAGTACCTAAACTGAGCAGAGTTAGAAAAGAGCCAGAGAGCTGGAGTCAGTGAGGAAAATTTCCTCTGTAGGGTCTGGCCATTCAGATTTTTTTCTGAAAAGTCTGCCTTTGCAGAAAGGAAATTTGGCTTTCAAGCATATAGTTTTTAGGCCTTGTCATATTCCTTTAAGACAGAAATTATAACAAACCTAGAAAGCTCACCTGGCTTGTACAAGGACCCCCTCTACTTCTAACACAGTCCCAGAGATGACTTCCCTTCTTAATAGGTAGACTTGAGAGCACATTCTAATTATAGCTACTAGCTTTTTTCCACTCATTTAGTAACTAGACAGTGAATAAGCATCTTACATTGGTCAGGAATAGAGATAATGGAGATGAAGAAAAATGGTTCCTACCCTCAAAAATCTCCCAGTGTAGCTGGAATCATGGAAGTGCACACAAATAATTGCAGCACAGTATGACAAATACAATCATAGAAGCATGAGCAGGGTGCCATGGGAGTGCAGAGAAGAAAGAAGTAGTTCTCTCTGTGGGGAGTGAGGAGCCATATCTCAGAGAAAACAGTATTTGACCTGGACTTTGTAGCATGAGAGAAAAAGAGGAGGAAGGACATTCCTGCAAAGTGAAGAACACACGCAGATCTCTCAGAGGCCTGACAGAATATTGTGTGTTTGGAGGAATAGCAAGTAGGCTAGTGATCCCACAGAGTGTAGGGCATGTGTGTGGTAAGGAGTGGCACCCAGCTGTAGTGTTCTCTGATGGGTAAGCACTGAGGGAACCCACTTGCTAGTGGCAGTAGAAGGCACATGTCTAGGCGAGAAGGCAATTCAGAGATCAGAGTCCCTCTGGCAGGGACTCTGATCACTGCCTGGCTCTGCAATCTTGTATATGGGCCAACACCAGGAGGAGAATGTGCATAGGCCTTAAACATTTACTTTGGCTGAAAGTGATTTAGAAGCCATTTAATACAGATTTCCTTGGGCACAGTGAATAGACACATGCCTGGAGAGGTAAATTGACTTGTTCATTTAATTTCCATCCTCTAATGGACGTTTCCCCCTCCTACAACTAATTCACTCTTGCACACATGCTCTTTTTCTCTTGCTGGCTTGCTTGCTCTCCTCTCTCTCTCTCTCTCTCTCTCTCTCTCTCTCTCTCTCTCTCTCTCTCACACACACACACACACACACACACACACACACTTTCACTTACTTGCTTTTAGTTGTTCTTTCAACAATTTTGGCTTCACTGAAAAGTTAGGGAAATGCCCCTTTCACAAAGTTTAGCTTCAAAAGGAATATGTATATACTTTCATCTAAGACAATACAGAGTACATTTCTCAGAAATTTCTGGGCCATTGTATCATGAAGTGCTCTGTGAAAGTAAGGAAATCCAGAGAAGGAATTCAGTCCTTTAAAGTCATCTTCTGGGTCCAGGGGTCATTTTGTACATGTTCCTCTCTGGACCAACTTTCTGTAAGTATGAAAGTATGAGAAGCACACTTGCCTAGACCTGGTTGCAGAGGAGCAAAGAGGACCAAGTGCACAACTAGATCACAGCAGGAGCTTTTTCCCAAATGCCTTCTAACATTTTCATAAATAAATATCCTCTGTTTACACTGCAACCATTATTCTCTAACTGGAGGACTTTCTGGCTCTAATTTCTCCAAAATTACATTAACAATCACAGGAGATTCACAGCTGGACCCTGAAGTTTATACTACCCAAACACCCTCTAGCTCAAAAATCACTGTGAGGACTGGAAATCCTGGGACACAGGGCAGCTTAATGTGCACCATCCTCTGTGTCTATGCTACTCACAGAGCAATGAGGGACAAACAAACCTGACAGCCAGGCCAGGGGGTTCCCTGACCTCCAGGAGTAGGTCAGTCCTCCTTAAACAATCTCAGTCTTGGGAGGAAACAGAAATCATTGAGACCAAGCTCCTCATTTCACCCACGGAGAAATTAAGGCTCAGGGAGAGGAAAGATTTGCCCAAAGTGCATCTGTGGCAGAGGTGGGGCTTACAGCCTTATCTCCTGACTACAGATTCTGTGTTCGTTCCACTACACTGGCTGGAATTGAGACTTGGGCACTGAATAAGCCTGACTTGGAAACTGCCCAAATCTGCAGGGAGATGGCTTTCCTGTTCAGCATCTTGAAATGGGCTATATCTAGAAACTGAGCAGACCTGATCATGTGCTGCTAAGCGCAGGGCAAATACTAAAGCTCCTGCCTCTAGGTCTTCAAGGCCACAGGGACTCTCCCCAGCAGAGAGGCTCTCCAGACCTTCCTTCCTTTCCTCCCTGGGGAAGGGGCCCCACCATGACCCCATCACTTCATTCCAAATGCAGAAGTGGTTGGACATGGACGACTGGCCTCTTGAGTGGCCTTGCCATGGGGATTGGGTTTCTTGAACATGCAGCATTATTTTTACAAAAGGACCTGGAAACTCAGAACAGGATCCTCCCGCCTAAGACTCTGGGGAGTGGGGAGTCGGTGTCAGTAAGGAGGTCCTTAAGTTAGACTTGCGAGGGCTACATTTGAAACAAAGAAAGTTCCACAGGTGAGGACATTGTGATGGAGTCTGGTAATGGCTTCCATTCCTGGGACTTGTCCGGAATGGTGAGATCGTGGTGAAGGGTGGAGAGAACATCTACCTGTGACCAGGCGCAGTGCTGCACAGAGCAGAGAACAGAAACAGGAGCTGCTGGAGGGTTTCATCAAGACCACAGCTGTGACTCAGTTAACATAACCACTTCCTGGCAGGAATGTTGGAAGGACTGGAATATGAAATAGGAGGGCTGAGACTGTTCTAAAAGGAGAGTGAGGAGGAAGTGGGGAGGAGTTGGTGGGCTTGACTAATAATACATTTGTGAATAGGGCCTCTGAGAAAAGATTCTGGGAAGCCAGACTATTTAGCCAGAAAAAATGGAGGTTGATAGGAGACTTAATGCCTTTAAACATATGAGGGTTCTTATGTGTACGATAGTAACCATTTTGCTCTATCTACACAGAATAAGAGCTTAAGCTGCTGCAGGAGGGACTTTAGTTAAATATATAGAAGAACTTCCTAACAGTGAGGGGTGACAAACATCAGAGTATGTTACCAAAGGAGTTTGCAGAATTTCCTTTTCCAGGGGTCTTTAAAAAGACGTTTTGGAGAGGTCAGCTGAGAAAGCAAAACCTGCCTGTCGCCTCGTCCTCAGCTCTTTCTCTGCCCTGCCTCCCCTTGTTTCCTTCTGTTTGTCACCTCCGCCTCCCACTCCTGTCTTCCATGCCCCCCACCTCTCATCTCCCAAACTCATTCTCCTTCCTTATTCCTAGCTAGCACTACCTCCACCGCAACCTGCAGTTCCTGTACATCCTGATGCCTTTAGGAAACCTTCCTGGAGCTGATGTTACTCCTGAGGTCAGGCAGGCCTCTTCGCTTCCTCTTCTCATCTGCATCAAGTCCACCAACTAGGCAGTGAACATTAAAGCCACACTCTTCAACAACAACCCAATTCTCAGTTCTAAAAGTGACCTATAGGTCTGGCCACTTGATAATTCTGATCCTTTGGACTCAGCTCAATGGAACCTCCTCTTTGAAGCTTTCCCTGACCTCTTCAGCATTTTGTCCCTACCACTAATGTGACTCTGTATTCCCACTAGACTCAGCTCCTTGTGGGTCATTTATTTCTATATCTTCAAACCCAGCTCTATAAATGATTATTCATGAAAGGAGGTTGGGAATATGTGTGTGTGCACATGCTCTAAAGGTGTCTACCACTTTACCAGCAGGAACCCCCCAGAGGGCTGACTTGATGTCACTGGAAGCCTGTAGAACTCCTGATAGTACATTCTCAGTCGATATCCACAAATGTAACACTGAATCTTGTCTTTCAGGAAAGAAGGCAGGACCTCCTGGGCCCAATGGCCCCCCAGGACCTCCAGGGCCTCCAGGACCCCAGGGACCCCCAGGGATTCCAGGGATTCCTGGAATTCCAGGAACAACTGTTATGGGACCACCTGGTCCTCCAGGTCCTCCTGGTCTTCAAGGACCCCCTGGCCTCCAGGGACCTTCCGGTGAGTTCCTCTGTCTCTCCATCCACCTAGGTTCCTTACAGATACTCTAACAGAGCAGGAATGGTTGATGCTGAGAGGATTTTCAAGTGGTGGTGGTGGAATTGGTATACAAAAAGAAATGCAGGTCTCTTAGCTCAGTGTAGCTTAGTCTAGGAATTGAACAAGCCAGTAGGGTCCAATGTGCTCTAATCTCTTGTTTATACCAGCCTGTCAAGCACAGGCCACCTTCATCACAAGCCCTCCCTGACTCTAGGCCTCCTTGTAGTGGGCTAGTAAACTCAGATGAGCCAGAGACAGAAGCCCTGAGGGTTCATTGGAGTTCCCATGGGGGGTAGAGTTAGTGTGCTCTTATTCTTAGACTCTAGC
Source organism: Manis javanica (assembly GCF_040802235.1). Classification (NCBI taxonomy): domain Eukaryota; kingdom Metazoa; phylum Chordata; class Mammalia; order Pholidota; family Manidae; genus Manis; species Manis javanica. Next base: position 57,544,693 of record NC_133174.1, read on the forward strand.
TCCACATGCTGATATTTGATTGGAAAAAGGCCATGGAGACAAATGTTGGAGAAATGGGAAAAATGACAAGCACTAGAACAGTCTCATCCCCTGAACTCTGAAGTGCCCTTCCCATTAGAGGTAGACAAGTAGTTGCTGGTGGTCAAGGAGCTGGAAACTTACGAGTCACTCAGGCTGTGGCAGACTCAAACCCAGGCACCAAGACCATCTAACTGGGGAGTCAAGCGCTTCTTGCCCTACACCCTTACCCCACCACACTGTCCATTTCCCTTTGCATGTTTCCCCTGGGGCCCAGAAGAGCAACCAAAAAGTATAGATGCAGATTCAAGCCTGCCTGATTCGAGCTGACTTCCTGGGCTTAGGTCAGTTGTTATTCCTTCTCCTACTCCCCTCTTGTATTGTGGGGCTTTAAAGAAATGGACTCTTTATAGCTGATTTCTCTTGGTCCAAGAATCCTGCAACCAGATGCAGATTCTTTGACTCATGGTTCAGATGGGGCAAATCATTGTTACTGTGGCCAAGAAACAGAATTAGGGACTTCCTTTTCATCCAGTCTTTCCACAAATACTAATTGAGCACTTTCTGTGTGCAAGAGATGTATTGATAAGTAGTCTCCTGTTCTCAATGGAGTTTATGGCCTAGAGGAGGAGACAATTACAGAAGCAAGATATTTGTAAGTGGCAGCACACTCCATGAAGAAAATTAATAGAACGAGAGCAAAAGCCTGAGGAAGCAAACAACATTATCTCAGGGTCACACAACGACAAGAGTCGTCTCCCATCTGTTTCTGTGGGTGCTCAGTGGGACTGGCCTTGGGCCAGCATTGGCATGAGGCCAGTTTTCCTGCTGGGTGCTAGGCCCAGTGGAGATGCAGGTCAGGGACAAGTAAGAGAAGGGGTGTCCTCCTCTATCCCAGGGCTTGGCTGCAGGGAACAAGAATCACTGCCATTGGCTGCCTAGGTGAGGAGAAAATGAAGTAAAAAGGGCATGCCCTCTGATTGTCAGGTCCTATTTTGCAGGTGCTGCTGATAAAGCTGGAACTCGAGAAAACCAGGTTGGCTGGGAATTGCTCTCTTCCTGGGGAGGAGGGAAGGTCACAGGCTAAAGCCACCTTTGAGTTTGCTCCCTATTAAATTTGCTGAGGCTTTATTGTGTGAAGCTACCCTGGAGGTTCTAAGGTTTCTCGCAGACCCCTCCCACTCTATATGTATAGAAAAGATTTGCCCCAGGGCCTGCCTTCAGCTAAAGGAACTGAGTCTTACCATGGTCATTTTCCTCCATTCCACAGGAGACAGAGGATCACCATCTGAGCTCAGTAGTCAGCTGAAATGAGCTCCCAGTTGGGCCTGCTCACCTGGGCCTCCGGCTCCCCAGCCACCCTAGACACCTTGTCAGCACTCAGACAGCCTAGGATCAGGAGCTTAGAAGTTTAAGAGTATGTCCTTGAAAGTCAGCCAACCAGCTCCAGGCCAAACCCAGCAAAGGCTTCTGCCTTAATGGCCTGAAGGGCCCCTCCCTAGCCTTTGATCTTCCTAATCTGTCTCCATTGGCAGGTTCTGCTGCTTGCCTTGTCTCATCTCAGCCTCCCTCACTACAGCTGTTTAGCTGCAGTGATAAATCTACGCAGCTGCACAGTGCTTGATGGCTTGCAGGGCAATTTTATATCCATCACCTCATTTGATCTTCAAACATCCCTGTGAGAGAGGCCAGATAAAGATTCTTATAATCCCCATTTTACAGTTAGGGAAATGAGGCTCACAAGCATTACATCTGGCTGAGGTCATATAGCTACAAAGTGGCAGAGCTACAAATCATATTACCCTCTAGTAGCATCCCAAGACAGAGCAGAGGGTCAGAGCTGGGATGCTAAAGGAAACTAGAAGTCAGAGGTGGAAACATGGAAACCGATGGCTGAGCAAGAAGCCATTTCTCACAGTCACTTCTCTCTCTATCCTTTTCATCCTCCCAGCCAGCTGTGGTGCATCTACAGGGCCAAGGGTCAGCAATTCAAGTCAAGAATGGTAAGAGTCCAAGTTGGCTCTCTCCCTACGAGGAGCTTCTCCTCTTCCTTATCCCTAGCCTCCAAATCATCACCTAGTCTGGTTCCCGCCAGGCCCCCGAGGTCCTCTGTGCAAGAGGGGCCATTCTCTCCTCCATTTTGCCCTCTCGTGGCTGTCCTGGGCTCCCAGAGCAGTTGCCCCACCCAGAGGGCATTTGGAATCCCTCACGAGGGAGCTGAAAGGGAGAGACTGGGGGCGTCATGCACACCAGGGATTCTTGGGAGATGGAGGCTGTGTCAGAGTCACCACGGGGATATATGTACTTTGAGCAACATTTTCACAATGCCAATTAGAGGAGGTCAAACTATGTAAAATGAAATTCTTCTTATCTGATGGCACTATGCAGAAAATGGGTGGAGGGGGCATTTTTCTCAGGGAGGTGAGGACATGTTAGACTCTCCAGGGAGTATATGATACTGCGGTCTATAAAAAAGGGGAACAAGTATAAGATGGTTAGGAAACACTGATCTACTGTAGTCCCTGCATTTAAAAGATGGGAAAGCAGAGTCCTGAGAGATTGGATAATACCATAATAAATCATGCTGCCTTACACTCATATGGTGCTTTAGAGTTTCCAATGTTCTTTCTTTGTCTTATTTTATTTGAGCCTCACAACAACCTTATGAGGTAGGTATTAGAGGTTTCTGGCTGTCACCTTTCCACAGAGCCAGAAACTGAAGCTCAGAGAGGTTGATTAACTAACTGGCCTAAGATTTCAGTGAAGTTTAGGAGCTGGAATTCAAAACTACATCTGTCTGACTCTTTCCACTGTGGCACTTTGCTACTTCAGTGATGTGTGTGTACACGCCACTGAATGATTAAGTTCATTTTCTTCCCCAAAGAGACATGAGCATTCATTAAAGAACGGAGCTTTGAAATGATGTCCAGTCCCCAGGGTGCACAAAGCCTAAAATGCATGAGCCCCCAGGATCCTTGAGAAGCAGCGAGTCAGTGAAGATGCCAGATGCTTACAGAGCTTGGAGTGGAAGGGAGGGGCTGTGAGTGTGGAAATGGTAAATGAAGGTTAAGAAACCTGCTACATGGGGACAGCTTCTAAGAGCCCAGTCAGTCCTGAACTGGCTGTACTGAGCTTCCTTACTGATTGAGCTTAGCTACATGCCGGACTACCACCTGGACACCTGACTTAATAGCCTCAGAAATATAAGGATAGAATGATACCAAAATCCAAATGGTCCTGCTGGGACCAGGTGCCTTGGGCCCCAGGGCCTTGGGTGGGCCATAATTATCATCTGTCCTGGGAGGAGTAAGACAGGCAGGAAATAGACTTGATTGAGTATCTGGGTGGATGGCCTCAGTGTTGATTCTGCGCCAAAAGCTATTGATTTGGGCCCCACTGCCACATAACAAGACTGGTTCCAACCCCTCTGAGCCAGTTCCTGCTGGGAGTTTATGCTGATCTTTAGTTCCACCAGGAGCAGAAGCAAGGGGGTCAGGGGTGGGAGAATGTCATGCACGGTGGTCCTTTGAAGAGGCAGGGCTGGGGCATTGCCTCCCAACTCCTGTCCCATCTACTTATCACCTCTTCTGGAAGGTCGATTTCCTCACGCCTCAGAGAGGCAGGCCTCCTAAGACTAGCCAATGATGGACATTCAAAATGTAATTTCTTGGGTGAAGAATGAGCAGTTTGGAGAAGAAAAGTCCCCATGGGCTTGGACTCTCTCCTCTTGGGGTGGAAAGGAACCTCCCACTTTCTGTAGGACCAAAAGGCAAGCCTTCCCTATGCCCTCACATTCTGGCGCCCACTGTCCAGCCAAAGCTGTGTGGCTGTCTGCTGCCCCGAGTGGGCCACGCTGAGAGACAGATGCTCTGCCAGGGCTGCTTCAGCCCCCAAGCACCTGCACCATGCCCCTGGCTGGTTCCAGTGCTGCTGGGTGGACTATCCCTCCCTCTCAAAAAGATCCGTGTCTCTTATGGAGCCTTATTGATGATGGTCACTCCATCCAGCTGCCATGAAATCAGACTCACCCCAGTCCCTAAAGTTCCCCAAGTAGACAATCCTTGGGCTGGGTGATTTCTTGGGGGCTCAAATAGGCTTTCCAGAAAGGAGCGGGTATGGGAGAACTATAAAAAGCAATCTCTTAAGGAGGAGAAAACCTATGAACCTGTAACACAGTAGAAGGATTTAGAAGCTATGGCTGGTGAAATAAAATGGAATAATAAGACCTAGCCTGCCACTCAGTGTCTGAATTTTGCCTGTGCAGTCCCCAGAACAACAAATAAAATAGGACAGTATGCCCACTCTCTTACTCCCCTTCTCCCCCCACCAATTCTAGCTAGAAGGTGTGAGTTAAAGACCCTTCCAGATGGAGAGGTCAGGAAAGGAGTGAGGAAGACAGATAGATAGTCAGACCCCAGGGGCCTAAGGCAGGTCTGGCAGCTGCTTTACAAACAGAATACTTCTCTGCTTCCAAAAGCTGTTCTTAAAGCGTGGCCTCCTGGGCTATCCCGGTTGCACAGGGGTACGGGTGGGGGTTGTGTATTGCTTGATATTTCTTGTTTCTATTACCCAGATTATTCTGACATGTACTGAGTGACTTGCCTTCTCTCATACTGAGATCTTTCAGGTGGAGTGCTCAATGACTGGTCTCGAATCACTATGAACCCCAAGGTGTTTAAGCTACATCCCCGCAGCGGGGAGCTGGAGGTACTGGTGGACGGCACCTACTTCATCTATAGTCAGGTAGAAGTGAGTACGGTCTTAGGCCTAACGCTTCTTATATCCAGACTGCAGATCCAGTACAGGCCACATAGGGGCACTGTGGAGCCAGCCAAGACCAGCCAATAGCCAACTTCCTGCTTTGGCTGGGAGGAGGGGTAGGGGCACCCCCCTGGGAGGGAGCTGAAAGGATGAAGAGACAGGGGGCTGTCTGGTATTTTTATTCCCACTCAGTTTGAAAAGCAGAGGAGAGGCCCCTCCCACACCCTGCCATCTGACTCCCTCTCTCAGGGCCCCAGGCCCTGGTGTCGCAGCTGAACTATTTGGTTCTCCTACCAAACTGGAACTCTGCCTCAGTATATTCTTTGAAAGTCAGTCCCAGAGCTGCAGGGATCCCCTTCCCCACACACCCCTAACTTTATAAATGAATAGTGCTCCTGCGGACTTTCTCTTCACCTCAAAATGATTTCTGGCTTTCCTTCCTCTTTCTCCCATTTGTTTCTCTCCCTTTCCGTTTCTCCATCATTCTTGCCTCCTTCCTGCTGTCATTCTCCTAGCCCTTTTCTCCCTGTTTTTGTCCTTGCCCTTCCTTGGGCCCGCTCCCCAGGTCTGCCAATGTCCGGCCACTTCCTCCTCTGTTGTTGGTCTCCACTGGGGTGGCTCCTCAGAGCCAGAGGTCGATGTGCCTTGAGGTTGGGGCTTCTGTGGGGTGGGCAGCAAGCAGGCGGATGGACAGAAGGACTACAGAGCCAGCAGAAGGGTCTTGCAGGAGAGTGGCCAGAGAATGTGGGTTCACAAGCATTTGTGAAGCCCCCTGAGCATCCTGGCACAGGGTCCTGACCCAAGAAATTGTATGGCACCTAAATACACTACTCTCTACCCAAGAACCTGTGGAGCAAGTTGGGAGCAACCTTTCATGAAAGTGAATTAGGGTGAGACAGGAGGGTCCACTCCCCAGAGGAGACCTGGGTGAAATCCCAGTGTCCTAGGGGCCATTTGTCCTAAGCTCCATTTGGTGGGAAGATCAAAGCTTGGGGTAGGGCGTGAGAGCTAAGCATAGCAGAGGATGCAGAAATTCATTCTCTGGGCTTAGGAGAGAACTGGGAGTGGCCTCAGGCCTTGGCTACCATGACAAGCAGGCAAAATCCCCTTGATACCAGGTTGTGGAACACAGGTTAGCACTTCCTTGTGGCCATAAAGGGAGGGGTGTGGGTTTTGCCCTTCCAAGTTCTTTACATCATTGTGGTGGATAGCTCTCCATCTCCCTGTGTCTGTCTCCTCGGTCAGCAGATAAGAGGGCCAAGAGGTACTGTGAGCATCAGTGAGGGAAATTCAGCCACAGCAGAGGGAAGGCCTGCGGGTTGAGTGAGCCGCAGTCAGCTAAAGAGCTGAGGAAGTGCATGGCGAGTGTTACTGTGCCCTCTCTGAGGAATCAAGTGACTTCAAAGTTTATCCGCAAACAGTTCCTGAGGCTCGAAATTGGAAGTTCACTTGTATCTGTTTGTGCCTGTGGCACTCGCTGAGCACCTAGAGAGTGCAGAGTACTATGCTTCAGGCCAGGGCCGAGGAGGGCAGGGGCACGGGAGGGGCTAAGGAGCCAATAAAAAATGGTTCCTGCCCTCACTGGGTTTACAACCAATGGACCAGTGAAAGAAAGATTTGCTCGGCCATCTGAGCCTCATGGAGTGGGAGAAAGACAAGCATGAGCCTGTCAACCTGCCTTTCCTATTGGCTACCTAGCATGCCTTCAGGTGGCACGACCCCTTCATGAGGTGTACCAGCAGCTCCATGGAGAAGGTCCTATGTGTTCATCCCAGAGGAGGGTCCTACCCTCTTTCCTCTCTCCCCCAATCCCTTCTTGTTGCCTCTCACCCAGGTTTACTACATCAACTTCACTGACTTTGCCAGCTATGAGGTGGTGGTGGATGAGAAGCCCTTCCTCCAGTGCACCCGCAGCATTGAGACAGGCAAGACCAACTACAACACCTGCTACACCGCGGGCGTCTGCCTTCTCAAAGCCCGGCAGAAGATTGCCATCAAGATGGTGCATGCCGACATCTCCATCAATATGAGCAAGCACACCACCTTCTTTGGGGCCATCAGGCTGGGCGAGGCTCCTGCATCCTAGATTTCCCCTATTTTGCCCCTGCCCACATCCCTGCCCCAGGTCTGGGAGCCAGGACTTCCAGAACCTCAAAATGCTGCTGTGGAGTGAGGTACATGGGTGTTGCAGCCATAGAGAGAAATTCCCTCATGCTATTTATTCCCCAGTGACTCCAGGATGACAAGGCCTGCTTGACTTTCCAGAATGACCTTGAGTTAACAGGACAGTTGACAGAGCCCCAGGGTTTACATGAAGCAAAACCTTCCCTGGATCCATGTTGACTGGCTTCTGGCATGACTTCAAACTCAAGGTCCCCGTTGTCAGAGTTATGGTTTGTTGCACTAACATGAGGGTCCAGGGCAGCAAGCAAGAAAAAGCAGAGGCATCCTCCAGACTGTGGGGGTGAGCCTCTGACCCCGAGCAGGCTGCTGCTCCCTTCTTGGCTGGGGTTGGGGGGTGGGGTTGGGGCTGGGAGGGAGTGCTGCAGCCTAAGGAGAGGGGCAAGGAGGGAAAAGGCAGGTGCTTGTGGCAGAGACCAAGGAAGAACGCTGCGAAGCGGGCATCCTGGGTGGTGGAAGCCTTCTTGCTGCTCTGCACTGTGGCTGCCAGAGGGTCAGAGAGCTCTTCCCACTCAGGCTGAGAGCCATGTTGTTGGCAGCTTGCTGGGTTTTGGGGACAAGAGGTTCTCTCCTCCTTGAAGTGACTGCAGGGCATAAGCACAAACCTGCCTGTATAAGAACCTGAAGCCATACATGGAGCCACATGTCTTTCACTTTGTTTGCAGCTGTGCTCCACACTCAGAAAACCCCCTGGGTCTCCTCCCAATTGTCCCCTTTCCCTGCCTGACTAGAACTCCTGCCTTCTTTCTCCACAGAGCCTACCTCTGTCTGAGACAGGTGCCTAACCTGGGACCTGTGCTTATGCGAGTTGGGGATCCTTGTTAGATTACCTCGGCACAAAGAGAATTCTCCATCTCTTAACCAAGATAAATACTCATCTAGTCGAGTTGTATTTGGGGGCAAAGGGCTGGACTGGAAGACCTCCAGAAGGCCCTTCAAATTCCAATATTTAGGAAGCCACCATGATAGCCTTCTAAAATTCCCAAACTCTAGACTGCTCCTGGGCATCCACAAGACAGAGCTTTTCCACCTGACCCAGGAAGGGCAAGAGATGGGGATAGGACAGAGGGTTTTTTCCAAATGTGTGGCAACCCAAGCAACTGCTAGCCCAGGCCTTATCTGAAAGCACTGCAGCTGGTGCCCTCCTGACCTGCCTTTCCTTGTTCTGACTTCAGAAAGCCACAGCAGAGTGTAATCACCAGAGATTCCAGGGGTGCTCCCTCGAATCCAGGCTTAGGAGGAGACAGCGTCCAGGCATTGCGTGGGGCTCTGCCCTCTTGTCAGCTTGCCAACCTCAAGTTTCCCAGCAGATCATATGGTGGGACCATTCAAGGGCCAGGGCCCAGCCTGGCTCCTGCACACTGGGTCTAGCCCAAAGCTGGGAAGGCCAGTCTTGTACAGTCTGCTACCCTTGCTCCTGAAACAATTTTACTTTCAAAGAGATGGAGAATAAGTTCCTTTGGGCAGCTGACATCCACCAAGAACAACAGGTATTCATTTTGCAGCTGTGCCTTCTCTTTCCAAGCAACTACACTGCTTGGCCCTCATGGGTTAGGGGAAGCGGTGGTGTGGGCGATGCCGCCACTGACTGGTTGTGGATGACAGCATGGCAACCTCCAGGGAGGCAGGCTTTAGGCTTCTGTCTGGCCCCAGCCCCGATAAAGTATCTCAGACAGTCCTCAATTGGAGCAGGAACTGATGAGAACCTCTCCTTAAAAATTAGAAAGTACATTCTCTCTTACTATCTCCTTTGGTAATATTATAAATCCCATTGTTTAGATGAGGTTCAAAGAAGTTAAGTGCTTTGACCAGGATCTCACCCAGCTTAAGTCACAGACTTGGGGTTTCAGCCAGGTCTGACTCCAAAGCTATTCCTTTATGCCACAGCACTGTGTTGAACTTGGGATCTTGAGAGAACCAGTAAAAATGGTAATAGGGACCCCAAACTCTTGAAGGTCCTCGGGTAAACCCCAGAGATATTCATTTTCATCCCTTGATGGCAATGCCTGTTCTCTTGGCTGCCAGGGCAGCTGCTGATGCTCTGTGGCAAAAGGGTAAGATGTTTCTTTCGGAAACAGCCATCAGCCTTAGAGCTCTCGTGGGCCAAAGAATTGTCTTGGCACCATGTCTAAGCAGCAGGCGCCAAGTACCCACAGCACCGATAGCCCTCTTGTTCTCTTACCCACCCAGTGACCCAAGAAACTGCTGTGCGTGGAGCCCCTGCTGCAGGCAAGGTCCTCCCTCCATTACCCTACAGGCAGCTTACAGGAGCTGGCCCCCTTCCCATGCTAGTAAGTGACTTCTTATCTCTTTCTACCATGCTATAGAGACCTTTGTGCTACCAGGATATCTCAGGATGGAGGGAAGACCCTACAGAGGACTGGTTCCAGAGCCAAAAGGATATGAGGAGAGGGAAGGAAAAGGCTTCCTACTTGTGCCCCTAAAGGACATTCTAATACCCATACTATTCTCCAGATCTGGAGGGCATCATAGGGGAAATAGGATTTGCACAGGACCCTTTATTCACTGTGAGCCCCCAAAGGGAACCCTAGAGCGAGGTAAGCAATAAGTAGCCGGGGAGCCCTGTGGCAGCAAAGTTACTGGCAAAATGGTAACACGGTTTACTAATAAGAAAGTGTGGAAATAGATTTCGAAAGAGTTTGGAATTATGATCATGTGAGTTTCCCAGAGGGCCAAGCTTGTATGGAGAATGCGATGAGGATATTTGTGAGCAAGCAGATGGCAGAGATTTGAAGGGAAATTGCATGGCGGGTGCCTCTGCCAGCTGCTTGGGCTTTATCAGCCAAGGCTGGCACAAAAGGCAGCTGTTGGGGACTGCTCAGCTCCTGGTTCCTTGGAAAATGTAGTCTTTGCTTTATTTCTGCCTCATCCATCCTGAGCCAAATTTCTTTTGTTGACAGGAAAGGTCTAGGAACCCTGGAGGTAAACAAAGACTTTGACCCACGTGTGTGTATGTGTTTTGTGAACTTCTGGTGGTTGCAAATAGATACAGAGAAATTTAGAGCTAAAAAGACTCTTAGAGGAAATCTAACCCAACCTACATCCAGGTAGCCATGTTACTCATGTGGAAACAGAGGTGACCTACCCGAGGGGAACGAGCACTGACCTCCAGACTCACAGAGCATGGGGGAAGCAGTCCCTGTCCCACATGGCCCCCTTCTTTCTTCTACCCTCAGACTCAAGGCTGGAAGGGCTCAGCCCCTTTCAGGGACCTGACCAGGCAGGGAGAGAATAGCTGCATCCTTCATCAGAACTCTTCCTCCCGCCAAGGCATTCTCCCAGCTCAGAGCTCTGGACTGGAAGGCTCTGGACAGGCCTGACACCAGAAAGTCCTGAGGCCACCCTGGCACTGCCTCAAGCCCTGTACCTGCCTGGAGGGCTCCCCTAGCCATGTGAACATAATGAGGGAACTGGGTTTTTGTTTTTCTCTAAGAGGGGTTGGGGTATGTAATTTTTTTATTCAAAAAGCTTCCAGCTGAGGTGGAGGGGTGGGCTTTGTTGTGAGAGTGGCCTGGAGCGGGCTCAGTGCTGTTTTAGAGGTCAGTACCCAGTGTGAGAGACTGTGTATATAAACTATATATAATGTATATAAAGTGGGATGTATGTTTGTGTAAATTAATGGTTTATTCTTTGCAAATAAAGCTTTTCTCCCCCTGTTCTTGAAATTGGCTTGAGCACATCTTGCATGCTAACTGCTTCTTTGCAAGTGATGCCACTCATGAGCTAGGGGAAGGATGAGGACACCCATTTCAGAGGAGACAACAGAAGGAAGGTAGTCTACATTTCCTATCAGAACATCTCATCCAAACCACACACCCCTATCTCCCCCACCTTAAGTCTTTTCCTGTGACTGCATGTCTTGTAGGCTAGAGGTCCTGCTTAAAGGAACATTGCCCTGAGGCAGAGACATAGCATAGAGTCACCCTCTGCTTGAGACTGTGGTATCTATAACATGTTTCGGGCCTGGGCCCAAAACAGCTTGTGAAAATCCAGCCTCCAGCCCCCCATAACCTATCATCCCATTTTGCAGATAAGGAGACCAAGGCTCAAGAGTTTAAGTATCTCACCCAAGGTCACCCAAGTAGAAAGGTTTCTTAAACTTTCAAAAGACTATTGACAAGATCCTACAGCATGAACATTCTTTTAAACATCGAGGTGCCATGAAATTTAGGGCTTTGTTTGCTTGGATGGAAAATGGGCCAAATGGTTGCAAGGGAATAATTCTGTGTGGCTCTCCAGTTTACAATGTGCAATCACATTTGATAGCAACTAGTGTGTTGGCCTGGTCTGGTTCCAAGTCTAGTGCAATTTCTGCTCAGCCACACTGCCTCTGCCACTTGGCCCTAAGTTCTCTGTACAGAGAAGCCCTGTGGAGGCTGACATAAGGAAGAGGCTCACCAGAAGAAGGCCAGATAGCAGCTCAGGAACACCTGGCCTCAGAGAGTTCTGGGCACTTTTCTCAGCTACCCTGGCCCCCACTGCATAGGTAGAGAATGTGGCACAAAGACCGCAACATGCACGTGGTAGCCTGTGCCAAACTCATGCTGAGGTGTGCATGTGTTGGGTGTTGGAGCCCAGGTGGGTCCCCCTGGCTGCCTTAGGTTGGAAATAGATTTTTATAAAGGAAACCAGTCATGGAAAGCCTGGAGCTTGTTGAAAAACACCTTATGGGGAACTCAGGGAAAATCAGCTCTGGCCAATGAAGTACAGAGACAGCCCTACTGTGTACAACTCACCACATGAGGCAGGCATCCAGGGTAGGGGCAGCAGACCACAATGTAGTGAATACACAGGATGTTCTAGACCATACTGACAAAGTCGGTGCAAGTAAACTGCTAGGACCAAATGGCAGCCACCCAAGACTGATAGAAAAAGGGGGCTGTGGGTCAAACTGTGCAACCCACCACTGGCAACAACCGTTGGGTCAAGAGACTCACCATGTGGAAAGAGAGTTCTTTATGGCTGCTGGAAGCCAGGTGCCTCACCTCTATCCTGAGCAGGACAGATGACTCACTAAGAAAGGGCAGAGTTAGCGAGGGTAGGCAGGTTGCTGGAGGAAGCCAGGGCACAGTAGGCCTGAGCCTGACCCATTCGACTGTAGCATCAGGAGGTAGAAACTGAGTGTGGAACAGGAGTGCTAGGGGCTATCAATTACTTAGACTTTCAAAGGACAGTTGACAAGATCCTACACTGTAAGCTTTCTTTTAAACATTGAGGTACCCTGAAATTTAGGACATTGTTTGCAGGGATAGGAAATAGGCAAAATGGTTGGAGGAGACTAATTTTTTGTAGCTTTCCAGTTTAAAAAGTTCAACCACATTCAGTATCATTTGATCTTACCAGCAGTCTCTGAGGTAAGCAGGGGAGGGAATCTTAGTCCCATTTCCCAGATGAAGAAACTAAGGCTCAGAGGTGATGGATTGCTCCAAGTCACATGGCTTGAAGGTGGTGGAACCTCAACTCAAAGCCCACTGGATCTCCAGGCACCGGGCTCTGCAGGAGGCTCAGTGCCAGGAGAGTGGGCTGCTTGAGAGCTAGGGAAGGAAAGCCATGTGCAAGGGTAGCAGGCCCTCAAACCAGACCAGGTAGGGGCAGAAGCAGTATCAGAAGATGACCTTTTTATTATCTGTTGTTTTCCTCAGTGCTGGTGCTGAGTGAGCATGTGAGGGAGGGGTATCTCTCCCCTAGAGCCCTCCCTGCCTTTGGACGCTATCTCCCTTGTGACCCAAAGGAAAAGTCAGAGAAGAGGAAGATGAAGGAAAAAGAGAGGCCCAGAAAACAACCAAATGGAAAGCCCCTGCTTACAGTGAGGACTGGCCAAATCAAGAGCCAGAGCCCCATAGGTGACTTTCATCCTCCTGTCTCACGGGATCCATACCTTTCAGGCTGACAGGCTGTGGGGATGTCTGTCAGACTCACCAGCTCCTGGGTCTCTGAGATGCCAGACTTGGTCTCATGCTGGTTAAACAGTTTGCAGAGGGCATTGATATAGAATGCAAGGTATTTAGCCACAGAATCCGGGCTCGGGTTCTCAATCTTGGGCAGTGGTAGAGGTTTCCTGACTGACAGAGGACACAGAGAAGGAAAAGAAGAATATCAGAAGACCTTGCCCCTCAGGACGGGTCTCAGCCCTCAAACCCAGGTTCTCCCTACCCTTACCTCCACCCTACCACCCAACCTGGCCAGCCTCCCTGCCTCTGGATATAGCCAGAGCCAAGGTTCAGACTCAGAACTGGACCCTTTATCTTAGACAAGGCTGCCAACCGAAGGGCCCACTCACCAATGGTGGTCACAGGCTTACTATAGGTCAGAAAGCCCCAGGAGTTCTCAGTGAGGCCACACCCATGTAAAGCACAAGGGTAGATATCTACCATTCTCTGAAACCACTCCTGGAAGCAACTGACCAAGCCCCAGGAATGAAAATGTGCTGATCATAGAGGCCTGTCTCCCCAAAGGCATAGGCAGGGGGAAGAGGCACCTTGCAGAGGAAAAGCATGGCCTTTGATAGCGGGAAAGGTAGAAAACCAGGTGAAAGCCAGAGATGCTGACCACAGGAGTCCCTGGGTCTGCCTAGAGACTCCTCAGCCCCTAACTTAGCTAGGCCTAGTCCCAGGCTGAGTGTGAGGACCCTACAGTCTACCATGGGTGGTATGTGGTGGCAAAGAAACAGCAAGCTGAACAAAGCAAGCCCCAGACCCTCCTGTGAACCCCCAAGCCTTAAACACTGGAAGATAAGATCCAAGGGCCATTTATTTCACTTAGCTCTCTTCCTTTTAACCCACTCAGTAATTTTAGCTGTCTCTGAATTGGCGCTGCAGCCAGCTACCTTGTATAGAGGAACTAGCCCAGATAAGAGGCTTGTGAGAGGGAGAACAAAGCAGGGCTGGCCTCTAGCTTTTCTTCATAAACAAAATACCTTCCGGACCTGGCCCAGGCTCTACTCCAATGTAGAAGTGTTTCTCCCCCTCCCTTTTTAGATAAAATTTCCTTAAAACCCCTGGCCTTTTGGAGTCTCCCTCCCCAGTCTGGACCAAGCTGTCCTTACCCATGTTGTATGTGTATAAAGCCAGTCCAGTTCTTCAAGAACACGGTGGTAGAACCTGACAGGCTGTATCTGCACTCATCAGACCACCAGTGACCACAACTAGCATGTTGCCTGTGCCTTTATGGGTGAGCAGAAAGTCCATAGAGGATTGGCCCACAGAGCAGAGTCCTGGCAGGCAGAAAAAGGCAAAAGGTCATTGACTACTTCCCAAACCTCCTAACTTTCCTTGCTACCTCTTCCAAAGTGGGGAGAGCCTCAACATCAGGCAGATGAACCTAGTGTAGCTTTTTAAGACCAGAGGGGATCAGAGTTGGCCCTGCTCTCAGCCATTCCCCCTAACACTTCTCCCTCTGGGAACCATTTTTGCTTTGGCTTTCTGTCCTAGGACCCAACTCACCTGAAGACATGATACAGTCTCTGAGGAAAGACACCCAGAAAAAGGCTCCCAGTATGAGCATATGGGGGACAATGCCAGGAAAGATCTTGGAGAAGCCTGAGGTCTCTGTGGCAAAGTGGCCAAACAAAGTATGAATGGGCCAGGAGCCCATGAGGGTGGCAGACAAAGCTGTAGTTGTCCTTGAGGGGAGATATCATGAGTCTTTGAAAGCTGTGGAGGAAAGTGGAGTCAGGAGGGAAGAGAGTCCACCAGGGAGGAGGACACCCCCTTTAGTCAGAACCTTGGAAGAGGAAGGGCCACTATGTCAGGCCAGACATGCTCGGTCACACACAACTCCGGGAGGGCACCATTCACATGGCCCTCTACGTGAATGACTCCCCCGACCCCACTGTTGCCACTGGACTTGGGGCCTAGCCTGGGACCCAGATGAGTGTTTAGGACTACTCACCTTAATGGAGAAATAATCACAGTGCTGTTTCCACAGGCACCAATGCCTCACACAAGCAAGCCGGCGGCCACCTGAAAACAGAACCAATGTGGCAAGTTTTGCACCCCACCTCCACCCCCACCCCACCATCTTCAGAGCCCTTTGGGCCTGCCACAGGGTGCTCCCACCTCTGCTGTGTCCTGGCCGCTTAAATGACAAGCAGGATGGGCTCTGGCATGTGAGGGCCAGGCCAATTTCAGACAGGCATAACTTTCTGCTTTACTAGCTGCCCCTCCCCTAACCCACTCCAGTTCTGTTATGTGCCTTTCCAGCACTTTGAAAAGAACCCTTCCCTCAGCTTCCCAGGGAGGGACAGGCTGAAGGGCTGCCTGGGAATTGGCCACAGCCTCTCAAAATTATAAAACGAAAAGGGGAAAGAGCTATGGCAGGTGGCAACACAGCCCCAGCAGGGCCCTTACCTTGCTCAGGGGTCTTCCAGTCAAAAGCCAACCAGGTGAGAATGAGCACAGTGACAGGCTCGAACATCATGAACACCACCAGGTAGAGGTTGCCAAGGGTCACAATGGTTACTAAAGGGAATCCAGCCCAGAGTTAATGAATTATAAACAGCCTCTCACACTTGCCCTCCCATCAGGGTTCTGTTGCCCCCTCAACCTAACCCCCCACCATGGTTGCATACACTCTCACCCATGCTCACTCAATGCTCTCACTTCCTCACATAGCCCATGGGCCCAAATCCCCAGCCACCCCACTTCCCCTACGACTCCTCTCTGGCCTTGAGAATCTGTTTTGAGTCTAGAAGGCAAGGTATTTCCTCCCCAGTTGTGCTCCATGCAGTAAGCCCTCTACTCCCCAGTGTCTGCTCCCATGCTACTGTGGGCTACATTCAATGGCAGGGAGGTATTGCTGGGTCACACCAATCTTGCCACCAGAGGTTGAGAGTCCTGGGAAGACAGAGCCAGGAACAGTTTTCCTCCCGCTCGCATTTCCTCTCCACGTCTTCATGTCTGTGAGGCATCAATATAGTAAAATACCAGAGAAAAAGAAAACCCACTGTCAGCCATATTGGGGTCATACAAGGCGGCAGACAAGAAACAAAGGCAAATACAAGCTAGGAAAGAACAAGGTATTGGGCTACGTTAAGCTCCAGTAAGGCTGGAACTCTATGTTAGAGTAGCTACGACAGACTTAATGGAGGTGAGTCATAGGGAGTCACACTCAGAATTATTACAGGACTCAGTTTTTAAAATAGCTGAGAATAAAACTGAGAGAAAGTGGGTCAAAATAAAAGAGAAGACAGAAAACACTTCTGGTTGAACATGGCAGATTGAATGCAAATTTTTATCTTGACTCCTTGCTGGATCCTCATGAAAATTACAAAAAATTTAAAAGATATAGATCTGTAAGGAGAAAGAGAATTAGAGAGATGCCAAGGGTGGATGAAAGAGATCAGCAAAATGTTTGCATGCTGGAGAGTGGATGGAGGAGGGAGTAACTGACCTGGAACACAGACAACTGAAACCTAGTTACCTGCAAGGGGAACACACCTATAAGAGCAAGGTTGTTTGTGCTGGAAAGACTCAGAATTTGGAGCCACCAGATGTCACAAAAAGTGGGTGTAAGACACAGGGTTTCATTGAGAGCCTATCAGAGAAGTAGTGAGAACCCCAGACCCCCTCCCTCTCCCTATACAACTGGATGATGGAAGGGTTATTCTCTGAAAAATGAACCAAAGAGACCCTGGACTCAGATACTTAGACTAGACACAGCCAAGATAATGCTATATGCAGCCAAATTCTACCTAAGCCAATAGATAGAATAAAGGCATTCTCAGGGATACAGTCTCAGGTAGTTTGTCTCCCATGTCCCTTTCTCAGGAAACCAATGGAGGATATTCTCCACAAAAATGAGGGAGTAAGCCATGACAGAGGAACACATGGGACCTAGGAAAAAAGGGATCTAATGAAGGAAGGAAGTGACCTGGGCCAGGACTGGGGTGAGGCAAGCAAGGCGCCTAGGGCACAAAATCTAAGGAGACACTCATCCTCAGGGTTGGCAAATATTGACCCAATATTTGCCCAACACTAAGAGCAAGCACCTTCTTAAATTGTGCACCCAAGGTGCCTCAAAGACCTTGGTGGTGACAGCTGTGCATGAGACCAGATTGTCACAAGTGGATGCTGGGCTCCTGTAACGATATCCTCAAGGAAATTGAGAATGGTGGGGGAGGGGAGGGAACTGATAAATTACTGATGTGTTTGCACATATCAAGAGATTAACGCATCTGTGAAGAGTTTGGGGATGAATTAATGGTAACTAATGGATATCTAATAGACAGCTAAACAAATTTAAGATGAGGCAATTATGAATTCCAGGGAAAACAAGAGGTTGCACAAGAAAGGAAATGCAATCTTGGTGCACTAAATAGCTCAATGGTAGATAATAGTTCCCAGTCGGATTCAGGCACTGAACCTAAACCTGTACTGTAACAATCTGGGAGAAAGGGGAGCAGGCGATGCAGCAATAACACACAGAGCCAAATTCTCATCTTCCAGGGTAGGAAGTCAGTGACAATGTCTAAAACTGTTAAATCAGAACATAGTAACAATTAGAAATTTTAAGTAAAATTTAGACATATTTTAGAGGTAAATAACAGAAGGAAGAGCTAGTAGAATTGAAAATGGCTGACTCTAGGGAACAGATCTAAGGGTGGAGCAGAGGCCAGTAGCTTTGGGATTTTAATATACTGCTTGTCAAACTCTGACTTTTTTGAGAAACAAAGGAAGATATAGGTCTAGAGGAGACCTCCCTGTGTCTCTTAGGTTTTACTCAAAACCAGGCAGTGTTGGGAACATCTTGTGAGGCTGTGTGGCCTCGGGCCATGTGCCCTGCAGTGAGATGAATCCTGGATCTGCCACTTACCATGAGTATAATCACAGATAAGTCACTGAACTTCATCTGCCAAATGGGAATCACAACGCCAGTATCTGCCATCCTGCCTAAAGCAATTTACAGATTCAATGCAATCCCTATCAAAACACCAATGGCATTTTTCAAGGAAATAGAGCAAATAATCCTAGAATTCATATGGAACTACAAAAGACCCTGAATAGCCTAAGTAATCTTGAGAAAGAACACAGCTGGGAGTATCCACACTGCCTGATTTCAAGCTACACCAGAAGGCTACAGTGATTAAAATGGTATGGTACTGGCACAAGAGCAGATACATGGATCAATAGAACAGAACAGAAAGCCCAAAAGTAAACCCACACATATATGGCCAATTAATGTATGACAAAGGAGGCAAGAATATACAATGGGGAAAAGACAGTCTCTTCAATAACTGGTGTTGGGAAATCTGGACAGTTACATGCAAGAGAATGAAACTGGATCACTAATACCATATGCAAAAGTAAACTATAAATGGATTAAAGGCCTAAATGTAAGACATGAGACCATAAAACTCATAGAAGAAAACATAAGCAGGCATCTCTTGAACATCAGGATAAGTAGTTTTTTTTCTGGATATGTCTCTCTGGGCAAGGGAAACAAAAGCAAAACTAAACAAGTGGGACTGCATCAAACTAAAAAGCTTCTGCACAGCAATAGAAGCTATCAACAAAATGAAAAGAATATTTGCAAAGTATGGGAGAATATTTGCAAATGACATCTGATAAGGGGCTAATATCTAAACTACATAAAGAATTCATATGACTCTACACCAAGAAAAAGAATAACCCAATTAAAAAATGGGCAGAGGACCTGAATCAACATTTTTCCAAAGAAGGCACAGATGGCCACAGGCACATGAAAAGACACTCCACATCACTAAGCATCAGGGAAATGCAAATCAAAACCACAATGAGATAGCACCTCAAGTCAGTCAGAATGGCCACTATCCAGAAGACAAGAAATGACAAGGGTTGGCGAGGATGTGGAGGAAAGGAAACCCTCCTACACTGTTGGTGGAAACATGAACTGGTACAACTGTGGAAAGCAGTATGGAGGTTTCTCAAAAAACTAAAAATAGGAATACCATACAACCCAACAATTCCACCTCTGGCAATTTACCTGAAGAAAACAAAATCACTAATTCAAAAGGATCTATGCATCCCTATATTTATTGCTGCATTATTTACAATAGCCAAGATATGGAAGCAACCAAAGTGTCCGTCAATAGATAAATGGATAAAGAAGATGTGGTATATAAACACAATGGAATATCATTCAGCCATAACAAAGAAAGAAATCTTGCCATTTGCCACAACATGGGTGGACCTAGAGAGTATTATTCTAAGAGATAAGCCAGGCAGAGAAAGACAAATACCATATGATTAGACTTGTATGTGGAATCTAAACAAAACAAAACAAATGAACAAAACACAAAGAACCTCATAGACACTGAGAGGAGACTGGTGGTTACCATGGGGGAGGGGATGAGGCAGGTGGGTGAAATAAAGGAAGGAGAAAAAAGAGGCACAAAATTAGTCACAGGGATTAAAGTACAGCATAGAAAACATAGCCAGTGGTTCTGTAACATCTTTCAATGTTGACAGATAGTAACTACACTAGTTGGGGTGAGCATTTGATAATGTAGACAATTCTCAAATCAGTATGTTGTATACTTGAACCCAATATAATATTGTATATCAACTATACTTCAATTTAAAAAATACTAATATCTTGCTTCTCTTCCTCACAGACCTATTGTGGAGGGTCTTCTCTCAAGGCCTTTAGGATCCAAGTAGATACAATTCCACTCATAGACTTCTAGGGTGAAGAGCTCAGAAGAGCTGGTGGACCATTCCTTTCCCCTCCCCTGCCCATGTGAGCTAGTGAGGGAGGAGCAGACACTAGAACCTCATCTCCTAGGGCTTACGCAAGAGCCCTTCTGCCTGCTCCTTACCACCTTTCTGCATGTCCCAAAGTCAAGCTTTTACTAAGAGCGCACTGGGACAGTTTTCTCCCTGCACTCATCCCCCTTAAGCCAGTTTCTTTCTCTATCTTTCGCTGCTCCACCTGTCCCTCCACCGTTCACACTGGAGACTGAACCCTCCATGCTGCCTCCTCCCTTCCTCTCTCCCAGATCTTCTGATCATCAGCTCCTATGAATTCTACTCCAAATTCTTGAATCTCTCCTTTTCTTTCCTCTTCTCTCCATCCCAATTACTACTGGTCTGGCCCAAATCACCACCATATTTCACCTGGACTATTACAACAGCCTCTTCTTATAATCAGTTTGCTACATAGAGCTATATGATCTCTCAAAAATGCAGATCTGATGCCATTGCCCTGCACCAAACCTATCATGGCTCCAGGAAAGAGTCCACACTCTTTTCCATGGTTTACAGCATCCAGCACAACCTGTCCCCTGCCTACTTCTCCATTCTCCTCTTTCTTCTGCCTCTCATTCATTCATGCATTCATTATGTATTGAGACTCCATTCTGTGCCTCTCACCCCTCATCCCACTTAACCACTGGCAGCTCTTTGAATGCTCTGTGCTCTCCCCTCACCCTAGCCTGGTCATGTGTTGCCCACTCTCTGCTCTGAACCATCTTGCTTCTTCATCTTCTTCCTATTTGTGCTTTAAGAGGCAACTCAAGTTCAATAGTAAAATGGGGGAAGGTCATGAATGGACAATTAACAGAAAGAGAAATACTAACTGCTAATAAATAGGTGAAAAGATGCTCAATCTCACTTATATTTAAGGAGGTTCAAAATACAGCTACAACTCTTTATTTACCTATCATTTCTGATTGAAGGCAGTAAGGTGTGCATATGACTTCTCCGTTCTCTTTCTTTCCCATGTTGTGCTGTCTTGCCATTGGGTTTCAGACCCTGAGTAAGTTCACTATAGATTCAATGTGACCAAAGAAATTGGCAGCAAAATGTTCTTTGGGGTGAAAGGGTTTATTACCCAGTGTCTTGCCACTGGGTTTCAGCCCCGGGCAAGTTCACTATGGATTCAATGTGACCAAAGAAATTGACAGCAAAATGTTCTTGGGGTGAAAGGGTTATACCCAACTTTATTTCCAGTTGGCAGGTCAGTTACTAAAATCCCATTCACTCAGAGTGAGTCTGTATGCAGTAAGCCAGTCTCTGCCTCTGGGCCTCTCTGTCCGCACAGCCGTCCTCTGGGCCTCCCTGCACAGTCATCCCGCACAGCCATCCTCTGGGCCTCTGTCCTCAGCACTGCCACCACTCCAGCCTCTGCTCTCCTGCAGCCTTGCAGCCCTGCCACTGTGTTGCACGCAGAGCACTGAGTGGAGCTCGTTATATAGAGTCAACAGCCATGTATTGCCCACAGGTGTGCAGTGAGCTAGTCAACGAGGGCCAGGTGAGAATCCTGGGCACAGGAACTCTTTTTATCCACACCCGGCTTGTTCTCCTTGAGGTAGGTGAAGCACTAGCCTCCCTGCCTCCACCCAGAGCACTGGACCGAGCTCTCTATATAGTGCAATAATAGCTTATTGCCTAAAGGTGTGGAAGTGGTAGCCTAGCAACAGGCCAGTTACATCATCAGGTGGTTTAAGTTCAGTGAGGATCCTGACCATAGGAACCCCAACTTCCCCACACTCCACCTCTGGATAAAATTCTTTGTATTTCTGTGGTGTCCGTAGTGATTTTTCTTTCTCATTTCTGATTCTGTTTGTGTGTGTAGACTCTCTTTTTTTCTTGATGAGCCTGGCTAGGGGTTTATCTATTTTGTTTATTTTCTCAAAGAACCAGCTCTAGCTTCCGTTGATTCTTTCTATTGTTTTATTCTTCTCGATTTTATTTATTTCTGCTCTAATCTTTATGATGTCCCTCCTTCTACTGACTTTGAGCCTCATTTGTTCTTCTTTTTATAGTTTCATTAATTGTGAGTTTAGACTCCTTATAATGGATTGTTCTTCTTTCCTGAGGTAGGCCTGTATTGCAGTATGCTTTCCTCTTAGCACGGCCTTGACTGCGTCTCACAGATTTTGTGGTGTTGAATTATTGTTATCATTTGTCTCCATATATTGCTTGATCTCTGGTTTTATTTGGTCATTGATCCATTGGTTATGTAGGAGCATGTTGTGAAGCCACCTTGTGTTTGTGGAATTTTTCATTTTCTTTGCGTAATTTTTTTCAAGTTTCATACCTTTGTGGTCTGAGAAACTGGTTGGTACAATTTCAATCTTTTTGAATTTACTCAGGCTCTTTTTGTGGCCTAGTATATGCTCTATTCATGAAAATGTTCCATGTGCACTTGAGAAGAATGTGCATTCTGCTGCTTTTGGGTGTAGAGTTCTGTAGATATCTGTTAGGTCTATCTGTTCTAATGTGTTGTTCAGTGCCTCTGTGTCCTTACTTATTTTCTGTCTGGTTGATCTGTCCTTAAGAGTGAATGGAGTGCTGAAGTCTCCTAGAATGAATGTGTTCCATTCTATTTCCCCTTTTAATTCAGTTAGTATTTGTTTCACATATGTAGGTGCTCCTGTGTTGGGAGCATAGATATTTATAATGGTTATATCTTACTGTTGGATTGACCCCTTTATCATTATGTAATGTCCTTCTTTGTCTCTTGTGACTTTCTTTGTTTTGAAGTCTATTTTGTCTGATACAAGTACTGCAACTCCTGCTTTTTTCTCTCTATTAGTTGCATGAAATATCTTTTTCCATCCCTTCACTTTTAGTCTGTGTATGTGTTTGGGTTTAAAGTGAGTCTCTTGTAAGCAGCATATAGATAGGTTTGTTTTTTTATCCATTCAGTGACTCTATATCTCTTGATTGGTAAATTCAGTCGATTTACGTTTAGGGTGATTATCAATAAGTATGTACTTACTGCCATTGCAGACTTTAGATTCGTGGTTACCAAAGGTTCAAGGTTAACTTCCTTACTATCTAAGAGTTTAACTTAACTCAGTTAATATGCTATTACAAACACAATTGAAAGGTTCTTTTCTTTTTCTCCTTCCTCCTCCATTCTTTATATATTAGGTGTTGTATTCTGTACTCTTTGTCTATCCCTTGATTGACTTTGGGGATAGTTAATTTAATTTTGCATTTGCTTAGTAATTAGCTGTTCTACTTTCTTTATTGTGGTTTTATTCCCTCTGGTGACAGCTATTAAACCTTAGGAACACTTCCATCTGTAGCAGTGCCTCCAAAATAGACTGTAGAGATGGTTTGTGGGAGGTCAATTCTCTCAGCTTTTGCTTATCTTGAAATTGTTACTTTTAAGAGTCTGTCCTTATCCTTGATATTTGCCATTTTAATTACTATATGTCTTGGTGTTGTCCTCCTTGGGTCCCTTGTGTTGGGAGATCTGTGGATCTGCATGGCCTGAGAAACTATCTCCTTCCCCAGATTGGGGAAGTTTTCAGCAATTACCTCCTCAAAGACACTTTCTATCCCTTTCTCTCTCTTCTTCTTCTTCTGGTACCCCTATAATGCAAATATTGTTCCATTTGGATTGGTTACACATTTCTCTAAATATTCTTTCATTCTTAGAGATCCTTTTTTCTCTCTATGCCTCAGCTTCTTTGTATGCCTCTTCTGTAGTTTCTATTTCATTTATTGTCTCCTCTACCATATCTAATATGCTTTTAATACCCTCCATTGTGCTCTTCAATGAATGGATCTCTGACCGGAATTCATTCCTGAGATTTTGATTATCTTTCCATACCTCCAGTAGCATGTTAATGATTTTTATTTTGAACTCCCTTTCAGGAAGAGTCATGAGGTCCATGTCATCTTTCTCAGGAGTTACATTAATTTTACTCTGAACCAGGTTCCTTTGGCATTTCATATTTGTATATGGTGCCCTCTAGTGTCCAGAAGCTCTATTCTCTGGAGCTGCTCAGCCCCTGAAGCAATGTCGGGGGCCACAGGGGAGTGGTATTGGTGCCTGGGGGGAGGAAAGAGCTGTTTCTTGCTTCCTGGCCGCTATGCCTGTCTCCACTGCCTGAACCAGTGGGCTGAGCACACAGGTATAAGCCTCTATGCTTTGTGTTTGTATTTGCTGTAGACAGATTTTCCTTCTGGCTGGCCTAATGCCAGGGTAGAGTTTGCCGGTTTGTGAGCCAGGTGGGGCTGGCTGGGAGAAAGGTGCAGTAGGCTGCCTATCATGGAGGGAGTCCTTGGAGCTGTGTAGCCATCCAGGGAGCTGGACCACCTTGAAATCATGAGAGCTCCTAACCTTCTGGGCAGAGTGCACCTGGACAATTTTTTCTACCTGTCCTTTCTCCTGAGCAGTAAGCTCTGTGCAATCCTTGCCCCTTTAGCAGCCCTCTTGCTAAGGGCTCCCTTGTTAGGAAGTCTCTCAGACTGCCCACCTTTCTTTTGTCCCAGAGCAGCCAGATATGGGTCCCTGCTTTCCACAAGTGGCTGGAATCTCAGTCTCTCCAGGAATTCTGCCTGTCTTAGCTTTACAATCCCCTAATCACAAGAGTATCATGCAAGCACCATGAAATGTAGGTTTGTGCTCCCAGAGCAGATCTCCGGAGTTTGATATTCAGCTAGGTCCCAGGCCTCCACTTCCTCCCTGCTCTGTTTCTCTTCCTCCCACCAGTGAGCTGGGGTGGGGGAAGGGCTTGGGCCCTACTGAGCCACATCTTTGGTACATTACCCTGTTCCATGAGGTCTGCTCTTTTCTCCAGGTCTATGCAGTCTAGCACAGTCCTCTTTCCTCTTGCTCTTTCAGGATTAGTTGTATTTATTATATTTTCATATTATATGCAGTTTTAGGAGGAAGCCTCTGTCTCACCTCTCATGCCACCATCTTTAATCCTGTCCCCTGTAAATTCTTCTTGTGAGTAACAGATCTTATTTCTTTCCAAGTTCTCATGGCTTCAGCCTCTCCTAAGTCTGCTACTGTATGTGTCACCTCGCTTACAGGATGCCCTAATTGAAGGGAAAGAATGGCCACTAGAGACCCAAAGAGGGATGTGGGAGCCATTTGAAGCACAATATTTCTTATCCCAGTAGTGAAAATCTCTTCATCTGGGCCATAATTCTCTGGAATGCTGATGACATTTCTTATGCCTAGCTCTTGTAGCACCTGTTGGAGTTCAGCATACTTCTTCCGTCTAGCAGGAGAGGATGGTAGATCACCCGGATTGGGCCATGCACCACGAAGTGCATCCAGAAGCCAATCAAGGAGGGAGTGACTCCCTTGGGTCTGATGTGCATTTTGTAATTGCTGCCTCAAGGCAGGCTGCACCGTCAGGGAGGACGGCTTTCCCATCTCTGCTCCCAACAGAACAATTCCATCCACCCCCTAAGCCCCACAGATGCAGAAGCCAAGCTGGGACTGACTCTGAGGGCTTCTGCCTAAACTGGGAGCTCAAATCCACCAGCTCAGCCTAAGTATATGGGTGGACCATAGAGTGTTCCATGACCTGGGGAGGAGGCTGCTCCTCTCCTTGGGGAACTTTCAGCAGCTGGGTCTTTATTTTCTTTACAATCATTTGGCATGTTTTCAGTACAGGAGGTACCAGTGCCTCTGGCACTACCCCTTCATCCTTCCCCAGCTCCTCCATTTCTGGGGCTGATGGCACCTATCTCTCCCCCCCCCCCCCCCGAGTGCCTCCTCTGCTATAATCTTTACCTTTTGTACTGTGCCTC
This sequence comes from Manis javanica, assembly GCF_040802235.1. NCBI lineage: Eukaryota > Metazoa > Chordata > Mammalia > Pholidota > Manidae > Manis > Manis javanica. The sequence goes on from NC_133174.1 coordinate 57,570,159, forward strand.
GCAGCAATGCTAGCTCAGTCTTCAAAGCTCTCTTACCTTCACCTCAATGCTTTGCAGCTGATGTTCTCATGCCACCTCTGCCTGTGCTTCCCTCAGGAGTTCATCTTTTTCCTTGATGGTGTCTTCCTCCTTCAGAACACCTGGCAGTGCTGCCGTCTCATTCTGTAAAGAATTGTTTACCTCTACAATGGCCCCTTGCTGCCGGCATTCTCATGTGCCTCCTCTCACATCAATACCATTTCCTTCTTCAGGGAATCCACAGAAGTTTGAAGCTCACATTCTCATGCCACCATTTCTTGGGTCTCTTTTGTAGACCCTTTTAATACTGTGAGAAGCAGCCAACCCACAGTCCCTGCTGCCTCATGGGCACTCTGTTTCTCAAAGGATCTACTTACTATACCAAGGGCCACCCCTACTGCCTCAGGTGTCACCTCCACTTGCCTCCAATCCTGGGGTGGGGCCCAATCCTCTAGGAGGCAAGCCACCTCAGACCACATACCCATTGAGGGACAATCCATTGTCTCCCTGTTCACAGGGGCAGCCTGCTAAAGCACCCCTCCCATAAGGGCAGCCTGTCTTTTTCCTTGGTCAACAGTGAACCCTGCTGACTTTCATCAATTGTCTTGCCAATGGGTTTCAGCCCGGGGCAAGTTCGCTATGGATTCAATGTGACCAAAGAAATTGACAGCGAAACGTTCTTTGGGGTGAAAGAGTTTATTGCCTGACTTGTTCTCCCAGCAGTAGGTTGAGCAGTAGCCTCTGTGCCTCCACCCAGAGCACTGGGCTGAACTCTCTATATAGTGCAATAGTAGCTTATTGGCTAAAGGTGTGGAAGTGGTAGCCTAGCAACAGGACAGTTACATCATCAGGTGGTTTAAGTTCAGTGAGGATCCTGGCCATAGGAACCCCAACTTCCCCGCATGTGCTAATCCCTGAAGCCACATTTTGCAGCTTCACAATTTGGTGGGGCCTCCACCAGTATGAACATTAATGTTTACAGAAAGCAGACTCCCACCAACCTGTGTTGGAGGTTTAACATGAACAAGAAGGAAACATTTGTTGGGTTAAGCCCTTGAGAGTTAAGGGTTAATTCGTAACCACAGGATTCCTAAGCTATCTGAAGTAATGCACACTAATATACCCTTTTAACAAATTAAGAAAACAAGACTCGAGAGGATAAATAGCTTGCTAAAGATGCACATATATGAAGTAGTAGAACTGGATTTGAACACAGGCAGTCTGGCTCAAGACTGTGTTTTTAACACCCATATTTTACCATTTCTTGGCTATATATACATGTGTGTGTGCACACATGCACATGAATATATATATATTTATATATCCATAATTTCTAGCCATATACACAAAAAACTATTAACAGTGGTTACTTCTGAGGAGCAAAATTTGGGACTGGATTGAGGAAAGAGCAATACCAGCCCAGAGCCTGCAGCCCATACACTGGGACTGGTCCCAGGCAGCCTGTAATAAATGGCCATGCTTCTTCCCCATTGCAGTGTCAGCTCCTAGACCTTGGGGAATCTTCTCTCTCATGGGAACACAGTGGCAGTGAGGGGTTAAGGCAGGATGGTGATGAGCCAAGTCTGTGTGGACAGGACAAGAACTCAAGAGAAGCTATAGTACCCAATATCCTAAAGCTCCTGGGTTACAGAAGGATCTACAGGCAGAAACTGACTACAGGTGCCATAAGGCTGCTAACTTTGGTTTCTGAGAGCCCTGGAGCTGAAGCACGTTGTTCTTGTTAAAGCCAGCAGAGGAGATCATGGGAAGATGGCAGCGTGAGTAGTTCAGAGGAAATCTCCTCCCCAAAACATATATATTTATGAAAATACCACAAATACAACTATTCCTAAAAGAGACAACAGTGGATGCAGTACAACAGCAAGGATACATCTACATCTGTGAGAACTCAACATCACACAAAGGGGGTAAGATACAAGCCATGGCCAGGTGGGACCTGAATGCTCCCCCACCCCAGAACCTGGCAGGAAGAAAGGAGTTGGAACAGGCAGGGAGTGAAAGCCCAGGACTGCTAAACAACCAGCTCTAGAAATCCATACCTGGAGCACAGACACAAGGTGCCTGGGGTGCTGGATATTAGAAAAACAGAAAAGTAAAACCTGTGGTCAGGTCCCCACAACTGGCACCCTTGAGACAAAAGAAAAGCGAGTGCTTTCTTCAAGTCTTAAAGAGACAGGGACCCCATAGCTGGATGAAGTTGTCTCGGCATACTTAGCCAGCAGCTGGGAATCCCGGGGAACCTTAGGCGCCCTAAACCCCGGGGAGGCAACAGCTCTGAAGCCCCTCACGGCACTAAGCAGCCTGCCAGTTGTTCCTCCAACTGGCGCAGACCCCGACACACCAGCCCAGTAGTGGGAGAGTGGCAGCGCAGGCCAGGTGAGGCTGTGCCAGAAGTGACCAGGAGCAGATCGCGTGCACCAACGGCACCAGAGGGGACCAAGACAGGCTTTTACGAGCCGGCAGTAGCAGTGACCAAACAGCCCAGGTGCAGTTCATGAGCACCGGCGGCAGTGGAGCCAGAGGAGCCTGGTAGAGGCCAATGCTGGAGAGCCCCACACACACCTGCAGCAGAGCCAGAGGGAGCAGGCACAGTCCCAGCAGCCGACTGGAATCCCAGCCCAATGCACAGCCGCCCGGGCCAGACCCAAGGCTGCTGCTGGCACACAGCTGCCCGGCAGGGGCACCGCTATCACGGAGAAGCGCACCTGGCATGCCTGCCACTACCCGCAGGGCTCTGTGCTGCTCTGACAGAGACCCCGCCCACAGCAGCTTAAGGGACTAACCCGGTGGCTGCTTCAGGAGTGGGGGTAACTGACACAGACAGCAGAGAAGGGCAAGGCATTCAGCAACTAGGAAAGGACTTTCTTCACCCAGCTGACACACCTGCAACCTGCCTACAGCCACCGCTGTCACCATGAAAAGGCAAATAAACTTTGTCCAGTCCAAGATAGTTCAGACAACACCTGAGAGAGGATCTGCAGAGACAGACCTAAATAGTCTCCCTGAAAACGAATTCAAAATAAAAATCATAATCATGCTGACAGAGCTGCAGAGAAATATGCAAGAGCTAAGGGATGAAGTCCAGAGGGAGATCACAGACGTCCAGAGGGAAATTACAGAAGTGAAACAAACTCTGGAAGGATTTATAAGCAGAATGGATAAGATGCAAGAGGCCATTGATGGAATAGAAACCAGAGAACAGGAATGCATAGAAGCTGATGCAGAGAGAGATGAAAGGATATCCAGGAATGAAACAATATTAAGAGAACTGTGTGACCAATCCAAAAGGAACAATATCCACATTATAGGGGTCCCAGGAGAGGAAGAGAGAAAAAGGGATAGAAAGTGTCTTTGAAGAAATAATTGCTGAGAATTTCCCCAAAAAGGGGGAAAAAATAGTTGCTCAGAGTACGGAAGCACACAGAAATCCCAACAGAAGGGACACAAAGAGGACAACACCAAGACACATAATAATTAAAATGGCAAAGATCAAGGACAAGGACAGAGTATTAAAGGCAGTCAGAGAGAGAAAAAAGGTCACCTACAAAGGAAAACCCATCAGGCTATCATCAGACTTCTGAACAGAAACCTTACAGGCCAGAAGAGAAAGGCATGATATATTTAATGCAATGAAACAGAAGGGCCTTGAACCAAGGATACTGTATCTAGCATGATTATCCAATTGTTTAATCCAATTCCCAGACAAGCAAAAGTTGAGGGAATTTGCCTCCCACAAACCACCTCTACAGGGTATTTTAGAGGGACTGCTCTAGATGGGAGCACTCTTAAAAAGAGCACAGAACAAAACACCCAACATATGAAGAATGCAGGAGGAGGAATAATAATGGAGGGAAATAATCATCAGACTGTGTTTATAATAGCTCAATAAGTGAGTTAAGTTAGACAATAAGGTAGTAAAGAAGCTAACCTTGAAGATTTCGTAACCACGAATCTAAAGCCTGCAATGGCAATAAGTACATATCTTTCAATAATCATCCTAAATGTAAATGGACTGAATGCACCAATCAAAAGACACAGAGTAATAGAATGGATAAAAAAGCAAGACCCATCTATATGCTGCTTACAAGAGACTCACCTCAAACCCAAAGACATACACAGATTAAAAGTGAAGGGATGGAAAAATATATTTCATGCAAACAACAGAGAGAAAAAAAGCAGGTGTTACAATACTAGTATCAGACAAAATAGACTTCAAAATAAAGAAAGTAACAAGAGATAAAGAAGGACATTACATAATGATAAAACGATCAGTCCAACAAGGATATAACCATTATAAACATACATGCACCCAATACAGGAGCACCGGCATATGTGAAACAAATACTAACAGAACTAAAGGAGGAAATAGAATGCAATCCATTCATTTTAGGAGACTTCAACACACCACTCACTCCAAAGGATAGGTCCACCGGACAGACAATAAGTAAGGACAGCGAGACACTGAACAACACACTAGAACAGATGGACCTAATAGACATCTATAGAACTCTACATCCAAAAGCAACAGGATATATATTCTTCTCAAGTGCACATGGAACATTCTCCAGAATAGACGACATACTAAGCCACAAAAAGAGCCTCAGTAAATTCCAAAAGATTGAAATCCTACCAACCAACTTTTCAGACCACAAAGGTATAAAACTAGAAAAAATTGTACAAAGAAATCAAAAAGGCTCACAAACACATGGAGGCTTAACAACATGCTCCTAAATAATCAATGGACCAACGACCAAATTAAAATGGAGATCCAGCAATATATGGAAACTAATGACAACAACAGCACAAAACCCCAACTTCTGTGGGACGCAGCAAAAGTAGTCTTAAGAGGAAAGTATATAGCAATCCAGGCATATTTAAAGAAGGAAGAACAATCCCAAATGAATGGTCTAATGTCACAATTATCGAAATTGGAAAAAGAAGAACAAATGAGGCCTAAGGTCAGCAGACAGAGGGACATAATAAAGATCAGAGAAGAAATAAATAAAATTGAGAAGAATAAAAAAATAGAAAAAATCAATGAAACCAACAGCTGGTTCTTTGAGAAAATAAACAAAATAGATAAGCCTCTAGCCAGATTTATTAAGAGAAAAAGAGAGTCAACACACATCAACAGAATCAGAAACGAGAAAGGAAAACTCACGATGGACCCAACAGAAATACAAAGAATTATTAGAGAATACTATGAAAACCTATATGCTAACAAGCTGGAAAACCTAGGAGAAATGGACAACTTCCTAGAAAATACAACCTTCCAAGACTGACCCAGAAAGAAACAGAAAATCTAAACAGACCAATTACCAGCAACGAAATTGAATCAGTAATCAAAAAAGCTACCCAAGAACAAAACCCCCAGGCCAAATGGATTTACCTCGAAATTTTATCAGACATACAGAGAAGACATAATACCCATTCTCCTTAACGTCTTCCAAAAAATAGAAGAGGAGCAAATTCTCCCAAACTCATTCTATGAAGCAAACATCACCATAATACCAAAACCAGGCAAAGACCCCACCAAAAAAGAAAACTACAGACCAATACCCCTGATGAACGTAGATGCAAAAATACTCAACAAAATATTAGCAAACCGAATTCAAATATACATCAAGAGGATCATACACCATGACCAAGTGGGATTCATCCCAGGGATGCAAGGATGGTACAACATTCGAAAATCCATCAACATCATCCACCACATCAACAAAAAGAAGGACAAAAACCACATGATCATCTCCATAGCTGCTGAAAAAGTATTCGACAAAATTCAACATCCATTCATTATAAAAACTCTCAACAAAATGGGCATAGAGGGCAAGTACCTCAACATAATAAAGGCCATATATGATAAACCCACAGCTAACATCATACTGAACAGCGAGAGGCTGAAAGCTTTTCCTCTGAGATTGGGAACAAGACACGGATGCCCACTCTCCCCACTGTTATTCAACATTTTACTGGAGGTCCTAGCCATGGCAATCAGACAAAACAAAGAAATACAAGGAATCCAGATTGGTAAAGAAGAAGTCAAACTGTCATTATTTGCAGATGACATGATATTGTACATAAAAAACCCTAAAGACTCCACTGCAAAACTACTAGAACTGATATCGGAATTCCGCATAGTTACAGGATACAAAATTAACACACAGAAATCTGTAGCCTTCCTATACACTAACAATGAACTAATAGAAAGAGAAATCAGGAAAACAATTCCATTCCCAATAGCATCAAAAAGAATAAAATACCTAGGAATAAACCTAACCAAGGAAGTGAAAGACCTACACCCTGAAAAGTATGAGACACTCTTAAGAGAGATTAAAGAGGTCACTTACAAATGGAAACTCATCCCATCCTCCTGGCTGGGAAGAATTAATATTGTCAAAATGGCCATCCTGCCCAAAGCAATATACAGATTCGATGCAATCCCTATCAAATTACCAACAGCATTCTTCAATGAACTGGAACAAATAGTTCAAAAATTCATATGGAACCGTCAAAGACCCCGAATAACCAACGCAATCCTGAGAAGGAAGAATAAAGTGGGGGGTATCTCACTCCCCAACTTCAAGCTCTACTACAAAGCCACAGTAATCAAGACAATTTGGTACTGGCACAAGAACAGAGCCACAGACCAGTGGAACAGAATAGAGACTCCAGACATTAACCCAAACATATATGGCCAATTAATATACGATAAAGGAGCCATGGACATACAATGGGGAAATGACAGTCTCTTCAACAGATGGTGCTGGCAAAACTGGACAGCCACATGTAGGACAATGAAACTGGATCACTGTCTAACCCAATACACAAAAGTAAATTCAGAATGGATCAAAGTTCTGAATATAAGTCATGAAACCATAAAACTCCTGGAAAAAAACATAGGCAAAAATCATGAGTGACTTCTTCATGAACATATCTCCCCGCACAAGGGAAACAAAGGCAAAAATGAACAAGTGGGACTATATCAAGCTAAAAAGCTTCTGTACAGCAAAGGACACCATCAATAGAACAAAAAGGTATCCTACAGTATGGGAGAATATATTCATAAATGATAGATCCGATAAAGGATTGACATCCAAAGTATATAAAGAGCTCACACACCTCAACAAACAAAAAGCAAATAATCCAATTAAAAAATGGGCAGAGGAGCTGAATATACAGTTCTCTAAAGAAGAAATCCAGATGGCCAACAGGCACATGAAAAGATGCTCCAGATCACTATTCATCAGAGAAATACAAATTAAAACCGTAATGAGATATCACCTCACACCACTAAGGATCGCCATCATCGAAAAGACAAACAACAACAAATGTTGAAAAAGTTGTGGAGAAAGGAGAACCCTCCTACACTGCTGGTGAGAATGTAAATTAGTTCAACCATTGTGGAAAGCAGTATGGAGGTTCCTCAGAATGCTCAAAATAGGAATACCATTTGACCCAGGAATTTCCACTTCTAGGAATTTACCCTAAGAATGCAGCACTCCAGTTTGAAAAAGACAGATGCACCCCTATGTTTATCGCTGCACTATTTACAATAGCCAAGATATGGAAGCAACCTAAATGTCCATCAGTAGATGAATGGATGAAGAAGATGAGGTACATATACACAATGGAATATTACTCAGCCATAAGAAAAAAACAGATCCTACCATTCGCAACAACATGGATGGAGCTAGAGGTTATTATGCTCATTGAAATAAGCCAGGCAGAGAAAGACAAGTACCAAATGATTTCACTCATATGTGGAGTATAAGAACAAAGGAAAACTGAAGGAACAAAACAGCAGCAGAATCACAGAACCCAAGAATGGACTAACAGTTACCAAAGGGAAAGGGACTGGGGAGGATGGGTGGGAAGGGAGGAATAAGGGCTGGGAAAAAGAAAAAGGGCACTACGAGTAGCATGCATAGTGCGTGGGGGGCACAGGGAGGGCTGTGCAACACAGAGAATACAAGTAGTGATTTCACAGCATCTTACTATGCAGATGGACAGTGACTGTGAAGGGGTATGTGGGGGGCACTTGGTGAAGGGGTGAGCCTAGTAAACATAATGTTTGTCATGTAATTGTAGATTAATGATACCAAAAAAAAAAAAGCCAGCAGAGGAAGCCCAGGCCAGGCAGAGAAACTGCTCTTCCTGAAGAACAGTAGTAGCAAACATCAAAGCTATAGCCCATTTGTAAAGGCAAGTGGTGGCACAGTACATTTCTGGCAGACTCACCTCAGATTTTTGTGGGGACCCAGCAGCTACCAGGATGAGAGTGAGGATAGCTACCACTCCAGCCAGACAGGGGACTCAGCCCTTACTGAAGAGAATGCCCCAGGGCCTCTGCCCCATGGAGGGAGAATGGAGAAGCCCGGCTGGGCCTTTGCCCTCAGTAAGAGGCCATTCTGACATGGTCTTTTCCACCTTTCAGTCAGGAATTTTTACATATGCAGAAGGCATGGCTTCCTCCTTCCTTTCTGGCCTGGCTTGCACTCGAAGAACACGTCCATACCCAACCTCCCAATCAGCAGTGAGTGAGGACATTCAAGGGAAAGGGCCTCAAAGCCTGGAACCTGGCCCTTGTGAGCTCAACTCTCAGGCCAGCTCCTCCACTTCCTGACTGTGTGATCTTGGACAGACCACTCAGACTTCATGGACCTCGGCTCCCTCATCTGAACAATGATTATCAAGGTGCTTAGAACAGTGCCTGGCGTGAGAAAAGGGTGCAATAACTGTTAGTTAATATTATGTGAATGATAGCTATCATTATGTGTAGCTACTACTATGTATTATTATATTATTATGTTATTGTGCATAATAGAAGCTTCTGCCTCATAAGGTTGGCATGAGGCTAAAATGAAATAATAGGTGTGAAAATACCTGGTACAAAGTAAGTGCCTAATATGCACGAATTCCTTTCTCCCAGTCTCTTCCTACTCTGATTACCCATCATTCCTAGGTTAACACTGCTCTTACACCTTTGGAGGGTCCTGGTGCTCATCCCAGACAGGCCTCTGAAACCCTCATTCCCTGCTCTCTAGTCCATTCTCCCTACTCACTGGGAAGCCCCAGGCTCCCAGGTCCAACCTGCAGTCTTCCTACCCAGCCATCTTACAGGGTCATTAAGTGCATGCCCCTGCCCCCAGCTAGTACTCACCTAAACCATCTGACAAATGAGAAGTTGTTTCTAGGTCCCCCTTCCATAAGGATGATTTGCTTCTGCACCTGGAACACAGTGGCTAGTTTGTAAGTAACTTCCACAAAGTTGTGGTGTTGGTGGTGGTAACAATGGATGGATAAATGGTTGGACTGCCCTAGATGAGAGACTTTCAGGGCCTCCCTCTGCCACTGGAACATCTGTCTCCCATCGATGGCCTGCCCAAACAGCTAAACTCTTTTCCTTGGCTAGCCTCAGTGGACCTCCTCCCAATCTTCCCAAAACATGCCCTCCATGCCCCAGTGTAGGTGAATCCAGAAGGGCTCACCTACACATCTGCAGCAAGGCTCACTCACACACATGTGCACACATACCCCTGCAGAGGTGCACACCCAGATGCACACATGTACCCACAGGCACATTCACTGATCCCCAAGTACACTGCCCAGATATGTCAGCCCAGAGGCCAGAGTGCCCAGCCTTACTGATGTGCCTGGAACCACCCAGGTTTTAGCATCAAAAGTCCTGCTAAACCCTAAAACCCCTCAATCCCAGGCAAACCAGGACTGTTGGTCACTCTACCAAAAGCTGAAGACTCACTGGTAAGGATGGCACTCAGGGCCCACTGTAACACAGCCAAGACCTCCAGGGAAGTCTTGAGGTCCTTCTTGGAGGACACAAGCATAATGCCCAGGTTCCCAGTGGCTCCAGGTAAGTACTGTTCAGCTGCCCACCACAACTGACTGCTCAGGGGCCTGCAGTGTTTCCTCTATTCAAGCTTTCTTCTCTGTCCCCATCCTTGTCCCCCTCTCTCCAAGGGGTCTCAGGACTATGTGCCTCCGCTTGTCCTGTCCCTTCCAGTTGTCAGCTCATCTGCACTTCTTACCTACTTGGGCACTGCCTGGGCATCAGTTGTGACATCCTCCTTGTACACCTGCACAGAGAAGTGTGGCTTAATCTCTGGTGTGGGAAGTGAGTGGGAGTGGGGGTGGGGCTGCTAAGAGGCCTCCAAAGCCAGTGTGGCTGGTGGGAGGGGCGTTGGAGGAGCCCAGGGCCCACCTGGCACAGGGGGCCTGCATTTCTGTTTATGAGGCCTGGCTTTCTGTTTTCTCTTGGTGACAATGTGATTGAAGGGGGGGAGCAAGTAGGCCACAGGCCACACCTAGAAATACCTCTGGTCTTCCCATCAGTGGGGGAGAACTCATTACTCCCCATGAACAGATAGCATGCCTATGTTTGTGAGCATGTAGTAGGTGCTGAATAAATGTTTTATTGAATGAATAAACAAATATAAGCACATATCAAATTATTCTGTGTACATGAAATTCCGGAACAGGGAAAACTAATCTATGGTGGAAAAATCAGAGCAGCTGTTGCCTCTGCCAGGGGATTGACTAGGAAGGGGAATGATGGAAATTTTAGGAGTGACAGCAACGTTCTCTGTCTTAGTAAAGTTTTCAGTTACACATATCAAAAACTCACTTGTCAAAACTCAAAAATATACACTTATGATTTGGGCATTTCTGTGCATGTAAATTTTGCATTAAAATGAAACAAATATTGAACTCTCATTAGTGAAGACGTGTTTAGGGGTGAAGAGTTCAGATAGCTGCAATTTACTCTGAAACACATATAGGATGCAGTGATGGATGGACAGAGGGATATATTGATGGACAGATGTGCAATAAATCAAATATGACAAAATATGCAATCTAGGTTGTTGGTGTTTGCTGTACAGTTCAACTTTTCTCTAGGTTTGAAATTTTTTATAATAGAATTTTGCAAAGAAAAGGTCCCTTGAGGTCATAATAAAAAACGAATTTTAAAAATGTGATTTATCCATGTATGTCCATGTGTACATGCAGCCTTTGTGTGTATATATGTATGTACAAAGGGCAAAGTATCTAATTGTCAATGCCTGTTCATATATCCATATCAGTAGGTGGCATCTCCAAGCACATGTCATGTGCTGTGGGGGCATGTGAGTGTCCGAGCATCCAAGTAGATGAAAGTAGAAAAGACTGGAAGGGCTTCTTCATGCAGCATAGAATTATTGAGGATGTAGTATATGCCAGAGATGTTCCAGGCAGCAAATAAACAAATAAACAAAAACAAATCAAAAAGAATTCATGGTTTTGTGAAGTTTATATTCTAGTAGGAGAAGAGACATGATAGAAATTAATTCATTGACTAATTATATAGTGCAAAAGAAAGTGGCACGCACTATGGAAAAAGAAAAATAGTGTGAACAGAGTAAGAAGAATTCCAGGCACTGGAGGTGGGGAGAGATTAGGTAGGGAGAGTGGGCTCTACAATTTTAGAAGGCACGGTCAGGGAGGGCCAGGACAGAAAGGTAGCGTTTGAGCAAAGGCTTGAAGGACATGAGGAAGCGAGCCATGTGTCTGTTGTGATTGAGAATGTTCCAGGCAGAAGGCTCAGCCAGTGCAGTACGCACACCCTAAGGTGGGGTGTGCCTTGCAGGTCTTGAGGAACAGAGTAGGTGAGAGAGGTGAGCCAAGTGGGTAAGAGGAACTGAGGAGGTGAAGAGGAGCTTGAGGGATGGTGGAAGACCTTGGCCTTTTACTCTGATGGGAATGGGGAGCCATCGCAGGGTTTTGAGGGAAAGGGGATAGAACTGTCTTGTGGTTTTAAAGGGCCAGGGAAGGAGGAGACCTTTGAGAGGCCATGGCAATAATGTATATGAGAGATAGTGTGTCTCAGACCAGCTTGGTGGTAGTCAGGATAGTGGGAAGTGGCTGGATTCTGGATGTCTCCTCTGAAACAGAGGCCCTTTGAGAGCATTATCTTCTCTGATGCTCAGATGCCTCTCCAGGGGAGTCCCATTGGTGAGCACCCAACCAGCGGCCCCACCTTGGCCTGGGTACTCTCCATGTATTAAGCCTTTTCCCTTCCAGCTCTGCAGGAAATATGTGGAACTCCCCGACTTGGAGGGAATGGTGGTTCTGTGATGGGGTTAGTGGGAGAGGCAGAAAAGGCAGCAGAGCCAAATGCCAAAAGAGTCTGGACACCAGGATGAGGAGGTTGGACTTAATCCCGTGGACACTGAGGAGGCAAGACCAGCTTCTGAGCAGGGATGGTGACTTGTGCCAAATGCTACATAAGGCTGATTGCCAGTGCCCAGGGGCTGCACTGCCCCCATGATTGACACACAGGCTCACCCTTATCTCCTCTCTAATACCTACTTGCAGGACCAGCTCTACCTCCACACAGAGGAAGTGATGGGTTCATGGGCCCTCTCCCAGCACAGAAAAACCTCCTTGCCCAGGTTTCTCTCCCCTTCAAACTGACTTTATTGTTTGGAGAAGGTAGACTACTCCTTATCCAGGCTTCTGTTAGGGAAAATTTCTGAGACATCTCCTATTGGGAAACAAAGCTCTCTATACATCAAACACAGGGGTGCAGTGGGGGATAGAGAAGGCTCTGGCAGATAGGAAATAGTCCGGCCTGGGTATCTGGGTGTGGAGGTGAGCAGGGAGAGGTTGGCCAGGCTTCTGACTCAGTCCCTAGATGGCAAATGGGGATGCAGTATGGGTGGAGCAAATTATAAAGCTAGTTTTAGCTATCACATGTGAGAGAGGCCTGCAGGAAAGGCTGACACTATGATGGCTACTAAAACTAATTGCTGGTTTCTAAAGTGTGTTCCGTTGACCCTGGGCTTTCAGAGGCATGCTAGGGGGGCAACTACAGTGGGGCTGAACAGAGGACTCTGGACTTGCAGCTCCCACTTCAAACAGAGCACCAGCTTTCTTTTGATCTGCTTCCAAGGGGACTACCACGAAAGACTGTATCAGGCAAAAGGTGAGAGTGGGGGAAGAGAAGGTTCAGCAAGGCCCTTGGAGAGCCAGCAAAGAAAGGATCTGCCCTTCCCTGCCTCAGTGGGCTGTGGCCATGTGCACAGGGCCTGAGCACACTACCAGGGGCCAGTGCCAAGGCAGCAAGTGGAGACTGGCCAGCCTGAGAAGAGGAAGCCCACTGGAAAGGAAGAATGCCTGGGGGCTGAGTGCTCTTTCCCTCCACTGAGCTATCCCTGAAGGGGCCTCATTCATATCAAGCCCAGCCCTGAGAACTTGTGTTTTGCTCTTCCTGCCATTTCATGGTCCATGCACCGATCCTAACTCCTCACCGCTGACCCTGCTCTGGTTGCTCTCAGGGGCAGAAACTGGATGGTATACTTGGTCTTACTGTCCTCATATGCCCAGCCCTTAACACAGGCCACATGGTAGGCATGCACTGAGGTTTGTTATAAAAATGCCTCAGTGGCTGCAGGCCTGACCCATGTGGCTGGCACTGGGCAAATCTCTGGGGCTTGGGCTCCTCAAATGTAAATATGAATCAGGTCCTCCCTTTCAGACTTGTGAGAACCAAGAACAAGCAACAGATGGACAATCACTTTGTGAACTGTGAAGTGGTGCCCACATATAGGTTGCTGCTGTCACTCTCACTAAGAGGAGGGGAGGGGAGGGAAAAGCAGGCCACTGCGGAAAGAAAGCCCGGAGTTCAGCTGGGCCTGCTGTGGGATGGGCTTCCCTGCAAGCAGTGTTAGCTCGAAGACAGTGGGGTCAGAAACTCAAAAGTAGAATCAATAATAGTGTGAGCATTTGGATTATTCTCGAATCTCTGCCTCCCTATCTGCACAAAGAAGGCCATGTGCCCAGTGGATGCATCTGCATGCATCTCACCATCCTAACATCAAACAGAGAAACAGTCAAGGCTGCTTGGGGGCTTCCAGCCCTCAGTCCTGTCTCCCTCCATCATCTTCTCATCCCACCCTCTCAAAATCCTTGGGGATTCCAAGGCCCAGATACTGTCAGAGCTGGAAGGGCTCTCTGAGCCCTTAGTAAGGGTGGTTTCTAATTCCAAGCCACCCAAGGCAGGCTCTTCATGGCCTCACTGAGCATCCTAACAGTGAAATCCTTCTTCCTGCTCTCAGACCCAGACCCAGTTCCCCACTGGGCCCTACCCTAGGACTCCAGAGACAGATAAAAAATATAATTAGTCCTTCCCTTACAAAGCAATTTTCACCCCACCCAAGTAGAGTTACCAGATAAACTGCAGGATTCCAGTTAAATTTGAATTTCACATAAGCAATAAAGAATGTTTTAGTATAAGTATTCCCCAAATTTTGCATGGTACATACTTATACTAAAACATTATTTATTGTTCATCTGAAATTCAAATTTAATGGAGTACTGTGCCTTTGTTTGCTAAATTTGGCAATGCTAAGAGCCAGAACCATGTGGTCAGCAGTTGGCACACTGGCAGCCACAGTCAGGCCTTGTCTGTCACATCCAGAGAGCAGACCCCATTCAGTGGTGTAGGAGGTCTGTATGTCACTCCCAAATTCTCAGCTGCCCCAGAGGCCAGGCTAGCCCCCATCCCTTGCACTTAATGTTTTAGCCAAATTTTCTCAAAGGTGCCTTCACTATGCTCATGGATTTTTTTCCTGCATGCCTCACATTCACCCCCATCCCTTCCATCTCTTCTGCATACTGGGCACGGCTTCTAAGCATTCTGACTTGAGTGCCAGTTTGCCCTTTTTCTCATCTGGCAAACTAAGAATGATCAGGGGATGGAGACTTTGTCAAAAAAACCAAACAGGAGGTTTGTGATTAGGGGCAGGAAAAGCCAAGACTGACTGAGTTGTAAGGTGCCAGAGAGGGCTTCTAATGCCTTGGAGGCTTGGAGATAGCTGCTGTCCTCTGTCCTGGTAGGCAAAGTGTACCTTTCCAGTTTCCAAAGGCTCCCAGGATTTATGGGTCTCACATGGCTATTTCTCCCAGAAGACTCACCCCCACCTCCAACCTTGTGCCACTGGTGACAGTAATGAATTTCAAACTCTCCATGTATTCTCATGTGATCCCTTAGCAGATGTGGAATTAGGATAGGAGAAACTACTCTGAGTATATAGACCATCCATGAGGAGGAACAAAGGAAAAAATGGGGCTGGGACCCTCATCAAGAGTGATATTGTAAAGCTCTTTTCCAAAGATCAGCTTCAATTTTGCATGTTATTCTGTAGGTACCTGATTTTTGTCTATCTTCCTTACTTGACTATAAGCTCTTTGATGATAGGAATTATTGTCTATTTAGCTCACTTGCTATAACCACAGTGCCTAGACCAGTGCCTGGAACATAATAGGACTGATAAATGGTGGATGAATGAATGAATGAGCAAAACAGGTCAGGGGTAGGAGCTGGGTCAGAAACAAGGTTGAAGTCTGCACAGAAACCAAGTATGAACAGAGCAGAAAACTCTTGTGACCTTAGCAACTTAAAGGACAGGTGGGAGGATAAGGAAAAAGCAAATCCTTAGTGATGTATGCTAAAACCTTGAGGGACATTGACTCCCTGTCACTCAATCTCCCAAGACCTGGACAGAATGGGATGATTTTCTCACATCCTGTCTTTACAGTGAAGTATCATACAAGCTATTGTGTCTAATTAGGATGACTTGAATATAATGGCTTGTGTTTGACAATTTATCAACAGCCCTTGAGCTCACAGGGACGCTCCCTCTAATGTGACCTAGGAACCCAGTCCAGACAGACACTTAGGGACCATTAAACTTGGAACTAATGAAGATGCTGATTTCCATGGAAACTAAGTCTCTGGTGACCTCTGAAGGGGAGGAGGAATGGGGGTGGTGAAGTATAAAGGGGAGGATGTGGGAGAAAGGAATGGGAGCAAGAGCTGGGAGGTAGCTACTAGAGTATGGTAGAGGGAAGGAACTGTCATTCATTACTATCTTCTTTGGTGCCAGGCACTGAGCATTTGATCATCACAGTCCCCTGCATGATAGATATGTTATATTGCCCCTCCCACCTCACTGACTGGAAAAGCTTATGCTTTTCATCAAAAATTAAAACTAGAAATACCACACAACCCAGTAATTCCACTTCCAGGAATTTATCCAAAGAAAATATAAAATCTCTGATTCAAAAAGGAATACATACCCCTATGTATATCGCTGTATTATTTACACTAGCCAAGATATGGAAGCAACCAAAGTGTCCATCAATAGGTGAATAAATAAAGAAGATGTGGTAAATATATATAATGGAATATTATTCAGCCACTAAAAAAAAGAAATCCTGCCATTTGCCACACATGGATGGACCTAGAAGGTATTATGCAAAGTGAAATAACCTGGGTAGAGAAGGACAAATACCATATGATTTCTCTTGTATGTGAAATGTAAAAACAAAAGAAAACAAAATGAACAAAGCAGAAGGAGACTCAGAGAAACTGAGAAGTGACTGGGGGTTACCATGGGGGAGGGGCTGGGGGATGGGTGAAATAGGTGAAGATGATAAAGAGGCACAAAATCTCAATCATAATATAAATTAATCACAGGGATGAAAGGACAGCATAGAGAATAATAGCCAACAGTTTTGTAATATCTTTCTACCAGTTGGGGTAAGCATGTAATAATGCAGATAACTGTCAAATAACTATGTTGTATACTTGAAATTAATATAATATTGTACATCAAGTATACTTCAATAAAAAAATATATACAAAACAACAACAACAACAAGATGTCCTATAGATGTTCCCACTGTTTCTGATTTGTTTCTCTTGCCCGAGGAGATGTGTCCAGGAAAAAAAATTGCTCATATTTATGTTCAAGAGATTTTTGCCTGTTTTCTTCTAAGAGTTTTATGGCTTCATGTATTCATTCATTCATTCAGGTCTTGGATCCATTTTTAATTTACTTTTGTATATGGAGTTAGACGGTAATTTGGTTTCATTCTCTTGCATGTAGCTGTCCAGTTTTTCCAACACGAACTGTTGAAGAGGCTGTCTTTTCCCCATTGTATATTCATGGCTCCTTTATCATATATTAACTGACCATATATGCTTGGGTTTCTATCTGGGCTCCTTATTCTGTTCCATTGATCTATGGATCTTTTCTTGTGCTGGTACAATATTGTTTTGATTACTGTAGCTTTATAGCAGAGCCTGAACTCAGGAAGTGTAATGCCCCCAGCTTTGTACTTCTTTCTCAGGATTGCTTTGGCTATTCAGGGCCTTTTGTGGTTCCATATGAATTTTAGAACTATTCGTTATAGTTCATTGAAAAATGCTATAGAAATTTTGATAGGGATTGCACTGAATCTGTAAATTGTTTTGGGCAGGATGGTCATTTTGACAATATTAATTCTTTCTATCTATGCACACGTGATAGATTTCCACTTATTGGTTTCTTCTTTAATTTCTTTCAGGAGTGTCTTATGCTTTTCAGAATATAGCTTTTCACTTCCTTGGTTAGGTTTATTCCTAAATATTTTATTCTTTTTGTTCCAGTTGTAAATGAGATTGTTTTCCTGATTTTCTGTTAGTTCATTGTTAGTATATAGGAATGCAACAGATTTTTCTGTATTAATTTTGTATCCTGCAACGTTGCTGAATTCAGTTACTAGTTCTAATAGATTTTTGGTAGAGTCTTAAGGGTTTTCTATGTATAAGATCACGTCATCTGCAAATAGTGACAGTTTAACTTCTTCCTTACCTATATGGATGCCTTTTATCTCTTTGTGTTGTCTGATTGCTGTGGCAAGGACCTCCAGTTGAATAAAAGTAGTGAGAGTTTACACTCCTGTCTTGTTCCTGATGTTAGAGAAAAGCTGTTAGCTTTTCACCATTAAGTATGTTAGCTGTGGGCTTGTCTTATATGACCTTTATTATGTTGAGGTACATAACCTCTACACCCATTTTGTTAAGTGTTTCTCATGAATGGATGTTGAATTTTGTCAACTGCTTTTTCAGCATCTATTGAGATGATCATGTGGTTTTTATCTTCCTTTTTTAATGTGGTATATGATATTAATTGATTTATAAAAATTATGCCATCCTTGCATCCCTGGAATAAATCCCATTTGGTCCTAATAGATGATCATTGTGATGTATTTTTGAATTTGGTTTGCTAATATTTCATTGAGGATTTTTGCATCCATGTTCATCAGGAATATTAGTCTATAGTTTTCTTTTTTTGTAGTGTCTTTGCCTGGTTTGGACATTAGAATGATGCTGGCCTCATAGAATGACTTTGGAAATATTCTCTCTGCTTCTGCTTTTTGGAATACTTTAAGAAGGACGGGTATTAGCTCTTCTTTAAAGTTTGGTAGAATTCAGCTGTAAAGCTATCAGGTCCTGGTATCTTGTTTTTGGTGGAGTTTTTGATAACCAATTCAATTTCATTGATTGTGATTGGTCTGTTCAGATTTTCTGTTTCTTCCTCAGTCAGTCTCAGATAGTTGTATTTTTCTAAGAAGTTGTCCATTTCTTCTAGATTGTCAATTTATTGGCATATAATTTTTCATAGTATTCTCTAATAATTCTTTGTATTTCTGTGGTATCCATTATGACTACCCCTTCATTTCTGGTTTTATTTATTTCTGTACTCTCTCTTTCTTTTTTTTTTTTTGTCTATTTTACTTATTTTCTCAAAATAACAGCTCTTATTTTCATTAATTTTTTCTATTGTTTTATTCTTCTCTATGTTATTTATTTCTTCTCTGATCTTTAGTATGTCTCTCCTTCTACTAACTTTGGTACAAACTTGTTCTTCTTTTTCTAGTTACTTTAATTGTGAGTTTACACTGTTTATTTGTGATTGTTTTTGTTTCTTGAGGTAGGCCTATATTGCTATGTACTTCCCTTTTAGAAAAGCCCTTGTGGTGTCCCACAAATATTGGACTGTTGTATTTTTGTTTTCATTTGTCTCCATGTATTGCTTTATATCTGTTATAATTTGTTCATTGATCTATTGATTAGTTAGAAACATGTTGTTTAGCCTCCATGTGTTTGTAGGCTTTTTAATTTTCTTTGTATAAGAAAATTATTTCTAGTTTCATACCACTGTGGTCTGAGAAGTTGATTGATACAATTTCAATCTTTTTTAATTTATTGAGGCTCTTTTTGAGACCTAATATGTGATCTATTCTGGAGAATGTTCCATGTGTACTTGAGAAAAATGTGTATGCTGCTGCTTTTGGATGGAACATTCTGTAGGTATCTTTTAAGTACATCTGTCCTAATGTATTGTTCAGTGCCTCTGTTTCCTTACTTATTTTCTGTCTGGTTGTTCTGTCTATTGATGTGAGTGGTGTGTTCGTTTCCTAAAATGAATGTGTTGCAGTCTATTTCCCCCTTTAATTCTCTTAGTATTTGTTTTACATATTTAGGTACACCTATGAGTGCACAGATATTTATAATGGTTTTATTCCTTGTGTTGGACTTACTGCTTTATCATTATGTAATGTCCTTCTTTGTCTCTTGTTACTTTCCTTGTTTTGCAGACTACTTTGTCTGATACTAGTACTGCAACACCTGCTTTTTTCTCCCTATTAGTTGCATGAAATATCTTTTTCCATCACTTCACTTTTAGTCTGTGTATGTCTTTGGGTTTGAAGTGAGTTTCTTGTAGGCAGCATATAGATGGGTCCTGTTTCTTTATCCATTCTGCCACTCTATGTCTTTTGATTAGAGCATTCAGTCCATTTACATTTAAGGTAAATATTGACAGGTATGTACTTATTGCCATTTTATTGACTGTTTTCTTTTTGTTTTTATAGCTCTTCTCTATTCTTTTCTTCCTCTGTTACACTCTTCACTTGTTATTTGATGGTTTTCTTTAGTGTTGTGGTTGGATTTTGCTTTTTTAATTTTTTGTGTATCTATTATAGGCTTTAGGTTTGTGGTTACTAAGTGTTCAAGGATAGCTTCCTGACTACATAACTGTCTGTATTAAGTTGCTGATTGCTCTATTTCAAGCACAATCTAAAAGGTTTTCTTTTCTTCTTATTCTTCCTCCTCCACACATTATGTATTATATGTCGTAATCAAAACTACTTAGATTTAGGAACATTTCCATTTATAGGAGTTTCTTTAACATATACTGTAATGCTGATTTTGTTGTTATAAATTCTTTGAGCCTTCATTTATCTGGGAATTGTTTAATCCTGCTTCAAATTTAAATGATAATCTTGCTGCATAGAGGATTCCTGGTTGAAGTTCTTTCTGTTTCAATACATAAAATATTTCACGCCACTCCCTTCTGGCCTGTAAAGATTCTGCTGAGAAGTCTGCTGATACCCTGATGGGATTTCCCTTTTAACTAATCTTTCTTTATCTCTGACTGCTTTCAATACTCTCTCCTTATCCTTGATCTTTGGCAATTTAATTATTATGTGTCTTGGTGTTGTCGTCCTGGGGTTCCTCTTGTTAAGAGCTCTCTGCACTTTCATGACTGGAGTGTCTATTTCCTTTCCCAGATTGGGGATGTTTTCAACAATTATTTCTTCAAAGAGACTTTCTATCCTTTGTCTCTCTCTTCTCCTTATTCATTCCCTCCATTTTGTGTTTCATTTCAATTACTGTATTCTTCAGGTCTTGTATCTCTTTGTTGAAGTCCTTTCTGAGATCTTTAATACATTTCTGCAGATCAGTGAGCAAATTTATGACTTTTACTTTGAACTCTTTATCAAGAAGATTGTTGATCCCCATTTCATTTAGCCCTCTTTTTGGTGTCCTGTCCTGTAGTTTTGTTTGGAACATACTCCTCTGCTTCCTCATTTTGTCAGGGTTTCTGTGTTTTTTCCTTTGTAGTAGATGGATCTGCTATGCTTCTTGATCTAGAGAGTAACGACTTTATGAAGAAGGTGTCTTGTAGTGCCTAGAAGCTCAGGACTTTTTCCTCTCCAGTGCCTGCTTAACCTTTGCTTTGGAGCCCCAGTTGCCGTTAGTAGGCAATGGGTGAGGTCACCTTTCTGTCTCTCTGCTGTCAATGGTTCATGTCAGCCAGCTGAGGCCAGTAGTTTGCCTCAGCCAGGTCTATGTGATCAGAGCAGTGGTTTCTGCTTGGATCATTGTGGGCAGAGCCACCCTCTGCCTGCCTTGCAGCAATGGTGGGGCTGCTGGTTTAATAGGGTGGGCAGGGAAATTGCAGAGCAAGATGGACAATGGCAGGGTGCACAGGCTCCTGGCAGTGGCAAGTCACCTGGTTATGGAGCCCTGAGGTGCTTGCCAGTGGCAGCAAGATGCATGGTGGGAGGGTACATGGCATGCAGCAGCAGCAGTGGGGTGTGCAGTGGTGGTAGCAAGTTGAGGGCTAGGAGGGTGCAGTCATGCTTAGGCAGCAAGTCATGCAGTGGGAGGGCATGTGGGTGAGTGCGGGTAGCGAGTCTAGTGGTGGGAGGATGTGCCAGTGGTGGAGACAGCTTGTTGCTATGTAGCAGTGCACAGCTGCTGTGGCAGCAAGTCCCACAGGTGCCCCCTAGCATCAGCAAGGCACACAGCATCTGACTTGGCCACCTGCGGGGAAGAAGGAGCTCTGGGGCTGGCTCCTGCAGGCGTCTCCTTAGTTGGGCTGAAACAGGGCCATGAAAGTTGGGAGAGTCTCCCTGTACCTGCTAGGCAGCAAAGTCAGATGCTGCTGGGATAAGTGGGCTGGTGCATCATAGGCACACAGGGAGGCACCTCAGAACTGAGCTGCTAGCAAGGGGAATGGAGCCCTTGGGGCTCCTGAGAGTGCTCGACCTGCTGAGCCAAAGAAGAGCTGATGAGGTATCCTCCACCTGCCCTTTCTCCTGCAGACTCAGCTCCATCCAACCCTCATCCCTCTGGCTCCCCTCCCACTGCTAGCAAGTCTTTCAAACTGCTGCCTCTGTGTTGGGTCTTGGTGGGACCAGCAGAGCATAACTGTCCTCCACATGCAGCTGGTGTCCCAGCCTCCCAGAGTGTTCTAACTGTCCCTGGTGTCCAGTCCCACTAATCACCAGAACCAAGTGCAATGTGGACTCATGTTCCTAGAGCAGATCTCCAGGGGCCAGGTGTGCAGAGTTCCTGGGTACCTATCCCCTCCTCTTGCCTTTCCTCTTTCTCCCACCTGTGGCCTGGGATGGCGTAAGGGCTGGGGTCCTGCTTGGTTGTGACTCTGCCACTTTAACCTTTTCTGTGTGGTACCCTTTTCCCCAGGTGTAGGTGGTCTGTTCTGCAGTCTTAAGGTTGTTCTCCAGTTTAGTTATATTTGCTGTAGTTGCTTCCTTTGTGTGTGGTGGGGAGGAGGTTTCCATCTTGCCTTCCTACTCCACCTTCTTGAAGCTCCCCATCTCTCCCAGTGTTTCTTATTGAAAAAGGTAACCTTGAACTTCCTGCCATCTAATCCTTATCAAAAGATCCATTGTGAGGGATGATATTCATAGATTGCTGCATAAAAAGCAGGCAGCCCATCCACTGCTGGAGATGTGTGGCTCTACAAGGCAAGGGTGTATGCTCGGGAGGTTGGATCATAACCTCCAGATACAAGAGTGTGTGTTGGGGGAAGGTGGGGAGGGTGAAGTGGGGTGGAGGTAGAGAGGGTGGTAGGGCTGGTGCAGACATGGAAAAAGCACACTTAATACTAAAATAACCATGGTTTCCTTAACACAAACTACAGCCAGTAAAGCTCAACATTTGCAAAGCTGTTTTTTCTGCACTTCAGGCCACAAAAAAAACCCCACACAATGGGGATGACATTCAAAGGGACCTGTCATTCCCTCTGCAGAATCTGAAATGACAATCTTGATTGCAGCAAACAAGGAGACTCTACATGACCATTGCTACCATGCTATCAAAGTCCAAAAGATGTCTCTTTCAAGATCAGCATTATGGATTTCTAAAATTATCATTGTTTTGATTCATTTTAAGTCATGGTATTTCATTTCTTTGAAACATGCAAATGATAGTAAAGGAGGGTGTGAAGTATTTCTGTTTATTTAAAATAAGATGGGAGCAGATAGAATTGATGTACTTTGTCTTATTCCTCTTCCATTACAACTAAAAGCCCTGGATATTATGTATAAAACAAACATAAGATGACTCTGAAAGGTAGAGAAAAGAAGTTAGACCACCTAAGTTCACAAGATGGGAGGAATAATGTGAATTCTCTTTTTGCCTCACCCAGACTTGGAGCTGAAGAAGCCAGCAACCCAGACACGCCAATAGGCACAGACTAAGAAACCTCCAGCTAGAACCTGTTCTCTCTAGGCAAAGGACTAAGTAAAAATCAACCTAGCAAGACAGAATGTTTTTACACATAGTCACTCTTTTCCAGCCCAAACTAGATAACACACTGTGGCCCCACCTGTACCCACACTAGCAAAGCCTAAGGGTAGAACTTAGACTTTCACCCTCAGAAGGCTATAATGACATACCCCAACACCCCAAGCTCCTCCATGATGGTTGCCTCACAGAATCTCATGGTCAGAAAAGGCCAAGCACAGAGAAGGGACTTTCATCCCCGCTGGCAGGTAATAAGATCTGCCCACACACTATGTCAGTAGGCACAATGTGAGGAGCTTAGAATTCCACTACCACATGGCAGTAATGAAGTGCCACCCCAATCAGATGATGTCAGAGAAGACCATGTAGAGAGTCAGGATTTTCACCACTGCACAATGGGAAAGAAGCCAGCCCCCCATCCCAAGTGTCAGAGGTAGTAACAAAAGAAGCAGTAACTCAGCACTACAGCCCTCCTGGAAGCTGTCAGTGGAAGCCGACTATGGAGCCAAAACTCTCAACCCTTCCCAGCCTTAATGAGGAGTCCTCCTTTGGATCAGTGGAGGCCAACTGGGGAACCCGGACTTCTACCTTCATTGGGTAGCAATGATGTGACACCCTTCTTCCCTGATGGTAGCAGTGTCAGAGGAGGCAGCTACACTTGATGGTTTAAATGAGATTGAGCATGTCATGACATAATACCCCAAATCAAATCAAATATCAAGTTTCAATCAAATATCACTCAAGAACCAGGAAGATCTCAAACTGAATGAAAAAAAGACAATAGATAGATGCCCAAACCAAGATGACAGAGATGTTAGAATTATCTGACAAAGATTTTTAAAGGGGCCCTAAAAAAATGTCTCAAAAAGCAACAAACATGCTTGAAACAAATGAAAAATAGAGAATCTCAGCAAAGAAATGGAAAGAGAAAATAGAAAAAAGAGTTGGAGAGGAAAAAAGCATAAATGGTGGAGCACAGAGGACTTTTAAGACAATTGAACTATTCTGTATGCTCTATAATGGTCTGTGGACTTGGGACAGTGATGAGTCAGTGTAGGTCCTCTGATTGTAACAAATGTGCCCCTCTGGTGGAAGATGTTGATAGTAGGGATGCCTGTGCCTGTGTGCAGGCAGAGGATATATGGGAACACTGTGTACTTTCCATTCAGTTCACTGTAAACCTAAAACTGCTCTAAAAAATAAAGTCTGTTAAAAATATTGTTTTAACAGGACCTCAGGGACCTGTGGGACACCAAATGGTTTAAACTCTTATAAGAGTCCCAGAAGAAGGGTGGAGGAGCCAAGATGGTGGTGTGAGTAGGGTAGTGGGAATCTCCTCCCAAAACCATATATATATTTGAAAATACAGAAAATACAACTAAGCCTAACAGAGAGACCAGAAGATACAGTACAGCAGCCAGGCTACATCTACATCTGCGAGAACTCAGCATCTCATGAAGGGGGTAAGATACAAAGCCATGACCCAGCGGGACCTGAGCACTCCCCTCACCCCAGCTCACTGGCTGGAGGAAAGGAGGCAGAGCAGGGAGGGAGTGGAAGCACAGGACTGCTAAGTAACCAGCCCTAGTAATCTGCACTGGGAGCACAGACACACATTGCATGGTGTACTGGATATTAGAGAAATGGAAAAGTAAAATCTGGGAGCAGGTCCCCACAGCCAGCTCCCCTGGGACAAAAGAAAAATGAGTGCTTTTTGAAAGTCTTAAAAGGACAGGGGCTTAACAGCTGGACAGAATTGTCCTGGCACACTCAGCCCAGCAGGCTGGGAATCCTAAGGAACTTCAGGCGCCCTAACCCCTTGGGTGGCAACACAGCTTTGAATCCCCTCACGGTGATAAGCAGCCTGCCAGTCGTTCCCCTGACTGGCACTGCCCTGCCACAGTGGCAGAGCAGCTGGAGAGTGGTCCCACCCACAGCAACTGCCCAGAGTCTCCTCCCAGTGCACAGCTACCTGTGCCAGACCCAGAGGCTGCTGCTGGCACACAGCTGCCTGGCACAGACAGAGGAAACTGGGGCAAGGTGTGAAGGGGTGCCATTCTCGCAGGAGAACACACACCCGATGCACCTACTATTCCCTGAAGGGCTCTGGGCTACCCTGAGGACCACTCCACCCATGGCAGCTCAGGAGATTAACCCAGAGGCTGCTCCCAGTGTGTGGGTAACCAACAAAGGCAGCGGAGAAGGGCAAGACAACCAGCAAGCAGGAACGGACTTTGTTCTCCCAGCTGACACATGCACCACCTGCCTACGACTACCTCTATCACCATGAAAAGGCAGAAGAATTTGGTCCAGTCAAGAATCATCCAGACAACTCTCCAAGGGCCTGGGAACACATATATAACCAATCTTCTTGAAAAAGAATTCAAAATAAAAGTCATAACCATGCTGATGGGCCTGCAGAAAAATATGCAAGAGCTAAGGGATGAAGTCAGGAGGGAGGTTACAGAAATGAAACAATCCCCTGGGTGAAGTGCAAGAGACTGTTAATGGTATAGAAATCAGAGAACAGGAATACAGATAAGCTGAAGCAGAGAGAGATAAAAGGATCTCTAGGAACGAAAGAATATTAAGAGAACTGTGTGACTAATCCAAACGGAACAATATTTGAGTTATAAGGGTATCAGAAGAAGAAGAGAGAGAGAAAGGGATAGAAAGTGTCTTTGAAGAAATAATGGCTGAAAACTTCCCCAAACTGGGGAAGGAAATAGTCTCTCAGACCATGGAAGCCAACAGATCTCCCAACACAAGGGACCCAAGGAGGACAACACCAAGACATACAGTAATTAAAATGGCAAAGATCAAAGACAAGGACAGAGTATTAAAGGCAGCCAGAGAGAGAAAAAAGATCACCTGCAAAGGAAAACCCATCAGGCTATCATCAGACTTCTCAACAGAAACTTCACAGGCCAGAAGAGAATGGCATGATATCTTTAATGCAATGAAACAGAAGGGCCTTGAACCAAGAATACTGTATCCAGCACGATTATCATTTCAATATGAAGGAGGGATTAAAAAATTCCCAGACAAGCAAAAGTTGAGGGAATTTGCCTCCCACAAATCACTTCTACAGAATTTTTTAAAGGGACTGCTCTAAATGGAAGCACTCCTAAGGCTAAATAGATGTCAGAAGACAAAATAAAATCACACCAAAGAAAGCAGACCAACCAAATACTAACTAAAGGCAAAAAATAAAGTCAACTATTCACAAAAGCAGTCAGAGGAAACACAAAAGAGTATAGAATAAAACACCTAACATATAGGTACCTAACTGGTTTTCTTGGTTTCACTGGATATAGCTGGTAATTGTAGGTCTGCTTTTGTTATGTAGCTGTATTCCTATTATGTTACTGTGTGTACGCAATTTAATTGGTAGTTTGATAAAACCTATACATGCTTATGTTACTCTACAAGAAGATATGTCAAAGAAATAATCAATCTTCCCATGTTTTCTTCCATCTGCTACTTTACAACCCTTTAGTAGAATTCGTGCCTCATATCGAAAATTACCGAGTATCATAATTCTTCCAAGTGGTAAAGATACCTCAAGACAAATGCTGGGCATAGAAGCCACAGGGCATAAATCTGCAAAGAAGTAAAAAGCTAACCTTTTCAAACAATATTGCTTCTCTCTCACTTACCAACTTTACATTTCCCTGTATGGCCCCAGAAGATGACTATGACTGGTTAGCTAGAGACGGGTAAGATTCCTCAAGGGAGGAACAACCTAAGACAAGCACAGTCACAGGGGGGCCATCAGGAGAGAAATTGGGGATCAACAGAGGGGAGGCTTAGAACCTCACCCCCCTATTTTGAGAGAATTCTTCTGCATCCGTGGATGTTTTGTTGCCCTTGTCTAGCTTGGATTAATACTTAGTCTATAGGCACACACCTGATCATCTACATTTGCCCTCTTACAGCACTAAATTATGTTTTCTACCTTTATCTTGCATCTACCTACCACTGCAGCATTTTATTAAAATACTACTACTACTACTACTACTAATAATAATAATAATAATAATAATAATAATAATAATAATGGAGAAATGTGAGATTCACATATAAATCAAGTATAAAAATCAAACGAATAATCATATCTGACTTGATTGTTTATAGTTCATGATGCATGAGCAAAACTGAAAGTTTCTGTGATATGACTACCCTTGCACTGTTCCCCATGTAAGAAATTATTCACTATGTAAGAACTTGTTCACCATGTAAGAATTTGTTCGTTATGCTTCAGAAGATTGGAGACAGTTGAGAATTAGGCTTGGGGTTGATTAATGATTGTGCATTGAGTCCCCTATACAGAATTTTATTGTTGTTAACAATCATTTGATCAATAAATATGAGAGATGCCCTCTCAAAAAAAAAAACACCTAACATATAAAGAATGGAGGAGGAGGAATAAGAAGGGAGAGAAATAAAGAATCATCAGACTGTATTTATAATAGCTTAATAAGTGAGTTAAGTTAGACGGTTAGATAGTAAAAAAGATACCCTTGAACCTTTGGCAACCAAGAATCTAAAGCCTGCAATGGCAATAAGTACATATCTTTCAAAACCACCCTAAATGTAAATGGACTGAATGCACCAATCAAAAGACACAGAGTAATAGAATGGATAAAAAAGCAAGACGCATCTATATGCTGCTTACAAAAGTCCCAGAAGAGAAAGAGTGTGGGGCTGAAAAGGTACTCAAAGAAATTTTAGCTGAAAACTTCTTAAATTTAGCAAGAGATATAAACCCACAGATTCAAGAGGCTGAGTGAAACACACGTGGTATAAACCTAAAGAAATCCACACCAAGATACATCATAGTCAAATATCTGAAAGCTAAAGACAGAGAAAAAAACTTGAAAGCAGAGAGAAAAACACCTCACCAATAAAGGAAAAACAATTCAAAGGACAGTAAATTTCTTACCAGAAACGATGGAGGCCAAAACAAGTCACACAGCATCTTTTAGGTGCTGAAAGAAATATGTCATGAGCCCAAGTCCTAAGTCCTATCTTCAGTGAAAATATCCCTCAGGAATGAAGTGGAGATTCTCAAATGAAGGAAAACTAAGAGAATTTGTCACAAGGAGACCTACCTAAAAGAATGGCAACATTAACTTCTTTAAACAGTAAAGATAAAAGAAGAAATCTTAAAAAATCAGGAAGGAAAAACATGGTAAGTAAAACTATGGGTAAGTTCGATAGACTTTCATTCTCCTGTGGAGTTGTCTATTATGTTTGAAGACTGAAGAAGAAATTAGAAAACTAATGTGGTTCTGAATGTGCATGGAGAACATTTAAGACAACTGCCTTATAAATGGGTAACGGTAAAAGGATGCAAAAGGAGGTAAAGGTTTCTATGCTTCCCTCAAACTGGTAAAATGACAACCTCATAGATTTCAATAATACACACACACACACACGCACACACGAATGTACCTAAAGCAACCACTTAAAAAGTTATACAAAGAGATATACTCAAAAACACTATAGATAAATGAAAATTGAATGCTAAAAAAATGTTCAAGGAACTTAAAAGAAGGTGGGAAAATACAACAAATGAACACAGAACACAAAAAGCAAACAATTCAGTGGCATATTTCAGCCCTAACATATTAATAATTACCTTAAATGTTAATGATCCATATGCAGTTGATCCTTGAACAATGGGGGAGGGGGCTTGAGGCACTAACCCCCATGCAGTGGAAAATCTGCATAGAACTTTTGACTCCCAAAAACTTAACTACTTATAGCCTCCTGTTGACTGGAAGCCTTGCTGATAACATAAAAAATTGATTAACATGCATTTTGTATGTTATGTGTATTATATACTGTATTCTTACAACGAAGTAAGCTAGTGGGAAGAAAATGCTTTTTCAAATTGTCGCAAATCTCCAAAACATTTTTTAATATATTTATTGGAAAAAAATCTACATGTAAGTAGGACCACACAGTTCAAACCTTTGCTGTTCAAGGGTCAACTCTATACCAATTACAAGACAGAGATTGTCAGAGTGAATTAAAAAACATGGCTCAACTATATGCTATCCACAAAACTCTCATTTCAAATATAATGATATTGAGAGGTTGAGGGTAAAAGGACAGAAATATATGTATCAGACAAACATCAGTAAATAAAAAGGAGTGGTTATATCAGTGTAAATAAAGTAAATGTTAGAGGAAAGAAAATTACCAGAGGAAGAGGGATGTGACATAATGAAGAAAGGGTGAATCCACCAAAAGGACAAAGTGATCCTAAATGTGCAGTATTTGCAACAGAAGTGGAAAATATGTGAGGCAAAACCTGATGGAACTGAAAGGAGAAGCAGAAAAAGCCACAATTACAGTTAAAGGCTCAACACTCCTCTAGGTAAAATCAACTAATTGATTTTAATTGGAAACTAATAATTCACTTCTAAGTAATCCACGGGCCAAAAGAATCTCAAGGGAATCTAAAAAAATGGACTGAACTGAATGAGAATGAAAATACAATATATCAAAACTTGTGAGATACAGTTAAAGTAGTACTGAGATTTATGGCGCTGAAGATATACCATAAAAAAAGACAAAAACTCTGAAAACAATAATCTAAGTTCCCACATCAACCACCAGAAAAGGAAGAGTTAACTACAGCCAGAGCAAGCAGAAGGAAGGAGAACAGAGAGCAGAAATCAAAGAAATATGGAAAACAGAAAAGCAATAGGGAGAATCAGTGGAACAATAAGCTGGTTCTTTGAAAAGATCAATGAAACTGAGAAATCTCTAGCAAGACTGACAGAGAACAAAGAGCAAAAGCAACAAGACACAAATTACTAATATCAGTAATAAAGCAAGGAATATCGCTACAGACCCTGCAGACATCAGGGATACTACATGATGGAATACTACAAACAACTGTACACACATTACAGTAGTTAATGTGTACAGTTTAACTACTTAGACTTAGATGAAATGGACCAATTCCTCAAAAAATAATGATGACCAAAATTCACCCAACATAAGATACACAATTTGATTAGCCCTCTAAATGTTAAGGAAAATGATTTTGTAATTTTAAAACTCCCCGGAAAGCAATCTACAGCCCAGATATTTTCACGGGAGACTACTACCAAACATTGAAAGAATTAACACTGATTTTATACAATCTCTTCCATGAAAAAACTTCCAAATTCATTTTATAAAGCTAATATTACCCTGATACCCAAACCAAACCAAACAGTACTGAAAAAGACAATACATAGAAATACTTTTTATGGATGTAGATTTAAAAATCCTTAACAAAATATTAGCAAAGATAATTCAGCAATATATAAAGAGAATGATAAACCACAACCAAGTGGGGTTTATTCCAGGAATATGAGACAGGTCACTACTTCACAATCTATCAATGTAACACACCAATATTAACAGGCTAAAGAAGAAAGATCACACGGACTGTTCAATTGATGCAGAAAAAAATATCTGACAAAATCCAATATCCGTTCATGTTAAAAACTCTCAGAAAAATAGAAACAGAGAACTTCTTCAATTTGATAAGGAACATCTACAAAAAAAAAAAAAACCACAGCTGATATCATACTTAATGGTGAAAGACAAAATTATTTTCCCCAAGATCCAGAACAAAGCAATGCTGCCTACTCTGACCCCTCTTATTCAACATAGGGCTGGAAGTTTTTTTATCAGTGCAATAAGGCAAGAAGGGGAACTAAAAGGATAGATACTGGAAAAGATGAATTAAAAGTGTCCCTATTCACAGATGACATTGTTCTCTACATAGAAAATTCCAAGGAATCTATTTTTAAAAATCCTCCTAGAAATAGTAAGTCAGTTGAGCAAGGTTGGAGAACACAATATAAACTTACCAAATTCTGTTTTATTTCTATATACTAGCAATGAACTGAAATAAAAAATATAATACCATTTACAATTTCTCAAAAAAAAATGTTTAAGTGTAAATCTATGTGCAAGACATATGCTGAAAATTATAAAACATTCATGAAATAAATTAATGAAAATCTAAACAGATGGAGACACATACCCCAGTGTTCATAGATTGGAAGACTCCACATAGTAAAATTGTCAATTCTCCCCAAATCGATATATGGTCTTAACATAATTACTCTGAAAATCCCAGCAAGAGTTTTTGAAGATATAAACAAGATTATTCTAAAACTTATATGGAAAGGCAAAGGAATTAAAGTAGCTAAAACAATTCTGAAAAAGAAGAGTCTACCTACTACAAGTCTTATTACATAGCTACAGTAATCAAGACTGTATGGTGTTGCTGGAGGGATAGATACATAGATCAATGGAACAGAATACAGAACCCTGAAACAGACCCACAGAAATATGTCCAACTGATTTTTGACAAAGATGCAAAACCAGTTCAAGGAAGGAAGCACAGCCTTTCCAATGAATGATGCTGGAGCAATTGGACAACTATAGGCAAAAAAAACGGTGGGGCTTCAACCTAAGCCTCAAACCTTACACAAAAATAAACACAAATTGTATCACAGATTAAAATTTAAAACCTAAAGCTATAGATTATTTTTATTAGGGTATCACTGATATACACTTTTTTTCCATGGGAAACACCTATCAATGTATTTTGTTGTTCTTTCTTAATGTTATGATAAAAACACAACATGAAATCTACCCTTTTAAAGTTTAAGTGTGAAAAACATTATTATTAATGTACTGAGACAATGTTGTACAGCAAATCTCCAGACCTTATTCATCTTGCTCAATGAAACTTCATGTCTGTTGATTAATAACTCCCCTTTCCTCCCTAGCCTCTGGTAATCGGCATTAAAGCGTTTGACTTTGTTTTTATTATGGTATCATTAATATACAATCACATGAGCAACACTGTGGTTACTAGATTCCCCCATTATCAAGTGCCCCACCACATACCCCATTACAGTCACTGTCCATCAGCGTAGTAAGATGCTATAGAATCACTACTTGTCTTCTCTGTGTTGTACTGCCTTCCCCATGCTCCCCTACATTATGTGCACTAATCATAGTGCCCCTTAATCCCCTTATCCCCCCCCCTTCCCACCCACCCTCCCCAATCCCTTTCCCTTTGATAACTGTTAGTCCATTCTGGGTTTTGTGAATCTGCTGCTGTTTTGTTCCTTCAGTTTTTGCTTTGTTGTTATACTCCACAAATGAGTGAAATCATTTGGTACTTGTCTTTCTCCACGTGACTTATTTCACTGAGCATAATACCCTCTAACTCCATCCACATTGTTGCAAATGGCATGATTTTTTCTTCTTATGGCTGAATAATATTCCATTGTGTATATGTACCACATCTTCTTTCTCCATTCATCTGATGGACACTTAGGTTGATTCTATGTCTTGGCTATTGCAAATAATGCTGTGGGAAAAACAGGGGTACATATGTCTTTTTGAATCTGGGATCCTGCATTTTTAGGAAAAATTCCTAGGAGTGGAATTCCTGGGTCAAATGGCATTTCTACTTTCAGTTTTTTGAGGAACCTCCATACTGCCTTCAACAATGGTGGAACTAATTTACATTCCTGCCAGCAGTGTAGGAGGGCTACCCTTTATCCACATTCCCACCAGCATTTGTTGTTGTCTTTTGGATGTTAGACATCCTAAATGGTGTGAGATGATATCTCACTGTGGTTTTAATTTGCATTTCTCTGATGATTAGTGATGTGGAGCATCTTTCCATGTGCCCATTAGCCATCTGAATTTCTTCTTTAGAGAAGTATGTGTTCAGATCCTCTGCCCATTTTTTAATTGGATTATTTCCTTTTTAGTTGTTGAGGTACAGGACCTCTTTATATCATTTGGATGTCAACCCCTTATTGCATATGTCATTTACGAATATATTATCCCATACTGTAGGATGCCTTTTTGTTCTACTGATGGAGTCCTTTGCTGTACAGAAACTTTTTAGTTTGCTATAATCCCACTTGTTATTTTTTGTTTTTGTTTCCCATGCCTGGAGAGATGTGCTCATGAAAGAGTTGCTCATGTTTATATTCAACACAGTTTTACTCGAGTTTTCTTCTAAGAGTTTAATGGTTTCATGACTTACATTCAGGTCTTTGATCCATTTCTAGTTTACTTCTGTGTATGGAGTTAGACAGTAATCCAGTTTCATTCTCTTACATGTAGCTGTCCAGTTTTGCCAGCACCAGCTGATGAAGAGGCTGTCATTTCCCCATTGTATATCCATGGCTCCTTTATTGTGTATTAATTGACCATATATGCTTGGGTTAATATCTGGACTCTCTATTCTGTTCCACTGGTCTATGGGTCTGTTATTGTGCCATTATCAAATTGTCTTGATTACTGTGGCTTTGTAGTAGAGCTTGAAGTTTGGAAGTGAGATTCCCCCTGCTTTATTCTTCCTTCTCAGAATTGCTTTGGCTTTTGTGCTTCCATATGAAGTTTAGAACTATTTGTTCCAGTTCGTTGAAGACTGCTGTTGGTACTTTGATTGGGATTGCATTGAATCTGTAGATTGCTTTAGGCAGGATGGCCATTTTGGCAATATTAATTCTTCCTACCCAAGAGCATGGGATGAATTTCCATTTATTAGTGTCCTCTTTACTTTCTCTCATGAATATCTTGTAGTTTTCAGGGTATCGGTCTTTCACTTTCTTGGTTAGGTTTATTCCCAGGTATTTTATTCTTTTTGATGCAGTTGTGAATGGAATTGTTCACCTGATTTCTCTTTCTGCTAGTTCATCATTAGTGTATAGGAATGCAACAGATTTCTGTGTACTAATTTTGTACCCTTCAACATTGCTGAATTCAGATACTAGGTCTAGTAGTTTTGGAGTGCATTCTTTTGGGTTTTTCACATACAATATCATGTCATCTGCAAACAGTGACAGTTCAACATCTTCCTTACTAATCTGGATGCCTTTTTTTTTTTGTGCCTTCTGATTGCCATGGCTAGGACGTCCAGTACTATGTTCAATAAAAGTGGGGAGAGTGGGCATCCTTATCTTGTTCCCAATCTTAGAGGGAAATATTTCAGCTTCTCACTGTTAAGTATGATGTTGGCTGTGGGTTTGTCATATATGGCCTTTATTATGTTGTGGTACTAGCCCTCCATACCCATTTTGTTGAGAGTTTTTATCATAAATGTGTGTTGAATTTTGTCAAATTATTTTTCAGCATCTATAGAGATGATCATGTGATTTTTGTCCTTTTTATTCATATAGTGGATGATGTTCATGGATATTTGAATTTTGCAACCCTGAGATGAATCCCACTTGGTCATGGTGTATCTTGATGTATTTTTGAATTTGGTTTGCTGATATTTTGTTGAGTATTTTTGCATTTATGTTCATCAGGGAAATTGGTCTGTAGTTTCCTTTTTTGGGGGTGTCTTTGCCTGGTTTTGGTATTAGAGTATTGCTGCCTTCATAGAATGAGTTTGGAAGTACTCCCTCCTCTTCTATTTATTGGAAAACTTTAAGGAGAATGGATATTATGTTTTCTCTAAATCTCTGATAAAATTTAGTGGTGAAGCCATCTGGTCCAGGGGTTTTGTTCTTGGATAGTTTTTTTATTACTGATTCAATTTCATTGTTGGTAATTGGTCTGTTCAGATTTTCCGTTTCTTCCTGGGTTAGTCTTGGAAGGTTGTATTTTTCTAGAAAGTTGTCCATTTCTTCTAGGTTATCCAGTTTGTTAGTATATAGTTCTTCATAGTATTCTCTAATAATTCTTTGTATTTCTGTGGTGTCCGTAGTGATTTTTCCTTTCTCATTTCTGATTCTATTTATGTCTATAGAGTCTCTTTTTTTTCTTAATAAGTCTGGTTAGGGGTTTATCTATTTTGTTTATTTTCTCAAAGAACCAACTCTTGGTTTCATTAATTTTTTTCTATTGTTTTATTCTTCTCAATTTTATTTATGTCTTCTCTTATCTTTATTATGTCCCTCCTTCTGCTCACTTTGGGCTACATTTGTTCTTTTTCCAATTTCAATAATTGTGAATTTACACTATTCAATTGGGATTGATATTCCTTTTTTAAATAGGCCTGAATTGCTATATACTTTCCTCTTAGAACTGCCTTCACTGCATCCCACAGAAGTTGAGGCATTGTGCTGCTGTTTTCATTTGTCTCCATATTTTGCTTGATCTCTGTTTTAATTTGGTCATTGATCCATTGATTATTTAGGAGTGTGTTGTTAAGCCTCCATGTTTGTGAGCCTTTTTGTTTTCTTTGTACAATTTATTTCTAGTTTTATACCTTTGTGATCTGAGAAGTTGGTTGGTAGAATTTCAATCTTTTTGAATTTGCTGAGGCTCTTTTTGTGGCCTAGCATGTCATCTATTCTGGAAAATATTCTATGTACACTTGAGAAGAACATGTATCCTGCTGCTTTTGGGTGGAATATTCTATAGATGACTGTTAGGTCCATCTGTTCTAATATGTTGTTCAGTGCCTCTGTCTCCTTATTTATTTTCTGTCTGGTTGATCTGTCCTTTGGGGAGAGTGGTGTGTTGAAGTCTCCTAAAATGAATGCATTGCATTCTATTTCCCCCTTTAGTTCTCTTAGTATTTGTTTCACATATGTCAGTGCTCCTGTGCTGGGTGCATAGATATTTATAATGGTTATATCCTCTTGTTGGACTGACCTCTTTATCATTAGTAATGTCCTTCTTTGTCTCTTGTTACTTCCTTTGTTTTGAAGTCTATTTTATCTGATATGTGTACTGCAACACCTGCTTTGTTTTCCCTATTGTTTACATGAAATATCTTTTTCCATCCTTTCACTTTTAGTCTGTGTATGTCTTTGGGTTTGAAGTGAGTTTCTTGTAGGCAGCATATAGATGGGTATTGCTTTTTATCCATTCTGTAAGTCTGTGTCTTTTGATTGGTGCATTCAGTCCACTTACATTTAGGG
Source organism: Manis javanica (assembly GCF_040802235.1). Lineage (NCBI taxonomy): Eukaryota > Metazoa > Chordata > Mammalia > Pholidota > Manidae > Manis > Manis javanica. Next base: position 57,606,348 of record NC_133174.1, read on the forward strand.
TGATTATCGATAGATATGTACTTATTGCCATTGCTGGCTTTGAATTCATGGTTACCAAAGGTTCAAGGGAAGCTTCTTTACTATCTAGAAGTCTACCTTAACTCACTTATTATGCTATTATAAACACAGTCTGATGATTCTTTATTTCTCTCCCTTCTTTTCCTTCCTCCTCCACTGTTTCTATTTTAGGTGTGATATTCTGTACTCTTTGAGTATCCCTTGACTGACTTTATGGGGAGCTGATTTAATTTTGCATTTGGTTAGTATTTAGTTGGTCTACTTCCTTTGCTGTGGTTTTATTTTCTCTGGTGACAGCTATGTAGTCATAGGCATGCTTCCATCTAGAGCAGTCCCTTTAAAATACACTGTAGAGATGTTTTGTGGAAGGTAAATTCCCTCAAGTTTTGCTTATCTGGGAATTGTTTAATCCCTCCATCAAATTTAAATGATAATCTTGCTGGGTAGAGTATTCTTGGTCCAAGGCCCTTCTGTTTCATTGCATTAACAATATCATGCCACTCTCTTCTGGCCTGTAAGGTTTCTACTGAGAAGTCAGCTGATAGCCTGATGGGTTTTCCTTTGTAGGTGATCTTTATTCTCTCTCTGCCTGCTTTTAATACTCTGTCCTTCTCTTTGATCTTTGCCATTAAAATTATTATATGTCTTGGTGTTGTCCTCCTTGGGTCCCTTCTGTTGGGAGTTCTATGGACTTCCATGGCCTGAGAGACTATTTCCTTCCACAGATTGGGGAAGTTTTCAGCAATTATTTCTTCAAAGAGACTTTCTATCCCTTTTTCTCTCTCTTCATCTTCTGGTACCCCTGTAATGCAAATATTGTTCTGTTTGGATTAGCCACACCATTCTCTTAATATTCTTTCATTCCTAGAGATCGTTTTTTCTCTCTCTGCCTCAGGTTGTCTATATTCCTGTTCTCTGATTTCTATTCCATTAAGTTTCCTCCACCTCATCCAGTCTGCTTTTAAATCCTTCCATTGTTTGTTTCATTTCTGTTATTTCCCTCCTGAATTCATACCTTAGCTCTTGAATATTTTTCTGTAGCTCTGTCAGCAGGCTTATGACTGTTATTTTGAATTCTTTTTCAGGAAGATTGGTGATTGCAGTCTCACTGAGCCCTCTTTGTGGTGTTTGAGGGATTTTGGATTGAACAAGGTTCTTCTGCCTTTTCATCATCCTGGAGTGATGGGAGTGGTCGCCAGTGAGTGGCATAGTGTCAGCTTGGAGGACAAAGTCCTTTCCTGCTTGCTGATCACCTTGCCTGTCTCTGCTGTCTTTGCCAGATAACCACACACAGGGAGCGGCCTCTGAGTTAATCCCTAAACTGCCATTGGCAGGGAGACCTTCCAGATGGTGTAGGGTGATGGCAGGGGTCGCAGGCAAGTAGCACATGTGTCTGCCATGAGGACAGGCCCTTTTGTGCCTCCTGGTCTCAGCACCTGTCTCTGCTGTCTGTGCTGCTTAGTCACGGGCAGGGAGCATCCTCTGGGCTAATCACCTAAATTTCTGTAGGCAGGGCAGCCCCCAAGATGGCCTAAGACGCTGTCAGCGGTAGCAGATGAGTGGCACATGTTCTGCTGTGAAAACAAAGCCCCTTCATGCCTGCTGGTCTCAGTGCCTGTCTACGCTGTATGTGCCTGTCGACTGTGCACAGGTAGCAGCCTCTGGGTTAATCCCCTAAACTACCATGGGCAAGGCAGCCTTTGGGATGGCCTAGGGCACTGGCAGGGGTTGCAGGCTAGTGGTGCAGGTTCTGCCATGAGAACAAAGCCCCTTCATGGCTCCCAGTCTCAGCACCCATCTCTCCTTTCTGTGTTGGTCAACCATATGCAGGGAGCAGCCTCTGGCTCTGGGCCCATTATCTGCACTCAGGGAGAAGTCTCTGCATTAAGCTGTGTTGTTGCTGTCGGTGGGGGTGCCCTTCAGCTGGTCTGCAGCAATGGCGGGGACAGCCAGTTTGCACATAGCTGCCAGCAGGGAGGAAGGAGGACACAAGCCAGTAAGATGGTGGATTCAGAAAGGGGGGCCAATCTAAAGAAGGGGACAGAGGCTGGGTAAAGGGGCTTGGCTGGGCAAGGGGATATAGCCTAGGAAGGGAAAATCGAGTTGGGTCAGGGAGCCAGGGCTCAGGCTGGGGAGGGGTAACAACCTGGGGCAGGTTGTGGCTTCCCTGGGGAGGGGATATAGGTGGGTATAGGGGAAGCCTGCCTATTGCCTAGTAGGGCAAGGACCAGGGCTGGGGAGCTTGCCTTGGCTGGAGAAGGGGGCCTAGCTGGGGAGGAAGCCATAAATGGATGGAGAGAGCCTGCCTAAGTGAGGGGACCTGGCTCAGAAAGAAGGCATGGCTGGTTTCTGCAGCCCAGGCAGGGTAAGGGCTTTCCATGGGGGAGGGTGATCTGCTGGGTGAGGCCACATAAGATGGAGAAAGGGGACAACCTGGCAAAGATGGCCTGGCCCTCAGGAAGTATAGACTGAGGAGCAGGGTTAGGGAAGTGGGCTTGGGTGAGGAGTGGGGAATAGGCTAGTGACAAGGACCAGGGGCCTGGCCTGGCTGCTATAGGGAACAAATGGATGTAGGATGAAAAAGGGATTCCTGGCTTTGAAGAAGGAAGGGCTTGAGAGGGGATTCTTGGCTAGGGGAGGAGGGACTTGCTAGGGAGGGGATTCTGCATGTGAGGTGGGGGATGCTGGATGGGGACACGGCACTATTGCAGGAGAAGGGTGCATTGGTTGAGGAAGGGGGCATGGACTGGGCAGGGTACACTGACTAGGGAAGAAGCCACAGGGTGGTGAGGTGGACACTGCCTGGAAAATGTGAGCCTTGCTGGGAGTGGGGAGGGGCTGGTGCTGCTCACAGTACTCTTTGGCAGACTGTACCAAACAAAGACAGCAGAGTCCCATTTTACAGGTTTGTCCCTGAATATGAGAGAAAGAACTGCTCCACTCTTGGGAACCCTTAAGATCTCTCTGGACCTGTCCCAGTTGCCTCCACTGGCTCTGCCTTCAGCTGGAAGCACAGGGAGTTAACCCAGATCAGATCCTAACCAAGGCCCAGAGCACAAAGCAAGAGGGGGCCATCACTGTGGGAGCTGGGAGGACACAAAGGGTTTACAGCCTGTTCCATTTTGTAACAGTCAGTGAGGAAAGTGACTATTCTGGGCAATTTCGTGTGCAAAAGCCACAGGGTACTTTTCTGGGTTTTGAAGCTCAGCCCATCCACCCACTTCCAAGTTTTGTGACTTGAGTAAGTCATAATGTACCTTATCTTCCTGGGCCTCAGGTTCCTCATCGATAACATGGGACAATTAATACCCATCTTAGAAATATCTCTTGGGATGCTAGGTGCATGAAATGAAAATACATATGCTACCGTTAGTATCATTATGCAGGAGCCCAAGCACGTAACATTAACAGCTCTGGTAACAACTACTCCTTTATTTTCTCTGCAGTGACATTTGGGGCCACTTGGCTGCTTCCCACAGGTCCTGTTGTGGGAGCAGAGCCTCTCCCAAGGCTGTGGAGCCCGGCTTTTGCCACCAGGGTTTCCTGGGCTGTAAAGCAAAAGCAGAAGCCCCTGGAAATCACCCAAAGTACCTTCCTGGGGACAGGGTGGCCTGTGTGCAGGGACTCCTCAGACCAGTCAGTATCTTCTTTCCAGGCTTTTTCTACACAAACATGTAGACACACATGTTCTAAAAAACAAAATCGTTATTCTATTCAAGCTAAATTTTATTTTTAACTTAACAATACATTATATGCATTTCCCTGAATTCTTAAACAGTCTTTAATACAACGATATTGAAATGCCTGTGTTCTAGCTTGTGAATGCGCCATAATTTATCCTAGTCTATTGTTGGACATTTAGATGGCTTTCAATTTCTCACTACTATAAATATGCCACTGTAATATACTTGTAGCTGAATCTTTGTCTGTATTTCTGATTATTTCCTTTTGATGAGATTTCCAGAAGTGATCTAGGTCAAAAGGAGAGGCTTTTAATACGTACTGATGAATTGCCTCCAGAAAGATTGCACCAGTTTACATTCTCAGGGTACAAGAGTGTTATTTTCCTATATAGTTGCCAACACTGAAAATTATCATCTTCGCTAATTTGTTAGGTGAAAAATGTTGCATTTGTTGACCCTTTGTGGATTACTAGTGAGGTAGAATATTCCTATAAGTGTTTATTAGCATGTCTATTTCATTATACAGAAACAGAAAAATTCTTAATTTATTGCCTGTTTCTGACCTTTGTATAATCTCCTATGAGTAAATTTGTCTTTTTCTTATGGATTTTTAATAGGTCCTTCCACTTGTCATCTGGCTATTTTAAAAAATAGTTTTTCTTGTATATTATTAGCCTTTCAGCTTTGTTTCTGACTTTTTGCATAAGCTGAAGTTTAAAATTGTAATGCACTCTTAGCAATCAATCTTTTTCTTTATGGTTTCTGTCTTGGTATCATGCTTAGAAAGGGCTTCCCCATCCCAAGGTCAGATCAATATTCATGTATACTTATTTTTGGGTGTTTCATGCTTTCTCTTTATATTTAACTGTATTTAACATAAGCACCTGGAGATTGAGTATAAGATAAGGACATAAATTGATTCTCCCCCATTATGGTAATTAACCAGTTAGCCCAACACCATTTATTGAGTAATCCACCATTTTGCCACAGATTTGAAAGGCCACCTTCCACGTATATTACTTTCTCATACTAAAAGAGGGTAAATCTCTTTTCAGTCAGTCACACAAAATAGCTGCATTCCAGTGACCTCAATCTGAAACTGCCATTCATCCATTTATTCAAAATGTACTGAAGAGGTTGCTGATAAACAGAGGTAAAAAGAGCCAGTCTCAGCCTTTGCTGTCTCATGGAGGGGACAGACAGGAAAACAGACAGTAGAAATGAAGCAGCATGACCAGTGCTGTTGTGGAAGGAAGTACAGAGGAAGGGCATCTCGTCAGTCCTGGGGTGTCAGGGCAGCTTGTGAGGGACTAGCTGAGAATGCAGCCAGAGCAGAGGCAGGAGTGGAAGAATAGGGTATCTTCCTGTGAGGAACAGGAGGATAGAGGTGAGAGGTGAGGGAGCTGTGGGAAGAGGCTAGAGAGGGAGGCAGGCATGTAAACATCAGTTTTACTCGTAATATTACAAATTAAACAAATACAAATTAAATGAGGTACCATTTTTTATCAGCCAGCTGAGCAAAGAAGTAATGTTTGCTCATGCGCTGTATAGATGGGGGAATGCAGACACAGGCACTCTCAAGCATTGTAGATGGTATATCAATAGGTACAATCCCCTTGGAGGGCAATTTGGCAATAGCTGTCAAATTTAAAATGCATAAGCCCATTATCATTTGTACTTTTATAGATATAAAAACACAGTTTTGCTTGTGCATGACCAAAGTATATATTAAAAATTATAGTATTAGCTGCTTTTGAGGGGGGAACCAGGTGGCTGGAAGGAAAGGATAGGAGGGGGCTTTTCACCATGTAATCTCTTGAACATCTGATATTTTGGACTATATGAATTAAGAAATAACTCTAAATCTAACTTACCAAATAAAATACACATAGCTTTTGAGCTAGCAGTCGACAGGGCAGGGATCTGTGCTGCAGATGTGTATTTTATACAACATTATATTTCATGCATTCAGCAGTGTTGTTTGTCAAAGCAAACATCTAGATATGACCTCAGTATCCTCAGTAAGGACTACTTGAATAACTTTTGGATGATCCATATGAATCGCTTCCTCTAGGGAGAGGGGTGGAAATGGGTGGGTAGAAGAGGAAGATGGGGAGCTTTTACTTTTAAACTATATGCTTCTATATACTGCGTTGGCTTCATCATGGTGCTTAACATCGCAAAAATAACATCAAGCACAGCTAAAAACAATGCTTATGCTTCCATTTAGATTTTTTAAAAGAAGCCATTTTGCAAACTAAGAAGAGAGCAGAAAGGGATTCTACCCCATTTATGAAATTATAGTCTTTTTCAATAATAGCAATCTCATGAGACAAAAGGTACTCTTTTTCTTGTTTTGTCTTTTATTATTTCAATTGAGGGTATGGATATTTGGGGATATCAAAAGATATAAAAATACCTTTGGGTATTTTTTCTTTTGTTGATATGACTGGATTTCAGTCAAAAAAAAAAAGAAAAAAAAAGGAAAACCTAGCCCTTGGAGCAAAAGATAGAAAACAAAGGAAACTGAAAAAAGAGTTTACTGTTCTTTGTCATGGGGCGGCAGGGGGAGCAGGGTAACCTCTGCATTTTTCTCCTGGTGTCATCACTTTAGTTTGGTTTAAATTATTTTGCACATGAACGTACCAAGGTTGTGCTATGCTGCTGTGGCCTGTACCTAGTTTCAGAAAGAAGTCATCTTCTTAATTCTTTTTGGTTCCTTTTTATAGCTGTCAGTCTTTTCTAGGGGAATTATGCAAATGCACATTTACTCAACCATCAAGTCCCAGCTACACTTTGAATGGGAAAGACATACCTCCTAAATATGTTTATTGCTCCTGAATTAAGCTAACCAAAAACTTTGTTAACCACTGACCTGGATGATCTCTATGATCCCTCTGTGTCCCTTTTGGTCTCTGTCTGTCTGTCTGACTGTCTGTCTCTCTCTCTCTCTCTCTCTCTCTCTCCCTCACACACACACACACACACACACAAATCTAGGACCTGTCTCTGAACGTTGTGTGTGACCCAGAGCACCACAAGGCAGAGCAGTAGGGAAGTAATTTTGGTTTGGCATAAGAAAAAATGTTCTGATGATCAGAGGTATTCAAAGATACTAAGCTCTCTTTATTGGAGGTGTGTAAGCCTAAAGTGAATAACCTCATCGAGGTTTTCAGGTCATTCAAACCTCAAATGGGAGCTTAGGAGCTTTCCACCTCTCCTGAGAAATTAGAAATGAGAGGTTTATTTTGTTTGGAGGTAGGGAGTGAACCAGAAGGGAAGCACAGAAAGTCCCAAGGCATGGGGAAGGCTGGGCTGGGAGCTGGTGGAGTACTGAAGGGGGCTTGATAGGCCCCTTTTGCCTGGTTGAATCCTCTTTCCAGAACCACAGAAATGTTAATCCCTCTCCCAGGCTCTGAGCAGTCTGGAGATGTCTGGGAACACACCAGTGGTGCTGAGCAGTAAGAATAGCCCGAGGTGGAGACCCCACCACAACGGCACTGCACTACTGGCACCAGCTCTTGTTCCTGAGTGTGAAACTATTGCTTCAGCCCAGATGGGAGAGCTGCTCTGGGGACCTGTTCTGATGAAGAACCTGGAATGCCTGGAACACATTCTCAACTGTGTGAACTTCTGAAATATTTGAAAACTGCTCGTTCTCTTAAGTATGCTATTCAGTTCAACAAAATACATCAAATATCTCCAGTAGCAAACACTATTGATACCCAGGAAGGCCGAGTAAGGAACCCTTACAATTAAGACTGCATTCATGTTCCCAAGGTGGGCTTGCAACCCCCGGAGGTGCCACCCTCTCAAATCTAAGTGACCACCAACCCAAGTCTCACCAGTAAGTGCTGTGGTCGTTTAGATGAGGAAATAAAGTGGGAATTTCTGGGCCAGTTTAGGGCTGATTGGAGGTAGGCAGAAGACGGAATGAGGAGCCCTGAAAGGTCAGCTTAGATTTAGGCAGGCAGCCCTGAAGGGAAGGGTGGTCCAACGTGAGAGGACCACATTAGGCAAACACACAGAAGTGGCGGTGGCAAACTGCAAATAGAGAAGTTGCTCACGTGTCCAGCATCTGTTTCCTCCCCTTCCCATAAAGGCTCCCATCATCCTTTTGGGGTGCCAGCCCTCTGCCTGCCTCTTGGGGTGAAAGGATGAAGGGGTTCACCTCCAGGGCCTGCCCCCTTCTGGGCTGCTAATCAACGCTCTGCTTCTTCCCGGCCACAGCGATTGGTTCAAGATTAAGCTGTACCTTGGGCCCATCCAATCAGAGTGAAGGCTAGGATTTGATGAGCGCGCATGCTCTGCTGTTCTTTTGAACCTATGAGAAACAGAATCTGTAGCCCTGGCCATCTTGCAGCCTTTGTGGGTGGGAAGGCAAGGGCTGCAGTTACTGGGGAGGCTCAGATGAAGCTACCATGGGAAATCACCAAACTGAATCAGCCCCTAGGAAGAGGCTAATTAGGCCTTCCTAGAATTGGAGGTGAGTTCAAAGTTTCTGGAAAATCCAGTCAGAATTTTGTGTGAAAAGAAAGGAGGAAGGAAATGGGTAGCAACAACAGTGCTTTCCCAAGTTCACGAAGCCATTTTATGTGGGTTTCTCAGCTATCTTGCAACCAGAAAGGGGGTCATCAGAGTGTTGTAGCCTGTTGGGAAGTGGCCTAAGTCATAGTAAGTGGGAATTCTGGGGCCTGTGGCAGTCTGGTGTGAACTGAGTTAGTGTTTGTTCATTTCTAGGAATGCAAGCATCACTGGGGGGTCCTGGGAGTATCTCAATTTCTGACCCTGAGGACCAGCCCCTGTGGCAACTTCATTAGCTGCCTTGCTGCAGGGCCCACACTAAGCAACCAGACACACCTAAGCAGAGATAGTATTTCTGTAACCTGCTCCACCCTTTGAGTTAAAAGTCTTCTGTATCGAAGAGTTAGAATGTTCCTCTAAGGGTGGTAGAATCTATTAAAAGTTCGTTTTTCAGAAGGACTGAGACATCAGAGCTATGCTTTAAGAATAAGGAATCTGATGGCATTTGGGGGAAAGAATGGATTGCAAGGAGAGAGATTGGAGGCAAGAAGATGATTTGAGAGGTTCTCTTTTAATCCATAACAGATAACACTGACCTCGCTGGGGGCTGTAGCAGCAGGGAGATAAGAAGAGATAAAGTGATGAGCACTGGGAGTAGAATGAACATTTGTTTTATGTGGAGAGTAAGAATGAAGGCAGGATCAGAGGTGACTGATTTCCTGGTTTCTGGCTGGAGTAACTCAGGAAATCGTTCACTGAGAAAGAACCCTAAAAGTCCCTTAAATTGCCAATCAAGTAGTGTCCCCAATTTCATGTATACAACCTTTGCACACTAAAACTTTTTGTAATTCTGAGCCAAACTAAAGGGAGTGTGTGAGTGTGAGCAAGTACAGACTATCTTGGAATGGCTACACAAGGAATTTCAAGGAAACAGATTCAGTGGCTAAGAAGAGTGCGTGGCTCGTTCAAAATATAATACAGTGTAAATTTTAATATGTAATGAAACTTGATGTAAATGTAGATATGTAATTAAACTTAAAAACTGAAGCTGTTTGCAAGCCAGCAATAAACTCACTGTTAACTCACCCAGCAGTACTGTCACCGAACTCAAAATGGTTGAGTTGACAATAAGACAGGAGCTTCATCAAGTCAGTGCAGGGAGGGCCCTGGCACACTCTGCAGGTATAAATGTGCTCTGCATCCTTCTTCCTGCACCACTCCAATAGATAACTATTTGACCAGAGTTCACAGCCTCTCTCTTGGTCATAAGCACAATCCCACCCCTTTTAAGGAAAGCAACAATTCTTAGAGAGAATGAAGTCTAAATCCACATTTTAAAAGCAATATAATTCTTTCTGAATTCGGACCCACAATGGATTTTGAGATTTGCAAACAGTTTTATGTTTCTTTCCTCTGCTTTTGGGGCAGAGACCTGAGGCCCCTTATAATACCTTGTCTAAAAGCAGAACCACTAAATACTAGTCACACAAAGAAACTGCAGCAGAAGCTTTGAAATACAAAAACTTTTGATTTTGCTTTGTTACCTTGTTTGTGTTTTTTCACTTTGAGCCATGTCACCTTTTTAGCCTTGGTGTATTCCCATCACTGATCTTTGAAGATAGAAGGGAAGTCCCCAGAGGCCAAGGCAGGGAGGGTGATAAGCAGAGAGGATGGCAGGAGCTACTCTTACAGTTCCATTTGCATAGAGTAAGCACAGTAAGAACAGACACCAAATACAGGTTTTTGCTCAGTGGAATTACAGGTGCATTTAATTTCTCAGATTACTGAGAGCATTTGATTTTACATTGTATTTTAATAAAAACAAATCAGCGTAAAGATTCCTAGATCCTGTAAAAGACTCATTAAAATGATTTTGTATTTTTCCACAAACAAGGTAACTTTCTTTAAATAGGAAAAAAACACCGTAATTTGCCAATGCTTTCCTTTTTATTTCCAGTGGAAAACAATGAGCCATGTTTTTTTTTTCAATGAACAAAAGTTTCTCCAAACAGGCTTGCTCTAAATGTTATGATTTTAATAAACATTTTCAGTGATGTAGTGTGCTGACTCCATATGCAATAGCTAACCTGATTAAAAGTTAAAATCTTCTTTAAAATACCAAAAATCATTGTTATAAATAATTCAAATTAAAATTTCTTTAATTCAATGTTTTCCTAAAAATAGCTTCATATTTTAAGGACATATTAGAAAAAATGAAGCTGCAAAGTAATTTTTAAAACAAGACCATACAAGTAAATAAGTATTTACTATAAAACTAATCATCCTTCTAACTGTTTAGGTATTATATAAAAAACATAAATGTTAAAAACAATTTTTTACAAAAGGGGAAGTGACTAAGAAAGCAGAGGGAGGGAGGCTTCTGGGGATAATGATACTGCTCTGTTTCCTGATCTGAGTGCTGCTAATACAGGTCCATTCATATGGAAAAACTTAGGCAGTTACACCCTTATGAAATGGGCACTTTTCTCTCTGTGTGTATTCTTCAAAAAATAGTCTCAAAAAACAAAAAAAGAGGGGGAATTCAAACAGAATTGAAGATCACAGAATTTCAGGATGAGGACTAAGACTAGGTTTTTGGATGTTATGAATAACAATAATATAATAGTTACCAGGTATATGGCTAATAATTATTATACTGAACACTTATCATGTGCCAAGAATCAGTTCTAGCACTGTACATATATTAATAAATCTAATCCCTAATCCCATGAGTTATATACTATTATAATCATCATGGCAAAGTTGAGGAAAGTGATACATAGAGTCATTAGGTAACTGGACCAAGAAAGTTTATAAACTACTCTCTAAGAAGTTTTATAGTGAATGAAAAAAGAGAAAGGTAATTTGTGCAGAAAACAGAAAGGTTTGTTTTTGTTGTTCTGTTGTTGTGGGCAGGGTTGAGTACATATAAGGTTTGAGGAGAGAAGCCAGAGACAGAAGGAGAAAGAGAGCATCAGTGCTTGATCATACCCCAGGAGGCCGGAAGGAGATGGATCAAGAACCTGGGTATGTACAGTTTTGCCCAAGGGACAGGCACCTTCAAGATCTGAAGAAAGGTGGGATCTGTGCATTGGAAAGCTGAGAGAGTCCCACCACAGGTAAAGGAGATGGTGAAGACCTTTGCTGAGCCATAAGGAGGCCAGGAATGGGTGAGAAAAGCTGGAGAAAAACTGCAGTGAGGATTACTCAATGTTTGTGACAGTTAAAATGATTACAATTGCTCATTTCAGGATCCCACCCCAGGCCTTACTGAATTAGACTCTTTGGAGGTGGAGTCCCAGTGCCTGTGTTTTTAACCAGCTCTAAAGGCAGTTCTGATGACTCCTGAGTTTGAGTGACATACTGGGTTATCAGGTCCTCAGGTCTCAGAAGATGAAGGGAAAATGGGTCCACCCTGTGAGGCAGAGCAGGAAAGGATAAATTTCCCCAGGAATTGGAACCTTAATAAGCTCTCCAAGTGACTGTGATGCAGGTGGTCTGTGGAAACACTGGGGAAATTTTGCCTGTAGGGTGATGGTGACTAAGCATGTGGGCTTTGGAGCCAGATTGTAATACTACCATTTATTTCCCATGCCACTTTTGGCAAGTTAGTTGACCATCCTGTGCCTTAAGTTCCTCATCATCTGGAAAATGGACCTAATAATAGATAGTACCCACTTTATAATGTGATTGCGAGGATTAAATAAGTTAATGTATATCAAGTGCTTGAAACATGATAAACACTCAACACTCAGTAAATATTAGCTATTAGTGTTGCTATTTCTGCTATTCACCATAGTTGGGAGGCTCAGAGCCACTGAAAGTGTGACCTATGGAAAACAGATTAAGCAATGTAATGTACAAGCAAATTCATGAAAATGACCTAGAGAGTGGAAAAGACAATCTTGTGGCCAGAGAAGAGCTCACAAGGAGAAAAGGGAGATAGCAAAGTGAGGGCTGTAACCCCTCCTGGCTGGTCTTACTAGGGTCCCTAGCTGGCGAAGACAGCCACTGATAGGGTGTACTGGAGCTACACTCTGCAAAGTCAGTGATAGAAAGCGAAGTGGGGGTGGTGGGATTGGCTGGGAGGCAGAGGTAGAACGGCTGGTGTGCCCTCCCCAAATGGATAGAAACCAGGAACCAGTACTGCATCAAGGCCTAACTGCTTAAAAAACCTGCCCTGTTTTGCCTCTGGTGGGAACCACCAGGCTCTAAAATTAATGTTCCCAAATGAACAGAAGTCCTTTATTCATCTGATTAAGGACTGCCTGTAGATTCTAAGCTGAGCCTCTTGGTCAGGCACTCAGAGACCTGTCTTCCAGCCATGCGTTCAGGCTGCTGCTTTAGCCTCTTGGTCTCTATTTCTGCACTTACTCCTGCTTGGGTTCTGGTTAAGGGGAGTACAGACAGGCTAGGGAGAGAGCTGTAAGCCAGGTCCCATGAGAGACAGTTGAAGAAGCTGGAGCTGTGTAGCTCAGAGAAGACTGAAGGCAGCGTGGTTTCTGTACCTCTGAAAGGCTATTCCAAGACAGCAGGAGCAGATTGGGGGAGGGGAGGTCAAGGGGCAGAGCTAGGACCCACAGATAGATAGAAACCATGGGGAAGCATATTTCAGCTTAGCACAAGGAATTACATTTCTAATAGAACTGATCACCCATAAATCAGAGTAGATACCTAGTGAGGTAATGAGCTCCCTGTTACTGGAGGAGTGCATGCTGAGGTTGGATGACAGCTTTACAGCAGAGAACGTTTCAGTGCCTGGTTAAACTTTATAGCTGAAACATCTGTACTATATTTGTGTTCAGCAGCCTGGTTTCATTCCCACAACCCTTAGCTTTCTTAGCACTGCTTTAAAATACCAAGGAATAGATGTTGGGGAGCACTCTGAGTCTCCCATAGGCCCCAGGAATTGGGTCTGTGCTTGTCTCTCCCTTCCCAGACTGCCTACAAAGTGGAATACTTTCTCTAGTTCCCTGCTTTCTTGCTGTCCATGAAGCAAACTTATGGGCCCTTTAGGATTTAGGTTATAGAGTCACTGATGGGAAGTGACAAACAAGAAACATGGCAGGTAATCCAAGTTCCCCCGCAGTTGTCCATGCTCTATTAAACAAGTGCTTCTCACACTTCAATGGGTATTGAATCACTCAGGCACCTTGTTAAAATGCAGATTATGATTCAGGAGCCTGAGATCGTGCATTTCTAACAAGCTTCCAGGTGCTACTGATGTTCCAGGTCTGTGGATCTTAATCAAATATCAGGGTTGTGGCTGTGGTTGTAGTTATCATTGTGCATATCATTTTGCTGTTCCAAGGCAGAGTTGTAATAATAAGGGTTGCAAACTCAAATGCCCATCATCAGGATTAATATAAATGGGTGAGGGAAACCAGACATAAGGCAATGACTTCTAAACCATTTGGATTGAGACCCAGCATAACACCAAATGCAAGAGGGTAGATACATAGCAGCCACCAGTCTGGGAGCTCTATGAGTCTACATCCACTTAGAGCCCCTGTGCATGCATGTATGCCTGTGTGTGTATGTGTGTGTTTAATTCTTTTTGAGTAGCCCCTCATCTTGATCTCAGCTTGGTAGAGGTCCCAGCCATTTGGAGGGGAAAACAAAAGGATAAACCAGTTGCTTTTCAGGTACCTCTGGACTCCCTGGGACCTAGACCTCTCCATCTTGGCCCAAGTGAAGACTTCCTTGGCACTCTTCTCAGATTTCTCCCTTCAAAACAAAGGGCTCATTTTTCTTCATTCAACACAATTAGCAATGGGGGGCCTGCCCCCCTTGTACACATGCATTAAGCAGAAGATTTGCTGCGGTCATTTTTACCTGGCAGGCTACACGACAAACCCCAGGTCAGAAGGGTAAGAGGTGAACTAGGCAAAGGCCAGAGTCAGCCTCTGGGCTACAGGAGTGTCCTGCATATTAGTTCTCCCAGTAGCAAAGGGGCAAATTGAAAAAGAGAGTAGTTGTAATGATATGGAGATTTAGTGATGGGAAAAGAGGTATTTTATCCCAGAGATAGTGTTCTAGTTCTAGAAATCCAGGCCTGCATCTGGTACTGTAACCCTAGGTTTGGGAAAAGAAATTCCTTTGAAACAGGAAGGGATGATTCCTCAAGCTGTTACTCAAGCCAAATCAAAAAGTTCCCAGCAAACATTTGCTTTTGCTCCAATTCTTACGGCATGAACATCTCTCACAGTTGGAAATTTTAGTGTATGTCATTTAGTCTAGCTCATCACTGCCTCCTCCCACCCAGCAAGGTCTCATTGTCTTCCTTATTTTCCAAGCAGCTTTGTGAGTTGGCATTTATTTTCCCGAGTGATCTTTCTCCCCGCAAAAAGGAATTTTACCTGCTAGGAAACCACTGTTCTTGGGCTTAGTTCTTGGGTGTAACTCAGTCTTTAGTAAGTACTTCACTTCAGGGCCTGATCTCTACTGTCAGGGTCAGGGGCTAGAAGTCACAATGCTCAGTGGAAGTATTGTTTTTCCACAAGAAATCCCGTTCCCTTAAGGAGAAGAGACTTAAGCCCAAGTTTATAATCCCTGATAGGAACCCCCACCTCAGCCACTGTGGTGCCCTTAGGAAGCAGCATTGGAGAGTAAACCACAGCTTGTTCTGCAGAAGAGACAGGATACTATGCTGCATTTCCTCACCCCCTCTAGCTCTCTTTCATAATGGAAGGACAAACACCTCCCCCTGAGGAACTGTGCTGCCTTTCGAGAGTGGACAGCCCATCATTACACACAACTTGGGCACAGAGCCAAATGAGGCAGAAGTGAGAAACACCGTGGAGCCCAAGGAGGTGAGAGGTCTCTGAGGACTAGCTGCCTTCTCTAGGGGAAAGAAGGAGCTGCTTCCAAGGCTCCCGGACTTTATCCCTCTCACACAATGCTCTGGACCATGTGGAGGGAGTCTCACTCCCCCACCCCCGCCCAGCGGCGTCAAATGGACTCCCACAAGCCTATCTCTCAGCACCTCCTCCCTCCAATTGCACTTGTATGCTGGATTAAGCCTTATTAGGTTTAGAGGAGCTGAGGTCTCTGCCAGCTGGCTCTTCATGTGAGAATGGTGATGGCAGCCCTAGCTGGGCATAAAGGTAGGTCCCAGGATGGAAACCCAGTGGCATCTGCTCCCAGATAGACTGCTACCTGGTAGGAACATCACAGATGTCACAGAGACTGTGTTGAGCTTCAGGAAAAGCTTGCTTTGAGAATCAATCCCACTTGGAATCCCAGCTCCCCCACTTTCTAATTCTGTGACCTTGAGCAAGTTACTTTGCTGCTCCAGGCTTCAGTTTCCCTGTTTGCAAAAACAAAGAGGTACCTACTTTTTAAGTCTACTGCGAGGATTTAATGAGGGATTTGTAAAAGCACTTGACCCAGAGCATGTGCTCAATAAGTGTTCCTTCCCTTCTCTTCTCTTGGCAGAATATGTTTACTCAGGAAAGTTGAGATACACAGAGGCCAGCCCTATCCCTTGGACTGGTGTCAAATTAGATGCCTCTAGATGCCATGCCCAAGAAATAAAAACAAGACCAGAAGAAGATTAAGTAAAGCTGCTCTCTGCCCACTTGCCAGTGTGACTGCCAGTGTGACAGTGTCCTGTCTGTCAATCAAATACATAGCTGATCCTCTGGGTCCATAGGCTTGTTTAGAGGATCATATTTCTACACCAGGCTTGCCACAGTCTGGTCTTTCTGTGGCCAGAAGCAGTCATTTGCAAGACAGCTGACCTGAGGAAAAGTTTTTCTCTGTGAAGCTAAGTAGTCCATGAAGTAATTTGAACTTGGCTCCCTCCTGCGTTGAGCCCTCACAAATCCCCATCCCTCACCCTTTGCCTGGCTAACTTCTCCCAGTGGCCTCAACCTTAAGTATTGGTTCTGTGTGGAAGCCTTCCAGACTACTGGTTTGCTAAGCCAAAAGTACCTATACTTTGCCTGAGCACTTTGCACACCTACAAGTAATGAAAGGATCACACATTTCTCTATGCGGACTGTTTCCTCTCTCGACTGGAAGCTCCTGAAAGAGGGGCAGACCTGTATTGTTCAGCAGTATAACCTTAGCACCTAGCATAGTGCCTGACATGGTATGTGCTCAAAAAATTTGTTTGCTGATTTGATGGTCCCTACAGCCCCTCTCACCCTTAGAATTCTGTGGTCACTTGGGCAAGCTGTTCCTCTATAACTTCCAATGGCAAGTGTGCAGCTGCCCAGCCAGAGATCCGTCTGAAAAGGTGTGGCACACCCTACAATGTGACATCTCTTTTTTTCCTCGTTTTCTCACCTTGCTCATCACCATCCCTATTGAGGTGGTGATAGAACCTTGAGCAGCCACTCAACCTCCACCACAGCAGAGAGGGAGAATTAGCTAGCAATCCTAACAGCTCTTTGTGGTTCTGACACAGGAGAGCAAACCAGGATAAACATAGCACCAGCTAATGGTGTTTCAGGTCCCACAAGGACCAACGTCCTGGGTGACAAAGATGAACTCCCTAACTGCCTCAGTCTGCCATAGAGTCTGAGGCTGGCAGATGTGTATGAGAGGCCTAGACTGGGGAGTCACGATAGCTCAAACTCTGACTGCCAGGAGAAATGTGGTTTCTGGAGTCTGAGGTCAGGAAGTTTCCCTCCTGCTGAGTGCTGGAGAAGAGCTCCAGGGAACAGTAGGTGCAGAGAGTGGGCCGGCCGTGAGGCAGCCCCAAAGAACCATCCATCAGAGGCTCAGATTGCAACTGCTCTTCTACGCTTTCACTTAAAAATCAAATTCCATTCTAGACAAATTTCCTTACTGCATACAAGCTGCTCTCATTTCAAGAATGTCAAATATGCAGCCAAATGCAATTACATTTTAAGCACAGCACTGACTTGAAATATAGCACAAATTTCTAAACCAATTTTAATCACATTACAGAGAGGGCAGACATGCTCAGCAATCTGAAATTCCACCTTATCCAGAGAGTGTTTCCTGATTAGTTAGAAGAGTGGCCAATTTGCTGGCTCTGCCCTGCATAGTCTCCTCTTCACTCTGTTGACAGGTATGCATTTATCCTTATTCTTGTATATAATGTAAATGTGTTTGTCAGTTATTCATTCTGCCCTGGTTACCTGTTCACTCAGTTAATCACATGCCCTTTGTGGCTGAGCAGCCTTTTGGCTGTTTCTTTCTGGTACTGCTCTGTGAGCATAGTCCTGGCCTTGGACTCCTTTCCTGCAAGGGCTCCCTCAGCCCCACCCTGCCCAGGAGCTGAATTAAGGGTTCTTTGAGGATGAAAGAATGCTCAGGGAACCAGAGGTCAACCCAGGTGGTTGCTGGGACAATGTGTGGCAGCAAGTCCAAGATCCCATAGAATTTAAGCATCAATGATTTCTGTCTGGTTGGTGGGTCTAAGCGCCTTAGCAACACTGTCATCTGGGAGCCTGGCATACTCCTTGCAGGCCAGCATCACCAGAGATGCCTTTATAGATATTCCCACCAACAGGTAGGAAGATCTGTCTGAGTGCTCCCAGTAATGCCCACACTGCTGACCAAGGGAACCACGTTCAGGGGACAGCTGACTGGGGAAAGCAGAGCCCTGCTAGTTAGAGGGTCTGTGCCTGACTGGCCATTGGAATTCTTGCTGTTGGAAAATTTAGGACAGCAAAGGATTCCAGGCTCCACAGTCTACCTTAATCTCATGCTCATGTCCTCTGTTGGCTCCAGGGTGTGTGTGTGTGTGTGTGTTGGGGGGGTGTCTCTTCCTCTTTCTTTTTTCTTTTTCTTTGTGTGTCTCGCTGTCTCTCTTTCTCTCTGTGCCTCTGTCTCTTTGTGTGTCTCTCAGTCTTTCTCTCTGACTTTTTCTGTCTCTTACTGCATATATGTGTCTCTGTCTCTTTCTGTTTCTCCTCTCTCTTTTCTCACTCTCTCACCCTCTCCTCTCTTGCTGTCTGTTTCTGCATATGTACAAGCGTCTCTCTTGGTTTCTCGGTATTTCTGTCTCTCTGTCTCCCTGTTCCACGGCTCTCTCCCTCTCTTTTCCACCCCCACATACTTCCCTTTCTGTCTGCTCTCTCTCATTCTTGCTCTCTCATCTTTGTCTCCCTCTCTGAGTTTGTCTTTTCTCTCTCATTCTTTCATCATTGCTCACTCCACATGCCCAGACACAGAAATATCCTTTTTTTCCCTGTGACAAATCCACATATTTAAAAAGGTAAATTCACTTAGAAATGAAGGGGAAGGAAGTGGCCCAGCATAGAGATGTCTGCCCTAGTCAGAATGCTTAGCCATGCCCCTTAGCTCTTATTTCAGTGTATGTTGAGGTCACAGGGCCCCAGCCCCTACAGGAACAGCTGTCATCCTAGAAACTGGCTCAGTGGGATATTCCTGAGTTGGATGACAACTTGCTGGGGCCTATAGCATCAGATGGAGGAGCAGCAGGATGAAGGTGGACTTAATGGAGTAGATAAATCACCATAATTCCCACATGGTCTCCAATGTGAGGTTCTGAGATTTTGAGATTTTATACTTGTGACTTACTTGAACCTGAAAGGGCTGGACAGTATTCTGTCTGGAGCCTCATACATTAAGGGGAACAAACTAGAATATGTCCAGAAGAGAATGAGAAGAATGGAACAGGGACTAGAGACCATGTCACTGTCTCACAGCCAACATGAATTAAGTGCCTACTGTGTGCCATACACTGGACTAAGCACTGGGTATACAGAGATTAATAAGGCACAGCCTTTTGACTTCAAAGAGTGATCAAATCTAGAAATACACATTTAATAATGATAACCCACACTTACTGAGTGCTTCCAATATGCCACACGATGTTCTAAGTTTTTGCATGTATTATCTGGTTTAGTCCCCACTTTGGAGATGAAGAAACTGACACACAGAGAGGTTCCATTTGGTGATAGTTTAGTACCATGAGGATTGGTTGAAAGAGCTGGGGCTGTCCAGCCTACAGAAGAGAAGATCCAAGGGAACCGTGGGTCTCTTGCTCTCAGACTTCTAGCAGTGTCTGAGAGAACCAGTTTGTTTGTGGCCCCAGAGGTCACAGCTGGAACCCAAGAGTAGAAGGAGATTTGAACTTGATACAAGGCAAAAATCTGTCTTAGGAATCAGAGCTGTCCATGGCTAGGAAAGGCTTCCTGGAGAGGGAGGGAGGAGTCTATGCAGAGGCTGCATGACCTTTCAGGAAAGGCAGACAGGAAGATGTGCCTAAAGGTCTCTTGTAGTTCTCACTGGCTGCACAGCTCCCTTTTCTGGCTGCACACGGCATAAAGACCTGACTCTGACCCCTTTAAAGTCCTCTGGGGACCCACAGTCCAGCTGCCAGAGATAAACATCCCCAGCTGTGTACACAGGGAGCACCTGTGATCCACTCATGCTCATCCTCCTCCACATATTTCCTCATTCTCTTCTCTTGTCTCCTCCCAAGGGGTTTTGGACATGCCTTGCAAAAAAATCTCACCCACAATCTTCTCCTCAGTTTCCTATTCAGGCCGTGGGCTAATACTGTTCCTGTGGAGCTGCAGACCAAGAGCAAGCAATGGCTCATTCTCAGTAGGGTAATCAGACCATAGCAGATGACCAGTAGGCCAGTCACTACCAGCCAGGGCAAAGGCCAGCATGCCTCCTACAGGTAAAGTATGGTCACCCATCAGTCAGGCCCAGGAGCCTTTCTGACTCTCCAGATACATACTTGGTGTTCTCGCAAGTTGAACATACTCACACTGGCCCTAAGCAAAGCACCAGCTAGGAAAGATTGCTAGAGATGGCCACATTTGTGAGGTGGCCAGACATGGTCTCAGGGTCACCCTTTTCAAGGCCTGCAGGCTATTGTAATGAAGGTCCAGATCAGACAGGGCAGAGCAACCAAGGCCCTTGGGAAGGCTGCTCACCTTATAGTCAAAGAAGTCAAGGCACTGAGCTCCTTTAGGCAGGGAGGCTGTGCTTGGGAGCCCTTCACCCCATTTCCCTACAGGAAGAGCTTCCATGAGAACTACAGGCCTTGGAAGGTCCGCCATGTTGCTAGAGAGATCCAGGGAGCAAAGGGTATCAGAGGCAGACTCCTAAACATAAGGCCTGGGCTTGTTCCTTTGAAGGCCCAGATGCTTCACTAGCAAGGCTGCCCTGAACGGCTGGAAGTGGGGCTTTTGGGAGGCCTTTCCCCCATGATACCATGCCTCCAAGACTGGTGTAACACCTTGTCCCTCAAGTCCATAACTTCCAACCTGAGCATAATCTCAAAGAACCAGCTGAAAAAAGACTAAATAATATTCCCCTGGAGAATCAGAGTTGTCAAGGGCAGAAGGACAGTGGAGAAGTAGGCACTGGCCTCAGAACTGGTGATACCATGGGGCACTGGGTTGTCAGTTTCTGGAGACAGTTCTGGGCCAAGCTGAGGTGCTGAAGGGCAGGAAGCCTACCAAGGAAGTGTCTAGCAAATGCTATGTACTTAGGTCAAGTGGGGTCTGCCAAGATGATGCTGTTCAGATGGGGTGCTATGCCATGGCCACTCCCAGTCAGAGCCCACCTAGTCACCTCTTGGCACCAACTGCAGCCCCCTAAGCTGGGGGATAGAGCATTTGATTCTAGAAAGGCCAGGAAGTTGTCAGAGAGGTTAAGACAGACATGATATTGGTTGGGGAGAAGTGGTAAGGTACTCAGCCACTTATAACTCAGGTCTAATACCTGAAACTAGTACGCTGCATCCCACTCTTCAGCTTCTGATAACTATAGGAAATCAGGGCTTAGGTGGTGCTGCCACAGGTTGGGGAGGCTGAAGACAGGGGTGCAGCAAAGAGAGGTCCTGGCCAAGTTGAGCTTCTCCAGCAGAGGCAAGCCAGCAAATTTCCAGAATGGAGTTGTTGCTCAGGTTGATGTTCAATAGCAAAGGGGATCCAAGAAGGTACCCCAAGCCAGGTGAATCATGGGATTGTCTGAGAGATTTAGGCTTTCTATCAAACTGAGTTTGGCCACCTAGTAAGCAGTCATGTCACTGTTGAGGCAGTTGACCAAGAGGTCCAGAACCTGAAGGTGACACAAGAACTGGAGTGCTCCATCATTAACCAGATGTTTATGGTCCAGGAGGTTGGGGGCCAGGATGAGGGAACTGAGCCAACAAAGCTGGTGGAAGGCCTCTGAGTCAAGAGCCTCCAGCTAGTTGCCCTGAAAGAACACGCCTTCATCTGGCCTCTGTTGCACCATTCCCCCTAGAGTTTTTAAAGGAGATTCTGAGAGAGGTCAAGTTGTTCCACACTCAATGAGAGCCCTGCCAGAAAAGTCTGGAAGCCTGGCAGGAAACACTCTGCTTGGCTGGCAGGAACTGGGGATGGGGGTGGGGGTGGGGGTGGTATCCTGTGAACTGAGACAGTAGGATGGAGTTAGGGAGGGAAAGCAGAACCCCATTCACTCAAAAAGAAAGGTCTTGAATACGTCACATTCATTCCCTCGCTCCAAGAAGTAGGGGCAGTTATTCCTACTTTATAGATAATGAAAGAAGCTGGGGGAAACAAAGTGATCTGCCCAGTGTGCAACTTTAACTCAAGTCTGTCTGACTCAAAGCCCATGCCCTTTCCACCATTTATCTTTCCTCCTTGAGTGTATCTTGTTCTAATTCAAAAAGCCCTTGTTCTTTATGGCAACAGGAAATTTGTTTCTATCCATGAATGAATCAGGCAATCCTACAGTAAAATACAATCAATACAGTCCTTGAATGTTAGAACTGGAAGAGACCTGAGAGGCCTTTTCTCTCTGACAACTCTCATTTTTAGCAGTAACAGCAAAAGGCTCAGAGATGAAAGATGCTGCTCAAAGAGGACAGCAAACCTGAGCCAGCCAACCTGAGCTGGCTGCTCACCCTCTGCCCCAGGAGCACTCCAGGTGGGGGTGAAGAAGAGAGGGAGAGGCAACAATAGGTCCACTTTTGGATTCCTTAGGCAGACTCTTCCTACCCCTAGCTACTCCTTGAAGACTGGACACCCACCCAGGACAGGAGAAACCTCTTCCTAGTCCTTTCTCTTGGGGAAAGGGCCAACTAAGGAGCCAAGGAGGTTCTCCTCCCACCTGCCACCCCATCATCCAAACATAATTTACTGGGTAAAAATTGGTTTTAAGGTAAAAACAGATGGGTTCAACTCCTGACATCACTACTAACTAGCCTAATCATCTTGGGCAAATTCTGTGATTTCCCAGAGCCTTGGTTTCCTCCCCTGTAAAATAATGAACAAAATCCATGGACTTCATGCCTTGGTCTGCATCCCCACTACAACTTCTCCAATCTAAGCCCAGTTCCTCTCTCACCTGCCATCAGTCTCTGCCCTCTTTCAAGGCAAGTGGACTTCCGAGCAGGCAATTGTAACCATCCACTTCCTTGCTTGAAACTCTGATAGCTCCCCACTGCCTGCCACATCAAATCCAGTCTCCTTCACATGTCACATGAGGCACCTTATGATCTGGCCCCTGCTCACCTGTCTTTATTTCTGTCATTCCTCCACCAGAAACATGCATTTCAGTCATACTTAACTACTTACAGTTACTGCAGAATATACCAATACTGTTTCACACCTCTTTTTATTTGCACATACCATTTTTTCTTCCTGAAATGCTCTTTCCAGCCTGTCTAGCAGAATTTGATCTGTCCTACAAGCTGCCTGTGAAATGTGATCTCTTTTGTGAAGACATCCTTTGTCTTTTTTTGGATTCAGCCTTATAGTCACCTAGACAGCACCCTCCACATACTCCCTGGCCAGTTCTTGTCATGTCTGGTGTTGTTTATCCTCACCCCTCTCCATGATTTTTCTTCAGTTGAGTCTTATTCTATAACAGGCACTCTGCTAATGTTGTACATATGTCATCCCATTGAATCTTCACACCGCCCTGGGAGTTTAGTTCCAGTATTATCTCCATTTTACAGCTGAGAAAACTAAGGCTTGAAGAATCTAGGTCAGTGACCCAATATCACCCAGGATACCAGGTTAATAAGCAGCACAGTGGATATCCAAACCCAGGCTCACTCAAAAGGCTAAACCGTGACACTAACGTACCTGGTCTTTACCTGTATAAGGGATATAGTAACTCTGAGAGAGGCTTGCTGAAGATGGGCAGAAATAGAGATGAAATATCTTTGGCTCCATGTGCCCTGATGTCTTAGGGGCTGCAGACAATGACCTTGGAGCAGGCCACTGGCCAGATCTGCGGCTTCTTCCATCTGAGACAAAGAGCAGGGTGCAACAGGACAGAAACTACTACCTTTCTAAGGAGAAAAAGATGCAAAGCTTCAGGTATTGATGCTGCCTGCTTCCACAACTCATACAAAATCCCTTGGCCATGCCTAGACAGAGAAGGTCAGACAGTCCTGGGCAAGCCTGACTGGCAGCATGGGGGCAGGGGAAGGTGGGGAGAGTGAGCAAGTGAGGCCAGAGTTTAGGCACCAACTGCCACCTGGTGGTCAGCCTTAGAGAGGTAAGTGGCCGGGGCTAGGGCCCTGCCTTAGCGCAAAGCCAATGGGCAGAGAGGCTGCTTGTGTGAGCTGAGCCCTGGCTCACAGCATTCATTCATTCACTCATTCACCCATCCATCTCTCCATTCCTTTCTTCATTCATCCACAATGGTGTATTGTACCAGGTGCGGACTAGACACTGGGAATACAGTGAGCAAAACAAAACTGCCTGCTGTCATTGAGCTCATAATCTAGCGGTGGGAGATAAAAAATAAATAAGTAGATGACATTGTTTGTTAGTTGGTGATGAATGCTATGGGGAAAAGGCAGGGAAAGGGGAGAGGGAAAGCTTAAATATGCCCTTTTAAGTAAAGCCTCATTGAGAATGTTACCAACTGAGATGCTGTTTTTCCCAGAATCATGTTTTTGGAGCTGAGGAAGAATGAAGCCAGCAGACAAGAGTACAGAGCAAAAGCATAGCCTTTTTAAGGAGTGAAAAGAGAAAGCTCCTGCTACTAAGGAGTCGAGGCTGTGGTGTCTGGGGTTTATATTCCCTCCTGAGAGGAGGAAGTCCCACCCCACGGACTTAACAGAGAACTGAACTAATGACATCACAACCCACTCTTGATTGGCTGAAAGTACAATACTTCATTTGCATAGGCCATAACCAATCAGAGCTGAGGTCTGTCTAAGTGTACCTTTGAATGGCTGAGTTGGGTTGGAGCTTTTCAAAACTTTAACGGACTTTGAAACTTAGAAGTACCTTGAAACTTCGTGGCACTGAACTCTATCTGCATGTGAGTGCCTCTATCACCTGCCTCAAGAAGGTGAAATTTGAGAAAAAACTTTAAGGAGATAAGGGAGGTAGCCATGGCGATGTCTGTGGGAAAAAGGTTTGGGTTAAGAAAGCCCAGAAAGACCCTAAGATAGGACCAGACGTGATATGATTGAGCTAGAGCAGAGTGAATAAGGAGAGAAATAATAGGAAATAAGCATAGGGAGGTGGGCAGGGGTAAGATCATGTGGGGCTCTGAAGACCTGTTTTGTAGACTGAGTGAGATGGAAAGCCACGGGAGATTAACTTGCCGGGGATCACCCAAACTAGCAAGTGACACTAGGCATTCTATCTCATAAGCCCATGCCCTGCAGTACTGATAGGGATAGGCACATAGACCAGTAGAACAGAAAAAGAGAACCCAGAGATAGACACCTACAAACTGCCCACCTGCTTTTTGACAAAGGTGCAAAAACAGTTCAGGGGAGGAAGGTCTTTCCAACAAATAGTGTTAGAGCAATTGGGCAACCATAGGCAAAAAGTAAATCTCAACCTGAACTTAACACCTTATATAAAAATGAACTAAAAATGGACCACAGACTTAAATGTAAAATGTAAAATAATAAAACTCCTAGAAAAAAAATAGAACATCTTTGAGACCTATGACTAGGCAAAGAGTTTGTAGGCTTGACACCAAAAGCACAGCTCATAAAGGAAAAATTGATAAATTGGACCTCATCAAAATAAAAAACTTTTGCTTTATGAAAGACATGTTCTATTCACACACCAAAAACTTGAATATTCATAGCAGCATTATTTATTCATAATAGCCAAAAACTGGAAACAACCTAGATGTCCTTCATCACATGGATGGTTAAACAAACTGGTATATCCATACCATGGAATACTACTCAGCAATAAAAAAGAATAGACTAGTGATACACCCAACAACTTAGATGAGTCTCCAGGGAATTATGCTGAGTAAAAAGAGCCAATTCCAAAAGGTTATATACTGTATGATTCCATTTTTGTAATGTTCTTAAAGTAAAATTATAGAGGTAGAGAACAAATTACTGGTTGCCAGACACTAGGGATGCGGGGAAGAAGTAAGTGAGTGTGGTCATAAAAGAATAATGCAGGGAGTCCTGGTGATGACTGAGCAGTTCTGTTATGTTGACTGGGGCTATATTAGATACATGAATCTCCACATGTGATAAAATTGCATCAGAACTATACATACACACAAATGAGTTCATGTAAAACTGGTGAAATCTGAATAAGCTCTGTGGATTGTATCAATACCTGTTGACTGGTTTTGATATTGTACTATAGTTGTAACAAGATGCCAACATTGGCAAAAGCAAGCAAAAGGATGCACAAGCCCTCCCTGCAATTTCCTGTCAGTTACATCTGAGTAGAAATTTCAAAACAAAACAAAAAACCCTAGAAAAAAATATGAGTGATTCTAAACAATAAACTTAGTATTTGATCAAAAATGTTTGGATACATTTTTGTCAGTTTTTAAAAAAAACACCTTAACGGATTTGTTGGCATTCATACCTGAAAAATCAGCTCCTCACTGAGATGATCAGAACTACTTATGATCTGACATTAATAAGCGGATATTCAAGATGACAGTCCAACATTCTTATTTTACAGATGGGGAAAATGAGGCTCATAGACAGAATGCTTCTTGTCCAAGGTCATACAGCAAAGGAGAATGGTGGAAACAAAATCCTCTTGGTGCCCAGTTTCAGTGAGGATGACAAGGGACGTGGTGGAGGAAATAAGGGCAAGTGCCTTCACCTCTGTGAACCTCTCTTCATTAAACTCTGTAAAATGGCTGATTATGAATTCAAGTATGTAAAGAACCTAGTGCAGTGCCTGGCAAATAATTGGTACTCAACTGTAGTTTCCTCACCCCTTTTGTTAAGGGCAGAGGCAGTCACCATGCCTTCAAAGGCATGAGGAACAAAGACAGTGGCCGCACCCATAGCAGGGAGTCATCTGCACCTTCCTGCCAGCCCTCTCAGAGTTCTAGACCTCAAGTAGAGATTGAGTCTGGTAATATCTTAGGGTAGAGATGAAGGTCACCATGGAGATGACTGGGGCGGGGTACTTTCAGTACTTTCAGTTTCAACAGTGACAGCCTAAGAAGCAGGTTGTGACTTGGAAGAAAGGTTGGGGAGCATGGAGTTTTTTCCGTGAAGATGGGGGGGAGGCTTTCTTCCACCTAGGTGGAAGTATGGGATTTGAAGCAATGAAGCGACTCATCTCCATGGAGACAGATGCGGGAGGTGACACTTTCTATTTCAGCTGTTAGAGGGCTTCTAGGGGTTCACTCAAACCTATTTAAATGCCTTAAATGTTTCTCTGTGTACCACCTAAATTCATCTCTCAGATCACCAGCATGCTTCCATACTTTGGGAAAGACTGGACCAGTATATCTACTGTGGTCTCAGAGCTACTGCGGGGCACCCTTAAGACACTGTTTATCCAAGTTCTTGAAAATAAGTGCTATACAAAACCGGTATGCAGCAGCCCCTGCTTGATCCATGAGGACAGGGATTTTGCCTCAATTCACTCCAGTGTCTAGGGCAGTGTCTTCCACATAACAATTCAATAAATACATGTTGAATTAATTAATCACCTACCCCTTGTTGCCTCCAACTTAAGTTTCAGTAATATCAAAGTGCTTTAAGTTCCCTATGCATGCTATCCGCATTCAAGACTCAGTTTCAGCATTCTCTCCTTTGAGAGTCCTTCTATGAGCCTCCCAGTGAGGCTACCCTCCTAGGTGTGTCCATCATACCCTCCCTGTATCCTATAAAAGCATTTACCACATTACACTAAAATCATTTATTGTCTCTCTCTCTCACCTGTTAGAGCCACAAAAACAAAGACTATGTGCATTTATAACTTATCAGGTAGTACAGTGGCTAGCATAGTGTTGGACAAGGGCTTCAGTAAATATTTGATTGACCTAAATGCCTCCCAGTTGTCTATACAACACCAAGTCAACACTCTTCTGGTTGACTGTACATCCTCCATAATGTAAATCAGCCTCCTGTTTCAATCTTACTTCCTTTTACTTTTTAGCACAGATCTGTTGCATGTTCATTTCCTCTTTTGTTCTTCACTAGGTCTGCAATTTCCCCCTCTTTTGTAGTATAGTATAGTGGTTACGAGCATGGGCTCTGGAATCAGATCTGAATTCAGTGGAGTTGGGTTCAAATCCCAGTATAAGGGCACACTAATGGGCCAGTTATTTTAACCTCTGTGAGTCAGTTTCCTCATCTGTAAAGCAAGGGTGTAACAACACCTACTTCTTATGGCAATTGTGAGGATTAATTGAGCAAATGCATGTGAAGTCCTTAGCATAGTCAACTGGCAGGAAGTAAGCACTCAGAGAAGGTTAGGTATTATTATCATGCATCACTATTCATGTAACATTGAGTCCCTACCTAACAGATATCAGATGCTGTGCTGAGGCACACACAGATACGAATAAGGCACTCTCCCTGTCCTCAAGGAGCTCTTAGTCTAGTGAGAGACAGCTGTAGGTAAAGAAAACCATAGTCTAGTACTATTCTAGAGAGATGAGTAAAGTGCTTTAAGAGCTAAGAGGAGGGTACCTCATCTGCAGGTGAAAGATCAGGAAATGGTTCCTGGAGGAAGTGATCCTTGAGCTAAGTCATAAGTAATGAATAGAAATTTTCCAGGCAGACAAGGGAGAGAAGGACATTCCAGGCAGAAGGCACGACCCATGTAAAGACATGAAGGTCTAAAAGAACATGATAGGTTTGAAGAACTAGGAGAGTTCACTAAAGGTGAAGCTTAGGAAAGGTCAGATCAAAAGGGAACTTTTAAGTCAGGTATGGAGTTTGACCTTTCATAAAATGCCACCTTGGGGCCAAAGATATTCCCTCCATTCTTACCAAATTACTATTTGATTGTTTACCTGTCTCTTCCTTTGAACTATAAGCCCCTTAAGGCCTCAAACCCTGTGTCTTATTATTTGAAATCCCAGTGCCTAGCATTCAGGTAGCACACAACAAATGTGGAAAGAGGGAAAGAAGGGACTTCTTTAGTCACACAGCTAGCTACTCAGTACAGGGATGGGACTCAAATCCACATCTCCAGAGTATGTTTAGGTGTTGTGCCACATTCCTCAGAGCTGGATCTGGAAGTAGGAATTGAAAATCTTTCCTTTAATTCAATCTTCATTGTATTAGAGTTCTTACTTTCATGGTCTAATGAACTTCTTGCCACTAGTCAGGCAAATTCAAATCTCAAAATACTTGGTGAAAATAGTTTGAACACTAAGGATTAAGTAATTCTTCCATAAATAATTTTTGGCAAGTTACAGCCTGCTCTTGGCTTTATGCTGCATACAATTTAAATTCATCTAGTGCTATTGCTGGCATTATAGGTACAAATATCAGTAGATTACCCACTCAAGGCAAAACAGCAGTAGATCTTATAAAGCAGACCAAAGTAGGTCTAAACTGCCAAGCATATCAATTCAGACAGGCAGGAAAGGATCTACTTTAACATTTTTCTCGTGAATTACCCAATTGGTTATCCAAGATAACAAATCTGTGTTAAGATCCAAATGTGACAAATGAACTTCCATCATCTCCATCAGGAATTCATATCAGGATATACTTGAAAGGTCATCTAATTTCTACAGTCATGCATAGATGACTAAAAATGCTTTCTACTATTCTCCTGGACTCTAGTTTCTCCCTATTCCATCTCAGTCTATATATACAGTTGCCCAGTTAATCATTTTATCTGCATGACCTTGGGCGAGTCTCCTAACTTCTAAGGATCTGTTGCCTCATCTGCTAAATGAGGGGGCTGGGCTTAGATGAGGGCTTGTTATACTGTGTTACTTAGAGCCCTCAAGTCCCTCAGAGGTGCGCCAGTGCCTTGGGTGCCACTGAGCTGGTTGGGAAAAAGATGGGCCAGAGGCTGGGTTGTTGGCAGGCTTCTCTGTATCCACTTCAAACACAGCAGCCCTTTTAGAAATTATGTGCCTGTCTAAAATTTGCTTTGGAAAAAGATTTCTGCTACTACAAAATTTTTTAAATGATTTCTAAGAACCCTTCTAGTTCCCCTAACTAGGAATTTTTTTAAGCTGTCCATACATAACAGAGATTTAATGTGATGAAGTGTTTACCCACAGAAACACAATAAACAACCCATATTACTACTTCTTTCTAACCACTTTTTCATCTTGGTATCATCTCAAAATAAGATGCTATGCAATACATAAAATGACAATTAGAATATATAATGTGTACTCTGAAAGTAATTGCCAAGTCCCATAAAGACTGTCATTTTGAAAGCCATAGAAAAATGGCTTACAAAGTTTAATTCTACCAAATTCAAATTCTGTGTATTTTTTCCTCTTAGGCAACCAACATGAAGCTATGTCTTAATCCAAGCAAATGTGCAGAAACGAGTTATTTTTAATTTCACAGTTACTGAGTTCCAAGTCTCCATCACAAATAGTATCTTTCTTCTTTGTATTCCTGGCCAAGGCTGACCCTGAAAGCTCCCTTTACTAGAGTCAGATAGGTAATCCCTCAGAGCATCCCTTCCTCAGCAGCTTCTAAAGGGGGTGTGGGGGAAGACGGAGGGTTTGCAAAGGGAGGTTTATTAGAATCATCTGGGAAGTTTTTTCCTTTTTTAAATTTTCACTTCATTTATTGCTCTGATTATAAAAGCCTTTTCAACCTACACTTATGCTTCCCTTTCCTTTCCCCCTTGCAAAGCACTGATTT
The DNA here is from genome assembly GCF_040802235.1 of Manis javanica. Lineage (NCBI taxonomy): Eukaryota > Metazoa > Chordata > Mammalia > Pholidota > Manidae > Manis > Manis javanica. The sequence goes on from NC_133174.1 coordinate 57,636,573, forward strand.
AGCTTGTGGAGTAAAAACAGTTGAATTCAGAAGGCGCTGGCTTTATCACACCAGATAGGCAAATCACTTAGCCAGAAAATATCTGGTCTCAGTTTTTTCCTGATTTTTGAGGTCCTCTTCCAGCTTTGAAAATCTGTGATTGCATATCACATCTAAGCAGCTTTCTGAACTAGTCCCAGTATAGAATGACTTTGTCTTTTCTTGGATGTCCAACAGCCTGTCCAATATAACATATCCCCTCATTATATACTGTCCTATATTGCCTTCTAGTTGTTTTAACATGAAAATAAATTTTTTCCTTCTCAACTACTTACTTTAAATATATATTTACTTTAAAAACTTATGTCCCAGTGCAAGCAGTATACATTCTGCATAATTTAAATCTCCTAGGACAACCCGGGGTGTGTCCCAAGGCAATCAGTGTATATTTATATTGAATTGTTCAAAGCAATGATGTCTCTTCTTTCAAATTCCTGGAATTGTATTTTTACATCTGCTCCATAATGTAAATCAGCCTCCTGTTTCAATCTTACTTCCTTTTACTTTTTAGCACAGATCTGTTGCATGTTCATTTCCTCTTTTGTTCTTCACTAGGTCTGCAATTTCCCCCTCTTTTGTAGTATAGTATAGTGGTTACGAGCATGGGCTCTGGAATCAGATCTGAATTCAGTGGAGTTGGGTTCAAATCCCAGTATAAGGGCACACTAATGGGCCAGTTATTTTAACCTCTGTGAGTCAGTTTCCTCATCTGTAAAGCAAGGGTGTAACAACACCTACTTCTTATGGCAATTGTGAGGATCTAATCTCCAGTAGAAATACAATGTGAGCCTGATATGTAATTTTAAGTTTTCTCATAGGCACATTAAAAAAGTGAAAAAACAGTGAGATTAACTTTAATAATATATTTAAACTCAGTACATACAGAATACTAGCATTTCAACATGTAGTCAATGTAAAAGTTATTTTTCATATTTTTATTCTTTTTCTGTAGTAAGTGTTTGAAATTTGGTGTGTATTTTACACTTACAGCACATTTCAGTTCTAAATAGTCACATTCAAGTGCTCGGTAGTGCCATGTAGCTAGTGGCTACCGTATTGAACAGCACAGTTCTGCAGAATTGGGCTGCTTTCCAAACTGGTCACTTATATTTTCTATTCATATAATGACAATGAGCACTAAATAAGTACCAGGCACTGGGCTAGCCAGAGGGGTGCAAGAATTAATCAGGCTCATTCTGTTAAGGTTGACACATTTGTAATCACTAGCTGTAAACAACGTAGTGAGTGGTCCGAATGAAATTTTTCTGTGACTTGATGAGGGGAGCGGGGAGCAGCGTGGGGGGGAGGAGGGGGCTCAAGGAAGGTTTCACAAAGGAAGCAACTATCGGAAGGAAGTGGGGTGGCTGGAGTCGCAGGTAACCAAATGGGAAGCGCCAAGGGCACCGGGCATAAAGGACGGAGGTGTGTCCGTGTGTAGGAGGGATGGAGGGGAAATGGGTATGTGTGTGGTGTGGGCGGAGCGACGTGGAGGGAAGGGGGCGGGCGAGGATTGACTGGGAGGCACCCGGAGCTCTAGCTGGTAGGTGGACAGAAATCGGACGGGGGCGCTCTTTGCACTGCGCGCTCGCGCGCCCAGACGGGGCAGCCGGAGTTTCCCGCCACCCCGGTACCCCCAGCCTCGGGAGCGCCTCGGCCAGTAAGGGGCGCTCCTGGCCGGCTCTTGGAGCTCGCCCACCCTGAACCGGCCTCGGAGCCCACGGAACATCCCAGGCGGGGTGGGCGACGAGGAGCACACCGTAAGGCAGCGTAAGCGTGCTTGTTTTAACAGATGGCTACTACTAGAACTAGGGGGGCCGGGTAAAATGATTTTACGGAAACGGTAGCCTGGGCCGGCAGACAGCTGCTTCCAGGAGTTCTTTGACGTTTTGCTGACGGTGGAGCTCTGGACCAATGCGGTGCGCCTTCCGGTTTCGTTCCCTCTTGCGGACTTCTTCTTTAGCAAGGTTGCCTTTGACTCCGGAAGCGAAGTTTTTCGCGTTTCTCTCTCCCGCAAGATGGCAACGGCGGGGAACGAGTTGCTGCTAGCGCGGCTCCCCGAGCTGTTCGAAACCAGCACCCAGCTTCTGGACGAAGTGGAAGTAGCGACTGAACCCAGCGGTTCCCGGATCATCCAAGATAAAGTGTTCAAGGGGCTGGATCTCCTTAGCAAGGCTGCCGAAATGTTATCGCAGCTCGACTTGTTCAGGTATGGGGGACAGGGTAATAATGGCTAAGAAAAAGGAAATAATGGTTACCGAAGGTGGAGCCATTGAGCCTGGGTGGAGGGCACCTTTCAGACTAGGAGCCTTTCATTCCTACCTGCCACTGCGATCTTGTGTACGTTGTTTATATTCTTCACCGCTCTTCTTGACAGTTGATACCCCACAACTCTGCTTCCTAGTGTAGGCTGTTTTGCATACGTATTATGATTGCTCAGCCACTTTCATTGAGAAAACCGGCCGCTGTTCCCCGTGCCTCCTCCCTTTGCCCCACTTCCACCCAGCAGCTTTCCTCCCCCTGGGAGCAAGGGGGAGTTTGAATGCCCAACCAGGCTTCACAGCACAGCCGCCTCTTTGCTCTTTCCAGCCAAAACGAAGATTTGGAAGAGATTCCTTCCACCGACCTGAAGTACCTGATGGTGCCAGCAATTCAAGGAGCGCTCGCCATGAAACAAGTCAACCCCAGCAAGCGTCTAGATAATTTGCAGTGCGCTCGAGAACACTTTTTAAATTTCTTAACTCAGTGCCAAAACTATCACGTGGCAGAGTTTAAGCTGCCCAAAACCAAGAACAACTCAGCTGAAAGTAACACTGCTAGTTCCTCGGTGGCCTATCCTAGCCTTGTTGCCATGGCATCTCAAAGACAGGCTAAAATAGAGAGGTGGGTCAACAACTGTAATTTGAGGACGGGAGGAGGTGCATGTTTTTTGCGGGGGGCAATGGTGTATATCATTCTTTTGGTTCTTAATGACCATCGGCCCTGGTGAAGGCAAACTCTCCCGAGTATTTCAGGAAGCCTCTGCCTTTGTTGTGATGGTCATACCTAACCCTCAGATGCCTGCCACCCTATGGCTGCCAACGGCAGCAGTGTAGTTTAGCATAGCATCTCCCAGTCTTTCCCACATCACAGTAGAGCAGTATTCATATGGTGCAGTGGGGTAAATATCTCTGAAGGGCACAGTATCTTGTAGCTGTAGTCCATTTAAATACCATTGATTAAGAAGCTCTGTTCTAACAGATTATGTAACAGCCTAAACTAATCATAGTTCTTGCACAGCTTCATTTTATGACCTTGACAAGTTGGTTACTCTCAGTTTAGTTTAAAAAGAAACATTTAATGAGTGGTCACAATGTTTAAAAACTATGCTAAGCACTAGGGATACAAACTGAGTTTGGGTGTTTGTATGAGTATGGATGGCCTCTACCTTGGAGGAATGTACAGTTTGGTGAGGAAAAGAGGCATAGAAACAGTATCAATATAAAATGATGTGATGGACACACAAGGTATTGAGAGAGCAGATAGGAGGGGCACCTAACTAAAGAGGGAGAAGGAGAGGAAAAGGCTCCCTGGAAGAAGTGACTCTTGTGATGACCTGTTTAAGGAAGAATAGGAATATTATCTAGAAGAAAAGAAAAGAAGGGCATTAGCCAGCAGGGAACAGCATTAGTAAAGCTATGGGCACATGAATGAACACAGTACTAGGGTGGGGAACCACTCTAAGTTGTTAGGTAATGCTAAAGCACCAAGTGAGCTGCTGGAGAGGAGCAAAGAATAATGCTGAAGAATTGCAGGGTCCAGCACCAAGGAGAGTTTGGGGTGTGAGGAAGGTGAAGGAACAGCCTTGTTGCTGAAACTTGGGAAGGGTTTGAATTCCAGCTGCACCATTTAATCTGTGCCTTAATTTTCCCATCTGTAATATTGGATAATAATAGGTCTTTCCTCATGAAGTAGTTAGGAAGATTAAAAGAGAAATACATCAAAGCACTTAGCACAGTGTCTGATGAAGTAAGCCCTCAAAGTCAGCTGTTGTTCTCTTTGCAGTTGAGTACAGATAGTGGAGTCAGAGACCTGGGGAACTTATTCACCCTCTCTGAGGCTCAGGTTTCCTCATACGTGAGATTGCAGTAATAACAGTACCTATCCCATAGGGTTAAGGAGCATAAATAAGATAAAGCAAGCTAGCACAGTATCTCACACATAGTGAATGTTCTGTAAACGTTAACCTATTAGGCCACACTAAAAGTTTAAACTTTGGTTGGTGACTGGGATCCACTGGAGTTGTTTTTTTATTTTAAAGAGCATGGTGATACTTGCATTTTAACTGGGATACTCTGGCAGGAGTTAGGATACAATGTGCGGTAGAAGATTAGATCCAGTTAGGTCACAGAGGGATGAGGCCTCACTATGGCAATGGCAGAAGGTTGGGTGGGGTATATTTATTTAGGAGGGTTTACTTTGCAGAAAACCTAGTGATCAGTTGGTTGTAGGAGGTGGGATAGAAGAAGGCAGCAAGGAAAATGTCCATGTTTCTGCCTCAGGTGGATGGCTGTGGAACTCAGTAAGATGGGAAATAGAGGAAGAACATATCAAAGGGAAGAGGAGAATATGCATTCAGTATTGAGACATGTTGCATTTAAGGTGCCTAGGAGACATCCAAGTAGAGGTATCTGGTAGCATGAGGTTCTGAACAGAGGCGTAGTCTAGAGAACTAAACATTCATTCATTCATTTAACAAGTATCTATTGAACCTTTCCTGTGTGCCAGGAACTATTCTAGGTAATGGAGATCCAGACAGAGTCTATGCCCTCATGGAGCTTTTATTTTCGTGGAGACAGACAATAAACTAGTAAATAATAATGTAATTTCAGGTGGTAAGGGCCATAAGGAATAATAAATTATAGGTAATAGCTCCTAAGTGACAGTAATGAATTTTGAGTAAATGGAATAGACTGATATGAAGTGGAACTTCATATCCTTTGTAAGATGGGGGAAGCCCACTGGCATGTAACAGGAAGTTTAAACACTGAGTTTGGTATCCAAATAATTATATGCAAAGAGGGGGCAATAAATGCCATAGAGACACAAACACTGTTGTGGAGAAAGACCAAGGAGTGGTCACATTTGGTTGAATGAGGAAAAGGTTTCAGAACAAAATGGCAGTTGAGGTCAGCCGTGAAGGATGGTTAAAATTACAAATTATATATTTTCCTGTATGTAAAAGTAATTACTCAATGTAGAAAGTTGGAAAAACAAAAGAATTATTTTTAATTAAAAATAAGCTTTAACCACTCAAAAATGATCTTTGTTAATTTCCTGATTTATTTCCTTCCAGTTATATGGTTATTTTAGTTAATAAATTTGGAATAATATGGTAAATACAGTTTTTATCCTTTTTTTAAACCTAACATACTATGAGCATTTCCTCATGTGTTTTGAAACCATGATGTTTAATGGTTACATAATATTCCATCCTACAGATGTACCATTATTACCTAAGCTAATCTTTTATTGTCAAATATTTAGGCTATTTATGGATTTTTTTGTTTGAAACAAACATCTTTAACTGCATCTGTCACGTTTCCTTAGGATAGATTTCTAGATGGAGCAGTGACTAGATCAAAGGGTTTGAGTATTTTGAGACTTTTGATGCTAATATTTCTTTCCACAATAACAAAGTTTCACAGTATGTTCCACTGAGCTGGTCTTGGATGTTTACACTTAAAAAATCCAACTGGGCAGTCAAAAAAAGGTCTCATTGTTTTTATTTGCATTGCTTTGGCTAGAAAGCATAATCTTTGAACATCTTTAAATGCCTGACAGACGAGATAACTTTTTGCTAATGGCTCCCACATTATATTGCTAGCTCAGCCCTCTCCTGACCTTCAGCTTCATACTTCCAACACCCTACATGGATGGTTCAAAGACACCTTAAATTTAACATACTCTAAATTGGAACCCTTGGCTTTTTAATCCCCACCAGTGCCCCCATGCCCAAGTCTTCACCATCTCAGTAAGTACACCACCATTCACCCAGGTGTTTAAGCCAGAAACCTAGGAGTTTACTTCATTTCCTCCCTTCTGAGTCTCTGCATGGAGTCCAATCAAGGCCTGCCAGTTCTAGCTACAAAGTATATCTTATGGCCTGTTTCTCTCGGTCTCCACTTCTCATACCTTAGTCTGGGCCGCTAGCATCTCTTACATGAAATAGCCAAACTGCTAACTATAAGGCCCTACATGGTCTTCAGTCTCATCAAGTATCATACTTTGTTCACTAGACTCCAGCCACAGTGGCCATGCAGCTCTTTGAGCAGACCCAGCTGCTTCCTTCTACAGAGTCTTGTACATGCTCTTTTTGGATTGATTGTTCTTCATTTATCTGTCTGGGCTTTGTCTTTCTCCCCTGTTAGATTATATGCTCCATGAGGGTAGAAGCCATTTCTCTCTTGTTCACTGGTATGCCTAGCACAGGGCCTGGCATACAGAGGGTGTTTCAGAAATATTTATTGTCAACAAACAGGAGGAACAATATGAGTAAAAGCTCAACGCCGAGTAGTTTGAGGTATGCGCAGGGAACAGAGGATAGTCTGGTTTGGCAGAAGCTAAGAGTGTATGGTCAGAGGTCTGCACGAGGAAGTGATGTGTGTAGAATACTGAAAGAGAAGACAGGCAGAAAGACAAAACATGTCATAGTAGTACTTCAAGTGGGAAGGAGTGATAAAAATAAAGTTTACGCAATCAGAGATACTTCTTTTACAAGGAAAATTTGTATGATTAGAAAACAAATTGTTCAGATTCTTATTTACTTTGTGTAAGTCCTCCCTCCCCTGCCCCATACTGAGACCATCCTACATAAAACACCTAAATGGTATATTCTCTCAAAACCTGTTTCTTCACATACTTCCTTTAGTTCCCATTTTTGAGGACTGTGTAAGTCTGGTTGGTTAACTGCCCCTCCATTCTTTTAACAGGAATAGAGAAGTAGAGGCTGGGTTAAGTAATGAGCCCAGTTTTAGATTTACTGAATTTAGGTCCTAAAGTGACAACTAGATAACCATGTCCATAGACAGATGGAAATATGTAACTAAAACTTAGGAGACTGTTTTGTGGATGGTGCTAAAAATTTAGGAGCTTTTGTGGGAATGGATAGTTTGCCAGAGAAAAACATGTAGAGAGAAAAAATCCAAGAATAAAACCTTGGGGCAAGTTAAGGGAGAAGGAAGAGGAAGGAAAGGGCAGTCAGAGGTAAGAATCTCCACAGGATACAGGTAGTACTTAGAGAAGCCGGGTGGTGGGGGGAGGGGGGAGAGCAAATATCATGTCCTCTTTGAAGCTTCTCCCTACCTATCTCCCCTCTCAGATGCAATAGCACTTCATTTATGTTACTTTCTGTCATTCTCCAGACTTGGAAGTGCTGAAGGTCAGAGACCAGGCTAATTGTATCCTTAGTATCCTAATTATATCATTGTATCCTTGGTGCCCAACTCAGTAGTTGGATAATATTAACTACTTGATCTTTGGGAAGGACTGATAAGGTAGAATGGTCATCAGAAAGATGTAAACAATGTAGTGTTGCAGAAAAAGCCTGGACTTTCCAGTCAGACAGACCTGGGGGTGACCAACTTCTACCCCTTAATAGATGGGGTATCATCTAGCCCCTCCTAGCCTCAATTTTCTCATTGGCTAACAATATTTATATTACATTGCTGCTTATAAAGCCCTTTATGTGTATTGTTCCATTGGATCCTCTTAACAACCCCAGGAAGCAGATATTGTTATCCCCATTTTAGAGATAGGAAATGGGTTCTGAGAATCAACTTGTCCAAAATCACATACCTAGTAATTGTCCAGGCTTGGATTTAAACTCAGGTCTTCAAATTCCCAGTTCTATTGCTGTTTCCACTAGAGCATAGAAAAGAGAAGACGGGTCATTTGAAAAGATAAGACATGGAATGAGGGAAGCTGTTTCTAGGAAAGGTGGAATGCACCAGTGGAGTGAAAAATTGTAACTGCTAATGTCAGGATGACTGGTAAGAGTGAGGCCTGGAGAATGTGGTTGGGGCAGGATGGACCACAAAAGTGGAATGGAAAGATCTTGCCTTGGTAAGAGGAAAGGTGAAGCCACAGAGATTTTAAGGTAAAGAAGGAAATTGAATTCTATATTGGCTGGCCATCTGGTGAACATGATGGTGGCAAGGAATCCACAAAAGACAAACAAAAAGGATAGCTGAATAAGAGTGACTACTTAACCAAAGTTTCATAACATGAAATTGTGGTTGACTCATTTGATATAAATTTGTTACTAACCAGTTAGCTCTCTTCAGCAGGTTGGGAACAGAAAAAGGGAATGGTGAAAGTTGCCCAGAGTCAGAAGGTTGACAGGTATTGGGAATTTAGGGTGATAGGGAGTGTCTGTGTAATGGCTCACTGTGGTGATGAAGGCCTAGGACAATGGCTTTCAAATCTTTTCCTTGGAACCTTAAGCATCCACTGCAGTGCCTGGGTAGGAGGATGTTGGGAGCTATCCTCCGATTTAACCAAGGTGAGTTTTACCTGTTTATTACTTATTGGAGTTCCAAATAAGCTCTTATACGATGAAAGCATTCTTCTGCTAAGACAAAAAGGTTTAAAAAACACTGGCTGAAAAGCACAGGAGTTGAGGAGCTTGAAGTCCCAGAGACGACAAAGCACAAAGTCATAGGAGCAAGGAAGTAGAGAAAAAGGAAAGACCAGAGTGTGGTTGACTGTGCATGCAGAGACCAGGAAGGAAGAATGAGAGCCTTAATCAAATCACTATAGACCAACCCAGAACTCACCCTGGAGTAGATACATTCTAAGGCCCTCATATGTTTTGTTTCCTGATTTAGGTGCATCCAGTACAGAGGGTGGGGTCATGAGTGGAACTGGAGGTAAATGTTCTCACGTGATCCCTGCAATAGTGGTTATGATCTAGGAATTGACCTTTGTAGTGTTTCGTGCAGAAAGCTATCTCTGATGATGCTGTGACAGTTACTTGTAACACTATATAAAGTGCCCACTTGTTGGTAAAAGGATTAGAGAAGCCCAGGAGCTTTTATAATAAGAATGTTTCCAAGCAGTGGTTCTTGACTTCGTGGGTCATGGATTTTATTGTTAATTTGGTTAGTAACTACAAAACCTCTCCCCAGCTTAAAAAAAATGCATACATGTAGAATTCTGTATAAAATTTTCAGTAGTTCAAGGACATACCACCCCAAGCTTGCCCATGGGCCTCAGGTTAAGAACTCCAGATTTGGATCAACACCTGCAGGAGAGCATCTGCTAGAGGTCCAAAGTGGGGTTCTAGACAGATTTCAAGATACTTCTCTTAGAAATCAGTATTTCCTTGACTCCTCTCTTTTCCTCAAGCCCTTACATCCAATAAATTAACAAATCCTCTTATTTTATTTTAAATATATGACATCTCACCAGCCTCCCTATTTCAAATCTCTAACTCTCACCTGGATTGTGGCAATATCCTCCTAATTATTGATTTCCTTGCTTTTACCCTTGCCTCCCAACCCCCACAGTCTACACACAATAGCCAGAGAGATCCATATATAAAAAGTTCTTGCATCATTCTGTTCAGGCCACATTCTATTCAAAAGCTTCCAGAGGTTTTCCCATTTCACTCAAAATACGGCATTTGATATTTTGGGTCTTACAGCCTACAGGGCTCTACAGATTATGGCCCTGGCTACCTCTGACCTCATTTCCTATCATTCTCCTTCACTCTATGAAATTCAGCCATGCTGGCTTCCCTGCTGTTTCTCGAACACACCAGGCCAGGTACTCTCCCACCCCAAGACCTTCGTATTTGCTTTCCCCCTTAAAACACTCTTCCAGTTACTGGCATGGCTTGCTTCCTTATTTCCTTGAAGTCTTTGTTCATATGTCACCTCTTCCTGGTCACCTTACACATACAGCGCCCAGCTGTCACACCATCGTTCCATCCTCTTTGTCTTGCTCTTTGCTTCTTCACCAACTGACTCATCTGTTTGTTTTGTCTGTCTGCTCCCACTAGAAGGAAAGCTTCAGGAGAGAAGAGACTTCTCTTGCACACACTGTTGTGTCTCCAGCGCTGAGAACAGTGCCTGTCACACAGTAGGCACTCAGTACAGATTTTTGGAATGATAGATGACATACTAGAATGCATCTTGAAGAAGGCAACCAGGGTGGCTATGAGTCTTTAATTTCTATTAATATGAGTCAGTAAAGCTGGGAATGTTTTGTCCAGAAGAAAAGAGATGATCGTTTTTTAGGTTGTTTCACAAGGAATTGCTGCATCAGTGGCAGGCAAATGACCCCTGAGAGTCTGATTCTTTGAAGCTGTAATTCCAGGCAGACATTGTCTGATACTAAACACCCAAGCTCTCTTAAGGGCTGATGTGATAAATTACTAAGGCACTTCCATCTCTAAAGATGATGGCAAGAGTTGCTCAGATCAGGTAACTTCTATATTTTTCTGACATCAGAATGTATTTCTCAGCCCCTGCTGATCCCTTCCTTGCCTTGTGGTTTTGAGGGAACTGCCTTGGTGGCAAGTTCTAGGATATAGAACCTGTATTTTTGCCAAAGTGGAAATTGGCATACCAACCGCTGGTCATTTGCAAAGGAAAAATCTTACTCTGGCCTTCTTTTGAAGACATGCCACTTTGTTTTTAAGTTCATGGGTAATGCTTCTCTGTGGAACAGATACAAGCAGAAGAAGGAGGTGGAGCATAGGTTATCTGTGCTGAAATCTGCTGTGGAAAGTGGTCAAGCAGATGATGAGCATGTTCGTGAATATTACCTCCTTCACCTCCGAAGGTGGATTGGTATCAGCTTTGAAGAGATTGAGAGCATTGACCAGGAGATAAAGATCCTGAAAGAAAAAGACTCTTCAAAAGAGGTAAGCCTGGTCACTTCCTATATAGCTCAAAAAGCAACTGTCAAGAGATTTGATATTCTACAGGAGGGTAATCAAATTAAAATCATTCCAAGTCTCCATAAAATCACTCTTCTGTTAAGAGTAGTGGAGGGAGGCTGAAGATGCAGTAGGGTAGCTTTCTTTCTAGCTTATAGCAGTGTTCATGCCTGGGACTTTGTAACCTGTAACACACTTCTAGTCATTTGTAATTTTGTGACATGCAATCGGGAGGGAGACCTTGCTGAAGTAAAGCTGCTTTTGGCTGTAGGGAGTCATGACTACTGAAGGAATGTGTAGGAGGTAGGCCTTTAAAATCTGTGCTTGAGTGTAATAAACCAAGAGGAAGAGGATTAAGGTGGGAACTGAGAAGAAAAGTGAAACTGGAGGAGAGAGCAGAGTAGAGAGAAGAAAAACCAGAGGTCAGGGAGTATGTTAAGGAGTGGGGAGGAGTCAGAATCTAACCTTACACGATGATACACTCACATCCTGATGTCTGAGTATGAGACACAAGGCCATTTCTATGCACAAAATATGGGGTATACTGATAAAACCTGGTGTGACACAGCTTTGACTATTTTGAAGATTGTCACCCTGTTTTGGAGCTTCTGCTGCCACTTAATTTTTGGTTCAAAGTACAACAGGAATTGAGTTAAATTTATCAGCTAGGCACAGGCATTTATTTAAGTCCTCAGAGAAACCTCTTCGTACTGTGATTTGTACTAATTAAGTAGCCCAGGAGCTTTTGCCTCAGGGTAACATCAACCTAGTTAAAGGCTCAAGGAATCAACAGTATTCTAAGGCCATAAGGCCTGTTGAGTATATCCAGATGAGTGGCTTTCAAGCATTTTGAGGCTGTACTCCTCTGGGTCCTCCCCTGCCCCCTTCTCTCTTACGGTATTGGAATTGGCTCTAGAAGTGACAGAGCTAGAACCAAGGGGGCAACAGTTCTTTGGTCATACTTTCAATATGTCCCTGGACAGCCAAGGTTCCTTGAAACATTTCTGTATATCTGTATATGAAAACTACTAATTCATTCTTCCTCCTTGCATTTAGAATACCAACTTCTAAAATGCCTTAGGGGTTCTTGACAATTAGTAGTAAAATCACATTAGGAGAAGGGGTTTTAGAAGAAGGATCTCAATAATTCACCTTCAGCACTGAAGGTCAGGCTGAGGAAAGGGGCTTCAAATTCAGCTCAAGGAATTTAGATGGAATGTAGAAGAAGGCTTTGGAATCTTCTTCTTTGGAGGGGGCTGTTTTAAAGCCACGGAATTTTTTACTTGTGGTTGATATGATTCCTGGGAGAGCTCTCTTCCTCCCTTTTCCGTAAGGTTCTTGGGCCTCCTCGGGAGAGCTAAGCAACCTCCACCATTAATATTCTGCTGCTGTAGCTTAGAAACTGATAAATAGGGAGTGAGCGAATTTTGAATCCGAGGCTTTTCAAGCACCTGAATACTTAAGAGCCTCATAGTGGAGCGGGCAAAATGGCAAATGCACTCCTGATAATTAATATCCTTTTTAAGGCATCAACTTCTGACTCATCTCGTCAGGACAGGCCTCTGATGAAACCCTTCATTCTCACTCGGAACATCGACCAAGCCAAGTAGGTACTACTAAAATATGGGCTGCCTTTGCAGTCTCCCTGCTTTTATGGTTTAGCTGCAGCACATGAGTGACAGACAGAATGGTCATTGTTAAAAGGTCATGGCTTCACCTGTCGGGGCTACTCTTTTGCAAAAGGAATATTACTCTGCCAGCACTTTCTGTCTTCATCAGACATTTTTCCCTCACAAACTTGAGCTTAAAAATAGGCTCAAAAGAAACTTAACACAAATAAATAAAACAGAAGAAAGGAATCTAATGGAGAATTGTGTACTTTAAAATGGTTTCCCACTTTGAATTCTCACTTGAAAAGCATTCACCTATGTTCTCAAAAGGACATAATTGCTGATTTAATTCTTGAGCTGCTTTTCCTCAGGGTGGCAGAAGAGCTTCCTTCCTCTGTGTACCTTTGAGACACCCTATGGTGTCATCACTGCTCTGGGGGACATGGGACTCTGGAATTGCTTACTGGGAGATGATCCTGGGCTATTTATTTTCTCATGAAAGCTCTTGACTTTAATGCCTCTTCCTGGATGCCTCTGTTTATAGATCCTCACAGCAGTGTGCATAACTCCTCAAAATAGCTGGGTAGGTAATCAAGGATGAAACAGACCCAGGCTTGGTCACTAAAAAGAAGAGACTTTTTAATAGTGCTATTCGTTTTTTTTAACTGAAGAATAATTGGCATACAATACTGTATCAGTTTCAGGTGTACAACATAGTGATTTGATATTGACATACATTGTGAAATAGTTACCGCAGCAAGTGTAGTTACTATACAAAGTTGTTAAAATATTGTTGACTGTATTCCCTATGCTATACTTGACATCCTTGTCTTATTTATTTTCTAATTGGAAGATCGTACCTTTTAATCCCCTTAATTTATTTTATCCATCCCCCTACCCACCTCCCTTCTGACAACCATAAGTGCTATTTATGTTTAGTTTTCTAAATGTAGTGTGATTCTTACAGAGTATTTGGAGCTGGTTACCCAAGCCTGGCATCTATGACAGTGAATGACTGGTATGATCAGCATCAGAAATATGGAACATTACCACGTCAGGGAATAGCCAAGGCAACACCAGGTATGCAGGGGTAGAAGGAAAATAGTTATACTATTGGTCCCTTACACCCTAGAAATTAATTCATACCAGGAATTGTTGCCCTTTAGGAGCAGAAGTAATCTGGACAAAGATTCTGAGAAATAGAAAGATTCTAGGCAATATTTTCTTACATTTATTATTAAGATAAATAGCAGGTGATTCTGGGAGGATGGGGGCTGTGGAAGCATAGTTTTTTAATCTATCTAAATATGGCATAAAAACAGACTGAGCAACTAATAGCAAAACCAAAAATCTATCAGTAGCAGTTCTGTTTCTAGTAATGGCAGAGTAAGTTTATCAGGCCAACCCCCCTCCTACAAATAACAGTTACAAACTGAGCAAAATTTAACAAAACAACTATCTGAAGGCACTTGAGAGTGACCAAAAGCAGACACAGACTGGAAGGTAGTGAACTTAGAAAAGGGAATCATACTGGAATTTCTGGACGGCAGGGACTTTGACTCACTGTGCTCTTGGTGCCCAATTTGGTAATTAGATCATAGTAGGTACTTGGAGGTGTCTTTGGAAGGAAAAGGTGGAGAGGGTCGTCATTAGAAAGATAGAAGCAATATGGTGCAGCAGAAAAAGCATGAACAGACCTGGAGTAACCAGTTATCCCTACCACTCAGTAGATAGGACATTAGCTCCTCTGAGCCTCAGTTTCCTTGTCTTGTGTATTATCTCATTTGATCCTCTTAACAACCCATGAAGCAGACATTCTTATCCCCATTTTAGGATGAAGAAACAATATCTGAGAACTGACTTAGCCAAAGTCAACATAGCTAGAAAGTGGCCAGGCTGGGATTTTAATTCAGGCCTTAAAATTCCAGTTCCAGTGCTGGTTCCACTATAGCACAGAAAGAGTAGTCATTTCAATAGATTTCCTGTACAGCCTTTCACCTATGGGCAGGCTACAGTTGCTGTGATGTGGTAGCACGTAAAACTTGGATAGGAACTTGAACTTTATTGGTTGAGGAATAAGAGAACTGAGTTTAGGGTGACTGTAGCAACTGAAATGTGAGAAGAAAGCCCAGAAAAGAAAGAACCATGGAAGAGTTAACCCTAATTCTCTAAACCCTACCCAAATCTCCTGCTGACTACTAAGCTATGTGTGTACAGGATGGACTCCAAACCCCCTAGGTAGGGCTAAAATAACTGAATGGAGAATTTGGCTGCTGCCCAATGTGGAGAAATTTTGGTTCTAGATAAATAAACTGCCTGCTAAAATGAAAAATCAATACTCTTTAGAAGAATGAAACAGAATTCAAAATCTCTACAACATATCATTCAACCATTCACAAAGTCTGAGATTCATCCTAAACTTTTATACATATAATAAAGAAAAAAAGAACAGGAAAATGTGACTTACACTCAAGAGGAAAAGCAGTCAATGGAGACCAATCCCGGATGACTCAGATGTTGAAATTAGCAGACAAGGACTTTAAAACAGCTTATTTATATGCTCAACAGAGGGGAAAATATAACTATATTGAATGAAAAGATTAAAAATATCAGCAGAGAAGTAGAAACTATACACACAAAAATTCTGGAACTGAAAAAGAATTTCTGAAGTTTAAAAAAATCATTAGATGAGTTTAATAGCAGATTGGCAATGATAGGAGAAAATGTCAGTTAACTTGAAGATAGACTGATAGGAATTAACCAATTTAAAAAATAAGATTGGAAAAAAGTGAACAAAGCTGCAGTGACCTATGGAATAATGTATGAAGATCTCTCATATGTACAATTGGAACACCAGTGGAAGAGGACAAAGAAAAGGAGCCATTTGAAGAAACAGTGGCTGAAATTTTCCCCAAATCTGTGAAACACAAATTTACATTTCAGAATCTCAGCAAGCCCCAAGTAGGTTAAATATAACAAAAACCACACATGGGCAAATCATAGTCAAAGAGCTGAAAAACAGAGAAAAAGAAAATCTTGATAGTAGCCAGTTCTTGTTCATATGTACAAGAACAATGATGGGAATTACTGCGGACTTCCCATTAGAAACAGTGGGAGCCAGAGACAGTAGAGCAACATCTTTAAAGTGCTGGGTGGGGAGGAGGAAACCTGTCATCCCAGAATTGTATATCCAGTGAAGATATTCATAAAAATGAAGGCATAATTAAAACATTATGGTATGGGTAGAAGTTCTTCAGGCTGAAGAGAATGCCACATAGAAACTTGGATATTCAAGAATGAATGAGGAACAGCAGAAAAGACAATTATGTGGGTAAACACAAAGGACTGTCTCCTCCTGCCAACTTTTTAAAACTACATGTGACTTCTTAAAGCAAAAGTTATTATATTGTTCTGTGGGGCTTACAATGTACATATATATATATAATACATTTAACAGCTACAGCAAAAAGGATAGGGTAAATGGAACTTGTTTTGTATGTGAAGTTATTTTGTGTGAAATAAAATATATTACCTATTGCTATGTAACAAATTACTCTAAAACCTAGCAACTTAAAATAATGAACATTTATTGTCTCACATAGTTCCTGAAGGTGAGGAATCCAGGACCAACTTAACTAGGTGGTTCTGGCTTAGGATCTCTTGAGGTTGCAGTCAAGCTGGCAGCAGGGGCTACAGTCTTCTGAAAATTTGACTGAGACTAGAGGATCTGCTTCCAGCTCATTCACTCATTCATGTGGCTGTTGACAGGAGACCTCCCAACATAGGTCTGTCCATAGGGTTGCTCACAGCTTGAGAGCTTCCTTTTCCCAGGATGAATGATCTGAGAGAGAACAATGAAGATACAGAAACCTCAGTTTCATTTATAACCTAATGTTGAAGGTGACATACCATAACTTCTGTCATACTCTATTGGTCATGTAGACCGATCCTGATAGCATAGTAGGGGACTACATAAGTATATGAATACTGAAAGGTTGGGATCACCGGAGTCCATCTTTGAGGCTGCCTACTGTGTGGTACAATATTAACTCTAAATAGACTGGGAAGTTAGGGATGAATATTGTATTCCCTAAAGCAACCACTTAAAACACAATGCATCAAGAGAGTGAAAAGACAAGCCCCAGACCAGCAGAAAATATTTGCAAAAAACACATCTCATAAAAGGCTGTTTTCCAAAATATGCAAAGAATTCTTAAAACTCAACAATAAGGAAACAGACACCCCAATTTAAAAAATGGGAAAAAAAACCCTAAACAGACACCTCACCAAAGGATATACAGAGGGCAAATAAGCATATGGAAAGATCTTCAACATCATATGTCATTTGGGAACTGCAAACTAAAACAATAATGATACCACTATACCCCTATAAGAATGGCCAAAAAATCCAAAACACTGACAACACCCAAATTCTGGCATGGTTGTGGAGCAGCAGGGACTCTCACTCACTTCTGGTGGGAATGCAGAATGGTACAGCCACTTTGGAAGACAATTTGGCAGTTTCTTACAAACTAAACATTCTCATCGCATATGATCCAGCAGTCATGCTCCTTGGTATTTACCCAAATGAGTTGAAAACTTAGGTCCACACAAAAAAAACGTGCGCATGAATGGTTATAGCAGCTTTATTCATAATTGCCAAAACTTGGGAGCAACCAAGAGATGTCCTCGGTAGGTGAATGGAGAAATAAACTGATACATCCAGACAGTGGAATAGTATTCATTGCTAAAAAGAAATGTGCTGTCAGGCCATGAAAAGACATGGAAGACCCTTAAATGCATATTAGCATATTACTAAGTGAAAGCCAGTGTGAAAAGGCTACAGGTATATTACATTCTGGAAAAGGCAAAATTATGGAAACAGTGAAAGGATAAGTGCTTGCCCAGGAGTTAGAGGGGAAAGAAGGATAAATAGGTGGAGCACAGAGGATTTTTAGGACAGTGAACCTCTGCTGCTATAATGGTGGATGCATATTGTCATACATTTTTCCAAACCCATAGAATATATAACACCAAAAGTGAACAGAAGAACAAAAAATAGATGAGATGAATAGAAAACCAATAGAATGGTGATCTCAGTTCAGCCCTATCAGTAATCATTTTAAATGTAAAAGGAATAAGCCTTCAAATTAGAAATCAGAGGTGATTATCAGACTCAACTGCATGCCATCTACAAGAGATGCATTTTAAATATAAAGGCACAGATTGGTTAAAAGAAAGATAGTAAACAATGTACTATGCTAACAGTAAGCAAAAGAAAACTGGGATTTTCTACTTTATCAGATAAGGTAGACTTCAAGACTTTTATCTGTTACTGGATATAAAAAAGGAGGTTTCATACTGATAAAAGGGGTATTTTATCAGGAAGACATAGCAATCACGGACATGTTTGTGTCTAATAACAAGGTTCAAGTTACATGAAGAAAATATTGACAGTTAAATCAAGAAATAAATCTGCCATGGTTGGAGATTTTAAAACTTGTCTTTTAGTAATTAAAAGAATTACTAGACAGGAAATCAGTAAGGACGTGGAAGATCTGCACAACAGTAGCAGCCACCTTAACGTAACATTTACAGAATATATCCAGACATCTGCAAAACACCTTTTTTCAAATGCACATGGTATGCTCACCAAGATAGACCATAATCTGAATTTTTTATAAAACATTAGCTCCTGATGTTCAAATGTTAAATATTTTGCTTGAAGAAAAGCATGCCAAAGGTCACCAATCTTAGGAAAACAGTATTGAAATAGCCAATGCTATATCCTGTTACCTATTTCTTAGCAAAATGGATTGCTGATTCTTATTATTTTTATTAAAGTATCATTGATATTCAATCTTATGATGGCTTCACATAATACAGTGTTTCAACATACACCCATGTTATCAAGTCCTCACCTCTATTGTGGTCACTGTCTATCAGCATAGTAAGACAACAAGACACATTCTTAGATAAAATTATTAGACTTTAAAGTAAAACTGCCTTGGACATTTCAGCAAAAGCAGCAGATAATTTATAGAGGAAACTAGATCACTCTCAAACTTCTTGGCACCAGCACTTTAGGCCAGAGGAAAATGGAGTAACATATTTAAGATACTCAAGGAGAAAAAAATGTGAATCAAGGACATTGTATCTGATATAACTGACTTTTAAATATAAAGCATACAGACATTTATCAACATGCAGAAACTCAGGAAATACTGTTCCCATGATACCTTCCTGAGAATTTGCTACAGAATGAGCTTTAGCCAAAATGATCAGAGAAATATTGACATAAGGACAGGGCGTGAGTATTAAAACATATAGTTACTTGTAGAACTAAGACTAAATGAGGGTTAAAAGGGAAAGAGTAGAGTAATGCCAATATGCTCAGTGCTCAGATGACATATATTTGGCACAATTACTTTTTTAAATGGGGAAAGCATATTCAAAAAAATTAACAATTTTCAGTAATTGGTGATAATATTAGTTATTCCAAGACTGTGTAGTATGAAAAATGGGTAATTATGAAATATTCTATTGTCCTCTGTCTTTAACAACCAAGACTTAATGTGGAAGAATACAGATGTAATTCAAAATTTAAGTTAGAAATGAAACAACCCTGTAGTCCTGAATATGAACTCATGAGAAATATTTTATTTAAAAGTACACACACACACACATCACACACACACACACACACACACACACACACACACACACACACACACACACACACACACACACACACACACACACACACACACACACACACACACACACACACACACACACACACACACACACACACACACACACACACCTTTGCTTTATCCACTGAAAACACTTAGAAACAATGACCAGCCCAGTAGCAAAGAGCATACCTAGTAACCCAGACTATTGTCTTCAAAAACCACTCCCATTAAAAGCAGCCAGTATGTCTTAGGAGAAATAGCTAATTCCCAGTCTGGGGCAGAAGACACACAAGATGAGCCTGGAACATCTTGTCATAAAAGATAGGGAAGAAGCTTTCAAAAACTACTAGAGTCATACCAGAAGAACTCAGAAGCCAATTTGAAGATGTTTCCACTGGCCTGAGACAGTTTGGCCTCAAAAGGGATAATTGCAAGCAGCAATAAGCACATCCAGAGGCCAAATTGTGGTTTCTGATACCATTCCCCAATTAAAGGAACCAGGTAGAGAAATAGCTGATTCTAGGGCTAGGGTGGGGAATATACAAGATAAGCCTGAAGCATCGTGTAGTACTAGAAAATAAAGAAGAACTTGTGGGGAAAAAGATGAATTGAGGTTTGTTAATGGAGCACAAGGGCCAGCTGAAAAAACTCTTGCTGGCCAAAACTGAAAGAATTTGAGCAGGAAAATAACAGTATTGGATTATAACACAAGGAATAAAATAAATATCCATGGGTCTATAAGTAACAGAAACAAATGGTTAAATAAATAAATGTGGGAGAAATGACAAATTGCCTTGCAGAAATATTCCGAATAATCTGTGTATATACTCCTTTCTTGAAGAGGTGGAGCCATACCTCCTCAGCCCTGAAGCATGGACTCTGTTTCGTGACTTGCTACCAGAGACCACAGTGTGGAAGGAGGAGAGAGGAGTGGCTTTACAAATGGGAACGCTGCAAACACTGGTGATCCAAGCCAACATCAGTAGTGATAAGTCATGTTGGCATAAGCATCCCCTCTGTAGTATCCTCCTCCAAAACCCCAAACCGTCGCCTACCGGGAAACCACCAGGCACCCCGAAACTGAGGCATAGTCTGCAAAAAATCTGATGAATAGTCCTTAAAGTTGTCCAGGCCACCAAAAACAGCAGAAGTCTGAGAAAGTGTCACAGCCAAGAGAAGGGAGAACTAAATGTACTGTATTCTGGCTGGGATTCTGAAGCCAAAAGAGGACATTAGGTAAAACTGAAGGACATCTGCATAAAGAATGGACTTAAGTTGTTAATAATATATCAGTATTGGTTTATTAGTTGTGACACATAAACCACAGTAATGTAAGGTGTTAACAGTAGGGAACATTTTATGTGGATGTGTAAGAACATCTGTACTATCTTCTCAGTTTTTCTGTAAATCTAAAACTATTCTAAAATTAAAAATCTAATTGAAATATTTTTAGAAATCATTGCAAGTGATTGAAACCCATCAAATATATTGAAATCCATGAGTTCATAATTGTATTTAAGAATAAAAGTTGTTTGATTTCAGGAGATAATAGGGAACCAATTTATTACTTTGAGAAGAAAATACAATGAAAGAGTGAAGCACTGAGCTTCTCTTTTTTTCTGGGTAACCAAATAGTAGTAGATGAGGAGAAGAAAATCTTTCTAAAAGCATTTGTAGATAAAGTGAAGGTTCCTGTGGTCAGTATTCTCACCTGGCCCTGGTTGGCTACTCACTACACACATGTGGGCAATACATCGTTATTGACGCTATATGAAGAGCCCTGCCCAGTGCTCTGGGTGACACAGTGGCACGGCTGCAAGGCTGCAGTAGAGCAGAGATGAGGCTGGAGTGGTGGCAGCACCGAGGACAGAGGCCTAGAGGACAGCTGTGCAGGGACAGAGGCAACGGAGGATTACAGACCTGCAGACTATTAGATGCAGAGGTAACTCTAGTGCTCTACCTTCTGCCGGGAGAACAAGCCAGATAATAAACGCTTTTGCCCCAAGAACGTTCTGCTGTCATTTCTTTGGTCATATTGAATCCATAGTGAACCTGCCTGGGGCTGAAACCCATTGGCAAGACAGTGTTCTAGTTAATTTAAAAAAAAGAAATGCTAAAAGTAAGAGTATCAACTTTTTGAAATCCCCAGAAAATTAATGTATTTAGGTATTGAACATCAGCGGCTGCTAACATCAGAACACCTGAGACACAGATATGTGCCACCTGATGAGCTAACACAGCACCAGTTGTAATTGTGCCAAAGCAGTCAGCCCTAGATCTAGCCTCTGCATCCACTTGCCAATCTGCAGAAATACAGAAGAACATGTTGGACTGCCTCATGACTATGCCATCAGCAGAATCCAGATGTTGGGAAACTATAGGTCAAACTCCCCAGTTTCCTCAATAGATAACTTGTAGAGAAAGAAAGAAATGGAAGAGGAACCTGTAGATTAAAAAGATACCCAGATATTTTTACATGGGCAAGACTAACCTCAAAAGCGTTATGGTAAGTGAAAGATGTCAGACACAGAAGACCATATATAGCTTGATTCCATTTATGTGATTTGTCCAGAAATAGGACATCTATAGACAGAAGGTAGATTAGTGATTTCAAGGGGCTGGGGAGAGGTAAGGAATGGGAATTAACCATAAATGGACACAAGGATCTTTTGGGGTGATAGGAATTTTGTTTCATTGGATTATGGTGATAGTTGCACAACTCTACTAAAGGCTGTTGAGTCAAAAATGAATATACAACTCTGGTGTCTAGGGATGCATACATATGTAGCTATAATAACCTCCAGGAAATTACTACTATGAAAGGTGGTAAAGTGGTTACCTGTGGGGCGAGAGGAGGGTTGTGATTTGGAAGGTGCTCATGGAGAAGTTTTTGGGATGGGAACAAGATTTATTTCTTGAGCCCAGTAAAGGCTATAAAGGTATAGCCTCCCTATGAAAACTTAACTTCCATGTATTTTGTGTGATTTCCAGTATTTTTTATTTCACAATAAAAAGATTATAAAAAAGAGAATACAAGCTGCCTACACTGTTAGATCAGATCCCCACATATTTCATTCTTTATCATAGTAGCAAGAGTATTTCTCACAGGCAAACTCAGGGTAGCCAAGGTGTGCTCACAAAGGGGGAAAAAAGTTACCATGAGAGAGAGGGAGCTGTTGGTTTAAATTTCTTTTGGGGGTACACTACATGACAAGTGCCATTTCGACTTCAGACCCTGTTCCAAACATGTACAAAATAACAGATATTCCTTTCTGGTAGGTCCAGCTGCCCTGCAGTTTCCAATTACACACACACATGCACAGTGGTAAAACTAATGTAATGAAAGAAATGGACGGAGGAGGAAAAGTCACCTGCAGTGCTACCTCCCTGCAGTTCTAATGCAGATCATGAAATCGTGAACATTTTGTAGTTTAGTGTTTTGGTCTGCTGGTGTTTTGTTGGTTGGTGTTTTTGGTTTTTGTTGGGGAAGGGGGCAGGGGGTTTGGCCGTTTTAGCAAGAATTGTTTCCCAAAATAGAATGCATTCCAAGGGGCAATGTTTTTGCCTTCTTGTGAAAACCACTCAGAGCATCCTTTCTCCTTATGACTTAACATGTCATCTGTTCAGTAGTACAAGTACTGTCCCCAGTTCTGGCCGCAGGGTAGGCAGCTAGCTCTATTCCTTGTCCTCATTTTCTGTGGCTGTGTGCAGGAGGAAGCTGAGGCCCTTGACATTCCCTCTATTTCTCAACCCTGCTTTCTTGTTTTTTCACTGTAGTAGAGCAACAGGAAAATCAGGAACAGAAGGAGGAAGACGATAAGCTGACACTCCACAGAGCTCGGGAGTGGGATGAATGGAAGGACACCCACCCTAGGGGCTATGGCAACCGACAGAACATGGGTTAGTCTTCCCACAATCAGACGGGACTGCAAGGACTCCTATCTTCCCTGCCAAGGAAAGCTGCATGGTTTTTCCCTTCCCTGGGCTTCTGCTTCAGCTTTGTACATCGTTGGAGAAGAAGACACTTAACCTTGCTCTGCATTCAGTAAAGTGTCAAAACAATTGTGTATTTGTACCCCAGATGATGAGCCAGCAATCGTGTTTGGATATCATCATCCTCATCATGGTGTATTCCAATTTCTTAAGTGAAAAGAAATGAGTACTGATTAATGGCTCTGTATAATCAATAGCTGTGTGATTTCTCTTTAACAAATGATAAAGTCCCTTCTATTAACGAACCTGTGCAGAAATATGGGTATCAGCTGCCTTTTTTAGGTGAGGAAAGTGTCAGCTATGAGTTCCTGGCCTTATGGAGAGACTCTGATCATCTCCCTCTGCTCTGGGCAGTAAACTTCCCAGCATACAAGCTGCCCAGAGTGGCTAGAGCTTGCTTTCTCCTTTGTGCATGAGCACTGTGAACCCAACACTCTGCTTTACAAGGACTGAGCACAAAAGCCAGGACTTGCCCTGCCACATGGCACTGTTTTCAGGAACTAGAATTGTAAATGAACGCACCATACCTGTCCCATCTACTGGTCTTCCTTGTCCTGGCCAGAAGAAATGAGGGCAACCAGAAAGTACTGGGAAAGCCATCCTTGTGTGTGTACCTGAGGCCAGGGCCTTGAGTCTCAGAGGACTGTTTGCAATAGCCCTTAGGGGGAAGAACAGCTCAGGCTATAGCTTTACTCTTAAATGGACTGCCCTCAGACCACTGTGGCATATGCTGCCTGTGCTTTGTGCCACCTGGCACTATCTGAAGCAGTAAGTGTGCCATGATGGTCACTTTGCCGGTCAGTAAGGTGCCTGTAGTCAGGCGGATTAAATAACTGGATGTGGAGGAGGAGGATGGCACAAGTGACCCTGAACGGTACCTACTTTCTGCAGTAGAAGACATGCCCCCAGCTCTTGGGTCATACCCTCAAAAAGTAGCCATGTGTTGGCATGTGGAGGTCACATGGAAGAAAATGTAGCCCAGAGAAGACAAGCAGTGACTCTGTGGCATCTTACTACACTGATGGGACACTGACTGCAGTGGGTATGGATGGGGACTTGATAATATGGGTGAATGTAGTAACCACATTGTTTTTCATGTGAAATCTTCATAAGTGTCTATCAATGATATCTTAATAAAAAATATAAAAAAATAAAATAAAGCAACCATGTGTTCAAATGATCTGGGCAGAAAACATACTTTGGCTCTGTGTGGCTTCAGTACACTGAGGTTTTCTTTCAAGAAGATGACAGCATTCCTGTTCTAGCTTCTGCAGTCCAGCTCAGGAAAGGGGTTTGAAAAGGAGTCACTTCCCTCTTATATATAGGGTGGTCAGTGCAGGACTGTCAGACAATGTGTAAGAGATTATGTTTAGTGTGAGAAAAGAGAAGACTACCAATATATATATTTGTGTACTTCTTAATAAAGGATCACCTCACCCTCACAGCATAAGCTACTGAAACCAGTAGAGCACAGATTAAATTCCCCAAGGATTTGGGAAGCAAACATTCATTGTCAGCTCTCAATTATTGACAGGCTGTTTCTAGCAATGGCCTATTTCCCACCCTTGAAACTCCACCCTGAGTTCATTTGCAAAATGGGCCAGGTTGTGGGCTACTGCCTTAGTCCGAGTCTATTTGAAGGTGGGCTTTCCGGAAGAGTCAGCTGGATTAAGCCCCCTCACACATTCTGATACCTAGGAGGCAAAGTAGAAAAGGTGGGCTTGAATTCTGGCTTTAAAAATTGCACACGGTGTGACCTTGGGCAACAAAACTTCCCTGAACTGCTCTCCTGTTTCCTGGATGTCTGTAGATGAGCTGTCTCATGGCATGGTTGTGAGAAGTAAGTGAATAATGGCAGCCGGTATAATATACTAAAACAACCAAAGAAGTGCTTTCTGATTGTCAGAGCTCAGTGATCACAGTCTGTCCACCAGGAAGGGAAAGGGAGTGACCAGGTACTGGGAGTCTTCTGTGCCAGGCACTGGAGCCAGCACTTTCACATGCTATTAATACAATTATCCTGCAAAATAGGCAGCATTGTCCCCATTTCACGGAGGAGAAAATAGGCCCAAAGAAGCTGAGTCATTGCCTCAAGTTCACTCTAGTAAGTAGCTGTTTCCATCATTTTTCTGTATGCTTACAGCAAGATGGCATTGTTAGCTTTGTCTCCTTGCAAAATGGCTCTGTCCCACACCTGCCCATCACTTCCTCACGGACTGCCTCTAACCCATCCATGCAAAGCATAGCTCACCCTAGCCCAGTTCACTCGTGCTCCATAATAAGGAGATGCATGTTCTAATCCCAGCTCCCCAAGATGCAGACAAGAAATGCCCTCCTTACCTCACAGGCCAGACTGAGGAATATAAGTCTGGGGAGAGGATATCCCAGGGCAAAATACCTCTAAAAAACGAAATCAGTCAAAGGGAGAAATAAAGTTTAAAATTAATTTATTGCTTACAAACTTCAGTCCAGGGCCTTCTCTCTTTCCTGCTTCAGCAGAAGCAAAACTGGTCCTCCCCCTCACCTCTCAGGTACATATAAGCCCTGCATTACCCAGGTAATTATGCACTGATATGGAGATGAGCTTCTCTCCACCCCTGAGGAATGATGCACATGCACTAAAGCCATACTCCTCTCCACCCCTGAGCGCCTATTGATATGCATATGTACTAAAGCCACACGAGATATTCTGGAAATGTTACAATTTTACCCACAGGAGCAAATGAAATCAAGTATGTGAAAGCACATTAAATGCTTATAAAACAGGGCATCAAAGTAGGGAGCTGGAGTAGCAGGCTCTTTGGAAGCTCAGGGGACAGAGAAGGGGAAGCTTGTTCAATCCACTGTCTGTCTATCACCACTAGTGAAGAGGTTTATGAAAAGCTTTTCTTTCTGTGCTGAGACAACCAGCAAGGGAGAGAATTGTTATGTGCAGTAGAAATGCAGAACGGGTTTTTACATATCTGCCCACCAGGCCACCTTTGACATGTGTGTGTAGAAGGCTGGTGAGCAAAGTCTTAGACTTCAGTTTCTTGTTCCCAGTGGCAATAAATCCCTCAAAGAGAGTACAGCTCAGCTGTGACTTAGGCCAGGCTATTCTTGTGTGGTAGCATGAATAAAAATTATAACTGCCGTGTTTGAGCACCTACTGTAGAATAGGAGCTTTCTATTATTTCTAATCCTTACAACAGCCCAAGGTAGATATTATTATAGCCTCAGTTTGTAAATGAGGAAATTGAGGCTCAGAGAAGTGATTTCCCAAAGATCACTCAGCCCTAAATGGTTGAGCTGGGCCCGCATTCCAGGCCCACTGCACGGCCTCCCTGCAAAGCACAAAGCACAGGGGACATGGAAGGTGGGCAATGCACCCTGGTGGTGATGCCAGGGTTCTTGTTTGCAGAGTCCAAGAATGAATTTAGCAGTCAAGGTAGGAGAGCCAGGGCAGAGGCTTTTACTGAGAGATACAGTGAGAGGAAAGAGCTCCTGGCTCATGCCAGGAGGGGACAAGAGAGCCCGGGGTGGTGCGTTGTCTAGGGGATTTATAGGCAGTTGAGGACTTTTGGGAACTGAGGGCTTAGGGTGTGGACTTGTACCACCTGCCCTGCCCTCAAGGTGGGCTGGGTTATTTTCTGTTTGCTAGGGCTGTTTCTGTTTACAGTGAAGTCACGGGTTATGCTGAGACACCCTTGCAGAACACCGAAACATTCCAGGCCAAGTTGCTCCTAGCCTTTTGACCTTTAAAACTGATCTCACTGAAGATGTCTGTATTCCTAGTCTGGTATCTTTACCCTAGAGAATTAGTGTGACCTTGACTTTGCATAATGCTGAACACAGAATTTCAATAGGGACTCTTGCTTTGACTGTAAATATCTTGCCTTGCTTTTTCTGGAGGCCCTCACCCTACTCTGTCTAAGCCCATGGTCCCTGTCTCATTCCCCCCTCTTCAGATAGAGACCCTAGTTGCTGCTAGGGAAAGGGGGAGACGACCGCTCTGGCTGCGTCATGCTCAAAAGGGGCGCAGTAAAGGGTGCAGCTAGGTCTCCATCAGTGGTCAGTTGAGAGGGCCTCAGAAAATGGGCACTTCTATTCCAGGTTCCATTTCTATTACTATTTGCAGTTTTGCGGCTTCTAGGCAAGAGAGAACAAATTGTGTTATTAGGTTAAATAGCAACATCTAGAGCTGGATTTTCCATTCTGGAAGGACAAACGATGAGATTAAGAATGCATTGTTGAATATGAGAACTAGAAATAGTAAAACTTTAATTGAAATGATGGGAGAAAACTAACACATATGGAGAATCATAGCCAGATATTTTGGGGAAACTAGAATTCTGAATCTAGTTAATGTCCCAATGACTAGTATAGTATTTAGTATACATAAATGCAGCATTACTGAAACAATACTTTTCTCTAACATGACCCTCATTTTTATTAGAAGTAACCAGATTAAGAAAATAATTAACACTTGGCTTGATAATTTGCATAAGTGCATCAAGAAGAGCAATTGGCTCTTTTAAATGTGCTTTGCTGGTACTTTTTATAAGGAATTTCAGATTGGACTTTTAAAGGCCTCTCGAGGCCAGAAAGCCAAGCCAGACTTGCCATCAGGTTTTGCCTGCAGTACTTGCAGATTTGGGTGAATTCCTCTCTTCGAGGTCCCCAGACATCCTGAGGTTCCTGCACTTTCCAGGAAGTGAGCTTCCTTACTCACCTGATAAGGCTGCTGGGAACCCTGTAAGCAAGGTATCAGGTCTGTTCTTCCAAGGGGCTTTGTTGGCTTTATAAAGTCAACCTTAGTTCCTTAAAGCTGTTCATATCTGAGTTTATGCACATGTCTTTCAGGTATGACATTCCAGTCAAAGCCTTGGTAATATAACCTGTGTTTTTAATTGGTCCTCTTACAAGGAAAACAGATTCTTATTGAACTTATACAAATAAACATACTGCCATTAAATATAAAAATAGTCACAGAGTTTTTAAATTCTGGAGAGACCAGGTAGAGAGAAAAATAAATGTTTCAATTCTGCTTATAAAGATATTGTCATTTCCTAAACTGTTGTCAGCTTAAGAGAAAAAGCTTAAAAGACTTTATCAGCAACATTTGAAACAAAAAGCCACAAAATCATCTTCCTTAGTTTACTTAATCCTATTTAACTAATACCTGTTCTGCTGAAATCTAGTTCTTTACTAGTTTAGGAGTAATAAAACAGTGACTATAAATGACAAAAGACTTACAAATGACAATGGTTAAAGATCTGATGAGAGCTTACTGTAAGACAGTGACAAAAGGAAATTCGGATATTTCTGTAACACAAAACATTCAGTAACAAAGTTTAGCATCATTCCCTTTGACGGTAATTATATATCAGATAAATAAGGAAATTAGCCAAATACTTTCCCCAATAAGAAAAAATTGCTCTGACATGTTCCAGGGGCCCTCTGGAACATATCAGAGTTAACTACAGGTAAAATCACCTTTTCGAATTTGATTTTGGGAAGTTGTCAGAAGAAAGTTTCTTTGGCACTTGCTTTAATGGGATTATAGCTTGCCATGAAACAATACTTATCCATTTATTTTTTTTTTGAGAGGGCATCTCTCATATTTATTGATCAAATGATTGTTAACAACAATAAAATTCTGTATAGGGGACTCAATGTACAGTCATTAATCAACTACAAGCTATTTCTCAACAGTATCCAATCTTCTGAAGCATAACGAACAAGTTCTTACATGGTGAACAAGTTCTAACATAGTGAATAACTTCTTACATGGTGAACAGTGCAAGGGCAGTCATATCACAGAAACTTTCAGTTTTGATCACACATCATGAACTATGAACAATCAAGTCAGATATGATTATTCGTTTGATTTTTATACTTGATTTATATGTGAATCCCACATTTCTCCATTATTATTATTATTATTATTATTATTATTATTATTATTTTAATAAAATGCTGCAGTGGTAGGTAGATGCAAGATAAAGGTAGAAAAGATAATTTAGTGCTATAAGAGGGCAAATGTAGATGATCAGGTGTGTGCCTATAGACTAAGTATTAATCCAAGCTAGATAAGGGCAACAAAACATCCACGGATGCAGAAGATTTCTCTCAAAATAGGAGGGGTGAGGTTCTGAGCCTCACCTCTGTTGATCCCCAATTTCTCTCCTGATGGTCCCCCTGTGACTGTGCCTGTCTTAGGTTGTTCCTCCCTTGAGGAATCTTACCCGTCTCTGGCTAACCAGTCATCTTCTGGGGCCATACAGGGAAATGTAAAGTTGATAAGTGAGAGAGAAGCAATATTGTTTGAAAAGGTTGTCTTTTTACTTCTTTGCAGATTTATGCCCTGTGGCTTCTATTCCCAGCATTTGTCTTGAGGTATCTTTACCACTTGGAAGAATTATGATACTTGGTAATTTTCGATATGAGGCACGAATTCTACTAAAGGGTTGTAATTAGGAGGGAAGAAGAAAAGCTATAGAAGTAGCAGACGGAAGAAAACATGGGAAGATTATTTTTTGACATATCTTCTTGTAGAGTAACATAAGCATGTATAGGTTTTAAACTGCGAATTAAATTGTGCACACACATTAACATAATAGGAATACAGCTACATAACAAAAGCAGACCTACAATTACCAGCCATATCCAGAGAAAACAAGAAAACCAGTTAGGTACCCTAGGCATTTGTGAAAACTTATCAATGATATGATGGATATTGTCTAACTGAATTTGAATAGTTTGAGAAAAATAAGACAAATTAAAACAACACATTGCTGGGAACTGTTCACATCCCATATGTTCTTTTAACAGTAGATAGTCTGTGGTATCAAGATTTTGGAGCACTGCAACTTGCACTTCTCCTAATTCTTGGTTGAGTTCCGACAGTATAGATCCAGTCAAATTTGTTGTTTTACTGTATGCACAGGCCAGCTTAGATGTCTCCTTCTTCATTCCAATGGCAAGTCCAGGAACCAGTGGGATGAATGCAGCTACAACTACAGCAGCGCCAGTATCTTTGTTGAAGTTTTCTGGTGATCATCTTCTGGAATGACTCTTCCAGAGGATGTTGATGTTGGAAGTTCTTCTTCATATCGTATCTTAATTCATTTTCTGGGTAGCCAAATTAGGCTTTGATTCTCTGTATAAACACAAACAAACCCTTTGCCCACACTTTGATATGCCCTTTATACCATTGTGAAGAACCTATTGGAGATCACCACACAGGAACTGCTTTTTTTTTTATTTTAACAGAAAGGAATATTATCAGAAAAATGTACTTCCTTAGCTGATCATCTGACACCCTTTAAAAGATCAAAATTAAGCATATGTAAAGCATGCATTACTCGTTGATTTGCAATTAGTTTTATCCTATCAGGGAGTAATCCCGCTTCTGTTTCTCTTTTTTTTTGTTATCATTAATCTACAATTACATGAAGAATATTATGTTTACTAGTCTCTCCCCTATACCAAGTCCCCCCCACAAACCCCATTACAGTCACTGTCCATCAGCATAGCAAAATGTTGTAGAATCACTACTTGTCTTCTCTATGTTGCACAGCCCTCCCCTTTCTCCCACCCCCCACATTATGCATGCTAACCATAATACCCCCTTTCTTCTTCCCCCCTCCATTATCCCTCCCTACCCACCCATTCTCCCCAGTCCCTTTCCCTTTGGTACCTGTTAGTCCATTCTTGGGTTCTGTGATTCTGATGCTGTTTTGTTCCTTCAGTTATCCTTTGTTCTTATACTCCACATATGAGTGAAATCATTTGGTATTTTTCTTTCTCCGCTTGGCTTATTTCACTGAGCATAATACCCTCTAGCTCCATCCATGTTGTTGCAAATGGCAGGATTTGTTTTCTTCTTATGGCTGAATAATATTCCATTGTGTATATGTACCACATCTTCTTTATCCATTCATCCCATCCACTGATGGACACTTAGGTTCCTTCCATTTCTTGGCTATTGTAAATAGTGCTACGATAAACATAGGGGTGCATCTGTCTTTTTCAAACTGGAGTGCTGCATTCTTAGGGTGAATTCCTAGGAGTGGAATTCTTGGGTCAAATGGTAAGTCTATTTTGAGCATTTTGAGGAACCTCCATACTGCTTTCCACAATGGTTGAACTAATTTACATTCCCACCAGCAGTGTAGGAGGGTTCCCCTTTCTCCACAACCTCACCAATATTTGTTGTTGTTTGTCTTTTGGATGGTAGCCATCCTTACTGGTGTGAGGAGATGTCTCATTGTGGTTTTAATTTGCATTTCTCTGATAATTAGCAATGTGGAGCATCTTTTCATGTGTCTGTTGGCCATCTGAATTTATTTTTTGGAGAACTATCTGTTCAGTTCCTCTGCCCATTTTTTAATTGGATTATTTGTTTTTTGTTTGTTAAGGTGGGTGAGCTCTTTATATATTTTGGATGTCAAGCCTTTATCAGATCTGTCATTTACAAATATATTCTCCCATACTATGGGGTACCTTTTTGTTCTATTGGTGGTGTCTTTTGCTGTACAGAAGCTTTTCAGCTTAATATAGTCCCACTTGTTCATTTTTGCTTTTGTTTTCCTTGACCGGGGAGATATGTTCAAGAAGAGGTCACTCATGTTTATGTCTAAGAGATTTTTGCCTCTGCTTTTTCAAGAGTTTTATGGCTTCATGACTTACATTCAGGTCTTTGATCCATTTTGAATTTACTTTTGTTTATGGGGTTAGACAGTGGTCCAGCTTCATTCCCTTACATGTAGCTGTCCAGTTTTGCCAGCACCATCTGGGGAAGAGACTCTCATTTCCCCATTGTATGTCCATGGCTCCTTTATCAATATTAATTGACCATATATGTTTGGGTTAAGGTCTGGAGTCTCTAATCTGTTCCACTGGTCTGTGGCTCTTTTCTAGTGCAAGTACCAAATTGTCTTGATTACTAAGGCTTTATAGTAGAGCTTAAGTTAGGGAGTGAGATCCTCCGCCACTTTATTCTTCTTTCTCAGGACTGCTTTGGCTATTCGGGGTCTTTGGTGTTTCCATATGAACTTTTGAAATATTTGCTCCAGTTCGTTGAAGAATGTTGCTGGTAATTTGATAAGGATTGCATCAAATCTGTATATTGCTTTGGGCAGGATGGCCATTTTGACGATATTAATTCTTCCTAACTACGAGCATGGGATGAGTTTCCATTTGTTAGTGTCCGCTTTAATTTCTCTTAAGAGTGTCTCATATTTTTCAGGGTATAGGTCTTTCAGTTCCTTGGTTAGGTGTATTCCTAGGTATTTTATTCTTTTTGATGCAATGGTGAATGGAGTTGTTTTCCTGATTTCTCTTTCTATTGGTTCATTGTTAGTGTATATGAAAACTACAGATTTCTGTGTGTTAATTGTGTATCCTGCAACTTTGCTGAATTCTGATGTTAGTTCTAGTAGTTTTGGAATGGAGTCTTTAGGGTTTTTTATGTACAGTATCATGTCATCTGCAAATAGTGACAGTTTGACTTCTTCTTAACCAATCTGGATTCCTTGTATTTCTTTCTTTTGTATGATTGCTATGGCTAGGTCCTCCAGTACCACGTTGAATAACAGTGGGGAGAGTGGGCATCCCTGTCTTGTTCCCGATCTCAGAGGAAAAGCTTTCAGCATCTCACTGTTCAGTATGATGTTAGCTGTGGGTTTATTAGATATGGCCTTTATTATGCTGAGGTACTTGCCCTCTATGCCAATTTTGTTGAAAGTTTTTATGATGAATGGATGTTGAACTTTGTCAAATGCTTTTTCAGCATCTATGGAGATGATCATGTGGTTTTTGTCCTTCTTTTTGTTGATATGGTGGATGATGTTGATGGATTTTCGAATGTTGTACCATCCTTGCATCCCTGGGATGAATCCCATTTCGTCATGGTGTATGATACTCTTGATGTATTTTTAAATTCGCTTTGCTAATATTTGATGAGTATTTTTGCATCTACGTTCATCAGGGATATTGGTCTGTAGTTTTCTTTTTTGGTGGGGTCTTTGCCTGGTTTTGGTATTAGGGTGATGTTGGCTTCATAGAATAAGTTTGGAAGTATTCCCTCCTCTTCTATTTTTGGAAAACTTTAAGGAGAATCAGTGTTATGTCTTCTCTGTATGTTTGATAAAATTCCGAGGTAAATCCTTCTGGCCCGGGGGTTTTGTTCTTGGGTAGTTTTTTGATTACTGATTCAATTTCGTTGCTGGTAATTGGTCTGTTTAGATTTTCTGTTTCTTTCTGGGTCAGTCTTGGAGGTTTGTATTTTTCTAGGAAGTTGTCCATTTCTCTAGGTTTCCCAGCTTATTAGCATATAGGTTTTCATAGTATTCTCTAATAATTCTTTGTATTTCTGTGGTGTCCGTCGTGATTTTTTCTTTCTCGTTTCTAATTCTGTTGATGTGTGTTGACTCTCTTTTTCTCTTAATAAGTCTGGCTAGAGGCTTATCTATGTTGTTTATTTTCTCAAAGAACCAGCTCTTGGTTTCATTGATTTTTTCTATTGTTTTATTCTTCTCAGTTTTATTTATTTCTTCTCTGATCTTTACTATATTTCTCCGTCTGATGACCTTAAGCCTCATTTGTTCTTCTTTTTTCAATTTCGATAATTGTGACATTAGACCATTCATTTGGGATTGTTCTTTCTTCTTTAAATATGCCTGGATTGCTATATACTTTCCTCTTAAGACTGCTTTTGCTGCGTCCCAACAGAAGTTGGGGCTTTGTGTTATTGTTGTCATTTGTTTCCATATATTGCTGGATCTCCATTTTAATTTGGTCATTGATCCATTAATTATTTAGGAGCATGTTGTTAAGCCTCCATGTGTTTGTGAGCCTTTTTGCTTTCTTTGTACAATTTATTTCTAGTTTTATACCTTTGTGGTCTCTAAAGATGGTTGGTAGGATTTCAATCTTTTGGAATTTACTAAGGTTCTTTTTGTGGCCTAGTATGTGGTCTATTTTGTGTCCTAGTATAATGTTCCATGTGCACTTGAGAAGAATGTGTATCCTGTTGCTTTTCGATGTAGAGTTCTATAGATGTCTATTATCTCTATCTGTTCTAGCGTGTTGTTCAGTGCCTCTGTGTCCTTACTTATTTTCTGTCTGGTGGATCTGACCTTTGGGGTGAGTGGTGTGTTAAAGTCTCCCAAAATGAATGCATTGCATTCTATTTCCTCCTTTAATTCTGTTAGTATTTGTTTTACATATATTGGTGCTCTTGTATTGGGCGCATATATGTTTATAATGGTTATATCCTCTTGTTGGCTGAGCCCTTTATCATTATGTAATGTCCTTTTTTATCTCTTGTTACTTTCTTTATTTTGAGGTCTATTTTGTCTGATACTAGTATTACAACGCCTGCTTTTTTCTCTCTGTTGTTTGCATGAAATATCTTTCTCCAACCCTTGACTTTTAATCTGTGTATGTCTTTGGGTTTGAGGTGAGTGTCTTGTAAGCAGCAGATAGATGGGTCTTGCTTTTTTATCCATTCTATTACTCTGTTTCTTTTGATTGGAGAATTCAGTCCATTTACATTGAGGGTGATAATTGAAAGGTATGTACTTATTGCAATTGCAGGCTTTAGATTTGTGATTACCAAAGGTTCAAGGTTAGCTTGTTTACTACCTTACTGTCTTACCTCACTCACTTATTGAGCTGTTATAAACACAGTCTGATGATTATTTCTTTCTCTTCTTTTTCCTCATCCTCCATTCTTCATATGTTGGGTGTTTTTTTTTTCTGTGCTCTTTTTAGGAATGCTCCCATGTAGAGCAGTCCCTCTAAGATACCCTGTAGAGGTGGTTTGTGGGAGGCAAATTCCCTCAACTTTTGCTGGTCTGGGAATTGTTTAATCCCTCCTTCATATTTAAATTATAATCATGCTGGATACAGTATCCTTGGTTCAAGGCCCTTCTGTTTCATTGCATTAAATATATCATGCCATTCTCTTCTGGCCTGTAAGGTTTCTGTTGAGAAGTCTGATGATAGCCTGATGGGTTTTCCTTTGTAGGTGAGCTTTTTACTCTCTCTGGCTGCCTTTAATACTCTGTCCCTGTCCTTGACCTTTGCCATTTTAATTATTATGTGTCTTGATGTTGACCTCTTTGGATCCCGTCTCTCGGGAGTTCTGTGTGCCTCCGTAGTCTGAGCAAAGATTTCCTCCCCTAGTTTGCGGACGTTCTCAGCAATTATTTCTTCAAAGACACTTTCTATCCCTTTTTCTCTCTCTTCTTCCTCTGGTACCCCTATAATGCGGATATTGTTCCTTTTGGATTTGTCACACAGTTCTCTTAATATTGTTTCATTCCTGGAGATCCTTTTATCTCTCTGTGTGTCAGCTTCTATGCGTTCCTGTTCTCTGGTTTCTATTTCATCAATGGCCTCTTGCATCTTATGCATTCTGCTTATAAATCCTTCCAGAGTTTGTTTCACTTCTGTAATCTCTCTCTGTACATCTGTGATCTCCCTCCAGACTTCATCCCTAAGCTCTTGCATATTTCTCTGCAGCTCTGTCAGCATGTTTATGATTTCTATTTTGAATTCTTTTTCAGGGAGGCTGTTTAGGTCTACCTCTGCAGATCCATTCTCAGGTGTAACTATCTTGTTCTAGACCAGATTTTTTTGCCTTTTCATGGTGATAGCAGTGGCTATAGGCAGGTTGCGGGTATGTCAGCAGGGAGAAGAATGTCCTTCCCTGCTTGCTGGATGCCTTGCCCTTCACTGCCTGTGACGGCTACCTGCACTCCTCGAGCAGCCACCTGCTTAATCTCCTAAGCTGCTGTGGGTCGGGTGTTCGTCAGAGCATCACAGAGCCCTGCAGGGAGTGTCAGGCATGCCAGGTGCGCTCCTCCGTGCTAGTAGCGACACTGCCAGGCAGCTGTATGGCAGCAATGGCCTTTGTGTCTGGCCCGGGTGGCTGTGCGTTGGGCTGGGATTACAGTCGGCTCTGGTAGCGCACCTGTTCCCTCTGTCTCTGCTGCCAGTGCGCACGGGGCTTTTCTGCACAGGCTTCTACCGTGCTCTGGCTTCACTGCTGCTGATGTGCACGAGCCGCACCAGGGCTGTCCGGTTGCTCTGCTGTGGGCTAGCCCTGCGGCACATGGATCTGCTCTTGGTTCCTTCTAGCGTTTCCGCCCCCAGGGTGTGCTCCCACTCTGCTGCTACTGGGCCCGTGTGTCGGGGTCCGTGCCAGTTGGAGGAACGTCTGGCAGGTTGCCTAGTCGTGTGAGGGGCTTCAGAGCTGCACTGCCTCTGTTTAGGGCACCTAAGTTTCCCCAATATTTCCAGCTGCCGGGACAACTTCGTGCAGCTATGGGGTCCCTGTCTCTTTAAGACTTGCAGGAAGTACTTGCTTTTCTTTTGTCTCAGGGGCACCGGTTGCAAGGACCTGCCCACAGGTTTTGCTTTTCCGTTTCTCTACTATCCAGCACCCCGTGCACCTTGTGTCTGCGTTCCGGGTGCAGATTTCTAGAGCTGGTTGTTTAGTAGTCCTGGGCTTTCACTCCCTCCCCATTCCGACTCCTTTCTTCCCACAGGGTTTTGGGGTGGGGGAGCATTCAGGTCCTGCCTGGCTGCAGCTTGTATCTTACCCCCTTTGTGTGATGCTGAGTTTTTACAGATGTAGATGTATCCTGGCTGTTGTACTGCATCCTCTGGTGTCTCTTTTAAGAATAGTTGTATTTATTGTACTTTCATAAATATATATGTTTTGGGTTGGAGATTTCCTCTGAACTACTCATGCCACCATCTTCCCGTGATCCTTTAGAAATTATTTCTTCAAAGACACTTTCTATCCCTTTTTCCTCTCTCTTCTTCCTCTGGTACCCCTATAATACGGATATTGTTCCTTTTGGATTTGTCACACAGTTCTCTAAATATTGTTTCATTCCTGGAGATCCTTTTCTCTCTCTGTGTGTCAGCTTCTATGCATTCCTGCTCTCTGGTTTCTATTTCATTAATGGCCTCTTGCATCTTATGCATTCTGTTTATAAATCCTTCCAGAGTTAGTTTCACTTCTGTAGTCTCTTTCCTGGAGTCTGTAATCTCCTTCTTGGAGTCTGTAATCTCCCTACGGACTTCATCCCTTAGCTCTTATATATTTCTCTCTGCATGTCCATCAGCATGTTTATGATTTTTATTTTGAATTCTTTTTCAGGAAGACTGGTTAGGTCTGTCTCCTTCTCTGGTGTTGTCTCTGTTATTTTTGTCTGCCTGTAATTTTGGCTTTTCATGGTGATAGAGATAGTTTGCAGAGCTGGCACAAGTGACGGCTGGAAGAACTTCCCTTCTTGTTGGTTTGTGGCCTTCCTCTCCTGGGAGAACAGCGACCTCTAGTGGCTTGTGCTGGGCAGCTATGCACAGAAAGGGCTTCTGATTCTTGCTGGCTGCCATGGAGTTTAGCTCCGTGGTTGCAGTGGGCGTGACCTGCCTCGGGCTGCTGCTCCAATATGGTGGAGCCACGTTGGAGGGGGAATGGCCAGGAGGCTATTTATCTCTGTGAGGGGTCTCCGTGCTCCCAGCTGCCCAGGAGATTAGAGTGCCCAGAGTTCCCCAGATTCCCTGCTGCTTGACTAAGTGTCCCAGGACGGTTCCATCTTGTAGTGGGGTCCCTATCCCTTTATGAGTTCCAAAAAGCACTTGCTTTTCTTTGTCCCAGGTGTGCCGGCTGCAGGAACCCACTCACAGGTCTTACTGTCCTGTTTCCCTAGTTTCCAGCACCCCACGCATGCACTGTGTCTGCGCTCTGGTGCGGATGGCCAGGGCTGGCTATTTAGCAGTCCTGGACTCCCTCTCCCTCCCCAGTCTGATTCCTCTGCTCCCGCCTGGAGCTGTAGTGTGGGGTGCTCGAGTTCTGCTGGGCTGGGGCTTGTATCTTACCCCCTTCGTGAGGTGCTGGGTTCTCGCAGGTGTGGATGTGGTCTGACTGTTGTCCTGTGTCTTCTGGCCTCTCTTTTAGGAAGAGTTATCTTTGTTGTATTTTCAAAAATATATGTGTTTTTGGGAGGAGATTTCCTCTGCTCTACTCACGCTGCCATCTTGGCTCCACCCCCAATACTTATCCATTTAAACAGAATGGCAGCAAAATACCTCAAAGACAAATACAGAAGGTTAGAGTTGCTGGAAAGTTTATATTTTAGTCCTTTTAATATTAAGATCTCATTTCCTTAAATACTTAGACAACTCATTGAGACTTTAAGCATGAGAAACTGCTTTGATAAAACAATTAGAGAATATTTTTCAATCTTTCAACATTAAAAACAGATTATCATATCTATGAATAAACCTATCCAAGGAAGTGAAAGACCTATACCCTGAAAACTACAAGACACTCTTTTAAGAGAAATTAAAGAGGACACTAACAAATGGAAACTCATCCCATGCTCTTGGCTAGGAAGAATTAATATTGTCAAAATGACCATACTGCCTAAATCAATCTACAGATTCAAAGCAATCCCTATCAAAATACCAACAGCATTCTTCAATGAACTAGAACAAATAGTTCTAAAATTCATATGGAACTACAAAAGACCCGAAATAGCTAAAGCAATCCTCAGAAGGAAAAATAAATCAGGGGGGATCTTGCTTCCCAACTTCAAACTCTACTACAAAGCCACAGTAATCAAGAGAATTTGGTACTGGCACAAGAACAGAGCCACAGACCAGTGCAATAGATTAGAGACTCCAGATATTAACCCAAACATATGTGACCAATTAATATACAATAAAGGAGCCATGGACATACAAAGGGGAAATGACAGCCTCTTCAACAGCTGATGTTGCCAAAACTGGACAGCTGCATGTAAGAGAATGAAACTGGATCATTGTCTAACCCCATACACAAAAGTAAATTCGAAATGGATCAAAGACCTGAATGTAAGTCATGAAACCATAAAACTCTTAGAAAAAAACATAGGCATAAATCTCTTGGATAAACATGAGCGACTTCTTCATGAACATATCTCCCTGGGCAAAGGAAACAAAAGCAAAAACGAACAAGTGGGACTATATCAAGCTGAAAAACTTCTGTACAGCAAAGGACACCATCAATAAAACAAAAAGGTCCCTTACAGTATGGGAGAATATATTCATAAATGGGAGATCTGATAAAGGGTTGACATCCAAAATACATAAAGCGCTCACGCACCTTAACAAACAAAAAGCAAATAATTCAATTAAAAAATGGCACAGGATAGGAATGAGGAGGGAGATGTCTAGGCTGGCATGTGCATACAGTGAGACAACGAATTTGACCGGATCTGTACTGTTGGAACTCAACCAGGAGTTGGGAAGAGTGCAAGTTGTAGCACTCCAAAATCTTATGACTATAGACTATCTACAGTTAAAAGAACATATGGGATGTGAACAGATCCCAGAAATGGGTTGCTTTAACTTGTCTGATTTCTCTCAGACTGTTCAAGTACAGTTGGACAATATCCATCATATAGTAGACAAATTTTCACAAATGCCTAGGGTGCCTAAATGGTTTTCTTGGCTTCACTGGAGATGGCTGGTAATTATAGATTTGCTTTGTTTATGTCACCGTATTCCTATTATGTTAATATGTGTGCACAAGTTAGTTAGTAGCTTAAAACCTATACATGCTTAAGGTACTCTACAAGAAGATATGTCAAAGAAATAATCAATCCTCCCATGTTTTCTTTCATATGCTACCTCTATAGTTTTTCTTCTTCCTTCCTAATTACAACCCTTAAATAGAATTTGTGCCTCATATTGAATTTACCGAGTATCATAATTCCTCCAGGTGGTAAAGATACCTCGAGACAAGTGCTGGGCATAGAAGCCACAGGGCATAAATCTGCAAAGAAGTAAAAAGCTAACCTTTTCAAACAATATGGCTTCTCTCTCACTTACCAACTTTACATTTCCCTGTATGGCCCCGGAAGATGACTGGTTAGCCAGAGACGGGTAAGATTCCTCAAGGGAGGAACAACCTAAGACAGGCACAGTCGCAGGGGGGCCATCAGGTGAGAAATCGAGGAACAACAGTGTTGAAGCTTAGAACCGCCCCCCCCTGTTTTGAGAGAAAGCTTCTGCATCCATGGATGTTTTATTGCCCTTGTCTAGCTTGGATTAGCACATAGTCTACAGGCACACACCTGGTCATCTACATTTGCTCTCTTACAACACTAAACTATGTTTTCTAACTTTATCTTGCATCTACCTACCACTTCAGCATTTTATTAAAAATAAAAAAATAATAATAATAAAGGGAGAAACGTGGGATCCACATATAAATCAAGTATAAAAATCAAACAAATATTCATATTTGACCTGATTGTTTATAGTTCATAATGCATGATCAAAACCGAAAGTTTCTGTGATGAATGCCCTTGTACTGTTCACCA
The DNA here is from genome assembly GCF_040802235.1 of Manis javanica. Taxonomy (NCBI): domain Eukaryota; kingdom Metazoa; phylum Chordata; class Mammalia; order Pholidota; family Manidae; genus Manis; species Manis javanica. Next base: position 57,677,206 of record NC_133174.1, read on the forward strand.
TGTAAGAACTTATTCACTATGTAAGAATTCGTTCACCATGTAAGAACTTGTTCGTTATGCTTCAGAAGATTGGAGACTGATGAGAATTAGGCTTGAGATGGATTAATGATTGTGCATTGAGCATTGACCCCCCTATACAGAATTTTATTGTTGTTAACAACCATTTGATCAATAAATATGAGAGATGCCCTCTCAAAAAAAAAAATGGCACAGGATCTGAACAGACACTTCTCCAAAGAAGAAATTCAGATGGCCAACAGACACATGAAAAGGTGGTCCACATTGTTAGTCATCAGAGAAATGCAAATTAAAACCACAATGAGATATCACCTCACGCCTGTAAGGATTGCCACCATCCAAAAGACAAACAACAAATGTTGGCAAGGTTGTGGAGAAAGGGGAACCCTCCTACACTGCTGGTGGGAATGTAAATTAGTTCAACCATTGTGGAAAGCAGTATGGAGGTTCCTCAAAAAGCTCAAAATAGAAATACCATTTGACCCAGGAATTCCACTCCTAGGAATTTACCCTAAGAATGCAGTAGCCCAATTTGAAAAAGACACATGCACCCCTATGTTTATCACAGCACTATTTACAATAGCCAAGAAATGGAAGCAACCTAAGTGTCCATCGATAGATGAATGGATAAAGATGATGTGGTACATATACACAATGGAATATTATTCAGCCATAAGAAGTAAACAAATCCTACCATTTGCAACAACATGGATGGAACTGGAGGGTATTATTCTCAGTGAAATAAGCCAGGTGGAGAAAGACAAGTATCAAATGATTTCACTCATTTGTGGAGTATAAGAACAAAGAAAAAAACTGAAGGAGCAAAACAGCAGCAGACTCACAGAACCCAAGAATGGACTAACAGTTACCCAAGGGAAAGGGACTGGGGAGGATGGGTGGGAAGGGTGGGATAAGGTGGGGGGGAGAGAGGGGACATTATAATTAGCATGTATAAACAGGGGCATGGGGAAGGTTGTGCAACACAGAGAAGACAAGTAGTGATTCTACAGCATCTTACTGTGCTGATGGACAGTGACTGTAATGGGGTTTGTGGGAGGGACTTGGTGATGGGGGAGTCTAGTAAACATAATGTTCCTCACGTAATTGTAGATTAATGATACCAAAATTACAAATTATAAAATTATAAAAAACAGACTAACAGTTTAAGAAAACTTTGTCTTTTTAACTGAAAACAAAATTCTAATTTGCTTTGTACTTGATATCAAGACTCATTTGCTTTTATTTTATATAGCATGACCATATCAATTCTTCCACAAACTTTTTACAACTTCCTTTTACATTCAGAGTTCTCCCTCTTTTTTTTTTTTTTTTTTTTTTTTTTCAGAGGGCATCTCTCATATTTATTGATCAAATGGTTGTTAACAACAATAAAATTCAGTATAGGGGGGTCAATGCTCAATGTACAATCATTAATCCATCTCAAGCCTAATTCTCCTCAGTCTCCAATCTTCTGAAGCATAACGAACAAGTTCTTACATGGTGAACGAATTCTTACAGAGTGAATAAATTCTTACATGGTGAACAGTACAAGGGCATTCATCACAGAAACTTTCGGTTTTGATCATGCAATATGACCTATAAACCATCAGGTCAAATATGAATATTCATTTGATTTTTGTACTTGATTTATATGTTGATCCCACATTTCTCCTATTATTATTATTATTTTTATTTTTAATAAAATGCTGAAGTGGTAGGTAGATGCAAGATAAAGGTAGAAAACATAGTTTAGTGCTGTAAGAAGGCAAATGTAGATGATCAGATGATCAGGTGTGTGCCTATGGACTAAGTATTAATCCAGGCTAGACAAGGGCAGCAAGACATCCACGGATGCAGAAGATTTCTCTCAAAGCAGGGGGGGTGAGGTTCTGAGCCTCACCTCTGTTGATCCCCAAATTCTCACCTGATGGCCCCCCTGCGACTGTGCCTGTCTTAGGTTGTTCCTCCCTTGAGGAATCTTACCCGTCTCTGGCTAACCAGTCATCTTCCGGGGCCATACAGGGAAATGTAAAGTTGGTAAGTGAGAGAGAAGCCATATTGTTTGCAAAGGTTAGCTTTTTACTTCTTTGCAGATTTATGCCCTGTGGCTTCTATGCCCAGCACTTGTCTCGAGGTATCTTTACCACCTGGAGGAATTATGATACTCGGTAAATTCGATATGAGGCACGAATTCTATTTAAGGTTTGTAATTAGGAAGGAAGAAGAAAAGCTATAGATGTAGCATATGAAGGAAACTTGGGAGGATTGATTATTTCTTTGACATATCTTCTTGTATAGTACCTTAAGTATGTATAGGTTTTAAACTACTAACTAATTTGCACACACATATTAACATTATAGGAATACGGTGACATAAACAAAGCAAATCTATAATTACCAGCCATCTCCAGTGAAGCCAAGAAAACCATTTAGGCACCCTAGGCATTTGTGAAAATTTATCTATAATATGATGGATATTTTCCAACTGTACTTGAACCATCAGACAAATTAAAGCAGCCCATTTCTGGGATCTGTTCACATCCCATATGTTCTTTTAACCATAGATAGTCTATAGTCATGAGATTTTGGGGTGCTACAACTTGCACCCCTCCCAACTCCTGGTTGAGTTCCAACAGTACAGATCCAGTCAAATTCGTTGTCTCACTGTATGCACATGCCAGCCTAGACATCTCCCTCCTCCTTCTTATGGCAAGTCCAGGAGACGGTGGGCTGGATGCAGCCACAACCGCAGCATCGTCCGGATCCCTGGGGAGGCTTTTTGATGATCATCCCCCGGCACGAGTCCTCCAGAGAGTGCTGATGCCGGAAGCTCCTCCTCATATCGTATCTTATTTCATTTTCTGTGTATCCAAGCTAGGCCTTGATCTTCTGCGTAGAAACAAACAGACCCTTTGCCCACACTTTGACATGCCCTCTATACCACTGTGCAGAACTCATTGGAGGTCAGCACACAGTAACTGCTTTTTTTTTTTTTTTTTTTAATTAAGAGAAAGGAATATTATCAGAAAAGAGTACCTCCATAGCTGATCATCTGACACCCTTTAAGTGATCAACATTAAGGATATTTAAAGCATGCGTTGATCTTTGATTTACCAATAGTTTTATCCTGTTAACGAGTAATCCCCTTTTCTTTCTTTCTTTCTTTCTTTTTTTTTTTTTTTTTAATTTTTAATCTACCCTTACATGAAGAATACTATGTTTACTATGCTCTCCCCTATATCAGGTCCCCCCTAACAACCCCATTACGGTTACTGTCCATCAGCTTAGCAAAATGTGGTAGAGTCACTACTTGTCCTCTCTGTGTTGTGCAGCCCACCCTCCCCTTTCTCCCTCCCCCCATGCATGCTAATCTTAATACCCCCCTTCTTCTTCCCCCCCCTTATCCCTCCCTGCCCACCCATCCTCCCCAGTTCCTTTCCCTTTGGTACCTGTTAGTCCATTTTTGGGTTCTGTAATTCTGCTGCTGTTTTGTTCCTTCAGTTTTTCCTTTGTTCCTATACTCCTCAGATGAGTGAAATCATTTGGTATTTCTCTTTCTCTGCTTGGCTTATTTCACTGAGCATAATACTCTCCAGCTCCATCCATGTTGCTGCAAATGGTTGGATTTTTCCACTTCTTATGGCTGAGTAGTATTCCATTGTGTATATGTACCACATCTTCTTTATCCATTCATCTACAGATGGACATTTAGGTTGCTTCCAATTCTTGGCTATTGTAAATAGTGCTGCGATAAACATAGGAGTGCATCTGTCTTTCTCAAACTTGATTGCTGCGTTCTTAGGGTAAATTCCTAGGAGTGGAATTCCTGGGTCAAATGGTAGGTCTGTTTTGAGCATTTTGATGCACCTCCATACTGCTTTCCACAATGGTTGAACTAATTTACATTCCCACCAGCAGTGTAGGAGGGTTCCCCTTTCTCCACAGCCTCGCCAACATTTGTTGTTGTTTGTCTTTTGGATGGCAGCTATCCTTACTGGTGTGAGGTGATACCTCATTGTAGTTTTAATTTGCATTTCTCTGATAATTAGCGATGTGGAGCATCTTTTCATGTGTCTCTTGACCATCTGTATTTCTTTTTTGGAGAACTGTCTGTTCAGTTCCTCTGCCCATTTTTTAATTGGGTTATTTGTTTTTTGTTTGTTGAGGCGTGTGAGCTCTTTATATATTCTGGACGTCAAGCCTTTATCAGATCTGTCATTTTCAAATATATTCTCCCATACTGTAGGGTTCCTTTTTGTTCTATTGATGGTGTCTTTCGCTGTACAGAAGCTTTTCAGCTTAATGTAGTCCCACTTGCTCATTTTTGCTGTTGTTTTCCTTGCCCGGGGAGATATGTTCAAGAAGAGATCACTCATGTTTATGTCTAAGAGGTTTTTGCCTATGTTTTTTTCCAAGAGTTTAATGGTTTCGTGACTTACATTCAGGTCTTTGATCCATTTTGAGTTTACCTTTGTATATGGGGTTAGACAATGGTCCAGTTTCATTCTCCTACATGTAGCTGTCCAGTTTTGCCAGCACCATCTGTTGAAGAGACTGTCATTTTGCCATTGTATGTCCATGGCTCCTTTATCAAATATTAATTGACCATATATGTTTGGGTTAATTTCTGGGGTCTCTAATCTGTTCCATTGGTCTGTGGCTCTGTTCTTGTGCCAGTACCAAATTGTCTTGATTACTATGGCTTTGTAGTAGAGCTTGAAGTTGGGGAGTGAGATCCCCCCTACTTTATTCTTCTTTTTCAGGATTGCTTTGGCTATTCGGGGTCTTTGGTGTTTCCATATGAATTTTTGAATTATTTGTTCCAATTCATTGAAGAATGTTGCTGGTAATTTGAGAGGGATTGCATCAAATTTGTATATTGCTTTCGGCAGGATGGCCATTTTGACGATATTAATTCTTCCTAGCCATGAGCATGGGATGAGTTTCCATTTATTAGTGTCCCCTTTAATTTCTCTTAAGAGTGACTTGTAGTTTTCAGAGTATAAGTCTTTCACTTCCTTGGTTAGGTTTATTCCTAGGTATTTTATTCTTTTTGATGCAATGGTGAATGGAATTGTTTTCCTGATTTCTCTTTCTATTGATTCGTTGTTAGTGTATAGGAAAGCTACAGATTTCTGTGTGTTGATTTTGTATCCTGCAACTTTGCTGTATTCCGATATCAGTTCTAGTAGTTTTGGAGTGGAGTCTTTAGGGTTTTTTATGTACAGTATCATATCATCTGCAAATAGTGACAGTTTAACTTCTTCTTTACCAATCTGGATTCCTTGTATTTCTTTGTTTTGTCTGATTGCCGTGGCTAGGACCTCCAGTACTATGTTGAATAACAGTGGGGAGAGTGGGCATCCCTGTCTGGTTCCCGATCTCAGTGGAAATGCTTTCAGCTTCTCGCTGTTCAGTATAATGCTGGCTGTGGGTTTATCATATATGGCCTTTATTATGTTGAGGTACTTGCCCTCTATTCCCATTTTGCGGAGAGTTTTTATCATGAATGGATGTTGAATTTTGTCAAATGCTTTTTCAGCATCTATGGAGATGATCATGTGGTTTTTGTCTTTCTTTTTGTTGATGTGGTGGATGATGTTGATGGATTTTCGAATGTTGTACCATCCTTGCATCCCTGGGATGAACCCCACTTGGTCATGGTGTATGATCCTTTTGATATACTGTTGAATTCTGTTTGCTAATATTTTATTGAGTATTTTTGCATCTACATTCATCAGGGATATTGGTCTGTAATTTTCTTTTTTGGTGGGGTCTTTTCCTGGTTTTGGTATTAGGGTGATGTTGGCTTCATAGAATGAGTTTGGGAGTATTCCCTCTTCTTCTATTTTGTGGAACACTTTAAGGAGAATGGGTATTATGTCTTCTCTGTGTGTCTGATAAAATTCCGAGGTAAATCCGTCCGGCCCCGGGGTTTTGTTCTTGGGTAGTTTTTTGATTACTGTTTCAATTTCTTTGCTCGTAATTGGTTTGTTGAACTTTTGTGTTTCTTCCTTGGTCAGTCTTGGGAGGTTGTATTTTTCTAGGAAGTTGTCCATTTCTTCTAGGTTTTCCAGCTTGTTGGCATATAGGTTTTCATAGTAGTCTTTAATAATTCTTTGTATTTCTGTGGAGTCTGTCGTGATTTTTCCATTCTCATTTCTGATTATGTTGATTTGTGTTGACTCTCTTTTTCTCTTAATAAGTTGGGCTAGAGGCTTATCTATTTTGTTTATTTTCTCAAAGAACCAGCTCTTGGTTTCGTTGATTTTTGCTATTGTTTTATTCTTCTCAATTTTGTTTATTTCTTCTCTGATCTTTATTATGTCCCTCCTTCTGCTGACTTTAGGCCTCATTTGTTCTTCTTTTTCCAGTTTTAATAATTGTGATGTTAGACTATTCATTTGGGATTGTTCTTCCTTCTTCAAGTGTGCCTGGATTGCTATATACTTTCCTCTTAAGACTGCTTTCGCTGCATCCCACAGAAGTTGGGGCTTAGTGTTGTTGTTGTCATTTGTTTCTATATATTCCTTGATCTCTATTTTGATTTGTTCATTGATCCATTGATTATTTAGTAGCATGTTGTTAAGCCTCCATGTGTTTGTGAGCCTTTTTGTTTTCTTTGTAAAATTTATTTCTACTTTCATACCTTTGTGGTCTGAAAAATTGGTTGGTAGAATTTCAATATTGTGGAATTTACTGAGGCTCTTTTTGTGAGCTAGTATGTGGTCTATTCTGGAGAATGTTCCATGTGCACTTGAGAAGAATGTATATCCTGTTGCTTTTGGATGTAAAGTTCTATAGATGTCTATTAGGTCCATCTGTTCTAGTGTGTTGTTCAGTGCCTGTGTGTCTTTACTTATTTTCTGCCCGGTGGATCTATCCTTTGGGGTGAGTGGTGTGTTGAAGTCTCCTACAATGAATGCATTGCAGTCTATTTCCCTCTTTAGTTCTGTTAGTATTTGCTTCACATATGCTGGTGCTCCTGTATTGGGTGCATATATATTTAGAATGGTTATATCCTCTTGTTGGACTAAGCCCTTTATCATTATGTAGTGGCCTTCTTTATCTCTTGTTACTTTCTTTGTTTTGAAGTCTATTTTGTCTGATATTAGTACTGCAACCCCTGCTTTCTTCTCACTGTTGTTTGCCTGAAATATGTTTTTCCATCCCTTGACTTTTAGTCTATGCTTATCTTTGGGTTTAAGGTGAGTTTCTTGTAAGCAGCATATAGATGGGTCTTGCTTTTTTATCCATTCTATTACTCTATGTCTTTTGATTGGTGCATTAAGTCCATTTACATTTAGGGTGACTATTGAAAGATATGTACTTATTGCCATTGCAGGCTTTAGATTCGTGGTTACCAAAGGTTCAAGGTTAGCTTCTTTAGTATCTTACTGCCTAACTTAGCTCGCTTATTGAGCTGTTATATACACTGTCTGGAGAGTCTTTTCTTCTCTCCCTTCTTATTCCTCCTCCTCCATTCTCCATATGTTGTGTGTTTTGTTCTGTGCTCTTTTTAGGGGTGCTCCCATCTAGAGCAGTCCCTGTAGGATGCCCTGTAGAGGTGGTTTGTGGGAAGCAAATTCCCTCAGCTTTTGCTTGTCTGGGAATTGTTTGATCCCACCATCATATTTAAATGATAGTCGTGCTGGATACAGTATCCTTGGTTCAAGGCCCTTCTGTTTCATTGCATTAAGTATATCATGCCATTCTCTTCTGGCCTGTAGGGTTTCTGTTGAGAAGTCTGATGTTAGCCTGATTGGTTTTCCTTTATAGGTGACCTTTTTCTCTCTAGCTGCCTTTAAAACTCTTTCCTTGTCCTTGATCCTTGCCATTTTAATTATTATGTGTCTTGGTGTTGTCCTCCTTGGATCCTTTCTGTTGGGGGTTCTGTATAATTCCATGGTCTGTTCGATTATTTCCTCCCCCAGTTTGGGGAAGTTTTCAGCAATTATTTCTTCAAAGACACTTTCTATCCCTTTTCCTCTTTCTTCCTCTTCTGGTATCCCTATAATACGAATGTTTTTCCTTTTGTATTGGTCACATATTTCTCTTAGTGTTGTTTCATTCCTGGAGATCCTTTTATCTCTCTCTCTGTCAGCTTCTATACGTTCCTGTTCTCTGGCTTCTATTCCTTCAATGGCCTCTTGCATCTTATCCATTCTGCTTATAAATCCTTCCAGGGATTGTTTCACTTCTGTGATCTCTTTCCTGACATCTGTGATCTCCTTCCGGACTTCATCCCACTGCTCTTGCATTTTTCTCTGCATCTCATCCCACTGCTCTTGCATTTTTCTCTGCATCTCATCCCATTGCTCTTGCATTTTTTTCTGCATCTCTGTCAGCATGTTCATGATTTTTATTTTGAATTCTTTTTCAGGAGGACTAGTTAGGTCTGTCTCCTTCTCAGGTGTTGTCTCTGTGATCTTTGTCTGCCTGTAGTTTTGCCTTTTCATGGTGATAGAGATAGTTTGCAGAGCTGGTACAAGTGACCGCTGGAAGAGCTTCCCTTCTTGTTGGTTTGTAGCCTTTTTCTGGGAGAATAGCGACCTCTAGTGGCTTGTGCTGGGCAGCTGTGCGCAGACAGGGCTTCTGCTTCCTGCCCAGTTGCTTTGGGGTTTATCTCCGCTGTTGCTGTGGGCTTGGCCTGGCTGGGGCTGTTCCTCCAAAATGGTGGAGCCCCGTTGGAGGGGGAGCAGCCAGGAGACTATTTATCTCCGTAAGGGGCCTCTGTGCTCCCTGCTGCCCAGGGGGTTAGAGTGCTCAGAGATCCCCAGATTTCCTGCTTCTGGTCTAAGTGACCTGTCCTGCCCCTTTAAGATTTCCAAAAAGCACTCCCCTTCACAAGGCGCTGGGTTCTTGCAGGTGTGGATGTGGTCTGGATGTTGTCCTGTGTCCTGTGGTCTCTATTTTAGGAAGATTTTTCTTTGTTATATTTTCATAGCTCTATGTGTTTTTGGGAGGAGATTTCCACTGCTCTACTCACGCCGCCATCTTGGCTCCGCCCTCCTAGAGTTCTCCCTCTTTTAACAGCTGTACTTTAGAACAAAGTTACTTTCTTTTAGCAAAAGACACATTCTTTAGCATGCAGAAATGTTCTCCTTATTACTTTAAGTAGTTTTAATTAGAGCTTAAAATCATTAGGTAACTTAATTTTCAGTGAACACTGAGAAGTAGTCTATTATAAACTGTTACACTAGCATTCTTTAGATTGACAAATTTATGAACACATTTTATAATTTCTGGAACCATGTGGTTTACAGCACAATCTCTCAGTAAGCACAAAGTATGTCTATTTAACTTAGCAAAAGTTTAAGGTTTTAGGTGACCACAAAGATTATCAGGCTCTTTGTAGGTATACACACTGTAACACACTATAACACACAATTATTAATATGTTCACTTGCTACACTTAGTTTACTCATTCCTAACAACTATGCTAGATTACTTACAAAACCTTTACTGAACATTAGACAAAGTCAAGCCTCTAAACATTCTATTTTTGAAAGATTTTGCAGTTAACAGCAACTTAAATGACTTTAGGTAAACTTAGTCAGCTGATAACCATAAGGACATGTCCATTTCAGTTCAACTTAAATTAGCATTAATGCTTAATATTTTCTATTAGAATTTTCTGGAAATTTAAAATGCCCAATTTTTACAAGTGCTTGTCTTTAAATCAATTTTATTAATATCATCCAGAGGTAGAAAAATATGTTTCATTTACACACTTAGACATACAAACATACAGACTGAGATGTAATGATTACCGTTAGCAATACTTTTCATAATAGAACATATACACAGATAAACTGATACAAAGATCTGAGTTACTGATATCCAATTACCTTCTTTCCTTTTAGCTTATGTGACTAAAAGTATCTCACTTTTCAAGAATACACTCTATGGGCAAGCAGTTTACATAACTGGGTTAAGGTTTAGATGGCCCCAGACTAACAGGGCTGATGAAGGCTCTGAACTGATAGGGACTGTGTGTGTCCAGGGGGCTGGAAATGAAATGCAAGTACAATTCTAGCACCAGTCATTTAAAGCCAGGCTGTATTGCAGGAGATAAATTTCTTCCATTTCAGGGACTCTAGTTTAAAAACCTCCCAATTTTTGAAGATAATGAACCCAATAAGTGGAATAGATTTTCACCAAAAAAATTTAGAAAACGAATCCCATATTGTAGTAGTTCATGGGACTTCTGACTATTTTCCTTCCTTGCATTAAAATCAATTTAGCTGCATAACTATATTATATTATATACTTCTCTCAGGGACTAAGCCTCTCCATTAGAGAGTTTGTATTGAGGCCAGGCTTGTGTGCAGATGATAAAACACTTCTTTTTCAGGATCTGGGGATCAAAATTGCTCTCAGCTCTTTAGAATGCATGCCAGAGGCTTGTCTGGCTTTAAACTTGAAGAGGAAGCTCCCACCTGGAAGAGAGACAGACAGGTGTGTGACACCTGGTCGGCCTTTCTCTGTGCGGGCGTCCCCTTGCCTTGGAGCCTGGGTGACAGTGGTCAGTCATCTCCTCTGCCAGGCCTACTGGACTTAACCATTCCTTACCAGCATGGCCTGCACCTTGCCTTTATTTCCCTCTTGCCTTCCCACTGAGCAAGAGTTGCTTCAGAGCCCTGGATCTAGTGGGAACCCCACCAGTATGCTCTTACTTTACGCCTTCTGGGAGTCTTGATCCAGGCCCTAGTTTCTCTGCACAGGCTTTAGCATACCACACTCGGGGTCATTCTTTGAGAGTCCCCCTGCCTGTCCCATAAGTGCAGGGATTGTGTGACCTCTCGCTGCCAGAGCCTTCGTCAGAGTTACAAGCATGTTTCACTTCCCTGGGGCTGCAGAAAAGGAAATGCCTAGCCCCAGGATGACTGCCTCTAAGATAGGGAGGTCAATAGAATAGAGCCATTTCCATGTTGGGCTCAAGGTTTCAGTTTGACTACTTCACAGACTTCATTTACATTACACAGGAGAAGGTGGTGCAGCCCTAAGAGGAGGGCTTTGAATGAGGATCAGAGGAACTTTTTCAAAGGCCAGCAGCAGAATTCAGACAGATGTTCCCATGGATAGTAATGGGAGTGTCTATACTGTTAAACACCAGTTTCTGCCACTGCCTGGGAATTATTTGGCCAGTCACCCACTGTAGCAAATCTGATCTGCGAGACAAGAGGTCAAGGGTTATCTGCGACTCTCGCATAGGCAGCAGCCTAGCTGGAGGTTCACTCAGTGCCATCGAATCAATCAGCCTGAGCTGAGATTCAGGACCACTGTCTACTAGTCCAGTCTGCCCTTGAAGTCTGCAGATTAGGATAGGAAAGTAGGAAATTGGCTCAGCCACTCCCCGACATTCCCATCTGGAGGTGGGGGATCAAGGAGCGTCAGACACCAGGAAACCTTTCACCTGAGACTTAAGACTGGTAGCTGATGCTAATCATCTTTTAAGTGGCTAATGGGTGCCCAGACACATTTTTATGAGATAAAAAGTGCAGTATTTTGTCAGGAAAAAGAGCGAAGCATGGATCTCCTACCTTGTGGTGGTGAGCATCGGGTTCTATAAAATTGATAAAGTTAGGAGAGAGCTATGAATGCCCCCTGCCTCACTGAGGCCAGGGCAGCCTGAAGAAGCAGGCTGGAAGTCAGAGACAGAGAAAGAGACACTCCTCACAGATACCCAGTCGGGCTGTCAGAGTATGACTCCAGACATGCGGACCTTTGAGAAGCCGCTGAAGTGTAGCCTCAGCCCAGACTCTCACAGTTGCCCACGGCTTTCCTCAGTCCCTCGCATCCAAGGAGATGCCTCTGAAAGGGAATCCTGGCCTCCAGGCTGGTGACTTTCCCAACTCCCAAGGGAGACGGGGGATCCACTGAGGGAGACGCAGGGGAACCTGTCACTCGAGACTTTGAGAATGGCAGACGGGCTACTCCCATTTAAGTGGCTGATGAGCGCCCTATGTTCTGTGCCATAGACAGCTTCCTTCTATAAGAACAGTGAAAGAAAAGACAGGCTTGGATGCTGATACTCACCTCTGAAGTTATCCCAGACGAGCCCCCAAAGATGATGCCGGGGTTTTTGTTTGCAGAGTCCAAGAATGAACTTAGCAAACAGTCAAGGTAGGAGAGCCAGGGCAGAGGCTTTTATTGAGAAATACAGTGAGAGGACAGAGCTCCTGGCTCACGCCAGGAGGGGACAAGAGAGCCCGGGTGGTGCATTGTCTAGGGGATTTCTAGACAGCTGAGGATTTTTGGGAATTGAGAGCTTAGGGTGTGGACTTGTACCACCTGCGCTGCCCTCAAGGTGGGCTGGGTTATTGTCTGTTTGCTAGGGCTGTTTACAGTGACGTCACAGGTTATGCTGAGATACCCTTGCAGAACACTCAAACGTTCCAGGCCAAGTTGCTCCCAGCCTTTTGACCTTTAACTGATCTCAAAGAAGATGTCTATATTCCTAATCTGGTATCTTTACCCTAGAGAATTAGTGTGACCTTGACTTTGCATAATGCTGAAGGCAGAGTTTCGATAGGGACTTTACATTGTTACATTTCTTTGTCTGTAAATATCTTGCCTTGCTTTTTCCAGAGGCCCTCACCCTGCTCTGTCTAAGCCCATGGTCCCTGTCTCAGCGGCACATGGCTCTGGGGACAACCTCTCCCTTCCTCTAAGTTTTTAGTGATAATTCCATCAGCTTTGCCAGCCAGGCCCTTCAGGGTCACATCTAAGACCTGCTTGCTAGGGAAGAACCCCCCACTCAGAAACTTCCCCATCCTGGGCCCCACATTCTTCAACCTGCAGGGGAATGTTCCAGTTCCCAATGGCAGGCCCACCCGCTTGTCCCTTCCAACCCTCACTGACCTTTGCCCATGTAAACCTTTTAATCCCTTTACTCTCATGTAGGGATATATGTTACTATTTCCTAAGCCAGTCAAAGGAACCCCCACCACCACCAGGCCTTCCCAGACAACGAAGACCAGACCTAGGCCATGAGTGCATGAGGCTTGGAGGCCAGGGGCTGGGAAGAAGGGTTTCTGTGTGAACAGAGGCCCACAACAGATAATGCCTCTGCTACCCTGGTGCCCTTGGCCATGGCTCAGAGACACTGAGGTGTTTGCAGAAAGACATCTTACCGACTTTATGTACCCAATCTTCTCCTTTTCTCATCTGCCTTCTCCCTGGGTGAGATCCATCCTCCTCTGGCTTCCCTGACTACAGGCGCCCTGAACTTTCTGTTGAGCTCCGGGACCTGGGTTCTACCAGCTACTACAGAGCAACTCTCAATGAACAAACGTAACTCAAATTCAACAGTCTTGGAATGGACTGGTCACACTCCCCACCCCTCTTCCTCCCTGAGAGCTTTTTGTGTCCCCTTCTCCTACTTAGTGCTCCTCCTGAGCAGCACAGCATGGTTTCTGGCTCTTTCTCCTGATAAAGCAGGCCTGCAGTGATGCAGAATGAATTAGTGAATGGATGAGTCCCATCAGGAATCACAGTTCCTCATCAGGCGGATTCACAATAATCTGGCCTATTCCTTTCATATTCAAAAAGCTTCACATAAAAGAAACCCCAGAATCCCATCACCTTAAAGCAGCAATCATTTCCCCTTGCAGACTCCTTTCATCCTATCACTGAAGAGACCTCATTTTTACAAAGTGCATTCAATACAGAGGTCTGCTTTATATTCTGCTTTTAAAGCTTGACGTATCATATGCTACAGTCTGCCTTACCATAATTTTAATGATTCTTAATGACTGCAAATTAGTCTATAATGCTGCTATATAATAGCTGACTCAGCCAGCCCCAGATTCTGAACATCTGGATTCTTTCCAGGTTTTTACTGTATGTACCTGTATTCATTAAGCAATGTAAATTATCTGATTGGCTTGTGTGCATATGAACTACCCCTGGAGTGGGAGGGATGTTGGGCTGTTAGAGGCCAGGAGTGGGAAGAAGACTTTTCACCAAATTCCCTAGAGTCCCTTTTGAATTTTGAATGTGGCTACACTGACTATCCAAACTATATATGCTGAAAGCTTATCAAGCAGTTGCACTAGAAGCTGGTGTAGAAGGGGCATCTATGCTCCCAAACTCACTACCTGATGTGTGCTTTCCCCAAAGTAGGTATACTGTACCTTGGGAATCCAGAGGAGAGAACAGGATAGAGTCTCAGGGAATGACATTTTCAGTGAAACTTGCAGCATGGGTAGTTGCCACTCAGGCTGGTATGAGAGCATTGCAGCCAAAGGCCCAGAACAGGAAAGGGCACCTCCTGTTTGGGAAGAAGGCTGTGTCTGGTGTGGTGTGAACGTGATGGGAAGTGAGACTTCTGAGGAAGGCAGGAACCAGAGTAGAAAGAGCTCTGGATGCCAGGCTGTGGGGTTTGAACTTGACCCTAGAGGCAATGGGAGACTTTGGAGGGTTTGAAAGAGGGCAGTTGCTAAGAGCTGTGTTGGACAGTGATCTTCTAGCAGCAGCGTGGGGACCAAAGGAAGGCAGGGAGCATCCTGCTGAGACAGTGGACAAGGGGCTGAACTCAGGGAGCAACTGTGCGGATTTGCCCAAGATCATACTGGTTTTAGCACTGAAAACCCACATCCAGTACCTGGCTCACAGAGATGGTCGGTCACCACAATCTGAGGGAAGGCACCAGAGGCTGCTGTTCCTCAGGGACTGCCTGTCCTGAGGAGCAATCCAGTGACTTCCACAGGAGTTTGAAATACCCACCCTATTTCACCCTGCCGCCCACATCCACAGGCCCCTCCTCAAGCCAACAACTTTCCCTAGACTCTAGACCCATTGACCTCCAGACATAAAGAGATTTGTGAGAAAAACATCCCCACTTACCAATTTCCAGCTTTCTCTTCTACTTGCCTCCGTGAACCTGAGGCTCCAGTCAAACTAAACAAGCCCCTGTGCCAAAGCAATCCTCCAGACTTTTGTGTCTCCTGGGCCAGCACAGGAAAAATAACATCCCTACTTCTCTGTCTGTCGGAGCCCACTGAAAACACCACCTCCTCACATCTACACACCAGCACCATTGAACAGCTCCTGGGTGTCTGATATTGCCCAAGGAGCTGTTCAAACCTTGCCAGCAGTCCTCACAGCAAATATTAAGCCCTTTTTCCAGGTGAGGAAACTGAGACTCTGAGAGGGGAAGTGTCTTGTGTAAGGTCACACTGCTACTAGCCTTCCTCTCTTCTTTGCGATTCTCTGATGGCCCCTCTCCTTGTACGGATGATGTTTGCACTCCTTTCACTCTCTGCCTGCCCCCCCACTGCCATACACACAACTGTGAGCCTAAAACAACACCAGCCTTATAGTAGGACTTTAATAAACATTTGGTGAGTGAAGGGACTACCTAGCCTGGTGCCTGGCATCAAATATGTTCTCCATAAATGCTTTTAAGTGGGCTGAAATTGCAATACTTAACCAAATAAGGGTATGATAAGGGGGATCTGAGAAAACCCATTATGGCAAAGTCTTAGCTCCCCAAAGCTTTCTGTAAATGTGTCATTCTGAAAGTGGAGGTGAATCTTTAAATCCAGCATGAAGATACCTGGGGCTGCTTCCTTCTCAGAGCTATCCCCCTTCCACCAGTCCTGAGCTCCCCCATCCCTTTGATATTTTCCTTCCATTCTTCTGCCTTTGTCTTCTATTGCTCCTTAGAAGTGCGGTAGCTTTCCAGCTTATCCCAGACCCCCATTCTTACAGGTCTGGTGAACTCGTTGCAGTTTTCCCTGGGCTGCCCTTCATGCCCCATGAGCCCTGTCCATTTCTCCTCCCTGCAGCATCCCCTTTTCCAAAAAGCCTTCCCTGATCTCCTCAAGCTAGAGGGTGCCTCTCCCTTCTGCTCACCCCACAGTGGTCCACAAAGGTGTCTGCCTTGCACCCTGGACTGTGAGTTTATTGAGGGTGAGAATCACATCAGCCTTAAATGTTGGTGAATGAAATCACAGCCATTTTGTGCTCCTTGGCCACCTTTCCTGAGGCAGCTAAGCTTTTGCTTGTCTGTCTATTGGTTGACTTGTCACTAGGAAATCATGAGGACTGGCTGTTCAGGGTTTGTAGGCTGGCCTACTTTGCTTCTTCCTGATTTTTCTACATTCCCTGGCACATAGGTTACACTTGCCTATTTGGCTCAAGAGAGCTCCAGCTTATATAGCATGTTATCTGTTTTGGGGAGAAACGGGTAACCAATCAGGGTCATCTCACTTGAAGAACCAGGAGACTGACCTCCTCCATTTCTTTCACAGTCATTTACTGGAATGCCTGCTCTGTACCAGGCCCTGAGCCAGACATTAAGGAGACAGAAATGGCAATCAGCCTGCCCTTGCCCTGCCTATGGTGACCTGCATGACCTTAAGTCCTTTCTAGGACTCTTCCATGTACCCACCTGAAAGTGAAGAGTAGAAACCTGACCTGTAAGGGCACTTAGAGCCCTGGACATTGTAAATCTTGTCTGTCCTGGCTACTTGCCACACCCATGCTTTCCCCTAGAAGAACCAGACCTGCTTCTTGCCTCTCCTACTGCTCCCTGCAAATTCTGAGCAGACCCACTCCAATATAGCTCACCTCGTATGTGGCCAAGTAGCCCCAAGAAGCAGCTTGAGAACCCCAGCTAGCTAGGGTGAGGAGAAGAAAAGGAAGCAGAGAAAGGAGTGACATGTCAGGTGGCCTTTCAAGATACACTGGGGAGTGAGAACCCCACACACACAAAATACCAGAGAAGTTCCCTAATCTCAACTCTGAAGAGCCATATTAGTCAGTCGATTCAGGGAGGCCCAACCCAGAGTAGGAACAGGGAGAGTTTTGCTAATCTCCCTGGAAAAGGCTAAGGAATAAATATTTCCTTGCACTTGCATGACCCTTGATATTTTGTATTTCCTTTTCCTAGCAACACTTTTGATTACATTCAAAAGATTTTCTTGAGCACCTTCTTTATTCAAGACCTTATACTGAGAAATACTGGCCTTTTCCTTTAAGACACTTTTGACAAATTCAAGTGTATAGACATTTTTGTGATTTTTAAATATATATTGTCTGTCTCCTCCACTAGACTGTAAGTTCAACGAGGGAAAGAATCCTGTCCATCTTCTTCACTGTTGAATCCTCAGCACCTACAACAGTGCCTGGCAAACAGTAATCACTCAGTAGAGTGTTACAGAAAAAAATGAATCCGGAGGATTGGGACCTGGAAACAATCTTTAATTTTGCAGAAGCTGATGTGCAGAAGCAAACCTCTTAGCCTGAAATGTAGGACATGTTCAATGGACATTAATTGAACTAAACAAATAGTAATAATGGGAAACATTAACATAGTGCCTAATGTGTGCCAGGCCCTGTGCTAAACACTTTATATTCATTCACTTGTTTAATCCTCAGAACAACCCTATGAAGTAGGCACCATTGTTATCCCAGTTTTACAGATGGTGAAACCAGACATGACACTCACCAACTTGCAAGCAGCAGAGCTGAGATTTGAACCCCAGCCATGCAGTGCAAAGGCTGTCCCTGACCGCCGCCACACTGCCTTCCAACAGTGAATTCTCAAACATATCTAGAGAGATGGAGCAACATTCAAAGATGTTGTGCAAGAACATGGTGGAGCTAAGACTGGAACCCAGGTCTGCTTTCTGTGCAATGCTTCTCCCACTCTGCTATATGGTATCTGGCTGCTGATATGGGGCCTGTGGAAATATGGGCATGAGGAGGTATCTGAGACATCTGGACACTTGTGCAGAAGAAGGCCCTAGTTGACAAGGTGGCTGTCAGCAGAGGACAGGAGGAGCCCAAGAGCAGCCACTTGGGCAGAAACAAGCAGGTCTCCTTTCTTAGGCAGGGAAAGGTAGCAGGTTGCTTTTCAGAGGTTCTATTTGAGGTTAAAGGGGTTCTCTTTTCCTGCACTAATTTATCAGAGAACCCCATCCCCACCACACACACACACAGCTAGAGTTCCCCCTGCCCAGGGCCACTTCTGCCTCATTGCAATTGAGCACACATGGAGAAGAGACACATATTAGGGCAATTAGGTAGTGTGATCTAAAACCTGAAGTGTGTCTAGGCATTCGGGACAGGCCAGAGAACAGGGAAGACTGGAGGAAAGGTTAGGTCAAGCTTAAAACCTCCAGCAGCTAAAGGGACTCAGTGAGGAGAGCAGAGCACCTGTAATCAGCTCAGCTTTAGAGGTGCTGGCCTTCTCTTCAGGCTTCTTGCCATGACAGAACAGCACTACGGCCATGGCTTTTTTCTCCCAGCTGGATCTTCAGGAGGGCCTCCAAACTCTCTCTGTTTTGCAATGAATCCCACCCTACATATTTTTAGGTGAGTGAAGTTCAGGTCCTGGAGAGCACATGGGAACAGGCCAAGAAAGAGGCCAGGAGTCCCCAGATGAGGAAGGCTCTAAAGAGGTCATTTGGTTGGTCCCCTCCCTCTGGGAAAGACTGTACTTCCCCCTACTGAGAGATGGCTGCTGCAGAGCTGACTAGATTTCTCTCCTCCTCACTGAGGGGCATGAAGGCCAGGAGTGGTGCTGCGGTTGTTCTGGCTTAAAGGTTCCCCCAGCCTTCTCAGAACTGCCCCTCTGAACTAGCTGAAAAGAAGCATATTCAGGGAGGGGAGCAAAGATGGTGGTGGCTCGTAGAGTTGGTGTTACTAGGTAGGCATAAGGTGATTTTCCAGTACAAGACTACAGTGAGAGAATTCTGTCAAATCTGAGGCCTGCTTCAGTGACTCATTAGACACAATTTAGAGAGAGAGCCTGTTGTTCAGTGCACTTGGCACATGGCAGTTACCACTGCTGGGCAAAGGAGCTGAGAACTCCAAGCTTTTCCCAGGCAGAACCCAGGGCTTTGTAGGCAGCCAATTATAGGGACAAGTTTGACAAATGGCCTGGAAGAAAGGTTATCCTGAAGGATGGGACAGGTAGGAGGCAGCCAATTCCAATCCATGGGAGGCTATATGACCCTTTAGAGCAGAGATTCTTAACCAGAGGCCTATGGACCTAGAATCTGGGTGATGGGGGCAGGGGGGACAACTTTGAATCTGATTGGAAAAAATTACCTCTTATTCTCATTAACCCCAGATCAGAATGAAGAATGCAGGCAACAAACCACAGAAGTGTTAGCAGCATTTGCCAGCTGTGGCAAGCATCTAGAAATGTCATTTGTGCCTGTAACTACTTCAAAATTCCAACAGTTATTGGAACTACCATTCAGTCTGGTTATTTAATGCCTAAATCAAGATGCTCATGTTACTTTATCATATTTTTACAATGTTTGATGATTGTGTTTGAATATGATGAGTTTCCTTTGAAAGTCTGCGTATTTTATTTTGTGAGTTTAAAAATATTATTCATAAAAAGGGTCCACAGGCTTTACTAGACTGCCAAAGGGGTCAATGGCCTCCAAATTATGAAGAATTATTGAGTCTTATTGAAATCAAATCATGCCAAGCTCTTATTCCATCAATGGCTTGCTTCTCAGTGTATTGAGAGAAGGAAGCAATTTTTCTGTAAACTTGTTTCCAAGCCTTCCATACCTTCTTTCTGCTTTCCTTTGTATTTATCTTAACTTCCTCAAAAAAGACCCCTTTGACAAACTCCAGCCCTTAGCTGGGAAAGTGAGGGACATAGGAATGTCCTAAGAGATGTGGCATCATGATGGCAGCCACCATTTCAAGTCCGGATCCTAGAAAGAGAGGGCAAAGGTGGGACAGAGAGAGCAAGAAAAATAGGTAACCAAGGAAGAACTGTGAGAGCTGGTACTTTTAGGTATGGTTTGTCCTATCCCAGAAAGCCTTTATATGGTATTTGAAACCAAGTGCCCAGAATGTTCTGGCTCTTCTGGAGAGCTCTCCTCAATAAAATGTTCTCATTTTCTCAGAAAATGATTTTTTATTGAATATTTCTTTATCTTTTCCTTTTCCCCTCTCAAAGAACACAGTCTCTGGGGAGGAATAGGGTAGACGGTATATCTAACACTGAATATGTAAGGGTCTAAGAAGGTGAGGGACAGTATCTTAGTAACGTTCCCCCAATCTCACCAGCTTCCAGTCATTGTGGAAGATCTGGAGAAGTGGAGGGGAGCTGTTAGAGACAAGTGTTGGCGCCTGTGTGTCTTAAGTGAAAACACTAATAT
Organism: Manis javanica; assembly: GCF_040802235.1. NCBI lineage: Eukaryota > Metazoa > Chordata > Mammalia > Pholidota > Manidae > Manis > Manis javanica. The sequence goes on from NC_133174.1 coordinate 57,697,368, forward strand.
TAAATGTGAATGTTTTCTTTCACCTGCATTTTTTTAAGTTTTTAAAAACTGTGGTAGAATACATATAACATAAATTCTGCCATTTTAAACATGTTTAAGTGTACAGTTCAGCGGCATTATGTAACTCACAGTGTTATGCAACCGTATCCACCATTCACATCCACACTCAGAACTCTTTTATTTTGTAAAACTGAAACTCTGTGCCCATTAAACAATCACTCCCCATTTCCCCTCCCTCAGCCCCCCGGCAACTGCTCTTCTATTTTCTGTCTCTGTTAATTGGTCTCCTCTGGGCACTTTATGTAAGTGGAATCATATACATTTATCCTTGTGTGACTGGCTTATTTCACTTAACATAATGTCTTCAAGGTTCATCCATGTTTTATCATGGTCAGGGTTTCCTTCCTTTTCAAGGATGAATAACACTTCACTGTACACATATATCACACCCGGTTTATCCTTCATCTGTTAATAGACACTTGGGTCATTTCTACCTCTTGGCTATTGTGAATAATGTTGCCACAAACATGGGTGTTCAAATCTCTTTGAGACTTTCCTTTCAATTCTTTTGGATATAAACTCAGAAGCAGAATTGCTGGATCATATGGTAATTGCATTTTTAAATGTCTTGAGGAATGCCATGCTGTTCATCACAGCATCTGTACCATTTTACATTCCCACTTGTAGTGCACAAGGGTTCCAATGTCTCTCCATCCTCACCAACACTTCTTTATATTGTGGGGTTTTTTTAGTAGTTGCCATCCTAATGGATGTTAGGTGCTATCTCATTGCAGTTTTGGTTTGCATTTCCCTAATGATTACTGGTGTTGAGCTTCTTTTCATACATTTCTTGGCGTTTGTCTTAACCTTTTTTAGATTGATTATCTTTATAATTCCATTTGTCTTCCTCTACTAGTTTAGGTGCTATACATCCTGCTTGTATTCTTTCAGTGATTAATGCTAGAAATTACAACAGGAATCCTGGACCTTGGGGGTTACTAAAGTAGCCCCAGCATCTAACCATGTGTGATGCCCACAGACATCAAATCTGTTCAACAGTTATAGAGCAAATACTAATTCTAAGACCTGGGCTGTCCTTGCTGAGACTACAATGAGTCAAGTACAGGCTCCTTACTATGTAATAACAAACACAAACCAATCAGTCATTCCACCATTGTACATTTTTATGTCAGTGCTGGACACATACAAGTCACTACAGTGTAAGACAGATTGTGGTAACTGAAAGAAAGAAACACAACAAAGTGATATTAAAGTTTAAGAGAAAAAAATATTAAACCTATTTTAGGAGATCAGGGAAGGTAGAGAAGGGAAATGGTGTGGCATGCTTCTAGAGTTTGTCAAACGGATAATAATTAGCTATGTGAATTTGGACAAGTACTATATAACTCCTCTGTGCCTCAGTATTCCCATCCTTTCAGCCTGGTCCACAGTAAATACACCAGTGTCCTTCCTTCCCCCATTCCTTCCTTCCCCTCCTACCTCCTTTACTTTTTTCTTCTCCTCCTCCTCCCTAATTTCTTTCTTCCTTCTCTTTCTCATCCTCTTTCCTTCATTCCTTCTGTCTTTCTCAAAGATTTGTATTGCCGTCTACCTCAGTTGTTGTGATATCCTCTTTCCTAGCCCTTTACCTTTTATTCTCCACACTCTCCAATCTGTTGTACTGCCTGCTCCCAGAAGAGCCTTGCAGAAGCATCCATGATTACAGCCCTCTCCTGCTCAAAAATAGTCAGTGGTTCCCCACTGCCTGCTTAATGAAGTATAAATGTGTTAGCCTGGGCATTCAAGTCCCCCTCCACTCTCTGGTGGTAAGCCTTTACCAGCTCATCTCCCTACTCTTTCCCCTACACAAAAGTTGTATTCCAGGCAACCTATTCACAGAACAAATGTGAAGGCTGTTGGTCTCCCATTCCTTCACCTCTGCTCCAACTACTCCCTCCAGTGGAAAGATGCCCCAATTGCTGTTACTGGATGATCCATGAACAGCCCCTCCTCTGAGATATTGCTCAAGTCATAACTTCTATGCAACATTTCCGGACAACCAAAACTACATCCCGTCTGAAAGTCCGGAGCACTTTGTAAAAATAGGTTGGGGAGCAGCCCTTATATCCTTTGTCCCCTCTACCCAGTAAGCCCCATGAGAACAGGGGCCATGTCTTGTCATTATTACATGCAAGACCAGGCTCAACACGAAATGGGCAATTTTTTCAGATTTCTTCTTCCTCACTATCTCATTCTTTTTTCTCTCACTTGAATATCCTTCTTTTTGGCCTGCCTTCTTTCTCTGGTTTCTGATACTACAAAAATAAATTTAGTCTCACAAGTCCAGTAGATCACGTCTGCCACTTATTTACTATGTGACCTCATTCAAGTAAGTCATTTGCCCTCCACCATTTTAGAAACAGAGCATAGTGCCTGCCTCTCAAGACCATTCTGAAGATCAAAGAGGTGAGAAAATCCTCAGTATGTGTCATTTTGTCTCTTTTTGTTACAGAAATTGACATTACCCAGACCCCAACTCCCCCACCCTATAACATACTACCAACCTCAGCATTTAATCAACAGAGGAGTGACAACCACTTCTGAGACAGGCACCCTAGACTCTGATTTCACTGTACCTTCAGGAATAATAAAGGGAAACGAGGTCCCAGAAAATTATGTGAATAGAGACTTTGATACATTCCCAGCATGCCCGCAAACTCTTTCAAGGCATCACACACTACTCCCTTTCCTTCACCCCCCTACATCCAAGCAAACCCTGAAAGTTCTACCTGCATCATATCTTTCAAATTGGTGTGAGAAATAGAAGCCTGTTTCACATTCCCATTGACTCTCATCTAAATCACTGAAACTCTTAGATGATCTTCCTGCCCACAGTTTCTCCTGGTCCCACAATTATCTCAAATTATCTTCCTGATATACAGATATGATCATGCTACTCCTCAGCTTAATAACCTTCACAGGCTTCTCATTCCCTTCAGCATCAGTCCTAACCTCCCTGCCTCCTCTCCTGTACCATGTTTTCCCAGGCTCCCTGTACTTTTGCAGGTTATGGCATTACTCATGGGCCTTGGACTGCTGCATCACCAGGCTTTTGTTCAAACTCTTCCTTGTGCATGGAAGGCTCTTCCTCCATTAATCTATCTGCCAAAGTCCTACGCTTCCTCCAAAATTCAACTTAAATCTTACTTTCTACAAGAAGCCTTTCTAGTTTCCCAGTAGGAAGTAATGGTCTTCTCCTGGCTTCCCAAAGAATGACATATGAACCCACTATATAGTCCTTACCCTCTGGGATGTGTCATTATTTGTGGTATCAGTCTTCCCCACTAGAATATGAGTGCAACCTTCCAAGACTGACTGAGGAAAAAACAGAAAATATAAACAGACCAATTACCAGTAACAAAATTGAATTGGTAATCAAGCATCTCCCAAAGAACAAAAGCCAGTACCAGATGGCTTCACAGCTGAATTCTACCAAACATTTAAACAAGAGCTAATACCCATCCTTCTTAAACTATTCCAAAAGGTAGAAGAGGAAGAAATACTTCCAAACTCATTCTATGAGACCAGCATCACTCTAATCCCAAAACTGGACAAAGACACTACAAAAAAAGAGAATTATAGGCCAATATCCCTGAAGAATGTAGACACAAAAATACTCAACAAAATGTTAGTAACCAAATTCAAAAATACATCAAAAGGATCATCCCTCACTACTAAGTGGGATTTATTCCAGGAATGCATGGATGGTACAATATTCATAAATCAATCAATATGATACACCACATTAACAAAAGGAAGGATAAAATCCATATGATCATCTCAATAGATGCTGAAACAGCATTTGACAAAATTCAACATCTGTTCTTGATAAAAAAAATCCCAGCAGAATGGGTATAGAGAGAATATACCCCAATACAATAAAGGCCATATATGACAAACCCACAGGTAATATCATATTTAGTGCTGGAAAGCTAAAAGCTTTTCCTCTAAGATCAGGAACAACACAAGGATGCCCACTCTCACCACTTTTATTCAGCATGGTGTTGGAAGTCATAGCCACAGAATTTGGACAAGGTAAAGAGATAAAAGGCATCCAAATTGGTAAGGATGAAGTAACACTGTCACCATTTGCAAATGATATGATAATCTACATAGAAAACCCTAAAGACTCCACCAAAAAACTATTAGAGCTAATAATTGGATCCAGAAAAGCTGCAGGGTACAAAATTAATGCACAGGAATCTTCTGCAGTCCTATATACTAATGACTAATTAGCAGAAAGAGAAATCAAGAAAATAATTCCATTTATAATTGCATCAAAAGTTTATTTATACCTAAGAATAAACCTAACCAAAGAGGTGAAATACTTGTACTTTGAAAACTGTAAGACACTAATGAGAGAAATTAAAGAAGACGTAAATAAATGAAAATCTGTCCCATGCTCATGGGTAGGAAGAATTATTATTGTCAAAATGGCCATCCTGCCCGAAGCAAGTCACAGATTCAATGCAATCCCCATCAAAACACAAATATCATTTTTCAATGAACTATAGAAAATAATCCTAAAATTCATATGGAACCACAAAAGACCCCTAATACAGCCAAAGTGATCTTGAGAAAGAAGAACAAAGCTAGGGGTATTACACTCCCTGACTTGAAGCTGTACTAAAAAGCTACAGTAACCAAAAGAGTATGGTACTGGCACAAGAACAACCTCACAGATGAATGGAAAAGAATACAGAGCTTGGATATATATCCATGCATATATGGTCAAGACAAGAAATAACAAGTGTTGGTGAGAATGCAGTGAAAAGAGAACCCTCCCACACTATTGGTGGGAATGCAAATTGGCACAGCCACTATGGAAAGCAATATGGAGGTTCCTCCAAAAAATAGAAATACCATTTGACCCAGTAATTCCACTTCTAGGATTTTATCTGAAGAAAACAAAATCTCTGATCCAAAAACACACATGTACCTCTTTATTTATCATTGCATTATTTACAATAGCCAAGATATGGAAGCAACCAATGTGTCCATCAATAGATGAATGTATATATACAGAATGGAATATTATTCAGCCATAAAAAGAAAATAAATCCTGCCATTTACAACAGCATGGATGGATCTAGAGGGTATTATGCTCAGTGAAATAAGTCAGGCAGAGAAAGACCAATACCATGTGATTTCACTTATTTGTGGACTATAAATATAAAGCAAAACAAGGTAAACAAAACAGCAGTAGACTCACAGACACTGAGAAGGGACTGGTGGTTACCATGGTTGAGGTGTGAGGGTGGGGAGGGGGGGAGAAAGGGGTACAAAAATTCTGAATCATACTGTAGGTTAGTCACAGGGATAGTACTACAGCATGGAGAACATAGCCAACGATTCTGTAACATCTTCCTATGTTAATAGATAGTAGTTGTACTAGAGGGGGTGAAGATTTAATGATATGGGTAATTGTTGATCCACTGTGTTGTATACTTGAAACTAAAATAAGAGTATATCAATAAAAAAATCCATTTTGCCATTTAAAAAAATATGGCACAATATTTGTATGTGTAGGTTATCTCTCAATAGAAGAATTACAGGTTGTTTTGATCTTACTCTATTGCAAGAAACTCTTTGAAATTTAGTGAGTGAAATTTAGCTCAATCATTCTGGTTATTTCTGCTTTCATTGTCTCTTACTAGACTGTTTTACAACTCTGTAAAGAAGTAGGTTAACATGTAGAAGACTGATAGTAATGCAAATGTTTCCTGTCCATAGCTATGTAAATGATTCCTATTAATGCAAAGCAAATAAATTTTGTCTGGTAGATTACATAAATCTCTAAATCAAATCCATTTGAATTGGCTATAACATCTTACTGGTTCCGTCATTAATCAATGAATTAAATAAAATCTTTGATATGTATTCAAAAAAAAGTGGTACAAACCTCCAGTTATAAAATAAGTAAGTCACAGGGACGAAAAGTATATCATAGGGAATATAGTCAATAATATTATAATAGCTTTGTATGGTGACAAATGGTGACCACACTTTTTGTGGTGAGCATTTTGTAATGGATATAATTGTCAAATCACTATGTTGTACACATGAAAGTAATATAATATGGTTTGTCAACTATATTTCAATTTAAAATAAAAATAATAAATAAAAGAAATTATACACTTAGACTACTTTTAATTAATAAAGATTCTTATTTAACTTTGAGTTATCTTCTGAAGCTTCCCCAGCAAATTTACTCTCATATTTTATGATGGTCAGAGACAGCAGGACTTTTATCCATGGCAGGCTCCTGATAAAATTTTTCCCACCACTACTTCCTATTAGCATGCTTTCAACACCATCTCAGTCAGCTTTTGTAAGGGGAATTCAGCCTATCACTAAGATTTCTTCTATTCTATTGCCTGACTTCTTAAAGAAATGCCCATTCTGTCTTTTTCCTGTTATTTTCACCTATGTCTAAAATGCAGAAGACAAACCAGTGTGTAGGTAACTCAAGTTTTTTCCTTTCCTCTGAAATTTCTATGTACCATGATGTGGTTACCTGGTCAAAGAAGTCATTCCTTTAGCCAGGTCGTTTTTTATTCACAGTCTGTGTACTTAGCTTCTTTCTCATGAATGCAGATTTTAAGATGGAATTCAATTCCACTGCTCTAAGATGTATCATATTTCCATTTCAAAGCTTGCTATGGCCTTTTGCTAACAGAGATAACTTTTTTCCCTTCCAAAATTTTGAGATATTTTGAATAGGACAAAATTGGACATAGTAAAGCAGTTTCTTATATGTGTTTTTCTCTCAGCATCAAACAGCCTGTACATGCAGGAGCTCCTCTCCACTGGAATGTACTGACTTAGCAGTTCCATAAAGGAATGAGTGTCAAGCTTTTAGAAAGGACTTACTGAGATCCCAGAATGGCGCTATGAGCCTCTAGCCCAAGGTGCTTTTCTTTCTACGAGCCAAGTAGTGCTGTCATTTGACACCAGCTGAAGACCTGCTCACAGAATGTCATAGTGCTGCTCTTTCCTCACTTAAGATATCAGCCATCAAGGGGACCCAGATCCAGAGATTCAGAGGTCAGCCTGGACCACAGCAGAGATAGGTTGTGGGTGAGAGGAGATGAAGGAAAGGGTCTCACACCAGGCTCAACCTGCTCCTTCAGTGTAGAGTAGAGATCAGGTTTGTGAGAGGTGTATTAACTTGAAGAGAGTTGAAGAGCATGAACCCTTTGTGTCCCCTCAGGAGTTATTTCTATTATTCTTATACCCTACTTTCTGGTGTTCACTAAATTTTGGACCTTATCCATGCTTGCTTTAAGCCTGGCTTGCCTATGATTGGAGCACCCACATTCAAGGTAAGAGACAGAGGAAGAGTGGTGGTCCCTATCTGTGCCAAGCACAGAACAATAGGGAAAGGGAGGTATAGGGAGAAGCAGAGGGAGAAGGGGTCGGGAGAGGAAAGAAGAAGAAAGAGAAAAGAAAAGGGGGGAGGTGGAGACAGGTAAAGAGAGGGGGAAGCAAAGGGAAGTAGAGGGAAGAAGAGGGAGAGGAGAGCAAAGCTCAGCAGGGAACAGAGGTCTCTGACAGCCTGCCTTGTAAGAATGAACAGGCTGAGGTTTCTGGGCAGATGCCTCTGGCCTCAGAAAAGCTTCCCTATTAGAGAAGCAAGGGCTTCCTATGTCTCCTTGGGGAGCTAGATTCAAGGATACTACCTACACCTCTATGCTGTAGAAATACGGAAGTGTGAGCAGGAGTCCCTTCTGTGACCTGAGGACTAGGAAGAACCCTCCATCTCTGGTAGAAGTTAAGAAATTGGCAATGTCTCACCTCTCTTCCCATCCCTTGGGTCTGAAACTGGGCCCTCTGGAAGGATTTCCAAAATTACTTCCCAATAAAGGTGACTACCCTCCCCCTAGATGCCCTTGGCCCCTGCTGCCCAGACTCCCTCCTCTCTCAGCTTCATGTTTTTAAAGGCTTTGGTGGCCAGCACTGGTCAAGGTTCAGAGGCATAATGCAGAGTGGGGGCCCAAGGTGGATGGGCATGTAGGGAGATGGATGGATCGTAAGCTTTCCCCACAGTGGCAAACCCAGGTCAACTTCTCAGAGCATCATAACATTTGGCAATCTCCCTCTAACAGCTGGTGGAGACTCATAACCTCTCTCCCAAACACAACCATATCATTGCCAACCACCCCCATGGCATTTTCTCTTATGGTGTCTTCATCAACATTGCCACTGAGGCCACTGCCTTTGCTCGGATTTTCCCAGCCATTACTCCTTCTTTAGGGATCTTGGAAGGGATCTTCTGGATCCCAATTATGTGAGAATATGTGATGTCAATGGGTGAGTATAAGAAATCATTCCATTCTGACCTACCTCAATACTCCAACCCCAGTAAGCCCTGACAGTCTGTCTAAGTCTCACTCCCTACAAGAAATGGACTTAGTAGAAAATGAGTCCAGACACTTTACACCATTAACAGTAGCATGTGACCAGGCATCAGGTTCCATCCAAGAGCTGGGAGGCAAGTTTTGGTTAGGCAGTAGGGTAAATTACAGGCATTCATAACAGTTGCTAGGAATCCTTCCAGAGGTGGAATTAGGAGGCTGAAGTTCAGGATCAAAGACAAAGTAGAAAGTAGAAAACAAAACCAAATATCAAGCCCAAAAGTTGGGAAAATCAAGCATGAATGGGGCCTTCATGAACATTGAATGTACAGGTGAACATTGCCAGACTCTTTCTGGGATGTCAGTTGGCTTCTTTTGCTCAAGTTGTTTATATAGCAGCTCTTATCCCAGGGCATCTTAAAGACATTTTAAAGTCTTTCATACTAGCTGGTGCCCTCCTGGCCCATGGACTTCATCTCCTGGGAACCCCTTCACACTTGCATGATATATCAAGGGGTAAAGAATTGGCGTCCATCAGAATCCAGGAAAACGTCCCCATACAAGGCTTTAAGTCAGGATACTGTGATAAATATCCTTCTATTTGGATGAATATCTATCTTTCTGGGCACCAACGAAAGCCAAACCTTAAGAAGTAAGATGCATTTCTCTGGGGTGGGGGACAGATGGGACACCTAGAGTCCCAGAGGATGATTCTGCTACCTTCTGAGGTTGACATTAACCTGTAGCAGCAGTTTCTCTCAATGACTGAGACCTGGAGGCAATTTCTGCCATCTCAGGAGAGAATAGAAGATAAGCACAGGGCAAAGATGCGACGCAGACATGAGCAAAGGCTGTGACTGTTGTTGAGCAACAGGGTGTCATCCGTATTCCATGGTTCACCTACCTTTCAACTTGGCTTGAGTGGGCTCCTGGGTCTGCCTGCTCTTCAGAAACTCCAGGCAATGGTTCACCTTAGACAGGTTGCTCTTGGGAGGAAGCAGGTTGGTGGTGGCTGGGGAAGAGAACTCTGAAGAGCTTCCAGTGCTGTAAGCATGGGAAAAGCAGAAGACAGCTGTAGTTCTTATGTACAAAGGGAAGGGGTGCACTTAAGTATTACTGAGGAAGTAGGCAAAGGAACTCACTGTAGTCCCAGTTGTAGCAGCACAGGCCCCCAAGGCAAACAGCTGACACTAAGGACCTAAACCTAGGGCTCACTCAGATGTGGAAGTTAAAGACAGAAGAATGGCAACAGTAGTCAAGAAACAGAACTGTCTCGAGCAGGAAGAGCCTGGAAGACTCTCTTACCCCATCCTCAGGCATCAAGTTTGTTCTGCTACTTGACTCTTTGTTTTCACAGGTGTGTGCCCAGTGAATGAGCTGGCCTTGAAGTATTTGTTGACCCAAAAAGGCTCAGGCAGTGCCGTGGTTATTGTGGTAGGTGGAGCTGCCAAAGTCCTCTTGTGCTGGCCAGGAGCCTCTGCTATCTACCTCAAACAGCGGAAAGGTTTTGTGAAGTTGGCACTGAAGACAGGGTGTGCCCCCAAGTTCTGGTGCCCTACTGTCAGGGTGTTATAGGTGCTCTGAGAAACCTGTCCAAAGTGGTGCCCTGCCTTGGAAACCTGTTAGAGGGAGCCTCCTTTCACTCTGACTGCTTCTCTCTACCCTCTCACATTGTGCCTTAAGGATGTTTGGGCCTCCAGAAACATTTTGGTGGGCACTTTTCCTAACTTGAAGTTGCAGAGAGCATAGTACAAGACCTTTACTTTCCTCCCAGTAGCCTGGTAGTCTGGGGCTCTGGGGAAATGGGCTTCACTCTGTATCAATCCATTCACTGAGAGGCCCAGAGAACCTCTACAGGGCAAGGAAGGCACTGGGCTTGATTCTCTGGCCATTGAAAAGATGAATAGTACATGGTCACTTCTCCCAAAGAGCATATAATCTGATTTGAGAAATAGAATGCATTCATTCAGCAGTTATTGTACACTTACTGTGCATCAATCACAGTACTAGGCACTAGGATATAAAAAATAAGACCTGAGGGTGGAGCCAAGATGGCGGCATGAGTAGGACAGTGGGAATCTCCTCCCAAAAACATATATATTTTTGAAAATACAACAAATACAACTAATCCTAAAAGAGAGACCAGAAGACACAGAACAACAGCCAGACCACATCCACACCTGCGAGAGCCCAGCGCCTGGTGAAATGGGTAAGATACAAGCCCCAGCCCGACAGGACCCGAGCGCCCCTCACCCCAGCTCCCGGGGGGAGGAGAGGAGTCGGAGCGGGGAGGGAGAGGGAGCCCAGGACTGCTAAACACCCAGCCCTAGCCATCCACACCAGAGCGCAGACACAGTGCATGCATGGGGTGCTGGAAACTAGGGAAACAGGGCAGCAAGACCTCTGAGCAGGTCCCGAAGCCAATGCCCCTGTGACAAAGAAAAGTGAGTGCTTTTTGAAAGTCTTAAAGGGACAGGGATGCCATAGCTGGACGGAAACAACCCAGGTCACAGTCCAGCAGCTGGAAATTCCACGGAAATCCGGGTGCACTAACCCCCTGGGCAACAGCTCTGAGACCCCTCACAGAGGTAAACAGCCAAACAGCCCCCCATCCATTACCCCTCTGGGGCCCTGCCAAAGCAGAGAAAAAGCCTGAGGCTGGCCACACCCTCAGCAAGGGAGCTTCCTCCATACGGGCAGGACAAGATACAGAGACCCAGTCTAATTGCCCAACACAAGCCACTAGGGGTCGCAGTAGTCCCAGTAAAGAAAGGCCAGGAGCCAAGTGGAAAGCTGATAGACACATCAATAGCACTCAACTGCACCTATCAACATGAAAAGGCAAAAAAATTTGATCCAGACAAGACTAACCCAGACAGCTTCAGCATCTGCTACATCTTCCCCTGAGAAGGAACCTGGGGAAATAGATTTAACCAGTCTTCCTGAAAAAGAATTCAAAACAAAAGTCATAACCATGCTGATGGATTTGCAGAGAAATATGCAAGAACTAAGGAAGGAGAATACAGAAGTAAAACAAGCTCTGGAAGGACTTCAAAACAGAATGGACGAGATGCAAGAGACCATTAATGGACTGGAAAACAGAGAACAAGAACGCAGAGAAGCCAATGCAGAGAGAGATAAAAGAATTTCCAGGAATGAAAGAATTCTAAGAGAGCTGAGTGACCAATCGAAACGGAACAATATACACATTATAGGGGTACCAGAAGAAGAAGAGAGAGAAAAAGGGATAGAAAGTGTCTTTGAAGAAGTAATTGCTGAAAACTTCTCAAAACTAGGGGAGGAAATGGCCTCTCAGACCACAGAGGTACACAGAACACCCATGACAAGGGATCCAAGGAGGGCAACACCAAGACACATAATAATTAAAATGGCAAAGATCAAAGATAAGGACAAAGTATTAAAGGCAGCCAGAGAGAAAAAAAGGGTCACCTACAAAGGAAAACCCATCAGGCTATCATCAGACTTCTAAACAGAAACCCTACAGGCCAGAAGAGAATGGCATGATACACTTAATGCAATAAAACAGAAGGGCCTCAAACCAAGACTACTGTATCTAGCACGACTATCATTTAAATATGATGGTGGGATTAAACAATTCCCAGACAAGCAAAAGTTGAGGGAATTTGCCTCCCACAAACCACCTCTACAGGGCATCTTACAGGGACTGCTCTAGATGGGAGCGCTCCTAAAAAGAGCACAGAACAAAACACCCAACATATGAAGAAGGGAAGAGGAGGAATAAGAAGGGAGAGAAATAAAGAATCATCGGACCATGTTTATAATAGCTCAATAAGCGAGTTAAGTTAGACAGTAAGATAGTAAACAAGCTAGCCCTGAACCTTTGGTAACCACAAACTTAAAGCCTGCAATGGCAATAAGTACATACCTTTCAATAATCACACTAAATGTAAATGGACTGAATGCACCAATCAAAAGACACAGAGTAATAGAATGGATAAAAAAGCAAGATCCATCCATATGCTGCTTATAAGAGATTCACCTCAAACCCAAAGACATGCACAAACTTAAAGTCAAGGGATGGAAAAAGATATTTCATGCAAACAACAGAAAGAAAAAAACAGGTGTTGCAATACTAGTATCAGACAAAACAGACTTCAAAATAAAGAAAGTAACAAAAGATAAAGAAGGACATTACATAATGATAAAGGGCTCAGTCCAACAAGAGGATACAACCATTATAAATATATATGCACCCAATACAGGAGCACCAACATATGTGAGACAAATACTAACAGAACTAAAGGAGGAAATAGAGTGCAGTGCATGCATTCTGGGAGACTTCAACACACCACTCACTCCAAAAGACAGATCCACCAGACAGAAAATAAGTAAGGACACAGAGGCACTGAACAACACACTAGAACAGATGGACCTAATAGACATCTACAGAACTCTACATCCAAAAGCAACAGGATACACATTCTTCTCAAGTGCACATGGAACATTCTCCAGAATAGACCACATACTAGGCCACAAAAAGACCCTCAGTAAATTCCAAAAGATTGAAATCCTACCAAACAACTTTTCAGACCACAAAGGCATAAAACTAGAAATAAACTGTACAAAGAAAGCAAAAAGGCTCACAAACACATGGAGGCTTAACAACACGCTCCTAAATAATCAATGGATCAATGACCAAATCAAAATGGAGATCCAGCAATATATGGAAACAAACGACAACAACAACACAAAGCCCCAACTACTGTGGGATACAGCAAAAGCAGTCTTAAGAGGAAAGTATATAGCAATCCAGGCATATTTAAAGAAGGAAGAACAATCCCAAATGAATGGTCTAATGTCACAATTATTGAAATTGGAAAAAGAAGAACAAATGAGGCCTAAGGTCAGCAGAAGGAGGGACATAATAAAGATCAGAGAAGAAATAAATAAAATTGAGAAGAATAAAACAATAGCAAAAATCAATGAAACCAAGAGCTAGTTCTTCGAGAAAATAAACAAAATAGATAAGCCTCTAGCCAGACTTATTAAGAGGAAAAGAGAGTCAACACAAATCAACAGAATAAGAAATGAGAAAGGAAAAATCACGATGGACCCCACAGAAATACAAAGAATTATTAGAGAGTACTATGAAAACCTATATGCTAACAAGCTGGGAAACCTAGGAGAAATGGACAACTTCCTAGAAAAATACAACCTTCCAAGACTGACCCAGAAAGAAACAGAAAATCTAAACAGACCAATTACCAGCAACGAAATTAAAGCAGTAATTAAAAAACTACCAAAGAACAAAACCCTGGGCCAGATGGATTTACCTCGGAATTTTATCAGACATACAGGGAAGACATAATACCCATTCTCGTTAAAGTTTTCCAAAAAATAGAAGAGGAGGGCATACTCCCAAACTCATTCTATGAAGCCAACATCACCCTAATACCAAAACAAGGCAAAGACCCCACCAAAAAAGAAAACTACAGACCAATATCCTCTACCTGAAACCTATTCATTCAAATAACTGCTTGGCTCATTCCTTTACCTCCTCCAGGTCTTTGCTCAATTGTCTCCTCTCAGTAAAGTCTGTCCTGGCTATTCTGCTCAATTTTTTTCCCATGGTACTTATCATCTTCTTATACACTATCAATCTTATTTATATATCTATTTTTTTGTTTGTTCGTTATTATTGTTGTCTGTCTTCACTCAAAAGATAACTCTGTGAGGACAGAGATTTTTTTTTTATTCATTGTGTTCACTGATGTATCCACATGGCTTAAAACAGTCTGGCACACAGAAAGAAGTAAGTATTTATTGAATTAATAACATGCTATAGTGGAGATATACAGAGTGCTATGAGAATACCAACTGATAGAAAAACTTTTACCCAAAGTAGAAGTTTCATAAGTGGGTGATCTGAATTTCGAGTTGAAATATTAGTAGGAGTTTCAAATCAGACCAAAAGGGAGAAAGAACTCAGGGGACATACAACATATCAGGCACTATCCCAGGCTTAAGGATTCAAATGAGTAACGTAGTTCCCACCTTTGATTGGCTTTCTGTCTACTGGGGGTGTCAGCCAGATAATGAGATGACTGTAATACAAAGTTGGGATACTGTTGGTGTAAGAAAGAGGTGAGCATTAAATGGGGGGAGTAGGAATTGGAGGTGGTCAGAGAAAGTTTCTTCAAGGGGATGATATCAGAGCTGAGTATTGAAAGGCAAAACAGAATTAGCGATGTGAAGACAGAAAGAAGGCATTTCCAGCCAAGGATGCAGACTGTACAAAGACACATAGACAAGAGAAAACTTGGCACATTTAGTATGGCTAAGCAGATTGTGAGGAAGAGGTGGGGAGAGGGGAAGCTAGCCAGGTAAGCAGGGCGAGAACACAAAGGCCATGCTAACCAGTGCGGTACAAATTGAGAAGCTCTGGAGGAGTTTTAAAGAAAGGAATGTTATGTCCAGATATGCAGTTTAGGATGATCACTCTGGATGGTGGGTACAATTAAGGCAGTTAGATCACCTGAGATTAGTTTCTTCCCATCACAGGACAAGGTACAGCAGCTCCCTCCAAAGGGTTCTGTTGGGAGGGTGGGACACAGCAAGAATGAGGCACAAGACTGGAGATGTTTGGGTGCTTTGGGGCTCTTGTCCTATAGTGGGGAGATTGTAGAGGTTTCTCACCTTGGAGAGGATTTCCCTGGGGGAACTTTCTGGGAGAACTGACACTTCATCCCCTCTCTTTGAAGAACATACCTTGTTCCTTCCTATTCCTTTGGAGAGAATGAGGCTTACAATCAAGAGATCTTCCCTGAGGGCACATGGAAAAAGTGCTTCCAAAAAACCTTCCAGGACACATTAAGAAAAATCCTGGGACTAAATTTCTGTACCTTCCATAGCCGGAGCCTCACTCAAGGATCCTGAGGCTCCCTGCCTTTCATTCAGCCCATTACCACTGTTGATGAGCTTTCCAAAATCTCTGGACCACCTTGAGCTTTGCTTCCCCCTCATAGGTGATCCATCAAGTACCAGGGCACCTGGCACACAGCTGGGATTGGCAATGGGAATTCCAGTGATTGTGGTTGAGGGTAGAGTGAGGAGGAAATAAATAGATTAACAGTTGTGGCCATTTACAGTGGGACATGTCAATAGCTGTCATGAGAGCTTCATTATTCACATCCATTCCTCAACTCTCCTGAGCTTGCTGTCAATCTCTTTAGTGTGAGGGAACCCACAAGATTAGGTGTTTGGAGAACATAGGATAGGATGAGGCTAGAATAGAGGGAAAGAACAAAAATAGGGGACCCATATACTGGTTTCAGCATGTGGCTACCACTGAGGGATGGATAACTTGAGTTGGGTGGAGGGTCTATGATGCTTGTCTCTTATTTTTCCCCACAATTGGGTAACCCTTGCCAATCCCAAGGATTAAGAGGTCAAACAAGAAGTCGGTAGACAAGTATCACACACTCTATATCAGTGCCCTGCACAAGTTGTTTGACTAACACTAAATTGAGCATGGCATCCCTGAGACCCAGGAGCTGACAATCATACAATAGGAGCTGGATTCCATTACTTAACTCCCAATGTATTGAGATATACCTATGTGGGCCACATGAAAGGAAGAATTTGGGGAGAGAGGAGGACATCAGGGTTGAGGAAGAAGGCCAACCAAGTCAGAAAGCACTTAATGAATCAGGTTTGGAGAAAGAAACCAGAAGGGCATGGGAAGACTGGACAACAACCCAGTTCAGCAAGAGGGGCTTGTGAGTGCACAGACCTTTTTTAACCCCTGACTCCAGCAAACTTTCTGATCAGAAGAATGAGAAGCCAAGGAACACCATGCCCCTTCCTCTCAATCCTAATTGACATCATCACAATTTAGGTTTAGGCATGAAAGTGTTGAGAACAATGATCATTTGTTTCCTCCTAGGCCCTTTCCTTTACAATCTAGGGACCACAACAAAGTAAGCAAGGGGACCTGAACTGTGCTTTCCTGATCCAAGCAGGTAGGATTTCTACAGTTGTGATAGTTCTACACCGGCAAAAACTTTTGCACACAGTTATGTTGTTTTGTCTATAAAAATAAAGTTCTAGATATATAAAATAGGACAGGACTATTTCTTAATTTCTGTGGTTCACTACTGGTTGACCCTCAAACCTGGTGAGAAAGATGGCCTGTGGAGAGCCATTTTCCTTTCCTTTATCCACCCTTTATACTGCCTCAACAGAAAAGGTGAGGGACTGGGCCCAGAACTGCTGCATGTGTAGGAGATAGGAGCAGAATTGTGTGAATGGGCACAAGTACCCACTGCATAGTCCCTCTCTCCTGCTCCCACATAACCAGTCTGGGTCAGAATGGAGGGGGCCACAAGACCATCACCAGCTGTGAGTTTACTTTATGTCAAGTATACACTGTGTACCAGGGACTATGCCATTATTTTCACAACATTTGTCTCTTGATGCTAATACCAGCCCTGTGAAACTGCTATCATCTCCATTTCACAGTAGCAAAACTCACAGAGGTTAGTAACTTTCCCAAAGCCACAAAACATTAGATACAACTAGCATTCAAACCTAAGTCCTACTAATTCCAACCCAAAGGTCTGTCTAGTACACCAACCACCTCACCTCCCATTCCTTATTTCTTGGAGACCTGTTAATAAGCTGCATTTACCTAAATAAGGTCCCATGGTACTCTACTTAAATTAATTCATAACTGTGAGTAAAAACGACATAGATTCTACTTAGAGTGGTGCACATTAGGCATCAGGGAAAACAATTTATTAATTTTAAAAACTTTTTGTATCAATAGAATAGAATTGAGGAGCCAGGAACAAACCCATACATTTACAGTCAATTGATTTTTGCCAACGGTGTCAAGGCAATTCAGTGGGGGGAAAGAATAGCCTTTTAAATAAAGAATGCAGGACAACATGGACAGAGCTCAAGGACATTATGTTCAGTGAAATAAGCCAGGCAGATAAAGATAAATGCCAAATGATTTCCCTCATCTGTGGAGTATAACAATGAAGCAAAACTGAAGGAACAAAATGGCAGCAGACTCAGAGACTCCAAGAATGAACTAGTGGTTACCAAAGGGGAGGGGTGTGGGAGGGCGGGTGGGGAGGGAGGGAGAAGGGGACTGAGGGGTATTATGTTTAGTACACATGGTGTGGGGGATCACGGGGAGAACAGTGTATCACAGAGAAGGGACATAGTGGATCTCTGGCATCATGCTGAACTGATGGACAGTGACTGCTTTGGGGTATGGGTGGGGACTTGATAATATGGGTAAATGTAGTAACCACATTGTTTTTTCATGTGAAACCTTCATAAGAGTGTATATCAATCATACCTTAATAAAAAATGATAAATAAATAAATAAATACATAAATAGTGCAAGGACAGGTGGATATTCACATGGAGAAGGATGAAGTTGGACCCCTACCTCATATCATAATCAAAAATTGACTCAAAATGAATCAAAGACCTAAAATGAGAGCTAAAACTATAAAATTCTTAGAAGGAAAACATGGGGTAACATTTGCTGGCTTTATATCTGGCAATGGTTTCTTAGATATGACACCAAGAGCTCAAACAACAAAAGAAAATAATAGATAAGCTCTGCTTCATTAAAAGTAAACACTTCAGTGCTTCAAGGGACATTATCAAGAAAGTGAAAAGACAATCCCCAGAATAGGAGAAATTTGCAAACTATGCATTTCTGATAAGAGTCTAGTATCCAGAGTATTTAAAGATCTCTTACAATTCAACAACAAAAAGATGGCCCAAGTAAAAATGGGCAAAGTATTTGAATGGACATTCCTCCGAAGAACATATACAAATGAAAAGGTACTCAAAATCATTAATGATTTGTGCAATGCAAATCAAAACCATAATTAGATACCGTTTCATATCCAGTAGGATGACTCTAATAAAAAAGATAGACAATGCAACAAGTATTGGTGAGGATATGGGGAAATTGGACCCTCAGGCATTGCTAATGAGGAAGTAAAATGGTACAGCTCCTTCAGAAAGCAGCTTTGCAGTTTCTCAAAAAGTTAAATGTAGAATTATGGCACAACCCAGCAATTCCACTCCTAAATATATACCCAAAAATTGAGAACACATGATCATACAAAAATTTGCACATGGGTAATCATACCACAATTATTTATAATAGCAAAATTGTGGAAACAACCCAAAGTACCACAAAATGTGGTTCAGCTATACATATGGATTATTCAGCCATGAAAGGAATAAAGTACTGACACGTGCCACAACATGGATAAACCTTACAAGTATTATGCTAAGTGAAAGAAGCGAGAAGCACAAAACCATATGTTATGATTCCATTTCTATGAAATGTCAGAATAGGCAAATACAGAGCTAAAAAGACAGAAAGTAGATTAGTGGTTGTCAAGAACTGGGGAAAGAGGAGAAAGCGTGACTGCTAATGGATATAGGGTTTCTTTTTGGGGTAATGAAGATATTGTGGAATTAGATAGTGGTGATGATTATACAACCTCATGAATACACAAAATTCCACCAAATTATGCACTTTAAAATAGTAAATTTTATGGTATATGAACTATATATCAATAAAAATGTAATGTTTAAAAAATTTAACCATACAGATGACCAACAGGCACATGAAAAGATCTTCAGCATCACTAATCATTGGGGAAATGCAAATCAAAACCACAACATCAGTAAGAATGACTAATATCAAAAAGACAAGATATAACAAATGTTGGCAAGGATATGGAGAAAAGGGAACCCTCCTACACTGTTGATGGGAATGTAAATTGGTGCCGCCACTATGGAAAACAGTATGGAAGTTTCTCATAAAACTAAAAATAGAAATACTATGCAATCCAGTAATTCCATTTCTGGGTATTTACCCAAAGATAACAAAAACACTAATTTGAATAGGTATACATATCCCTTTGTTTATTGCAGCAGTATTTACAATAGCCAAGATATAGAAGCAACCTAAATGGCAATTGATAGATGAATGGACAAAGAAGAGGTGATCATATATACAATGGATCATATATATATATATATATATATATATATACCTCAGTCATAAAAAAGAATGAAATCGTGCCATCTGTGACAACATAGATAGACCTAGAAGGTATTATGCTAAGTGAAATAAGTCAAACATAGAAAGACGAATGCCATACGATTTCATGTGAAATCTAAAAAGATACAACAAACAAAACACAAATAGACTCATAAATACAGAGAACAAACTGGTGGTTGTCCTAGGGGAGGGAGTGGGTATCAGCAATAAAGAGGATGAAGGGGATAAAAAGGTATAAACTTCCAATTATAAAATAAAAAAATCACAGGGATGAAAGGTATAGCATAGGAAATATAGTCAATAATACTGTAATGTCTTTGTATGGTGACAGCTGGTAACTACACTTATGGTGATCATTTCATAACTCATATATAATTCATTGAATCACTATGTTGTTGTATACCTGAAATCGATATAATATGGTATCTTAACTATATTTCAATTTTAAAATTAGCCTCTTAGTTTAAGGGAAAAAGTGTGAGCTGTATTAACATAAAAAAATCAAAATAAAAAAGTTATATACTTTTTATTTTGAAATGATTGTAGATTCACAGTGATTGCAAAAGAAGCCCATTGAACCCTCTGCCTAGCTCTCACAGTGGTGACATCTTATATAACTCTAGTAGAAATCAAAACAGGAAATTGACACTGGTACAGTATTGTTAATTAGACTACAGGCCCTACTCAGTTTTCACCATTTTTATATGCACTTATTTGTATGTGTGTGTGTATATGTGTAAATGTATGTGTGTCTATGAAATTTCATTCCATGTACAGATTTGTGTAACCTCCATTGTTACAGAAAATACTGAACAAACCTGGACTGGATCACTGACAGAAGAACCAAGTGGCACTCGGAGGTCTTGGAGTGTTGAGGCTTTATTTCACACCATCAGGCTCAGAGGGGAGTAATCTCCCAAAAAGTCTGAGCCCTGAACAAATGCAAAGGGAGCCATATATATCTTTCTGCTTCCTTATCTATAACATTCCTACATGCACAGCAAGAGAGCAGGCGAGGAGGGAGTTTAGGGAGTGAATCTTGGGAACTGGTGCTTGGCAGAGCAGGAAACCAAGGGGGTGTTTTTTGTTTGTTTGTTTGTGTTGAGCAGGTGGGGGAGACAGAGGGGAGCCACCCGGGCTAGATTGCTGTCCTTGTAAATCTTTCCCTGTCACTCTCTCCTCTGATGCCCCTTTAAACGCTTTGTTTTAGGGGGCATCATCTCCCTGGTTTATGACAGGGTCATAGTGGCTCCGCATATACATGAGCTTTATGGAGGAAACGCATTCCTTGATAAAGTTAATGAGCCAGTTAAATATGCAGTGTCCCACTAATAGTCCAAGGAACAGCAGAATTGCTGGCCCAGCAAGGCCAGGTAGAAGAGTTGTTAGCCATGGATTCCATTCAAACTATCTCTGGAACCAAGATTTTTTATTTTCTAACATTTTATTCCTACTTTGGATGTTTTCTTTTACTTTGGCTAGAGACCTCTTAACTATGCCAGACTTATTTGCATAAAAACAACAATCTTCTTTAAGGTCTATACATAAGCCTCCCTGTGGCATGAACAGGAGGTCCAGTCCTCTATGATTTTGCAACACCACTTCAGCCAGGGAATCAATTTAATCTTGTAGCTGAATCATGGTGGTTTCAAGCTGCTCTAAATCTTGATCAATTTCTTCTGTTAGGGTAGCAAGCCCTAAGTCTCCTTTTATTAGAGCCGCTGTGTCTATTGCAGCTGATCTGGCTACACTGAGCCCAACTAGAGCAGGGATCAGCAAAGGGGCAACCTGTTCCACCTAGGAAATCTCATGGCAGGGTGGAAAGGAGGCAGCTCCCTTCAGGCCCACTATGCACTTTATAACTTTTGTACAATTAAACATTACAGAGAGGTGCTTTGGAAATGCAGGCTGAGACTTGAGTCCAGCTAGGAGAGAGACAGGTAAGCACAGTAAAACAGCTTAATGATTATCCAATAGACAATAGAAAGGGCAACTTTTTGAGTAATAGTCCAGTCCAGGGGTGCAACAGCACAGAGTCTAATGCCTAGAATAATAGACACCACCCCGACGAGAGCCAGGATCCATGGTGCGCAGGTGTCATTTAGTCAGAGGGCAATCGTTGGATGCAGAGGTGGAGAGGATTCTGGAGGTCTGGCTGGGCTTTTTACTGATATGCTTCCTCAACAGGATGATGGACCTTTTTATTCTGGAATGATGGACCCACGGAGTGATGCCTGTAACCTTGAGGGCAGCAGGAGTAATTAGAACAACAATGTGGGGGCCAGTCCACTGAGGTTTGATGGGGTCCTTTTTCCAATCTTTAACCCAGACTGAGTCCCCAGTCTGGAAGGAATGTACTGGGGTGCCTAGAGAGATGGGGGCTCTTTCTATGCTGTATTGTTGTAGTTTATTTAAGGTGGCTCCCAAGACTTGGAGCTGTTCTCTTGCTCCCTTATCTTTTATTTGGTGTAGGTTCCCTGGGAGGCTTCCTAGACATGGGGGAGGGTGTCCATACACTAATTCAAAAAGGGGAAAAACCTTGTGTTCCAGGTGTGCAGCGAGCATGCAGGAGAGCCAGGGGCAGTGAATCTGGCCACGGGAGGCCAGTTTCATGGCAAAACTTAGCTAGGGTTCCTTTGAGGGTGCGATTCATTTGCTCTACTTTCCCTGAACTCTGTGGCCTGTACTCAGTGTGAAGTTTCCAGGTAATGTTAAGGGATTTAGTTAACATTTGCACTACATCTGCTACAAAGGCAGGCCCATTGTCATTGTGGATTGTGAATGGTAGGCCAAACCGGGGCACAATTTCTCTCAGGTGGACTTTGGCTACTTCCTGGCTTTGTTCTGTTCTGATTGGGAAGGCTTTGACCCAGCCAGAGTATGTACACACTATTACTGGGAGGTATCTGAGTCCTCTGCTTGACTGGACATCTGTGAAGTCTATCTCAAGGTCTTCAAAGGAGGCAACTCCTGCTCTTTGGACACCAGGTGGGAGTTGTGGCACAGACCAAGCATTATTTCTGGCACAAGTTACACGCTGTTCATTCACTGCTCAGCATAGTGCTGGCAACTGGCTGATGTAGTATTGCTTTTTGAGGAGGGCTGCAGTGCAGTTTTTCCCAGGTGGGTGAGCTGGTAGTATTCGCTGATTAGTTGCCTCCCAGTTGCAGATGAGACAAAGACACGTCTATGGCAACATCCACCATCCATTTTCAGTTAAATTGGTTCCTTCAGCTATGGCCCAATCTTTCTCCTTTTCAGTGTATCTGGGTGGAGGGGCCTCCACTGGGGGTGTTAGGGCCATAGTGAGGGAAGAAGCTCTCCCTGCCTTCTTACTGGCTGCTGCTTTGGCAGCTTTATCTGCCATCCGATTCCCCTGTGCTATAGGGTTGTTTCCTTTCTGGTGTCCTTTGCAATGTAGAATTGCTACTTCCTTTGGGAGCCAGACAGCCTCGAGGAGTTTTAGTATTTCTTCTTTATTTTTGATTGCTTTTCCTTCTGCTGTGAGGAGACCTCTTTCTTTGTAGATTGCCTCATTCATGTGTACAGTGGCAAAGGCATATCGACAGTCTGTATAGATATTGGCTCTTTTGCTCTTGTTGATGGTGAGGGCTCGGATTAAGGCATGCAGTTCAGCTCGTTGTGCTGACCATCCTGCAGGCAGGGCTTCCGCTTCTAAGACCTCAGTGGCAGTAGTTACTGCATAATCTGCCCTCCGGATACCCTCTTGTAGGTAACTGCTGCCATCACTGAACAGTGTGAGTTCTGGATTTTATATTGCTTGATCTCGCAAATCTGGACGACTTGCGTATACTTCATCAGTTACCTCAGAACAGTCATGATCCGGTTTCCCCTCTTCGATGGGGAGGAAAGTTGCTGGATTCAGTGTCCGCACTGTTTCTAGAGTGACTCATGGGTTTTCACAGAGGAGTCCTTGATATTGTGACAGCCGGGAGTTGGAGAGAAAGTGGTGTCCCTGCGTGTTCACGAGGGACACGACAGCATGGGGGATCTAAACATTCAGTCCTTGTCCCAGAGTGAGTTTATCTGCTTCCTTAATGAGTAGAACTGTGGCTGCCAGTGCCCTGAGGCAGGGTGGCCATCCTGTTTCTGGCGGGTCCAGTCTCTTTGACAAGTATGCAACCAGCCTTTACCAAGGCCTGAACGTTTGTGTGAGAACACCGAGGGCTACTTTGTCTTTTTCATGTACAAAGATGCTAAAGGGTTTTTCTATATCTGGAAAACCTAGGGCTGGTGCCTGTACTAAAGCAGTTTTTATTTTCAGGAAGGTGGCCTTTGCTTCTTCTGTCCAGACAGGGGGATCTTGTTCTGGCCCCCTCAGGAGACTGTAGAGGGGCTTTGCCATTGCTGAAATCCCAGGACTCCAGATTCTGCAGAATCTGGTGGCTCCCAAAAACTTTTGTATGCCTTTCTTTGTCTGGGGCTGAGGTAGGGAGATGATGACCTTCTTCCTCTCTGGCCCTAGTGCCCTCTTTCCCTGGGTGAGGAGGAAGCCCAAGTACTTGACTTGCTGTTGGCAGATTTGTGCCTTTTTCCATGAAGCTCAGTATCCTGAGTCAGACAGGAGTTGCAGGAGGGACTTTGTGCCCTGCACACAATTTTCCTGGGTGTCACTGGCAAGGAGGAGGTCATCTATATACTGGAGGAGGGCGCAGTGTGTAGCTTCCCTCGGAAAGCTGGCAAGGTCTGCAGCCAATGCCTCTCCAAAGAGAGTGGGTGTGTTCTCAAACCCTTGTGGAAGCCATGTCCAGGTTAACTGCATCTGCCGCACCATGTCTGGTTCAGTCCATTCAAAGGCAAACAAGAGCTGGCTTTGAGGGGCAAGCCGGAGACAGAAAAAGGCATTCTTTAAATCTAGGCAAGTGAAACATTTGGCAGACCCCGGGATCTAGCTGAGGAGGGTGTATGAGTTTGGAACCACTGGGTGTAAAGAAACAGTCACTCTGTTAATGGCTCACAGGTCTTGAACAGGCCGGTGCCCTCCTCCTGGCTTTTTGACTGGTAGAAGCAGGGTGGTCCAGGGCAACTGACACTTGGTTAGAATGCCTATTTCTTTGAATCTGATCAGATGTTCCTGGATGCCTGCTCTTGCCTCTTGTGAGAGGGGTTACTGATGCTGTCTTTGTGGCTGGGCCCCTGGAGTCAATTCTACAATGACAGGGGCTTGGTTGTGAGCAAGTCCAGATGGGTTGTCTTCAGCCCATACTGAAGGGAAGGCAGCTCTGAATTTAGGTGGGCTACTTGAGAGAGTCTGGGCACAGAATAACCTCTATTCCTCTTCCCTGGATGTGGTTATTTCCATTACAAGGGACCCTTGCTCTTCTGGGCCTGGGTTTAGTTTGAGGCTGGTGTGTCCAGTTGGTTCAAAAGTTATTTGGGCTCCGAGCTTTGAGAGTATGTCTTGGCCAAGGAGGGGAATGGGGCACTCAGGCAGGCAGAGAAACTCATGTCAGACCTTGTGGCCTCCAAGTTCACATCGCTGGGCTTGGCAAAAGTGTTGCTGGACTGTTTTTGTCCCAGTCGCTCTGAGAATAGTTGCAGTCCTTTTACTGAGAGGGGCTACAGGGAGGGTGACCACCAAGTGTTCTGCCCCCATGTCAACCATAAAAGTCATGTTTTGCCCCCCATTTTCATTTTGACTGTGGGCTCATTGGGGCCGAGTGTGAGAGAGTCCAGTCTGTCAATCTGAGTCTGCTCCTGCCAGGCTAATGAGCCTTTCTCAGTGGGGCTCCTCCCAGCAGCAACTGGGCCTTGGGACTTTGCCTCAGTTGGGGCATTCATTCTTCTAATGCCCCTTTTTCTTTACAGTAAGTACACTGGTCCTTGGCTAAGGGAGTCCTGGGATTCCCCTCTCTTGGTGGCTGGCTTCTCTCTGCCTTCTGCCCATCTCTCTCTTTCAGGGCAGCTGCCAGGAGACTGGACTTTATTTTTCTTTCAGCCTCTCTGTCAGCCTGAACTTCTCTGTTTAGATATACTTTGTTGGCAGTTTCAATCAGCTGAGTGATATTCATCCCAGCAAAGTCCTCAAGCTTTTGAAGCTTTAGTCGGATGTCTGGGGCAGCTTGGGCTACGAATGAGGTGTTTCCCATCTGCTGGCTCCCTGGTGACTCAGGGTCAAAAGGGGTGTAGATGCGATAAGTTTCACACAGTCTTTCATAATAGTCCCCAGGAGACTCTCCTGGTTGTTGAGTGACTGAAGAAACGTAAGTCATGTTCATGGGCTTTCTGGACCCAGCTTTGATCCTCTGGAGGAGGGCGTCCTGATATTGGTGGATCTGGTGCTGTCTCTCAGGGGTGGTGAAGTCCCTCTTGGGGTGCTGCTCTGGGACAGAAACTTTAGTCTATGCACCCCAACCAAGGACCCCGACTGCCTCCTCTCTTCCATTGTGAACAGGGTGTGGAGAAGCTGTTGACAGTTTTTTTTTAGGTTGGCTGATGGATTTGGAAGAGGGATTACATAAGATCAACCAGGGCTTGTGGCTTTTCTGATGGGGTGTCAGTTGTGGAGAAGGGTTGATAGTAAAACATGGACTGGCTGGGCTGAATGGTCCCATAGTTATTATGTCTTTCAGTCCCCGCATCTCTTGCACTGGAATCTGAAGGGCACCTGCTCGCAGCCGAGGGTGCAGTCTGGCTGCTGGTCTGGGGGGAAGTGGGTTCACTGGTTCTGGAGTTGGCAGGGAGGCTGACGGCGGTGGGGTATCAGGGACCTGGGGCTGGATGCTGATGGCCTTGGAGGCACATAAGGCGGGGGCAGTATTAGCTCTTCCTCCAGGTCACCAGTAAAAATTTGCAGAGGCTCAGGCTTCTGTTGTTTCTTTGCAGGCTCCTTTGTTGAGGCAACTAAGACCCTACTCTGTCCCTGCATGTTGCAAGTGAGTCGCACCTAAGGGCAAAGAGTCTGGGCAACTTCTAACCAGGTGTTAAAGTATGGGAACTGATTAGGATGACCTGGATCTCTAGGGATGACCCACCAGGCTCAACTGATTGTTGGGACATCTAGGGTTCCTTCTGGAGGCCACCTTACACTAAAGGTTGGCAATACAGATTCACACAGGGGTTTCAACCTGCCAGGAGTTAATTTTACTCTGTAGTTTTCTGAAAATCCCTTCCTGAAATTCTTGATCATAGTGTCAAGGACTGTGGGTTTACTATGCCATGATCCCACGACATGTTTGTGGACGGTGCTGCAACAACAGACAAGGGAGGGGTGCCTCCTCTAGAGAGGAGACCAGTCAGATGCCTGTCTGTTTGCACTCCTTGCAGAGACTTTGGCCAGCCTTGACTA
This sequence comes from Manis javanica, assembly GCF_040802235.1. Lineage (NCBI taxonomy): Eukaryota > Metazoa > Chordata > Mammalia > Pholidota > Manidae > Manis > Manis javanica. The sequence goes on from NC_133174.1 coordinate 57,724,183, forward strand.
AGGTGCACCCGTATAAGTCCTGGGCCAGGTAAGCCAAAGCTGAATCACCAATATGCTGTGATGGCTGACCGCAAAAGCGAATGAGGACCCACACAGATTCTGTAGTGCAGGCCGTGGAATCACAGATTCAGTGCAGACTGAATGACTTCAGCCGCCTTGCACGCTCACTCACACACACACACACACCCAGGCAGACCAGAGTTTAAACATTGCACCCCTGGGAATGTTTACCTGTGAGACTTCTAATAAGTCTCCTGGAGGTGGTGCTTGGCAGAGCGGGGAAACAAGGGAGTGTTTGTGTTTGTTTGTTTGTGTTGAGGAGCGGGGAGGGAGACAGAGGGGAGCCACCTGGGCTTGATTGCTGTCCTTGTAAATCTTTCCCTATCACCATGACCATCATGATATAGAACTCTTTAATCACTATAGAGGAACTCCCTCAGACTACAGCTATATAATCACACACCTCCACCTTTGTCCTTTTCCCCTGGCAATCACTGATCTATTCTCTATTCTATAGCTTTGTCAAAGGATATTACATAGATGGAATCACACAATATGTAATCTTTTCAGACTTCCTTTTTTCACTAAGCATAATGCCTTAAGATCCAACCAAGTTGTCATATATCAGTAGTTCATTCCTTTTTATTGCTGAGTAGAATTCCATGGTATGGATGCACCAGAGTTTGTTTAACAGTTCACCCATTGAAGACATCTGGATTGTTTCCAGTTTTTGGCTATCACAAGTAAAGCTCCTATGAACATCCATGTACAAGTTTTTGTGTGAACTGTTAAAAAACAAAATTCAATTGAGTAAATCTGAAGATCTAATTGGCTTTATTAAGCAATTCATGAATCAGGCAGTATCTCATCTTGCAAGTAGAGAAAGGCTCTGAGGAATTGTACAAAATGGAAGGTTTTCATAGGAGATGTGGAGCTAGAAGTTATTAGCAAAAGAAAATATTTTTGGGGGGCAAGGTCACCCTCCCTTAGGGTGAAAAGCAGGGGGCATTCTCATGCAGATTAACTCTTTTTCTTTCAGGGGATGGAGACAGTTCATTTGACAGATTACCTCCTTGTTGTCCAGGAAATTCCTGATTGACTGCTAAGACTACATTTCTGGAGGACACTGAAATTGCAATTAAGCTAGGCATTAAGGCCCAGTTTGGTGACCTGGCCTTGCACAAGTGACTTGCTCTTGGGCCTATGGCTTTCTTTTTAACAGAACATAAGTTTTTATTTCTCTGGGATAAATGCATAAGAGTGCAATTGCTGGGCTATATGGTCATTGCATGTTTAGCTTTATAAGAAACTGACACACTATTTTCTACAGAAGCTATACCACTCTACATTCCCATCAATAATATATGAGGATTTAAGTTTCTCTGCAACTTAGCCAGCAATTGGTATTGTCACTCTTTTTTATTGTAGCCATTCTGATCCAAGTGTAGTGGTATCTCATTGTAGTTTTAATTTTAACTTTTGTTTTGGGTCAGTCTCAGCCTTGATAGTGATGCTATCAGTTAGAAATGCCTGGGGGCACTCACCTGGGTCGACATTACTTGTGGTGAACCCCACAGACATTTCCCCCACTGAAGCCAATGCTGTGGCTGGACTGGTTCTTGTGGTTTTTATTGTGATTGCACACAGCAACAACCATCAGGGAACTTTAAAAAAACAAGGCTCATTACTCATAAGTCCTAGAGGATACATGGCACACTGGGGGCCACACAATGATGTCCCATGTAGAGAAAGAATGGTGGGGGAGAGGAACAAAGAGAGAGAATATGGACCTGGGGCTCTGCTTTTATTGGGTTCAAGGGTGGGATGCTTAGGGTTTTATGAGTTCACTTTTTATTGGTGAATTTAAAACATAAGAATGGGAATTAAAGCACAGGAATAGAAAAGCAGGGTCACTCAGTCAGCTTTCTAGGTCACCCAGGACTTTCTAAAAGGGTAGCTTCATGGTTAGGGCAACCTGGCTCTTTATCTCATTGTGCAGCTGGCAGTGTGCTTATTCCAGAAATGGATGTCTTTGACATGGGTACCTTGGCACTCCAAAGATTAATGTCAAGTGCCCCGGCCGGCGGGGAGTTCAACAAGGGCTCGAGGGGAAGTTAACCTGGATGAGAGACAAACCAGACACAAAGAAGGAGACCAAGTCGATAGTCTGATCAAGGTCTCAAAGTTTATTCTTACAAGGTAGATTATATAGGAGCTGGGAGGGGGAAACAGCCCCAGCTGAAGTGGCAAGGGTTATCTAGGTTGCTAGGATACCTAACTGAAGAATGTTCTCTGGAAAAGATCATGGGTGGGGGATTACTGAGAAAAGACAGAATGTTTTACTAAGGAGGAGATGTTATCATGGCAGCTGCTTAATCTCTATCCCAGCGGTCTAATCGCAAACTGGGTCAATTGATCTTTGTAAACGGGGCAGGCTTGAGAAATTAGAGACCTAGGCAAAAAGGGCGAGACCATTGTTTCTATGGCCTACGGCTCCCGACAGTCAAGAACTTACATTAAGATCCAAAAGCTAACTGTAAGTCACTTACATTAGAAAATTTTCCTAATAGCTAATGATGTTGAACACCTTTTCATGTGTTTATTTGCCATCTATATACCTTCTTCAGTGAAATGTCTTTTCATATCTTTTGCCCATTTTCTGATTGAACTGAATAGATTCTAACTGTTGAGGTTCTTTACATATTCTAGATACTTCTAGATACTACTTCTTTGTTGGATACGTGGTTTGCAGATGCTTTCTACCCATATATAGCTTGTCTTTTCATTCTCTTAACAGTATCTTTTGCAGAGAAAATATTCTTAGTTTTGATGAAGTCAGATTTATCAAATTTTCCTTTTATGAATTGTATCAGTTCACAATTGAAACTGTAACAAATAACCACAAACTTAGTAGCTTAAATCAACTAATTCATTATCTTACAAATATAGAGGTCAGAAGTCTGAAAAGGGGATTCCCTGGGCTAAAATCAAGGTGTTGATGAGTTTGTGTTCCTTCAGGAGGCTCTACAAGAGGATCCAGTCCTTGCCTTTTCCTGCTTTTAGATACTGTCACATTCTTTGGTTCATGACCCTCTTCCAGCAAAGGAATCACTCCAATCTCTGCTGCTGGAGTCACATCTCCTTCTCTGACTCTCATCTTCCAGCCTCCCTCTTTTAGGGACTCTTGTGATTTACATTGAGCCCACATAGATTATTCAGAATAATCTCCCCATCTCTTAATCACATATGCAAAGTCCCTTTCACCACATAAGATAAAAACTTACAAGTTCTAGAGATTAGAATGCAGACATTTTGGGGGAACCATTTTCCAGCCTAGTACTGTTTTTGGTGTCATGTCTAAGAACCTTTCACCAGGCCCTAGGTCCTCAAGGTTTTCTCCTATATGTCTTTCTAAAATGCTCCTAATTGTATGTTTTACATTTAAGCACTTAATCCATTTTGAAATAACTTTTGTATAAAGTGTGAAGGCTCAATAAATTTTTTTTCATGTACAAAATGCCATCTAGAACCTATCTCAGGGAAGATGACTCATCTCCTTCAAGTGTCTTCACTTAGTAGTCCCTGATCCAAAGCAGAGACAGCACAAATGCAAAAAAGGGTACAATAGAATATACCATTTATAAACAAAGATATAGACCTCTTAAAAAATAAAAATAAATTGGATTCAGAATTCTCTTAACAGAATACTCTACCACCAAGAAGGTTTATCCCAGGAAGGTAAATGTGGTAAATTATTAGGAAATTTATTCCTATGACACAATAATGTGTCAACAAAGAAAAACTGTATGATCATCTTAATACACGCTTAAGAAGAATATAATAAAATTAAATGTTCATTCTTGATTAAAAACTCTAAAATTAAACAATAGAAGATATTTCCATAATATCATATATGATATCTATCTGAAATCAATAGCCAACATTATATACTGATGAAACTCTACAGGCATTTCCACTAAAATCAGGAATAAGTCAAGAACATCCTTTATCAAAACAACTATTTACTACTATTTCAAATTCCTGGCCAAAGCAATGACAAGTGAATCACAATTGAGAGGAATATATATGGGAAAGAAGGCAAGAGAATTATGTTAAGCTGTGACTCCATTCTTATCACAACTAAAATACCCTAGTAATACAAGAACTCCTATTTACACTGATGCAACATCATCTCATAGTAACCTGAGATGTGAGTGAGCATGTTAAGAATAAGCATAGGATAGGAGAGGTAGGCAGGGCTCAAATTACATGAGGTTTCAGAGATCATGGTAAGAACTTTGCATTCGATTCTGAGTTAGATGGGAAACCACTGAAAAGTTTTGAAAGGGAAAGTGACAATATCTGATTCCCTTTACAATATTCTTCAACTTTTTTTGGTCAGTTTTCTTCAAATTTGAGAATTTTTTCAGTCTCACCAATATATGAGAAAAAAAATGCCAAATCAATGAAAAGTCGAGCAAAGCTGTACCTTAAAAGTGAAATATGGGATGATTGGTTTAAAGATGGTAGTATGAGAAGTGAGACAGAAACCTCCTCCCAAATCACAGATAATATGAAAATATAGCAAATACAACTAATCCTGAAAGAACAACAGGACAGAAGACTACTACAGACTGCCAAAATCTGGGGGAAAGAGAAGACCTCACAGAAAAGGGTAAAATAGCAAAGCTGTGATCTGCTGGGATCCAAGCCCTTCCTGTACCCCAACTCAAGAGCAGGAGGAAGAGAAATGGAGCAGGGAGGGGGTGGAGGCCCAGGACTGCTGAACACACAGCCCTGGAGATGTGCTCTGGGAGCATGAACCTACAATACATGTTGATCTAGAGATTAATGGGGTTGGAAACCTAAGACAAGTGGAATACTAGGAGAGAATGAGATTCCAGCTGCTTGTGGAGAACAGGTACCCACAACCAGCCACACTGGGACAAAGAAAAAGTGGGCATGCTTAGAGACTTCCAAACAGTGAGAGGGCTGTGAAAAGGGTGAGGATTGCACAGAGCTTGCTAATCAGGACAAAGGCCAGGTGGACAAAATCATCCCAGAGCACACAGCCTAGCAGGTTGGAAACTTTGGGGAACTTCAGGTGCTCAATTCCCCTGGCTGGCAGCACAGACCTGAGGCCAACAACCACAATACAAAGCCTGCCAGTCCTTCTTCTCGGCTGGCACTGGCTTACAAACCTATTGCCCCCACCATTGCAAGAGGCCAGCCACAGGGCAGCCTCAACTATGGCAGCTACAGGGGTGAAGCATACAGGCTCCTCCATGTGTGCTCAGCCCACTGGCCCTAGCAGTGGAGGCAGGCACTGCAGCTGGGAGGCAGGAAAGACCTCCTTCCTCCTGGCAGTCAATAGCAGTCACCAGTGCCACTCACTTACGAGCCCCAACCTTGATCCAGGTGCTGGATAGTTCAAAAGAGTAGATCTTCTGGGCACTAGAGAGCAGAGCATATACAAAGTTATTATTCACTATTATTCATTACAAATATGAAATGTAGAAAGAACCTGGTACAAGCCAAAATCCCACAGACACCAGAAAGAGGGCTAAGTGAAACTGAAATCACCTAGCTCTCTGAGAAAGATTTCAAAATAAAAATCATAAGCATGCTCAAAGAGGTACAGAAGGCAGGCGGAGCCAGGATGGCGGCGTGAGTAGAGCAGCGGAAATCTCCTCCCAAAACCACATATATCTATGAAAATATAATCAAGACAACTCTTCCTAAAATAGAGACCAGAGGACACAGGACAACATCCAGACCACATCCACACCTGCGAGAACCCAGCGCCTCATGAAGAGGGTAAGATACAAGCCCAGTCCCGGCGGGACACGAGAGCCCCTCCCCCCGGCTCCTGGCGGATGGAGAGGAGTCAGCAGGGAGAGAGAGAGAGCCCAGGACTGCTGAACACCCAGCCCCAGGATTCCGGAACAGAGCACAGACACAGTGCATGGGTGGGGTCCTGGATACTAGGGAAACAGGGCGGCAGGACCGGTGAGTGGTTGCCTGATGCCGATGCCGGAAAACAAAGAAACAGCAGCTTTTTTTTGTTTTGTTTTGTTTTGGCGAGCACTTTTTGGAAGCCTTAAAGGGACAGGGACCCCAATACTACCAGGGAAACAGGGCAGCAAGATCGGTGAGTGGGTGCCTCAGACCAGCGCCTGAGGAAAAAGAAAATTGCATGTTTTCCCCTTTCTTTAAAAAAATTATTTATATAAATTTTTTTCTTTTTCTATTTCGTTGTTGCTGTTGTTGTTTTGGTTTGGAGAGTGCTTTTTGGAAGTCTTAAAGGGGCAGAACAGGACACTTAGCCCAGAGGCAGGGAATCTGGGGATCTCTGGGCACTCTAACCCCCTGGGTATCAGGTAGCACGGAGGCCCCTTACGTAGACAACTAGCCTCCCGGGTGCTCCCCCTCTGACCAGGCTCCACCATTTTGGAGGAGCAACCCCAACCAGGCCACGCTCACGGCAACAGCGGAGATAAACTCCATAGCAAGCGGGCAGGTAGCAGAAACCTTGTCTGTGCACAGCTGCCAAGCATAAGTCACTAGAGGTCGCTATTCTCCCAGGAAAGGAAGGCAACCAATGAACAAGAAGGAAAGCTCCCCAGCTGTCACTCGTACCAGCTCTGCAAACTATCTCTATCACCATGAAAAGGCAAAACTACAGGCAGACAAAGATCACAGAGACAACACCTGAGAAGGAAACAGACCTAACCAGTCTTCCTGAAAAAGAATTCAAAATAAAAATCATGAACATGCTGACAGAGATGCAGAGAAAAATGCAAGAGCAATGGGATGAGATGCAGAGAAAAATGCAAGAGCAATGGGATGAAGTCCAGAGGGAGATCACAGATGTCAGGAAGGAGATCACAGAAGTGAAACAAACCCTGGAAGGATTTATAAGCAGAATGGATAAGATGCAAAAGGCCATTGAAGGAATAGAAACCAGAGAACAGGAACGTACAGAAGCTGACAGAGAGAGATAAAAGGATCTCCAGGAACGAAACAACACTGAGAACTATGTGACCAACCTAAAAGGAATAATATTTGTATTATAGGGGTACCAGAAGAAGAAGAAAGAGGAAAAGGGATAGAAAGTGTCTTTGAAGAAATAATTGCTGAAAACTTCCCCAAACTGGGGGAGGAAATAATCGAACAGACCATGGAAATACACAGAACCCCCAAAAGAAAGGATACAAAGAGGACAAGACCAAGACACATAATAATAAAAATGGCAAGGATCAAGGACAAGGAAAGAGTTTTAAAGGCAGCTAGAGAGAAAAAGGTCACCTATAAAGGAAAACCCATCAGGTTAACATGAGACTTCTCGACAGAGACCCTACAGGCCAGAAGAGAATGGCAGGATATATTTAATGCAATGAAACAGAAGGGCCTTGAACCAAGGATACTGTATCCAGCATGACTATCATTTAAATATGATGGTGGGATTAAACAATTCCCAGACAAGCAAAAGCTGAGGGAATTTGCCTCCTACAAACCACCTCTACAGGGCACCTTACAGGGACTGCTCTAGATGGGAGCACCCCTAAAAAGAGCACAGAACAAAACACACAACATATGAAGAATGGAGGAGGAGGAATAAGAAGGGAGAGAAGAAAAGAATCTCCAGACAGTGTATATAACAGCTCAATAAGCGAGCTAAGTTAGGAAGTAAGACACTAAAGAAGCTAACCTTGAACATTTGGTAACCACGAATCTAAAGCCTGCAATGGCAATAAGTACATATCTCTCAATAGTCACCCTAAATGTAAATGGACTTAATGCACCAATCAAAAGACACAGAGTAATACAATGGATAAAAAAGCAAGACCCATCTATATGCTGCTTACAAGAAACTCACCTTAAACCCAAAGACAAGCACAGACTAAAAGTCAAGGGATGGAAAAACATATTTCAGGCAAACAACAGTGAGAAGAAAGCAGGGGTTGCAATACTAATATCAGACAAAATAGACTTCAAAACAAAGAAAGTAACAGGAGATAAAGAAGGACACTACATAATGATAAAGGGCTCAGTCCAACAAGAGGATATAACCATTCTAAATATATATGCACCCAACACAGGAGCACCAGCATTTGTGAAACAAACACTAACAGAACTAAAGAGGGAAATAGACTGCAATGCATTCATTGTAGGAGACTTCAATACACCACTCACCCCAAAGGATAGATCCACTGGGCAGAAAATAAGTAAGGACACACAGGCACTGAACAACACACTAGAACAGATGGACCTAATAGACATCTATAGAACTCTACATTCAAAAGCAAGAGGATATACATTCTTCTAAAGTGCACATGGAACATTCTCCAGCATAGACCACATACTAGATCACAAAAAGAGCTTCAGTAAATTCCAAAATATTGAAATTCTACTAACCAATTTTTTAGATGACAAAGGTATAAAACTAGAAATAAATTCTACAAAGAAAACAAAAAGGCTAACAAACACATGGAGGCTTAACAACATGCTTCTAAATAATCAATGGATCAATGAACAAATCAAAATAGAGATCAAGGAATATATAGAAACAAGTGACAACAACAACACAAAGCCCCAACTTCTGTGGGATGCAGCAAAAGCAGTCTTAAGAGGAAAGCATATAGTGATCCAGGCACACTTGAAGAAGGAAGAACAATCCCAAATGAATAGTCTAACAGCACAATTATCGAAACTAGAAAAAGAAAAACAAATGAGGCCTAAAGTCAGCAGAGGGAGGGACATAATAAAGATCAGAGAAGAATTAAACAAAATTGAGAAGAATAAAACCATAGCAAAAATCAATGAAACCAAGAGCTGATTCTTTGAGAAAATAAACAAAATAGATAAGCCTCTAGCCAAACTTATTAAGAGAGAAAGAGAATCAACACAAATCAACATAATCAGAAATGAGAATGTAAAAATCACTACAGATCCACAGAAATAGAAAGAATTATTAAAGACTACTATGAAAATCTATATGCCAACAAGCTGGAAAACCTAGAAGGAATGGACAACTTCCTAGAAAAATACAACCTCCCAAGACTGACCAAGGAAGAAACACAAAAGTTAAACAAACCAATTACGAGCAAAGAAATTGAAACGGTAATCAAAAAACTACGCAAGAACAAAACCCCAGGGCTGGATGGATTTACTTCAGAATTTTATCAGACACACAGAGAAGACATAATACCCATTCTCCTTAAAGTGTTCCAAAAAAAGGAAGAGGAGGGAATACTCCCAAACTCATTCTATGAAGCCAACATCACCCTAATACCAAAACCAGGCAAAGACCCCACCAAAAAAGAAAATTACAGACCCATATCCCTGATGAATGTAGAATGAAAAATACTCAATAAAATATTAGCAAACAGAATTCAACAGTATATCAAAAGGAACATACACCATGACCAAGTGGGATTCATTCCAGGGATGCAAGGATGGTACAACATTCGAAAATCCATCAACATCATCCACCACATCAACAAAAAGAAAGACAAAAACCACATGATCATCTCCATAGATGCTGAAAAAGCATTTGACAAAATTCAACATCCATTCATGATAAAAACTCTCAGCAAAATGGGAATAGAGGGCAAGTACCTCAACATAATAAAGGCCATATATGATAAACCCACAGCCAACATTATACTGAACAGCGAGAAGCTGAAAGCATTTCCTCTGAGATCAGGAACCAGACAGGGATGCCCACTCTCCCCACTGTTATTTAACATAGTACTGGAGGTCCTAGCCACGGCAATCAGACAAAACAAAGAAATACAAGGAATCCAGATTGGTAAAGAAGAAGTTAAACTGTCACTATTTGCAGATGATATGATACTGTACATAAAAAAACCCTAGAGACTCCACTCCAAAACTACTAGAACTGATATCGGAATACAGCAAAGTTGCAGGATACAAAATTAACACAGAAATCTGTAGCTTTCCTATATACTAACAATGAACCAATAGAAAGAGAAATCAGGAAAACAATTCCATTCACAATTGCATCAAAAAGAATAAACTACCTAGGAATAAACCTAACCAAGGAAGTGAAAGACCCTGAAAACTACAAGTCACTCTTAAGAGAAATTAAAGAGGACACTAACAAATGGAAACTCATCCCATGCTCATGGCTAGGAAGAATTAATATCGTCAAAATGGCCATCCTGCCCAAAGCAATATACAGATTTGATGCAATCCCTATCAAATTACCAGCAACATTCTTCAATGAACTGGAACAAATAATTCAAAAATTCATATAGAAACACCATAGACCCCGAATACCCAAAGCAATCCTGAAAAAGAAGAATAAAGTGGCGGGGATCTCACTCCCCAACTTCAAGCTCTACTACAAAGCCATAGTAAACAAGACAATTTGGTACTGGCACAAGAACAGAGCCACATACCAGTAGAATGGATTAGAGACTCCAGAAATTAACCCAAACATACATGGTCAGTTAATATTTGATAAAGGAGCCATGGACATACAATGGGGAAATGACAGTCTCTTCAACAGATGGTGCTGGCAAAACTGGACAGCTACATGTAGGAGAATGAAACTGGACAATTGTCTAACCCCATATACAAAGGTAAACTCAAAATGGATCAAAGACCTGAATGTAAGTCATGAAACCATTCAAATCTTGGAAAAAAACATAGGCAAAAACCTCTTAGACATAAACATGAGTGACGTCTTCTTGAACATATCTCCCCGGGCAAGGAAAACAACAGCAAAAATGAGCAAGTGGGACTACATTAAGCTGAAAAGCTTCTGTACAGTGAAAGACACCATCAATAGAACAAAAAGGAACCCTACAGTATGGGAGAATATATTTGAAAATGACAGATCTGATAAAGGCTTGACATCCAGAATATATAAAACGCTCACCAGCCTCAACAAACAAAAAACAAATAACCCAATTAAAAAATGGGCAGAGGAACTGAACAGACAGTTCTCTAAAAAAGAAATACAGATGGCCAACAGACACATGAAAAGATGCTCCACATCACTAATTATCAGAGAAATGCAAATTAAAACTACAATGAGGTATCACCTCACACCAGTAAGGATGGCTGCCATCCAAAAGACAAACAACAACAAATGTTGGTGAGGTTGTGGAGAAAGGGGAACCCTCCTACACTGCTGGTGGGAATGTAAATTAGTTCAACCATTGTGGAAAGCAGTATGGAGGTTCATCAAAATGCTCAAAACAGACCTACCATTTGACCCAGGAATTCCACTCCTAGGAATTTACCCAAAGAATGTAGCAATCAAGTTTGAGAAAGACAGATGCACCCTTGTGTTTATCGCAGCACTATTTACAATAGCCAAGAATTGGAAGCAACCTAAATGTCCATCGGTAGATGAATGGATAAAGAAGATGTGGTACATATACACAATGGAATACTACTCAGCCATAAGAAGAAGGAAAATCCTACCATTTGCAGCAACATGGATGGAGCTGGAGATTATTATGCTCAGTGAAATAAGCCAAGCGGAGAAAGAGAAATACCAAATGATTTCACTCATCTGAGGAGTATAAGAACAAAGGAAAAACTGAAGGAACAAAACAGCAGCAGAATTACAGAATCCAAAAATGGACTAACAGGTACCAAAGGGAAAGGAACTGGGGAGGATGGGTGGGCAGGGAGGGATAAGGGGGGGAAGAAGATAGGGGGTATTAAGATTAGCATGCGTGGGGGGGAGGGAGAAAGGGGAGGGAGGGCTGTATAACACAGAGAGGACAAGTAGTGATTCTACAACATTTTGCTATGCTGGTGGACAGTGACTGTAATGTGGTTTTTAGGGGGGACCTGGTATAGGGGAGAGCATAGTGAACATAGTATTCTTCATGTATGTGTAGATTAAAGATTAAAAAAAGAAAGAAAGAAAGAAAGAAAGAAAGAAAGAAAGAAAGAAAGAAAGAAAGAAAGAAAGAAAGAAAGAAAGAAAGAAAGAAAGAAAGAAAGAAAAAAAAAGAAAGAAAGAATGAAAGAAAGAAAGAAAGAAAAGGGGGATTACTCCTTGAAAGGATAAAACTATTGGTAAATCAAAGATTAACGCATGCTTTAAATATCCTTAATTTTGATCACTTAAAGGGTGTCAGATGATCGGCTATGGAGGTACTCTTTTCTGATAATATTCCTTTCTCTTAATAAAAATAAAAAAAATTAAAAATTAAAAAAAAAAGCAGTTCCTGTGTGCTCACCTCCAATGAGTTCTACACAGTGGTATAGATGGCATGTCAAAGTGTGGGCAAAGCGTCTGTTTGTTTTTATGCAGAATATCAAGGCCTAGCTTGGCTACCCAGAAAATGAACTAAGATATGATATGAGGAGGAGCTTCCAGCATCAGCACTTTCTGGAGGACTCGTGCCGGGGGATGATCATCAAAAAACCTCCACAGGGATCTGGGTGATGCTGCGGTTGTGGCTGCATCCATCCCACCATATCCTGGACTTGCCATTGGAATGAGGAGGGAGATGTCTAGGCTGGCATGTGCATACAGTGAGACAACGAATTTGGCCGGATCTGTGCTGTTGGAACTCAACCAGGAGTTGGGAGGGGTGCAAGTTGTCGCGCTCCAAAATCTTATGACTATAGACTATCTACGGTTAAAAGAACATATGGGATGTGAACAGATCCCAGAAATGGATTGCTTTAATTTGTCTGATTTCTCTCAGACTGTTCAAGTACAGTTGGACAATATCCACCATATCATAGACAAATTTTCACAAATGCCTAGGGTGCCTAACTGGTTTTCTTGGCTTCACTGGAGATGGCTGGTAATTATAGATTTGCTTTGTTTATGTCACCGTATTCCTATTATGTTAATATGTGTGCGCAAGTTAGTTAGTAGTTTAAAACCTATACATGCCTAAGGTACTCTACAAGAAGATATGTCAAAGAAGTAATCAATCCTCCCATGTTTTCTTCCATATGCTACCTCTATAGCTTTTCTTCTTCCTTCCTAATTACAACCCTTAAATAGAATTCGTGCCTCATATCGAATTTACCGAGCATCATAATTCCTCCAGGTGGTAAAGATACCTTGAGACAAGTGCTGGGCATAGAAGCCACAGGGCATAAATCTGCAAAGAAGTAAAAAGCTAACCTTTTCAAACAATATGGCTTCTCTCTCACTTACCAATTTTATATTTCCCTGTATGACCCCGGAAGATGACTGGTTAGTCAGAGAAGGGTAAGATTCCTCAAGGGAGGAACAACTTAAGACAGGCACAGTTGCAGGGGGGCCATCAGGTGAGAAATCGGGGAACAACAGTGGTGAAGCTTAAAACCTCACCCCCCCCCCGTTTTGAGAGAAAGCTTCTGCACCCGTGGATGTTTTATTGCCCTTGTCTAGCTTGGATTAGCACATAGTCTACAGGCACACACATGATCATCTACAATTGCTCTCTTACAACACTAAACTATGTTTTCTACCTTTATCTTGCATCTACCTACCACTTCAGCATTTTATTAAAAATAAAAATAAGAATAATAATAATAAAGGGAGAAATGTGGGATCCACATATAAATCACGTATAAAAATCAAACAAATATTCATATTTGACCTGATTGTTTATAGTTCATAATGCGTGATCAAAACTGAAAGTTTCTGTGATGAATGCCCTTGTACTGTTCACCATATAAGAACTTATTCACTATGTAAGAATTCGTTCACCATGTAGGAACTTGTTCGTTATGCTTCAGAAGATTGGAGACTGATGAGAATTAGGCTTGAGATGGATTAATGATTGTGCATTGAGCATTGACCCCCCTATACAGAATTTTATTGTTGTTAACAACCATTTGATCAATAAATATGAGAGATGCCCTCTCAAAAAAAAAAGGAGGTTCAGAAAAAAATATTCAAGACTGCAGGGAGGAATTCAAGAAGAGATAGAAAATTTGAAAAATACAGTAACAAAATGAGACATAAAATGGACTGATTTAAAATGAGATTAGATGAGGTAGAGGAGATGGTAAATGAAATAGAAATTAGAGAACAGGAATAGAAAGAAGCTGAGGCACAGAGAAAAAAAAGGATTTCCAGAAATGGGAGAATATTAAGAGAATTGTATGACCAATCAAATGGAACAATATTCATATTATGGGGGTACCAGAAGAAAAAGAAGAAAGAAAAGGGTTAGAAAGTGTCTTTCAGTAAGTAATTTTGGAAAACTTCCCCAGTCTGGGGAAAGAAATAGTCTCTCAGGCCATGGAGGTGCACAGATCTTCCAACACAAGGGACCCAAGAAAGACATCACCAAGACATATAATAATTAAAATGGTAAATATCAAGGGTAAGGACAGATGTTTAAAAGCAGCTAGAGAGAGAAAAAAGATCACATACAAAGGAGAACCCATCAGGCTATCATCAGGCTTCTCATTAGAAACCTTATAGGCCAGAGGGAGCAGCATGATATATTTAATGCAATGAAGAAGAAGGGCCTTGAACCAAGAATACTCTAACCAGAAAGATTATCATTTAAATTTGAAGGAGATATTAAACAATTTTCAGATAAGCAAAAGCTCAGAGAATTTACCTACCACAAACCACCTCTACAGTGCATTTTGAAGGGACTACTGTATAAGGAAGTGTTCCTAAAGCTAATTAGCTGTCGCCAGGGGATATAAAACCACAGTAATGAAAGTAGAACAATTAAATACTAAACAGATGCAAATTCAAATCAACCACCCCCAAAGTCAAACAAGGGGTACACAAAGAGTACAGAACATGATACCTAACATATAAAGAATAGAGCAGGAAGAAAAAGGAGGGGAAAAAAGAACCTTTAGGTTGTGTTTCTAGTAGCATGCTAAGTGAGTTAAATTAAGTTGTTAGATATTAAGGAAATTAACTTTGAACCTTTGGTAACCACAAATCTAAAATCTGCAGTGGCAGTAAGTACATACCTACCAATAATCACCCTAAATGTAAATGGTCTGAATGCACCAATCAAAAGACATAGAGTCCTGAATGCATAAAAAAACAAGACCCCTCTATATGCTGCCTACAAGAGACTCACTTAAAACCCAAAGACATACACGGACTGAAAGCAAAGGGATGGAAAAAGATATTTCATGTAACTAATAGAGAGAAAAAAGCAAGAGTTGCAGTACTTGTATCAGAAAAAATAGACTTCAAAACAAATAAAGTTACTAGAGACAAAGAACGACATTACAGAATGATAAAGGGGCCAGTATAACAGGAGAATATAACTATTAAAAAGACCTAAGCACCCAACACAGGATCACCTACATATGTGAAACAAATACTAACAGAATTAAAGGAGGAAATAGAATGCAATGCATTCATTTTAGGAGACTTCAACACACCACTCACTCCAAAGGACAGATCAACCAGACAGAAAAGAAGTAAGGAGAAAGAGGTATTGAACAACATTTCAGAACACATAGACCTAACAGACATCTACAGAATACTCCATTCAAAAGCAACAGTACACACATTATTCTCAAGAGCACATGGAACATTTTCAAAAATAGATCATATACTGGCCACAAAAAGAGCCTCAGTAAATTCAAAAACATTGAAATTGTACCTACAAGCTTCTCAGACCACAAAGGTATGCAACTAGAAATAAATTACACAAAGAAAATGAAAAAGCCCACAAACACATGGAGGCTTAACAACGTGCTCCTAAATAGTCAATGGATCAATGACCAAATAAAAACAGAGATCAAGAAATATATGGAGACAAATGACAATAATAATTCAACACCACAAAATCTGTGGGATGCAGTGAAGGCCATGATAAGAGGAAAGTATACTACAATACAGGCCTACCTCAAGAAAGAAGAGCAAAATGAACAGTCTAAACTCACAATTAATGAAACTAGAAAAAGAAGAATAAATGAGGCCCAAAGTCAGTAGAAGGAGGGACATAATAAAAATTAGAGCAGAAATAAATAAAATTGAGAAGAATAAAACAATAGAAAGAATCAATGAAAGCAAGAGCTGGTTCTTCAAGAAAATAAGCAAAATAAATAAACCACTAGCCAGACTTATCAAGAAAAAAAGACAGTCCACACACATAAATAAAATCAGAAATAAGAAAGGAAAAATCACTACAGCCACCAGAGAAATACAAATAATTATGAGAGAATACTATGAAAAATTATGTGCTAACAAACTGAAAAACCTAGAAGAAATGGACAACCTTCTAGAATAATACAACCTTCCAAGGCTGAGCCAGGAAGAATCAGAAAATCTGAATAGACCAAATACCAGCAATGAAATTGAATTGGTAATCAAAAAACTACCTATGAACAAAACCCCTGGATGAGATGGCTTCACTGCTGAATTTTATCAAACATACAGTAAAGACCTAATACCCATCCTCCTTAAAGTTTTCCAAAAAGTAGAAGAGGAGGGAATACTCCTAAATTCATTCTATGAGGCCAGCATCACTCTAATACCAAAATGAGGCAAAAGCACCACAAAAAAAGAGAATTACAGACCAGTACCTCTGGTGAACATAGAGGCAAAAATACGCAACAAAACATTAGCAAACCAAACTCAAAAAAACATCAGAAAGATCATCCATCATGATCAAGTAGGATTTATTCCAGGGATGCAAGGATGGTACAACATTTGAAAATCCATCAACATTATCCACCACATCAACAAAAAGGACAAAAACCACATGATCATCTCCATAGATGCTGAAAAGGCATTTGACAAAATTCAATACCCATTCATGATAAAAACTCTCAAAAAAATGGGTAGAGAGGGCACATACCTCAACATACTAAAGGCCATGTATGACAAACCCACAGCCAACATCATACTTAACAGCGAGAAGCTGAAAACTGCGGGAGTCCAGCTCCAGCCTAGGAGTGGGATGCCCGAAGGTGCAGGACGGAGTCGGCGTATGGAGAGACAGGACACGGAGTCAGATGGAGGTGGTCTCTCGACAAAGTGTCGATGACAGCTTTATTTCTACCATTTTGCACAAGGATATGATTATTTTTTATTTTTCTGATGATTCATTAGTATAGGCAGTTGGTTAATAAGTATAGGCAAGCTTTTTTCTTTCTTTTACTTTCTAATCTATTCATGGTTGGTCAAGCGTTAGACAGGTGATTGCTTTTCTGTTCTTTGACTAAAACTTTTCTCATTAACATGTACTCTATTGTGTTTTACGTTTCTATGCAATGCAGTTTCTAAGTAGTGCATGTGACTGTAGGTGTGCAGTATGTAGCAGTGACTATGGAGTCTATCAGCTTCAGGGTGAAATACAGGTCACCGAGTGCCACAGTTAGCTAGGATTCTTTCCCACAAAAATATTCTTAGAAGCTTTAATAAATTTATAAGCAATCTCACATTTTCACTTTATACTTCTTTATAGGGCACAGTAGGCAGCAAACTGAATTTCTCTTTTTTATCTACATATCTCTTTCTTCTGTGTGGATACTAAAATCTCCTTTACATATGCTACACAGGTCTTTATAACTCCACTACTGCTGGGACAAAACAAGTTCTTACATGGTGAACAATGCAAGGGCATTCATATTGTAGAAACTGTTTCTGTTTTAACTAGAAACTTTAAACTATAAACAATCACGTCAAATATAATGTATGATTATTCATTTGGTTTTTATACTTTATATGTGAATCTAATAAAATGTTAATGTAGTAGGTAAATGCAAGATATAGATAGAAAGCATGATTTAGAACTGTAAGAAGGCAGGTGAAGATGATCAGGTTTGTGCCTACAGACCAGGTCTTAATCCAAGCTGAACAAGGGCAACAAAACATCCACAGGTGTAGAAGATTTCTCTCAAAACTGGGGGGGTGAGGTTCTAAGCCTCACCTCTGTTGGCCCCCCTTTTCTCACCTGATGGCCCCCCTGCGACTGTGCCTGTCTTAGGTTGTTCCTCCGTTGAGGAATCTTACCTGTCTCTGGCTAACCAGCCATCTTATGGGGCCATACAGGGAGATGTAAAGCTGGTAAGTGAGAGAGAAGTAATATTCTTTGAAAAGGTTAGTTTTTCACTTCTTTGCAGATTTATGCTCCATGGCTTCTATGCCCAGCACTTGTTTTGAAGTATCTTTACTTCCTGGAAAATCATGGTGCTTGGTAATTTCACGTATGAGGCACAAATTCTAGTAAAGGGTTGTGATTAGGAAAGAAGAAAAACAAACTATAGAAGTAGTAGAGGGAAGAAAACATGAAATGATTAATTAAGTGTCTACAGGGTTATTCTATTCAATATTTTCTCATGACTCTATTTCTATAAAACTTTCCGTCACTAGTTTCACTAGCATTGTAAACAAGGGGGGTGTTCTCAGTGGAAATGGAGTGGTCAATGTTTGACTAACTAACAGCAGGTTTCAGTACTTTATGCCAAGATCGCCATTTGGCCCCTGCGTGTTCTATTCTTCAAGAGCACTGTCCTGAAAAGCTTTTGAGAAGTTTATGTTCTCATCTTTTCTGTGCTGCTTAGCAAAGGTTAGCTTAGTCTTTGACAACAATGCAAGCAAAAACAAAGCTAATAGTATAATGGAAAATAACAAAATCAAGGTGGGTAATAGAAGGAGCCAGCTGCAAAGGGCCCTGCCTTGCAGGGGTCTTCCTCCAGCCTGAGCTTCGCTACACAGCTTGAGTAGCATGGCTCCCGGCAGAAAACTTTTCCCTTAAGATTGGGAACAAGGTAAGGATGCCCACTATCCCCACTTTTATTTAACATAGTACTGGAGGTCCTAGCCACAGCAATCAGACAACATAAAGAAATAAAAGGCCTCCAGATTGGCAAGGAAGAAGTTAAACTCTCCCTGTTTGCAGATGACATCATATTGTACATAAAACAATCCCTAAAAATCTACTCCAAAACTATTAGATCTAATATCTGAATTCAGCAAAGTTGCAGGGTACAAAATTAATACACAGAAATCTGTTGCATTTCTATATACTAATTATGAACTAGCAGAAAGAGAAATCAAGAAAACAATTCCATTCACAATTGCATCAAAAAGAATTAAATTCCTAGGAATAAACCTAACCAAGGAAGCGAAACACCTATACTCTGAAAACTACAAAACACTCATGAGAAAAATTAAAGAAGATACCAATAAATGGAAACACAAATCATGTTCATGGATAGGAAGAATTAATATTGTCAAAATGGCCATCCTGCCTAAAGCAATCTATAGATTCAATGCAATCCCTATCAAAATACCAACAGCTTTCTTCAACAAACTAGAGCAAATAGCTCTAAAATCATATGGAACCACAAAGGAATCAAGAGAAGGAAGAATAAAGTCAGGGAGATTATGCTCCAGGTCTTAAAGCTCTACTACAAAGCCACAGTAATGAAGACAGTTTGGTACTGGCACAAGAACAGACCCATTGACAATGGAACAGACTAGTAGAGCCCAGATATAAACTCAAGCATATATGGTCAATTAATAAATGATAAAGGAGTCATGGACATACAATGGGGAAATAACAGCCTCTTCAACAACTGGCGCTGGCAAACTGGACAGCTACATGCCAGAGAATGAAACTAGATTATTCTCTAACCCCATACACAAAAGTAAACTCAAAATGGATCAAAGACTTGAATATAAGTCATAAAACCATAAAACTCTTAGAAGAAAACATAGGCAAAAATCTCTTGAATATCAACATGAGCAACTTTTTCCTTAACACATCTCCTCAGGCAAGGTAAACAAAATAAAAAATGAACAAATGGAACTACACCATGCTAAAAAGCTTTTGTACAGCAAAGGACACTATCAGCAGAACAAAAAGGCATCCTACAGTATGGGAGAACATATTTGTAAACCACATATTCAAAAAGGGGTTAACATCCAAAATATATAAAGAACTCAAATGCCTCAACACCCAAAAAGCAAATAACCCAATTAAAAAATGGGCAGAGGATATGAACAGACACTTCTCCAAAGAAGAATTTCAGATGACCAACAGACATATGAAAAGTTGCTCCACATCACTAATTATCAGGGAAATATAGATTAAAACCACAATGAGTTATCACCTCACACTGGTTAGGATGATCAACCTATGAACAACTAATGCTGTGAACAACTAATGCTAGTGAGGATGCAGAAAAAGGGGAACCTTCCTGCACTGCTCATGGGAATATAAACTAGTTCAACCATTGTGGAAAGCAATATGGAGGTTCCTCAAAAAAATAAAAATAGAAATTACACTCCTAGGAATTTACCCGAAGAAAGTGAGATCTCAGTTTCAAAAAGACATATGCACCCCTATGTTTACTGCTGCACTATTTACAATAGCCAAGATATGGAAGCAACCTAAGTGTCCATCAGTAGACGAATGCATAAAGAAGATGTGGTGCATATACACAACGGAATGTTTTTCAGTGATAAGAAGAAAACAGCATGGATGGAGTTAGAGGGTATTATACTCAGTGAAATCAACCATGTGGAAAAGGCAAGTACCAAATGATTTCACTCATTTGTGGAGTATAACAACAAAGCAAAACTGAAGGAACAAAATAGCAACAGACTCACAGACTCCAAGAAGTGACTTGCAGTTACCTAAGAAGAGCCATGGGGGAGGGTGGGGGGGGGAGAGGTAGAAGGAGACTGAAGGGTGTTATGATTGTCACAAATGGTGTACGGGTGCCACACAGAAGACAGTGTAGGACAGAGAAGACAAGTAATGACTCTGTGGCATTGTACTATGCTGATGGACAGTGACTGCAATGGGGTGTGGGGGGCTTGATAATATGGGTAAATGTAGTAACCACAATGTTGCTCATGTGAAACCCTCATTAGAGTGTATATCAATGATACCTTAATTTTTAAAAATTGAAATATGGTATTTTGACTTTTGACTCTAATGTCAGGGTTCTTGTTCACGAAGCTGAAGAATGAGCTTCACAAACACTCAAGGTAGGAGAGCAAGGTACAGGTTTTATTTAGAGATAAAATGAAAGGACACAGCTCCTGGCTCACAGCAGGAGGGGACAAGAGAACCTGGGGTGGTGTGTTTTCTAGGGGTTTTATAGGCAGTTGAGGATTTGGGGGAACATCAAAAAAGTTTAGGGGTGTGGACTTATTAAGTGGTCACTGAATATTTAGAATTAACACAAGAAACTTCCTGCTCTGATGATTTCTACCTGAGATACCTGCATCTTGGTCTGGGGGCATATGAAACAAGGCCACCTGCCCAGCTCCCAAGATGGGTTGAGGCATTGTTTGCTAAAGAGTAAGTTAAGAATTTCTAACATCTTAACTTCTTGGATATTAAAAAGGAATCTTATCTTTAAGGTGGAACCCTTCCTGCTTTTTACTATGTTGTTTATGCCTGGGCTTACTTGGTAAATTAGTTGCCCAGTTTGCAAAATCACTTCATTAGATCTGAAGGAGGAAAGAGAACACATAGGCCTGGGGCCTTTTAGTATGCTAAAGTGAACCTTACACATGATTATATATGATTAGCCTAATAAAAATATGTGCTACTTTTCATTATCTAGGAAATATTAACTGATCTTACTGAAGAATGACTCTAGAGCTTATTATTTAACAACAGAGTTTTGCTAGGGGGTTTTCTTGCATGTAATTACATTGCTCTGACTGTAAATATCTTGCCTTGCTTTTTCCAGAGGCCCTCATCCTACTCTTGATGCTGGGGTTCTTGTTCACGAAGCCTGAAGAATGAGCTCCACAAACACTCAAGGTAGGAGATCAAGGTACAGGCTTTTATTTAGAGATAAAGTGAAAGGACAGAGCACCTGGCTCATGCCAGGAGGGGACAAGAAAGTCCAGGGTGGTGCATTGTCTAGGGGTTTTATAGGCAGCTGAGGATTTTTGAGAAAATGTTAAAAAGCTTAAGGGTATGGACTTATTAAGTGGTCCCCTAATATTTAGAATGAACTTAACATAAGTAACTTCCTGTTCTAATGATTTATCCCTGAGATACCTGCATCTTGGTCCGGGGGCATATGAAACAAGGCCACCTGCTCAGCCCCCAAGGTGGGCTGAGGTATTGTTTGCTAAAAAGTTAAGAATTTCTAACATCTTATCTTCTTGGGTATTAAAATGCAATCTTATCTTTAAGGTGGAATCCTTCCTGCCTTTTACTGTGTTGTTTATGCCTGGGCTTACTTGCTAAATTAGTTGCCCAGTTTGCAAAATCACCTCATCAGATCTGAAGGAGGAAAGACAGCACATAGGCCTGGGACTTTTAGCATGCTAAGGTGAATCTCACACAAGATTGTAAATGATAAGCAAATAAAAATATGTGCTACTCTTCTTTATCTGGGGAATATTAACTGATCTCACTGAAGAAGGACTCTAGAACTGAATGTATAACAGAGTTTTAGTAGGTGGTTTCCTTGCATGTAGTTACATTGCTCTGACTGCAAATATCCTGCCTTGCTTTTTCTGAAGACCCTCACCCTACTCTGACTACACCCACAGCCCCTGTCTCAACTCCATTAACATAAATGAACCAAGCAACAATTTTGGCAAAAACATTGTCTTTCTTTTGAACACACAAAAGTAGGCAGTGTGAGGTAACAAAGGAAAACATTTTATCCTGAACAAAGTATACTTCTGGTCTGAAAACTGCAGGAAGAGAACTCTTTGCTGTAACATCAGAATTGGGGGACTGGGTATCTGCAGGCCCTTGCAAAAGAGCATTAAAGAAGGTTCTTGGAGAGTTAGTCAAAATCATTGAAGAGGAAGACTACTATTTCCAAACAAGTGTCTAATATCAATAAAATGGGATGTTTTGTAATCTAATGCTGTCACAAATCTGCAATGCAAGAAAAACAAACCAAGCCTTGACTCTAAAGAAGAGGTGGTTGAATTGTTAGATTCTCAAAGGAACTAAGGCATAAAAGATTTTTTTGAAATAGGAAAGTAAGGGATCACTGTTAGAGTTGCTGTAGAAATTATCATGCTCCAAATATTTACCATGTGTCAATATATATCTCATTGACAATAAAAATTTTCCAGTTTTTTAAAATGCAGTTGAAGGTCCTAAGAGTAATAATGTCTATGTTCACTCAAGGAGTAATTTAGCAGAAAAATATGACATCTTCATTCGAAACTTCAAGGATTTGTATTGTTTTCTTTTTTTTTTTACTGTTTTCTTTTTATATGTTGAGCTATAATTTACATACCATGTAATTCACCCTTTTCAAGTATACCAGACAGTAGTTTTTCATATATTCACAATGGCCATCTTAGACAAGCCATCCTATGGGGGAAAATAACTCCCCCAAAGGAGCATTTATGATGCAGCATTTCTATTAGGTGTTTTGTTTTAACATAGTTGATAACAGTTTTTAAAAGAGCATGTATTTCGATGTTCTTTTCATTTATTTCCATTACCTGTTTTGGTATTTTTCCAGTGTGTGATGAGCTTTCAGGAACAAATTAAAATGTATTATATTGCACCAATAGAATATAGGTTTAACTTATGACAGTTTAATGCCAAAACTTGGTTCAGAAAACAACAGGCTACAAGTTCTTTGCAAACAGTATGATTGTGTACTTTAGAAACTCCAGAGAATAAACTGAGGAATTATTAGAATTGATGAGTTCAGTCAAGTAGCTAAATACAAGATAATATGAGAAAAAAATAAAATTTTCTGGCATACTAATAATAACCAATTAAAAATATAATAGGAAAAATATCTACAAAAATTTATTGAGATATTTAAAGGAATGAGTAAATAAATACAAAGATATACTATGCTCCTGAATGAGAAAACCCAATATTGTGAAGATGTTAATCATTCCCAAGTTAAACTGAATGTTTAATGTACTTGCAACTAAGATCCTAATAGGGTTGGCACTTGATAACATTATTCTAAAATTCTTCTGAAAGAATAAGAGGTCAAAAATACCCAGGCAATTTTTGAAAACTTAGAGTAATGACAAGGAACTAGCATAACTAGATGCTAAAATACATTATAAATATTCAAACATTAAAATAAAATAGTATTGGTACAAAAATAGATACATAGGTAAATGGAACAGAACAAGGAATCCAGAAAGAGATCAGATGACAGATAGACAGATAGGTACATGATAGGTAGATAGATAGAGCTGTTAGGCAGGAAAATAGATATGAGTGGGGTGGAAAGAGAAAAAGGTCAGGAAAGTCCACTAAAAAGACCTAGAGTTAACCAATTAAAGCTCAAAAAGCCAGGAGCAACTTGGCCTGGAATGTTCAAATATTCCCCAGATGAAGGAAGGTGCCTCAGCATAGCCTGTCTTTATTGTGTTAGTCATGCAGGCCCAGCTTATTTTTTACCTTTATCTATGTGCTGTTTTTTTTCTCCTTCGGCCCTAATCAAGTAGTTTGTAACCTAGGCAACTAACTTAGCATGCAGGCCCAGCTGTAAACAACATAGTAAAAGGCAGGAAGGATTTCATCTTAAAGACTGTATTTTAATACCCAGGAAGTTAAGAAGTAAGATTTTTAACTTACTCTTTAGCAAACAGACAATAACTCTGCCGACCTTGGGGTTTTGTTTGATATGCTCCCAGACCAAGATGCCCAGTATCTCAGGGAGAACTCAGAGTAGGAAATTCCTTGTGTTAAGTCAATTTTAAATACTCAGGAACCACTTAATGAGTCTGCACCCCCAGCCCTTTGTTACATTCTTGAAAAAAATCCTTAAAAGGGGGAACCCCTAACCTTTCAGGGCGCTCCTCTCTCTGAGGTCACCTGCACTTTCTAAGTGCGTAATACATTTGTGGGGAATAACTATAATGTCACCTCATACTATATTACTACTAATTCAATTAAGGTTTTATTTAAAGCCTCAACCCATAAAAAATAGTAGAAGAAAATGTAGAGGACTTCAGAAAATGGGTTCAGGATTTAAAGTCTCTCTGCTTACAGTTCCCTCATATTCTCTTCCCTCAGGAGAAAATGGAGGGCACCTCCTCAGGGCCTACAAAGATTTTTCCTTGGCCCTAGTGCTTTCTAGGCCAAAATGAGACCCCATCCCAATCGTACAACATTATTGTCTGAGTGTACAGCAAAATCAGTGGCCATGATCCTTCATAATTTGTTGAGGAATTTAAGGAATTGAAAGGGGTTTCTGCTCAGGCATCCCTGAACAGGCTTCCCTCAAGTGCCGCAGGTCCAATCCTATCCAGTGACTTCTATCCAGTGGCTGCATGACAAAAGAGTATCAAGAGGGACAATGGGTAGAGAGGCTGGAGGGAAAGTAGATGAGGGGGAGGGTTCCTTGTTGGGGGAAGGGATGAGGCCTTCAGACTCACTGCTGCCCCAAGTCTAAGATTATCAAAGGGAGCCCACCTCTTTTCAACCTCCACAACAGAAACTACTAAAGTCTCAAGGCATAATGTCTGAGGAAAAACTAAGACATGTTTAGAGCCTAATTCCTGGCTCTCTGGTAGTGACAGAGCTTTTACTTGATAGCCAATTTTCCTCTTTTTCCCAGTAACTGGAAGAAATCCTAGGATAAGGAACTGCAGAGTCAGAAAACAGCAGTCATGTTGATAGCTGGAGGAGGACTCCACCCACTTGACAAATCCAGTTGCCTGGATGTAAGCCAGGAAACACAACCCAAAAGCATCTGTGCAAACCAGTCCTCCCTGAAGACAAGCAGAGTCTGAGAGATCCCTCACACCTTATCCCCAAGATCTCTCACACCAAAGGACATATACGGGTCATTACAGCACATGTTGTTCCTAGAGGATTAGGAGTTCAGCAAATGTGTCAGCCTGAATTGCTATCTGTCCCACATCGCTCAGTGCGTTCAAGCTCTCACAACATTATTATTTCACTATTTTAACAAATATTTATGGAGTTCCTATGTGACATCCTACATCAACCTTGTACCTAATGGTTTTAGCAGTAATGGCAATCATTGCATGACAGAATTATTTCATCAGACATTGTACAATAATGTTTTTCTATTTCTATCCCTCCATTCACATAATGCATAGCTCTCATAATACAGTATATTGATAATTCTCACTTTCAAATCCACCACCTCTGACCCATTCTTCCCTCTCAAAAAAGGTAAACATTTTTGTTAATTTGATTTTTTATCATTCTAGAGTTATTTTTGCAATTAGAAACACTTGGATGTATGCATTTGTATGTATACATATATATTTGTATCTCCTCTTTTTTGCAGTATTTTTTATTGAAATATAGTTGTTATACAAGATTATATTGGTTTCAAGTACACAACACAGTGATTCAACAGTTACATTATTAAATCCTCACCCCAACCAGTGAAGTTAAGATCTGTCGACATAGAAAGATGTTACAGAATTATGGAGTGTATTGTCCGTGCTGCACTTCCATCCCCATGACCAAATTATACTATGACTGAGGAGTCCCACTTTATCTCTCTCATCCACCCCACCCTACCCAACCACCCCAGCCATTCCCCCATGGTAACCAGCAGTCAGTTCTCAATATCTATGAGTCTATTGCTGTTTTGTTCATTTTGTTTTGTTTTGTTTTTAGATCCTACATGTAAGTAAAATCATATGGTATTTGTCTTTCTCCACCTGGCTTATTTCACTGAGCATAAAACCCTCTAGGTCCATCCAGGATTCCTTTCTTTTTTATAGATGAATAACATTCCATTGTGTATATGTACCACTTCTTTTTTATCCATTCATCTATTGATCCCTCCTGGTCCCTCCCAGGAGAATGATGGACCTGAAAGAAACCAGTATTCCCTCTATGCTTTCCAAGTCAGCTTCCACCAGCTGGGCTGGGATCACTGGATCATTGCTCCCCATCTCTATACCCCAAACTACTGTAAGGGAGCCTGCCCTTGGGTACTACACTGTGGTCTAAATTCTCCCAATCATACCACCATCCAGAATCTTGTCAATGAGCTGGTAGACCAAAGCACCCCTCACCCCTCCTGTGTCCCTTATAAGTATGTTGCCATTAGCATCCTTCTGATTGAGGCAAATGGGAATATCTGTACAAGGAGTATGAGGATATGATTGCACAGTCCTACACATGCAAGTGACAGCAAAGGTACAGCTAGCTCAAGTTTCCTGAGAAATTGGAGAAGGGTTTAAAATAAATATCAGTGTTTAAGCTGCAAGTGAAAAAAAAAGTTGCTTCTATAACTTGTCTGTTGTATATAATGTGGCAACAGAGATTTTGTCTTCTTCAGATAAATTTCTAGTTTAGTTACTGGGTCCTATGGTACTTCTATTTTCAGTTTTTTGAGAAAGCTCCATACTGCTTTCCATAGTGACTGCACCAATTTACATTCCTACCCATAGTGTAGGAGGGTTCCCTTTTCTCCACATCCTTACCAACACTTGTTATTTTTTGTCTTTGAATAGTGGCCATTCTGACTGGTGTGAGGTGATATCTCATTATAGTTTTGATTTGCATTTCCCTAATGGTTAGTGATGTGGGGCATCTTTTCATGTGCCTGTTATCCATCTGTATTTCTTCTTTGGAAAAATGTCTGTTTGGGTCCTTTGTGCATTTTTTAATTTTTTTTTTTTTTGGTGTTGAGACATATGAGTTCTTTATATATTTGGGATGTTAGCCCTTTGTCAGATAAATCATTTACAAAGATATTCTCCCATACTGTAGGTTGCCTTTTTATTTTACTGATGGTGTTGTTTGCTGTAAAGATTTTTAACTTGATGTAATCACACTTGTTAATTTTTGCTTTTGTTTCCCTTGCCCAGGGAAACATGCCCAGAAAAAAATTTCTCATGCTTATGTTCAAGAGATTTTTGCCTATCTTTTCTTCTAAGAGTTTTATGATTTCATGTCTTATATTTAGGTCATTAATCCATTTTGAGTTTACTTCTGTGTATAGAGTTAGGCAGTAATCCAGTGTCATGCTCTTACATGTAGCTGTCCATTTTTCCCAGTTACTGAAGAGAATGTCTTTTCCTCATTGTATATTCATGGCTCTTTTATCGTATATTAAAATTGACCATATATATGTGGGTATATATTTGAGCTCCATATTCTGTTCCATTGATCTATGGGTCTGTTCTTGTGGCAGTACAATCGTCTTTTGGTTACTATGCCTTTGTAGTATAGCTTGAAATCAGGGAGTGTGAAACCCCCAGCTTTGTTCTTTCTCAAGACTGCTTTGGCTATTCAAGGCCTTTTGTGGTTCCATATGAATTTTAGGATTATTTGCTATAATTCATTGAAAAATGACATTTGTGTTTTGATGGGGATTGCAGTGAATCTGTGAATTGCTTTGGGCAGGATGGCCATTTTGACAATATTAATTCTCCCTATCCATAAGCATGGGATAGATTTTCATTTATGTCTTCTTTCATTTCTCTCATCAGTGTCTTATAGATTTCAGAGTACAGGTCTTTCACCTCCTTGGTTAGGTTTATTCCTAGGTATTTTATTCTTTTTGATGCAATTGTCAGTGGAATTTTTTCCTGATTTCTCTTTCCGCTAGTTTGTTGTTAGTAAATAGAAATGCCACAGATTTCTGTGTATTAATTTTGTATCCTGAAACTTTACTGAATCTAGTTGTTAGTACTAATAGTTTTTTGGTGGAATCTTTGGGGTTTTCTATATAGAGTATCATGTCACCTGACCTTACCAATTTGGATGCCTTTTTTTTCTGTATCATGTCTGATTGCTGTGTCTAGGACCTCCAGGACAGTGTTAAATAAGAGTGGTGAGTAGACATCCTTGTGTTGTTCCTAATATTATGGGAAAAGCTTTCAGCTTTTCACCATTGAATATGATGTTGGATGTGGGTTTGTCATATATGGCCCTTATTATGTTGAGGTATGTGCCCTCTATACTCATTTTGTCAGCAATTTTTATCATGGATAGATGTTGAATTTTGTCAAATGCTTTTTCAGCGTCTATTGAAATAATCCTTCTTTTTGTTAATGTGGTGTACCACATTGATTGATTTATGAACAATGTACCATCCTTGCATCCCTCAAATAAATCCCACTTGGTTGTGATGGATGATCCTTTTGGTCTATTTTTGAATTCAGTTTGCCAATATTTTGTTGAGTATTTTTGTGTCTATTTTCATCAGGAATATTGGTCTATAATTTTATTTTTTTGTAGTTTCTTTGTTTGGTTTTGGTATTAGAGTGATGCTGGACCCGTAGAATGACTTTGTAAGTATTCCCTCCTCTTCCAGTTTTTGGAATACTTTAAGAAGGATGGGTATTAGCTCTTGTTTAAATGTTTGGTAAAATTCACCTGGGAAACCATCTGGACTTTTGTTTGTTGGGAGTTGTTTGATTGCCAATTCGGTTGTTACTGGTAATTGGTCTGTTCAAATTTTCTGTTTCTTCCTCAGTCAGTCTTGGAAGGTTGTCCATTTCTTCTATATTGTCCAATTTCTTGGCATATAATTTTCATAGAATTCTTTAATACTTCCTTGTACTTCTGTGGTGTCAGTTGGAACTTCTTTTTTGTTTCTGATTATGACTATTTGTGTCCTTGTCTTTTTTTCCTGATAAGTCTGGCTAGGGGTTTATCTATTTTGTTACTCAAAGAACTGTCTTTTGGTTTTTTAAATTTTGTCAATGGTTTTGTTCTTCTCTATTTTATTTATTTCTGCTCTGACCTTTATTATGTCCCTCCTTCTACTAACTTTGAGTTTCATTTGTTCTTCTTTTTCTAGTTTTTTACTTGTGAGTTTACACTGTTTATTTAGGATTGTTCTTGTTGTAACTCCTCCCTGACAAAAGGTTGCATTACTGTATATGGTGTTTTTCATCTTGCTCTTTTCACTTAAATATATCCTAGAAATCACTCCACATCTGTTTCTCCAGATCTTCCTCATCACTGGGGGAAAATATTCCTCATTATTGGTTTTGAGCAGGTTACTGGCAAAATCTGAATTGTAGTTTAGAAGACTTTCTCTAGCTGCCCTGTAAAAAAATAGATTTTAAAGGGGTAAATATTAAAGCAGAGACACCATTAGAGAGGATGCTGCAATAGTCTAAGCAGATATGGTAATGAGCCATCTTGGACCATGCAAAAATGGGCAACACCAGAGAGATAGGGGATCTTGTGTCCCTGACAATCTCACTAAATAGGCCTGCACAATAGCTCAGACACCTCTTGGTGTCTGAAAGAGAGAGATATAGATTTTTATCTTATTTAAGCTACATTTATTTTGTATCTCTGTCACATGCAGTGAACCTATATCCTAACTAACACAAATCATTCTAGTTCAGACATGCTCTGATTATTATGACTGGGAATCAAGACAACTGGCTTTTTGTCATAACTGTATGGCTGTGTGGCCTTGAGCAAAGAAAAGGTAAGAGAGCATTCCAGGTAGAGGGAACACCATGGCTGAGGTTTCAGAAGTTGTATAATTTGGCCTTTATATCATTAACAATAGAGAACCCCTGAAAGTGATGAGTATAAGAGGAATTCTCAAATTATAATGTGGGTAGTAGTTTAGAAGAAAAGAGAAAGCAGAGACCAGGAGACCAGAATAGGAATCCAGTCTTAGTTGCTTCCATCCAACAAGTAGTTATTGATACCCCAAAGTAACTTACTTCCTCAAAGACTAACCATGGCTCACCCTAGCACAACCTCTCTGTCTCCACTTCCTACTGTTTTCTCTACTTGTCACTAACTCCAACTGCAGTCACACTGACCTGCTTGCTATTCCTTGAATAAATTACTTTAACTAGTTAGTATACTCCTGCCTCAGGGCCTTTGTATTTGCTGCAATCATGTCTGGAATGGCTCTTGCGCTAGATAGCTATGTGCCTTCCCTGGCCAATCTACCTAAAACAGCAGGCCATTCCCCTTCCCCATTACTCTGGTATGTTTTACAGAATGTATCACCATTTGGCATTATATTATATAGTTACTTTGTTTGTTGTTGTCTTCCCTCCTTAGAATATAAGCATCATGAGGACAGGGACTTTCTCTAGTTCACTGTTGTGACCCCAACACTTAAAACACTGCACACAACATAGTTGGCACATAACAAATATTTGCCGAATGAATGAATGAGATATAAAATATATTTCACTTAAGTCCTTCTACTCCAAGGAGTCTTAGCTAAGAAAATATGAGGCAACAGAGAAGAGAAGGGGAAGGTTAGGATAGAAGACTCAGCCCTGAGACTAAAAACAAGGTGGAAGGAGCTTGAAGAGGCTTGGCCTAGCCCCCTTTACAGACTGAGAAGTACTCAAATCAATGTTTGTGGAGTTAAGTTTTCTGTAATTAAGTAAACCTGTAATTTTTGCATCTGTCTTTTCCCCAAAGTTATGAAAAAATTTTAACAACAAACTTTTCAACTTTTGGAAGAACATATAGTGAAATATTGTGGGGAGGAATTTATTAAACAACACACAAAAAGGGTAAATCTCAAAGGAAAGATTGACAAATTCAACCACATTACAATTAAGAACTTTAAAAAATCTTCTAAAGAAAATGAAAAGACAGTCTACAAACTAGGAGAAAAATCATTCATTCAGCAAATCTTACTGAGCACCTACAATGTGCCAGGCACTGTTAATGGTCCTTTAGATAAAATCAGTAAACAAATCAAAACAAAACAAAATCCCTGCCCTTGAGGAAGATCCAGTTGAAATGCATATGTTAATTACTATAGGCCAGGCACCAAGATTAACTTGCTTAATTGATACACTAATTCTATGAGATGAGTACTCCACAGATGAGAAAAATAAAGCTCAAGGAGGTTAGGGAAACTGAAGCCAGGGAAGTTAATTGCCTGAAATTGTTGGGAAAGGAAAGGACTCGGCTTGGTGTCACAGGGAAGTCAGATACAGTGAAACAAGAGACCATAGTCAAGAAAGCAAAAGTAAGTTTTAATACACTCTGCATAGAGTAACAGAGCGGGCCTGCCTAAGGTAAGACAGGCAGGCATGGATGCTCATTCTGAGGCTTCTTTATGTGGTTTTGGCAGGGCAAAGAGGTCTTTGATTGATAGCTGTCAGCTCTCTAGGCTTGTTCTGATTGGTGAAATGGGGACAGGGGCTGTGATGTGCCTGTGCCTCTGATATTTCTTATCTGGGGGGACCCTGGACATTTCCTGAGTCACTCTTGGACCATGTGGCTTCATCTGATTAACTATCTGAGTCATTTCTGGCCTTCTGGTTATATTTGATCAACTCCCTGAGTCATCTTTGGGGGCCCTTTCTCCTTTCCATCCCACTCATTCCTGTCTAACAAAATCACACTGTTTGTAAAGGGTGGAGCTGGGATTTGAACCCATGCAGTCTCGCTCCAGAGGTCATGGTCCCTATACCTTACTATAAATTGGAATATTGACATTCACAGTACCTAACTGACAAAAGACCAATATATAGACTATATCAGAAAAACAACCAATAGAAAAATGAGTAAAAGACACAAGTAGGTATTCTTCAGAAAAAAATTGGCCTATAAACATATGAACCAATGCTCAACCTCTTTAGTAATTAGAGAAATACAAATTAAACCTCTATAAGGTAGCATTTGACACTAAACTGATTGGCAAAAATTTATGTCAGTTATAGACAAGTGTTAAGATATGGAGCAATGTGAACTCACACTCTGGTGAAAGCATGTGATACAATCACTTTGGAAAACAGTCAAGCATGCCAGAAAAAAAACTGAATATGCACAAAACCTGACCCAGCAGCTCTACTCCTAGGCATATGTGCTAGAGAAACTTCTACATGTGAGACTCAGAAGACATGTATAAAAATGTCCTAGAAGCATGGTTCATCACAGCAAAAACAAGCTGGAAACAACCCAAATGTCCATCAATAAGAGCATGGATGAATAAATCACAGTATATCATCCATATTTATATAATGGAATACAAAAATTGGAGCTACATATGTCAACAAAGATGAATCTCAGAATCCTAGTGTTGAGTGAAAACAAGTCACAGAGGAATACCATATTTTATATTTACATATGCACATACATATGCACAAAACTAAACAATGTTTTATTGTTTAGGCAGACACACACATGTGTGATGAAACTACAAATAAAATAAAAGCAAGTGAATGATAGAAAAGCACATCAGCATACTGGCTATTCATGGGCAAGGAGGAGACGAGGGCAAGGAAATTAGGGAGAAGTGTGTGGGGGCCTTCAAAGCTATTGGCAGCATGCCATTTCTTTAGCTGGGTGGTAAATACTTACCCAAATATTTCTCATGTGTTGAGCTCAAGAGGGAAATCCCTACTGGAAAATAAGGAGTGATAAAGATAGAGATAGATAGAGGAGAGGGACATCTGTAAATTAATGATGAGGCAAAGATTAAAGGTTCAATTATCAGCCAAGACACACTAAGCTACTGAGTTTATTGTTTCATAGAGATCCTATAAATAAAAGGTATATATTTAATAAATAATAATAATGATGAGTGTGTGTCATCAACCAAGAATTATGATTAATACAATTCTGTGAGGTCATATTTAAAAAAGAGAGAAAAGAAAGGATGAGTATACTTACTAACAACCAGTTGTCACATTCCCAGATTTCCTAGTTTCTTTTGGCCATCACTCTGAGACAGGGACCATGGGTATGTAGTCAGAGTAGGGTGGGGGACTCTGGAAAAAGCAAGGCAGGATATTTGCAGTCAGAGCGATGTAACTGCATGCATGGAAACTCCCTACTAAAACTCTGTGTTAAACATTCAGCTCTAGAGTCATTCTTCAGTGAGATCAGTTAATATTCCCCAAATAAAGAAGAACAGCACAAGTTTTTAATATACTAATTGAAGGGTCCCCACCAGTAAGATGGCAAACTTCCGGCTTCTCTTCGGGGTCCTCAGTTCCCGCCGGCGCCACCTGAAGCCCAATCACCTCTCGCCCCCCTCCCAATCCCAGCACCTAGCCAACAGCCACCAGCCCCGTAGAAGTGACACCTCAATCAATTCATGCCCCTTCCTATATAACCCAGCACCTTTCCCTAATAAAGCGGAACTCTCCGGTGAATTGCTGCTATGTGTCGCTCCTTTCCTTTCATTGGTGCCGAAACCCGGGAGATGGGACACCCCAACTGGGCCCCGTCTTCCCCCCGACACCAGCAGCAGCTTGCCCTCGTCCTCTTTTTCCGGCGCTGTCTCATAACACTCACCACTCCTCTCTGTCCTTTAGGTAAGTTTTCCCCCTGGAGTGGGCCACTCTTCCCTGAGCTATCACAGTGCCGGCAAGGCCCTGACGCTCGGGGATGAGGAGGGAACGCTCCCCGCCTCAGGCCTTCACGGCTGCAGCGGACCCTCAGGCCCCTCCTCCAACAGCCATAAATCCCCGCCTCAAGCCCTTACGGCTGCGGCGGACGCTCAGGCCCCTCCTCCGACAGTCATAAACGCATTCACCGTCCCTTCCATCAGTGCTGAAAGTTTTTAAGCAAAATTTCCCCGGGGTGGGCCACTCTTCCCCGAGCTATCGCAGTGCCATTGACCGTGATCGTCCGGCAAGGCCCTGACGCTCGGGGATGAGGATGGAACTCTCCCCGCCTCAGGCCTTCATGGCTGCGGCGGACCCTCAGGCCCCTCCTCCAACAGCCATAAATCCCCGCCTCAAGCCTGTACGGCTGCAGCGGACCCTCAGGCCCCTCCTCCAACAGTCATAAATCCCCACCTCAGGCCTTCATGGCTGCGGCAGACTCTCAGGCACCCCCCTCCAACAGCCATAAACGAGGTGACTCCTTTGTAGATGAGAACGCTCCCTTTTCCCCCCCTCCTCCTTCTGTTCCGTCCGCTGAAAACGCCTAGCACTAGGTACCTCGTGACTCCGGCACTCTGCCTTCTTAGGGAAGTCTGGGTGACGACCCACACTTCCAAGAAATTCCGACTCGTATACGAGTTCCCGCAGACCACCAAGGATCATTGGGGATGCCCTTTGTCTCCTTGCAGTCTGCCTCCAGTCCGAGGATCTCCGTTCATCTTCCCCTGTTTGTCTCCTTCTCTGTCCTTTAGCCATGGGAGCCTCCTCATCCCTCCCTGAAAGTTCACCTCTTGAATGCCTGCTTAAGCATCTGGCTACCCCCTCCCTGACACCTGATATAAAACCAAAACTTCTCCATAAATATTGCT
This sequence comes from Manis javanica, assembly GCF_040802235.1. Classification (NCBI taxonomy): domain Eukaryota; kingdom Metazoa; phylum Chordata; class Mammalia; order Pholidota; family Manidae; genus Manis; species Manis javanica. The sequence continues at coordinate 57,759,241 of NC_133174.1, forward strand.
CCCAAGATTGGCCGACATACCCCCTAGACAATAACAACCAATGGCCCGCAGGGGGAACTCTTGATCCTAACATCACTCGCGATCTTTTTAACTACTGCCAGAGCCTGAAAAAATGGAAGGAGATTCCCTATATGGAAGCTTTCTGCCTCCTCCTCCCCCCGCCCCCTCCCAAGGTCTCCTAGCCTGCAAGCCGCCGCCCCCACAGAAGCCTCCCGTTCACTCCCTTCCCCTTCTTCTCCTACAACAGCCCTTCTCCCTTCCTCCCCAACCATCTCCTCCCCCATCTCACCTCCTCCACCTTCATTCCCTGCAGATTAAGCCTGAGCCTTTCAGCCCCCCTTTAACTAGGTCCCAAGAGCCTCCTCCGTCTTTGCCCTCATCACCTGTTTCTCCCCTGTTAGGGACCACCTTTGTCTTCTCACATGTTTGTAGGGAGAATGGGAAAGCACCTCCCCCCATATCTGAACGCAGCATGGGAAAGCACAAGCTAGAGAACAACCAGTGCAGTCCTTAGAAGTTATCTGTCCACAAAAACATATCTTGCCAAGACTCCTCACTCTGAAAATAGGGAGACCTTGAAGATGTGTAGAAACACCGCCCCTACTTCTAAATATGCCCTTCCCCCACTTGCGGATGTGGCAGGAATGGAGAACAAAGAACATTCTGTTTACGCATTCCATAAGCAATTAACTAGAGCCCTGCTGCAGCTCAGTTAGTAGAGCATGGGATTCTTAATTCAGAGTCATGAGTTCAAGCCCAACTAGAGCGGCAGAAGTAAGTGGGTCCGATTCTATCTTTCTTTATTTTCTTTGCCCCCCTTCTGCACTTCAGGACCTGCTCGACTAGGCACGGCTAGACCGCGTCACTCCCCCACAGACTGAGCCAGAACCCTTCAGTCCCCCTCAGACTTGGTCCTGAGAGCCTCCCAAAATTATCGCCCCCCTCCGGGAGGTAGTACAATCCAAAGGCATCGTGCGCGTTCACGTCCCTTTCTCCTTAAGAGATTTAGCCCAACTAGAGAAACGCCTAAGTTCCTTTTCCACTGATCCCATGACATACATCAGGGAGTTTCAATAGACCCTCCAGTCTTACAGCCTCACGCATCATGACATTTTCATGCTCCTGGCCAATACTCTCCTCCCTGAAGAGCGTAGACGAGTTTGGGACTTCGCCCAAATGCACGCTACCGAAACCCACAGGACTGACCCCACCTATCCCCCTGGCCCCACTGCTGTCCCCGAACAAGGCCCACACTGAGATTATAACACCGCCATGAGTCTCTGCTCTCGAGATATTTTTGCCTCCTGCTTAATAGCAGGTCTGAAAAAGGGCAGCTCGTAAAGTTGTCAATTTTCAAAAACTCCAAGACATAATTCAAAAGAGAGACGAAACCCCCTCCGAGTTCTTAGACAGACTCACTCAAGCCCTATTACAGTATACCAGCCTAGACCCAGAAACACCTGAAGGAAGACATGTCCTTATGACATACTTCCTAGCTCAAAGCTACCCCGACATTAAAGCTAAACTCAAAAAGTTAGAACAGGGCCCCACTACCCCACAGACTGAGATCCTAACAGTGGCCTTTAAAGTCTTCCATAACCAGGAAGAGGAGAAAGACCGCTGTAAACAAAAGGCTGATCAAGCCAATTTCCAAATGTTGGCCCAGCTGATAAAACCACAACCTGGGCGCCCCTCTACAAACAAGCCCCCCCCCCCAAGAGCTTGTTTCAAGTGTGGAAAAGAGGGACATTGGTCAAGGGCGTGCCCCTCCCCAGATCTCCTACCACCCCATAACCCAGATGCCACAAAAAGGGCCACTGGGGGTCTGATTGCCCAACCACCCGAAGGGGAGGCTGGACGAACAACCCCCATCCTAAGCCCGCCGTAGTGGGGCTGGCAGAAAAAGATTGATGGGGCCCGGGGGCTTCTCGCCCGACCATTTCCATCACCAAACAGGAGCCCAGGGTTACTTTAACAGTAGACGGTCACCCCATCTCCTTCCTCCTAGACACAGGAGCCACCTTCTCAGTCTTGCGAGAATACCGGGGCCCTACAATGCCTGCCATTACTCCTATAGTCAAGGTAAGAGGTAAACAGATTTTCACATTAAACCCCCCCCTTTATGCACAATCCAAGACAATCCCATACCTTTCTCCCACTCCTTCCTCGTTATGCCCCAGTGTCCCATCCCTTTACTAGGACGGGACATCCTTTCCCTCCTCCACGTTTCCATAACTATATCCACTCCCACAGCCCCCAGTACTCCCTTTCTGATGGCCCTCATAGCCAACGACCCCCCTCTACCAAATGAAAGCTCCGGTTCTGCCCTCATACACCCTGTAAATCCCCAAGTTTAGGACATTACAAGCCCCTCCGTGGCCCTAAGTTCCCCCACTCTATCAAATTACGTGACCCCTCTCAGTATATCTGTCAGGCCCAATACCCCCTAACCACTTCAGCCCTCATAGGCCTCCAACCCATCATTCAAGATCTCTTAAACAAAAATTACCTCAGACCCACTCACTCCCCATTTAATACCCCCATATTAGCTGTTAAAAAAACCAACAGATCTTTCCGCCTTGTCCAAGACCTTTGCCTCATCAACATAGCCGTTGTCCCTATCCATCCCTTAGTTCCAAATCCATACAGCCTTTTATCGCAGATCCCTGCCTCGGCTTCCCACTTCTCAGTCCTAGATCTCAAGGACCCATTTTTCTATCCCTCTAAGCCCCTGCTCCCAAGATTTTTTCATCTTCACCTAGACGGACCCATACACAAGACATTCTGAACAACTCACTTGGACAGTTTTGCCACAAAGCTTCCGAGATAGTCCCCATATTTTTAGACAGGTCCTAGCTCAGGACCTCAAACAGTTTCATCATGATCACTCCAAGTCCACCTTATTACAATACATGGACAATCTTCTACTCTGCAGTCCCTTGTGAGAACAGTCTCAACTTGACACTGCCTTCCTACTTAACCTTCTAGCTTCCAGAAATTACCAAGTATCCCCCGTCAAAGCTCAAATCTCTTCCCCTCCTGTCACTTACCTCAGATTCCTTCTATCTAAACAAAGAAAGTCCATTACCTTAGACAGAAAATGGCTGCTCTCTGACCTGCCCATTCCCAAAACCAAGACAGAAATCCTTTCCTTTCAAAGCCTAGCTAGATATTTTAGAGCATGGATCCCTAACTTCTCCCTGCTCCCTGTTGGCAAGACCCTTATACGACCTCAGCAAGAGCCCCCCTAAAAAACCATTATCCTCCTCACCCCGACACTCCTTCATTAAGCTCCGTCAAGCCCTTGTAGAAGTCCCAGCTCTCCATCTTCCTGATTTGTTGAAGCCCTTCTCATTATACATTCATGAGAGGTCCAGTCAAGCTCTAGGAGTCATAGGCCAATATTATGTCCCATCCTTTGCCCCAGTAGCTTATCTCTCCAAGCAATTAGAACCCACAGTTCAGAGATGGGCCCCCTGCCTACGAGCATTAGCCGCTAGAAAGCTCTTGCAGAAAGAAGCTCATAAACTGACATTCAGGGCGCCCCTTACCATTCTGTCCCCACATCACCTAAAAGATCTCTTAACCTACAAAAGTTTATAGACTCTCCCTCCCTCCAGACTCCTGACCTTACTGTCCTCTTTCCTCCAAAATCCCGTTCACCCCCTTTGCCATCCATACCCAAATCATGACTTTTTCCTCCTTTACTGCTCTCTTGCTTTTTTCCTCATTCTTATTGTCTTCCCCGCCACCCCAGCCTCCTTTATATGGCGATTCAAAGTCAGAGAGACTTACACACAGCATCAAACAAAAGTTACTGCCCTCATTGCCACACCAGACTGCCCTCTGAAAAGCTGCTCTGAGCCTTTATACCTCCACTTTCCTCCCTCCACTGAAGTGTTCACTAGCAGCTACCCTTATTCTCCCTACCTCTGCTTCCTCTATGACCAAAGACAAGCCTATTGCAGGCAATGGCCAGACACCTACAGGAGATGTCCCTACTGGTCTTGTGCCATTCACTACATGAGTAACTCCCGGTACCCACAGTATTACTCCTCCAACCGTTTCATGAAATATCCCAACGGCTCATTCTCCTTATCAATCCCAGATCCCTGGGACTCTAGATGAGCTGCCAGAGTCACAGCCTCAGTTTACTATGGGGGGGGTCCTTGACCACCACGGTACCCTTCATATCTCTCAAAAGTATGTTCCTTCTCATTCCCAGATCTCTCAAGTTGCATCAGATAGCAGACATTCCGAAAAAGTCATTATCCAAACTCTTGACGGCGCCTCTTCATCTTCTTATCCCCACCCCTCTTCTCATTTCTCCTACTTTTCATTACAGCTCATTCAGGACACCACCATCTTTCTCAACCACACCCTTAACACAGCCAATTGTTTCTTGTGTGCATCACTACAGCGTCCACTGCTGGCCGCTGTGCCCCTTAATATTTCCAACTACTCTTTCCATGCAGAAAGACAACCCCTCTGCCCCCTGGCAGACATACTCCTATGTGAACCAGAATACGCAGATATTCCCACCATCCACCACTGTGTAGGCCCAACTCCACCTCCCTCCAGCGCACTTCACTGCCTCTCTATCTACACCCCTACCTCCGGCTCTAAGACTTTTACACAACCGGGACACTTCTTTTGGTGTAATGGCAGTCTTTTCAACTCAGTGCCTCTCAACTCCGATACACCCTGCATTCTCGTCACCCTAATCCCACAGTTTACACTTTACAGCATGGCAAAATTTCTTAAGCTCCAACCTCCCTTGCCCTTGTGCACAAAAAGGGCTGCTTTCCTTCCCATCATGGTCGGTATCTCTTTAACCACCTCAGCCATTGGGGCAGGGTTTTCGGGAGAAGCCTTGGGTCACTCTCTATAGGCAGTTAGAGATCTCAACGCCAAACTTGAGGGAGCCCTGACATCCACTGCCGATTCCCTAGCCTCTCTCCAAAGACAGGTCACTTCGCTAGCTAAAGTCACCCTTCAAAACCGGCGGGCCCTAGATCTGCTTACAGCCGAGAAGGGCGGCACCTGCATCTTCCTCTGGGAAGAGTGCTGCTATTACATCAACGAATCCGGCATTGTAGAAACTGACATTACCAAACTCACCGACCTTGCCTCCAGCCTCCACTCTGCTTCCAATTCCAACCCATTCTCGTCAATACTAACAAACCCCCTCCTCACCTGGCTCTGGCCCATCGCAGGCCCCATAATAATCATTCTTCTCGCCTGTTTCTTCTTACCCTGTATAATAAAGTTCATCAAATCCCAAGTCAGAAAAATCTCTAATTAAGCTTTCAACCAGCTTTTACTCAGGAACTACCAGCTTCTGGCCACAGAAGATCCCTCACCCTCACGTGACCTCCTCACCACACGCTGAGATGGACCCCTCTCTCCACTGGAAACTGTTCCTAGAAACAATGGCTGCAGACGCCTGGCTCCTGACACCCATATCCTCTTGGCCAACCTATGGTTACAGGGAACCTTCATTGATTTCCAAACCTGAAGAAGTCCACATCTACTCATCCTTACTGTGGGGAGTCCTATCAACCCTTTCCTCCCAATCCTCAAGCCCTCACTCCCTTCTCCACCCCTGTTCAGCAGGAAGCAGCCAGAGAGAAAGCAACGTCCACAACCCCATAGAGGAGAAAGGGGGGAATTGTAAAGGAGGGCAGGGGGCATCAAGAGTCAGGAAAGAGGACTAATAACATCATTTAACCTAACTGCCTGTGTGCTTTGTTCTCAGCATGGGCCATCCAGTTTTGAATAAACAACCCGAGGCTAAGCTTAGAAATGCGCCTGCTTTAAGTTAGATAACTAGAGGTGGGCAACAGCCTGGGGGCGTGATCCGTGATAAGTCACATAGACATGCTTGGGTAAGCAAGAGAAAACAATTGAAGCGGTCAAGCAGCTGGAGTGTTTCCTGAAAGATTACAATATAGAAAGTGTTTAAAAATTATTGGTGGTAGAAATGCGCGGGCTTCGGTGTGACGCTGTGAAAATCCTATATAAGCAATACCTAAAGTTGCCTGGGGGTCGGCAGCTCGGACTTGGCCTGCGTGTCAGGGGAGGTGCTGTCGACCCCAGCTTGCTGGCTGAATAAAGACTTTGCCTGTATTTACATCTCTAAGCCTGTGTAATTTGTTCTCTGGAGAAGCCTCAGAAGCCAGGACCCTAACATTTGGGGGCTCGTCCGGGATCCGAGCGGCTTCCCTGAGAACAAAGGACAGCTGGAGGCAAGGTCTAATTGTCCGGACGGGGCAGTGTAATTCGAGGGTTGCCCCCTCGTGTCTGCATAAATCCATTATAAAGCGGGAGTCGCCATCCCGTGTATGGTCTCGGGTTAGTGGTCCCGAGTGAGGAAGTCCGGGTTGGTAGTCCCGGCCCCCAGGTTAGCGACCCTGGGTGAAGCCCAGGTAACCAATCCTGGCCCTAAGGTCCGAGTGACTGGGCCTTAGGAAGGCAAATCCGATCGGCAGAAAACTGGCGCCCGAGGAGGAAAAGATTGAGCTCGTCACCCTGCGGCAGTCCGAGTGGACGCCCTTCGGGAGAATTACAAGAGTTTTTGAGGACCCTGAAAGTGGTGAGTGTGGTGTGCACCAGAGTGGGAGAAGGACCGGTCCGAACGAGTGCGATCAGATGTGGTGTGTGTGTTTGGTGTCATCACTGATTGTTTTACTGTGTTTTGGTTTTGGTTTATATTTCTTTTTGCACTTCTCATTTTAAGTTTCCTTGTTCTAAGGTTCTCCTGCTCTCTCTGTTCCTCCTTTCTGCCACTACATCATTCCCTGCGGGCACGGGTCGGGCAATTAAGAGCCATTAGGGCGCTGGCCGCTAGAAGACTCCCGTGACAGGATAAGGGGGTCACAGCCGCGAATCCCAGATAAATTCGCGTCCCCCACAGAAGAAAAACTGTGCAACGACAGGCACTCGTTCACAAGCACATACAACAGTCATTTTGTTTGAAGTGGCATCTTCATCCTTCGCCTTTGTCTCCCTCATATTCTTTTTCCTTCTTCTTTCTCACCATGGGTCAGACTCAGGCTACTCCTAAGAGTCTGATCCTCTCCCATTTCCCCAAGGTCAAGGAACAGGCCTTAAGTATGAGCCTTGGCATCAAGAAGGGTAAGCTCGACACCTTTTGCTCAGTCGAGTGGCCTTCCTTCGGAGTAGGCTGGCCGGCCCAGGGGTCTCTTTTTTTGGACCTTATTGGCAAGATCAAAGCCATTATCTCCCGGCCAGGTCCTGAGGGCCACCCTGACCAACTTCCCTATATTCTTGTTTGGGAAAATTTGGCCGAGAATCCCCCTTCATGGTTGGAGCCCTTTTTGGTGGAGAAACCTCATACTGACCCACAAAAGACCTCCGTCCTAGTTGCCCAGGAAAAATCAAAGCCCTCTGATCGCAGGGCCAGAAATCCTGTGCGCCCAAGTGCACCGCCTGTCCTCCCCGACAGTTCTCCTCTTTACCCCCTCCCGCCGATTGAGCAGCCACCCCCGTATGCAGAGGAGAGGGGTGAAGCTGCCGGGAGGATAGAAAACGAAGCTGGGGAACCCAGCGGGAACCAGGCGGCCGCAGCTTCCCCAAACTCTTCAGCAGAGGGAGGCAGGAGGCCGGAAAGAGCTTCCCCACCCTCCCCCACCCTGGCCCCATGCTGGGCACTAGGTAGAACAGGAGGAATGCAGTTAAGGCCTCGGGGTCCAGGGAACAAGAAGGGGAGGCTCCCTCCTCCACCTCAGAAGGAGCAGTGCCAGTTCTGCCTGTGCGTGCCATCGGTACAGGCATCGCTCAACAATATCAATACTGGCCCTTTTCATCTAGTGACCTCTATAATTGGAGGACTCAGAACCCTCCCTTCTCAGAGGACCCCAAGTGTCTTATAGGTCTAGAGAGTCCATTATGTTTACCCATCGTCCCACATGGGACGACTGCCAGCAATTACTCCGCACTCTCTTCACAACGGAAGAACGAGAGCGTATCCTCAATGAAGCCAGGAAAAATGTCCTCAGAGAAAATTTAAGACCCACTACCCTCCAGCCCATCATCGACGAGGCATTCCCACTTACGCGCCCAGATTGGGACTTCGGAACTGCAGAAGGTAGGGAGCGTCTCCGGGTCTACCGCCAGACTCTGATGGCCGGTCTCCGGGCGGCCGCCAGACGGCCCACTAACTTGGCTAAGGTAAAAACTATTGTTCAGGGGGAAATGGAAAGCCCAGCCGCGTATCTGGAAAGGCTGTTTGATGCTTACCGGCAGTACACCCCCATAAACCCGGAAGCAGAGGAACATAGGTCAGCTGTAGTCCTCTCATTTATCAACCAGGCAGCCCCCGATATCCGGAGAAAACTCAACAAGCGGGAGGACCTAGGGGAGATCTCTATTAGGGAACTGCTGCAGCAGGCGGAGAAAGTCTTCAATGCTAGAGAAACTCCGGAAGATAGAGAAGAAAGGCTGAGGAAAGAGAAATGGGTAATGCAGGAGAAAAATAGGAAGGAAGACAGAGAATTTCAGAAAAGGGAGAACAAGAAGCAGAGGGAGGAGATGGCCAGGATATTCCTGGCCGGGGTGAAGGAGGGCCCTAGGCCACCTCGAGGAACAGGACCCCGTCAATCCCGACTAGGACAAGATCAGTGCACCCTGTGTAAGAGATATGGACATTGGAAGAGGGAGTGCCCCCAAAGGAGGGAACAAGGAAGAGGGAACCCTGTTAAGACCATGAACCTAGGAGAGGAGGATTGACGGGGACAGGGCTCGGCACCCATCCCCGAGTCCTGGGTAACCCTGTGCATGGAGGGGACTCCCATTGGGTTTATGGTAGATACTGGGGCACAGTATTCAGTTCTCAACCAGGCCCACGGCCCCCTAAACCTAGGATGCACAAGTATAGTCCAGGGAGCGACAGGGTCCAGGATATGTGCCTGGACTACTAACAGAAAAGTGGACCTAGGAAGGCATCAGGTCTCTCACTCATTCCTGGTCGTACCCGAGAGCCCCGCACCGTTGCTGGGCAGAGATTTATTAACCAAGGTCGGGGCTCGCATTCATTTTGAACCCAAAGGGATAAAAATCATGGACAAAGAAGGGCAGCCCCTACAACCGGCGCATGTGCTAACTCTGTCCCTGGCCGATGAACATCGTCTGTTTCAGGCGGATCAAGAAAAGGGGGGCCAGGGAGAGATGGACTCTTGGGTACAGAAGTTCCCTTCTGCATGGGCCAAGACCGGAGGAATTGGTCTCGCCAAACACCTATCCCCGGTCGTTGTTCAACTCAAAGCTGCAGCCCTACCCATCCAGGTCCAGCAATATTCAATGCCAGAAGAGGCTAGGAAAGGGATAGCACCCCATATCCATAGACTGTTAGAGACAGGAATCCTTAAGACCTGCCAATCTGCATGGAATATGCCTCTGCTTCCAGTGAGGAAGCCTGGCAGTAAAGATTATAGGCCAGTGCAAGACTTGCGGAAAGTCAATGAGAGGGTGGAAGACATCCATCCTACAGTGCCTAACCCTTACACCTTACTCAGCCACCTGCCACCCACGCATGTGTGGTATACTACTCTGGACCTGAAAGATGCCTTCTTTAGTATTCAGCTCTCTGAAGTTAGTCAGCCTTTGTTTGCCTTTGTGTGGCAAGAGCCAGGGGGAGGAAGAAAAGGGCAGCTTACCTGGACTAGACTGCCTCAGGGCTTCAAGAACTCTCCCACCTTATTCAATGAAGCCCTAAGCCAGGCCTTGGAGCCCTTTCGCAGGAGCCACCCCCACGTGACGTTGTTGCAGTATGTAGATGACCTGTTGCAGGCCACAGAAATCCGTAAAGAGTGCGAAGAAGCCACAGGGAACTTGCTGGCTGAACTGGGCGAACTGGGATATCGGGCCAGCGCCAGGAAAGCCCACATCTGCCAGAGGTCAGTAGTCTACTTGGGGTACAAAATATCTAATGGGGCCAGGTGGCTAACACAGGCCATGAAGCAAACTGTCGTGGCTATCCCCATCCCTTCCTCACCCTGGGGAGTGAGAGAATTTCTTGGCTCAGCTGGGTTTTGCAGGCTCTGGATTCCAGGGTATGCAGAAATAGCCCGACCGCTATATGAAGCAACCAAAGAAGGGCCGGGTTGGCAATGGATGCAGGAACAACAAGAGGCGTTTGACAGATTAATAGCAGCTCTCCTCCGGGCCCCCGCCCTATCTCTGCCAGACCCAGAAAAACCCTTTATCCTGTTTGTAGATGAAAAGAAGGGAGTGGCTAAAGGAGTTCTGGCTCAGCAGCTGGGCCCGTGGAAGAGACCTGTGGCTTATTTGTCCAAGCGGCTAGACCCAGTGGCCTCTGGGTGGCCACCTTGTCTGCGTATACTAGCAGCCATCGCTCTACTGGTAAAAGAGGCAGACAAGCTGACTTTTGGCCAAAATTTGAGAATAACAGCCCCGCATACTGTGGAGGGGATCCTCAAGCATCCTCCGGGAAAATGGATGACGAACGCAAGACTCACCCACTATCAAGGGCTCCTACTAGATTCTCCCCGAATCGCCTTCTCTGACCCGGTAACCCTAAATCCTGCCACCCTTCTGCCGGACCCAGATCTGATGACCCCCATCCATGACTGTAGAGATATCCTTTCCGAAATTATCCAGGTGCGAGCAGACCTGAAAGACACCCCGTTACTGAACTGTGAGCTAAATTGATATACGGGTGGGAGCAGCTTTGTGCAGGAGGGGGTCAGGAGAGCAGGGGCAGCAGTAGTAACCCACGACGGGGAAGTTGTCTGGAGCGCAGCTCTGCCCCCTGGCACCTCAGCACAGAAGGCGGAACTTATTGCTCTCGCTGAGGCCCTGGAAAGAGCAGAAGGCAAGCGGGCCAACATTTACACAGATAGCAGATATGCCTTTGGCACTGTCCATGTCCACGGTGCCATCTACCGAGAAAGAGGATTCCGTTCCATGGAAGGAAGGGACTGAGGAATCTGCAAGAAGTCCAAAGACTACTAGCTGCTGTCGAAAAACCCAAAGCAGTAGCAGTTATACATGTACCGGGCCACCAATCAAAGAAGACACCTGAGGCCGTTGGCAACAGCCATGCTGATGCAGAAGCTAAAAGGGCAGCCCTCTCAGACTCCCTTGTACTTGCAGCCCTCGAAATACCCATACCTGAACTGCCCGCCTTGCCACCCAAACCTGAGTATTCCCCCCAGGATCTTGAGTGGATTAAGAAACAAGTCTCGGGGAAAGTACTTAGGGAGGGAAACTGGAGTAGGGACCAAGAAGGTAGGTTGATCCTGCCTGAAGCATTGGGGCAGTACATGCTTGCTAATCTGCACAAGTCCACCCATCTAGGCTGGAAAAAGCTGCTCAGCCTTTTCCAGTCTGCGCAGTTGGTGTTTCCCCACCAGAATGAGGCAGCTCGTCAGATCATGAATGAATGCAGTAGCTGTGCAAGGCTAAGACCAGCCCCAAGAGGGCTGCACCCGGCAGGTACCCGGGAAAGGGGGAGGGCTCCAGGGAGGAGTTGGGAAATAGACTTCACTGAAATAAAACCAGGGAAGTATGGATACAGGTATTTGCTGGTTATGGTAGATACTTTCTCTGGGTGGGTGGAGGCCTTTCCAACCAAGCATGAGACTAGCCAGGTAGTAGCAAAAAGATTAATTGAGGAAATCATCCCCAGATATGGGGTCCCGGAAGCAATAGGTTCCGATAACGGCCCGGCTTTCATTAGCAAAGTCCTGCAAGGACTAGCCCTAGCTTTGGGAGTAGATTGGAAGTTACATTGTGCTTATAACCCACAAAGGTCTGGGCAGGTAGAAAGAATGAATCGGACCCTGAAGGAGACCCTTTCTAAATTGGTATTAGAGACTGGCGGGGACTGGGTGACCCTCCTTCCCTTAGCCATCTTCCGCACTCGGAACTCCCCCTATGTACATAGTTTAACTCCATTTGAGATAATGTACGGGGCTCCTCCACCCATAATCCGGCGAGTGCAGCTTCCCGGTGTAGAGGACCCGTCCCCTGACTACCTGAATGTGTTGCAAGCTCTTGCTAAAGTGCAGCAGGAAATCTGGCCCCTGATCAGAGCATATATTACGAGGGTGGGAAAATTCCGAGCCCGGAACATGGCATAGTCCCAGGGGATATGGTGTAGGTCAAGAGACACCAAGTGAAGACTCTTGAGCCCAGGTGGAAAGGACCTTACATTGTATTGTTTACCACCCCCACTGCTCTCAAGGTTGACGGTATCGCTCCTTGGGTGCACCACACCCACGTTTGGAAGATCCTGCCTCATCAGGATCCAGGGGCCCGCAAGGAGGAGTGGAAGGTGCAGCAGCATCCTGCGAATCCCCTGAAACTACACCTAAGCTGAAGATGAAGGGGATCCTGCTGATAAGTGCCTTAGTATGGACCTTAAAGGGAACCACATCTGTGACCAGCCCCCCCCCCCGCCATGGGGCCTGACCTGGGTGCTGGTCAACGGCGCAACTGGAGAAGTCATCAGTACCACAGAACACAGTGCGCCACTCGGAACCTGGTGGCCTGACCTGTTTTTCTGCCTTCGACGGATCAACCAAGGTTACCGGACCCTTTGGGGAATCGCCCCTTCAGCTGGCACCCAGGCTCAGGGATTTTATGCCTGCCCAAAAGCAGGTAAAGGAGAATCATGTGGGTGGGGGCCCTTCTGGTGTGCCAAATTGACCTGTGTAACCTCGAATGATGGGGGTCAGAAATGGCCGGTTACAAAAGGGGATGCTGTCAAATTTTCTTATGTCAACCAGGGCCTCCCACGTCACGTGCAAAGGGACAGGGCTTGTGACGGGGACCGGGATTGGGTACGAATTCAATTCACTGAGATGGGCAAAAAGACTGAGGTATCACGTTGGATAAGAGGGCTAACATGGGGGATAAAGTACTATAAATCTTGGGGACATGAAGAAGAAGGCTCAACCCTCACCATTAAATTAACCGCGTTAGCTCCCACCGCCACCATAGATCCCAACCTGGTTATAAATCCCCAGAAACCTTCAATCCAAGATAAGGGCCTGAGCAAAAAGGATGAGAAAATGTCGACCAGGATGCTTGCTCCAGAACCCACGAGAGGACTGGGTCCATCGACCTCTGGGTTATGGGCCCAGCACACTCCCTCCGGGTTAGGTAATCCCATGTGGGAAATGGTGCAGGCAGTAGTAGAGACTCTTAACCACACCACTTCCTCCCTCACTGATCCCTGTTGGCTATGCTACCCAGGTTCACCCCCCTTCTACGAGGCAATCGGGATAAATGGCTCCTACACTATCAGCAACTCCCATCCCACCTACTGGGATGGGAGACCATGGAGACTTACAATCGCTCAAGTCTCTATTGCTGGTACATGTGTAGGCACAGTCCCGATGGCCCAGAGCCAGTTATGCTCCTCCTATAATAGCACCCCGTGGGAGCAAGGAAAGTGGATTATACCCTCCTCGGGTTGGTGGCTCTGTTCAAAGACAGGCCTCACCCCGGCCCTATCCACCTCTGTGTTCAATACTAATAATGAGTTTTGTGTGCTGGTGGCCATTCTACCTCGCCTAATATATCGTTCTCATGACTCTCTCCTTTCTTATTGGGAAGAAAGGCCGAATCCCCACCGGAGCAAGAGGGAGGCTGTTACTGCCCTGACCATTGGGATCCTCGTCTCCCTAGGGATAGCAGGGGCAGGCACTGGGGTCGCAGCCCTCGTGACATGGGAAAAAGGGCTCACAACCCTGAGGCTGGCAGTCGACAGGGACCTAGAACAGCTCCGACAGTCAGTATCAAACCTGGAGCAATCCCTCACCTCCTTGGCAGAGGTGGTCCTACAGAACCAAAGAGGCCTGGACCTCTTGCTCTTAAAAGAAGGTGGGCTATGCGTAGCCCTAAAAGAAGAATGCTGTTTCTATGTAGACAAGACAGGTGCAGTTAGAGATTCCTTAGCCAAACTGAAAAAAAGAACTTGACAGGCGGCGTAAAGAATATGAAAGCAGCAGCAGCGAAGGCTGGTTTAAATCTTGGTTTAAGCACAAGCCATGGTTTGCTACCCTCCTCTCGGCCGTTGCAGGGCCACTGGTCATCCTGCTGCTTTTGCTTACCATCGGCCCGTGTATAATAAATAGGCTGCTTAAGTTTGTGCAAGAGAAGTTTGACACCGTCCAACTCCTAGTCCTTCGCCAAAAATATCAGGCCCTAAACCCCGCTGCGGAAGATTCCTTAGTCTGATCAAGAAAAGGGGGGAGATGTAAAGGAGGGCAGGGGGCATCAAGAGTCAGGAAAGAGGACTAATAACATCATTTAACCTAACTGCCTGTGTGCTTTGTTCTCAGCATGGGCCATCCAGTTTTGAATAAACAACCCGAGGCTAAGCTTAGAAATGCGCCTGCTTTAAGTTAGATAACTAGAGGTGGGCAACAGCCTGGGGGCGTGATCCGTGATAAGTCACATAGACATGCTTGGGTAAGCAAGAGATAACAATTGAAGCGGTCAAGCAGCTGGAGTGTTTCCTGAAAGATTACAATATAGAATGTGTTTTAAAATTATTGGTTGTAGAAATGCGCGGACTTCGGTGTGACGCTGTGAAAATCCTATATAAGCAATACCGAAAGTTGCCTGGGGGTCGGCAGCTCGGACTTGGCCTGCGTGTCAGGGGAGGTGCTGTCGACCCCAGCTTGCTGGCTGAATAAAGACTTTGCCTGTATTTACATCTCTATGCCTGTGTAGTTTGTTCTCTGGAGAAGCCTCGGAAGCCAGGACCCTAACAGAATGAAGGGTCCCCACCAGTAAGATGGCAAACTTCCGGCTTCTCTTCAGGGTCCTCAGTTCCCGCCGGCGCCATCTGAAGCCCAATCACCTCTCGCCCCCCTCCCAATCCCAGCACCTAGCCAACAGCCACCAGCCCCGTAGAAGTGACACCTCAATCAATTCATGCCCCTTCCTATATAACCCAGCACCTTTCCCTAATAAAGCGGAACTCTCCGGTGAATTGCTGCTATGTGTCGCTCCTTTCCTTTCACTAATCATTTATAATCATGTGTAAGATTCACTTGAACATGCTAAAAGGCCCAAGCCTATGTGCTTTCTTTCCTCCTTCAGATCTGATGAGGTGATTTGCAAACTGGGCAACTAATTTTAGCAAGTAAGCCCAGGCATAAACAACATAGTAAAAAGCAGGAAGGGTTCCACCTTAAAGGTAAGATTGCATTTTAATACCCAAGAAGATAAGATGTTAGAAATTCTTAACTTACTCTTTAGCAAACAATACCTCAGCCCACATTGGAGGCTTGGCAGGTGGCCTTGTTTCATATGCCCCCAGACCAAGATGCTGGTATCTCAGGGAGAAATCATCAGAGCTGGAAGTTGCTTGTGTTAAGTTAATTCAAAATATTCAGGGACCACTTAATAAGTCCACACCCCTAAGCTTTTCTCATGTTCCCCCAAATCCTCAACTGCCTATAAAACCCCTAGACAATGCACCACCCTGGACTCTCTTGTCCCCTCCTGCCATAAGCCATTGACACAGGGACTGTGGGATTGGGCAGAGTAGGGTGACAGCCTCTGGAGAAAAAGCAGAGCAAGATAATTACCAACAGAACAATGTAGCAATGTGCAAAGAAGTCCCTATTGAAACTCTGTGATAAGCATTACGCAAATTCAGAGTCACACTAATTCTCTAGGGTAAAGATACCAGACTAGGAACATAGACATCTTCAGTGAGATCAGTTAAAGCTCAAAAAGCCAGCAGCAACTTGGCCTGGAATGTTTGAGTGTTCTGCAGATAAAGAGAAGTGTCTCAGCATAACCTGTGACTTCACTGTATCAATTTAGATCATGACACTGTAAAATTTACCTTAGCCTGCTAAAAGGCCCAACTTATTTTAACTGTACCTATTGTTAGGGTGCAGGCTTCCGAGGCTTCCCCAGAGAACAAACTACACAGGCATAGAGATGTAAATTCAAGCAAAGTCTTTATTCAGCCAACTAGTTGGGGTCCAAGTCAGCCCCGACGCAGCGGGTCTCAACAAGGACCCCGAGCACTCTGAGCCAAGGGTTTATATAGCAATTTCAAAGCACTTAACTCATAGCAATTTTCTATAACTATACATTATTCTTGCAAGACATATATCCTGGGGTTAAGCAAGGGCAGGGTAAGACTACTCCTCAATGGTTAGGGAGGTTCTGCACGATAAGCTTGGTATGTAAGATTTACTGACCAAGGTTAGCTGACCAAGGGTCACAGCTGCCCACCACCCGGTGCTCATGATTAACTTGTTTTTCAAGGCCTTACCCAGGCCCAGGGTTTGTTTTTTTTGTTTTTTTTTTTTCCTCTGAGTCACACTCTCAGAAAATGGTTTCTAGGTTTCTAAGATGGCTATGCTTATGTTAATTTACTAATCTTACTAATGCTTAGATTCTACATTTCCCCACTTTCCTTTGACCATTCCAATCATGGAATGTTTGTTTCTTCCTGCTGTGTGAGTGAATGATACTGCGGTCTCAGCATTAGCACCTGAACAGCACTCACTCTTTCCCTAACAAAGGCTATTAGCCGGTTTAAGATACAGAGACCTAAAGTGAGAAGCAGTATAAAAATAAGCAAGGGCCCTGCCAGGGTGGATATCAGGGTTGTAAACCATGGGGATTTAGTAAACTAGGATTCAAATAGCCCTTGGCAGGCCTCTCGCTCTCTCTTCCTTTGATCTGGTCTCTCTCTAAGTTTAGACATTGAATCTCTTACTATTCCGGAATGGTCTGCTGTTAAGGTTTAGCTAAGTTTTATTAGTTCTTTTTCCTGACTCTTAATGCTCTCTGCACTCCTTTACACTATGTGCTGGGAGCCATGCTACTCAAGCTGTGTAGCAAAGCTCAGGCTGGAGGAAGACCCCCACAAATCAGGGGTCTTCGCAGCTGGTTCCCTCTATTACCCACCTTGATTTTGTTATTTTCCATTATACTATTGGCTTTGTTTTTACTTGCATTGTTGCCAAAGACTAAACTAACCTTTGCTAAGCAGCATGGAAAAGATGAGAACATAAACTTCCCAAAAGCTTTTCAGGACAGTGCTCCTGAAGAATAGAACACGCAGGTGCCAAATGGCGATCTTAGCATAAAGTACCAAAACCTGCTGTTAGTCAAACATTGACCACCCCATTTCCACTGAGAATGCCCCCTTTGTTTTGCTAGTGAAACTAGTGATGGAAAGTTTTATAGAAATAGAGTCATGATAAAATATTGAATAAAATAACCCTGTTGACACTTAATTAATCATTTCATGTTTTCTTCCCTCTACTACTTCTATAGTTTGTTTTCCTTCTTTCCTAATCACAGCCCTTTACTAGAATTTGTGCCTCATACGTGAAATTACCAAGTAGCATAATTTTCCAGGAAGTAAAGATACTTCAAAATAAGTGCTGGGCATAGAAGCCATGGAGCATAAATCTGCAAAGAAGTGAAAAACTTACCTTTTCAAAGAATATTACTTCTCTCTCCTTACCAGCTTTACATCTCCCTGTATGGCCCTGTAAGATGGCTGGTTAGCCAGAGACAGGTAAGATTCCTCAACGGAGGAACAACCTAAGACAGGCACAGTCGCAGGGGGGCCATCAGGTGAGAAAAGGGGGGCCAACGGAGGTGAGGCTTAGAACCTCACCTCCCCAGTTTTGAGAGAAATCTTCTACACCTGTGGATGTTTTGTTGCCCTTGTTCAGCTTGGATTAAGTCCTGGTCTGTAGGCACAAACCTGATCATCTACATTTGCCTTCTTACAGTTCTAAATCATGCTTTCTATCTATATCTTGCATTTACCTACTACATTAACATTTTTATTAGATTCACATATAAAGTATAAAAATCAAATGAATAATTATACATTATATTTGATGTGATTGTTTATAGTTTAAGGTTTGTAGTTAAAACAGAAACAGTTTCTATGATATGAATGCCCTTGCATTGTTCACCATGTAAGAACTTGTTTAGTCCCTGCAGTAGTGGAGTCTTGGAGACCTGGGTCAAGGAGATTTTGGTATCCACATAGAAGAAAGAGAAATGTAGATAAAAAGGGGAAATTTAGTTTGCTGCCTACTGTGCCCTATAAAGGGGTATAAAGTGAAGATATGTGTTTATGATTTTAGATTGATTATAAATTTATTAAAGCCTCTAAGAATATTTTTGTAGGAAAGAATCCTAGCTAACTGTGGTACTAGGTGACCTGTATTACACCCTGAGCTGATAGATTCCATAGTCGCTGCTACATACTGCATGCTCTTACAGTCACATGCACTACTTAGAAACTGCGTTGCATAGAAACGTAAAACACAACAGAGTCCATGTTGATAGGAAAAGTTTCAGTCAAGGAACAGAAAAACAATCACCTGTCCAACCTTGACCAACCATGAATAGATTAGAAAGGAAAAGAAAGAAAAAAACTTGCCTATACTTATTAACCAACTGCCTATACTAATGAATTATCAGAAAAATAAAAAATAATCATATCCTTGTTCAAAATGGTATAAATAAAGCTGTCATTGGCACTTTGTCAAGAGACTACCTCCATCTGACTCCATGTCCTGTCTCTCCATACGCCAACACCGTCTCATCCTTTTGGGCTTTGCACCCCCCTGCTGGAGCTGGACTCTGGCACCTATGTGCTGTATTTCCTTCTCTGATCCTAACCAAGTAATCTGCAACCTAGGAAAAAGACTAATTTAGTAAACAAGCCCAACTATAAATGGCACAATAAGTTAAGAAGTAAGATTCTTAACACACTTCAGCAAACAGGCAACAACCCAGCCCACTTTGGGGGTATAAGAATATAGTACTTTATCCTCCATTTACCCCATGGTCCCAAGCACATAGGCTGGTGAAAATCATGTCTGGACTTGCTTCACCTTATCTCTAAACATTCTGCCCCACCGCTAAAGGCAACAGGCCAAGCAGTACTTTTCCACTCTGCCACTATAGAAGGCACAACGCTCTGCACCACGAGGCTGCTCTCTCTCTGGGGGCAGCCATTTTCTCTTTCAGATAATAGAATCTCTTGTGTGGGCCCGTGTCTCCTGACTCGTTCTGGGGAGATACCCTTTCATTGGTGCCATGACTCGGATAAGGTTCTCCCATTGATTTTGCTCTTCTTCCAGGAATCTCAGCTGCTTTGGGAACCCTCACTGCCTGATCCTCCTCCATGGGCTCACCGTCCATTTGCCCAGTTGCTCGTCTTCTCACCCAACACTGGCCTTCAATTTGGTGAGTCTCCCCTTCATGGTCGACTTAAATGTCCCTTTGGAACCTGGGAAGTGACCATTGAGTGT
Source organism: Manis javanica (assembly GCF_040802235.1). Classification (NCBI taxonomy): domain Eukaryota; kingdom Metazoa; phylum Chordata; class Mammalia; order Pholidota; family Manidae; genus Manis; species Manis javanica. The sequence goes on from NC_133174.1 coordinate 57,778,551, forward strand.
CTGGCACCCCCAAGGGCTCCTCCGGGACAGGGGCACCCCCAACCATGACTTTCAGAGTCACGGTTGATCCCCATAGTCAACCCTTCTTTGCCTCCCCATGGTGAGAATCCTCATTCACTGAGGCCCGGTCTCCCTTTATCTACTTGTAAACTTCTGGTACCAGGTACCAAGCTTCCTCAGCGTTTTCACCTCAACTGCTCGATTAGAGGTGGTGACAACCCCCTAATTGTGTCTGGTCTTCCCTGTGACCTTCTCAATCACTCTGGGATGCCTCAGCAACTTGTGAATTGTCTCATTCTCACCATGGGATCTATCCCCTCCATTCCCACAGATTCACCACTAGGGTGCTTACTCAATAATCTAAAACCTCTCTACCTCACTCCAGACCTCAAACCTTTTAAGCTTTTTTGTTACTGTAATGAGATCTGGCCACAATATTCCTTGAACAATCAGTCTAAATGGCCTCCCAATGGCTCTTTAGGTTCTAAAATCCTCCACAACTTATACAACTTCTGTGAGCACATAGGCAAGTGGAAAGAGATCCCATATATCCAGGCTTTCTCCTACCTGTGAACCAAGCCCACTCTCTGTCTCCTCTGCAATCCTAAACACCTACTACTTGCCTTAAAGTCTTCACCCTCCAACAAACCAGATCCCACTACATCCTCTGACTTTGACCCCACTGACGAACCCCCACCCCACCAACCCCAAATCCCCACAGCACCTCCTCCTTCTCCTCCTCCTCCTCGACCACCTAGTCTGCTGGTGCCACTGCAGAAATTGCCCAGCCTCCTCCCCCTCAACCCCCGCCAAGTCTCCCACCACAAGCTCCCATCAATGGTGGGGCAACAACCCCACCTCCTCAACCTCAATCAGTTTCCCTCCCATCCCAAGATCCCCTACCAAGTCCTCCAGTCACTTTCCCTTGAACCCAGATCCTATCCCCACTAGGGGAAGTAGCCAGTACAGAGGGCGTCGTCTGGGTCCATGTCCCTTTCTTCTCTCCAACCTATCTCAAATTGAGAAAATATCAGCCTCTTTCACCTCCATCCCAGCTACTTACATAAAAGAGTTCCAGTACCTAACTCAGTCATATGATCTTACCTTTCATGATATTCACATGATCCTATCCAACACACTTTTTCCCGAGGAGCATAGGCAAGTCTGGGAACAGGCTAGAACTCATGCCAATGAGGTTCACCAAACTACTCCAACTCATCCAGTAGGTGCTAAGGTGGTTCCTGGCCGAGACCCTAATTGGGACTATGATACGGCAGGGGGAGTCACCAGTCGAGATCAATTCATCACCTGCCTCATGGCAGGTCTCAGGAAGTCAACCAATAAAGCTATTAACTATGAAAAACCCCAAGAGGTTATTCAGGATAAAACTGAGAATCCCTCTATGTTCCTAGACCACCTCACCAAAGCTCTTTTACAATATACAAACCTAGACCCTGAGACCCCAGATGGGGGACAATTATTAATGACCTACTTCTTCATCCAGAGTTTCCCCAACATTAAGGCTAAACTTAGATGTCTAGAGAAGGGACCCTTAACTCCTCAGGCAGAAGTCCTGGCAGTGGCCTTCAAAGTATATAATGGGAGAGATGAAAACACCCATAAACAAAAATATCAAATGCTGGCTAAGGCTTTCAACCTACACCAACCACTGGTGGTCGGGTATCCTCACTTCCAAAGAAGCAGCCAGGAGAACCTCCTGGTCCATTCTTCAAATGTGATCAAATGGGTCATTGGGCTAGAGCCTGCCCAAATCTCCAGAAGCCCCCCGGTCCATGCCCTAAGTGCCATCAGGAGGGACACTGGGCTGTTGACTGTCCTTGCACACTGAGAGGTGCCAGGCCATCCAGCTCTAACACTCCACACATAGACCTTCTGGGTCTGGCAACTGATGATTGAGGGGGCCCAGGACTCCCCCACCCGACCACTACCATCACTGTACAGGAGCCCAGGGTAACCACTGTGGTAGTGGGTAGGCCCATCTCTTCCCTTTTGGACACCAGGGCCACCTACTCAGTTCTGAAGGAGTTTTGGGGACCTCCCTCCCTCTCACAGTCCTCTGTAGTTGGGGTAGAGGGCACACCTTATCAACCTTTACAAACTCCCATGCTTCACTGCATCTTTAGAGGCACTGCCCTCTCTCACTCCTTTTTGGTGATTCCCCATTGTCCCATACCCCTTATAGGAAAAGACCTATTACACAAGGTTGGAGCTTCCATTACTTTCACTCCCAGACCACACCTCAACCCCGATTCACCTTCAATCCCACTTTTACTTGCCCTCCAACCTGCTGCAAACCCACCTCCCCATCTGGTCAACCCTGTAGTCTGGGATACCCTCACCCCTTCTATCACCACCTGCCCCCCAGTAATTATCAGACTTAAGGACTCCGCCTCTTTTCCCTCTCAACTTCAGTACCTGCTGCCCCTCAAGAGTTTACTGGGCCTGCAGCCAATTATCCAGGAACTTTTATACAAATGGCTACTACAACCAGCCAATTCCCCTTTCAATACTCCTATACTGGCAGTTAAAAACCCTAATGGTTCTTACAGGCTTGTCCAGGACCTAAGAGTAATTAATGCAGCCATTGTTCCCATCCATCCCGTGGTCCATAACCCCTATACTTTATTGTCCACCATTCCTGCTTCCACCACTCACTTTTCTGTCCTTGACCTCAAAGATGCATTCTTTACAATCCCCCTCCATCCTGACTCTCAAAATCTATTTGCTTTCACCTGGACCAATCCTGCCACCCAGATTTCTACTCAATTTACCTAGACAGTCCTTCCCCAAGGCTTTATAGATAGTCCCCACCTTTTGGGACAGGCTCTAGCACAAGACCTCAAATCCCTTACTCTCTCGAGCTCCACCCTCCTTCAATATGTAGATAATCTCCTGTGCAGTCCCTCCCTACAAACCTCTCAACAGGATACTATTCTCCTTTTAAACTTTCTCTCAGAACACGGCTATCAGGTTTCACCCTCCAAAGTTCAGCTGTCCACCACTCAGGTCACTTACCTGGGAGTTCAGCTCTCCCTGGGCTACAAGGCCATTTCCATAGACAGGAAAAAAACCTCTCCAAACCATGCCTGTTCCAAACAACAAAGATGAAATTCTCTCTTTTCTGGGTCTTCCTGGGTTCCTTCATTCATGGATCCCCAACTTTTCACTCCTGACTGCCCCCCTATATGAAGCATCCTGAGGACCTCTTTCTGAGGCCCTCTTGATGCCCATAACTAAGCCCTTCTATAAACTCCAGCTGGCCCTTCTACAAGCCCCACTCTGCACTTGCCTGATCTCACACGCCCCTTTTCTCTATATGTCTCAGAAAGGCAGGGCTTCACCCTGGAAGTTTTGGGACATATGTTAGGACCCTCCTTTGCCCTGGTTGCCTACCTTTCCAAAAAACTAGATCCTACTATTTGGGGATGGGATCCTTGCCTGTGAGTCCTAGCAGCAGCTGCCGTCCTCATTCAAGAATTCAAAAAACTCATCTTCAAGTCACCCACAACTGTTGTCTCCCCCCATCACCTTTCTGAACTCCTTACCTACAAAGGCCTGCAGACTCTTTCCCCCTCCAGGATTCTATCACTTCAGGTCGCCCTAGTTGAGGACACCTCCCTCAGTTTCAAAACCTGTCCTCCCCTTAATCCCTCCACCCTTCTTCCATTACCTCCCGATCCACAGGCAGGATCACAACCCCCCTTCCATAACTGTTTACAAACTCTAGATGAACTCCTACCCTGTCCCTTCCACATTCAGGAGGGTGTCCTTCCTCAGGTTACATATACCTGGTTACTGATGGCAGCTCCTTTATCCATGAGGGTGTTTGACAGGCAGGATATGCCATTGTCTCTCTGGACAAAACTGTCGAGGCAAACCCCTTACCTCCTAAAACCACAAACAAACAAGCAGAACTGATCGCCCTTACCCATGCCTTCACTTTAGCACAGGGGTCCTCTCCTACTATCTATACTGATTCTAAATATGCTTTCCATATCCTACTGTCCCATGCAGCAATCTGGAAAGAACAGGGACTCCTCAACACCAAGGGCAGCTCTATCGCCAACATCAAACACATCATACCACTGATAGAAGCCTCACATCTTCCAACAGCCATAGACCTAGTACACTGCCACTCTCATCAGTCAGATCAGTCATCCATCTCCCTTGGAAACAACAGGGCAGATGAGGCAGCCCGAAAAGCAGTGTTAGCCCTTGTAATAGGTGCCCTCATTCCAGGCCCTAAAAAATCTGTTTCCGCAACTACCAGCCTGCCTTCCACTGAGGCCATACTCTCCTACATACATCACTTATTCTACCCTAACCCCCAATCTTTACAATGCTTTCTTAAAACTTACCTGCCTCTTTCTCATTCAGAAACTGCATTCCTCAAAATGCTCACCACTTCATGTGAGATCTGTCAAAAAGTAAATCCCAATTCACCTTCCCTACCACCGGCCTTTCCTACCCATCAAACACAAGGGCTCATTTCCGGGACTGATTGGCAGCTCGACTTTACTCACATGCCTCCAGTAAAGTGTCACCAGTATCTTTAAGTACTGGTGGGCACATTTTCAGGATGGGTTCAGGCCTTTCCCAAAACTAACAAATGAGCCCAGACTGTCTCCAACGTCCTACTGTCTGAAATTATCCCACACTTTGGGATACCTACTTCTTTACAATCAGACAATGGCCCCGAGTTTATCTCTCAAATCTCCCAAGCAACTACTAAAGCCCTTAATATTCCATGGCATTTTCACATCCCCTATCACCCATAATCTTCAGGTAAGGTGGAAAGAACCAATAGAACCCTCAAATCTATTCTTACTAAATTATCCCTGGAGCTCCACCTTGACTGCATAAAACTCGTCCCCTTGGCCCTACTTCAACTCAGGCCTTACCAAAAAAAACCTGCTACACTTTCTCCTTTTGAACTCATGTATGACTGCTCCATGCTTCCTCCAGGTCTCAACTGTGAACTTCCTATCCTTCCTCCTCATCTCATCAACCCTTTACTTCAACACATTTGCTCTCTACTCTGGTCCCACACTGACCTCTATACACCAAAACCTCAAGACCCCACTTCTCCTACTTTTTATCACCCAGGAGACTCTGTGTTCCTATCCCTGCCACACCAAGCAACACCATCCCTAACTCCCAAATGGCAAGGACCATACATAGTAATCCCTTCCACACCAACTGCAGCTAAACTCCAAGGTCTTCCCCATTGGATACACAACTCCCATCTTAAGCCATTTGTCTCACCTTATTCCCTTCACACCAAATTTTCCACAGGTTCTTACTCCTCCACCCTGATGGGACCTCTTACTCTCCACATTTCGCAACACTCATCTCTACTTCCACTCATCACTGAAGAAGTTTCCACCAGTACAGAGTCCTAAGACCTCCCTTATGATGGCCATGCGTCATGCTTCAGGTTAACCCTGGTCTCAACACTTATTCTCTCACCAGACCTATCTTCCCCAACACCAGCCCTTTCTTCTCTTTCAGACTGTCCAAAAGATTGCACCATCAAGGATTCCCTTTACCCTTCAGGTTGTTTTTCTGCCTACACATATGTCCCCAAGGAATGCTATAATTCTGCCACCCTATGTAAACATAGCAATCAGAAATACTGGACAGGGAAATCCAACCATAAGGCTAGGATAAGCCAGTGCCCCTGGAGAAATAGGGGAAATAGTGCCTCTTCCCACAGTTATGTTGGAGTTTCTTTACCCACGCAGGCATGTCAGACGGGGGTGGAGTACCAGATCAAGCCCGCCAGGAATATGTCTTAAAGTATTGACCCAAATACTTCACAACATGTTCAGTCCCACCAGGCATTCCTCAATCTGTCAATCAGATGGGAACCCATACCTAAAGACCCTCTCCTAACTCAAATAGTTAATACTACCCATCACTTACTTAACCTTACCAATCCCTCTCTGGCTCAGGGGTGCTGGATGTGTTTGAGAGCAGGCTTCTCTCATTTAATAGCTAGTCCTCTACAATTCAACAGTTCAATCAGCTCAATGAGACTTCCCCAGACCTGGCTGATGTCTCACCCAAGCTTTCTAGAGTGCCCCTTTTTCAGTTCTTCCAGAGGTGTTTTACCTCAACGGGAAACACCTCTGTAGGAGAATTACAGAAAGAACAGTGTAGACAAACTCTCACCTACTCACCATCCACAAAGGCTCACTGTCTGCCAGTCCCTGAAACCCCCCTCCTATATGGGACAACTGTCTATTGCTGCCTTGCCCCTGGATGGAGAGGCACATGCACTTTGGTCCTCTTATTTCCATCCATAGACATTGTCCCAGGGGACAAGGAAGTCCTTATACCCCTAATAGGTAATGTAAGACCCTGACCCAAACGTGCTATTCAATTTATTCCCCTACTAGCCACCTTAGGGGTCACGGCAGGCATAGCCACCAGAACTGCTGGAATAACCACATCCATTACTTATTATCAACAACTCTCTAATCAACTAATAGGGGATATTCAACAAGTAGCTGAATCCATATTAACCCTTCAAACCCAACTGGATTCTCTAGCTGCTGTAGTCCTCTAGAATTGCCATGGATCAGATCTTGTAATGGTCAGAAAAGGGGGACTCTGCCTATATCTGCAGGAAGAATGCTGCTTTTATGTTAATGGGTCCAGAATAGTAGAAAACAAAATCAAACAATTGCAAGAAGACTTGGAAAAGAGAAGACAACAGCTAGCCCAAAATGCCTCTTGGTCTATCCCTAGTCAACTATGGCAAATCTTCTTCCCATTGGCTACTCCCCTTCCCCTAACCCTTCTAATCCTGCTCATAGCCCCTTGTTTTATTAATTGAATTCAAAAAACACTCCACTCCCAAATGCAAAAAATTTCTAACTAGACTTTTAACCAGCTTATATTACAGGATTACCAACCCCTTTCCAAAGATGATGATCCTTATTAAACCTGGAACACGCCATCACCACTTCAGATCAAGGGCTCATCTGAGGACCAACCCCATTAATACAAAAATGAACTATATCGCCCCTAACAAGCAGGAAGTAGTTACCAAAGACTGACCTTCACCCCTTCCCTATAAAACAGAAAAGGGAGGAATATAAGAATATAGTACTTTATCCTCCATTTACCCCATGGTCGCAAGCACATAGGCCAGTGAAAATCATGTCTGGACTTGCCTCACCTTATCTCTAAACATTCCGCCCTGCGCCTAAGGCAACAGGCCAAGGTACTTTCCCACTACACCACTATAAAAGGCACAACGCTCTGCCCCACGAGGTTGCTCTCTCTCTGGGGGCTGCCATTTTCTCTTTCAGATAATAAAATCTCTTGCATGGACCCATGTCTCCTGAGTCATTCTGGGGTAAGGAGGGTCACAGTGAGATAGGCTTTCAGGGGGCAGGGTATGCGGTCTTGATTGACGTGCTCCTGGAGTGAAACTGCTATCTCGAGAGAGAATCAGAGCAGGAAATTTCTTCTATTACTTAGCAAAACGAGCATTCTGGAACCACTGGACAAATCTGCATGCCTGGCCCTTTACCCCCATTCCTGAAAATCGTCAACCACACATAAAAACCCTAGACAATGAGCCAACCATGGACTCTTTTGTCCCTTCCTGGCGTGAGCCAGGAGCTCTGTCCTTTCATTTTATCTTTAAATGAAAGCCTGTACCTTGCTCAATTACCTTGAGTGTTTGTGAAGTTCATTCTTTGGCTTCATGAACAAGAACCCTGGCATCAACTCCATTTCCTTTGATACAAATCAGGATGGCCAGGACCACCCACATACCAAGAAAATTCTTGGCCTACGAAACTGCAATCACTCTCACCCTTAGTTCAGCTGAGAGTAGATTAATTTTTTTCTCAAAAACAAAACAATATTGTTAGGCAGGAAAATAGATACGAGTGGTTGGAAAGAGAAAAAGGTCAGAAAGTCCACTAAAAAAGACACAAAATTAACCAATTAAAGCTAAAAAGCCAAGAGGAACTGGGCCTGGAATGTTTGAATATTTCCCAGATAAAGGAAGGTACCTCTGCATAGCCCATGTCTTTGTTGTATTAATCAAGCAGGCCCAGCTTACTTTCTTTACCTTTACCTACATGCCATTTTGCTCTCCTTCCAGCCCTAATTAAGTAGTTTGTAATCTAGGCAACTAATTTAGCATGCAGGCCCAGCCATAAACAACATAGTAAAAGGAAGGAAAGATTCCATCTTAAAGATTGTATTTTAACACCCAGGAAGTTAAAAATGTAAGATTCTTAACTTACTCTTTAGCAAACAGACAATACCTCAGCCCACCTTGGGGGCTGGGCAGGCAGCCTGTTTGATCTGCTCCAGGACCAAGACCCCAGTGTCCCAGGGAGAAATCAGCACAGGAACTTCCTTGTGTTAAGTTAATTCTAAGTATTCAAAGACCACTTAATAAGTCTGCACCCCCAGCCCTTAGGGTCCTAAAGAATCCTTAAAAAGGGGAACCACCAACCTTTTGGGGCTCTCCTCTCTCTGAGGTCACCCACACTTTCTAGGTGTGTAACCTGTTAAACTCTCTCTTTTCAACCTTTCAGAGCACACTCCTCTCTCTCTCTGAGGTCACCCACACTTTCTAAGTGTGTAACCTTTTAATCTTAAACTTTCTCCAAACCTTTCAGGGCACCTCTCCTTGCTGAGGTTGCCTGCTGCACTTCTCTCTTTAAGTTACTTTAAATAAAACTTTTACTCTGCTCCACTACTGTGTCTCTGCCCTTCAATTCTTTGTCATGGTGGGGACAAGGACAGAGGAAAATACACAACGCTCTCCCAACAATATGAAAGCATTGAAACCAATGTGTGGATAAAACAGATTTCTCACTCTAGTTTTTCCTGGATATAAACTGACCTCAGGGACCCACAGCTTTCAAGTCCTATTTTTCCACACTTTACCTAAGCCTTGGATGTGGCTTTCATTTAAACATTCTCTGAGCTTGAGCTGAGGTAAATCGACAGCATCAGCCCTCCCAGGTCTAGTAGGACTTGGGGACCCTTCATGAAATCTGTTACCTGAGCTGTTTGGAGAAGAGGGTGAAGCCCTCTCTTCAGACCCAGTCATCTTGATGCTGGGGTTCTTGTTCATGAAGCCAAAGAATGAGCTTCACAGTCAAGGTAGGAGAGCAAGTTACAGGCTTTTATTTAGAAATAAAGTGAGAGAATAGAGCTCCTGGCTCATGCCAAGAGGGGACAAGAGAGCCCGTAGTGGTGCGTTGTCTAGGGAGTTTTATAGGCAGTTGAGGATTTTTTGAGAACATGAAAAAAACGGGTGTGGACTTGCATCACCTGCCCTGTCAAGGTGGGCTGGGTCAAAGTCTGATTGCTAGGGGTGACAGCGGGGTCACGGGTTATGCTGATACCCTTGCAGAACACTCAAACATTCCAGGCCAAGCTGCTTCTGGTCTTTTGACCTTTAACTAATCTCACTGAAGATGTCTATATTGGTAGGTATCTTTCCCTAGAGAACTAGTGTGACCTTGACTTTGCATAATGCTTAACAGTTTCAATGGGGACTTCTTTGCCCATTGTTATATTGTTCTGACTGTAAATATTCCACCTTGCTTTTCACCTGGAGGCCCTCACCCTACTCAGACTACACCCACCATCCCTGTCTCACCGGCTCACACCAGGAAGGGACAAGAGAGCCCATAATGGTGTGTTGTCTAGGGGGTTTTATAGGCAGTTGAAGATTTTTCAAGAACATGAAAAAAACTTAGAGGTGTGGATTTGCATCACCTGCCCTGTCCTCAAGGTGGGCTGGGTTAAAGTTTGATTGTTAGGGCTGACAGCAGGGTCACAGTGAGACAGGGACTGTGGATGTAGTCAGAGTAGGGTGAGGGCCTCCAGAGGGGGCAGGGCAGTATATTTGCAGTCAGAGCAATGTAACTACATGCAAGAAAACCGCCCCCTGCTAAAACTCTATGTTAAACATTGAGCTCTAGAAGCATTCTTCAGTGAAATCAGTTAATGTTCCCCAGATAAAGAAGAGTAGCACATGTTTTATTATGCTAACCATTTATAATCACGTGTAAGGTTCACTTTAGCATACTTAAAGACCCAAGCCTATGTGCTGTCTTTCCTCCTTCAGATATGATGAAGTGATTTTGCAAGCTGGTCAACTAATTTAGCAAGTAAGCCCAGGCATAAACAACACAGTAAAAGGCAGAAAGGATTCCACCTTAAAGATAAGATTGCATTTTAATACCTAAGAAGTTAAGACATTAGAAATTCTTCACTTACTCTTTAGCAAACAATGCCTCAGCCCACTTTGGGGGCTGAGCAGGTGGCCTTGTTTCATATGCCCCCAGACAAAGATACTGGTATCAGGGAGAAATCATCAGAGGAAGTTGCTTGTGTTAATTCTAAATATTCAGAGACCACTTAACATGTCCACACCCCTAAGTTTTTTTCATGTTCTCGAAAAATCCTCAGCTGCCTATAAAACCCCCTAGACAATGCATCACTATGGACTCTCTTGTCCCCTCCTGGCATGAGCTGGGAGCTCTGTCCTTTCACTTTATCTCTAAATAAAAGCCTGTACCTTGCTCTCCTACCTTGACTGTTTGTGAAGCTCATTCTTTGGCTCTGCAAACAAGAACCCCAGCATCAACGGGTTATGCTGATGCTCTTGCAGAACACTCAAACATTCCAGGCCAAGTTGCTCCTGGCCTTTTGACCTTTAACTGATCTCACTGAAGATGTCTATATTCTTAGGTATCTTTCCCTAGAGAATTAGTGTGACTTTAACTTTGCATAATGCTTAACAGAGTTTTAATGGGGATTTCTTTGCCCATTGTTATATTGCTCTGACTGTAAATATTCTGCCCTGCTTTTCCCCCGGAGGCCCTCACCCTACTCTGATTACACCCACCGTCCCTGTCTCAATCTCTTGGAGAGAGAGGATGATTCTGCTGACCAGGCTACTCAGTGCCTAGTCACTACCCAGGTTAATGGAGGTTTGAGAAAGCATTCCACTTTCTGCACTAGTAAATCCTGAAAACTGCTGGGAGAGAGGAAACTGAGCAGTGCCACTGAAAGGGTTGCAAGGGCTATGGGCAACAGGGTTTCTTATCGGTGACTTTCCACCTACCATGAAAAGACCTGGAAGTCTGACCAGACAGTGCAAAATATGTCTACAAATTAGTGTTTCCTCCGTAATAGGAGATCAGGTTGTTAGGGTCCAGGACTCCGGGGTTTCCCAGAGAACAAGACACATGGACACGGAGATGAAAATCCAAGCAAAGTCTTTATTCAGCCAGCAAGCTGGGGTCGACAGCACCTCCCCTGACACGCAGGCCAAGTCTGAGCTGCCAACCCCGAAGCAACTTTAGGTACTGATTATATAGGATCTTCACAGCCGTTACACCAAAGCCAGCGCAGTTCTACAACCAATAGGTTTAAAACAAACCCTATATTGTAACTAATGGGAAACATTGTAACCTTTTTAGGGAACGCACCAGTTGCCTGCCCGCTTCAATTGTTATCTCTTGCTTACCCAAGCATGTCTATGTGACTTATCATGGGTTACATCCCTAGGCGTTTCCAGGCTGTTGCCCACTTCTAGTTATCTAACTTAGGGTAGGCGCATTTCTCAGAAGCCTTGGGTAATTTACACAAGAAAAAAACTGGATGGCTCTTGCTCTAGGCAGTCAGGTTAAGTGTCATTAGTTCTTTTTCCTGACTCTTGATGCTCTCTGTACTCCGTTACATTTCCCCCCTTTTCTTGATCAGACTAAGGAATCTTCTGCAGCGGTGTTTAGGGCCTGATATTTTTGGCGAAGGACCAGGAGTTGGACGGTGTCAAACCTCTCTTGCACAAACCTAAGCAGCCTGTTTATTATACACGGGCCGATGGTAAGCAAAAACAGCAGGATGACCAGTGGTCCTGCAGCGGCCGAGAGGAGGGTAGCAAACCATGGCTTGTGCTTGAACCAAGACTCAAACCAGCCTTTGCTGCTGCTGCTTTCATATTCTTTACGCCGCCTGTCAAGATCTTTTTTTAGTTTGGCTAAGGAATCTCTGACTGCACCTGTCTTATCTACATAGAAACAGCATTCTTCTTTTAGGGCTGCGCATAGCCCACCTTCTTTTAAGAACAAGAGGTCCAGGCCTCTTCGGTTCTGTAGGACCACCTCCGACAAGGAGGTGAGGGATTGCTCCAGGTCTGATATTGACTGTCGGAGTTGTTCTAGGTCCCTGTCGACTGCCAGCCTCAGGGCTGTGAGCCCTTTTTCCCGTGTCACAAGGGCTGCGACCCCAGTGCCTGCCCCTGCTATCCCTAGGGAGAAGAGGGTCCCAGTGGTCAGGGTGGTAACAACCTCCCTCTTGCTCTGGTGGGGGCTCAGCCTTTCTTCCCAATAAGAAAGGAGAGATTCATGAGAATGATACATTAGGCAAGGTAGAATGGCCACCAGCACACAAAACTCACTGTTAGCATTGAACACAGAGGTGGATAGGGCCGGAGTGAGGCCTGTCTTTGAGCAGAGACACCAGCCCGAGGAGGGTATAATCCACTTTCCCTGCTCCCACGTAGTGTTATTATAGGAGGAGCATAACTGGCTCCGGGTCGTCGGGACTGTGCCTACACATGTACCAATGACTGAGACTTGAGCGATCTTAAGTCCCCACGGTCTCCCGTCCCAGTAAGTGGGATGGGAGTTGTTGATAGTGTAGGAGCCATTTATCCTGATTGCCTCATAGAAGGGGAGTGAACCTGGGTAGCATAGCCAACAGGGATCGGTGAGGGAGGAAGTGGTGTGGTTAAGAGTCTCTACTACTGCTTGCACCATTTCCCACATGGGATTATCTAACCCGGAGGGAGTGTGCTGGGCCCACAACCCAGAGGTCGATGGACCCGGTCCTCTCGTGGGCTCTGGAGCAAGCGTTCTGGTCGGCATTTTATCATCTTTTTTGCTCAGGCCCTTGTCCTGGATTGAAGATTTCTGGGGATTTATAACCGTGTTGGGACCTATGGTGGCGGTGGGAGTTGACACAGTTAATTTAATGATGAGGGTCGAGCCGGCGTGCCCCCCATATTTATAATACACCATTCCCCATGTTAGTCCGTTTATCCAGCGCGATACCTCAGTGTTTTTGCCCATCTCGGTGAATTGAACTCTTACCCAATCCTGGTCCATTTTGTCACAACCCTTGATTTTGTAAAGGGTCATAGGCTGGTGATGAGGGATGCCCTTGTTGACATAAGTAAATTTGACAGAATCGATTTTTGTAACTGTCCATCTCCAATCCCCATCGTTCGAAGTTACACAGTCCCAGCTGGCACAAAAGAAGTCATGCACCCCCCCACAGTGCCTTCCTTTACTTATTCCTGGGCAAGCATAAAACCCATGGGAGCGAGCCAAATTTGGAGGGACGGATCGGTGAACAGGGTTGATCTGCCAAAAGCAGAAATACAGGTCAGGCCACCAGGTTCCGATTGGCACACTGTGTTGTGTGGAGTTGATGACTTCCCCATTGTCGCTATCAATCAGCATCCAGGTCAGGTTCCTTGGTTGATGGGGGTTGGTGCCTCTGATTCCCACAGATGTGGCTCCTGTGAAGATCCATACTAAGGAGCTTATTAGCAGGGTCTCTTTCATCTTCTGCTTAAGTGTAGTTTTAGGGAATTGGCAGGATGCTGCTGCACCTTCCACTCTTCTTTTTGGTTCCTTGGATCGTTATGAGGTAGGATCCGAATGTGGGTGTGGTGCACCCATGGAGTGATACCATCAACCTTGAGAGCAGTGGGGGTGATAAACAATACAATGTAAGGTCCTTTCCACCTGGGCTCGAGAGTCCTCACTTGGTGTCTTTTGACCCATACCATATCCCCTGGGACTATGCCATGTTCCGGGCTCGGAATTTTCCCGCCCTCGTAATATGCTCTGATCAGGGGCCAGATTTCCTGCTGCACTTTAGCAAGAGCTTGCAACACATTCAGATAGTCAGGGGACGGGTCCTCTGCACTGGGAAGCTGCACTCGCCGGGTTATGGGTGGAGGGGCCCCGTACATTATCTCAAATGGAGTTAAACTATGTACATAGGGGGAGTTCCGAGCACGGAAGATGGCTAAGGGAAGGAGGGTCACCCAGTCCCTGCCAGTCTCTAATACCAATTTAGAAAGGGTCTCCTTCAGGGTCCGATTCATTCTTTCTACCTGCCCAGAGCTTTGTGGGTTATAAGCACAATGTAACTTCCAATCTACTCCCAAAGCTAGGGCTAGTCCTTGCAGGATTTTGCTAATGAAAGCCGGGCCGTTATCGGAACCTATTGCTTCCGGGACCCCATATCTGGGGATGATTTCCTCAATTAATCTTTTTGCTACTACCTGGCTAGTCTCATGCTTGGTTGGAAAGGCCTCCACCCACCCAGAGAAAGTATCTACCATAACCAGCAAATACTTGTATCCATACTTCCCTGGTTTTATTTGGGTGAAGTCTATTTCCCAATTCCTCCCTGGAGCCCTCCCCCTTTCCCGGGTACCTGCCGGGTGCAGCCCTCTTGGGGCTGGTCTTAGCATTGCACAGCCTCTGCATTCTTTCGTGATCTGACGAGCTGCCTCATTCTGGGGGGGAAACAACAACTGCGTGGACTGGAAAAGGCTGAGCAGCTTTTTCCAGCCTAGATGGGTGGACTTATGCAGATTAGCAAGCATGTACTGCCCCAATGCTTCTGGCAGGATCAACCTACATTCTTGGTCCCTACTCCAATTTCCCTCCCCAAACACTTTCCCCGAGACTTGTTTCTTAATCCACTCAAGATCCTGGGGGGAACACTCAGGTTTGGGTGGCAAGGCGGGCAGTTCAGGTATGGGTATTTTGAGGGCTGCAAGTACAAGGGAGTCCGAGAGGGCTGCCCTCTTAGCTTCCGCATCAGCATGGCTGTTGCCGATGGCCTCAGGTGTCTTCCTTGATTGGTGGCCTGGTACATGTATAACTGCTACCGCTTTGGGTTTTTCGACAGCAGCTAGTAGTCTTTGGACTTCTTGCAGATTCCTCAGTCCCTTCCGCAGAACGGAATCCTCTTTCTCAGTAGATGGCACCATGGACATAGACAGTGCCAAATGCATATCTGCTATCTGTGTAAATGTTGGCCCGCTTGCCTTCTGCTCTTTCCAGGGCCTCAGCGAGAGCAATAAGTTCTGCTTTCTGTGCTGAGGTGCCAGGGGGCAGAGCTGCACTCCAGACAACTTCCCCGTCGTGGGTTACTACTGCTGCCCCTGCTCTCCTGACCCCCTCCTGCACAAAGCTGCTCCCAGCCGTATACCAATTTAGCTCACAGTTTGGTAACGGTGTGTCTTTCAGGTCTGCTCGCATCTGGATAATTTCAGAAAGGATGTCTCTACAGTCATGGATGGGGGTCGTCAGATCTGGGTCTGGCAGAAGGGGGCAGGATTTAGGGTTACCGGGTCAGAGAAGGCGATTCATGGAGACTCTAGTAGGAGCCCTTGGTAGTGGGTGAGTCTTGCGTTCGTCATCCATTTTCCTGGAGGATGCTTGAGGATCCCCTCTACGGTATGTGGGGTTGTCACTCTCAGGTTCTGGCCAAAAGTCAGCTTGTCTGCCTCCTTTACGAGTAGAGCGATAGCTGCTAGGATACTCAGACAAGGTGGCCACCCGGAGGCCACTGTGTCTAGCTGCTTGGACAAATAGGCCACAGGTCTTTTCCATGGGCCCAGCTGCTGAGCCAGGACTCCTTTAGCCACTCCCTTCCTTTCATCTATAAACAGGATAAAGGGTTTTTCTGGGTCTGGCAGAGATAGGGTAGGGGCCTGGAGGAGAGCTTCTTTTAGTCTGTCAAAAGCCTCTTGTTGTTCCTGAGTCCATTGCCAGTCCGGCCCTTCTTTGGTCGCTTCATACAGCAGTTGGGCTATTTCTGTGTACCCTGGAATCCAGAGCCTGCAAAACCCGGCTGAGCCAAGAAATTCTCTCACTCCCCAGGGTGAGGAAGGGTCGGGGATAGTCAGGAGAGTTTGTTTCATGGCCTGCGTTAGCCACCTGGCCCCATTAGATATTTTGTACCCCAAGTAGACTACTGACCTCTGACAGATGTGGGCTTTCTTGGCGCTGGCTCGATATCCCAGTTCGCCCAGTTCAGCCAGCAAGTTCCCCGTGGCTTCTTCGCACTCTTCACGGGTTTCCGTGGCCAGCAACAGGTCATCCACATACTGCAGCAGTGTCACAAAGGGGTGGCTCCTGCGAAAGGGCTCCAGGTCCTGGCTTAGGGCTTCATTGAATAAGGTGGGAGAGTTCTTGAAGCCCTGTGGTAGTCTAGTCCAGGTAAGCTGCCCTTTTCTTCCTCCCCCCCGCCCTGCCTGGCTCTTGCCACTCAAAGGCAAACAAAGGCTGACTAACTTCAGAGAGTGGGATACTAAAGAAAGCGTCTTTCAGGTCCAGAGTAGTATACCACACATGCGTGGGTGGCAGGTGGCTGAGTAGGGTGTAAGGGTTGGGCACTGTAGGATGGATGTCTTCTACCCTCTCATTGACTTTTTGCAAGTCCTGCACTGGTCTGTAATCTCTACTGCCAGGCTTCCTCACTGGAAGCAGGGGTGTATTCCATGCAGATTGGCAGGTTTTAAGGATTCCTGTCTCCAACAGTCTATGGATATGGGGTGCTATCCCTTTCCTAGCCTCTTCCGGCATTGGATATTGCTGGACCCGGATGGGTAGAGCCGCAGCTTTGAGTTGAACAACGACCGGGGATAGATGTTTAGCGAGACCAATTCCTCTGGTCTCGGCCCATGCAGAAGGGAACCTCTGCAACCAAGAGTCCATTTCTCCCAGGCCCCCCTTTTCTTGATCCGCCTGAAACAGACGATGTTCGTCGGACAGGGACAGAGTTAACACATGCGCGGGTTGTAGGGGCCGCCCTTCTTTGTCCATGATTTTTATCCCTTCGGGTTCAAAATGAATGCACGCCCCAACCTTGGTTAGTAAGTCTCTACCTAACAACAGTGCGGGGCTTTCAGGTACGACCAGAAATGAGTGAGAGACCTGATGCCTTCCTAGGTCCACTTTTCTGCTAGTGGTCCAGGCACATTTCTTGGACCCTGTCACTCCCTGGGCTATACTTGTGCGTCCTGGGTTCAGCGGACTGTGGACCTGGTTGAGAACTGAATATTGTGCCCCAGTATCTACCATGAACCCAATGGGAGTCCCCTCCACGCACAGAGTTACCCAGGACTCGGGGAGGGGTGCCGAGCCCCATCCCTGTTAATCCTCCTCTCCTAGGTGCAGGGTCTTAACAGGGTTCCCTCCTCCTTGTTCCCTCCTTTGGGGGCACTCCCTCTTCCAATGTCCATATCTCTTACACAGGGTGCACTGATCTTGTCCTAGTCGGGATTGACGGGGTCCTGTTCCTCGAGGTGGCCTAGGGCCCTCCTTCACCCCGGCCAGGAATATCCTGGCCATCTCCTCCCTCTGCTTCTTGTTCTCCCTCTTCTGAAATTCTCTGTCTTCCTTCCTATTTTTCTCCTGCATTACCCATTTCTCTTTCCTCAGCCTTTCCTCTCTATCTTCCAGAGTTTCCCTAGCATTGAAGACCTTCTCTGCCTGCTGCAGCAGTTCCCTAATAGAGATCTCCCCCAGGTCCTCCCGCTTGTGGAGTTTTCTCCGGATATCGGGGGCTGCCTGGTTGATGAATGAGAGGACTACAGCTGATCTATGTTCCTCTGCTTCCGGGTTTATGGGGGTATACTGCCTGTAAGCATCAAACAGCCTTTCCAGATACGCGGCTGGGCTTTCCATTTCCCCCTGAACAATAGTTTTTACCTTAGCCAGGTTAGTGGGCCATCTGGCGGCCACCCAGAAACCGGTCATGAGAGTCTGGTGGTAGACCCAGAGATGCTCCCTACCTTCTGCAGTCCCGAAGTCCCAATCCGGGCACATAAGTGGGAACGCCTCATCGATGATGGACTGGAGGGTAGTGGGTCTTCCATTCTCTCTGAGGACACTTTTCCTGACCTCGTTGAGGATACGCTCTCACTCTTCTGTCGTGAAGAGAGTGTGGAGCAATTGCTGGCAGTCATCCCATGTGGGACGATGGGTAAACATAATGGACTCTCTAGACCTATAAGACACTCTTGGGGTCCTCTGAGAAGGGAGGGTTCTGAGTCCTCCAATTATAGAGGTCACTAGATGAAAAGGGCCAGTATTGATATTGTTGAGCGATGCCTGTACCGATGGCACGCACAGGCAGAACTGGCACTGCTCCTTCTGAGGTGGAGGAGGGAGCCTCCCCTTCTTGTTCCCTGGACCCCGAGGCCTTAACTGCATTCCTCCTGTTCTACCTAGTGCCCAGCATGGGGCCAGGGTGGGGGAGGGTGGGGAAGCTCTTTCCGGCCTCCTGCCTCCCTCTGCTGAAGAGTCTGGGGAAGCTGCGGCCGCCTGGTTCCCGCTGGGTTCCCCAGCTTCGTTTTCTATCTTCCCGGCAGCTTCACCCCTCTCCTCTGCATACGGGGGTGGCTGCTCAATTGGCGGGAGGGGGTAGAGAGGAGAACTGTCAGGGAGGACAGGCGGCGCACTTGGGCACACAGGATTTCTGGCCCTGTGATCGGAGGGCTTTAATTCTTCCTGAGCAACTAGGATGGAGGTCTTTAGTGGGTCGATATGAGGTTTCCCCACCAGAAAGGGCCTCAGCCAGGATGGAGGATTCTCGGCTAGATTTTCTCAGACCAAGATATAGGGGAGTTGGTCAGGGTTGCCCTCAGGGTCTGGTCAGGAGATAATGGTTTTGACTTTGCCAATAAGGTCCAGGGAAAGAGACCCCTGGGTCAGCCAGCCTACTCCAAAGGAAGGCCACTCGACTGAGCCAAAGGTGTCAAGCTTACCCTTCTTGATGCCAAGGCTCATATTTAAGACCTGTTCCTTGACCTTCGGGAAATGGGAAAGGATCAGACTCTTAGGAGTAGCCTGAGTCTGACCCATAGTGAGAAAGAAAAAGAGAAAGAATATGAGGGAGACAAAGGCGAAGGATGAAGATGCCACTTCAAACAAGATGACTGTTGTATGTGCTTGTGAACGGGTTCCTGTCGTTGCACAGTTTTTCTTCTGCGGGGGACGCGAATTTATCTGGGATAACCCCCTTATCCTGTCACGGGAGTCTTCTAGGGGTGGGTGCCCTAATGGCTCTTAATTGCCTGACCCGTGCCCGTGGGGAATGATGTAGTGGCAGAAAGGAGGAACGGAGAGAGCAGGAGAACCTTAGAACAAGGAAACTTAAAATGAGAAGCGCAGAAAAAAATATGAACCGAAACCAAAACACAATAAAACAATCAATGATAACACCAAGCACACACACCACATCTGATTGTACTCGTTTGGACCGGTCCTTCTTTCACTCTGGTGCACACCACCCTCACCACTTTCAGGATCCTCAAAAACTCTCATGATTCTCCCAAAAGGTGTCCACTCGGACTGCCGCAGGGTGACGAGCTCGATCCTTTCCTCCTCGGGCGCCAGGTTCCTGCCGATCAGACTTGCTTTCCTAAGGCCGAGTCACTCAGACCCTAGGGCCAGGATTAGTCACCTGGAGTTCACCCAGGGTCACTAACCCGGGGGCCGGGACTACCAACCCGGACTCTCTCACTTGGGGTCACTAACCCGAGACCATACACGGGATGGAGACTCCCGCTTTATAATGGATTTATGCAGACACGAGGGGGTGACCCTCGAATTACAGTGCCCTGTCCGGACAATTAGACCTTACCTCCAGCCGTCCTTTGTTCTCAGGGAAGCCGCACGGATCCCGGACGAGCCCCCAGATGTTAGGGTCCAGGACTCCGGGGTTTCCCAGAGAACAAGACACATGGACACGGAGATGAAAATCCAAGCAAAGTCTTTATTCAGCCAGCAAGCTGGAGTTGACAGCACCTCCCCTGACACGCAGGCCGAGTCCGAGCTGCCAACCCCAAAGCAACTTTAGGTACTGATTATATAGGATCTTCACAGCCATTACACCAAAGCCCGTGCAGTTCTACAACCAATAGGTTTAAAACACACCCTATATTGTAACTAATGGGAAACATTGTAACCTTTTTAGGGAATGCACCAGTTGCCTGCCAGCTTCAATTGTTATCTCTTGCTTACCCAAGCATGTCTACGTGACTTATCACGGGATACATCCCTAGGCATTCCCAGGCTGTTGCCCACTTCTAGTTATCTAACTTAGCGTAGGCGCATTTCTCAGAAGCCTCGGGTAATTTACACAAGAAAAAAACTGGGTGGTTCTCGCTCTAGGCAGTCAGGTTAAGTGTCATTAGTTCTTTTTCCTGACTCTTGATGCTCTCTGTACTCCGTTACAAGGTAAGTGAATCATGGCATATCCATATGGTGAAATGCTATGTGTGATGTTATAGAGGAAAACCAACACGAAAAATGTCCATGATGTACCATTAGGTGAAAAAACATTACAAAACAGTGTAAATAGTATGATTCCATATTGGTTAGTAAATTATACAAAACTAACATTTATTGAGCTTTAAATATGAACATATATATATGTATATATATATATATATATATATATATATATATATATAAGCAAGGCACTGAGCAAAGTACTTTACATGAATTTATCCTCATGACAACCCTATTGTTATGGAAAATACTGATAAAAAGCCTGGACTGGATCACCGACTGAAAAACCAAGCGGCACTTGGAGTTCTTGGAGTGTTGAGGCTGTATTTCACACCGGTGGGCTCAGAGGGGAGTAATCTCCTAAAAAGTCTGAGCCCCAAACAAAGGCAAAGGGAGCAATTTATACCTTTCTGCTTCCTTATCTGTAACATTCCTACATGCACAGCAAGCGAGCAGGCAAGGGGGAGGGAGTTTAGGGAGTGAACCTTGGGAACCAGTGCTTGGCAGAGCGGGAAACCAAGGGAGTGTTTTTCTTTGTTTGGGTTGAGGAGGGGGGTGAGGCGGAGGGGAGCCACCTCGTAAATTACTGTCCTTGTAGTGTTATTTGTGTTGTGGAAGAGGGGTGAGACAGAGTGGAGTCACCCACAAGGTTGCTGTCCTCGTAAATCTTCCCTATCACTATGACATAGGTAAGTATTATATTCATCTTTTTACAGAAGAGGAAATGGAGGCAATAAGAGGTTAAGTAATTTGCATATGGTTCAGGTAATTGGTGGAGCTGAGGTACAGACCTAGATATGTTGGACTCAGAGCCAAAATCTTCACAATATTTGTGTCTATATTTGTATAGAAAAGTCAGGAAAGAGAAATACCAGGATGTTAACAGTTAACAGTGTTATTTCTGGGTGGTGAGGTCAAGAGTGACTTTTGCTCCCTTTATGATTTCCTGAATAGTCTGAAGTTTTTATTATTTACATGGATAATTTTTGTAATCAAGAAAAACAATAAATCACTTTCCATTTTGAAAAAAAAAACAAATAAGCCATCATTTCCAACCTGTAGGCAGCAAATTATTGAGGAGTGGGGGATAGTAAATTATTACAAGGGCTGTGGAAATTCCTACATGGCACAGGCATTGTCTAGAATCAATAAATAATATGCTTACACATATTTTTTTCACATGTCATGATACATACCTATAGTGCTTTAGTTTATATATTTCTCAGTGTATATTAAAAATACAACTATCCTCATGTGGAAATCCCAGACATATTGTACATTAAAATACTAAAGCAAGGGATCACATCTGCTGTTAAAAGGGAAAATACATATACAGATCAACTCTGTAGCTTGACTGTCTTTTTAACATCTTACCTCCTTTTCTTCAAGTGGGTAGGAGGAAATAGAGCAGAAGAAAACAGAAATGCACAGATTATTAAAAGTTAATCCAGGAGAAGTCCTGGAGAAGACAGTTTACAAGGATGAGAGAACATAGAGAAGGAATTGATGTAGGCCCAGAAAATTCTGTCATGGAAAGACCAAACGCCAACCTCCCTTGTATTGCCAAGGGCTAGTTCCCATCCTCAACCACAAGGATGTCAGCACTTATGTAAGCAGTGATGCTGCAATACCTGAGTGCTAATGTTTGCCAAGGGCCAGACTGGTATTCAATAAGCAGGAAGACCTGGAGTGGGGAGGACCCTCCAGGTGTAGGGGAGGCAAAGTATGTGGAACTTTGTCTTTTGCAAAGCAGACTTCAAGGTCAGCACCTGCCTTCCTTTTGTAAGAACAGAAATAGGTTAGCATAAGCATAGCCATCTTAAGGGCCTAGAAGCCATTTTCTGAGTATGTGACTTAGAAAGAAAAAAACTGGGCCTGGGTAAGGCCTTGAAAAACAAGTTAATCAATCATGAGCACCAACTGCAGTGACCTTTAGTCAGCCAACCTCAATCAGTTAATCATACATACCAAGCTTATCTTGCTAAACCCCAGGATGTGGCGCCAGCCGAAAAGTTATGTGCTTGTGGAAAAACACTGTTATGTGCTTGTGGAAAGATACTTTTTTTCTCTCTCTCTTTCTTCGAACATGCTATGTAAACCCCTGGCTTTCAGTGCTCGGGGTCCTTGTTGAGACCCACTGCGTCGGGCTGACACTTGGACCCCAGCTAGCTGGTTCCTGAATAAATTCCTCTTGCTTGTTGCATCAAGAGACGCCTTCCGTGAGTGATTTGGGGTGGCGTCCTCCTCTGGGAGAATCCAACACTTTCTTGCATTCTTCCCCCCTTTTGTAATGTGTACTTTGTCCTCCACTTCTGCTTTTCATCCACCACTCAAGTTCCCAGGACACACTCCTCCTTGGGGGTCCTGTGATCTCATTACCTGTAAGAAACAATCCTGATTACAGACTTCAAACTAAGACATGCACCCACTGATTGTTCATTCAATACTGAGGGAGGGCCTAGGACTTTCCTGGCATTGGGGACAGAAGCACTGAGAAATAAGATATGGTTTAGAAGTATAGTCTTTGGGTGCAAAAAGCAAAACAAAATACAAAACCCACAACTCAACTTGCTTCAACAGGAACAAAGTTACGATAAAGTAAGAGGAACCAGGGAGGGGAATGAGGGCTTTTCTTTCCCTTGCTCCACTTCGGCCTGTATTTGGTACTCACCTAGGAACCAGTCTCCACACCATCACCCCTGCTCATGGGAGATGATGCTGAGGACTGGAAGACTGGCTTACTCCAAGGAAGTGTTACAGAAAAACCTGAAAAAACCTGGACTGGATCACTGACAGAAGAACCAAGCGGCACCCGGAAGTCTTGGAGTGTTGAGGTTTTAATTTTACACCAGTGGGCTCGGAGGGGAGTAATATCCCAAGATCTGAGCCCCAAACAAAGGCAAGGGGAGCAATATATATCTTTCTGCTTCATTATCTGCAACATTTCTATATGCACAGCAAGCAAGCAAGGGGGAGTAAGTTTAGGGAGTGAGTGCCTGGCAGAGCGGGAATTAAAGGAGTATTGTGTTGTTTTTGCTGAGAAGCAGAAGGGAGCCACCTGGACTAGATTGCTGTCCTTGTAAATTTTTCCCTGTCACTCCCCCCTCTGATGTCCCTTTAAACACTTCGTTTTAGGGGGCATCATCTCCTAGGTTTATAACAGGGTCATAATGGCTCTGCATATACATGAGCTGTACGGAGGAAATACATTCCTTGATAGTTAATGAGCCAGTTAAAGATGCAGGGTCCCACTCATAGTTCAAGGAGCAACAGAACCGCTGGCCCAGCAAGGCCCTTTAAAAGAGTTGTTAGCCATGGATTCCATTTTAACACTTGCGACTCGGAAGGCACAAATGTCATAGAGGGGTTGTGCAAGTAGAGGAGATGGGCACCTATTTCAAGGGCCAATGAAAATTAGAAAGGAGGGGGAGGGGCACATGCCATCCCCCAGCCCTCCAGTCTTCCTTGGTGTACCTCCTTAGCACAGTCCTCCACCAACTTTGTGCAGTGGGAGCTGAGGACACTCAAGGGACTGAAGGCAGACCCCATAGTAATACTGAACTGCTTAATCTGTTACGGAAAAACCTGAGAGGTCAATACTTTGTGGTAAACTGGTTCTTTAGTTAGTGCCTTTAGGGCCTACTTGACCTTTTCATCCCTGTCACTTCGTGCTTGGTTCTGGACTCCCCCCCATCAGACATTACAGTGTGGGTGAGGTAGGTCCAGCAGACAGTGGATCTCTTTCTTCCCCTAATTGCACAGTCTGAGTCTCATTTATTTATTGTTTTAGTTGAGTACCTTTTCCCATCTCTAAGGCAAAGGGTGGCCCTGTTCTTATCATAACATTTAGCAGGCATGTAGGTGTAGGCACCGATCCCAGTCCCCCATTTGTCTAACTTTACGCAAACACACTGAGGTTCCCTGGAAATGAGGGGGAGGAAGGGATGGGAAAGAAGGTATAAAAAAACATTACAGAGTGGTAGTGGGGAGATGCAGGCTGAGGCTTGAGTATAATTAGGAGAAACAGGTAAGAATAGCAAAACAACCTATGATTACCTAATAGACAATGAAAAGGACAACTTTTGAGGAATAATCCAGTACAGGAGGTGGGGCTACAGCAGAGAGTTCAATGCCCAGGATGAAAGCTACCACTGCAGCGAGGGCTGGGATCCACGGCACGCAGGTGTTTATGAGTCAGAGGGTAATCGTTGGATGCGGAGGTGGAGAGGATTCTGGATGTCTGGCTATGCCTTCCACTGATGTATTTTTTTAATCCGGATTATGGGCCTTCTTCACTCTGGAATGATGGACCCACGGAGTGATGCCTACGACTTTGAGGGCAGTAGGAATGGTTAGAACAACAATGTGGGGGCCACTCCACTGAGGTTTGAGGGGGACCCTTTTTGAATCTTTGACCCAGACTGAGTCCCCAGCCCAGAAGAAATATGCTGGGGTCCCTAAGGAGATTGGGGCTTTCTGTGGTATATTGCTGCAGCTTATTTAGGGTGGCTCCAAAGACTTGGAGCTGTTCTCTTTCTCCCTTATCTCTTACCTGGCATAGGTTTCCTGGGAGGCTTCCTAGACATGGGGGAGGGCGTCCATACACTAACTCAAAAGCGGAAAAGCCTTGAGTCCCAGGTGTTCAGCAAGCATGCAGGAGAGCCAGGGACAGTAGGTCCAGCCACAGGAGGCCAGTTTCTTGGCAAAACTTACCTAGGGTTCCTTTGAGGGTGCAATTCATTCACTTCACTTTCCATGAATTTTGTGGTCTGTATGCAGTATGGAGTTATCAGGAAATGTTGAAAAATTTACTGCATCTGCTACAAAGGCAGGTCCACTGTCACTGTGAATTGTAGATGGTAAGCTAAACTGGGGCACATTTTTTCTCAGGAGGACTTTGGCTGCCTCCCAGCTTCATTCTGTCCTGGTTGGAAAGGCTTTGACCCACCCAGAGTATGTACACACTATTACTAGGAGGTATCTGAGCCCTCTGCTTGGCTGTATATCTGTGAAGTCTATCTCAAGGTCTTCAAAGGGGGCACCTCCTGCTCTTTGGACACTGGGCAGGGGTCGTGGTGCAGATACAGGATTATTTCTGGCACAAGTCATGCACTGCTCACTTACTGCTTGGCATAATGCTAGCAACTGGCTGATGTAGTACATGGAAAAGCGACTGGCTCCCTATAATTGTACCCAAGTTAGCCTTGTCCAGGTGTTTTTTCTGTACTGTGCCCTTCAGTTTTCCTAAATGTCTGTTCTTTATCTCCAGCATGGGAAGTCTGTTTCCCCTCTCCTTCTTCCCTCACTGAATCAATGCTGTCACCCAGACCCCACTTAAGTCCACTAGTATGCTTTTAGTTGCAATAACAGAAAATTCCAATGTGGCTGACTTTAAAATAAGGAAATTTATTATCTTGCATCTAAGTCTAGGAGTAAGCACTTTGGATTGGCTGATCCAACACTTCAACAATGTCATAAAAAGTCCTGATTCTTTTCATATTTCTGATCAGCAACCTTAGCATGCTGTTTGGCAACTTGCATGGTCACAAGATGGCTGTTGCAGTCCTCACCTTGCCTTCTGTCTCTGTAGTCAAATCTTCCCCTATCTCCCTCTGCTTTCCTCTTACAGAAACTAGTGATCACATCTAGGGTCCACTCAAATACCAGAATAATCTTCCCATCTCAAGATCCTTAACTTAATCCCATCTGCAAAGTCCCTTTGGCCATAAAAGTTACATTCATAGGTTCCAAGGTTTAGGACATGATATATTTGGGAGGCAATATTCAGTCTACTACAGTAAGTAAAAATTCAAGTTTTTACTGTGCAATTAAGACATGTGCATCTTATTGTTTGTAAATAAGTAAAATACCTCAGTCAAAAAATGTACATACTCCTGGAAAAGAGATAATGATTTAAGTTCAGTCATAATAATGAGTTAAAGACCTACCAGATCTACTTTCATCCTGCTTAGAGGCCCATGGACCTGGGTTTAAAGAGTCAGTAAGCCTTAAGTGTGAGTCTGAAGACAAAAATAATCTGCAAGATGGTCCAAAAGTACATGCATTTTGACTTTTCACCTCCCCCCAGACACTAACCTTGGCAAGTATATGACTCTGTATGCCCAACATTAGTTTTGATCCCACTATGGTCCCTGCAGAATCTGGGCTTCTATTTCGAGCTCTATCAGAAAATCTCCGAGGAGTTACAGAAACTAAAAGAAAAGACTCTGGGGTATATGCTGTGTAGGAAAAAGGGAAGTTCCCATGGCCAGGATGCTCACCTGACCCTAATTTACTTGCCCACTGTGCACATGCAATGATGTATTTTGTACATGCAAATACTTGGCCTATTGTGCATG
Organism: Manis javanica; assembly: GCF_040802235.1. Classification (NCBI taxonomy): domain Eukaryota; kingdom Metazoa; phylum Chordata; class Mammalia; order Pholidota; family Manidae; genus Manis; species Manis javanica. Next base: position 57,805,315 of record NC_133174.1, read on the forward strand.
TGCATGTTTACATACATGTTGGCATTGAGTCACTATTGTATAAAAGAGTGACTGCTAGGCACCTATGTGCAGAGGTAGAGGTAGATTGTGAATGGCAGACTTGCTGTGTGTAGAAGTGGATCCACAGATATGGATGGGAGTTTAGCGCTCAATTTGCCACTGTGAGAATAAAGCTTGTTATAAAACCTTTTATCCCCGATGTTCTGTTGTCATTATTCAGTCTCACCAAATCCAGAGTGAACTTTCCCAGAGATGAAACCCTCTGGCACTACATTTAGCATGGTAGGCAGGATTTACTGCAGACCAAAAGAAATGGAATAAGCTGCCCTCATGGAATGGGTACTTCAGAAGAATGCCCCTTGGGTGAGGAAATACTGCAGGATGCCCCTATGGGTGAAGAGATATCTGGGTGTCCCCCATTGGGCATGTGGTCTGAGGTGGCTTTCCTTCTAGAGAGGTGGGCCCCTCCCCAGGACTGGGGACAAATGGAGGTGATGCCTGAGGCAGTGGTGGAGGCCCTCCACAAAATAGGGAAATCCTTTGAGAAACAGAGTGCCCACATGGTGGCAGGAGCCATGGGTTGCCTATTTCTCACAGAGTTAAAAAAAGGCTATACACATAGTCTACAGGCACACACATGATCATCTACAATTGCTCTCTTACAACACTAAACTAAGTTTTCTACCTTTATCTTGCATCTACCTACCACTTCAGCATTTTATTAAAAATAATAATAATAATAATAATAATAATAAAGGGAGAAATGTGGGATCCACATATAAATCAAGTATAAAAATCAAACAGATATTCATATTTGACCTGATTGTTTATAGTTCATAATGCGTGATCAAAACCGAAAGTTTCTGTGATGAATGCCCTTGTACTCTTCACCATGTAAGAACTTATTCACTATGTAAGAATTCGTTCACCATGTAAGAACTTGTTCATTATGCTTCAGAAGATTGGAGACTGACGAGAATTAGGCTTGAGATGGATTAATGATTGTGCATTGAGCATTGACCCCCCCATAATGAATTTTATTGTTGTTAACAACCATTTGATCAATAAATATGAGAGATGCCCTCTCAAAAATAAAAAATAAAATAAAAATAAAATAAATAAATAAAAAGGCTATAAATGAGAAGGGCATACTCCTGTGAGAAGCATGAGAAGAGGCAGCAGAAGAACGTGAGCTGCAAGGTGCTGTGGAGGAGGTAAAAGATTTTTTGAAGATTGAGATGGCATTGCTGAAAGGCACTGTGGAAAAGGTAAAGGCATTGAAAGAGAAGGATGTACTCCTGAAAGAAGCACAAGAAGAGGCAGCACGCAAATGCCAGCTGTGAGGTACTGTGGAGGAGTAGAGATTGGTTGTAGATTGAGAAAGTGTCACTGCAAGGTGCTGTGGAGAAGATAAAGGTTGTAGCAGCGGAGGCACTCTGTGGAGTGGTGAGAAATCTACCATCAGCTCCTGAAGTGGTGGAGGATACATCGGAGAAGGACGAAGAGGTGAAGTTTGTGCCAGAGGCACTAACACCTTCTCTACTGAAATCTACCCAGTTGCAGTCAAGAAAATTAAGACTCAGCAACCATGGTTCCTCCAGGGGAGGTTCAGCCCCTCCCCAGGTTGTGGAGCACTCTATGTTCTGCCTAGGCAGAGTGGTGGATTTGGGCTCCTGGTTTCAGCAGAAACCCTTGGAGTCCATATCAGCCTGGCTCCTGTTCCTTTGGGATGTAGGGGTAGATAGTATCCTCCTGTCTGGATCAGGGATATGAAAGCTGGCTTCCCTGACAACTTATCCTGCCTTGTGGCAGCAACTGCACATGCACACCAGACCCCAGGTAACCATTCATTTACCGAGTGTGTGATGGCTGCCCTTCACCCTGCATGGCCCAATCAGGGTGACTTACCATCTTCCCTTGCTGGATGGCAGATGTATGCCCAGCTCCAATAGGTGTTACAAGAGTTAGGCAAGAAAAATGCCATTTGTGACCCAGGAAATCATGACCCTGACAAGTAGCTGTTTACTATGGGGATGAGGGATATGGTGCTGCAAATGGCTTCCTTGTCCCTCTTTGGGCCCTTAGTGGCCATTCTTGCCCATCGCTTAAGGCAGCCCATAATTGCAGTTACCTGTACTGTAGCAGATATGTGGGAGGCTGAATTGATGTGGGGATGGAAGGGAGTGCAGTTCACTACTGAGAGGAAGGGCTTAGAGGGCCCTGTGAAGGTAGCGAGGACCCAGATGTGGGTTGATCTGATAGAGGCAGGAGCAGATAAAGAGAAATTGGATGGGAAGTCAAATAAAATCTTACTAGAGCTGTGGCAACAACTGAAGCCACAGCAGCAGTTTTGGTCATTGGCTAAGGTGAAGATCAAGAAATGGAAGCTGAAGACAAAGCCACAAGTCCAGCCTGTACACCTGAAAGACTTCCTGCTGGAGAGATAGCTGACCTCATCTGGACCCTCACAGGAAGCTGATTGGGTGATATGGTTTGACTGAGGGGAGGGTCAAGGTACCTGCCTTGAGGGACCAGGTGGGGACTGGAGGCCACATGTTGAAATATCAATTAATTGGTCACCACCGAATGTACATGTCCTGGCTCTGGTAGATACAGGAGCTGAAAGCTGGCTGATTTATGGCAACCCCATGTGGTTTCATGGTAACCATGCTGTTACAGATGGATATGGGGATAAGGCTATCAGAGTGAAACAAGCCCAAATCCCATTGGGAATAGGGCATCTATCCCCAAAGGAGTATATTGTGTATATCACTCCCATCCCTGAATATATTTTGGGGATAGATATCCTGCAGGGCCTATGGGTGCTGACCACTGCAGTTGAGATCAGACTGAAGATATATATGTGTGGTGAAGGCAGTTCTGAGGGGACATGCTAAAACACCCACCCATAGCTTTGCCTGTGCATCAGCAGGTGACTAATACTAAGCAATATAAATTTCCTGGAGGACATAAAATTGGAGAAACCCTCCAGGAACTAGAGAGGATGGGTATTATAAAACCCACCCACAGCCCTTTTAATTCCTTGGTGTGGCCAGTAAAATAGCTGGATGGCTCCTGGAGTATGACAGAGAATTACAGAGAACTGAATAAAGTCATTCTCCCTCTGTATGCTGCCATCTCCTCTATTGTAGCCCTTATGGATACCCTCAATCATGAACTAGGGATGTATCATTATGTTGTGGTTCTTGCTAATATCTTTTTTTCATTGGTATATCACAGGAAAGTTTGCCTTCATGTGGGCAGGATGGCAGTGGACTTTCACTGTCCTTCCACAGGGATACCTCCACAGTCCCACCATCTGTCATGAATTTATATCCCAGGACTTGGCAACATGAGAGAAACTGCCAACTGTGCAGCTGTACCATTATATTAGTGATGCTATGCTCATGTCTGATTCTCTACCAGACCTAGAAGGTACAGCATCTAGACTGCTGCAACACCTATAGGAGAAAGGATGGGTTGTGAACAGCACCAAGTTTCAGGGACCTGGTTTATCTGTAAAGTTCTTGGGGGTTGTCTGGCAGGGTAAAACTAAAGTTATCCCAGAAGCAGTAATAGATAAGGATCGGGCTTTCCCTACCCCTACCACTGTGGCAGTATTACACGAGCTCTTGGGTCTTTTGGGCACTTAACACAAATTACGAAGCCCTCATACTATTTGGTAAAAAAGGCATCAGGTGGGACTGGGATGAGACATGTGCCTTTGCCACTGCAAAATGGGCTGTCAAGGCCATGCAGACCTTGAGTGTGATAGAGCCATCAAGGCCCTGTGAGCTGGATGTTCATGTGACTGAAGACAGTTATGGCTAGGGTCTCCGGCAGCAGCTTGAATGAACTTGCCACCCTACTGGATTATGGTCACAACTCTGGAAAGGAGCAGAAGTAGTATGGTACACCTAACATAGAAACAATTGGTTGCCATGTACTATGCCTTGCTGGCTATGGAGCCCATGACCAGAACATTGGACCCAAAAACCATGGAGTGGTGTGGCACAGATTCCTATACTGGCTAAGTGAGGTACATACCTACAGCAGTGTAGCACCTTCTCTACTAGTGCATTGACTGGAGAACTGCAACACTTACTAAGGCCAGTGACATATACCAGTGAAAGGCAGGAAGAACTTGCCTTAGAGCCACTAGTAGCAGAGAGCCCTTATCAGGAGGGAAGAACCCCTACATCTGGAGATGCATGGTATACAGATGGCTCCAGCCTTGGGCAGCCCCTGAGATGGAGGGCTGTAGCTTTCCATCCTAAAACTGAGACAATATGGATGGAAGATGGTGAGGGGAAGAGCAGTCAATGGGCAGAGTTGCAGGCGGTATGGCTCATGATCACTCAAGAGCCCTCCCTTATAGTTGTCTGCATTGACAGCTGGGCTGTGTATCAAGGCTTGACTCTGTGGCTACCGACATGGTACCATGCCAACTGGTTGGTTGGTGAACAGCCCCTTTGGGGGCAAGAGTTGTGGCAAGACTTACGGGCATTTGGACAGACTAAAACAGTTACAGTATGTCATGTGATAGGTAATTTGCCATTGGCATCCCCAGGAAATGATGAAGCAGATGAAATGGCCCAGGTATGTGGGCTAGAATGAAAGCCTGCCTCTGATGTGGCCCAATGGTTACATCAACATTTGTTGCATGCAGGGCAGAAGACAATGTGGACTGTAGGCCATTGTTGGCGCCTGCCTTTGACCTTTGAAGAAGTCAACATAGCCCCACAGGAGTGCATTGTATGCTCTAAAAGGGAGTTACACCGAGTCCCACAACAACCTTGGATTATAGCTAAGGGGCCAATACCTCTTGTCAGGTGGCAGATAGACTATATTAGGCCTCTGTCTGTGTCAGACGGGTACCAATATGTCATGACTTGTGTGAACACAGCTACTGGACTTCTGGTTGCTTTTCCTGTGTGTTATGCAGACTAACAGACCAACAAATAACCAAAAGAGGGCTAGAGTGTCTCTTTGCAGCCTATGGCCAACCACAGGTAACTGAAAGTGATCAAGGCTCCCACTTTACTGGACATGCTCTATGAGAATGGGTGCAACAGTTAGGGATAAAGTGGAAGTTTCAAGTATCATATAATCCTACTGGGGCAGGCATTATTAAGAGGTACAATGGTTTGTTAAGATGTGGCCTGAAATCAGATACTAATAGACTATGGGGATGGTCAGTCCACTTATGGACAGTGCTATGGTGCTTGAATGAGAAGCCCTGGAGGTGGGCATTGAGCCCCATAGATATGCTAGCACACATTGCTGCCTCCCCTATACAACTGCAGATACAAACTAAGTAAGAATAGTTGAAGTTGGGGTTTGGCCACCAGAATAATATTTTGCCACCAGCACCAATTACAATAACCCCGGAGACTCCATTCAGTGGACATGGCCTTGGACGTTTTGACACATGGACCACAGATGGCTCACCTTCCTGGCACCTTACGGACAAGGTCTGGAAGCTGGTCTCCTGTGTATTCCTGGAGCAATGGAAGAGTGGTCCCCAGAGATCATAATAGTGTACCCTAAGGTAGAAGCATCTTAGCAGGGTGTTTTGTTTTATCTTTATGGCCAGTGCATGCACCTCCAGTAGCACTATATATAGACTCTTCAGTAACTCCACAGAGAGAGGGGTAAAGGTTTGATATACTAGATCTGGAAGGGACCCCCTTCCTGCCATGGTCCTATCACAGGACCACTCTCTTGCATGCATCCTACCTGATGGACAAGATTTGCCTATGTTGATTTTATTAAAACATGTGTCTTATCACCCTTAATATTAATCTCCTCTAATGTGTTTGTGGATTGGGCACACACCCTAGCAAAAACTACTGCTTTCTGGGTGTGTATGGAGCTACCTAGCAGTTCTGCTACTGGTCTCCTGTAGAAAGTGAGAATCATACATGAACTCATCTGAGTAAAATTGGTTTAAATATGGCTGGAATGACTACCTGGTGGCATCAATCTCCTTAAGCTTGAGGACGAATATCATCATCACAATCTTTGTTATTATCTATATGTTGTTGTTATCCTCTACTGCTATTGTGGAATCTGGTCACAATGCTTCCACTTTCTCAAACAGGCACCATTACAGAAGATTAAGGGCATGTAGATTTTGAGGCAAGAATCCTGGAGGGGTGGAGTGTGAGGAAAATGGAAGTTTCTATGGCCAGAATGCTCACCTGGCCCTAACCTACTTGCCCACTGCTCACATGCAATGGTGTAATACTTGGCCTACTGCACAAGCACATGCTTACACACGTGTGGGCAATGATCCCCTACTGTATAAAAGAATGACTGCTAGGCACTTGTGTGTGGAGGTGGAGATGGATTGTAAATGGTGGACTTGCTGCTTGTGGATGTGGATCCACAGATGTGGAAGGGATTCTAGCGCTCGGCCTGCCACTATGAGAAAAAAAACTTGGTATAAGACCTTTTAACCCAATGTTCCATTGTTGTTATTCAGTCTCACTGAACCAGAGTGAACTTGCCCAGAGCTGAAACCCTCCAGCACTACATACTAGCAAGGAATGCAAAGGCTGACAGTTAGCTGTGCAAAGGGAATGCAGGACAGCTGTCCAGTATGCACATTAGGGAGTAGGAGGCAGGGAAGGCCCAGCCATCTGAGCCAGAGCTGAAGGGTCCCCACCAGTAAGATGGCAAACTTCTGGCTTCTTTTCGGGGTCCTCGGTTCCCGCCGGCGCCACCTGAAGCCCAATCATCTCTCGCCCCCCTCCCAATCCCAGCACCTAGCCAACAGCCACCAGCCCTATAGAAGTAACACCACAATCACCCTATGCCCCTTCCTATATAACCCAGCACCTTTCCCTAATAAAGCAGAACTCTCCGGTGAATTGCTGCTGTGTGTCGCTCCTTTCCTTTCATTGGTGCCGAAACCCGGGAGACGGGACACCCCAACTGGACCCCATCTTCCCCCCAACACCAGCAGCAGCTTGCCCTCATCCTCTTTTTCTGGCGCTGGCTCATCACACTCACCACTCCTCTCTGGCCTTTAGATAAGTTTTCCCCCCCGGGGTGGGCCACTCTTCCCAGAGCTATCACAGTGCCATTGACCGTGATCGTCTGGCAAGGCCCTGACGCTCGGGGACGAGGAGGGAACGCTCCCCGCCTCAGGCCTTCACAGCTGCGGCAGACCCTCAGGCCCCTCCTCCAAAAGCCATAAACCCCCGCCTCAGGCCAGAAACTTTTTAAGCAAAATTTCCCCGGGGTGGGCCACTCTTCCCTGAGCTATCGCAGCACCATTGACCGTGATTGTCCGGCAAGGCCCTGACGCTCGGGGACGAGGAGGGAACGCTCCCCGCCTCAGGCCTTCACGGCTGCGGCGGACCCTCAGGCCCCTCCTCCAAAAGCCATAAACCCCCGCCTCAGCTGAAACTTTTTAAGCAAAATTTCCCTGGGGTGGGCCACTCTTCTACAAGCTATCGCAGTGCCATTGACTGTGATCTTCCGGCAAGGCCCTGACGCTCGGGGACGAGGAGGGAATACTCCCCGCCTCAGGCCTTCACGGCTGCGGCAGACCCTCAGGCCCCTCCCACGACAGCCATAAATCCCCGCCTCAGGCCTTCACGGCTGCAGCGGACCCTCAGGCCCCTCCTCCAAAAGCCATAAACCCCCGCCTCAGGCCTTCACAGCTGCAGCAGACTCTCAGGCCCCCCCCCCCCAACAGCCATAAACGAGGTGACTCCTTTACGGATGAGAACGCTCCCTTTCCCACCCCCTCCTCCTTCTGTTCCATCCGCCGAAACCTGTTTGGTCTGCCAAAAATGCCTAGCGCTAGGTACCTCGTGACTCCGGCACTCTGCCTTCTTAGGGAAGTCTGGGTGACGACCCACACTTCCCAAGAAATTTCGACTCATATACGAGTTTCCGCAGACCACCAAGGATCATCGGGGATGCCCTTTGTCTCCTTGTGGTCTGCCTCCAGTCCGAGGATCTCCGTTTGTCTTCCCCTGTTTGTCTCCTTCTCTGTCCTTTAGCCATGGGAGCCTCCTCATCCCTCCCTGAAAGTTCACCTCTTGAATGCCTGCTTAAGCATCTGGCTACCCTCTCCCTGACGCCTGATATAAAACCAAAACTTCTCCGTAAATATTGCTCCCAAGATTGGCCGACACACCCCCTAGACAATAACAACCAATGGCCAGCAGGGGGAACTCTTGATCCTAACTTCACTCGCAATCTCTTTAACTACTGCCAGCACCTGAAAAAATGGAAGGAGATTCCCTATATTGAAGCTTTTCGCCTCCTAGCTCAAAATCCCAGCCTCTGCACCACCTGCTCCCTGCCCCAAGTTCTCCTAGCCTGCAAGCCGTCTCCCTCCCCTCCACACACTCAGTCCCTCTTCAATTACCTTTGACCCGGCCGACGAGCCTCCGCCATACAGACTTCCCCCTTCGGCGCCTCCCCCTCCTACAACCTCTCCACCCTCCGCCGCCACCACTGCCTCTTTCCCCGCGGCAGAAGCCTCCCGTCCTCTCCCTTCCCCTTCTTCTCCTACAACAGCACCTCCCCCTTCCTCTATATCCGCCGCCGCCACCTCCACCCCCGCAGAAGCCTCCCATCATTTCCCTTCCCCCTCCTCCACCATCTCTTCCGGCACCTTACCCCCTCCTCCTCCATCCCCCTCACCTTCCCCCCTCCCGCAAATCGACCCTGAGCCTTTCAGCCCCCCTCTAACTAAGTTCCAAGAGCCTTGTCCGTCTTTGCCCCCTCAGACTCGGTCCCGAGGGCCTCCCAAAATTATCACCCCGCTCCGGGAAGTAGCAGGATCCGAAGGCATCGTGCGCGTTCACGTCCCTTTCTCCTTAGGAGATTTAGCCCAACTACAGAAACGCCTAGGTTCCTTTTCCACTGATCCCACGACATACATCAGGGAGTTTCAATGGACCCTCCAGTCTTACAGCCTCACACATCATGACATTTTCATGCTCCTGGCCAATACTCTCCTCCCTGAGGAGCGTAGATGAGCTTGGGACTTCGCACAAACACATGCTACCGAAACCCACAGGACTGACCCCACCTGTCCCCCTGGTCCCACTGCTGTCCCCGAACAAGACCCACACTGGGATTATAACACCGCCGTGGGTCTCCACTCTCGAGATATTTTTGCCTCCTTCTTAATAGCAGGTCTAAAAAAGGCAGCTCGTAAAGTAGTCAATTTTCAAAAGCTCCAAGACATAATTCAAAAGAGAGACGAAACCCCCTCCGAGTTCTTAGACAGACTCACTCAAGCCCTATTACAGTATACCAGCCTGGACCCAGAAACACCTGAAGGAAGACAGGTCCTTATGACATACTTCCTGGCTCAAAGCTACCCCGACATTAAAGCTAAACTCAAAAAGTTAGAACAGGGCCCCACTACCCCACAGACTGAGATCCTAACAGTGGCCTTTAAAGTCTTCCATAACCAGGAGGAGGAGAAAGAACGCCATAAACAAAAAGCTGATCAGGCCAATTTCCAGATGTAGGCCCAGCTGATAAAACCACAACCTGGGCACCCCTCTACAGACAAGCCCCCCCCAGGAGCTTGTTTCAAGTGCGGAAAAGAGGGACATTGGTCAAGGGCGTGCCTCTCCCCCAGATCTCCTACCACCCCATGCCCCAGATGCCACAAAAAGGGCCACTGGGGGTCTGATTGCCCAACCACCCAAAGGGGAGGCTGGACGAACAACCCCCATCCTAAACCCGCCATAGTGAAGCTGGCAGAAGAAGATTGACGGGGCCTGGGGGCTTCTCGCCCAACCATTTCCATCACCAAACAGGAGCCCAGGGTTACTTTAGCAGTAGACGGTCGCCCATCTCCTTCCTCCTAGATACAGGAGCCACCTTCTCAGTCTTGCGAGAATACCGGGGCCCTACCATGCCAGCCATTACTCCTATAGTCAGGGTATGAGGTAAACAGATTTTCCCATTAAACCCACCCCCCTTTTATGCACGATCCTAGACAGTCCCATACCTTTCTCCCACTCCTTCCTAGTTATGCCCCAGTGTCCCATCCCTTTACTAGGACGGGACATCCTTTCCCTCCTCCACGTTTCCATAACTATATCCAATCCCACAGCCCCCAGTACTCCCTTTCTGATGGCCCTCATAGCCGACAATCCCCCTCTACCCAATGAAAGCTCCGGTTCTGCCCTTATACACCCTGTAAATCCCAAAGTTTGGGACATTACAAGCCCCTCCATGGCCCTATGTCCCCCTGCCTCTATCAAATTACGTGACCCCTCTCAGTATATCTGTCAGGCCCAATACCCCCTAACCACTTCAGCCCTCATAGGCCTCCAACCCATCATTCAAAATCTCTTAAACAAAAACTACCTCAGACCCACGCACTCCCCATTTAATACACCCATATTAGCTGTTAAAAAAAACAACGGATCTTTTCAGCTTGTCCAAGACCTTCGCCTCATCAACATAGCCGTTGTCCCTATCCATCCCTTAGTTCCAAATCCATACACCCTTTTATCGCAGATACCTGCTTTCGCATCCCACTTCTCAGTCCTAGATCTCAAGGACGCATTTTTTTCTATCCCTCTAGACCCCTCCTCCCAAGATTTTTTTCCCTTCACCTGGACAGACCCATACACCAGACATTCTGTACAACTTAATTGGACAGTTTTACCACAAGGCTTCCGAGATAGTACCCATATTTTTGGACAAGTCATAGCTCAAGACCTCAAACAGTTTCACCATGATCACCCCGAGTCCACTTTATTACAATATGTAGATGATCTTCTGCTCTGCAGTACATCGTGGGAACAGTCTCAACTTGACACTGCGTCTCTACTTAACCTTCTATCTTCAGAGGTTACCGAGTATCCCCCGTCAAAGCTCAAATCTCTTCCCCTTCTGTCACTTACCTTGGATTCCTTCTGTCTCAACAAAGACAGTCCATTACCTTAGACAGAAAATGACTACTCTCTGACCTGCCCGTTCCCAAAACCAAGACAGAAATCCTTTCCTTTCTAGGCCTGACTGGGTATTTTAGAGCATGGATTCCTAACTTCTCCCTGTTGGCAAGACCCCTATACGACCTCAGCAAGGGCCCCCCTGAAGAACCATTATCATCCTCACCCCGACACTCCTTCATTAAGCTCCACCAAGCCCTTGTAGAAGCTCCAGCTCTCCATCTCCCTGATTTGTCAAAACCCTTCTCATTATACATTCATTAGAGGTCCAGTCAATCTCTAGGAGTCCTAGGCCAATATTTTGGCCCATCCTTTGCCCCAGTAGCTTATCTCTCCAAACAATTAGACCCCACAGTTCGGAGATGGGCCCCCTGCCTACGGGCATTAGCCGCTGGACAGCTCTTGCAGAAAGAAGCTCATAAACTAACATTCGGAACGCCCCTTACCATTCTGTCCCCACATCACCTAAAAGATCTCTTAACCTACAAAAGTTTACAGACTCTCCCTCCCTCCAGACTCCTGACCTTACTGTCCTCTTTCCTCCAAAATCCAAACATTTCTTTCCTTCCCTGCCCGCCCCTGAATCTGGCCACTCTTCTTCCTCTGCCCTACTCTCCTCATACTCCCTCGCATGATTGCCTAGAACCCTTCACAACTTCCTTCCATGCCACTCCACGATCTCCGAAGGAGCCCTCTCACACTCTGACGTCACCTGGTTTACTGATGGGTCCTCCTTTAAACATGAGGGCACCCACTATGCAGGATACGCAGTAGTCTCCCTCAAAGATGTCATTGAGGCACGAGCCCTACCCCCTGGTACAACCAATCAACAGGCCAAACTCATTGCAGCCACCAGAGCTTGCACTCTGGCCCAGGACACGTCTCTCACATTGTACACTGACTCCAAGTACATATTCCACATTCTCTTGTCTCACATGGCAGTATGGAAAGAACGAGGCCTCCTCACCACAAAAGGAAATTCCATAACTAATTCAGCCTTAATTACTAAACTTCTAGAGGCTTCACAACTCCCACACCGACTAGGCATAGTCCACTGCAAATCACATCAAAAGGATGACTCCCCCATTGCAAGAGGGAACAACAAAGCCGACAGAGTAGCCCGGTCAGTTGCCCTATCAGAAGACACACCAGACAACAATCCGTCTGCCCTTGTGGTTTTAGCCTTATCACAAGACACCCTCTGTTCCCAGGACAAAGAGTCTCTCTTCCGCCTCTTACACAATCTGTTCCATCCCAGCCCCCAATCCTTGATCCATTTTTTACAATCTTTTTTCTCCCTCTCCTGAAGACAAAACCCTACTTAACCAAATCACCTGCAAGTGCACCATCTGCCAATGCACTAACCCTAATACCCCCCTCAAGGCCCAACCCTTCCCAGCTCATCAAGCAAGGGGTAATGTCCCTGCCACAGATTGGCAAATAGACTTCACTAACATGCCCCTTGTACGGTGTACCAGATACCTACTCGTGTTAGTAGACACATTTTCAGGATGGGTCAAAGCTTTCCCCACCACTAACAAATGAGCGTCCACAGTTGCCTCTATCCTCCTCACCCAGATCTTTCCTAGGTTCGGAATGCCCACTTCCCTCCAATCAGATAATGGCCCTGAGTTCACTGCCCAAATTATCCAGAACCTCTCCAAGTCGCTCTCGCTCCCATGTCATTTACATTGTCCTTATTGACCACAAACTTCGGGAAAAGTAGAAAGAGCCAATAGGACTCTAAAGGACATCCTGACCAAACTATCTCTAGAACTACACCTTGACTGGGTTTGCTTACTTCCCTTAGCTCTACTCCGCATTCGGGCCCTCCCAAAGAAACCTTCCTTCTTGTTGCCCTTTGAGATCATGTACGGCCGCCCTATTCTACCCCAGGGGCTCCCTTCCCACAAAGGACCAATTCCTCCCAATATAGCCCTTCCACTACTCTCTCTCCTCCGCACTGAATTGTGGAAATATCAGGATTGGCTCCTTCCTGATCCATCCGCCTCCCAAAATCCTCCTGTCTTACAGCCCGGCCAACTAGTGTTTTATAAGCCACCAGAGGATCAGCCCTCTCTCACCCTGAAATGGGAAGGTCCACACCCAGTTATTCTCTGCACCCCCTTGGCCGCCAAGCTCTCACTGCCTGATAACTCTGTCACCCCTTGGATTCATATCTCCAGGTTGAAACCAAATACCCAGGACCCACCTTCTCTGGACACCCAAGACCCATCAGTCACAATCCAGAGTCCTTCGGATACAGCCCAAGACGCTGTCTACTCTACCACACCTCATCCCTCTGATCCCTTGAAGCTCCACATCTCCCGTGCACCCCCTTTGCCATCCATACCCGAATCATGACTTTTTCCTCCTTTACCACTCTCTTGCTTTTTTCCTCATTCCTATTGTCTTCCCCACCACCCCAGCCTCCTTTGTATGGAGATTCAAAGTCAGACAGACTTACACACAGCATCAAACAAAAGTTACTGCCCTCATTGCCACATCAGACTGCCCTCTGAAAGGCTGCTCTGAGCCTTTATACCTCCACTTTCCTCCCTCCACTGAAGTGTTCACTAACAGCTACCTTTATTCTCCCTACCTCTGCTTCCTCTATGACCAAAGACAAGCCTATTGCAGGCAATGGCAAGACACCTAGAGGGGATGTTCCTACTGTTCTTGGGCCATTCACTACATGGGTAACTCCTGGTACCCACAGTATTACTCCTCCAACCGTTTCATGAAATATCCCAACGGCTCATTCTCCTTATCAATCCCAGATCCCTGGGACTCTCGATGGGCCGCCGGAGTCACAGCCTCAGTTTACTATGGGGGGTCCTTGATCCCCCACGGTACCCTTCATATCTCTCGAGAGTATGTTCCCTCTCGCTCCCAGATCTCTCAAGTTGCATCAGATATCAGACATTCCAAGAAAGTCATTATCCAAACTCTTGATGGCACCTCTTCATCTTATTCCTCCTACTCTTGGTTACAGCTCATTCAAGACACCACCATCTTTCTCAACCACACCCTCAACACCGCCAATTGTTTCTTATGCGCATCACTACAGCACCCACTGCTGGCCGCTGTGCCCCTTAATATTTCCAACTACTCCTTCCATGCAGAAGGACAACCCCTCCGCCCCCTGGCAGACATACCCCTATGGGAACCAGAATATGCAGATAATCTCACCATCCACCACTGTGTAGGCCCAACTCCATCCCCCTCCAGTACACTTCACTGCCTCTCTATCTCCACCCCTACCTCCGGCTCTAAGACTTTTACACAACCGGGACACTTCTTTTGGTGTAATGGCAGTCTTTTCAACTCACTGCCTCCCAACTCCAATATACCCTGCATTCTTGTCACCCTAATCCCACAGCTTACACTTTACAGCATGGCAGAATTTCTTGAGCTCCAACCTCCCTTGCCCTCGCGCACAAAAAGGGCTGCTTTCCTTCCCATCATGGTCGGTATCTCTTTGACCACCTCAGCCATTGGGGCAGGGTTTTGGGAGGAGCCTTGGGTCACTCTCTATGGGCAGTTAGAGATCTCAACGCCAAACCTGAGGGAGCCCTGACATCCACTGCCGATTCCCTAACCTCTCTCCAAAGACAGGTCACTTCCCTAGCTAAGGTCACCCTTCAAAACCGGCGGGCCTTAGATCTGCGTACAGCCGAGAAGGGCGGCACCTGAGTCTTCCTCCAGGAAGAGTGCTGCTATTACATCAACGAATCCGGCATTGTAGAAACTGACATTACCAAACTCACCGACGTTGCCTCCAGCCTCCACTCTGCTTCCAATTCCAACTCATTCTCTTCAATACTAACAAACACCCTCCTCACCTGGCTCTGGCCCATTGCAGGCCCCATAATAATCATTCTTCTCGCCTGTCTCTTCTTACCCTGTATAATAAAGTTCATCAAATCCCAAGTCGGAAAAATCTCTAATCAAGCTTTCAACCAGCTTTTACTCAGAAACTACCAGCTTCTGGCCACAGAAGATCCCTCACCCTCACGTAACCTCCTTACCACACGCTGAGATGGACCCCTCTCTCCGCTGGAAACTGTTCCTAGAAACAATGGCCGCAGACGCCTGGCTCCTGACACCCATATCCTCTTGGCACCATTGGAATCAAAAGGTCCTCAACCTATGGTTACAGGGAACCTTCATTGATTTCCAACCTGAAGAAGTCCACATCTACTCGTCCTTAACTGTGGGGAGTCCTATCAACCCTTTCCTCCCAACCCTCAAGCGCTCACTCCCTTCTCCGCCCCCGTTCAGCAGGAAGCAGTCAGAGAGAAAGCAACGTCCACAACCCCATAGAGGAGAAAGGGGGGAATGAAGGGCCCACACTAGTAAGATGGCGAACTTCCGGCTTCTCTTCAGGGTCCTCGGTTCCCGACAGTGCCACCTGAAGCCCAATCACCTCTCGCCCCTTTCCCACTCCCAGCACCTAGCCAATAGCCACCAGCCCCGTAGAAGTAACACCACAATCACCCCATGCCCTTTCCTATATAACCCAGCGCCTTTCTCTAATAAAGCGGATTTCTCCGGTGAATTGCTGCTGTGTGTCACTCCTTTCCTTTCAGGAAGGATGGGTGGGAAAGGAGGGATAAGGGGTGGAAAAAGAAAGGGGGCATTATGATTAGCATGTATAATGTGGGGGGAGGCATGGGGATGGCTGTGCAACACAGAGAAGACAAGTAGTGATTCTACAGAATTGTACTACGCTGATGGACAGTGACGGTAATAGGGGTTGTGGGGGGGACTTGGTGAAGGGGGGAACCTAGTAAACATAATGTTCCTCATGTAACTGTAGATTAATGATACCAAAAAAAAATCCCTCCTGGCCATCTGTGTCCCATAGCTGCAGTTGCACCTGCATAAAACAGATTTTTAGAAAGAAGGTGGAGAGAGAAAAGAAATGTACCTTTTATAGGTTAGAACTTAAAGAGAGTGGAGGAAAATCCCTGAAAAGTGGCTGTTATGGTCAAAAACCAAATGGCCTATCATCCTAGGACAGGCCCAATCTCAATACACTGTTTTGATTAAGGAAGACCCTACAGAGCAGAAGATTTAAGGATTTAAGGTGACTTGGACTTTGTGTTCTGTAGCTGGAGATTAGATGAGGACAGAGAGAAAAAGAAACAGCACAGGGTTTGGTAATTTGGAGAGGCTTCACATTTTTCTTTCCCTCCTTTATCCACAGATAGGCTGGGGTGGTGCTACCCTACTATGATTAACAGGCCCAGGGGGTTGAGGTGTAGGGACATTGATATGACAATGAACAGTCACTATTTGATCCTCCAAGTACATGTTAGACAGGAAGTCAATTCCAATGGTTGCCTGCAAATGGGAGTCAGATACTCTGCAACCTCCTCTATTCCCAATACCAGGTGATCTTAGAACCAAAGTGGAGAATGGTCCTTGAGAAGGTTGTCTCAGCTCAACTTGTCAACGCTTATAGGAGACAGCTTTGAAGAAAAGAATCTCTGGGTAAGTCAGCTAAGGAAGTGGGCAAAAATAGACCATATGATGCCTTGGTGGTGGGGTCACCTGGCAGACACAGTTGAAGCTGTTGTATATGAAGCAGGTGATGATCTATCTTCCCCACTGTAGGGAAGTAGGCCAACTGTCCATCACCTTGGGCAAGGAGGAAGTTGATTCCCCAGAGGGCTCCCCTCTCCGTTCCATACTGTCACACCTCCTTATCTCCAAAGCTCAACCCAGACTGCCACCGCTCTACTCCCCCACACATGAATCTGGATTGGCAGAGAGACCAGGGTCTCTGGAAGGTTTTCAGGCTGAGGCTTCTGGCCCCACTGTGGACCCCGCGGCGTGCCAAGGCATACACTGTGGCAGGCAGGGGGCGCTCTGGATCCCTTTGCAGCTAACATGCCACTCACCTTCCGCGTCTCCCTCAAGCCAGGGTGCACGGCCACTCCCGCTCGGGTCCTGCCCGCTGTCTCTGTGGCTCCTGAGGTTGGGATGTGGGTGATCGCAGAGTGGGGAGGGCCGGGCTGGATGGTGGGGTGGGGGCGGGAATGGCCAGGGCCCGGCAGGAAGGGTGAGGGACCCACAGAGGGTGGGTGGTCGTGCCAGAGGGAGTCGGGGGTTGGTTGGGGAAAAGCACAGGCTACGGTATGATCTAATCACTGACCATGGAAGAGGCCTCCAGCTCTCTGTAGTTCCATTACCTTCCAGGAGGAGGAAATACTAAAGAAATCACCAGGCATGTCTGAACAAGCTGATTTATTAGGTCATCATTACAATGGGGCTCCCACATACAGGCACCAGAGCAAGCTGCTCAGCTCCCCGCGTGTCCCTCCGCTGGCAAAGCCTCCTACCGAGTAATTCATTCGATGACTATGTCCTCTGAGCTTGCAATGCAGCAGAGAGGAATGAAGGTTTAGGAACAGCTTCCCCAACGTCCTCCGGCTTCACTCCCTTTTCGTCATCTCAGAGAAGTGACCCGTACCCGGCTTCCCAGCGCAGATCCTCAGCCCCCACTTGGTAGCTGTCCCCTCACCGCTCCTTCCTACCCTGCCCCGAGATTGACCACACACTGGCTTGTTTCCCTTCGCTCCCTCCCCGTCTCTCAACACCAAAGTCCCCTGTGACCTCTGGAGGGGAACTAAGAACCTGCGGGTGGGAAGGTGGGAAGGGATCGCAGAATGAAAGACGGAAGAAGCAGGGGCGAGAGGGCAGGGGGGAAAGAAAAAAGAAAAATGGAAGGGATGAAGGGGAAGGACAATTCTGAGAAGAGCAGGGGGTGGAGGCGGAGGACGCAGAAAGGCAAAGGAAGGCGTGAAAAGCACTGAACTATGACACAAAGCTCAACCATATGTTTCCACTGCACACACATTGAAAGCAACACTCCAGGGAACCATTTTTACATTTCCAAAGTCATTAAATGGAGGGTGGCAAGGGGGGAAGGGGGCATGGGTCTTCCTGGCCTCACATTTCATTACCTAGCGCCCTCTGTAGCAAGCATGGAGAGGGAGAGAAAAATAGAGCTAAGCTAATAAGGAGATCTTTAGTTCCCTGAAGAAATGTCTTCTTACTCTTTCCCCTCCTTTTTTTTAATGCTCTCCCTCCCCCACAGCACAACACAACACACACACACACACACACACACACACACACACACACGCACACACATTTCCCCTGAAAACCTAGACAGTGCAGCCTGCCTATTGCCATTCGATTTCTTCCCAAACTGCCAGTGTCTGCTTCATGAAATCAGAACTGCTGGGTGTCCAGCCCTCAGGACCACCATTCCTATGAGTTCCACCTCATGGCTTCCCTTGTGATGGCCTGGGTGCGTCAGTATCAGGGGCAGCAGCACACCAACATCACTGCAAGACTTCCAATGTGGAGTTACAGCTCTCCCCTCTGAGACAGGGACCCATAGATGTAGTCAGAATAGAGTGAGGGCCTCTGGAGGGGGCAGGGCAGGATATTTGCAGTCAGAGCAATGTAACTACATGCAAGGAAACCCCCCTACTAAAACTCTATGTTAAACATTGAGCTCTAGAATCATTCTTCAGTGACATCAGTTAATGTTCCCCAGATAAAGAAGAGTAGCACATGTTTTATTATGCTAATCGTTTGTAACCTTGTGTAAGATTCACTTTAGCATGCTAAAAGGCCCAGGCCTATGTGCTGTCTTTCCTCCTTCAGATCTGAGGAGGTGATTCTGCAAACTGAGCAACTAACTTAACATGCAGACCCAGCTGTAGACAGCATAGTTAAAGGGAGGAAGAATTCCATCTTAAAGATAAAATTGCATTTTAACACCCAGTAAGTTCAAGAGGCAAGTTTCTTTAGCAAGTAGACAATACCTCAGCCCACCTGGGGGCTGGGCAGGCAGCCTTTTGATGTGCTCCCAGACCAAGGTGCCGGTGTCCCAGAGAGAAATCAAGGCAGGAAATTCCTTACAGTTAAGTTAATTTTTAATATTCAGGGACCACTTAACAAGTCCCCACCCCTAAGTTTTCTCATGTTCTCGAAAAATCCTCAACTGCCTATAAAACCCCCTAGACAACGTACCACTACTAACTCTCTTGTCCCTCCTGGCATGAGCCGGGAGCTCTGTCCTTTCACTTTATCTCTAAATAAAAGCCTGTACCTTGCTCTCCTACCTTGACTGTTTGTGAAGCTCATTCTTCAGCTCCGCAAACAAGAACCCTGGCATCATCTTCAAGCCCACTCCCTGAACCTCTCTCCCTCAGTTATCTGGTCCTGGGATGCCCTCAGGCTCTCCTTCGTTCTTCTTGTAAGAATAGAAATAGGTTAGCATAAGCATAGCCATCTTAAAGGCCTAGAAGCCATTTTCTGAGTATGTGACTTAGAAAGAAAAACTGGAACTGGGTAAGGCCTTGAAAAACAAGTTAATCATGAGCACCGGGTGGTGGGCAGCTGTGACCCTTGGTCAGCTAACCTTGGTCAGTAAATCTTACATACCAAGCTTATCGTGCAGAACCTCCCTAACCATTGAGGAGTAGTCTTACCCTGCCCTTGCTTAACCCCAGGATATATGTCTTGCAAGAATAATGTATAGTTATAGAAAATTGCTATGAGTTAAGTGCTTTGAAATTGCTATATAAACCCTTGGCTCTGAGTGCTCGGGGTCCTTGTTGAGACCCGCTGCATCGGGCTGACTTGGACCCCAACTAGTTGGCTGAATAAAGACTTTGCTTGAATTTACATCTCTATGCCTGTGTAGTTTGTTCTCTGGGGAAGCCTCGGAAGCCTGCACCCTAACATTTGGGGGCTCGTCCGGGATCTCGAGCGGCTTCCCTGAGAACAAAGGACAGCTGGAGGCAAGGTCTAATTGTCCGGACGGGGCAGTGTAATTCGAGGGTCGCCCCCTCGTGTCTGCATAAATCCATTATAAAGCGGGAGTCGCCATCCCGTGTATGGTCTCGGGTTAGTAGTCCCGAGTGAGGAAGTCAGGGCTGGTAGTCCCGGCCCCCAGGTTAGTGACCCTGGGTAAAAGTCCAGGTAACCAATCCTGGCCCTAGGGTCCGAGTGACTCGGCCTTAGGAAGGCAAATCCGATCGGCAGAAAACTGGCGCCCGAGGAGGAAAAGATTGAGCTCGTCACCCTGCGGCAGTCCGAGTGGACGCCCTTCAGGAGAATTACGAGAGTTTTTGAAGACCCTGAAAGTGGTGAGTGTGGTGCGCACCAGAGTGAGAGAAGGACCGGTCCGAACGAGTGCGATCAGATGTGGTGTGTGTGTGCTTAGTGTTATCATTGACTGTTTTACTGTGTTTTGGTTTCAGTTTATATTTTTTTGCGCTTCTCATTTTAAGTTTCCTTGTTCTAAGGTTCTCCTGCTCTCTCCGTTCCTCCTTTCTGCCACTACATCATTCCCCGCGGGCACGGGTCGGGCAATTAAGAGCCATTAGGGCGCCCGCCGCTAGAAGACTCCCGTGACAGGATAAGGGGGTCACAGCCGCGAATCCCAGATAAATTCGCGTCCCCCGTGGAAGAAAAACTGTGCAACGACAGGCACTCGTTCACAAGCACATACAACAGTCATTTTGTTTGAAGTGGCATCTTCATCCTTCGCCTTTGTCTCCCTCATATTCTTTTTCCTTCTTTCTCACCATGAGACAGACTCAGACGACCCCCTAAGTGTGTAAATGAATATATCTTTCTACCTCCGGATGGTATTAATGAAATTGATTTAAAGACAAGCGCTTGTGAAAATTGGGTATTCTAAAACTTCCAGAAAACCTGATAAAAAGTGTTAAGCATTAATGCTAATTTGAGTTTGCCTGAGGCGGGCATGTCCTTGTAGTTATCAGCTGCCTAAATTTACCTGAGGTCATTTAAGTCATGTTATCTGCTAAATCTTTTAAAAATAAAATGCTTAAAGGCTTGGCTTTGTCTAATATTCAGTAAAGGTCTTGTAAGTAATCTAGAATAGTTGTTACGAATGAGTGAACTAAATGACTGAAGCAAGTGAACCTCTTTTTAATTGTGTGTTACAGTGTGTATACCTACCTACTGCCTGAGAATCTTTGTAGAAACCTAAAACCTTAAAGTTTTGCTAAGTTAAGAAGATATACTCTATGAGAGATTGTGCTGTAAAGCTCATGGTTACAGAAATTATAAAATGTGTTCATAAATTTGTCAATCTAAAGAATGTTAGTTTAACAGTTTACAATGGCCTGCTTCTCGGTGTTCACTGGAAATTAAAGTTTCTAATGGTTTTAAGTTTTAATTAAAACTACTTAAAGTAATAAAACATTTCTCTATGCTAAAAAATGTATGTTTTAATAAGAAAAAGTATAAAGAATGAAAACTCTTCTGCATGCTAAAAAATGTGTTTTGTGATAAAAGAAAGTAACTTTGTTCTAAAGTACAGCTATTTATTTAAAGAAAGAAAACAGCGTGGTGCCTTTTGTTGTGGAAGATCCGCTCAGCCTGTTGCTTTGGGGGGAGGGTCAAGATGTTTAGAGATAAGGTGAGATAAACCCAGTCAAGCTGCAGGCAAGCCCAGGCATAATTCTCACCGGTTTATGTGCTTGGGACCATGGGGCAAATGAAGAATAAATTACTATATTCTTACAGATATAGTCGTGCCTAGTGAAATTAAAGCAAGTGAGTCTTGATATCAAGTGCACAGCAAAATTAGAATCTCGTTTCCAGTTAAACAGTTTTCTTTAACTGTTAGTCTGCTCTTAATGTTGAAAGATCAAAGCAGTTTCTCATGCTTAAAGTCTCAGTGAGTTGCCAGAATATTAAAAAAAAAAAAAAAATGAAATCGTAATATTAAAAAGACGAAAAGCTAAAGTTTGTTAACAACTGTATAAGCTTTATTTGCCTTTGAAATATTTTGTTATTGAAAACGATTGCATGGCCTGAGAAATTGAATTATTTATTCCATATATTTTTATAAGTGGAAAAATCTCTAACCAACAAATGATTAAAGTTGTTACTGATTATTTGTTTTCTTAATTTATCCACCTAAGCAGAGTGGTAACAAAGCTTTTTTTAGCTGATTAAATGCACTTAGTTAACAAACCAAAATTTATTCTTAAAAATTAAACTAGAATCTAGACAAGATTATGTTTCTCCCAGAAAAACAAGTTTCACTGTAAAAGTTTAAATGGACAAACGTGTGACCACTTTTGAGAAAGGTTGTAATAGATTTTTTTGACAACCACCAGGTCTTCTTGTTTAATTTATATGCTGTATGTTTTAAAAAAAAAAAAAACATGGGGGATGAAAGGAAAGGAGCGACACATAGCAGCAATTAACCGGAGAGTTCAGCTTTATTAGGGAAAGGTGCTAGGTTATATAGGAAGGGACATGAATTGATTGAGGTGTCACTTCTACGGAGCTGTTGGCTGTTGGCTAGGTGCTGGGATTGGGAGGGGAGCGAGAGGTGATTGGGCTTCAAGTGGCGCCGGCGGAAACCAAGGCCCCCCCCCCCCCCCAAGAGAAGCCGGAAGTTTGCCATCTTACTAGTAGTAGTCCTTCAGAGGACTCTTCATATTTTTTAATGCAAATGATCTTAGAGCTTTTAATAGAATTTGCATAGCAGCTTATATCTACTATTAAAGAGTAAAACATTCTTGAAGCTTTCAGAGAAGACCTGTAGACTTAAGCACTTTCTCTGCTTTTTTTGTATCTGGTCTTGGACACTTATGCTAAGTTCAAAAAAAAGTGCTTTTACCTCTAGTTAACTCTGATATTTTCCAGAGGGCCCCTGGAACATGTCAGAAGAATTTTTTCTCATTAGAGAAAGTATTTGACTAATTTGGCTTATTTATCTGATATATATATATTTATTTACCAGGAAAGCACTGTCAAAGAGAATGATGCTAAACTTTGTTACTAAATGTTTTGTATTACAGAAATATCAGAATTTCCTTATGTCAACTGTCTTACAGTAAGCTCTCATCAGATCTTTAACCATTGTCATTTGTAAGTCTTTTGTCATTTATAGTATTATCCCTAAACTGGTAAAGAACTAGATTTCAGCAGAACAGGTATTAGTTACATAAAATTACATAAACTAAAGAAAATGATTTTGTGTCTTTTTGTTTCAAATGTTGCTGATAAAGTGTTTTAACCTTGTTCTCTTAAACTGACAACAGTTTAGTAAATGACTATCTTTATGAGCAGAATTGAAACTTCCTTCTCTCTACCTGATCCCTCCAGAGTTTAAAAACTTTCAGTGACTGTTTTTGTATTCCATGGCAGTATGTTTATTTGCATGAGTTCAATAAGAATCTGCTTTCCTTGTGAGAAGACTACTTAAGAACACTGGTTATACTGCCAGGGCTTTGACTGGAATGTCATACCTGAGAGACATGTGCATGGACTCAGATGTGAACAACTTTAAGGAACTAAGATTGACTTTATAAAGCCAACAAAGCCCCTTGGAAGAACTGGCCTGGTACCTTGCTTACAGAGTTCCCAGCAGCCTTACCAGGTGAGTAAAGAAGGTCACTTCCTGGCAGGTTCAGAGACCTCGAGAAGAGAAGAATTCATCCAAATCTACAGGTACTGCAGGCAAAGCCTGATGGCAAGTCTAGCTTGGCTGTCTGGCCTCAAGAGGCCTTTAAAAGTTCAATCTGAAATTCCTTACAAAAAGTTCCAGCAAAGCATATTTAAAAGAGCCTGTGTAATCAATTGCTCTTCTTGCTGCACTTGTGCAAATGATCAAGCCAGCTGTTAATTATTTTCTTAACCTGGTTACTTCTAATAAAAATGAGGGTGATTTTAGAGAAAAGTATTGTTTCAATAACTGCAGCCTCCAGAATAGAAAATCCAACTCCAGATGTTGCTACATAACCTAATAACACAATTTGTTTTATCTTGCCTAGAAGCCACAAAACTGCAAATAGTAATAGAAGCGCCAGCCTTCTGAAGCCCTCTCAACTGACCAGTAATAGAGACCTAGCTGCACCCTTTACTGCACCCCCTTCTCAGCATGAAGCAGCCAGAGCGGTCATCGCCCCTTTTCCCTAGCAGCAGCTAGAGTCCCTATCTGTAGAAGACAAAGACCGAGACTCACTTTATCCTCTGCAAGTAGGCAAAGAACCTGCATTGAGAGAGTTCCTAAAACTTACACCTCCCTCTACAACAAGACAGAAGTAATCAGCACCACCCCAGCTTATTCTAACAAGTAGTAGGCCCGCCAAACCGGAGTCACTCCATGTGTTACCTTTATCAAAGAATGCATTAGCACCGTGCAAATCATAGTGTTGAGACAGAACTATCAGAGTGTTAACCAAACAGATGACCCCTAATTTCATGATTGAAATAGATACATGAAGAAGAGGGGAATGTAAGAATAGAAATAGGTTAGCATAAGCATAGCCATCTTAAAAGGCCTAGAAGCCATTTTCTGAGTATGTGACTTAGAAAGAAAAACTGGAACTGGGTAAGGCCTTGAAAAACAAGTTAATCATGAGCACCGGGTGGTGGGCAGCTGTGACCCTTGGTCAGCTAACCTTGGTCAGTAAATCTTACATACCAAGCTTATCGTGCAGAACCTCCCTAACCATTGAGGAGTAGTCTTACCCTGCCCTTGCTTAACCCCAGGATATATGTCTTGCAAGAATAATGTATAGTTATAGAAAATTGCTATGAGTTAAGTGCTTTGAAATTGCTATATAAACCCTTGGCTCTGAGTGCTCGGGGTCCTTGTTGAGACCCGCTGCATCGGGCTGACTTGGACCCCAACTAGTTGGCTGAATAAAGACTTTGCTTGAATTTACATCTCTATGCCTGTGTAGTTTGTTCTCTGGGGAAGCCTCGGAAGCCTGCACCCTAACATTCTCAGTCTCCTTATCTCCTCACCTTCCCCTTCCTGCCCTTTTCCCCCCTCCCCACAATCTCTTACCTGGCAGTCAGGTCACCTAAGATGCTGAGAATAGAATGACACCCTAAAATTAACAGCTGAAAATGGAAAGTGGCAACCTAATTTTACTGGGGGATAAGGGATCATAAGGCCAACTGAGCAACAGAATGTGTTTCCTGAAGGGAAAGTGGCTTGCTCACTGAACTCACAGGTTTGGGAACCTGGTCTGGGAGAAGGGGTGGGAAACAGTTTGATTGGGTCAGTCCAGCTGGGAGGAAACAGAAGTGGCTCCCCAGCCCCTGCCTAGACAGAGCCTGAACCATCACTCACCCTATATAGAACACCACTGAGACAGGGACCGTGGGCTTAGACAGAGTAGGGTGAAGGCTTCTGGAAAAAGCAAGGCAAGATAATTATAGTCAGAGCAGTGTAACTATATGCAAAAAAACCCCCCAAAACTCCATGCTAAACATTTAGCTCTAGAGTCATTCTTCAGTGAGATCAGTTAATATTTCCCAGATAAAGGAAAGTATCTCAGCATAGCCCATGTTTTTATTATGCTAATCATTTGTAATCATTGTGTAAGATTCAATTTAGCATGCTAAAAGGCCCAGGCCTATATGCTGTTTTTCCTCCTTCAGACCTAATTAAGTACTTTGCAACATGGGCAATTAATATGGCAAACAAGGCAGCGATAAACAACATAGCAAACAGACAATAACTTAGCCCACCTTAAGGGCAGGGCAGGCAGTCTTGATATGCTCCCAGACCAAGAAGCTGCTATTCTGGGAAAGAATCTGCAGTAAATTTCTTATGCTAATTTTGTAGAGGTACCTGGAGGATAACATTTTAAGACCACTTAACAAGTCCACACCCCTAAGCCCTTTATCACATTCCTAAAAATCCTCAACAGCCTATAAATCCCTTAGACAACTCACAACTACACGCTCCCTTATCCCCTCCTGGCATGAGCCAGGAGCTCTGTCCTCTCACTTTATCTCTAAATAAAAGCGTCTCTCTTGTTCTCCTACCTTGAGTGTTTGTGAAGTTTATTCTTCGACTCCGCAAGCAAGAACCCTGGCATCACCACCAGGGTGACTGACTTTGTAGGCCACCAGAATCCCCAGGATCTCCTTGTTCATTCCAGGTTGAAGACTGGAGGTGGTAGTATACATTGTTGTGTGCTTGTGGGGCCAGGGGAGCAATTCATTCAGTCCCCCAGTCCCTTCTGTGCACCTTTTGTCTTCTCACAGGTCTCCCAGGCTCTAATCTGTCCTGCTCATTGGGACCACATTTCTGTTGCTAAAATCCAGTTTTACCATGTCATCCTTTGCTCCAGAGCCTACCTCTCTAAATATAAATACTCTGCTTGGCTTTCACGACCCTTAACAATCTGGTCCCACCCAGCCTCTCTAACCTTTTCTGCCTTAACTCCCTAACACCTGGAATATAACCTAAGCCGACCCATCCTCTCTCCATGCTCAGAACATGCCATGTGGATTTCCACCTTCTAGCCTTTGCCCATGATGTGCTCCCAGTCTGGAATGCTCTTTTCTTCTTCTGTTGCTATCCAGATCCTACACATTCTTCAATACCTAACTCATTCTATCTCCTCCAGGGAGCCCTCTCCAGCTATACTGGCTTCTTTTAACTTCTATTGGATTTATAATCAGAACCATGTGTACAAACACTTAACTGTGAGATTACACTTGCATTCCTCTTTGTTCCCAGCTAGGTCATGAATTGACTGGAGGCAAAGACTGTCTAAAACTTCTCTGTATCCTCCCACATTGCTTAGCATAGGAATGAGCATGTAACAGATGCTCAATGAAAACCCACTGATTGACAAATAGGACACAGAGAGCTGTACGATTTGGGAATGTCTCTTCCTGGCCCTGGGATGCTGATCCTCTCTGTAAAATAATGCTGTTTGAATGATTCCTAAGGATCTTTTACCAATAGCAGTTTATTGCTACATGATTGATAAGGCATGGGGAGAGGTGGGGGGAATGAACGCTTACCAGACAGTGGCAGATGGCTTTGGCGAAAGACACATCTAACACTAGGCCAGCCTCCAAAGGCAGAGGAACAAATGAATTATTTGATAGAATTCTATCAGTTCCTGTCATATCGTTATCCTTTTTGTCCTCCTTTTCCTCTATTTCTCATCTCCTCATTTCCCATCCTATTTCTGTCTTTGCTAGAAAGTAGCTACTGTAGAGATTGGATGATGTGATAGAATCCTTCCACCTCTGCCACTTATCAGCTTTGGAAACTTGGACAAGTTCCTTCATCTCTGAACTTCAGGGTTCTGAAGTGTAAAATGGAAAAAGACACATATCCAGTCTACTTTAGTGGGATTCTTATGAAGATAACATGGTACATATGTAAAACCTTTGTGAGTTCTGAAATATTATACAATGTAACAATGTTTTCCTCACCACTTTTTCCTTTCTTGCTGCCTATGACCTAAGTCTGCCATTGATCCCACAGGCATTATTTAGCTTACTGTTGGCCCTCAGGTCTGGAGGGATCTCTGAACACTGGACTAGTGACATTAAAAAAAATAGGTATGTGTTATCAAAGGTAAAACCCAGAACTGTATCTATAGCAATCAGAATGGGTTGGGGATAGAAAATGGAAGTTGGGAGTTACATTTGAACTTACATCGTGCTGGAGGCCAGACTGGTAGCACCATACTTGAGTTTGCCACCCACTGCCAGGCTCTGTTTCTGGCAGTTGGCATCCAGGAGTGGGGTTATTGCAAGGCTCTTGGAGAAATTGGAGTTAGCAGCTATAGTCTCCCTTTGAAAGAAGAACAGAGCTTAGGCTAGGCTTGCCAACAAGTGTACTTGCATTCTCAAGAGTGTCTTGCACAATTCTACAACCTACTGGAGTATCCAAAATTGCTGGCATGTCTGACCGTGGAGAGTGGGAACATTTGCTCTGGTGGGAAATCCTTATGCCCCTGCCCTTTCTTGGGATTGTGATGATATTCTTGTTGGTATACTCTCTCTAGGTCTCCTGGAAATCCCTCCTTTTCTCCATGTCAGCCCTCTCTTTGACCTTCCTCAGTCCTGGGATCTTATCCACTTCTTTCTTTCCCTAATCCCCTCCTGCACCTCCATTCCTCAGCCCTCTTCCTACCGCCACACCCCTTGGCCTTCTGGCCCAGGCCCCAGTGACAGCTCATGTGAACTCCTGAACTAACATGGTCTTGGTGTACTTGTCTAGTGAATACAGGACAACATTTGTGATCTGGCCATCTGAACAGCCAGGAAAAGTGCATGACTATAATCAGTTAGTCATCCTCAAGACACCAACTCACTGCCTTCAGATATGACCTTATACGTGGGCACACTATGAATAATGCACTAGGACGTGCTCACGGGCAAAGATATGTATTTCGATAAGCCTGCATCAGAGGGAAGGTCTAGCTGAATGCAGACTGCTTAAGTGGAGTAGATTGTTGGCAAAAGACCTGTGCATTTGGGATCAGGTGCAAGGGAATAGGAAAAGAAGCTCACCTGAAATCTTGATTTTTTTTTTTTTGATAACCTTGTTGGTTCAGTTGTTGATAGCATTGATGACAGAGGTGGGTTTGCCATGGTAGTGAACCTGAAGCAAGAGAGTTCCATCACAAATTTGTGAGAGAATGCCCGGTCAAGACCTGGAGTTCCTGTTTCCTTAGCACTGTTGCCACCTTGGCTCCATCCCTATCTACCCAGTAGGAAATTATTGAAGAAAGGGTTTCAGAGGGGCTGCAGGGTAGCAGGGAAAATGGTGGGTCACAAACCTCTTTGTCCATCCAGACCTGGAGTTGTAGAGGCTTAGCTGACAGAAGGAAGTAGTGAATGGTCTGGGTCCAGGGGCCAGGGCCTGGCTTCAGGGGTGCAACTTGTATTTTCCAAACCACCAGCCACACAGAATCTCTGAGTAGAGGTCAAGGGGTTAGCCAGAACATCTCCTTTGGGACTCTGACTCTCCCCATGAAAACCACATAGCCCAGTCCTTGCTTGGGAGGGGAGGGGGAGTGGAGGAAGGCCTCCCTCCAAGAACTCCTCTAGACCCTCAGTGTAGGTATCTAGGCCATGGGTCAGCAAACTGTGGTTCACTGGCCAGAACTGGCCTGCTGCCCGTTTTGTATGGCCTGGGAGCTCAGAATGGTTATTACATTTTTCAGTGGTTGAAAAAAAATCCATAAAATTCAAATTTCAGTGCCTGTAGATTAAGTTGTATTGGAACACAGCCATGCTCATTCATTAACCTACTATCTATGACTGCTTTTGCACTGCAGTGGCAGAGTTGAGTAGTTGCAACAGAAACTATATGGCTCACAAAGGGTAAATACTTATTTTTTGGCCATTTACAGGAAAGTTTGCGGACCATTGCTTTAGAGCAAAGAAGAGAAGTCAGAGAGGAATCTGAAGTGGGCATCTGAGTTGTTGGTGATGGTGATACAGGGGTTAGAAGCAGGGCTGTTTCTATCCTTCCTCGTCTGTTTACTGGTACAGGCTAGATGCAGGGATTTTGGAGAGTACCAGACTATCTCTTGGGGATTTTCTCCTCCAGGTTTTCAGCACAGACACTCTTTAATTCAAAGTCAATCCCACAGGCCTGCAAAGGGACAGGAGCAAAGAGAGCTCATTTCCAACACTGCCCCTCCCTTCCTCATGGGTCTATAAGGAAATGCCAACCCCATCCCTTAGCTGTTTGTTTCTCCAGGCTTGTCCATTTGTCCCTCTGTTCCTCTCCCAGCACTGCCCATCTATCCCTCTTCCTAAACTGAGATCTCACCTTTTCTATATCTCCAGGACCTGGCTGCAGTGTCGTTGAACAGGGCAAGTTGACAGCCATCTAGGGAATCAGCAAACAGAAGAAACAGAGACCAGAGACCCCTTTCCTCTATTCTCCTTCTATAGCTTTCCCTCTTATTTCCTCCAGAAATCTTGCTCAGTACTGGGGGGTCAGTACTTGCAAAGTAAAGGGGTAGACAATGTCCCCCAACTTGTGCAGCACTCACTCCTGTAGGACTGTGAGGAGCCCTTGGGGGCTGGTGGGCTCAGCTGGGACCCCTTGTTGGACTTGTACATACAGATCTTTGCAGAACGTCAGACCAATCACATCAAAGTCATCATGGCCATAGCAAAAGGCACGTGTCAACATGACAAAAACTTCAGGCAAAGGAGGAATAGGGTGACCTGTCAGGCCCAAGGGGGAAAGGAGGTCTTAAGTTGTTCATAGAAAGACATGAAGAGATGATATAATATGGTCAAAACAGTGTTGCCATAAAAAAAGAATTAATACACTTAACTACAGTAAAATTCAGAACTTCATTACAGTAAGAGTCTTTCTAAACAATGAAACAAGCAAAAGTCTGGGAGAAAATATTGGCAGCACATATAGCAAACAAAATTTTAGCATTTACAATATATAAAGAACTTGCGCAAATCAATGATAAATATAAAAATATCCAAATATAAAAGTGTGCAAAGGCTCTTCGCAGAAGCACAAAATGGAATGGCCAATAAACAATGAAAATTTATGCCCAGTCTCATTAGTAATTAGATAAATGCAATTTAAAACCACAGTGAGATACTTTATACTCATTAGATTGTCAAAAATTTTCAAGTCTGATAATACTAAGTGTTGGTGAAGATATGGATCAATAGGAGCTCATTACACATTGCTGGTGGGAGCACACATTTGTACAACCACTTTGGAAAACTATCTAGTAAAACTGAATTTGCTCATATCTTATGGCCTAACAAGAATTTAAGGGGACTCGTAGCCAAGCTCATAGTAAACTTCAGCAGAGATTGTCTGGACGAATGGATTTTGGACCATTAAATACCCACTGCACTGGCTTTGATAATAAGAATAAGAGGTTTATATGTGCAACCATTTTTTAGAATTCTCTCACCAACAGAGGACATTGTGAGGCTGTCTGAATAAACCAAAACAACACGTCTGCAAATCTGAGTAGACTATGTCCTGCTTCATTACATAAAACTGAGAGGGTCCAGGACATATTTCTAACCACATAGTTTACAAAAATGAAAAGCAGAAATTGACAGTCAAGTTTAAACAAATGCCTAAAAGAAACACTCAGTGGTTTGGGGGCTCTCTCTTAAAGAATGACTGGGTCTATGGGCACTTGATAGTATGGGTAAATGTAGTAACCACATTTTTTTTCATGTGAAACCTTCATAAGAGTGTATATCAAATATACCTTAATAAAAAAAAAGAATTTAAGGGGACTCTTGCTTGTGTTTACAAGGAGACACATACGAGCATGTCCATTGCATCAATGTTTGTCATCATCAATTTGGAAATAATTTAAGTATTTATAAATGGGAGAACAGTTAATACAGTTGTACAAATAAGACTTGTACAAATCCCTCTAGTTCTCTGAGCCTCAGTGATATTCATATAATGGAATACTAAACTGAGTTAAAATAAATGAACTAGAACTGCATGCATTACCAGGGTTAACTCTAAAAAATTACTGAGGAAAAATAGCTAGCTGCAGAATGATATGCACAACCTGCCCCCATGTATATAAAGTTTTTAAAAGCATGTAGAACAATACCAAAATTGCTCACAGATGTATAAATATTGAGTAGAAGTATAGGAACATCACGGGAATAATAAATACCAAATTTTGGGATAGTTCTTACCTCGAGTGGAGGAGGGGAGAGGAGGAGGGAAGGTGGAAGGGGAATGGGACCAGGGAAGGACACACGGGAGACTTCAATTCATTTCCATTTGTTTTTTTAAATCTAGGTGGTGAGACAGGTATTCATTACATAATTCTCTAGGGTCAGAATATCTGTGCTCAAATAAGACTTGTACAATTCCCTCTAGTTCTCTGAGCTTCAGTTCTTTCACTGATCAGTAATAGGACTGCATTAAGAGCTCTATACATGTTATTTAGACCTCACAACAATCCTCTGAACTATTATCTTCTCTTTACAGGTAGAGGAAATGAGCTCAGAGCAGTTAAGTGACAGCCCAGGATTTCAACGCAGGCCTGCCTGACTCCAAAGCCCAGACCCTTTACTTACAAGATGGTTGTAAAGAATTGATGTATAACAAATCCCTTTGGAAATTGTAATTTTAGATGTGGATCATGATGGTCATGTTGATCATGGGAATATTGGCAGAAATGGAACAGTTATAATTGAGCTCACACTTTTCAGCCAGTACCTAAGATTAGGGGCAAATAGAAAGCTGCTTCAGTGCCCTAGTGGAGTATGGGGTGAGGTACAGAGTAATACCTGTCTAAGGACAGAATGACAGAGACTGAGGGAAGAAAAGATGTAGAACAGAGGTGAAGAATCTTATTTCTATCAGGAACCCTGACCCAAAGAAAAGAAAATTATGGACAGACCACACTAATGGAAAGCAACTTATTTTCATATTTTTAAGACATCAAAATATCAAACTGCCAGATTATCTGCTTTTAATATTAAGAACAAGGAAAATGAATCATACTCAAAAGATACAACAAAGACTGAAAGTAACGATAATGGTGGTGTTTATAAGGACTAGGGCAATGGGCAGCCTCGTACACTACAGGAGGGAGAGTTAATTGGTACAACTATTTTGGAGGGCAATTTGGCAATAGAAAGCCTTAAAAATGTGTGAATGCCCTTTAGCCATTCATCCCTTTCCTAGGCATTTTGTTTAAAAAAATAACTGGACAAGTAGGAAAAATATATATATACAACTATGCAGTGTACAAGGTTGTTTATAATAGCCAAAAAATGTCCAATTGATGTTTGCCTAAATACATTATGATACATCCATCCATACAACGTAATACTAGGCAACTTAAAAATTTATATATTTTTATCTATTGACATAGATAAAAATATCAGAAAATATTTATAGTATAGCCTTTGAAATACAAATACAGATATTCTTGCACAGAAAATATGAGTACATATGAACTAAAACATTATTAGTGAATATCTCTTGATGAGAGGATTACAGTCTCTCCATCTGTGCTTTCTAACTTTTTTTACAACAGAGACAAATTTAACAATTTTGAAAAGGTACAACAAATAAATTCACCTTGATTTTCAATTATGGCCAGTTAAAATGGGAGAAGGGAGAGAGAAGGAAAAGGAAAAGGAAAACAGAGACAAAGGAAAGGAAGAGACAAGAGAAGGTGAGGAGAGAAAAAGAGGTGGATGGAAAGAAGTGGGGGAGGGAGGAAATGAAAAAGATGAGGAGTAAGACAGAAAATATCAGGAGGGGCAAGGCAGAAGGGTATCTAGTAGCTCCTGAGGCAAAGGTTTTAATCAGATGCATGTTCTGGGCACACCCCACTATTTGCAAGTGGGAAGAGCCTTCCCCCCACCAAGATCTTACTGACTCTCTAGCAGGTAAATAACTTGTTTTCATTTTTAAAAATTCAACATCTATTCCAAAGTTATTAATTTATATTTGTGTTTTTTATATAAATAATACATATTAATTTTGTGAAGATCTGAAAATACAAACTAAAAGATAAATTAAAACCCTGCCATCATACATCATATTCCGGAGATGATTGCTGTTGATATCTGTTGTGTTTGTTTTCCAAGTTTGTTACTATAATTAAATATAAGGCCACTTTGGTATTTAAGACTTCTCTCATTGCCTTTTTGAAATTAAATTTTTACTTTGGGAACACTGTAGATTCACATGCAGTTGTAATAAATGATACAGAGAGAGCCCAGATAGATTTTTGTTAAACAACACTTCATTCACACCACCACATATACTGCTCAACAACTAGCCTTTTTCACTGAGTGGTATAACATAAAAGCATATTTTATATCAACAAATGTACCTCAATAGAAAAAACATATTAGAAAATATACAGATAAGATTGTTGTCATAATATTAAGAAAAAATATAAAATAGCTATGAAATAAAGTTAAGAAATATATACACTTTAAGTGAATAATAATATAGGACTCTACTAAGGGGCATAAAGATTAGAATAAAAGGGAAAAAATCTTATTCCTAGATCAACATGCAGTTATTAAAACTAAAGATTTCTTTCTGTAGGTTATTCTGAAGACTTTGTAGGAATGTGAAAAAAGGATTTTGGTTTTTCAAATGGGGTAATTGAGAGTCTTAAATAAGTTAATTAATTTACTGGCTTTACCTCCAAATTTCCTCTGATATTTAAAATTGTCTGGACTGCTTATCCACACTGTTTAATCTGAGAGATTAAAGCTATTTTATTCTACACTATCTAATGGTTACATCTGAACCAGTACTCATCAATTTCTTCTGAGCCTTTTTCAAGTCAAACTCAATTTTCAGTCTCATTGGATCACAGAGTAAGAATTAAAAGAAAAAAAAAGCAGTGAAAAACTATTTCAGTGCAATCTTGATGTATAGTACTGTGGCCAGAGTAATGTCTCTTACTGTTAATTGGGAAAGTTATTGCTTTGTTTGCTTCTTTGTTTGAGATTTTATTTTTTGCAGAAAAGATAGGGGGTTTCCCTACACAAAAAGGTGAGATGGAAAGACATACACCACAGGTTGCAAAATGGCAGCCTGAGGGTCACATCCAGCCTATGGAAAAATACAGTTGTGTTTTTTTTATTTATTTTGGTTTTTAAAAATCTTTTATTTAGTTGGCAACACTTGAGAATTGGGAAATTTTAATGTATTTCTGGCACATTGGAACTTTCCATAGGCAGTCTAAGACCATGTTTAGATCAGCAGTGAAGCAGGGGCACCACCAGCAAAAATGGAGAAAATTAGAAAGTTTAGAAATCAATTATTTTAATTTCAGCACACAAGTAAATTTTGTGTAATTCTGAAAAATACAATTTTACTTATGTTTCAGAAATATATCTATTCTGAATATCCTGAATATTATTTGGGGAAGGGGCACCATAATCTTTGCAGACTCTGGGCCTAAAAAGATCTTATTCTAAGCTTCATTTCCCATTCCTAATTTTGTTTTTAAGAAAAGAAATTTTTTGTGTTTTAATCTCAAATTTCTTATTAAGGTATCATTGATATACAATCTTACAAAGGTTTCACAAGAGCAACATTGTAGTTATTACATTTGCCCATATTATCAAGTCCCCCCCAACCACCCCATTGCCATCACTGCCCATCAGCATAGTAAGATGCTAAAGAGTCACTACTTGTCTTCTCTGTGCTATACTACCTTCCCCGTGACCACCTAAATTATGTGTGCTTATCATAATGTCCCTTAAAACCCTTTGCCCTCCCTCCTCACCCACCTTTCTCAAGCCCTTTCCTTCAGTAACCGCTAGTCCCTTCTTGGAGTCTGTGAGTCTGCTGCTATTTTGTTCCTTCAGTTTTTGCTTTGTTGTTATACTCCACAAATCAGGGAAATCATTTGGTACTTGTCTTTCTCCGCCTGGCTTATTTCACTGAGCATAATACCCTCTAGGTCCATCCATGTTGTTGCAAATGTCAGGATTTGTTTGCTCGTTATGGCTGAATAATATTCCATTGCGTATATGTACCACTTCTTCTTTATCCATTCATCGACTGATGGACACTTAGGTTGCTTCCATATCTTGGCTATTGTAAATAGTGCCGCAAAAAACATAGGGGTCCATATGTCTTTTTGAATCTGGAATCTTGTTTTCTTCAGGTAAATTCCTAGGAGTGGAATTCCTGGGTCAAGTGGTATTTCTATTTTTAGCTTTTGAGGAACCTCCATACTACTTTTCAAAGTAGTTGAAATAATTTACATTCCCACAAGCAGTGTAGGAGGGTTCCCCTTTCTCCATATCCTCATCAACATTTGTTGTTGTTTGTCTTTTGGATATTGGTCATCTTGACTGGTGTGAGGTGGTATCTCATGGTTTTAATTTGCATTTCTCTGATGATTAACGATGTGGAGCATCTTTTCATGTGTTTGTTGGCCATCTGAATTTCTTCTTTGGAGAAGTGTCTT
The DNA here is from genome assembly GCF_040802235.1 of Manis javanica. Taxonomy (NCBI): domain Eukaryota; kingdom Metazoa; phylum Chordata; class Mammalia; order Pholidota; family Manidae; genus Manis; species Manis javanica. The sequence goes on from NC_133174.1 coordinate 57,841,040, forward strand.
TTCAGATCCTCTGCCCCCTTTTTAATCTGGTTATTTTTTTTTGGGTGTTGAGGAGCGTGAGTTCTTTATATATTTTGGAAGTTAACCCCTTGTCAGATATGTCATTTACAAATATATTCTCCCATACTGTAGGATACCTTTTTGTTCTGCTGATGGTGTCCTTTGCTATACAGAAGCTTTTAATTTGATGTAGTCCCATTTGTTCATTTTTGCTTTTGTTTCCCTTGCCCGAGGAGTTGTGTTCAGGAAAAAGATGCTCATGTTTATATTCAAGATATTTTTGCCTATGCTTTCTTCTAGAGTTTTATGGTTTCATAACTTACGTTCAGGTCTTTGATCCATTTTGAGTTTACTTTTGTGTATGGAGTTAGACAATAATCCAGTTTCATTCTCTTGCATGTAGCTGTCCAGTTTTGCCAACACCAGTTGTTGAAGAGGCTGTCATTTCTCCATTGTATATTCATGGCTCCTTTATTGTATATTAATTCACCTTACGTGTTTGGGTTTATATCAGGGCTCTCTATTCTGTTCCATTGACCTATGGGTGTTTTCTTGTGCTAGTATCAAGTTGTTTTGATTACTGTGGCTTTGTATTAAAGCTTGAAGTTGTGAAGCATAATCTCCCCAACTTTATTCTTCCTTTTCAGGATTGCTTTGACTATTTGGAGTCTTTTGTGGTTCCATTTGAATTTTAGAACCATTTGCTCTAGTTCATTGAAGAATGCTGTTGGAATTTTGATAGGGATTGCATTGAATCTGTAGATTGCTTTGGGCAGGATGGCCATTTTGACAATACTAATTCTTCCTATCCATGAGCATGGGATGTATTTTCATTTATTGGTGACTTCTTTAATTTCTCTCATGAGTGTCTTGTAGTTTTTGCAGTATAAGCCTTTCACCTGCTTGGTTAGGTTTATGCCTAGGTATTTTATTCTTCTGATGCAATTGTAAATGGAATTGTTTTCCTGATTTCTTTTTCTGCTAGTTCATGATTAGTATATAGGCATGCTGCAGATTTCTGTGCATTAATTTTTTTATCCTGCAACTTTGCTGAATTCAGTTATAAGTTCTCACAGGTTTGGGGCAGATTCTTTAGGGTTTTATATGTACAGTATCATGTCATCTGCAAACAGTGACTATTTAACTTCTTCCTTACCAATATGGATGCCTTTTCTTTCTTTGTGTTGTCTGATTGCTATGGCTAGGACCTCCAGACCTATGCTGAATAAAAGTGGGGAGTGTGGGCATCTTTGTCTTGTTTACGATATTAGAGGAAAAGCTTTTAGCTTTTCCGTGTTAAGTTCGATCTTGCGGTGGGTTTGTCATATATGGGCTTTATTATGTTGAGCAACTTGCCCTCTATACCCATTTTATTGAGAGTTTTTATCATGAATTGATGTTGAATTTTGTCAAATGTTTTACAGCATCCACTGAGATGATCATGTGATTTTTGTCCTTTTTGTTGATGTGGTGGATGACGCTGATGGATTTTCTAATATTGTACCATCCTTGCATCCCTGGAATAAATCCTACTTGTTCATGATGGATGATCTTTTTTATGTATTTTTGAATTTGGTTTGCTAATATTTTGTTGAATATTTTTGCATCTATGTTTGTCAGGGATATTAGTCTGTAATTTTCTTTTTTTTAAATGGTGTCTTTGCCTGGTTTTGGTATTAGAGTGCTGTTGGGGCAGAGAGGCCCAGAGGCAGAGACCGGCTTGCTGCATGCAGACTTGGCTGAGGTGGATGAGGATTCTAGTGACTGACCTGCCACTGTGGGAATAAAGTTGGGTGTAAATGCTTTTACCCCCTAAACATTCCACTGTCAATTTTTTTCAGTCTCACTGAATCCATAGTGAACTTGTCTTGGGCTGAAACCCAATGACAAGACAATCACCCTCCACAGATTTTCCCATCCTTATCCCCATCCATTTCCCCAGGCACTAGGCTATGGAGTAGGGACCCTTAGAGAGAGGGAGATGTCTCTCTAGTACTTCTCTTTGATGTATATTAGGTCTGGTTTGAAGGCTGAGCTTTGGGGAGCTTCCAGAGGTCTTTCACAAGGTCTCTCACCCTGAGTGCCTGCCAGCTGTCTCAGGAAAGGTACCCCTCAAATGCTCAATGATATATTAGTGGGAAGTGGTGCTAAGGGCAAGGGATATGGGACCTAGTAGGGGCTAGAAAAAGAGGACTCTGGAGTATTACCTAGGGAGCGAGATGAAACTCACATCCATCTCCAGCCCTGGTATGTTTGCCTCCCTAGCCTCTTATACCCAAGGTCCTCTGAGTGTTTGGATTGGTGAGGGTCAGAGTAGAAGAATAGGGTTCTGGGAGGGGGGCATGAAATGCTGCTTTATATATAGCTCAGGTGCTAAGAGTTTGGAAAGCAGATTAGTGGCTGAAAGATTAGCAAGCTGTCACTGCTGGTACAGGGTGGGGGTAGAGGTTTGATTCTGATAGTTTTAAAGTTAGGGAATCTTGAGAAGGGGAAATACAAGGTTTTGGCTTTTTGAGGCTTTGAATCTGAGGACTAGGATCAAAGAGGAGTCATAAACACTAAAGGAAACACATGGTGAGGGGCAGAAATAGGAGGGCTCAAAGTATAGGCCTTTGTGATTCTGAAAGGAGAGCCTTGTGTCACACTCCAGTCTTTCTATCTGTTGATCAGGTATTGCAGACCATGCAAAAGCCAAGAATATGGGAAAGAGTACTCCTTCCCCAGCCCCCAGCATGTGAGAGTTGGGACTCGTGAGGTTGACACATCTAGAAAGCTGACACGTTTAGGAAGTTGACACGTGATTATCCCAGCTTATGTGCACAGTAGGAGTCAATCTCCTGTAAATTGAGGGTGGGGTTTGAGTATGGGAGGCTGAGTGTATTGTACTGTGTGTGAACATCTGTGAGCCTTGAATTTCTTTTCTTGTTGGGGAAGAAGGTAGCAAGGAATTCTTGGCTCCAGGGCAGGTTCTCCTAGCAGGAAGTTGCCTGTGGTGGGAATAGATAATTAACATCTTTATCAATACCACCTGGAGTAAACTCTCCCACACACTCCGCCAGCTCTTGACTGTCTTCAGTTGCTAAACTAAGTCCATGCTATAGGCTCTAATCAGATTCCCTGGTGTCATATAACTGCTAATAGAATGAGAGATGTTTTTTCTAACTACACTGATGGACAATGACTGCAATGGGGTATGGGGTGGTGACTTGATAATATGGGTGAATGTAGCAACCACACTGTTTTTCTTTTGAAACCTTCATAGGAATGTATATCAATTATACTTTAATAAAAAGAAAAAAATAATAAACAGCATACAAAAAAATGTAGAGATGTTTTTGTCTTGCAGCTGTCAGGATTTCCACAATGACAGCAAGAAAAGTAATGGCTGTCCTTCCTACAGGGCCCTGGGCCAGGCTTCATGGACATGGAGAATGTAGAGCCAGAATCTCCAAGCTCTGGGGAGACAAGACCTTACCCCCTCACCTCCCCACAGAGCTGGCTGGTGTTTAGTATCTTTTCATCTGCCTTCCTCAGAGGATGGCTCTGGCTCTTGAAAGGAAAGGAGCGACACACAGCAGCAATTCACCGGAGAGTTCCGCTTTATTAGGGAAAGGTGCTGGGTTATACAGGAAGAGGCATAGGGTGATTGTGGTGTTACTTCTACGGGGCTGTTGGCTGTTGGCTAGGTGCTGGGATTGGGAGGGGGGCGAGAGGTGATTGGGCTTCAGGTGGCACCGGCGGGAAACGAGGACCCCAAAAAGAAGCCGGAAGTTTGCCATCTTACTGGTGGGGACCCTTCATTCCCCCCTTTCTCCTCTATGGGTTTGTGGACGTTGCTTTCTCTCTGACTGCTTCTTGCTGAACAGGGGCGGAGAAGGGAGTGAGGGTTTGAGGATTGGGAGGAAAGGGTTGATAGGACTCCCCACAGTAAGGATGAGTAGATGTGGACTTCTTCAGGTTGGAAATCAATGAAGGTTCCCTGTAACCATAGGTTGAGGACCTGTTGATTCCAATGGTGCCAAGAGGATATGGGTGTCAGGAACCAGGCGTCTGCGGCCATTGTTTCCAGGACAGTTTCCAGCGGAGAGAGGGGTCCATCTCAGCATGTGGTGAGGAGGTCACATGAGGGTGAGGGATCTTCTGTGGCCAGAGGCTGGTAGTTCCTGAGTAAAAGCTGGTTGAAAGCTTGATTAGAGATTTTTCCGACTTGGGATTTGATGAACTTTATTATACAGGGTAAGAAGAGACAGACGAGAAGAATGACTATTATGGGGCCTGCGATGGGCCAGAGCCAGGTGAGGAGGGGGTTTGTTAGTATTGACGAGAATGAGTTGGAATTGGAAGCAGAGTGGAGGCTGGAGGCAAGGTCGGTGAGTTTGGTAATATCAGTTTCTACAATGCCGGATTCGTTGATGTAATAGCAGCACTCTTCCCAGAGGAAGACGCAGGTGCCGCCCTTCTCGGCTGTAAGCAGATCTAGGGCCCGCCGGTTTTGAAGGGTGACTTTAGCTAGCGAAGTGACCTGTCTTTGGAGAGAGGCTAGGGAATCGGCAGTGGATGTCAGGGCTCCCTCAGGTTTGGCGTCGAGATCTCTAACTGCCCATAGAGAGTGACCCAAGGCTCCTCCCGAAAACCCCGCCCCAATGGCTGAGGTGATTAAAGAGATACCGACCATGATGGGAAGGAAAGCAGCCCTTTTTGTGCGCGAGTGCAAGGGAGGTTGGAGCTCAAGGAATTCTGCCATGCTGTAAAGTGTAAGCTGTGGGATTAGGGTGATGAGAATGCAGGGTGTATCGGAGTTGAGAGGTAGTGAGTTGAAAAGACTGCCATTACACCAAAAGAAGTGTCCCGGTTGTGTAAAAGTCTTAGAGCCGGAGGTAGGGGTGTAGATAGAGAGGCAGTGAAGTGCACTGGAGGGGGGTGGAGTTGGGCCTACACAGTGGTGGATGGTGAGATTATCTGCATATTCTGGTTCCCATAGGGGTATGTCTGCCAGGGGACGGAGGGGTTGTCCTTCTGCATGGAAAGAGTAGTTGGAAATATTGAGGGGCACTGCGGCCAGCAGTAGGCGCTGTAGTGATGCACACAAGAAACAATTGGCGGTGTTGAGGGTGTGGTTGAGAAAGATGGTGGTGTCTTGAATGAGCTGTAACCAAGAGTAGGAGGAATAAGAAGATGAAGAGGTGCCATCAAGAGTTTGGATAATGACTTTCTTGGAATGTCTGATATCTGATGCAACTTGAGAGATCTGGGAGCGAGAGGGAACATGCTCTCGAGAGATATGAAGGGTACCGTGGGGGGTCGAGGACCCCTTGTAGTAAACTGAGGCTGTTACTCCAGCAGCCCATCGAGAGTCCCAGGGATCTGGGATTGATAAGGAGAATGAGCCGTTGGGATATTTCATGAAACTGTTGGAGGAGTAATACTCTGGGTACTGGAAGTCACCCATGTAGTGAATGGTGCAAGACCAGTAGGGGCATCCCCCGTAGGTGTCTTGCCATCGCCTGCAATAGGCTTGTCTTTGGTCATAGAGGAAGCAGAGGTAGGGAGAATAAAGGTAGCTGTAAATGAATACTTCGGTGGAGGGAGGAAAGTGGAGGTACAAAGGCTCAGAGCAGCCTTTCAGAGGGCTGTCTGATGTGGCAATGAGGGCAGTAACTTTTGTTTGATGCTGTGTGTAAGTCTGCTTGACTTTGAATCGCCATACAAAGGAGGGTGGGGCAGCAGGGAAGACAATAGGAATGACGGAAAAAAGTGAGAGAGCAGTAAAGGAGGAAAAAGTCAAGATTTGGGTATGGATGGCAAAGGGGGTGCACAGGAGATGCGGAGCTTCAAGGGATCAGAGGGATGAGGTGTGGTAGAGTAGACAGCGTCTTGGGCTGTATCCGAAGGACTCTGGATTGTGACTGATGGGTCTTGGGTGTCCAGAGAAGGTGGGTCCTGGGTATTTGGTTTCAACCTGGAGATATGAATCCAAGGGGTGACAGAGTTATCAGGCAGTGAGAGCTTGGCGGCCGAGGGGGTGCAGAGAATAACTGGGTGTGGACCTTCCCATTTCGGGGTGAGAGAGGGCTGATCCTCTGGTGGCTTATAAAACACTAGTTGGCCGGGCTGTAAGACAGGAGGATTTTGGGAGGCGGATGGATCAGGAAGGAGCCAATCCTGATATTTCCACAATTCAGTGCGGAGGAGAGAGAGTAGTGGAAAGGCTATATTGGGAGGAATTGGTCCTTTGTGAGAAGGGAGCCCCGGGGGTAGAATCGGGCGGCCGTACATGATCTCAAAGGGCGACAAGAAGGAAGGTTTCTTTGGGAGGGCCCGAATGCGGAGTAGAGCTAAGGGAAGTAAGCGAACCCAGTCAAGGTGTAGTTCTAGAGATAGTTTGGTCAGGATGTCTTTTAGAGTCCTATTGGCTCTTTCTACTTTTCCTGAAGCTTGTGGTCAATAAGGACAATGTAAATGCCAGGGGAGCGAGAGCGACTTGGAGAGGTTCTGGATAATTTGGGCAGTGAACTCAGGGCCGTTATCTGATTGGAGGGAAGTGGGCATCCCAAACCTAGGAAAGATCTGGGTGAGGAGGATAGAGGCAACTATGGACGCTCGTTTGTTAGTGGTGGGGAAAGCTTTGACCCATCCTGAAAGTGTATCTACTAGCACGAGTATGTATCTGGTACGTCGTACAGGGGGCATGTTAGTGAAGTCTATTTGCCAATCTGCAGCGGGGACATTACCCCTTGCTTGATGAGCCTGGAAGGGTCGGGCTTTGAGGTGGGTATTAGGGTTAGTGCGTTGGCAGATGGTGCACTTGCAGGTGATTTGGTTAAGTAGGGGTTTGTCTTCAGGAGAGAGAGGAAAAAAAGATTGTAAAAAATGGATCAAGGATTGGGGGCTGGGATGGAACAGGTCATGTAAGAGGCGGAAGAGAGACTCTTTGTCCTGAGAGCAGAGGGCGTCTTGTGATAAGGCTAAAACCGCAAGGGCAGACGGATTGTTGTCTGGTGTGTCTTCTGATAGGGCAACTGACCGGGCTACTCTGTCGGCTTTGTTGTTCCCTCTTGCAATGGGGGAGTCATCCTTTTGATGTGATTTGCAGTGGACTATGCCTAGTCGGTGTGGGAGTTGTGAAGCCTCTAGAAGTTTAGTAATTAAGGCTGAATTAGTTATGGAATTTCCTTTTGTGGTGAGGAGGCCTCGTTCTTTCCATACTGCCATGTGAGACAAGAGAATGTGGAATATGTACTTGGAGTCAGTGTACAATGTGAGAGACGTGTCCTGGGCCAGAGTGCAAGCTCTGGTGGCTGCAATGAGTTTGGCCTGTTGATTGGTTGTACCAGGGGGTAGGGCTCGTGCCTCAATGACATCTTTGAGGGAGACTACTGCGTATCCTGCATAGTGGGTGCCCTCATGTTTAAAGGAGGACCCATCAGTAAACCAGGTGACGTCAGAGTGTGAGAGGGCTCCTTCGGAGATCGTGGAGTGGCATGGAAGGAAGTTGTGAAGGGTTCTAGGCAATCATGCGAGGGAGTATGAGGAGAGTAGGGCAGAGGAAGAAGAGTGGCCAGATTCAGGGGCGGGCAGGGAAGGAAAGAAATGTTTGGATTTTGGAGGAAAGAGGACAGTAAGGTCAGGAGTCTGGAGGGAGGGAGAGTCTGTAAACTTTTGTAGGTTAAGAGATCTTTTAGGTGATGTGGGGACAGAATGGTAAGGGGCGTTCCGAATGTTAGTTTATGAGCTTCTTTCTGCAAGAGCTGTCCAGCGGCTAATGCCCGTAGGCAGGGGGCCCATCTCCGAACTGTGGGGTCTAATTGTTTGGAGAGATAAGCTACTGGGGCAAAGGATGGGCCAAAATATTGGCCTAGGACTCCTAGAGATTGACTGGACCTCTAATGAATGTATAATGAGAAGGGTTTTGACAAATCAGGGAGATGGAGAGCTGGAGCTTCTACAAGGGCTTGGTGGAGCTTAATGAAGGAGTGTCGGGGTGAGGATGATAATGGTTCTTCAGGGGGGCCCTTGCTGAGGTCGTATAGGGGTCTTGCCAACAGGGAGAAGTTAGGAATCCATGCTCTAAAATACTCAGCCAGGCCTAGAAAGGAAAGGATTTCTGTCTTGGTTTTGGGAACAGGCAGGTCAGAAAGGAGTCGTTTTCTGTCTAAGGTAATGGACTTTTTTTGTTGAGACAGAAGGAATCCAAGGTAAGTGACAGAAGGGGAAGAGATTTGAGCTTTGATGGGGGATACCCCGTAACCTCTGGAAGCTAGAAGATTAAGTAGAGAGGCAGTGTCAAGTTGAGACTGTTCCCACGAGAGACTGCAGAGTAGAAGATCATCTATGTATTGTAATAAAGTGGACTTGGAGTGATCATGATGAAACTGTTTGAGGTCCTGAGCTAGGACTTGTCCAAAAATATGGGGATTATCTCGGAAGCCTTGTGGCAGAACTGTCCAAGTGAGTTGTTCAGAATGTCTCGTACATGGATCCGTCCAGGTGAAGGTGAAAAAATCGTGGGAGGAGGGGTCTAGAGGGATAGAAAAAAATGCGTCCTTGAGATCTAGGACTGACAAGTGGGATGCCGAGGCAGGGATCTGCGATAAAAGGGTGTATGGATTTGGAACTAAAGGATGGATAGGTACTTCGGCCATGTTGATGAGGCAAAGGTCTTGGACAAGGCGGAAAGATCCGTTGTTTTTTTTAACAGCTAATGTGGGAGTATTAAATGGGGAGTGAGTGGGTCTGAGGTAATTTTTGTTTAAGAGATCTTGAATGATGGGTTGGAGGCCTATGAGGGCTGAAGTGGTTAGGGGGTATTGGGCCTGACAGATATACTGAGAGGGGTCATGTAATTTGATAGAGGCAGGAGGACATAGAGCCACGGAGGGGCTTGTAATATCCCAAACTTTGGGATTCACAGGGTGTATGAGGGCGGAACGGGAGATTTCATGGGGTAGAGGGGGGTCGTCAGCTATGAGGGCCATCAGAAAGGGAGTACTGGGGGCTGTGGGAGTGGATATAGTTATGGAAACATGGAGGAGAGAAAGGAAGTCCCGTCCTAGTAAAGGGATGGGACACTGGGGTATAACCAGGAAGGAGTGGGAGAAAGATATGGGATTGTTTTGGATTGTACATAAAAGGGGGGGGTTTAATGGGAAAATCTGTTTACCTCCTACCCCAACTATAGGAGTAATGGCAGGCATGGTAGGGCCCCAGTATTCTCGCAAGACTGAGAAGGTGGCTCCTGTATCTAGGAGGAAGGGGATGAGGCAACCATCTACTATTAAAGTAACCCTGGGCTCCTGTTTGGTGATGGAAATGGTTGGGCGAGAAGCCCCCAGGCCCCGTCAATCTTCTTCTGCCAGCGTCACTACGGCGGGCTTAGGATGGGGGTTGTTCGTCCAGCCTCCCCTTTGGGTGGTTGGGCAATCAGACCCCCAGTGGCCCATTTTGTGGCATCTGGGGCATGGGGTGGTAGGAGATTTGGGGGAGGGGCATGCCCTTGACCAATGTCCCTCTTTTCCACACTGGGAACAAGTTCCTGGGGGGGCATGTTTGTAGAGGGGCTCCCAGGTTGTGGTTTTATCAGCTGGGCCAACATTTGGAAATTGGCCTGATCAGCCTTTTGTTTATGGCGTTCTTTCTCCTCCTCCCGGTTATGGAAGACTTTAAAGGCCACTGTTAGGATCTCAGTCTGTGGGGTAGCGGGGCCCTGTTCTAACTTTTTGAGTTTAGCTTTAATGTCAGGGTAGCTTTGAGCTAGGAAGTATGTCATAAGGACATGTCTTCCATCAGGCATTTCTGGGTCCAGGCTGGTATATTGTAATAGGGCTTGAGTGAGTCTGTCTAAGAACTCAGAGTGGGTTTCGTCTCTCTTTTGAATTATGTCTTGGAGCTTTTGAAAATTGACAACTTTACGAGCTGCCTTTTTCAGACCTGCTATTAAGCAGGAGGCAAAAATATCTGAAGAGCGGAGCCCCACGGCAGTGTTATAATCCCAGTGTGGGTCTTGTTTGGAGATAGCAGTGGGGTGAGGGGGATAGGTTGGGTTAGTCCTGTGGGTTTTGGTAGCGTGCGTTTGGGTGAAGTCCCAAACTCATCTACGCTCTTCAGGGAGGAGAGTATTGGCCAGGAGTATGAAAATGTCATGATGTGTGAGGCTGTAAGACTGGAGGGTCCATTGAAACTCCCTGATGTATGTCGTGGGATCAGTGGAAAAGGAACCTAGACGTTTCTGTAGTTGGGCTAAATCTCCTAAGGAGAAAGGTACGTGAACGCGCATGATGCCTTCAGATTCTGCTACCTCCCGGAGGGGGGCAATAATTTTGGGAGGCCCTCGGGACTGAGTGTGAGGGAGACTGAAGGGTTCTGGTTCAGTCTGTGGGGGGAAAACAGGTGATGGGGGCAAAGACGCGATAATTTCGGGAGGCTCTCGGGACCGAGTCTGAGGGGGCAAAGACTGAGGAGGCTCCTGGAACTTAGGTAGAGGGGGGCTGAAAGGCTCAGGCTCGATCTGCGGGAGGGGGGAATGTGAGGGGGATGGAGGAGGAGGGGGGGAGGGGGGGAGGAGATAGTGGTGGAGGGAGGGGAGGAGGGGGAAGGGAAAGGACGGGGGGCTTCTGTGGGGGTGGAGGCAGCAGCGGTGGTGGAGGGTGGAGGGGTTGTAGGAGGGGGAGGGGCCGAAGGGGGCAGCCTGTATGGCCGGAGGCTCGTCGGCCGGGTCAAAGGTAATTGAAGAGGGACTGGGAGTGTGGGGAGGGGAGGGAGACAGCTTGCAGGCTAGGAGAACTTGGGGCAGGGAGCAGGTGGTGCAGAGGCTGGGATTTTGAGCTAGGAGGCGAAAAGCTTCGATATAGGGAATCTCCTTCCATTTTTTCAGGTGCTGGCAGTAGTTAAAAAGATCGCGAGTGATGTTAGGATCAAGAGTTCCCCCTGCAGGCCATTGGTTGTTATTGTCTAGGGGGTATGTCGGCCAATCTTTGGAGCAGTATTTACGGAGAAGTTTTGGTTTTATATCAGATGTCAGGGAGAGGGTAGGTAGATGCTTGAGCAGGCATTCAAGAGGTGAACTTTCAGGGAGGGATGAGGAGGCTCCCATGGCTAAAGGACAGAGAAGGAGACAAGCAGGGGAAGACGAACGGAGATCCTCAGACTGGAAGCAGACCGCAAGGAGACAAAGGGCATCCCCAATGATCCTTGGTGGTCTGCAGAAATTCGTACACGAGTCGGAATTCCTTAGGAAGTGTGGGTCGTCACCCAGACTTCTCTAAGAAGGCAGAGTGCCGGAGTCACGAGGTACCTAGTACTAGGAATTTTCGGCAGAGAGAATGGATTTCGGTGGACGGAACAGAAGGAGGAGGGGGGAAAAGGGAGCGTTCTCATCCGCAAAGGAGTCACCTCATTTATGGCTGTTGGAAGGGGGGCCTGAGGGTCTGCTGCAGCCATGAAGGCCTGAGGCGGGGATTTATGGCTGTTGGAGGAGGGGCCTGAGGGTCTGCTGCAGCCGTGAAGGCCTGAGATGGGGAGAGTTCCCTCCTCATCCCTGAGTGTCAGGGCCTTGCTGGACGATCACGGTCAATGGCACTGTGATAGCTTGGGGGAGAGTGGCCCACCCCAGGGAAATTTTGCTTAAAAAGTTTTGGCACTGATGGAAGGGACAGTGAGTGTGTTTATGACTGTCGGAGGAGGGGCCTGAGGGTCTGCCGCAGCCATGAAGGCCTGAGGCGGGGAGAGTTCCCTCCTCATCCCCGAGCATCAGGGCCTTGCTGGACGATCACGGTCAATGGCACTGCGATAGCTCGGGGGAGAGTGGCCCACTCTGGGGGGAAAACTTACCTAAAGGCCAGAAAGGAGTGGTGAGTGTGATGAGCCAGTGCCGGAAAAAGAGGACGAGGGTAAGCTGCTGCTGGTGTTGGGGGGAAGACAGGGCCCAGTTGAGGTGTCCCGTCTCCCGGGTTTCGGCACCAATGAAAGGAAAGGAGTGACACACAGCAGCAATTCACCAGAGAAATCCGCTTTTTTAGAGAAAGGCACTGGGTTATATAGGAAGGGGCATGGGGTGGTTGTGGTGTTACTTCTACGGGGCTGGTGGCTATTGGCTAGGTGCTGGGATTGGGAAGGGGGCAAGAGGTGATTGGGCTTCAGGTGGCTCCATCGGGAACCGAGGACCCTGAAGAGAAGCCGGAAGTTCGCCATCTTACTGGTGGGGGCATAACAACCCCCCCTTCCCTTTGGTAACTGTTAGTCCATTCTTGGGTTCTGTGATTCTGCTGCTGTTTTGTTCCTTCAGTTTTTTCTTTGTTCTTATACTCCACATATGAGTCAAATCATTTAGTACTTGTCTTTCTTCACCTGGCTTATTTCACTGAGCATAATACCCTCTAGCTCCATCCATGTTGTTGCAAATGGTAGGATTTGTTTTCTTCTTATGGCTGAATAATATTTCATTATGTATATGTACCACATCTTCTTTATCCATTCATCTCATCCACTGATGGACAGTTAGGTTGCTTCCATTTCTTGGCTATTGTAAATAGTGCTGCGATAAACATAGGGGTGCATCTGTCTTTTTAAAACTGGGCTGCTGTATTCTTAGGGTAAATTCCTAGATGAGGAATTCCTGTGTCAAATGGTATTTCTATTTTGAGCTTTTTGAGGAACCTCCATACTGCTTTCCACAATGGTTGAACTAATTTACATTCCCACCAGCAGTGTAGGAGGCACAATGGCCATTTTGACAATATTAATTCTTCCTAGCCAAGAGTATGGGATGATTTTCCATTTGTTAGTTTCCTCTTTAATTTCTCTTAAGAGTGTCATGTAGTTTTCCAGGTATAGGTCTTTTACTTCCTTGGTTAGGTTTATTCCTAGGTATTTTATTCTTTTTGATGCAATTGTGAATGGAATTGTTTTCCTGATTTCTCTTTCTGTTAGTTCATTGTTAGTGTATAGGAAGGCCACAGATTTCCGTGTATTAATTTGGTATCCTGCAACTTTGCTGAATTCCGATATTAGTTCTAGTAGTTTTGGAGTGTAGTCTTCAGGGTTTTTTATGTACAATATCATATCATCTGCAAACAGTGACAGTTTGACTTCTTCTTTACCAATCTGGATTTCTTGTATTTCTTTGTTTTGTCTAATTGCCATGGCATGTCCACTTGGTCATGATGTATGATACTCTTGATGTATTTTTGAATTCGGTTTGCTAATATTTTGTTTAGTATTTCTGCATCTATGTTCATCAGGGATATTGGTCTGTAATTTTCTTTTTTGGTGGGATCTTTGCCTGGTTTAGGTGTTAGTGTGATGTTGGCTTCCTAGAATGAATTTGGGAGTATTCCCTCCTCTTCTATTTTTTGGAAAACTTTAAGGAGAATGGGTATTATGTCTTCTCTGTATGTCTGATAAAATTCTGCGGTAAATCCATCTGGCCTGAGGGTTTTGCTCTTGGTTAGTTTTTTGATTTCCGCTATAATTTCGTTGCTGGTAATTGGCCTGTTTAGATTTTCTGTTTTTTCCTTTGTCAGTCTTGGATGGCTGCATTTTTCTAGGACATTGTCTATTTCTTCTAGGTTTTCAAGCTTGTTAGCATATAGGTTTTCATAGTATTCTCTAATAATTCTTTGTAGTTCTGTGGGGTCTGTCATGATTTTTCCATTCTCATTTCTGATACTGTTGATGTGTGTTGATTCTCTTTTTCTCTTAATAAGTCTGGCTAGAGACTTATCTATTTTGTTTATTTTCTCAAAGAACCAGCTCTTGGTTTCATTGATATTTTGTATTGTTTTATTCTTCTCAATTTTATTTATTTCTTCTCTGGTCTTTATTATGTCCCCAGTAGGGCTTTTACATCCTAAATTCCTGGCTGCATTCATGACTCAACTATTGCAGTGGCTGTCTGTGACATCACAAGTGGTTGTTATGCTATATTTTGCTTGAAAGGGGGTTTGTGGGAAGCAATAGGGAGGTTACTAAGATTAGCAGAGAGTAAGGATAGGTACATGATTCTTTCCAGACCTCTATTAAATGTTTCAGCTCTGTAATACATTCTATTGTAAACATCAATTTTTTCAAGAAGACAGATAAGTGGGTAGAAGATGTACTAGCAGAAAGAGGTGATGATGTCACCATCCTGTTGGTGGGAAACAAAATTGACCTGAATAACAATAGGTAAGGTATAACTACAACTTCTTATATAATGTCTATGGGGAAGGTCTGCTGTCCTCTATTTCTTTGGGAGAAGTTAAAATTGTCAGGGTTCAGAGAGGTCTTGGGTTCAAGGCATCTAAGTTTCTTGGTCCTACGGAAGCATCATCACACCTCAGAAGGATCTATCTCTATCCACTAACTCTGAGTCAGAAGGGGTCTTACTACTATCTGGTCCCTTACATCATTTCTCATTGTTCCAGACAGTCTCTGCAGAATTCAGAGAAGAAAAATCCAGAGGCCTCAATGTGAAGTTATTGAGACTAGTGCCCAACTGGTTAGAATGTTTAAAGTGTATTACCCATTACAATACTTGTGTTGCACTCTTGTCACCAGCTATCCACCACTGCTTACTCCTTCGGATAACCTTGACTTGTCCTATCGTGGGGTGGGGGTAAGTTTCATCTCCCATCATGCAGTGCAAAGGCTTGGAATCATGTCTTTGAACCTGTTTTTTTTCTTTTGTGCATCACCATTCATACGCATACACACACAGCTATTCCAACACATGGCTTCTGCCTTTCCTTCCAGAAATAATTAATCTCCACTGAAGGTAGTTGAATTTTTTGCTGAGGTAGGCAGTGTACAAGCAGAGAAGGTAAACTTCCTTTGCTGAGTTGATGGCCAGGCCAATGTTTCTGCCTAACTGATATTTAAAGGAAAGTGGGACCTACTTCAGTCCAAAGCAGTCCCCTGGTTTGCCTTTAGGTGAAAGGGATCACAAGATCAGAATTCTTGTGTCTCCTGAAAGCTGCCACTGGGAGTTGAGATTTGACCCAGGCACCTCACTCTATTACTTAACACACACTTCAGTGGTTGAAATCCAACTGGAGCCCTACAATGACTCAGGCATGAAAAGCCATTTTCCCCTGATGGCTTAGACTGTCTCTCTGCCTAATTTGATGAATTTATTGCATCTGGGCTTCTCAGTGCCCAGACCTTCTTCCCAAACCGCAGGCTTATGGTTTAAATACTTGGCCATTTACTCAGCTCCTGTCCAATTCCTGGATTTAGTAGTAAAATGGAACCCGTGAAAATATCATTTTTTCTTAACCGCATCTTGCAGCTATTGGGTGGGAACTTCTTGCAGGACCTAGGAATCCCACCTTACTTTCTCTGCTAAGACATCTCTATAGGGGATGCAGTTCTATAGCAGCTGAGATGCCTCAAAGACCGATACAATTCATTCTGCACTGTTTTCTTATTACACGCTCAATATAAGACTGGTCCTTTTGCCTCAGCCCGTTACTGCTTGCATACTCTGTATGCTAAACGTGTACCTCCACAGTGCAGTTGCATCATGCTAGTGTCCCAACACAGAACCATTCCAAGTAGCTCAAAGAGAACCAGTGTAGGGCAGGAGGGTTTTTACCTCTTAGGCTAGTGGCACCTGGCTAGAACTTTTTACCATGTTTACTTCTTAGATGAGTTTTTTTACAACTCAAGAGTCTTGGATTTCAAGTCAGCTAATAGGCCTTTGTGCAGTATCTCAGCTTCTAGTTTTTCTCAAGATGGCCACTTGGGGGCAGTAGAGCAAACAGGAACACAGGAGTGGATTTCCCAGGAAACGGAGACAGCTGAATTAGTTCTACCTCCAGCTCTGTTCCGCAAGGATGTTGCTGTCAAACAATGGCACTGAGCCTGGACAACAGGTAACTGAGTAGAGCTGGGGTGGGATTTATCGGAAGAGCCAGAACTTCCTCAGAGATATATTACTGCTATTTAGAACTGTTTCCCATATTTAACAATTTACCTCACTTATTAAAACAGGCTCCATCCAAAGCAAGACTCTTTCTCCAAGGTCTAGAAATAAGTATCTAAGCTTCCCAGGATTCTTCCAAGACAAATGTGTGACTTGCATTTTGAGGGCACTTTACCCCATACCTCATTAGAAAGCTTTCTATTCTGACTGGGTATTTTGAACATGCCAATGGAAATGGCCTACAGTGTGGCCTGGAATCTCTAACAGTGGATTGGTAACTAAGGAACTAAGAACATGGCAGCAGGTTATTTGTTGGTTGGGCTAAAGAAAAGGGAGAAGTCAGCAAGTACTACTACTCAACCTACAAGTTGGAAGCTGGGCACCAGTATTTTATTGCTGTCCCTGAAAAGAAACATAGCTAAGCATCTCCCTTAGTTTATGTTCCAGATCAAAGAATCTGGGAAGGACAGAACTATATTAATCATGCCCCCTGCAAAGAAATGTCCAGAGCTCAAGGGGGGAGGGGCACTATCTCTCCCAGTACCCTCACCCTGTACCTTTCCTCAGTTAGATTGTAGGTAAGGCTCTTGGGCCTCCCTAGCATCTGGCCAGAGGTAGTTGTGAAGTATAGTGTTGCTTTGTTACTTCCAGTGGCTCCTCTCTTTGGAAGAGCTTTTATTTTTGCTTCAATAGCATTTTATACCCAGTTAGTATCATCCAAAAGTCACACCAACATTGCTTCAGCATTGCATTTTACTTTTTGGGGGAGAGGACAGGAGAAGAAAGGGGGAAAAAAACAGGGTTCCACTGGAGTCTCTGGAGTATATGAGACTGGTAATATAAGGATGGGATGAGATGCCAGGCAGATTAGATGGAAGGCCCCCCAGGATTCTTTTTTCTACTGATTTCTATACTCTAATGAAAATGATATGACATATGGATTATTACTTAGCACACAGTATTTTAAAAACGTCAGTTGCCTTTTCTAGTAGGGCTCTCCACAGGCTAGGCTATACCTAGACTTCATCATCCTTCTCCTTTTAGGGAATGGAGCTCACTCAGAAAACTAGGGAACTAAAGTGCAGTACAACATGGGGAATGCAGTTGTCCAGCCGGCTCAATGCAGGGCCTCACTCTCTCCCCATCCTCCCCACTCCATTCTTCCAGGGTGGGGCTGAGAGTAGAGAGTAGAGTCCCTGAGGCCTAGCCAACTTCTTCTAGAAGATTCCATGCGGATGGCTGTGGGTTACAACTCTCTAGTGCACAGTCCTCTCCTTTTGGCGATGATAATCTGGGGAAAAGAAGGAAAAGCAGCAGGTTATTTTCAGGCCTGAGCTCCCAATTCTCCAGCCCCAATTTGTGGGGCTTCTAGTAATCAGTTTAAAAAGTTCCCTCCCAGGCTCCTGCCAGGTAAGTAAAAAAAGAGAGTGGTACTTACTGTAGGGAAAGAAGCGGACACGCATGCTGATTTCACGGGCTGTCTTCAGGATCTCAACAGCCTGGAAGGAACAGAGCAGCTTGTACAACTGAAGAAATATGACCCAGGACAAGATCATAACAGGAGGCAAACAGTTTGACACTCAACTTTCCAGTCACTAATAGCTGCTTCCTCCTGGTACACTTCCTCAGGAGAGAGTCTCATTAAGTTACCATTAGACTAATCCCATCCAACTTGTTCTACTTGGGATAGTTTCTTGCTTCACCACAGCCCAAATCCTGTGCTCACCTTGCTGTGTTCAATATCTTGGAAATCCACATCATTCACAGCTAGGACTTGGTCCCCTTCCTGAAGTCCTGCTCGATGTGCATCAGAGTCAGGAATCACCTAATGGCAAGGAGAAAATATGTGTGCTTGAGGTGGTATCATTTCAATGACTGTAAGTGAAATTAAGTGCTATTCAAATGTAAGATGCTATCAGGTTTGTGTGTGTGAGACAATGTAAGGAAACAACAGATGGCTTGCCAGGTGGGAAGTTTTAAACAGGAAAAGGTGTCCCCATTATGCCCTTTCTATGAGTGTACTGAATTATCCTTCTCCCAGGCCTTGGGACATTCTGCAGTCTCATAACTTAACAGAGGGAAGTAGCTATCCATATGGCCTACTAGGCACACGCACCTTGGAGATGAAGATGCCTAGCTGAGAGGCCTTTCCTCCTCGGATGTTAAATCCCAACTGTAAGACAAAAGCAGAGCACAGAATCAGAGCTCAATATAGATCCCAAACCCAAGAACACCTAGTAGCATTGCTGTATGACGGCTTGGCCTATGTGTCCCTCAGAGAGAAGTCAGAAGCTGAGGAAGTGGTGTCTCAGCCTTCCTGCCCACAAAAGGAAGTTTCCTTAACTCCCTAACTGCTTCCCAATCTAGCCCACTTAAGCCAGCTTCTGGGCCTGGTACACACAAATCTAGTTTGAAATAAGATGCAATTGTTCCATCAGCTTACCTGAGCTCCCGGGGGCTTCTTCAGTGTGACAATTCGGGGCAGAAACTGGGTCAACTCATTGTTGTAGTCTGGGTGGTATACTCTCTGCAAGACATGGCAACCCCATAAATCTTACTACCAGTCTTAGATTTTATACCCACCTTCATCTGAAACACAAATGCAATGCATCACCCCGAAGTCAGGAAAAGGTAAAGTCATGGGTTTAGTTTAAGAACAGAAAAAACTGTCCAAACGTATACATGGACAGCACGGGGGAATGCTAGCAGCCCAGTAGCTCCCCATTTCTTCACCACAACAGAATGGAAACTAGGGCTCTGAATTTCCAGAGTCCTCTGGTGTGAATGGACTCTGGAAGGAAGATTCCATAAGATGCTCCCAGTGGGCCCAGGTGCTCAGAATCCACCTTCTGGGTCCCCTGGCTACAACAAAGGCTAAAATTCACACTCCTTTGAACTTTTTAACCCTGCCATCACACCTTCCATATATTATGTTATGCCCACAGGGAAAAATCCCCTATTCAAGTGTACAAAAGGTCCTCACCTCATGAGGAGGAATCCATGCTGGTGGATTCTCATAGGCAGGCAGGAAAACCACTGGGTAATCATCGTAAGGAATCCGGCTGTCCATCTCATCAGCAAGGCCTTGGGATGGAAGGGTTAATTAAAGCTGACAGAAAAGGTTCGAAAGGGACAGCAAGACCAGCAAGTTTCACAAAAAACTTCAACCCATTCAAATTATGCTAGTCTATAAGCCCAGCCCACTTCTAGTTGATAAAGATTAGGGGAGAGAAGAAAAAGATGGAAAAAAATATTAACTTTGCTAACATATGGATGCCAAGCAACCTGCTAGGTTCTCTAAACTCCTTTATCACAACAATCCTGCAAAGTAGATGTTATCATCTTCAGTCCTCATTCCCGAGAAGAGGTAATTAGGATCCAGTCTAAAAAGATCTTTCTACTTTTAAGTCCAAGGGAGTCCTGACTAATTATTCATAGGGACTCGGGGCAGGGCACAGCTCCACATTCCCCAGATGTCATCAGTAATGGTGGGGACCCTCAGATCAACCCTTTCTTCTGCCACCTTGCAGATCCCCGCCCCGTAACCCCGGCCGGAGTCCCGCGCACACGACGCGATAAACGCAGCACCACCTCATCTGCCTGCAGGGATCCGCTTCCTCCAGCTCCGCTCCCCGCCAATTCAGTCTGAGACCCGGAAGCAGACGCTCGGCGGGGTCGCAAAGGGGCGGGCTCAGGATGAGGGGCGCAAGCCCGCCCCTTCACTCCGGCTCTTCCTGTGCGCGCCGACGTGCGTGCTCCGCCCGCGGGCTGTCCGCGCTCCGATTGGCCGGCGCTTCTGGGATTGATTTGAAACTTGGCGGTTAAAGCTCCGGTTGGCAGGGCGGCGGGAGACCGGGGCAGGGGCGTTTGGCTTGGTGAGTTAAAGGGGTACACCTTCACTCCGGATCTTCCTTTCCCGATACTCTGGCGCTTTGGTTCTTTGTCGTCGTCTGCCCTGGGGCTTTTCCTTTCCATTTCAGACGCCACTTCGCTGTCTTCAGAGTTTCGGGCTGATGGGCAGCCCTGTCGTGGCCAAGTATGAGAGTGACTCCCCTGCGTCAGCGATTCCGCGGGCAGCGGAGGCTGCCACCGCTACCGCTGAATTCCGTAACCCACCCTACCCTCTGAGGAGGACCTGAACCGAGGGAGGACGCCCTCCCCACCCTGCCGATTTACCACGATTCATCAGCAAGCATCTTTTCTTTTTTTCTCCTTGTTAGACGGTGCCGAGGTAGGATCATGAAGGAAGAGGTGAAGGGAATTCCTGTAAGAGTGGCACTGCGATGTCGCCCTCTGGTCCCCAAAGAGATTAGTGAAGGCTGCCAGATGTGCCTTTCCTTCATACCCGGGGAACCTCAGGTGCGTAGCTGAGTCTTGGGCCTTGTCTCTAAACAGCTGGAGCCAAATGGCAGGAGGGGCGTGGTCTCGCCTTCCATTTTTTTTTTCTCTTACTCCTTGTCCCTTGTCTTCTCTAGGTGGTGGTTGGTACTGACAAATCCTTTACCTACGATTTTGTGTTTGACCCCACTACTGAACAGGAAGAAGTCTTCAATACAGCAGTAGCGCCACTCATAAAAGGCATATTTAAAGGTAACGCTATTTAATTCTTCCATGATTCTTGAGCATATACCACCATGTGTCAGGCACGGTGTATAAGTGCTTCAAATAGAAAAAGGGACGAAACATGCGTCCTGCCTTCAAAAAGCCCACAGTCTACAACAAACCCAGTATCACTTTGTGAAAGTCTCTGTACCCTTGAAGCTAGTTTTATACTGTATTTGCTTTCTGTGGTTCTGCTCATGTTTGACTTCTATGTATTTTTTTTTGTCCTCCATCCTGATTAGATTCTAAGCTCTTCGATGGTGCTGATGATGACCAATATACCACTCTGCCCGAGGCCCAGGCCCTGCAAAGCCTGATTCAGAGATAAATAGTATAGCTTCCAGGCCCTGAAGGATTTAAAGTCCAGGGGTAGGAATGAAAGTAGATGACTACAATACATAATTTTAAGTACTTTAAAAAATTTAAACTTTTTGCCCCTGTCTTTAAAAAGTTAAAAAAAATACAGTGGACTCATTTCTGCTATAGAAGTAGCATTATTTTCTACAAAATGGTATGAAAACCAGGATGATACTAATTATGTTTGGGGAATTCGGAGTGAATTTAACAGCACAGGGAACCTTTGGGGTAGGTCTTGAAAGATGAGTAGAATTATTTTAGGTCAAGAAGGAGATTTCCTAAAGCCCCTGAATATTCTGGTCAGTTAACAATCTTTATTGCAGAAGCTAAGGCTTTAGTGTTGTTGAAGACCATAGTAGAATTCTGAAGTAGGGAGCAGGGCCTGAGAGGTGTCTACTTCTCATTCTTATACAGTGGTTATTCTTATACAGGATTTAAAGCAGAAGGCTATTTAAGAGAAGTAAGACCATGCATACTAGTTTCTAAAATTGAAAGGTGCATTTGTGCATCATCTAGTTTAACTTGTCATCCAAAGAAAAATACTTTCTAGCAATATCTCTGTTACGTGTACTTTCAGCGTCTCTTCGAAATTTTTTTGACAGGGAACTCACTGACTCGGTAGTCCTACTGATCAGTGTTTGGACAACTCTAATTGCTTTAGATTATATTGATATGAAATTTGCTTCCCAGTAATTTCTACCCAGTGGTGCTAATTCATTACTCTAGACAAACAGAAGCCTTCTTCCAGGCAACAGCTATTCACATTTGTTTTTCACTTTTTTAATGATGTCATGGCGTAGGTCACACTGAACACTTTCTTTCAAATTTTTTAAATATTAAAGCAATAATCCCAAACTTATAGAAATGTTGTAAGAACAGCATAAAGAACTTTTTTTTCCTGAGCCATTTGAAATGAGTTGCTTGCCTGAGTCCCTCAGAATACTTTAGTATGTATTTGGCATAAACAAAAACTTTCTGCTACATAACTACAATACAACCATCAAAATTGTGAATTACTACCATCTAGTCCTCAGACCTCTTTCAGGTTTTACCAGTTGTTCCAGTAATGTCCTTTATAGTAAATGAATCTAGTTTAGAATCACATGTGTATTTAGTTGTACTGCCTCTAGTATCTTTCACTGTAAAACTCTAGTCTTTTTTTTGACTTAAGTGATCATGATACTTTTGAAGATCATAGGCCAGTTTTTTTTATTTATTTTATTTTTTTGAAGAACATGTTTACTAGGCTCACACCTACCCCAAGTCCCCCCCCACAAACACCATTACAGTCACTGTCCATCAGCATAGTAACATGTTGTAGAATCACTACTTGTCTTCTCTGTGTTGCAAAGCCCTCCTCTTTCCTCGACCCCCCACATTATGCATGCTAATCATAATACCTCCTTTCTTCTTCCCTGCCCTTATCCCTCCCTACCCTCCCATTCTCCCCATTCTCTTTCCCTTTGGTAACTGTTAGTCCATTCTTGTGTTCTGTGATTCTGCTGCTGTTTTGTTCCTTCAGTTTTTCTTTTGTTCTTATACTCCACAGATGAGGGAAATCATTTGGTATTTGTCTTTCTCTGCTTGGCTTATTTCACTGAGCATAATACCTGCTAGCTCCATCCATGTTGTTGCAAATGGTAGGATTTGTTGCCTTCTTATGACTGAATAATATTCCATTGTGTATATGTACCACATCTTCTTTATCCATTCATCCAGTGATGGACACTTAGGTTGCTTCCATTTCTTGGCTATTGTAAATAGTGCTATGATAAACATAGGAGTGCATCTGTCTTTTTCAAACTGGAGTGCTGCATTCTTAGGGTAAATTCCTAGAAGTGGAATTCCTGGGTCAAATGGTAAGTCTATTTTGAGCATTTTGAGGAACCTCCATATTGCTTTCCACAATGGTTGAACTAATTTACATTCCCACCAGCAGTGTAGGAGGGATCCCCTTTCTCCGCAACCTCGCCAACATTTGTTGTTGTTTGTCTTTTGGATGGTGGCCATCCGTACTGGTGTGAGGTGATATCTCATTGTGGTTTTAATTTGCATTTCTCTGATAACTAGCGATGTGGAGCATCTTTTCATGTGTCTGTTGGCTATCTGAATTTCTTCTTTGGAGAACTGTTCAGCTCCTCTGCCCATTTTTTAATGGGATTATTTGCCTTTTGTTTGTTGAGGAGCGTGAGCTCCTTATATATTTTGGATGTCAAGCCTTTGTCGGATCTGTCATTTACAAAAATATTCTCCCATGCTGTAGGGTACCTTTTTGTTCTATTGATGGTGTCCTTTGCTGTTCAGAAGCTTTTCAGCTTGATATAGTCCTACTTGTTCATTTTTGCTTTTATTTTTCTTGCCCGGGGAGATATATTTATGAAGAAGTTGCTAATGTTCACATCCAAGAGATTTTTGCCTATGTTTTTTTCTAAGAGTTTTATGGTTTCATGACTTACATTCAGGTCTTTGATCCATTTTGAATTTACTTTTGTGTATGGGGTTAGACAGTGATCCAGTTTCATTCTCTTACATGTAGCTGTCCAGTTCTGCCAGCACCATCTGTTGAAGAGACTGTCATTTCCCCCATTGTATGTCCACGGCTCCTTTATCGTATATTAATTGACCATATATGTTTGGGTTAATGTCTACAGTCTGTAATCTGTTCCACTGTTCTGTGGCCTTGTTCTTGTGCCAGTACCAAATTGTCTTGATTACTATGGCTTTGTAGTAGAGCTTGAAGTTTGGGAGTGAGATGCCCGCCACTTTATTCTTCTTTCTCAGGATTGCTTTGGCTCTTAGGGGTCTTGGTGTTTCCATATGAATTTTTGAACTATTTGTTCCAGTTCGTTGAAGAATGTTGTTGGTAATTTGATAGGGATTGCATCAAATCTGTATATTGCTTTGGGCAGGATGGCCATTTTGATGATATTAATTCTTCCTAGCCAAGAGCATGGGATGAGTTTCCATTTGTTAGTGTCCTCTTTAACTTCTCTTAAGAGTGTCTTATAGTTTTCAGGGTATAGATCTTTCACTTCTTTGGTTAGGTTTATTCCTAGGTATTTTATTTTTTTGATGCAATTGTGAATGGAATTGTTTTCCTGATTTCTCTTTCTATTGGCTCATCGTTAGTGTATAGGAAAGCCACAGATTTCTGTGTGTTAATTTTGTGTCCTGCAACTTTGCTGTATTCCAATATCAGTTCTAGTAGTTTTGGAGTGGAGTCTAGGGTTTTTTATGTATAATATCATGTCATCTGCAAATAGTGACAGTTTAACTTCTTCTTTACCAATCTGGATTCCTTGTATTTCTTTGTTTTGTCTAATTGCCGTGGCTAGGACCTCCAGTACTATGTTGAATAACAGTGGGGAGAGTGGGCATCCCTGTCTTGTTCCCGATCATAGAGGAAAAGCATTCAGCTTCTTGCTGTTCAGTATGATGTTGGCTGTGGGTTTATCGTATATGGCCTTTATTATGTTGAGGTACTTGCCCTCTATACCCATTTTGCTGAGAGTTTTTACAATGAATGGATGTTGAATTTTGTCGAATGCTTTTTCAGCATCTATGGAGATGATCATGTGGTTTTTGTCTTTCTTTTTGTTTATGTGGTGGATGATGTTGATGAATTTTCGAATGTTCTACCATCCTTGCATCCCTGGGATGAATCCCACTTGGTCGTGGTGTATGATCCTTTTGATATATTTTTGAATTCAGTTTGCTAATATTCTGTTGAGTATTTTTGCATCTACGGTTATCAGGGATATTGGTCTGTAATTTTTTGTTTTGGTGGGGTCTTTGCCTGGTTTTGGTATTAGGGTGATGTTGGCTTCCTAGAATGAGTTTTGGAGTATTCCCTCCTCTTCTATTGTTTGGAAAACTTTAAGGAGAATGGTTATTATGTCTTCTCTGTATGTCTGATAAAATTCCGAGGTAAATCCATCTGGCCCAGGGGTTTTTTTCTTGGGTAGTTTTTTGATTACTGCTTCAATTTCTTTGCTGGTAATTGGTTTGTTTAGATTTTGTGTTTCTTCCTTGGTCAGTCTTGGGAGGTTGTGTTTTTCTAGGAAGTTGTCCATTTCTTCTAGGTTTTCCAGCTTCTTAACATATAGGTTTTCATAGTAGTCTCTAATAATTCTTTGTATTTCTGTTGGGTCCGTCGTGATGTTTCCTTTCTCATTTCTGATTCTGTTGATGTGTGCTGATTCTCTTTTTTCTCTTAATAAGTCTGGCTAGAGGCTTATCTACTTTGTTTATTTTCTCAAAGAACCAGCTCTTGGTTTCATTGATTTTTTTCTATTGTTTTATTCTTCTCAATTTTGTTTATTTCTTCTCTGATCTTTATTATGTCCCTCCTTCTGCTGACTTTAGGCCTCATTTGTTCTTCTTTTTCCAATTTTGATAACTGTGACGTTAGACTATTTATTTGGGATTGTTCTTCCTTCTTTAAATATGCCTGGGTTGGTATATACTTTCCTCTTAAGACTGCTTTCTCTGCGTCCCACAGAAGTTGGGGCTTTGTGTTGTTGTTGTCATTTATTTCCATATATTGCTGGATCTCCATTTTAATTTGGTCATTGATCCATTGACTATTTAGAAGCGTGTTGTTAAGCCTCCATGTGTTTGTGAGCTTTTTTGCTTTCTTGGTACAATTTATTTCTAGTTTTATACCTTTGTGGTCTAAAAAGTTGGTTGGTAGGATTTCAATCTTTTGGAATTTACTGAGGTTCTTTTTGTGGCCTAGTATATGGTCTATTCTGGAGAATGTTCCATGTGCACTTGAGAAGAATGTGTATCCTGTTGCTTTTGGGTGTAGAGTTCTGTAGATGTCTGTTAGGTCCATCTGTTCTAGTGTGTTGTTCAGTGCCTCTGTGTCCTTACTTATTTTCTGTCTGGTGGATCTGTCCTTTGGAGTGAATGGTGTGTTGAAGTCTCCTAAAATGAATGCATTGCATTCTGTTTCCTCCTTTGATTCTGTTAGCATTTGTTTCACATACGCTGGTGCTCCTGTGTTGGGTGCATATATATTTATATTGGTTATATCCTCTTGTTGGACTGAGCCCTTTATCATTACATAATGTCCTTCTTTAACTCTTGTTACTTTCTTTGTTTTGAAGTCTATTTTGTCTGATACTAGTACTGCAACTCCTGCTTTTTTCTCCCTATTGTTTGCATGAAATATCTTTTTCCATCCCTTGACTTTTAGTCTGTGCATGTCTTTGGGTTTGAGCTGAGTCTCTTGTAAGCAGCATATAGATGGGTCTTGTTTTTTTATCCATTCAGTGACTCTATGTCTGTTGATTGGTGCATTCAATCCATTTACATTTAGGGTGATTATTGATAGGTATGTACTTATTGCCATTTCAGGCTTTAGATTCATGGTTACCAAAGGTTCCAGGTTACTTTCCTTACTATGTAAGAGTCTATCTTAACTCACTTAGTATGCTGTTACAAACAGAATCTAAAGGTTCTTTTCTATTTCTCCTCCTTTTTCTTCCTTCTTCATTCTTTATATATTAGGTATCAGATTCTATACTTTTCTCTATCCCTTGATTGGCTTTGGGGATAGTCAGTTCAATTTTGCATTTGCGCTCCCCCTTCCCTACCATGATTTTACTACCTCTGGTGACAGCTATCCATCCCTAGGAACACTTCCATCTATAGCAGTCCCTCCAATAGAGACTGCAGAGATGGTTTGTGGGAGGTAAACTCTGTCAGCTTTTGCTTATCTGGAAATTGTTTAATCCCTCCTTCAAATTTAAATGATAATCTTGCCGGATAAAGTAATCTTGGTTCCAGGCGCTTCTGCTTCATGGCATTAAATACATCATGCCACTCCCTTCTGGCCTGTAAGGTTTTTGCTGAGAGCTCTGTTGTTAGTGTGATGGGCTTTCCTTTGTATGTGATCTTATTTCTGCTTCTGGCTGCTCTTAACAGTCTGTCCTTATCCTTGATCTTTCCCCTTTTAATTACTGTGTGTCCTGGTGTTGTCTTCCTTGGGTCCCTTGTGTAGGGGGATCTGTGGATCTCCATGGCCTGAGAGACTATCTCCTTCCCCAGATTGGGGAAGTTTTCAGCAACTATCTCCTCAAAGACACTTTCTATCCCTTTTTCTCTCTCTTCTTCTGGTGCGAATATTGTTCCTTTTGGATTGGTCACACAGTTCTCTCAATATTCTTTAATTTTTAGAGATCCTTTTTTCTCTCTGTGCCTCAGCTTCTTTGTATTCCTCTTCTCTAGTTTCTATTTCATTTATTGTCTCCTCCACCGTATCCAACCTGCTTTTAATACCCTCCATCATGTTCTTTAACGATTGGATCTCTGACCTGAATTGATTCCTGAGTTCTTGGATGTCTTTCTGTACCTCCATTAGGATGTTGATTATTTTTATTTTGAACTCCCTTTCAGGAAGAGTCACGAGGTCCATATCATTTAAATCTTTCTTGGGAGTTGTATTAACAATTTTACTCTGGAGAAGGTTCCTTTGGCGTTTCATGTTTGTATATGGCACCCTCTAGTGTCCAGAAGCTCTGTTCTGGAGCTGCTGAGCCCCTGAAGCAGTGTCAGGTTGCAGGGGAGCGGTACTGGGGGTAGGAAAGAGCTGTTCCCTGCCTCCTGGCTGCTGTGCCTGTCTCCACTGCCTGAGCCAGTGGGCCAGGCACACAGGTATAAGTTTTTGTCCCAGAGCAGCCAGATATGGATCCCTGCTTTCCATAAGCAGTCGGAATCCCAGTCTCCCCAGTAACTCTGCCTGTATTAACTTTCCAACCCAGTAGTCATGTGAGTCTCATGAAAGCACCATGAAATGTAGGTTTGTGCTCCCTGAGCAGATCTCCGGAGCTAGGTATTTAGCAGTCCCAAGCCTTCCACTCCCTCCCTTCTGCCTGTAAGGTTTCTGCCTGCTCCATTTGTCTTCCTCCCGCCGGTGACCTGGGGTGGGGGAGGGACTCCGGTCCCACGGAGCCACAGCTCTGGTAGGTTACCCCGTTAGCTGAGGTCTGCTCTTTTCTCCAGGTGTGTGTAGTCTGACGCTTCCTCTTTCCTGTTGCTCTCTCAGGATTAGTTGCGCCAATTAAATTTTCTAATTGTATCCAGTTTTAGGAGGAAGCCTCTGTCTCTCCTCTCACGCCGCCATCTTTAATCCTCTCCCACATTGGCCAGTTATTTTGTAAACTGTTTATCAATTTGGGTTTGTAATACATATTTATGATTAGATTCAGGTTGTATATCTTTAGCAGGAATATCAGAAATGATGCTGTATTCTTCTCATTGAATCCTATCAGGCAGCACATAATTCTGATATGTTTCATTACTGCTGGTGTTCATTTTGATCACTTGATTAAAGTGTTATCTGCCAGGCTTCTCCATTATAAAGTTAATCTTTTTCCTATTTACATATTTGGAAGACCAGTATATGATTCTAATTCTTCTAATTAGCCATCCCTCCCTTTATCTGTTCCTGAAACAGTATGGTTTCCAGACCCTTCATTACCTGGTCATTTTCCTTATAAGGTATCTTCACAGCTTAGTAAGAGCACTATAGTTCTACTTTTACATTCTTAACTTTGGAACTATGAGAATTAAATTACAGTCTTTAGCTGCAATATGAAGTAGAAAGTGATTCCAACATAAATGTTTTAGGTTAACATTGCTCTCAGTTGCGAAGACAAAGCCAGTATTTTTCAGTCAGCTCAACAGCACCCTCTTGTACTCTGAAGTCACAATACCACAGACCTCTGAGTAGAGAGGAAGTAGAATTACAGAGCTCTAAATGGCTTTTTGATAGTGACTTGGCCGCCTTCATTATCTCAGTCGATTGTGAATATTTACTTCCTAGCTTTCAAGGGCTATCATGAAGGGCACCCATTCTGGGGTTGGTATTTTTCTTTTTCCTTATGTAGAGTAGTACAAACTAATGGTACCCTTATAACTTTTCTCTGTGTCTGCTATTCCTAAGAGACCCTTGTCTTAAGAGAGCAGTCTCAATTTTATTATAAGTAATGCTGAAGGAAATGGACGATATTGATTGGATGAAAATATTTGAACACCACTGTGCATGTGGCTTCTATTTTGCCAGGATACAATGCAACCGTCCTAGCTTATGGGCAGACTGGCTCTGGAAAAACCTATTCGATGGGAGGTGCATACACTGCAGAGCAAGAGAATGAACCAACAGTTGGGGTTATTCCTAGAGTAATACAACTGCTCTTCAAAGAGATTGAGAAAAAGAGTGACTTTGAATTTATTCTGAAAGTGTCATACTTAGAGGTAAGTGATTTATCTTTAATTACTCTGGATTTGCATTTATCTTTGGGTAGAAAAATAAACCCAAATCAGGTTTTTCCTGGTGTGACTCAAATTAGTAAACAGCATTTTTAGGAAATTATACCTTAATAAATTAATAGAGAAAACTTACTGGCTCAGTTGGATCTGGCTCCCACCCAATTCTTTTCTTGTCAGAATAGTCTGTTTAATCTGATTGTTAGAGGAGTTGGCACTGCCATATAAGAAGATGATGGGAATTCTTTAATTCCAATTTGGCCCCTATTACTGATTCCCCAAATAGTCCCCAGAGAAACATTTGATTTCCCTTTGCTGTTCTGGGCTTAACTGATAATGCTGCTACTTCATGAAGAATGTTATAAAAATTGGGTGAAATATTGAGCCATGAAAGTGATGATAGAGTATTTATTCAACAGATACTTACTGAATGCCTACTATGTTACAGGCCCTGTTCTAGGTACTTGGGATATATCAGTGAACAAAACGAATAAAACTCCCTGCCCATGTGGGTATTTTCATTCCAGTGTATATTAGTATTCAAGTCGATTGACCTGTTCTCTCTAACTTCATGACACAAAAAACACATGCTTAGGGAATTTGTGGCTCCTGGGAAACTGGCTGTTTGGTTCCATAGCATAATATGATGTCTTATCTTTAAGGAGCAGTAATTAAACTTGTATAATTTAAACATGCAATTAAAAACTATTATATAAATATTTCATCCTGAAGTTGAATCTTAATATGTTAGTAGGTATAGGCAGTAAAGGGTTGGAAGATGGAGAGTTAAACATCATAAAGATTAGCCTTCTTGAGTCTCTTGATTAACCTAATTGTGGCCAAGGTAATCAAATGTAGTAACAGCTTAAGAACTTGATATTTTAAATAGTAGCAACACCCATAGTAGAAACAAATATGGTACTTACTATGTGCTAAACACTGTTCTAGGTACAAAAAGTTCTGTTGTTGAAATATTGGTTACCACTTCTCCCTTTTACTTCCCATTTCCACCCTCCACTAAGGACCCATTACTTAGATTTTAACAAATTGGCAAAGATGATGCTGTTAGGACACCATCAAAGAACTGAGTTTGGGTACCCGTGTAAATTTTCTTTGTGTCTGCTATTCCTAAGGGACTTTTGTCTTAACAGAGCAGTCTCAATTTTGTTACAAGTAAATGTGAATTCATTCTTATAAGTATCAAGTAATACACATCGTGTTAGGTTCTGAGATGATATTTAAAAAGTAAAAAGTTAAGTAATACAACATTTTTAAATTCATAAGTACCATAGGAAGAAAAGGTTGGTTATTTGAGAGCTTCCATCACATGGTATAGATGCAGGATGAGGACCTATAGCTGAACAGATAATTTGAGACAATGTTGGGAATTGTGCATATGGGAGTGGGCCAAATGCAGAAACCAGTGTTGAAAGCAGGCAGAGCTTGGGTCCAGCACCAGCTTGAGTGTTCAAGAGTGGGAGAGTGGGAGGCTCAAAGTAGATGAGAATAGGTGGTATAGACCTAGGAAATCTTAGTAACATGTGGAGTTAAAGCCCTCTTCTTAATTATAAAAATAATATGTTTGTTGTAAGAAATAATAGTACAGAATATCATAAAGAATTTAAAAAATTACCTGTGATCCCACCACCCCAAGATTACCTCTGTTAACATCTTGTTTTTACCACTTTGTTTTTAACAATATCAGATTTACAATGAAGAAATCTTGGATCTTCTATGCCCATCTCGTGAGAAAGCCTGTCAAATAAATATACGGGAGGATCCTAAGGAAGGCATAAAGGTGTGTTTGTCTCTCATCTGATGTCATTAAAAAATGTTGGCCACTATTGAAGTTCATATCCCTTTTATTTGCCACTGTGGTTTTAAATGACTACTAACATCTCAGTCTTTCAGATTTTGTATGGTCCAAATTCCCTTTGTTAATCTGGAAATCCTAGATGGGAACTCTTATTGGGAGGGAAGTTTTATCATCTTCCTGTACCTCTTAAAGGAATGCTAGTATCAATTAAATATTTATTAGTTTGTACAGAGTTCCAAGGCTATCCAGTACAGTAGCCACTAGCTATAAATGGCTATTTAAACTTAAATGAACTAAAATAGAATAAAATTTAAAATTCTGTCCCTCACTCACACCAGCTACATGCTAAAGTACTCAATAGGTAAATATGTGGCTAGTGGCTACTGTATTGGACAGAACAGATATGGAATATATCCATGCTCACAGAAAACTCTGCTGGGCAGCACTGTAATACACATCGTGTTAGGTTCTGAGATGATATTTAAAAAGTAAAAAGTTAAGTAATACAACATTTTTAAATTCATAAGTACCATAGGAAGAAAAGGTTGGTTATTTGAGAGCTTCCATCACATGGTATAGATGCAGGATGAGGACCTATAGCTGAACAGATAATTTGAGACAATTTTGGGAATTGTGCATATGGGAGTGGGCCAAATGCAGAAACCAGTGTTGAAAGCAGGCAGAGCTTGGGTCCAGCACCAGCTTGAGTGTTCAAGAGTGGGAGAGTGGGAGGCTCAAAGTAGATGAGAATAGGTGGTATAGACCTAGGAAATCTTAGTAACATAATATCTTACCCAACTTCCTCTCCTTCCTCTCTTTCCTGCCCAGAAAGTTAAAGGTTTAGGGTAACAGTACCTCTGCTTCTAGAAACATTTTATTTTCCTTCTGGGTCATTAAGTCATTATTCAGATACCAAGCAAGGCTTTAAGGATCAGACCTATTTTGAAAGCCTGATGAACTTGCAGTACAGGAAGCAGATTAGATAGTGAGGATAAGAAACCTGGGCAATGTGTTTGCTATCGCCAGGAAGAATGTTGGTACTGAGCCAGCTTCTGACCCAGTTCCAAGATCTTTTCTAGATCTAAAGCCCCATGCTCAGACAAGAATTAAATCCCAAGCATTTGAGTTGAAATTTATAAGATAAAGAAGTGTGAGTTTCTGACTTAAATTGGCGTGGGTAGGGACAAGTTCATAAAACTCTTCAGTAGATGGAATGTAAGAAGGTAGAGAAAAGAAGTATAGGTATTACAGTAAGGAATAGCTTAAGCAGGAAAGCAGAAATTATATTCTGCTTTAAGGAGGTGATAGGAGATTTGTTAGGACCAGAGTATGAAGCCAGGCTAAAGAGCTGTAAATAGTATATAAGCTATTTAATACTTCCGAATGAAGGATTTTCATGGCTACTTTTACCAAGTGCTTGTGTTAGATTTATATCTCTCCAATTAAGTGAGCTCTTGGAGGTTAGGAAAGTATCTTAAAATCCCTGTATTCTCATTATCTAGCACAGAGCTTAGTAGTATGGTGACATTTTGGAAGACAAAACAGAAATGGATTGAAAAAGAGAAAGAGTAGGATGAGGAAGGCCAGTTGGGGAAACTTTGCCTTATTTTTCAGGTGTGAAGTACTATGGGCCTGGACTAGGCAAGTAGATGTGGAAAGGAAAAGGAAGCAATGGATTCAGAAGAATGACTAGGAGTTGGTGACAGGTCAAATATGGAGGGATAGGAGGTTCTGAAGGGGAACCTGAGGTTTTGAGAATGGAGAAGTAGTAAAATCAGTGGTGGAAGGAAGATAAATTTGGTTTATGATTCACTGATTTCACAGTGTAAGTAGCAGGTAATTAGAAGTAAAGGAAGAGAAATCAGGGCCACAAATGTAGGCTTTGAAGCAAGGGAGTAATAAAACCATAGCATTTGGAGGCTCAAAAATACTTCATAATCATCTGGGTCAATCTTCAGAGGCTCTAGGAGATTCTAACTTACACTATTCTCCCAGGTAGCTAGAGTACCAAGCCTAGGATCCCGTTTTCCTGGTTTCTTAATCCAGTAGAAACTTAATGATGCTATTTCCCCTAGTGAAAATGAGGTTTAAAATGGGTTGGCGGCAAGGGAGGGCCACAGGGTCACGTGGAGGAGAAAGTAGCAAAGAAATAGCATAGCTGCTTGTGCGCCCCTTAATGGCCATGGGGCCAAAGTTTACCTTCATTTGGGGGTCCCTGGAAGGCATTTAACCATTGCTATCCCCAAATCTAGAGGTCTTTTCCAGCTCCAGTATTGGTTGGCACCCTTGTTTTGGAAGTCCCTAGGGGAAATTGCACACCTGGGTTTGCAGTAATTACAGTTACTAATTAGCACTCCTCATCACTACAACTGTTGCCTTTATTGAGGTTTTACTGGAACATCAAGGCATTGTTTTTTTTTTCTGGTAGATGATCAGTTTTTTGTTTTTTTGTTTTTTTAATTTTGCTATCATTAATCTACAATTACATGAAGGACATTATGTTTACTAGGCTCCCCCCTTCACCAAGTCCCCCCCACATACCCCTTCACAGTCACTGTCTGTGTAGTAAGATGCTGTAAAATCACTACTTGTCTTCTCTGTGTTGCACAGCCCTCCCCGTGCCCCCCCAACACTATACATGCTAATCGTAATGCCCCCTTTCTTTTTCTCCACCCTTATCCCTCCCTTTCTACCCATCCTCTGCAGTCCCTTTCCCTTTGGTAACTGTTAGTCCATTCTAGGGTTCTGTGATTCTGCTGCTGTTTTATTCCTTCAGTTTTCCTTTGTTCTTATACTCCACATATGAGTGAAATCATTTGGTACTTGTCTTTCTCCGCCTGGCTTATTTCACTGAACATAATACCCTCTAGTTCCATCCATGTTGTTGCAAATGGTAGGATCTGCTTTTTTCTAATGGCTGAGTAATATTCCATTGTGTATAGGTACCACATCTTTATCCATTCATCTACTGACGGACATTTAGGTTGCTTCCATACCTTGGCTATTGTAAATAGTGCAGCGATAAACATAAGGGTGCATCTGTCTTTTTCAAACTGGAGTGCTGCATTCTTAGGGTAAATTCCTAGAAATGGAATTCCTGGGTCAAATGGTATTTCTATTTTGAGCATTTTGATGCACCTCCATACTGCTTTCCACAATGGTTGAACTAATTTACATTCCCACCAGCAGTGTAGGAGGGTTCCCCTTTCTCGCCAACATTTGTTGTTGTTTGTCCTTTCAATGATGGCGATCCTTACTGGTGTGAAGTGATACCTCATTGTGGTTTCAATTTGCATTTCTCTGATGACAAGCGATGTGGAGCATCTTTTCATGTGTCTGTTGGCCATCTGAATTTCTTCTTTAGAGAACTGTCTATTCAGCTCCTCTGCCCATTTTTTAATGGGATATTTGCTTTTTGTTTCTTGGGGTGTGTTAGCTCTTTATGTATTTTGGATGTCAACCCTTTATCGGATCTGTCATTTATGAATATATTCTCCCATACTGTAGGATACCTTTTTGTTCTATTGATGGTGTCCTTTGCTGTACAGAAGCTTTTTAGCTTGATATAGTCCCACTTGTTCATTTTTGCTTTTGTTTCCCTTGCCCAGGGAGATATGTTCATGAAGAAGTCCCTCATGTTTATGTCCATGAGATTTTTGCCTATGTTTTTTTCTAAGAGTTTTATGGTTTCATGACTTACATTCAGGTCTTTGATCCATTTCAAATTTACTTTTGTTATGGGGTTAGACAATGATCCAGTTTCATTCTCTTACATGTAGCTGTCCAGTTTTGCCAACACCAACTGTTGAAGAGGCTACCATTTCCCCATTGTATGTCCATGGCTACTTAATCGTATATTAATTGACCATATATGTTTGGGTTAATGTCTGGAGTCTCTGTTCTATTCCACTGTTCTGTGGCTCTGTTCTTGTGCCAGTACCAAATTGTCTTGATTACTGTGCCTTTCTAGTAGAGCTTGAAGTTGGGTAGTGAGATCCCCCCCACTTTATTCTTCCTTCTCAGGATTCCTTTGGCTATTCGAGTCTTTGGTGGTTCCATATGAATTTTTGAACTATTTGTTCCAGTTCGTTGAAGACTGCTGTTAGTAATTTGATAGGGATTGCACTGAATCTGTAGATTACTTTGGGCAGGATGTCCATTTTGACAATATTAAATCTTCCTAGCCAAGAGCATGGGATGAGTTTCCATTGGTTAGTGTCCTCTTTAATTTCTCTTAAGAGTGTCTTGTAGTTTTCAGGGTATAGGTCTTTCACTTCCTTGGTTAGGTCTATTCCTAGTTATTTTATTCTTTTTGATGCAATTGTGAATGGAATTGTTTTCCTGATTTCTCTTTCTGTTAGTTTATTGTTAGTGTTTAGGAAAGCCTCAGATTTCTGTGAATTAATTTTGTATCCTGCAACTTTGCTGAATTCCGATATTAGTTCTAGTAGTTTTGGAGTGGATTCTTTAGGGTTTTTTATGTACAATATCATGCCATCTGCAAATAGTGACAGTTTGACTTCTTCTTTACCAATCTGGATTCCTTATATTTCTTTGTTTTGTCTAATTGCTGTGGCTAGGACCTCCAGTACTATGTTAAATAACAGTGGCGAGAGTGGGCATCCCTGTCTTGTTCCTAATTTCAGAGGAAAAGCTTTCAGCCTCTCACTGTTCAGTATGAGGTTAGCTGTGGGTTTATTAGATATGGCATTTATTATGTTGAGGTACTTGTCCTCTATGCCCATTTTGTTGAGAGTTTTTATCATGAGTGGATGTTGTATTTTGTTGAATGCTTTTTCAGCACCTATGGAGATGGATCATATGGTTTTTGTCCTTCTTTTTGTTGATATGGTGGATGATGTTGATAGATTTCCGAATGTTGTACCATCCTTGCATCCCTGGGATGAATCCCACTTGGTCATGGTGTATGATCCTTTTGATGTATTTTTTAATTTGGTTTGCTAGTATTTTGTTGAGTATTTTTGCATCTATGGTCATCAGGGATATTGGTCTGTAGTTTTCTTTCTTGGTGGGGTCTTTGCCTGGTTTTGGTATTAGGGTGATGTTGGCTTCCTAGAATGAGTTTGGGAGTATTCCCTCCTCTTCTATTGTTTGGAAAACTTTAAGGAGAATGGGTATTATATCTTCTCTGTATGTCTGATAAAATTCCGAGGTAAATCCATCTGGCCCAGGGGTTTTTTTCTTGGGTAGTTTTTTGATTACCGCTTCAATTTCTTTGCTGGTAATTGGTTTGTTTAGATTTTATGTTTCTTCCTTGGTCAGTCTTGGAAGGTTGTATTTTTCTAGGAATTTGTCCATTTCTCCTAGGTTTTCCTGCTTGTTAGCATATAGGTTTTCATAGTATTCTCTAATAATTCTTTGTATTTCTGTGGGGTCCGTCAAGATTTTTCCTTTTCATTTCTAATTCTGTTGCTGTGTGTTGACTCTCTTTTTCTCTTAATAAGTCTGGCTAGAGGCTTATCTATTTTGTTTATTTTCTCAAAGAATGACCTCTTGATGTCATTGATTTTTTTCTATTGTTTTATTCTTCTCAATTTTATTTATTTCTTCTCCAATCTTTATTATGTCCCTCCTGCTGAACTTAGGCCTCATTTGTTCTTCTTTTTCCAGTTTTGATAATTGTGACATTAGACTATTCACTTGGGATTTTTCTTCCTTCTTTAAATATGCCTGGATTGCTATATACTTTCCTCTTAAGACTGCTTTTGCTGCGTCCCACAGAAGTTGGGGCTTTTTGTTGTTGTCATTTGTTTCCATATATTGTTGGATCTCAATTTTAATTTGGTTGTTGATCCATTGATTATTTAGGAGCATGTTGTTAAGCCTCCATGTGTTTGTGAGCCTTCTTCCTTTCTTTGTACAATTTATTTGTAGTTTATACCTTTGTGGTCTGAAAAGTTGGTTGGTAGGATTTCACTCTTTTTGAATTTACTGAGGCTCTTTTTGTGGCCTTGTATGTTGTCTGTTCTGGAGAATGTTCCATGTGCACTCTAGAACAATGTGTATCCTGTTGCTTTTGGATGTAGAGTTCTATACATGTCTATTAGGTCCATCTCTTCTAGTGTGTTTTTCAGTGCCTCTGTGTCCTTACTTATTTTCTGTCTGGTGGATCTGTCCTTTGGAGTGAGTGGTGTGTTAAAGTCTCCCAAAATGAATGCATTGCAGTCTATATCCTCCTTTAATTCTGTTAGTATTTGTTTCCCATATTTTGGTGCTCCTGTATTGGGTGCATATACGTTCATAATGGTTATATCCTTTTGTTGGACTGACCCCTTTATCATTATGTAGTGTCCTTCTTTATCTCTTTTTACTTTCTTTGTTTTGAAGTGTATGTTGTCTGATACTAGTATTGTAACACCTGCTTTTTTCTTCCTGTTGTTTGCATGAAATATCTTTTTCCATCCTTTCACTTTTAATCTCTGCATGTCTTTGGGTTTGAGGTGAGTCTCTTGTAAGCAGCATATAGATGGGTCTTGATTTTTTATCCATTCAGTTACTCTATGTCTTTTGATTGGTGCATTCAGTCCATTTACATTTAGGGTGATTATTGAAAGATATGTACTTATTGCCATTGCAGGCTTTAGATTCATGGTTGCCAAAGGTTCAAGGTTAGCTTCTTTATTACCTTACTGTTTAACTTAACTTGCTTATTGAGCTCTTATAAACACAGTCTGATGATTATTTCTCTCCCTTCTTATTCCTCCTCCTCCATTCTTCATATGTTGGGTGTTTTGTTCTGTGCTCTTTTTAGGAGTGCTCCCATCTAGAGCAGTCCCTGTAAGATGCCCTGTAGAGTTGGTTTGTGGGAGGCAAATTCCCTCAACTTTTGCTTGTCTGGGAATTGTTTAATCCCTCCTTCATATTTAAATGATAATCATGCTGGATACAGTATCCTTAGTTCAAGGCCCTTCTGTTTCATTGCATTAAATATATCATGCCATTCTCTTCTGGCCTGTAAGGTTTCTGTTAGGAAGTCTGATGATAGCCTGATGGGTTTTCCTTTGTAGGTGACCTTTTTTCTCTCTCTGACTGCCTTTAATACTCTGTCCTTGTCCTTGATCTTTGCCATTTTGATTATTATGTGTCTTGGTGTTGTCCTTTTTGGGTCCCTTCTGTTGGGATTTCTGTGTGCTTCCGTAGTCTGAACAACTATTTCCTCCCCCAGTTTGGGGAAGTTTTCAGCAATTATTTCTTCAAAGACACTTTCTATCCCATTTTCTCTTTCTTCTTTTTCTGGTATCCTTATAATGCGGATATTGTTCCTTTTGGATTGGTCACACAGTTCTCTTAATATTGTTTCATTCCTGGAGATCCTTTTATCTCTCTCTGCATCAGCTTCTATCTATGCGTTCCTGTTCTCTGGTTTCTATTCCATCAATGGCCTCTTGCGTCTTACCCATTCTGCTTATAAATCCTTCTGGAGATTGTTTCACTTCTGTAATCTCCCTCTGGACGTCATCCCTTAGCTCTTGTATATTTCTCTGCAGCTCCATCAGCATGTTTATGATTTTTATTTTGAATTATTTTTCATGGAGACTGGTTAGGTCTGTCTCAAGAGCCTCTCTCACGGGTTGTCTGAACTAGTTTTGACTGGGCTAAAATTTTTTGCCTTTTTGTGGTGATAGTGGTGGCTATAGGCAGTTTGTAGGTGTGTCAGCTGGGAGAAGAAAGTCCTTTCCTGCTTGCTGGATGCCTTGCCCTTCTCCACTCCCTGTGTCGATTACCCGCAGTCCTGGGGCAGCCACTGGGTTAATCCCCTAAGCTGCTGTGGTGGGGTCTCCGTCAGCGCAGCACAGAGCCCTGTGGGGAGTGGTAGGCACACCAGGTACGCTCCTCTGTGATAGCAGCGACCCTGCCGGGCAGCTGTATTCCAACAGTGGCCTTTGTGTCTGGCCCAGGCGTCTCTGCGTTGGGCTGGGATCCCGGTCGGCTGCTGGGAGCGCGGCTGCTCCCTCTGGCACCACTACAGGTTCGTGTGGGCCTCTCCTGTGCCCCTCTGGCGCTGCCGCCGCTAACACACACAGGCTGTCCCCGGCCGCCACTGCAGGCTCGTGCGGACCACTCACTTGCTCCTCTGGCGCCACTGCTGCCGGCATGCATGGGCCCCTCCCAGGCTGCTTGGTCGCTGCAGCGGCAGGCTCACATGAGTTGCTCCTGTTCCCCACTGGCACTGCCAGCGCACATGGGCTGCTCCCTGTCCCCTCTGGCGCCACCGCCCCCGGCATGCACTGCCACTCTCCCACTACTGGGCCGGTGTGTCGGGGTCCACTCCAGTTGGGGGAATGACTGGCAGGCTGCTTAGTGCTGTGAGGGGCTTCAGAGCTGCGCTGCTGCCCAGGGGGTTAGGGCACCTAAAGTTCCCTGGGATTCCCAGCTGCTAAGTGTGCCGGGATGACTTTGTCCAGCTGTGAAGTCCCTGTCTCTTTAAGACTTGCAAAAAGCACTCGCTTTTGTTTCGTCTCAGGGGTGCCGGTTGCGGGGACCTGCCCACAGGTTTTGCTTTTCCATTTCTGTAATATCCAGCACCCTGTGCACCTTGTGTCTGTGCTCCGGGTGCGGATTTCTAGAACTGTTTGTTTAGCAGTCATGGGCTTTCACTCCCTCCCCGTTCCGACTTCTTTCTTCCTGCTGGGTTCTGTGGTGGGGTAGCGCTCGGGTCCCTCCTGTCCACGGCTTGTATCTTACCCCCTCAGTGTGATGTTGAGTTCTCGCAGATGTAGATGTATCCTAACTGTTGTACTGTATCCACTGGTGTCTCTTTTAGGAATAGTTTTATTTATTGTATTTTCATAAACATATATGTTTTTGGGAGGAGATTTCCACTGAACTCGTCATGCTGCCATCTTCCTGTGATCTCAAGGCATTGTTTTTTAAACTACCAATCCTTTTTCTGATGAAGTTGAATCATTAGGGAATTTTTTCTTTCTCTGAATTAGATTGTGGGACTCACTGAGAAGACTGTTTTAGTTGCTCTGGATACTGTTTCCTGTTTGGAGCAGGGCAACAACTGTAGGACTGTGGCCTCCACAGCTATGAACTCCCAGTCATCCCGATCTCATGCCATCTTTACAGTCTTGATAGAGCAAAGAAAGAAAAGTGACAAGTAAGTTACTGTTTACAGAGTCAAGGTTTTTAATGTTAGTTCTACTAACGTTGAATATTACGTTGCTTCTTCAATTGATTTGGCAGATCATCTGATCTCAGTACTCTGAGCACTAGTAACCAGTGGAGCCTTGACTGACTTGAAGGAAGATGAGAGCCAGCATCTCAGTCAGCCTTGATACTCAACTACCCTCAAGCTTGTGTACCATTCTCACCTGTGTCTTCCTCTCATCACAGGAATAGCAGCTTTCACTCCAAGTTGCATCTTGTAGACCTTGCTGGATCAGAAAGACAGAAGAAAACCAAGGCTGAAGGGGATCGACTAAAAGAGGGTGAGAGTAATCAAAGCCACAGTTTTAGATAAAAACTTCTAGTACTCATATTGGTATTGTTGGTGTCTTTACTAGAATATTGCAGGTCACATTCTAACAGTAGCTACAATTCCGGTTTGAGGCTGATTTCACAAATCGTGAAAAATTGTTCCTTTCCCTTGCATTAATTTTCTAATTTACATATGAGATTTGGATCTGGCCCTTGGTTTGATTTCATCTGGCTCAGGCAAGTTTTAGTTTTAGTTTTGTTTTGTTTTGTATTACCCCAACTACTTATGATTAAAATCAATATCCTTACTCTGTCATCTCAAGTATGCACTGTCCTTCCCATATGTTGTCACTTGAAAAGCTCATCAGCATGGTTTCCATATCTTACTTTAAGTTGTTGGATATAAATGATGAAACCTCTAAGGCTAGAAGAGCCCCATAGTGTCTGCTATTAGAAACCTTCATCTAGCATGATAGTGAGCTGGTAATCTGCATGCTTTGGGAATGGTCTTTCAAGCAATTATTAATCTACCTAACAAAAATTAACAACTAACTCCTATTTCTCAATTTTGTTCTTAATAATCTCATAAAAGATCTCATCAAATGTCTTGCTAAAGTCCAGAGATAGTATATCTACCATATTTCTCATAGCTACCAGCTTATAACAGTGCAAAAAAAGAAATAAGGATTACCCTAAATTGACTTTTTCTTAGTGAATTCAAGCTGGCTTTTCTAGTACTTTTTCTTCCATTTCTAGGTTCTTATAAGCCATCCCTGTAATAACCTAGGAGGCTTGTATCAAACTTACTGGCCTGTAATTTATGGACTTAACTTACCTTCTTCTTTTCTTGAAAACTGAAATTGCATCTGCTCAGTCTTCTGGAACATCTTTCTCTATGATTCCTCAAAGATCACTGGCATAGTTTCTCCATTCTCATTTGAAATTACTTTTAGTTCTCTGGGCTATAATTCATCTGATCCAAGATATCTGAACTCTTATTAAAGCAGTTGAGTTCTCACTCACTACCACTACTCATATTGGGCTAAAGTTCCCTCTTGGGAACCAAGAAGGCAGAAGCAAAAACAGTAATTGAGGAATTTTACTTCTTGGTTATTTATCATTAATATACTGCTGGCATAGGGCAGAGACCTATTTCTGCCTCATTCATCTTTTTGTTCTGAACATATTTAAAAGTACCCTTTTTGTTCTGCATTTGCACTTTGAGATTTAGCCTTCTGAATACTATTTTTAAAGGTTCTTGTGACTCCTTTATCTTTTTTTAGGTGTACAGTTATGAGTTGTTTTTTTTGACAGCTTTATTGAGATATAATTCACATGCCATAAAATTTGCCCATTTATACTATACTTCAGTGGATTTTAGTATATTCACAGTTTGGAACCATCACCACAATCTAGTTATAGAACATTTTCATCACCCCCAAAAGGAAATTCCATACCCATTAGCAGTCACTCCCCATTCCTACCCCTTTCTCTAGCCATAGGCAACCACTTACCTATATTTCATAGCAGTGTAATCATACAATATGTGGTCTTTTGTGACTGGCTTGTTTCGCTTAACATAAGGTTTTCAAAGATCATCAATATTGTAGTGTGTATCGATAATTTCATTCCCTTTTATTACTGAATCATACTTCCATTGTATGGATAACACATTTTGTTTGTGTCTTCATCAATAGCATTCAATTAGGCTATTTTGAGTATTGCTATATGAACATATGTATATGTCTTCATGTGAACAAGTTTTTAAAATTCTCTAGGTATATACCTAGGAGTGTAATAGCTGGGTCATGTGTGGTAACTGTTTAAGTTTCTTTTTGGGGGAAAGCCTAATAAATATTTTTGTATTGAAGTATCATTGATATACAATCTTATTTTTGTTTCAAGTATACAACATGGTGGTTCACCAGTTATGCCCATATTATTAAATGCTCACCCCCATTAGTGCAGTTACTATCAACATAGGAAGATGTTACAGAATCATTGGCTATATTTTCCATGCTGTACTACTACCCCCTTAACCAACTTATATAATGCATGAGAATTTTTGTGCCCTTTTATCCCAAAAACCCATGGTAACCACTAGTCACTTCTCAGTGTCTATGAGTCTACTACTGTTTTTTTCATTCTGTTTTGCTTTGTATTTATATACCACAAATAAGTGAAATCATATAGTATTTGTCTATCTCCCCCTGAGCATAATACCCTCTGGATCCATCCATGTTGCAAATGGCAGGATTTCTTTTTATTTCTTATGGCTGAACAATATTCCATTGTGTATATGTACCACATCTTCTTTATTCATTCATCTATTGATGGACAC
Organism: Manis javanica; assembly: GCF_040802235.1. Classification (NCBI taxonomy): domain Eukaryota; kingdom Metazoa; phylum Chordata; class Mammalia; order Pholidota; family Manidae; genus Manis; species Manis javanica. Next base: position 57,883,772 of record NC_133174.1, read on the forward strand.
TTAGGTTGCTTCCATATGTTGGCTATTGCAAATAATGTGACAGTAAACATAAGGGTGCATATATCTTTAAGAAACAAGGATTTTGTTCTCTTCAGGTAAATTCCTAGAAGTCGAATTCCTGGGTTGTATGCTATTTATATTTTTAGCTTTCAGAGGAACCTCCATATTGCTTTCCTCTGGCTGTACTAACTGACATTCCCACCAACAGTACAGGAGGGTTCCCTTCTCACCACATCTTCACCAACACTTGTTATTACTTGTGTTTTGGGTAGTGACCATTCTGACTGGTGTGAAGTGATACCTCATTGTGGGTTTGATTTGCATTTCCCTGATGATTAGTGATATGGAGCATCTGAATTTCTTTAGAGAAAATGTCTGTTCAGGTCCTCCACCCATTTTTTAATCAGGTAATTTGTATTTTTGGTGTTGAGATGTATGAGTTCTTTATATATTTTGGATGTTAATCCTTTATCAGATGAACCATTTATGAATATACTCTCTTATACTATAGGTTGCCTTTTTTTTCTGATGGTGTCCTTTGAGATACGGAAGCTTTTTAGTTTGGTGTAGTCCCACTTGTTCATTTTTTATTTTGTGTCCCTTGCCTGAGATATATCCATGAAAAAACTGGTCATACTTATGTTCAAGAGATTTATGCCTATGTTCTCTTCTAAGAGTTTTATAGTTTCATATCTTACATTTAGGTCTTTGATCCATTTTGAGTTTACTTTTGTGTATGGAGTTAGGCAGTAATCCAGTTTCATTCTCTTGCATGTAGCTCTCCAGTTTTGCCAACACCAGTTGTTGAAGAGGTTGACTTTTCCCCATTGTATATTCATGGCATGGTTATATATTAATTGACCGTATATGTGCAGGTATATATCTGGGCTCTCTATTCTGTTCCATGATCTACAGATCTCTTCTTGTGCCAGACCATATTGTTTTGATTACTATAACTTTGTAGTAGAACTTAAAGTCAGACAGTGTAATCCCCCCAGCTTTGTTCTTCTTTCTCAGGATTGCTTTGGCTATAGGGGTCTGTTGTGGTACCATATGAATTTTAAAACTATTTGTTCTAGTTCACTGAAAAATGCTGTTGGTATTTTGATAGGGATTGCATTGAATCTATAAATTGCTTTGGGAAGAATGGCCATTTTGATAATATTTAATTTTTCCTATCTATGACCACAGAATAGATAATCCACTTATTTGTGTCTTCTTTAATTTCTCTCATGAGTATCTTACAGTTTACAGAGTACAGGTCCTTCACCTCCTTGTAGGTTTATTCCTAGGTATTTTATTCTTTTTGGTACAGTTGTAAATGGGATTGTTTTCCTGATTTCTCTTTCTTCTAGATCATTGTTAGTATATAGGAATGCAACAGATTTTTCTGTATTAATTTTGTACCCTGCAACTGATGAATCTAGTGATTAGATCTAATTGTGTTTTGGTGGAGTCTTTAGGATTTTCTATGTATAATTTCATGTCATCTGCAAATAGTGACAGTTGAACTTCTTCCTTAACAACTTGGATGCCATGTATTTCTTTGTGTTGTCTGATTGCCATGGCTAGGACCTCCAGTACTATGTTGAATAAAAGTGATGAGAGTGGACATTCTTGTCTTGTTCTTGATCTTAGAGGAAAAATTTCAGCTTTTCACTGTTAAGTATGATGTTAGCTGTGAGCTTGTCATATACGGCCTTTATTATGTTGAGGTATGTACCCTCTATGCCCATTTTGTTGAGAGGTTTTATCATGAATGGATGTTCAATTTTGTCAAATGCTTTTAAGCATCTGTTGAGATGATCATGTGGTTTTTATCCTTTTTGTTAATGTGGTGCATGATATTTATTGATTTGTGAATATTATATCATCCTTTCATGTCTGGAATAAATCCCACTTGGTTGTAATGGATGATCCATTTGATGCATTTTTTAATGTGCTTTGCTAATATTTTGTTGTATTTTTGCACCCATGTTCATCAGGGATATTGGTCTGTAATTTTCTTTTTTTGCAGTGTCTTTGTCTGGTTTTGGTATTACAGTGATGCTGGCCTCAGAATGAGTTTGGAAGGATTCCCTCCTCTTCTACTTTTTGAAAAATTTTAAGAAGGATAGATATTAGCACTTCTCTAAATGTTTAGAACAATTCAGCTGTGAAGTGATCTGGTCCTGGACATTTTTTGTGGGGGGGGGGGCGTTGATTACCAATTCTATTTCATTGCTGCTAATTGGTCTATTCAGATTTTCTGTTTCTTCCTGGGTCAGTCTTGGAAGATTATATTTTTCTAGGAATTTGTCCATTTTTTCTAGGTTTTCCAGTTTGTTAACATATTATTTTTCATAGTATTCTCTAATAATTCTTTGTATTTCTGTGGTATCCATTGTAACTATTCCTTCTTCACTTCTGATTTTGTTTATTTCTGTACTCTTTTTTCTTGGTAAGTCTGGCTAGAGGTTTATCTCTTTTATCTTCTCAAAGAACCAGCTCCTGGTTTCATTGATTTTTTTTCTATTGTTTTATTGCCTATTTTATGTATTTCTCCTCTGATCTTTTTTATGTCTGTCTTTCTACTAACTTTCGGTTTCATTGTTCTTTTTCTAGTTTCTTTAATTGTGAGTTTAGACTGTTTATTTAGGATTGTTCTTATTTCTTAAGGTCTTGTATTGCTATGTACTTCCCTCTTAGAACAGCCTTTGCAGCATCCCACAAATACTGGACTGTGGAATTTTTGTTTTCATTTGTCTCCAGGTATTGCTTGATTTATTTTAATTTTGGCATTGATCCATTATTTAGAAGCATGTTGTTTAGCCTCCATGTGTTTGCAGGCTTGTTTTCTTTGTGTAATTTATTTCTAGTTTCGTACCACTGTGGTCTGAGAAGTTGCTTGATACAATTTCAATCTTTTTGAATTTATTGAGGCTCATTTTGTGGCCTAATATGTGATCTATCCTGGAGAACAGTCCATGTACACTTGAAAAAAGTGTGTATCCTGCTGCTTTTGGGTGGAATATTCTGTAGTTATCTCTTTAGTCCATCTGATCTAATGTATTGTTCGGTGCCTCTGTTTCGTTATTTATTTTTCATTATTATGGTATGTTAAAGTCTCCTAACATGATTTTTTTGCTATTTCCCCCTTTATGTCTGTTGGTGTTTTTTAAATATATTTTGGTGCTCCAATGTTGGCTGCATAGATATTTACAATTGTTGTATTATCTTGTTAGACTGATCCCTTTATCATTATGTAATGTCCTTTGTTGCATGTTACTTTCTTTGTTTTGAAATCTATTTTGTCTGACATAAGTACTGTTACTCCTGCTTTTTTGTCCCCATTTTTTCATGAAATATCTTTTTCCATTCCTTCACTTTCAGTCTATATATGTCTTTGAGTCTGAAATGAGTCTCTTGTAAGCAGCGTATAGATGGGTCTTGTTTCTTTATCCATTCTAGCACTCTGTCTTTTCATTTGTGTGTTCAGTCCATTTAGGGTAATTATTGATAGGTATGTACTTATTGCCATTTTATTAATTGTTTTCTGGTTGTTTTTATAATACCTCTCTGTTGCTTTCTTCCTCTCTTATACCCTTATCATTATTTGATGGTTTTCTTTAGTGTTGTGATTAGATTTCTCTTTTTAATATTTTGTGTATCTATTATAGGCTTTAGGTTTGTGGTTACCAAAAGTTCAAGGATAGCTTCCTGGCTATAACAGCCTATATTTTAAATTGATGACTTTTCTATTTCAGATGCAATCTAAAAGTACTTTTTTTGTTCATTTTCTCCCCCAACACTTTATGTATTAGTTGTCATGATCTGCACTTTTTGTGTATCCCTTGATTGATTTTTGGGTATAGTTGGTTTTACTACTTTTAATTTCATACTAGCTTGGTAATTAATTTGTCCTACTACCTTTACTATGGATTTATTTTCACTGGTGAAAACTATTTAACCTTAGGAACATTTCCATATACAGCAGTCTTTTTAACATGTCCTGTAATGCTGGTTTAGTCATTATAAATTCTTTGAGCCTTTATTGGTCTGGGAATCGTTTAATTTCTGCTTCAAATTTGAATGTTAATCCTTCTGTGTAGAGGATTCTTGGTTGAAGGTCCATCTGTTTCAGTACATTAAACATCATGCCACTCCTTTCTGTCCTATGAAGTTTCTTCTGAGAAGTCTGGTGATAGCCAGATGGGGTTTCCCTTATAAATAATCTTTTCTCTCTCTCCGGCTGCTTTCAGTACTTTCTCCTTATCCTTAATCTTTGCCATATCAATTATTATATGTCTTGGTGTTGTCTTACCAGGGTTCCTTTTGTTAGGGCTCTCTGTGCTTCCATGACCTGCGTGTCTATTTCCTTCCCTGGATTGAGGATGTTTTCTACAATTATTTCCTCAAAGAGATTTACTATCCCTTTGTCTCTCTCTTCTCCTCGTACCCCTATTATGTGAATATTGTTTCATTTGGACTGGTCGCACAGCTCTTACATTCCTTCATTCAAGAGACACTTTTTCTCTCTGTTCCTCAGCTTTGTTGTGTTACTGTTCTCTATTTTCCATCTCATTGAGTATTTCCTCTACTTGCAGCAATCTGTTATTCATTTGTTCCATTGTGCACTTCATTTCAGTTACTGTATTCTTCACTCTGAGTGGATCTTTTTCAGCTCTTGTATCTCTTTGTTGAAATCCTCCCTGAGCTCTTCAATACTTTTCTGCAGATCAGTGAGCATATTACTTTTACTTTGAAATCTTTATCAAGAAGACTGATGCTTTACATTTCATTTTGCCCTCTTTCTGGCATCTTCTCTTATAGTTTTGTCAGTAACATATTCCTCTGTCTCCTCATTTTGTCATTGTTTCTTCTTTTGTATTAGATGGATCTGCTCTGCTTCCTGGTCTAAAGAGTAATGGCTTTATGAAGAAGGTGTCCTGTGGTGCCCAGAAACTCAGGACTCTTTCCTCTCCAGTGCCTGGTTCTCCTTTGCTGTAGAGCCCCAGTTGCTGTTGGTAGGCAATAGGAAGGGCCTCCTTTCTATCTTTCTGCTGGCAATGGTTTATTTCCATGGAGGCCAGCAGTTTGCCTTGCAAGGCCCTCTGTGATCAGAGCAGTGGCTTCTGCTAGGATTGTTGTGGGTGGGGCCACCATCTGCCTACCCTGCAGCAATGGTAGGGCTGCTAGGTTAACGGGGTGGGTGGGCTGTTTGGGTCGCACAGCAAATTGTTCAATGGCAGTGTGCATGGTCACAAGGTAAGTCTTGCACTGGGGGGGGCAGGCCACAGGGGCAGCCTCACATGTGCGGTAGGAGGGTACATAGACAAGTGGTATCACAAGTCCTGCTGTCAGAGTCCAGGCCAGCAAGGGAGGCAGCGAGTCAGTGAGGCAAGCCCCCTCCCCCACCCAACCCTGGTGGTGCACAGGCTTGGCCGCTCATGGGGAGGAAGGAGCTCTTAGAGCTGGCTCCTGCAGATGCCTCACTAACAGGCAGAGAAATCTGAAAGAGTCTCCCTCTGCCTATCAGGCAGCAAAGCCCTACGCACCCAGGCTGAGTTGGCTGGCGTGCCTTGAATGCGCAGGAAGTACCTCCGGGCTGTGCCACTAGCATGGGGGATGCAGTGTGTGGGACTCCCAAGACTAATCAACTTGTGAAGCTGAGGGCAGGCTGGGGCAGTATTGTTCACCTGCACTTTCTCCTGCAGAGAGAGCTCAGTCCAACCCTTGCCCCTCTGGCTCCCCTCCCACTGCTGGCAAGTCAATTGCTGCATCTGTGTTGGTCTCTGCAAGACCACTGGAGCTCCTCCACAAGCAGATGGAGTCTCAGCCTCCCAGCATATTCCAACTGTCCTGGTGTCGACAGTCCTACTAATCACCAGAACCCAACACAATATGAACTCCTATTCCTAGAGGAGATCTCCAGTACCAAGTGTGCATAGTTCCTGGGCGTCTATCCCCACCCTGCTCCATTTCTCTTCCTCCCAGCTCCCACCTGGGCTGGGGGAAGGGCTTGGGTCCCACTCCATTGTGACTCTACCACTTTACCCTTCTCTATGTGGTCTTCCCTTTACCAGGTGTAGGTGGTCTGTTCTACAGTCTTCAGTTCGTTTTCAGGATTAGTTGTATTTGCTATGGTTGCTTTCTTGGTGTGTGCCTGGTGTGTGTAGGGGAGATTTCTGCCTTGCCTTCCTACTCTGCCATCTTTTTTCCCCTCTTTAAGTGTGTTTTTTTAAAAAAATTAAGATGTATTTAACATACCATAAAATTCACCCTTTTAAAGTGTATAGTTCAGTGATTTTAGTATATTCACAAAGTTGTGTAACCCTCACAACAATAAACTTTAGAATATTTTCATCACTGCAAAAAAACCCATGCCCATTAGCAGTCACTCTGTTATTCCGCAGTGTTACCCCTACCCACCCCCTGCCCTTAGGCAATGACTAATCCTCTTTCTGTCTCTATGGATTTACCTATTCTGGATAATTCATACAAATATAATCATACCATATGTGATACTTTGTGACTGGCTTCTTTTACTTAACATAATGCTTTCAAGGTCCATCTATGTTGTAGTAAGTGTCAGTACTTCATTCCTTTTTGTTGCCAAATAATATTGCATTACATGAGTATGTTAAGATTTTATTTATCCATTCATTTGTTGACAGACATTTGGGTTGTTTCCATTTTTGTTTTTTATGAAAAATGCTTCTGTGAGCATAGATGTACAAGTGTTTGTGTAGATATATGTTCTCATTTCTGTTAGGTCTATGCTTAAGAGTGGAATTGCTGGGTCATAATGGTAACACGATGTTTAATTTTTGAAGAAGTGCCACATTATTTTTCATATCAAATGTACCATTTTGCATTCTTACCAGCAATATACTAGGATTCTAATTTCTCTATATTCTTACTTTTGTTATGACTTTAATTATAGCCATCCTAAATGGGTGTGAAGTGGTATCTCGTGGTTTTGGTTTCCATTTCTCTGTTGGCTAATGATGCCTAACACAAACGTGCTGTATTGGAATTTGTATATCTTCTTTGGGAAAATGTCCATTCAGATCATTTGCCTGTTTTTAATTGGGTTATTTATCATTGCTCAGTTGTGTATATTCTTTATATATTCTGGATCCTAACCCTTTATCATATACATGCTTTGCATATGTTTTCTCCCATTCTTTGAGTTGTTTCTCACGTTACTGATGGTGTTCTTTAAAGCAAAAGTTTTGATCAAGTCAGTGCATCTATTTTTTTCTCTTGTGGCTTGTACATTAGGCATCATATCTAAAACAATTGCCTAATCCAACATCAGAAAGATTTAAGCCTCTATTGTTTTCTAAAAATTTTATGGTTTTAGATGTTACATTTGGGTCTTTGATCCATTTTTAGTTAATTTATTTTTTTTACTCTTTTTCTTTTTTTGGTATCATTAATCTACAATTACAAGAGGAACATTATGTTTACTAGACTCCCCGCTTCACCAAGTCCCCCACCCCAAAACCCATTATAGTCACTGTCCATCAGTGTAGTAAGATGCTGTAGAATCACTACTTGTCTTCTCGGTATTGCACAGCCATCCCCATGCCTCCCCCAACATTATACATGCTAATCTTAATGCCCCTTTTCTTTTTCCACCCCCTTATCCCTCCCTTCCCACCCATCCTCCCCAGTCCTTTTCTCTTCAGTAACTGTTAGTCCATTCTTGGGTTCTGTCATTCTGCTGCTATTTTGTTCCTTCACGTTTTTCTTTGTTCTTATACTCCACAGATGAGTGAAATCATTTGGTACTTGTCTTTCTCTGCCTGGCTTATTTCACTGAGCATAATACCCTCTAGCTCCATCCATGTTGTTGCAAATGGTAGGATTTGTTTTCTTCTTATGGCTGAATAATATTCCATTGTGTATATGTATCACATCTTCTTTATCCATTCATCTACTGATGGACACTTAGGTTGCTTCCATTTCTTGGCTATTGTAAATAGTGCTGTGATAAACATAGGGGTGCATATGTCTTTTTCAAACTGGGCTACTGTATTCCTAGGGTAAATTCCTAGAAGTGGAATTCCTGTGTCAAATGGTATTTCTATTTTGAGCTTTTTGAGGAACCTCCATACTGCTTTCCACAATGGCTGAACTAATTTACATTCCCACCAGCAGTGTAGGAGGGTTCCCCTTTCTCCACACCCTCGCCAACATTTGTTGTTCTTTGTCTTTTGGATGGTGGCGATCCTTACTGGTGTGAGGTAATATCTCACTGTGGTTTTCATTTGCATTTCTCTGATGACTAGCAATGTGGAGCATCTTTTCATGTGTCTGCTGGCCATCTGAATTTCTTGTTTGGAGAACTGTCTGTTCAGCTACTCTGCCCATTTTTTAATTGGACTATTTGCTTTCTTTTTTTTGAGGTACGTGAGCTCTTTTTATATTTTGGATGTCAACCCTTTATCGGATCTCTCATTTATGAATATATTCTCCTAAACTGTAGGATGCCTTTTTGTTCTATTGATGGTGTCCTTTGCTCTACAGAAGCTTTTCAGCTTGATATAGTCCCACTTGTTCATTTCTGCTTTTGTTTCCCTTGCCTGGGGAGATATGTTTATGAAGAGTCCCTCATGTTTATGTCCAAGAGATTTTTGCCTATGTTTTTTTCTAAGAGTTTTATGGTTTCATGACTTACATTCAGGTCTTTGCTCCATTTCAAATTTACTTTTGTTATGGGGTTAGACAATGATCCAGTTTCATTCTCTTACATGTAGCTATCCAGTTTTGCCAACACCAACTGTTGAAGAGGCTGCCATTTCCCCATTGTATGTCCATGGCTACTTAATCGTATATTAATTGACCATATATGTTTGGGTTAATGTCTGGAGTCTCTGTTCTATTCCACTGTTCTGTGGCTCTGTTCTTGTGCCAGTACCAAATTGTCTTGATTACTGTGCCTTTCTCGTAGAGCTTGAAGTTGGGTAGTGAGATCCCCCCCACTTTATTCTTCCTTCTCAGGATTCCTTTGGCTATTCGAGTCTTTGGTGGTTCCATATGAATTTTTGAACTATTTGTTCCAGTTCGTTGAAGACTGCTGTTAGTAATTTGATAGGGATTGCACTGAATCTGTAGATTACTTTGGGCAGGATGTCCATTTTGACAATATTAAATCTTCCTAGCCAAGAGCATGGGATGAGTTTCCATTGGTTAGTGTCCTCTTTAATTTCTCTTAAGAATGTCTTGTAGTTTTCAGGGTATAGGTCTTTCACTTCCTTGGTTAGGTCTATTCCTAGTTATTTTATTCTTTTTGATGCAATTGTGAATGGAATTGTTTTCCTGATTTCTCTTTCTGTTAGTTTATTGTTAGTGTTTAGGAAAGCCTCAGATTTCTGTGAATTAATTTTGTATCCTGCAACTTTGCTGAATTCTGATATTAGTTCTAGTAGTTTTGGAGTGCAGTCTTTAGGGTTTTTTATGTACGATATGATGTCATCTGCAAATAATGACCGTTTGATTTCTTCTTTACCAATCTGGATTCCTTGTATTTCTTTGTTTTGTTGAATTGCAGTGGCTAGGACCTCCAGTACTATGTAGAATAACAGTGGGAAGAGTGAGCATCCCTGTCTTGTTCCTGATCTTAGAGGAAAGCTTTCAGCTTCTCGCTGTTCAGTATGATGTTGACTGTGGGTTTATCGCATATGGCCTTTATTATATTGAGTTACTTGCCCTCTATACCCGTTTTGTTGAGAGTTTTTATCATGAATGGATGTTGAATTTTGTTGAATGCTTTTTCAGCATCTATGGAGATGATCTTGTGGTTTTTGTCCTTCTTTTTGTTGATATGGTGGATGATGTTGATGGATTTTCGAATGTTGTACCATCCTTGCATCCCTGAGATGAATCCCACTTGGTCATAGTGTATGATACTCTTGATGTATTTTCGAATTCAGTTTGCTAATATTTGGTTTAGTATTTCTGCATCTATGTTCATCAGGGATATTGGTCTGTAATTTTTTGTTTTGGTGGGGTCTTTGCTTGGTTTAGGTATTAGGGTGATGCTGGCTTCATAGAATGAGTTTGGGAGTATTCCCTCCTCTTCTATTTTTTGGAAAACATTAAGGAGAATTGGTATTATGTCTTCTCTGTATGTCTGATAAACTTCCGCGGTAAATCCATCTGGCATGGGGGTTTTGCTCTTGGGTAGTTTTTTGATTCCCGCTTCAATTTCGTTGCTGTTCATTGGTCTGTTTAGATTTTGTTTCCTCCTCGGTCAGTCTTGGAAGGTTGTATTTTTCTAAGATGTTGTCTGTTACTTCTAGATTTTCCAGCTTGTTAGCACATAGGTTTTCGTAGTATTCTCTAATAATTCTTTGCATTTCTTTGGGGTTCATCGTGATTTTTCCTTTCTCATTTCTGAATCTTTTGATATATGTTGATTCTCTTTTTTCTCTTAATAAGTCTGGCTAGACGCCTATCTATTTTGTTTATTTTCTCAAAGAAACAGCTCTTGGTTTCCTTGATTTTCTTCTATTTTTTTGTTCTGCTCAATTTTTTCTTCTCTGATCTTTATTATGTCCCTCCTTCTGCTGACTTTAGCCCTCATTCGTTCTTTTTCCAATTTCAATAATTGTGACTGTAGACTATTCATTTGGGATTGCTCTTCCTTCTTTAAATATGCCTGGATTGCTATATACTTTCCTCTTAGAACTGCTTTCACTGTGTCCCACAGAAGTTGGGAATTTTTTGTTGTTGTTGTCATTTGTCTCAATATATTGCTTGATCTCTATTTTAATTTGGTCATTGATCTGTTGATTATTTAGGAGCATGTTGTTGAGCCTCCATGTGTTTGTGAGCCTTTTTGCTTTCTTTGTACAGTTTATTTCTAGTTTTATTCCTTTCTGGTCTGAAAAGTTGGTTGGTAGTATTTCAATCTTTTTGAATTTACTGTGGCTCTTTTTGTGGCCTAGTATGTGGTCTGTTCTGGAGAATATTCCATGTGCACTTGACAAGAATGTATATCCTGTTGCTTTTGGATGTAGAGTTCTGTAGATGTCTATTAGGTCCATCTGTTCTAGTGTGTTGTTCAGTGCCTCTGTGTCCCTTACTTATTTTCTGTCTGGTGGGTCTGTCCTTTGGAGTGAGTGGTGTGTTGAAGTCTCCCAGAATGAATGCATTGCATTCTATTTCCTCCTTTGATTCTGTTAGTATTTGTTTCACATATGTTGGTGCTCCTGTATTGGGTGCATATATATTTATAATGGTTACATCCTCTTGTTGGACTGAGCCCTTTATCATTATGTGATGTCCTTCTTTATCTCTTGTTACTTTCTTTGTTTTGAAGTCTGTTTTGTCTGATACTAGTATTACAACATTTGCTTTTTTTCTCCCTGTTGTTTGCATGAAATATCTTTTTCCATCCCTTGACTTTAAGTCTGTGCATGTCTGTGGGTTTGAAGTGAGTCTCTTGTAAGCAGCATATGGATGGGTCTTGCTTTTTTATCCATTCTATTACTCTGTGTCTTTTGATTGGTGCATTCAGTCCATTTACATTTAGTGTGATTATTGAAAGGTATGTACTTACTGCCATTGCAGGCTTTAAGTTTGTGGTTACCAAAGGTTCAAGGTTAGCTTCTTTACTATCTTACTGTCTAACTTAACTCGCTTATTGAGCTGTTATATACACTGTCTGGAGATTCTTTATTTCTCTCCTTCTTATTCCTCCTCCTCCCTTCTTCATATGTTGGGTGTTTTGTTCTGTGCTCTTTTTAGGAGTGCTCCCATCTAGAGCAGTCCCTGTAAGATGCCCTGTAGAGGTGGTTTGTGGGTGGCAAATTCCCTCCACTTTTGCTTGTCTGGGAATTGTTTGATCCCTCCTTCATATTTAAATGATAATCGTGCTGGATACAGTAATCTTGGTTCAAGGCCCTTCTGTTTCATTAAGTATATCATGCCATTGTCTTCTGGCCTGTAGGGTTTCTGTTGAGAAGTCTGATGATAGCCTGATGGGTTTTCCTTTGTAGGTGACCTTTTTTTCCTCTCTGGCTGCCTTTAATACTTTGTCCTTGTCTTTGATCTTTGCCATTTTAATTGTTATGTGTCTTGGTGTTGCCCTCCTTGGATCCCTTGTCATGGGAGTTCTGTGTACCTCTGGTCTGAGAGGCCATTTCCTTCCCTAGTTTGGGGAAGTTTTCAGCATTTATTTCTTCAAAGACAGTTTCTATCCCTTTTTCTCTCACTTCCTCTTCTGGTACCCCTATAATGCGGATATTGTTCTGTTTCAATTGGTCTCTCAGTTCTCTTAAAATTCTTTCATTCCTGGAGTTCCTTTTATCTCTCTGCATCAGCTTCTCTGCATTCCTGTTCTTTGTTTTCTAGTCCATTAATGGTCTCTTGCATCTCATCCATTCTGTTTTGAAGTCCTTCCAGAGCTGGTTTTATTTCTGTATTCTCACTTCTTAGTTCTTGCATATTTCTCTGCAAGTCCATCAGCATGGTTATGCCTTTTGTTTTGAATTCTTTTTCAGGAAGACTGGTTAAATCTATCTCCCCAGGTTCCTTCTCAGGGGAAGATGTAGAAGATGTCAAAGCTGTCTGGGTTAGTCTTGTCTGGATCAAATTTTTTTGCGTCTTCATGTTGATAGGTGCAATGGTGAGCTATTGACTTTCTGTCAGCTGGCTCTCCACTTGCTCCTGGCCTTTCTTTACTGGGAAAACTGGTACCCCTAGTGGCTCGTGTTGGGCATTGCGTGTAGACAGGGTCTCTGTATCTTGTCCAGCCAGTATGGAGGAAGCTCCCTTGCTGTGGGCGTGGCCAGCCTCAGGCTGCTGCTTTGCTATGCCGGGGCCCCAAAAGCGTAATGGATCAGGGGCTGTTTGGCTGTTTACCTCCGGGAGCTGTCTCAGAGCTGTTGCCCATGGGGTTAGTGTGCCCGGAGTTCCCTGGAATTTCCAGCTGCTCAACTGTGACCTGGATGGTTCCTTCCAGCTGTGGCATCCCTGTCCCTTTTAGACTTTCAAAAAGCACTCGGTTTTCTTTGTCACAGGGGCGCCAGCTTCAGGACCCACTCAAAGATCTTGCTGCCCTGTTTCCCTAGTTTCCAGCACCGCATGCATGCACTGTGTCTGTGCTCTGGTGCGGATGGCTTGGGCTGGGTGATTAGCAGTCCTGGGCTCCCTCTCCCTCCCCCCTCCGACTCCTCTCCTCCCGTCGGGAGTTGGGGTGAGGGGCGCTTGGGTCCCGCCAGGCCGGGTCTTGTATCTTACCCCTTTCACCAGGCACTGGGTTCTCGTACGTGTGGATGTAGTCTGGCTGTTGTCCTGTGTCTTCTGATCTCTCTTTTAGGATTAGTTGTATTTGTTGTATTTTCAAAAATATGTATGTTTTTGGGAGGAGATTCCCACTGTCCTGCTCACGCCGCCATCTTGGCTCCGCCCAGATTGGGGAAGTTTTGATCAATTATTTCTTCAAATACACGTTCTATACCTTTTTCTCTCTCTTCTTCTACTGGTACCCCTACAGTGCGGATGTTGTTCCGTTTGGATTGGTCTCACAGTTCTCTTTGTATTCTTTCATTCCTGGAGATCTTTTTGTGTCTCTCTGCCTCAGCTTCTCTGTGTTCCTGTTCTCTGATTTCTATTCCATTAACAGTCTCTTGCACCTCATCCAGTCGGCTCTTAAGTCCTTCCAGAGATTGTTTTATTTCTATATTCTCCCTCCCAACTTTATCCATTAGCTCTTGCATATTTCTCTGCAGCTCCATCAGCATTGGTATGACCTTTATTTTGAATTCTTTTTCAGGCAGATTGGTTAAATCTATCTCCCCAGGCTCCTTCTCGGGGGTTGTCTGGTTTATTCTTGTCTGGATCAAATTCTTCTGCCTTTTCATGCCGGTAGAACTAGTCATGGGTAGTTGGTGCATGTGTCAGCTGGGAAAACAAAGTCCCTTCCTCCTTGCCTGTCACCTTCCCTCCCTTTGAGAACAGCAACCCCTAGTGGCTTATGCTGGGCCGCTGCCTGCCGACAGGGTTTCTGAGTCTGGCCCGGGTGGCTGTGGAAGAGGCTCTGGGCAGTTGCTGTGGGTGCAGCCGCTCTCAGGGTGCTCCCCTACTATGGCGGGGCCACGCCAGTGGAGGAATGGATGGGAGGCTTTTATCGCCATCAGGGGCCTCAGAGCTGCGCTGCCTCCCAGAGGGTTAGGGTGCCCGGAGTTCCCTGGGATTCCTAGCGGCTGAGCTGAGTGTGTTGGGACGCTTCTGTCCTGCTCTGAGGCCCCTGTCCCTTTAATACTTTCAAAAAGCACTCACTTTTCTTTTGTCCCAGGGGTGCCGTCTGCAGGAACCTGCTCGCAGATTTTACTGTTCTGTTTCCTTAATATCCAGCACACCACGCACTGTGTGTCAGCTTTCCTGGTGCGGGTGACTAGGGCTGGGTATTTAGCAGTCCTGGGCTCCCTCTCCCTCCCGGCTCTGACTCCTTTCCTCCCGCCAGGGAGCTGGGGTGGGGGTGGGGTGGTACTCAGGTCCCGCCGTGCCGCAGCTTGTATCTTACCTGCTTCATGAGGTGCTGAGTTCCCGCAGATGTAGATGTAGCCTGGCTGTTGTACTGTATCTTGTCTCTTTAAGAATAGTTGTATTTGTTGTATTTTCAAAAATATATGGTTTTTGGAGGAGATTTCCTCTGCCCTACTCACACCACCATCTTGGCTCTTTAGTTAATTTTTATATATGGTATGAAGTGGCAGTCCCAACTTAAGTCTTTTGCATGTAGGTGGTCAGTTATTCCAGCATCATTTGTTGAAAGTACTATTATTTCCCAATTGAATTGGCTTGGCATCCTTGTCAAGAAGCAGTTTAACTCCGAAATCTATTTCATGATATATTATGCCTATCCTTATGCCAGCACTACCCTGTCTTGATTGCAGTAGCTTTGTAGTAAGTGTGAAATCAGGAAGTGTGAGTGCTCCAACTTTGTTCTTTTTCAGGATGGTCCCTTGCATTTCCATGCAAATGTTAGGATCAGCTTCTCATTTTCTGCAAAAGAAGCAAGCTGGCATTTTCATAGACATTGTGTTGAAGTTGTAGATCAATTTAGGAAGTATTGCCATCTTAATATTAAGTCTTTCAGTTCATGAACATCAAGTGTCTTTCCACTTATTTAGATCTTCTTTAATATTTTTCAAAAACTTTTTTATTTTCAGGGTATAAGCTTTTTACTTCTTTTGTAAAGTTTACTTACATATTTTAATATTTTCAGTACTGTTGGAAATGGAATTGTTTTCTTAATTTCATTTTAGAATTGTATATTGATCTTGTGTCTGCAACCTTGCAGAATTTGTTAGGTCTAACAGTTTTTTAATGGATTCCTTAGGATTTCTATATCCAAGGTCATACTATCTGTGAACAGAGGGTTTCAGTTCCTCCTATATTTTCTGGGTGCCTTTATTTCATTTTATTACCTAGTTGTCCTGGCTAGAACCTCCAGAAAATGTTGAGTAGAGGTGGTTGGGAGTGAATATTATTGTTTTGTTCTTGAACTTAGGGGAAAAGCATTCAGTCTTTTGCTATTAACTATGATATTAGCTGTGGATTTTTCATATATGCCCCTACAAGGTTTAGGAAATTCCTTTCTATACCTAGTGTGTTGAGTGTTTTTATCATGAATTTGTTAAATGATTTTTCATCATCTATTGACATGATCACATTATTTTTTTTGTTCTGTTGATATGGTATATTGTATTAATTGATTTTTGGATATTAAACCAACCTTGCATTCCTAGGATAAACCTAACTTGTGGGTTTTGTGTGTATAGAGACTTACCTGGACTAACTGTAATTCTCTATAGTGTGTAGTCATATAAGTGTCTACTCATTTACGTAAGTGGTTAGCTAATGACTGGTCTCAGATTTCCTTAAGCGCATTGAACTTATAACTCTTGCAACATTTGTCTAGGGCTCTGTGTATGTGTTGGGTCTTGCCTTCAGTGCTCAGACTCTTTACAACTCTTAGTTTTTCCTTCTTGAGCAGGGCCTCAAAGCCATGGTAAAAGTTGAGGGCTTTTTTGAGTATGCACATGCTTTCTAATCTCCAGAAATACATCAGAGCTTTTCAAAGCTCCTATGAACAATTCATTCCTTAGATTTTCCTTTGAAGCTTTCAGCCAGGGTCTTTTTTAACTATGGCTATTAAATTTGGTGTGTATCAACACCAGATATTTTTTGATGCTTGAGTGTATATATCCATATAGTAATATATTTGTTATGTGCCTTTTAAAATTTTGGCATTGCTAAATTAATTTAATTCCTTTTAATTACACATGTAATATAAAAATTAATTCCTAATATAAAAACACAAGCAACAGAGATGAAGATAAAATCCCCCTTGATATACAACCCAATCCTAATCTGGTAACCACTTTCACCTGCCTGGTGACTAACATTCAGATGTTTTTCTGTACATATGTATTTTTATTGGTGTTTTCCTGTTATTTTTAAAGATAAGTGATATCATACTATACATACTGTTTTTCAGCTTGCTTTTTATCTCTTGGTGATTAATGTACCTTTGAAATCTTTTTGTGTCAGTATGTAAGTCTACCCCATTTTTATGACTGCTATTAGGATTCCATAGTATACAAAGTCTACCTTGTTTATTTAACTTTCCTTTTTTGAATGATGTTAGGTTGTCCAATTTCTGGCTGTTGCAAAATGATCCCTCAGTCAATAGCCTTTTACATGATGTACACATGACAGTATTCATACCTGGAAGAGGAGAGTTATATACCTGGAAGAGGAATTGTTAGGTTGAAGGGTAAACGCATTTGAGATTTTACATACTGATAAATATTATCCTCCAAAATGTCTGTCCCAGTATGCACACCACCTACCATATATGACCGTATGTTTCCCTGTACTGTTGACAGTATTGGATATTATTGACCTTTTTATTTTTGCCTGTCTTGAACATTGCATGTTATTTTTTAAAACTTGTATTTTCCCAATTACTTGTGAAACTAGGCATCTTTTCATGGTATTGGCCATTTCTCTTTCCATTTCTGTGAATTGCATATTCATACACTTTGCTTATTTTTTGTCCTTTCGGGTTGTGTTTTCCTTCTTGACTTTAAGAATTGTTTATATGTTCTAGATATTAATCCCTGTTACATATATTGCATATATTTTTCTCAGTCTCATTTTTTAACTTTGTAATATTTTCATGAGGTAAAACTTGCATACAATAAAATGCATATATTGTAAATGCTCAGTTTACTAAGTTTTGATATGTGTATGTAGTCATGTAACTACCACCCAAAACATGATATAAAACATGTCCTTTTCCCCCAGAAAATTCCCTGGTAGCCCTTTCCTGTCAGTCCACCCTTCTTTATTCCACCTTAAGCAAGTACTTTCCTATTTCTGTCACCATAGATTAATTTTGCATATTCTTAGACTTCACATGAATGGAATCATATGTTTTTATGTCTGACTTATTTTGCTCACCATAATGTGTATTGGAATTTTTTTCTATTTTGTTTTTTGTCTTGATATTTGTTCATATTCTTGCTTTGATTAATTATCTGTTTCTTTGTACTGCTGAGTAGTATTCCACCATATGATTATACCATGATTTGTTCTTCATTCTACTGTTGGTAGAAATTTGGGTTATTTCCATTTTTTCACTATTATGAATAAGGCTGCCTTGAACATTTGTGTATAGATCTTTTTGTTAACATATATTTTCATTTCTCTTGGGTAAATACCTAGGAATGGAAAAAGTAGATAAATGCTTAACTTTATAAGAAATTGCCTAACAGTTTTCTTTTTTATTATTAATTAATTAATTAATTACTTTTTTATTTTGGTGTCATTCATATACAATCACATGAGCAACATTATGGTTACTACACTTCCCCCATTATAAATTCCCCACCACATATGCCATTAGTCACTGTCCATGAGCATAGTAAGATGCTACTTGCCTTCTCTGTCCTATATTGCCTTTCCTGTGCCCACCCCCAACGTTATGTGTGCTAATTGTAATGCCCCTTATTCCCCTTCTCCCTCTCTTCCCACCCACCATCTGTAGTCCCTTTCCCTTTGACAACTGTTTGTCCATTCTTGGGTTCTGTGAGTCTGCTGCTGTTTTGTTCCTTCAGTTTTTCCTTTGTTCTTATGCTCCACAGATGAGTGAAATCATTTGGTACTTGTCTTTCTCCGCCTGGCTTATTTCACTGAGAATAATACCCTCTAGTTCCATCCATGTTGTTGCAAATGGTAGGATTTGTTTTCTTCTTATGGCTGAATAATATTCCATTGTGTATATGTACCGCATCTTTATCCATTCATCTCATCCACTGATGGACGCTTAGGTTGCTTCCATTTCTTGGCTATTGTAAATAGTGCTGCAATAAACATAGGGGTGCATATGTCTTTTTCAAACTGGGCTCCTGCATTCTTAGGGTAAATTCCTAGGAGTGGAATTCCTGGGTCAAATGGTATTTCTATTTTGAATTTTTTGAGGAACCTCCATACTGCTTTCCACATGGTTGAACTAGTTTATATTCCCACCAGCAGTGTAGGAAGGTTCCCCTTTCTCCTCAAACTCACCAACATTTATTGTTGTTTGTCTTTTGGATGGTAGCAATCCTTACTGATGTGAAGTGATATTTCATTGTGGTTTTAATTTGCATTTCTCTGATAATTAGCGATGTGGAGCATCTTTTCATGTATCTGTTGGCCATCTGAATTTCTTCTTTGGAGAACTGTCTGTTCAGCTCCTCTGCCAATTTTCTAATTAGATTATTTGCTTTTTGTATGTTGAGGTGCGTGAGCTCTATATACTTTGGATGTCAACCCTTTATTGGATCTGTCACTTGTGAAAATTTTCTCCCATACTGTAGGATGCCTTATTGTTCTGCTGATGGTGTCCTTTGCTGTACAGAGGCTTTTTAGGATGATGTAGTCCCATTTGTTCATTTTTTATTTTGTTTCCCTTGCATGAGGAGATGTGTTCAGAAAAAAGTTGCTCATGTTTATATTTAAGAGATTTTTGCCTATGTTTTCTTCTAAGAGTTTTATGGTTTCATGTCTTACATTCTGCTCTTTGATCCATTTTGAGTTTACTTTTGTGTATGGGGTTAGACAGTAATCCAGTTTCATTCTCTTACATGTAGCTGTCCAGTTTTGCCAACACCAGTTGTTCAAGAGGCTGTCATTACCCCCATTGTATATCCATGGCTCCTTTATTGTATATTAATTGACCATATATGCTTGGGTTAATATCTGAGCTCTCTAGTCTGTTCCATTGGTCTATGGGTCTGTTCTTGTGCCAGTACCAAATTATCTTCATTACTGTACCTTTGTAGTAGAGCTTGAAGTTAGGGAGCATAACCCCTCCCCCCACTTTATTCTTCCTTCTCAGGATTGCTTTGGGTATTCGGGGTCTTTTGTGGTTCTGTATGAATTTTAGAGCTATTTGCTCTAGTTCATTGAAGAATGCTGTTGGTATTTTGATACGGATTGCCTTGAATATGTAGACTGCTTTAGGCAGGATGGCCATTTTGACAATATTAATTCTTTCTATCCATGCGCAGGGGATGTGTTTCCATTTATTGGTATCTTCTTTAATTTCTCTCATGAGTGTCTTGTAGTTTTCAGAGTACATGTCTTTCACTTCCTCGGTTAGGCATATTCCTAGGTATTTTATTCTTTTTTTTTTTTTTTTTTTTTTTTTTTTTTTGTCACAGATCCTTTTATTTTTTTAAGATAAAAGTAACATGCATTTGATCAAAACAAATACTTCTGAAGGCTTCATAATGAAAAGCAACAATGACTCTCCCCACTTCTCTAGAGCCCCAGTCCTACTCTCTGGGGGAAACCACTTTTTTTTTTTTTTTTTTTTTTTTTTTTTTTTGAGGGCATCTCTCATATTTATTGATCAAATGGTTGTTAACAACAATAAAATTCAGTATAGGGGGGTCAACGCTCAATGTACAATCATTAATCCATCTCAAGCCTAATTCTCGTCAGTCTCCAATCTTCTGAAGCATAACGAACAAGTTCTTACATGGTGAACGAATTCTTACAGAGTGAATAAATTCTTACATGGTGAACAGTACAAGGGCATTCATCACAGAAACTTTCGGTTTTGATCATGCAATATGACCTATAAACCATCAGGTCAAATATGAATATTCATTTGATTTTTGTACTTGATTTATATGTTGATCCTACATTTCTCCTATTATTATTATTATTTTTATTTTTAATAAAATGCTGAAGTGGTAGGTAGATGCAAGATAAAGGTAGAAAACATAGTTTAGTGCTGTAAGAAGGCAAATGTAGATGATCAGATGATCAGGTGTGTGCCTATGGACTAAGTATTAATCCAGGCTAGACAAGGGCAGCAAGACATCCACGGATGCAGAAGATTTCTCTCAAAGCAGGGGGGGTGAGGTTCTGAGCCTCACCTCTGTTGATCCCCAAATTCTCACCTGATGGCCGCCCTGCGACTGTGCCTGTCTTAGGTTGTTCCTCCCTTGAGGAATCTTACCCGTCTCTGGCTAACCAGTCATCTTCCGGGGCCATACAGGGAAATGTAAAGTTGGTAAGTGAGAGAGAAGCCATATTGTTTGCAAAGGTTAGCTTTTTACTTCTTTGCAGATTTATGCCCTGTGGCTTCTATGCCCAGCACTTGTCTCGAGGTATCTTTACCACCTGGAGGAATTATGATACTCGGTAAATTCGATATGAGGCACGAATTCTATTTAAGGTTTGTAATTAGGAAGGAAGAAGAAAAGCTATAGATGTAGCATATGAAGGAAACTTGGGAGGATTGATTATTTCTTTGACATATCTTCTTGTATAGTACCTTAAGTATGTATAGGTTTTAAACTACTAACTAATTTGCACACACATATTAACATAATAGGAATACGGTGACATAAACAAAGCAAATCTATAATTACCAGCCATCTCCAGTGAAGCCAAGAAAACCATTTAGGCACCCTAGGCATTTGTGAAAATTTATCTATGATATGATGGATATTTTCCAACTGTACGTGAACCATCAGACAAATTAAAGCAGCCCATTTCTGGGATCTGTTCACATCCCATATGTTCTTTTAACCATAGATAGTCTATAGTCATGAGATTTTGGGGTGCTACAACTTGCACCCCTCCAACCCCTGGTTGAGTTCCAACAGTACAGATCCAGTCAAATTCGTTGTCTCACTGTATGCACATGCCAGCCTAGACATCTCCCTCCTCCTTCTTATGGCAAGTCCAGGAGACGGTAGGCTGGATGCAGCCACAACCGCAGCATCGTCCGGATCCCTGTGGAGGCTTTTTGATGATCATCCCCCGGCACGAGTCCTCCAGAGAGTGCTGATGCCGGAAGCTCCTCCTCATATCGTATCTTAGTTCATTTTCTGGGTATCCAAGCTAGGCCTTGATCTTCTGCGTAGAAACAAACAGACCCTTTGCCCACACTTTGACATGCCCTCTATACCACTGTGCAGAACTCATTGGAGGTCAGCACACAGGAACTGCTTTTTTTTTTTTTTTTTTAATTAAGAGAAAGGAATATTATCAGAAAAGAGTACCTCCATAGCTGATCATCTGACACCCTTTAAGTGATCAACATTAAGGATATTTAAAGCATGCGTTGATCTTTGATTTACCAATAGTTTTATCCTGTTAAGGAGTAATCCCCCTTTTCTTTCTTTCTTTCTTTTTTTTTTTTAAATTTTTAATCTACACTTACCTGAAGAATACTATGTTTACTATGCTCTCCCCTATATCAGGTCCCCCCTAACAACCACATTACGGTTACTGTCCATCAGCTTAGCAAAATGTGGTAGAGTCACTACTTGTCCTCTCTGTGTTGTGCAGCCCACCCTCCCCTTTCTCCCTCCCCCCCATGCATGCTAATCTTAATACCCCCCTTCTTCTTCCCCCCCCTTATCCCTCCCTGCCCACCCATCCTCCCCAGTTCCTTTCCCTTTGGTACCTGTTAGTCCATTTTTGGGTTCTGTAATTCTGCTGCTGTTTTGTTCCTTCAGTTTTTCCTTTGTTCCTATACTCCTCAGATGAGTGAAATCATTTGGTATTTCTCTTTCTCCGCTTGGCTTATTTCACTGAGCATAATACTCTCCAGCTCCATCCATGTTGCTGCAAATGGTTGGATTTTTCCACTTCTTATGGCTGAGTAGTATTCCATTGTGTATATGTACCACATCTTCTTTATCCATTCATCTACAGATGGACATTTAGGTTGCTTCCAATTCTTGGCTATTGTAAATAGTGCTGCGATAAACATAGGAGTGCATCTGTCTTTCTCAAACTTGATTGCTGCGTTCTTAGGGTAAATTCCTAGGAGTGGAATTCCTGGGTCAAATGGTAGGTCTGTTTTGAGCATTTTGATGCACCTCCATACTGCTTTCCACAATGGTTGAACTAATTTACATTCCCACCAGCAGTGTAGGAGGGTTCCCCTTTCTCCACAGCCTCGCCAACATTTGTTGTTGTTTGTCTTTTGGATGGCAGCTATCCTTACTGGTGTGAGGTGATACCTCATTGTAGTTTTAATTTGCATTTCTCTGACAATTAGCGATGTGGAGCATCTTTTCATGTGTCTCTTGGCCATCTGTATTTCTTTTTTGGAGAACTGTCTGTTCAGTTCCTCTGCCCATTTTTTAATTGGGTTATTTGTTTTTTGTTTGTTGAGGCGTGTGAGCTCTTTATATATTCTGGACGTCAAGCCTTTATCAGATCTGTCATTTTCAAATATATTCTCCCATACTGTAGGGTTCCTTTTTGTTCTATTGATGGTGTCTTTCGCTGTACAGAAGCTTTTCAGCTTAATGTAGTCCCACTTGCTCATTTTTGCTGTTGTTTTTCTTGCCCGGGAAGATATGTTCAAGAAGAGATCACTCATGTTTATATCTAAGAGGTTTTTGCCTATGTTTTTTTCCAAGAGTTTAATGGTTTTGTGACTTACATTCAGGTCTTTGATCCATTTTGAGTTTACCTTTGTATATGGGGTTAGACAATGGTCCAGTTTCATTCTCCTACATGTAGCTGTCCAGTTTTGCCAGCACCATCTGTTGAAGAGACTGTCATTTTGCCATTGTATGTCCATGTCTCCTTTATCAAATATTAATTGACCATATATGTTTGGGTTAATTTCTGGGGTCTCTAATCTGTTCCACTGGTCTGTGGCTCTGTTCTTGTGCCAGTACCAAATTGTCTTGATTACTATGGCTTTGTAGTAGAGCTTGAAGTTGGGGAGTGAGATCACCCCTACTTTATTCTTCTTTTTTAGGATTGCTTTGGCTATTCGGGGTCTTTGGTGTTTCCATATGAATTTTTGAATTATTTGTTCCAATTCATTGAAGAATGTTGCTGGTAATTTGAGAGGGATTGCATCAAATTTGTATATTGCTTTGGGCAGGATGGCCATTTTGACGATATTAATTCTTCCTAGCCATGAGCATGGGATGAGTTTCCATTTATTAGTGTCCCCTTTAATTTCTCTTAAGAGTGACTTGTAGTTTTCAGAGTATAAGTCTTTCACTTCCTTGGTTAGGTTTATTCCTAGTTATTTTATTCTTTTTGATGCAATGGTGAATGGAATTGTTTTCCTGATTTCTCTTTCTATTGATTCGTTGTTAGTGTATAGGAAAGCTACAGATTTCTGTGTGTTGATTTTGTATCCTGCAACTTTGCTGTATTCCGATATCAGTTCTAGTAGTTTTGGAGTGGAGTCTTTAGGGTTTTTTATGTACAGTATCATATCATCTGCAAATAGTGACAGTTTAACTTCTTCTTTACCAATCTGGATTCCTTGTATTTCTTTGTTTTGTCTGATTGCCGTGGCTAGGACCTCCAGTACTATGTTAAATAACAGTGGGGAGAGTGGGCATCCCTGTCTGGTTCCCGATCTCAGTGGAAATGCTTTCAGCTTCTCGCTGTTCAGTATAATGCTGGCTGTGGGTTTATCATATATGGCCTTTATTATGTTGAGGTACTTGCCCTCTATTCCCATTTTGCTGAGAGTTTTTATCATGAATGGATGTTGAATTTTGTCAAATGCTTTTTCAGCATCTATGGAGATGATCATGTGGTTTTTGTCTTTCTTTTTGTTGATGTGGTGGATGATGTTGATGGATTTTCGAATGTTGTACCATCCTTGCATCCCTGGGATGAACCCCACTTGGTCATGGTGTATGATCCTTTTGATATACTGTTGAATTCTGTTTGCTAATATTTTATTGAGTATTTTTGCATCTACATTCATCAGGGATATTGGTCTGTAATTTTCTTTTTTGGTGGGGTCTTTTCCTGGTTTTGGTATTAGGGTGATGTTGGCTTCATAGAATGAGTTTGGGAGTATTCCCTCTTCTTCTATTTTGTGGAACACTTTAAGGAGAATGGGTATTATGTCTTCTCTGTGTGTCTGATAAAATTCCGAGGTAAATCCGTCCGGCCCCGGGGTTTTGTTCTTGGGTAGTTTTTTGATTACTGTTTCAATTTCTTTGCTTTTAATTGGTTTGTTTAACTTTTGTGTTTCTTCCTTGGTCAGTCTTGGGAGGTTGTATTTTTCTAGGAAGTTGTCCATTTCTTCTAGGTTTTCCAGCTTGTTGGCATATAGGTTTTCATAGTAGTCTTTAATAATTCTTTGTATTTCTGTGGAGTCTGTCGTGATTTTTCCATTCTCATTTCTGATTATGTTGATTTGTGTTGACTCTCTTTTTCTCTTAATAAGTTGGGCTAGAGGCTTATCTATTTTGTTTATTTTCTCAAAGAACCAGCTCTTGGTTTCGTTGATTTTTGCTATTGTTTTATTCTTCTCAATTTTGTTTATTTCTTCTCTGATCTTTATTATGTCCCTCCTTCTGCTGACTTTAGGCCTCCTTTGTTCTTCTTTTTCCAGTTTTAATAGTTGTGATGTTAGACTATTCATTTGGGATTGTTCTTCCTTCTTCAAGTGTGCCTGGATTGCTATATACTTTCCTCTTAAGACTGCTTTCGCTGCATCCCACAGAAGTTGGGGCTTAGTGTTGTTGTTGTCATTTGTTTCTATATATTCCTTGATCTCTATTTTGATTTGTTCATTGATCCATTGATTATTTAGTAGCATGTTGTTAAGCCTCCATGTGTTTGTGAGCCTTTTTGTTTTCTTTGTAGAATTTATTTCTACTTTCATACCTTTGTGGTCTGAAAAATTGGTTGGTAGAATTTCAATATTGTGGAATTTACTGAGGCTTTTTTTGTGAGCTAGTATGTGGTCTATTCTGGAGAATGTTCCATGTGCACTTGAGAAGAATGTATATCCTGTTGCTTTTGGATGTAAAGTTCTATAGATGTCTATTAGGTCCATCTGTTCTAGTGTGTTGTTCAGTGCCTGTGTGTCTTTACTTATTTTCTGCCCGGTGGATCTATCCTTTGGGGTGAGTGGTGTGTTGAAGTCTCCTACAATGAATGCATTGCAGTCTATTTCCCTCTTTAGTTCTGTTAGTATTTGCTTCACATATGCTGGTGCTCCTGTATTGGGTGCATATATATTTAGAATGGTTATATCCTCTTGTTGGACTAAGCCCTTTATCATTATGTAGTGGCCTTCTTTATCTCTTGTTACTTTCTTTGTTTTGAAGTCTATTTTGTCTGATATTAGTACTGCAACCCCTGCTTTCTTATCACTGTTGTTTGCCTGAAATATGTTTTTCCATCCCTTGACTTTTAGTCTATGCTTATCTTTGGGTTTAAGGTGAGTTTCTTGTAAGCAGCATATAGATGGGTCTTGCTTTTTTATCCATTCTATTACTCTATGTCTTTTGATTGGTGCATTAAGTCCATTTACATTTAGGGTGACTATTGAAAGATATGTACTTATTGCCATTGCAGGCTTTAGATTCGTGGTTACCAAAGGTTCAAGGTTAGCTTCTTTAGTATCTTACTGCCTAACTTAGCTCGCTTATTGAGCTGTTATATACACTGTCTGGAGAGTCTTTTCTTCTCTCCCTTCTTATTCCTCCTCCTCCCTTCTTCATATGTTGTGTGTTTTGTTCTGTGCTCTTTTTAGGGGTGCTCCCATCTAGAGCAGTCCCTGTAGGATGCCCTGTAGAGGTGGTTTGTGGGAAGCAAATTCCCTCAGCTTTTGCTTGTCTGGGAATTGTTTGATCCCACCATCATATTTAAATGATAGTCGTGCTGGATACAGTATCCTTGGTTCAAGGCCCTTCTGTTTCATTGCATTAAGTATATCATGCCATTCTCTTCTGGCCTGTAGGGTTTCTGTTGAGAAGTCTGATGTTAGCCTGATTGGTTTTCCTTTATAGGTGACCTTTTTCTCTCTAGCTGCCTTTAAAACTCTTTCCTTGTCCTTGATCCTTGCCATTTTAATTATTATGTGTCTTGGTGTTGTCCTCCTTGGATCCTTTCTGTTGGGGGTTCTGTATAATTCCATGGTCTGTTCGATTATTTCCTCCCCCAGTTTGGGGAAGTTTTCAGCAATTATTTCTTCAAAGACACTTTCTATCCCTTTTCCTCTTTCTTCCTCTTCTGGTATCCCTATAATACGAATGTTTTTCCTTTTGTATTGGTCACATATTTCTCTTAGTGTTGTTTCATTCCTGGAGATCCTTTTATCTCTCTCTATGTCAGCTTCTATACGTTCCTGTTCTCTGGCTTCTATTCCTTCAATGGCCTCTTGCATCTTATCCATTCTGCTTATAAATCCTTCCAGGGATTGTTTCACTTCTGTGATCTCTTTCCTGACATCTGTGATCTCCTTCCGGACTTCATCCCACTGCTCTTGCATTTTTCTCTGCATCTCATCCCACTGCTCTTGCATTTTTCTCTGCATCTCATCCCATTGCTCTTGCATTTTTTTCTGCATCTCTGTCAGCATGTTCATGATTTTTATTTTGAATTCTTTTTCAGGAGGACTAGTTAGGTCTGTCTCCTTCTCAGGTGTTGTCTCTGTGATCTTTGTCTGCCTGTAGTTTTGCCTTTTCATGGTGATAGAGATAGTTTGCAGAGCTGGTACAAGTGACCGCTGGAAGAGCTTCCCTTCTTGTTGGTTTGTAGCCTTTTCCTGGGAGAATAGCGACCTCTAGTGGCTTGTGCTGGGCAGCTGTGCGCAGACAGGGCTTCTGCTTCCTGCCCCGTTGCTTTGGGGTTTATCTCCGCTGTTGCTGTGGGCTTGGCCTGGCTGGGGCTGTTCCTCCAAAATGGTGGAGCCCCGTTGGAGGGGGAGCAGCCAGGAGACTATTTATCTCCGTAAGGGGCCTCTGTGCTCCCTGCTGCCCAGGGGGTTAGAGTGCCCAGAGATCCCCAGATTCCCTGCTTCTGGTCTAAGTGACCTGTCCTGCCCCTTTAAGATTTCCAAAAAGCACTCTCCAAACCAAAACAACAGCAGCAACAATGAGAGAGGGAACAGAAACAAAGAGAAAAAAAAAAGAAAAAAAAAGGAAAAAACAAGCGATTTTTTTTTTTTTTTTTTTTTTTGTCCTCAGGTGCCGGTCCCAGGCACCCGCTCACTGGTCCTGCTGCCCTGTCTCCCTAGCACCAGGGTCCCTGTCCTTTCAAGGCTTCCAAAAAGCACCCACCCACCGGTCCCGCAGGGAAGGAACGCTCAATATTCTTTGTCCTCAGGCACTGGTCCCACGCACTCGCTCACCAGTCCTGCCGCCCTGCCTCCCTAGCACCGGGGTCCCTGTCCCTTTTAGGCTTCCAAAAAGCACTCGCAGAAAAGAGAAAAAAAAAAAGGGGAAAAACACGCGATTTCCTCTGTCCTCAAGTGCCGGTCTCAGGCACCCGCCCACCGGTCCCGCAGGGAAAAACGGGGGATATTCTTTGTCCTCAGGCGCCGGTCCCAGCCACCCGCTCACCAGTCCCGCCACCGTGCCTCCCTAGCACTGGGGTCCCCGTCCCTTCAAGGCTTCCAAAAAGCGCTCGCCAAAAAGAGAAAAAAAAAAAAGGGGGGAAAAACGCGCGACCTCCTCTGTCCTCAGGCACCGGTCTCAGGCACCCGCCCCCAGGTCTCGCAGGGAGAAACGCGGGATATTCTTTGTCCTCCGGCGCCGTTCCCAGGCACCTCCTCACCGGTCCCGCCACCCTGCCTCCCCAGCAACGGGGGCCCGTCCCTCTAAGGCTTCCAAAAAGCGCTCGCCAAAAAAAAAAAAAAAAAAAACCGCTCCGGTTTCTCTCCACCCGCCGGGAGCCGGGGGGAGGGGCGCTCGGGTCCCGCCGGGCTGGGGCTTGTATCTTACCCCCTTCACAAGGCACTGGGTTCTTGCAGGTGTGGATGTGGTCTGGATGTTGTCCTGTGTCCTGTGGTCTCTATTTTAGGAAGATTTTTCTTTGTTATATTTTCATAGCTCTGTGTGTTTTTGGGAGGAGATTTCCACTGGTCTACTCACGCCGCCATCTTGGCTCCGCCTCCCGTATTTTATTCTTTTTGATGCAATTGTTATGCAATTGTTTTCCTGATTTCTCTTTCTGCTAGTTCGTCATTAGTGTACAGGAATGCAAGAGATTTCTGTGTATTAATTTTTTATCCTGCAACTTTGCTGAATTCCGATATTAGTTCTAGTAGTTTTGGAGTGGAGTCTTTAGGGTTTTTTATGTACAGTGTCATGTCATCTGCAAACAGTGACAGTTTAACTTCTTCCTTGCCAATCTGGATGCCTTTTATTGATTTGTGTTGTCTTATTACTGTGGTAAGGACCTCCAGACCTATGTTGATATTCATTCTATAAAGTCTTCATTAGTTTTTAGTTATAAAGTGAGATAGGGGTTAAGTATCATTTTTTCCCTTGTCATGGGTATCCAATTGCTGTAGTACCCTGCATTAAAAAGTTCCTTTACCCACTGAATTGACTTAGTAGCTTGGTGTATTGAGTTGACCATATGTATCTGGGTCCATTTGTGGACTCTGTTCCAGCCTTTTAGTGTATTTGTTCTTAAACCTTTTTTTACTATATCTAGTTAATAGTATGTTTTACTCTCTGGGAAGGCAAATTTCTCCTGTTTTCTTTTATCAGAACTGTTGATTATTTTCTTTTCCAGATGAATTTTAGAATCAGTTTGTCAAGTTCTATGAAAAATCTTTGTGGGAATTTTATTGAGAACTGAATTCAATTTATAGATTACCTTAAGGAGAATTGAGGCTAACTACCCAGGAGCATTATGTCTGTACATTTATTCACATCTTGCTTTATGTCTTTTGGTAAGTTTTTATAGTTTTCTTAGTATAATTCTTATACCATATATCTTGGTAGGCTTATTCTGGAATGTTACAAGTTTGTATTGGTATTTGGAATATCTCTTTTTCTATTTTATGTTCTGATCCTGTATAGGAAAATTATTAATTTTCAAATTTTGATCTTGTATGTAATCACATTACTGAATTGCTTTCTTAGTTTCTCATCATTTGTCAGTTGCATTTCTTGGATTTTCTAGGTGGATATTCATTCACATTATTCTCAGGTACATGATTTGACCTCTTCTTTTCCAACATATGTACCTTATTTCTGCTCTTATATTTTTTCAGTATAAGTTTAAATAGTACCAGTGGTAGTAGCCATTACCTTTTGTTCTTTTTGTACTCCAACCAGAACATTGAGAATGTTTCGCCTTTAAACGATCTACTGTAAATTTCTGGCAGATATCCTTTATCAAGTTAAGAAAGTAGCCTTTTATTCCTAGTTTGCTAAGAATTTCATATATTTAAAATAAGTAGTGAGTGTTGTATTTTATTATTCATTAGGAATTAATGTTAATGCAATTTTTCTTCTTTTAACCTATTGATAGAGTGAATTGTAAAAATAAATTTTCTGTCATTGAATCATCCCTGATTTACCATGACAAATTATTCTTTCTCTACATTGCTGCATTTCACATACTAGTTTTCAATTTAGGACACTTACATACCTGTTTCTGTGAGAGAGTAGCCTATAACTTTTTTTGTATATGTGCTCTCTTTGTCCAGTTTTGGTTTGAAGGTTTTGTCAACTGTATAAAATGAATTTGGAAGCTTTAAATTTTTTTCTATGCTCTGGTATACTTTGTATAACAAGGAAATTATCTTTGAAGGTTTCTTGAAGATTTCATTTTCATTATCTTGAGCCAATTTTGGTAATTTATATTTTCTTAGAAAATTATTCATTTTTTCTAGATTGTCAAAAATTTATTGCTATAGTATTGCATATAGATTTACTTTATATTTTTAAAAGGCTCTATATCTAATTATGTCTCTATTTTCAGTTCATTTAATTATATATCTTCTCTATTTTTTATATCACATTTGACAGATTTGTTGACTAACTCCATTTTTTTTTCAATTTTTTTATTCTCTAGTAATGACTTCCTCCTAGGTTATTTTATTTTGTTTTGTTATATTCTTTTTATTGCTTCCTGAGAGTTCTTTGCTTCTCCTTTTCTTTTCTTAAAAGCTTTTCAAGCCCATTCAAAAGAAGTCAGGATGATACAATGAACCCTCCATGTACCTGTCATGCAGTTTCAACAGTGACTAATTTATGACCAACAAGAAACTAATGTCTTGTTTCATTTATATCCTAATCACTTTCTCCTTTGATACTTTTTTGAAACATCCCAAACGTATTGCTTTATTTATTTCAGTGTGTATCTGAAAAAAACAGAACTCTTTTAAAATTGTAATCACCTAAAAAATTAATAATAATTCCTTAATATCATCAAATACCAGTACGTGTTCTAATTTCTAATAGTCTTCATTGATTTTATTTATTAGGATCAGGATCCAAACAAAAACCACATGTTATTACTCGATAGGTCTTTTCAGTCTCTTTTAATGTGTGGGTATCCCCTCCATTTCTCCTTACCCTTCAACTTCCTGGAATTTATTTATTGAAGAAGTCAGGCTGTCTTGTAGAATTTCTCATAGTCTGAATTTCTCTGACTGCATCTCCATGTAGTTTTGACATGTTTCTCTTTCCTCTGTATTTCCTACAAATTGGTAGTTGGAAGAGGCTAAATCATATTCAGGATCATTTTTTTTTCTTTTACTTGCACATACTGTTTGCTTCTCTCTTTTTTGATGGTGTAGCTCATTTATTTTCAGTTGTCCTTATCTAAAAAGGTACAGTTAACACTATACACTTTCTTCTAAGTACAGGAAATGTAATTTAAAATTTTTGAGAAATGGTACTCTAACTGTTCATTTCTAAAAAGGATGTCATTTCCTTGTTCATTTTGTCTTTAGCCTAGGAGTTATGTAGGTGTTTCTATGTGTTCTTTTATTGTTAGGTTCTGATTTATTGCATTATGATCAATGAATGTGTGTGATTTCAGCTTTTTGAAATTTGGCTTGATTCTTATTTGATACTTGTTAATATGCCATGTGTATTTTTAAAAGTGTGTTTTCTGTTAGGTATATAGTTCTATATATACCTATTAGATAAACTCATTAATTGTATTATTCAGCTCCTTCATATCCTTTCTTGTTATTTACTAAGTATATTATTTTCTCAAAATATGACCAAAGATTTGTCACCTTCTCCTTGTATTTCTTTGTTTATGCATTATGTATTTTGAAGCTATATTGCTAGCTGCCTAAAGTATCATGGCATATATCTTCTTAGAGGACTATACCTATTTTGTCTGATAAATATTTCTTTGCTTATTTTTTTTCCTTTGTTAGTTCTTGCCTAGTTTCTCTTTTTGCATCCTTTATCAAAACTCTGTAGCTTAATTTCATTCATTTATTATCCAGTCATTCATCCATTTATACCCAATCTAATGTTCTCTGTTAACAAAGGGTTTTATATTATATATTTTTATGTTTGTGTTTGGAGTTATTCCTGCCATATCATTCATTGGCTACTGGCCCAGTGGCCTATTCCTACTCTGGTACCACAATCAATTAATTACCTTGACTGTTGTCACAAGGCAACCCTCCTGTTTGCTGAATCCACTACCTTCAAGTCTATACTACCTCTAGAGTTGGTGCCATCTTTTTACAGCAGTTCTCTCCTGTATATTTTTTCTTCTGTTAGTCTGACTCATCCACTACCAGTCTCTCAGGGATTTTGCAGTTTCTGATCCACCAGTGATAGATTCACAGGCAGTTGATGGCAGCATCTTCATAGACTTTAGGGGCTTTCAGATTTCACTCAGTTGCATTAGAGGGTTTTGCATGCACATTCTGGGCTGCCCATTTTAGCTTCAGAGCTTCGATTTCCTCATTTGTAAAATACGATTTGAATATATGCCCCCACAAAGATGTGAGCATCAAGTAAACTCAAATATGTAAAATATGTAGCATAATTCCTGGTATATAGTAGCCTCTTAATAACTTAATTTCATCTTCTGTGTTTTTTCTTGCTCTGAATGATGGTTAATAAGGAATAGAGGGTCCCTACTGATATTTATAGGCAAGCCCAGCTGAACTAAGAGCTGTAGGAGCTTGCTAAGATGGATGCTAAGGTGCTTATTAACATTTGAGGTAGATTTTGAGGGTAGAAGAGGCTTATAGGGATGTGACTTGTACCAGCAGAATTAGCTTTTCTTTAGCTAACAAAATATCATTCCCAAAGTCAAGTCCCACCCCTCTCTATTAGAGGGAATCATTTTGTACCTGTTGTGAGCCAATAAAGTTACTAGCTGCTCTAGAATATTTTCAGAGGGTGGATACAGCTCATCAGAATTTTGTTGCATATAGCATTGCTGGGGGTGGAGAAAGGGGGTGTACTCAAGTGTTATATTTGATTTGTGAGACAGAGTTTATGACAAAATCACAGTTAAGTCTTAGATCAAGTGGGAGAGGCCATTAGCAGAAGGGCAGCTAGTGAGAACACAAGGCATAGGTTTGCAAGGAGCAGACAGAAGGAAAGATAATGAGTTTGATTTTAGACTTGTCAAATTTGGAATACATATTAGAAAAATCCAGAAGAAAATGGGAAATGCAGAGCTAAAGCTTAGAAGCAACATCTGGGCTGGAGATAGATATCTAGATTCTATGGGTGAGGTTGCCCAGGGAGAGTTATATAGAGAAAGACCAGATAACGAGAGAGCCAACACTAAGTATCAGTGAGGAGCACTAATATTTAAGAGTCTTTAATATGTGAAAGTTGCTGATAAAAGAGATGGAACAGACACAAAGGGATAGTAGTAGCTAAAAAAGCAAAGTAAGAGTTTCTAGAAAGAAGGGATTGCCACTTGTGTCCCATGCTTCAGAGTGGTCACGCAAGATGAGGACTGAGACAGCCAGGTTAACATTTTTTGGCGATCTTTGCCAGAGCCGTGTCCTTTGAGTGGTGAGGAATCAGAACAGGCTGTGTCAGACTGGAGTGAATTTAACTATCATCCTGAATATGGTGTTTACCTTTTCCATTAATTTCCTTATTCTTGTATCCCTTAATAATACCTAATGTTCCTAATATTTCCTGTTTCTAAACTTTTCATAAGTGGTTTCATAATGTGTGCATTATTTTTGTCACTGATGTTTTTAATGTTTATGAGATTCACCCATCTTAATACATATATCTCTGTTCTAAGTATTTTTTAAACTATAGTCTTAGGTTCTTAGTATAAAATCATATCAGTAAAAAGAAAATGATCTCTTTGCCAATATTTATTCCTATGATTTAATTCTCTTATTTTTGTTTATTAGCCAGGAGAAGGATGTTGATGGATATACCCTAGGCTCTGAAAGTTGTTTTCCTTCAGGGGGATTTAGCTTCTGATTTTAATTGGAATGGTTTTAGCATTTTAATATTTGAAATGATAATTGCTACTGGTTTCGGTAAGTGCTATTTAATTCTTTTATTTCCAGAAAGTCTTTTTTATGCTGGGCTTTAATCTTCCTGAGAGATGTAAAGTTCAGGTTGTCCATTTCCTTCAGCAATTCTGTTTCATTAAAGGCCTGTTATGAGTGTTCTGCTTGTTCCTCTCTGGCTTCTGGGTCCCCTTACATGTATCATTATTTTTCTTTGCTCATTGGAGCACAAGTCTAATTCTGGGAAGACTTAACTCATAGTAGCCATGTAAAGAGAAAAGGCACAGTGGTTTCTGCCCACAAGGAAGCACTATAGCAGCAGGCATGTTGTCAGGCAGCTTATCACACCCTCAGAAGGCAACAAGAGGAGAACTCTGTACTCTTGTTCCCTGGTGCTGTCTTTGTCTCAAGATAGAGGGCACGCAACCCAACTCTTCCATTTCTTAGCATGTTCGATCCAGAGAAACCTGGCATACTCACATAGGCAGTATCACCTGTCCCCTAAGAGCTCATACAGTCCTGTAGACCAAGCTTTCACCAGTAGCCATGTCCCCTTCCATGCTCTTTGGCTCTACTACATCAGACTCCAGGCCCTTAGTTCAGAGTTCTCCTCTGTTCTAAAGATGAAAAACTCAGAGGAAAAAAGATGGTGGCATGAGAAGTGTGGTGGAAATCTCCCCAAACCACATATATTTTGAGAATACAGTAAATACAACTATTCCTAAAAGAGTGGCCAGAAGTAGCAGTACACCAGCCAGTCTACATTCTGGGAGAAGTGAACATCACATGGAAAAGGATAAAGTAAAAAAGCCACAACCCCCACCCCAGCTCACCTGTCAGGAGGAAGATAACCAGAGCAGGGAGGGAGTGGAAGCACAGAACTGCTAAATACCCAGTCCTAGAAATCTGCCCTGGGAGCACAGACCCACGTTGTGTGGTGCTCTGGAGATTAGAGGGGCTGAAAACCAAAGTCAGAGAGTAAGACTGCAAACAGGTTCCCACAACCGGCTGCCCTGAGACAGAAGAAAAGCAGGCGCTTTGAAAGACTTCTCAACAGTCAGAGGGCTGCTAAAGGAGCAAGGGTTTAGAAGAAGGAACAGGTGGACAAAGTCATGCCAGCACACTCAGCCCAGCAGCTTTGGAACTTTCAGGAGCTTTAGGCTCTCCATCCCTCTGGTTGGCAATGCAGTCCTGAGGTCCCTTGCTGTGATAAGCAGCCTGCTGCTTCTTCCACCCCGCCAGCACCTGCATGCAAACCCACTGTCCACGCCATTGCTGTAGACCAGCTGGAGGGCAGCCCTGCCTACAGCAGAGACTTCTCCCTGCGTGCGGCTAACCAGTCCTGACGATGAAGACAGGCACAGTGACCGGGAAACACGAAAGGGCTTTGCCCTCCCAGCAAACACCAGCACTGCTTGCCTGCGACCAGCACTATTACCTTAAGCTATCCTGAGGGCTGCCCCACCCATGGCAGTTTAGGGGATTGATCCAGAGGCCGCTCCCTGCACCCAGCTACCCAGCACAGTCAGTGGAGATAGGCATGGCAACTGGGAAGCATGAAAGGGCTTTGCCCTCCTGCCAAGCACACATGCTGTTCACCTGTGACGATTGCCATTGCCTAGGTCAGCAGGAGGGCAGCCCCACCCACAGCAGTTTAGGAGATTAACCTAGAGGCCGCTCCCTGTGCGTGGCTAACTGGCCCAGACAGTGGAGACAGTCACTGCGACCAGGAAGCACAAAAGGGCTTTGTCCTCATGGCAGACACCTGCGCTGCTCGCCTGCAACACCCACCATCGTGCTAGGCCATCCCAAGGGCGTCCCTGCGCATGGCAGCAGAGGCCACTACCTGTGCATGGCAAACCAGCCCTGAAAGCGGGGAGACAGGCACTGTGATCAGGAAGCACGAAAGGGCTTTGTCCTCACGGCAGATACCACACTGCTCACCTGTGACCACACTATTGTCCTACACCATCCTGAGCACTGGCCCGCCCACGGCAGCTTAGAGGGTGAACCCAGAGGCCACTCCCTGTCCGCAGCTAACCAACACAGACAGCGGAGACAGGAATTGAGACTGGGAAGCACGAAAGGGCTTTGTCCTTGCAGCAGACACCTGCGCCACTTCCCTGTGACCACTCCCATTGCTCCAGAACTAGGAAAAGGCAGAAGAACCTTGTTCAATCCAAAATCCCTCAAACACGAGAAAGAGGGCATTGTGAGATTGAAATCACCAATCTTCCTGGAAAAGAATTCAAAGTAAAAGTCAAAAGTATGCTAATGGAGCTACAGAAAAATATCAAACAGCTAAGGGACGAATTCAAGAAGGAGATAAGCACCTTAAAAAAATACAGTAACTGAAATGAAACATAATGGAGGGATTCAAAAGCAGATAAGATGAGGTAGAGGAGACGGTAAATGGAATAGAAATTAGAGAACAGGAATACAAAGAAGCTGAGGCAGAGAGAGAAAAAAGGATCTCTAGGAATGAAAGAATATTAAGAGAACTATGTGACCAATCCAAACGGAACAATATTCATATTATAGGGGTACCAGAAGAGAGAGAAAAAGGGGTAGAAAGTGTCTTTCAAGAAGCAATTGCTGAAAACTTCCCCAATCAGGGAAGGAAATAGTCTCTTTATAAATATCTATGCACCCAAAATAGGAGTACCCAAATATGTACAACAAATACTAACAGAATTAAAGGGGGAAATAGAATGCAATGCATTCATTTTAGAAAACTTCAACACACCACTCACTCCAAAGCACAGATCAACCAGACAGAAAATAAGTAAGGAGACAGAGGTACTGAACAACACATTAGAATGGATGAACCTAACAGACATCTATAGAACACTCCATCCAAAAGCAGGAGGATACACATTCTTCTTAGGTGCACATGGAACATTTTCCAGAATATATCACATACTAGGCCACAAAAACAATCTCAGCAAATTCAAAAACATTGAAATTGTATCAGTCACCTTCTCACATCACAAAGGTATGAAACTAGAAATAAATTGTTCAAGGGGAAAAAAAGGCTCATAAACACATGAAGGCTTAACAACATGCTCCTAAATAATCAATGGATCAATGACCAAATTAAAACAGATCAATATATGGAGACAAATGACAACAGCTCAATGCCCAAACTTCTGTGGGATGCAACAAAAGGCAGTTCTAAGAGGAAAGTATACAGCAGTACAGGCCTATTTAAAGAAGGAAGAATAATCCCGAAGGAACAGTCTAAATTCACAATTATTGAAACTGGAAAAAGAAGAACAAATGAGTCCCAAAGTCAGTAGAAGGAGGGGCATAATAAAGAACAGGGAAGAAATAAATAAAATTGAGAAGAATAAAACAATACAAAGAATTAAGGAAACCAGGAGCTGGTTCTTTGAAAAAATAAACAAAATAGATAAACCCCTAGGCAGATTTATCAAGTAAAAAAGAGAATCTACACACATAAACAGAATCAGAAATGGGAAAGGTAAAATCACTATGATCACCACAAAAATACAAAACATTATTAGAGAGTATGATGAAAATTATATGCTAACAAACATTATTACGCTAATAACCTAGAAGAAATGGACAACTTTCCAGAAAAATACAATGCTCTAAGACTGACCCAGAAAGAAACAGGAAATCTGAACAGACCAATTACCAGCAATGAAATTGAATCGGTAATCAAGAAACTACCCAAGAAAAAAATCCCCGGGCCAGATGGCTTCACCATTGAATTTACCAGACTTATAGAGAAGATATAATAGTTGTTCTCCTTATAGTTTTCCAAAAAATAGAAGAGGAGGGAATACTTCCAAACTCATTCTATGAAGCCAGCATCACTCTAATACCAAAACCAGGCAACAACACCACACACAGAAAAAACCTACATTGGTGAACCTACATCCCTGATGAACATGGATGCAAAAATACTCAACAAAATATTAGCAAACTAATTTCAAAAATACATCAAGAGTATCATGCATCATGATCAAGTTGGATTTATCCCAGGGATGCAAGGATGCTACAACATTCGAAAATCCATCAATATCAACCACTACATCAATAAATAAGAGGGACAAAAATCACAATATCTCCATAGGTGCTGAAGAAGCATTGGACAAAATTCAACACCCATTCATGATAAAAACTCTCAACAAAATGGGTATAGAGGGCAAGTACTTCAACATAATAAAGGCCATATATGATAAACCTACAGTCAACATCATACTTAACAGTGAAAAGCTGAAAGCTTTCCCTCTAAGATTGGGAACAAGACAAGGATGCCTTCTTTCCCCACTTTTATTCAACATAGTACTGGAGGTCCTAGCCATGGCAATCATACAACACAAAGAAATAGAGGCATCCAGATTGGTAAGGAAGAAGTTAAACTGTCACTGTTTGCAGATGAAATGATATTGTACATAAAGAACCCTAAAGAATC
Source organism: Manis javanica (assembly GCF_040802235.1). NCBI lineage: Eukaryota > Metazoa > Chordata > Mammalia > Pholidota > Manidae > Manis > Manis javanica. The sequence continues at coordinate 57,921,946 of NC_133174.1, forward strand.
CACTCCAAAACTTCTAGAACTAATACCCAAATTCAGCAAAGTTGCAGGATACAAAATTAATACACAGAAATCTGTTGCACTCCTACACAGTAACAGTAAACAAGCATAAAGAGAAATCAAGAAAACAATTTCATTCACAGTTGCATCTAGAAATAAGCCTAACCAAGGAAGTGAGAGACCTAAACCCTGAAAACTACAAGACACTCTTGAGAGAAATTAAAGAGGACACTAATAAATGGAAATTCATCCCATGCTCTTGTGTAGGAAGAATTAATATTGTCAAAATGGCCATCCTGCCTAAAGCAATCTACAGATTCAATGCAATCCCTGTGAAAATATTGACAGCATTCTTCAGTGAACTGGAACATATAGTTCTAAAATTCATATGGAAGCACAAAAGACGCCGAATAGCCAAAGCAATCCTGAGAAGGAAGAACAAAGCGGGAGTGATTATGCTCCCTAACTTCCAGCTCTACTACAAAGCCACAGTAATCAAGTACTGGCACAAGAACAGATCCATAGATCAATGGAACAAATTAGAGAGCACAGATATAAACTTACACATATATGCCCAATTAATATATGATAAAGGATCCATGGACATACAATGGGGAAATGACAGCCTCTTCAACAGTTGGTGTTGCAAAACTGGACAGCTACATGTAAGAGAATGAAACTGGATTACTGTGTTTAACTCCATACACAAATGTAAACTCGAAATTGATCAGACATGAATGTAAGTCATGAAACCATAAAAGTCTTAAAAGAAAAACATAGGTAATGCTCTCTTGAATATAAACATGAGCAACTTTTTCATGAACATATCTCCTAGGGCAGGGGAAACAAAAGCAAAAATGAACAAGTGGGACTATATCAAACTAAAGCTTCTGTACAACAAAGGACACCATCAGAACAACAAGGCATCCTACAATATGGAAGAATATATTCACATATGACATATCCGATAAGGGATTGACATCCAAAATATATAAAGAGCTCATGCATCTCAACAACCAAAAAGCAAATAATCTGATTAAAAGATGGGCAGAGGACCTGAGTAGACACTTCTCCAAAGAAGAAATTCAGATGGCCAGCAGACACATGAAAAGATGCTCCACATCGCTAATCATCAGAGAAATGCAAATTAAAACCACAACGAGGTATCACCTCACACCAGTTAGGATGGCCAACATCCAAAAGACAAACAACAGCAAATGCTGGTGAGGAAGTGGAGAAAGGGGAACCCTCCTATGCTGCTGGTGGGAATGTAAACTAGTTCAGCCATTGTGGAAAGCAGTATGGAAGTTCCCAAAAAACTCAAAATAGCAATACCATTTGACCCAGAAATTCCACTCCTAGGAATTTACCCTAAGTAAACAGGATCAAGATTAAAAAGTCATATGCATCACTATGTTTATCTCAGCACTATTTACAGTGCCAAGAAATGGAAGCAACCTAAGTGTCCATCAGTAGATGAGTGGATAAAGAAGATGTGGTGCATATACACAGTGGAATATTATTCAGCTATGAGAAGAAAACAAATCCTACCATTTGCAGCAAACTGTATGGAGCTAAAGGGTATTATGCTAAGTGAAATAAGTCAGGCAGAGAAAGACAAGTAACAAATGATTTCACTCATCTGTGGAGTATAACATCAAAGGAAATGTGAAGGAACAAAACAGGAGCAGACTCACAGAACCCAAGAATGGACTAACAGTTACCAAAGGGAAAAGGACTGAAGAGGGTGGGTGGGAAGGGAGGGATGAGGGCTTAAGGGGCATTATGATTAGCACATGTAATATAGTGGAGGCACGGGGAAGGCAGTATAGCACAGAGAAGACAAGTAGTGTCTCTATAGCTTCTTACTATGCTGATGGACATGACTGAAATGGGCTATGTGGTGAGGACTTGATAATAGGGGGAATGTAGTAACCACAGTGTTACTCATGTGAAACCTGAGCATAAGATTGTATATCAGTGATACCTTAATAAAAAAAAAGATGAAAAACCCTCCAAGACTCCTTACTCTCAGGTCTCAGATGCATCCTGTGACCTCACTGTCTTGACTGACTGTATCACCTACTTGGCTCAAGAACAGAGTGGATGGATCAGACTTCGGAACAGAAGGGATCTGGGATAACTTTAACCTACCAGCTTGCCAAAATCCATCTACATTTTTTAAATGAACTACCATATTCTTACAAAGGCATGAGATTGTTCATTTTTCTAAAGTTTTCTACTAAGTGTTATTACCAATTTGATAAGTGAAAAATGGCATCTCATTTTCATTTCTGTAGTTATTAGTGAAGTTGAACATACTATTTATAAACCATTTATATTCTGGATTAAATTATCTGTTCAAGGTATTCCCCTCTAGTCAGTGTGGGTGTTGTACATTTCTTTTTAAGTTTATCCCTATTTTTTGTTGTGACTTTAAATATAAAACATATTTCAGTCATTGCCAGGTAGATTATAAATGGATTACAGATGGATATCATATTCAATTAAGTTATACATGCAGCAAAGTGCCCAAATTGTAATTATACAATTTAATGTATGTTCATATAGCGAATACACCCATGTAACTAGAACCCAGATCAAGGAACAATATTACAAGCATCTCAGAAGTACCACTTGTGCCCATCTCCACTCTCTGTCTTCCCCAAAGGGTAACTCCTTGCATCTGATGTCTTTCATTCAATGTAAGGTCACCAGAGAAAATTTAGGCTGCCCGGTTTAATTTGAATTTCAGATAAATGAAAATGATTCATTATTTTTCTCAAATTCAAATTTAACTGGAGGGCCTGTATTTTTTTCTTTTACTAAATCTAGTAACCCTAATTCAACATTATGTATGTAGTTCATTCATTTTCATCACTATACATATTTCCTTGGTGAATATGCCACAATATTTTTCCTTTCTACGGTTGAATGAGCATTTGAGTAATCTTTAGTTTGTAGCTATTATCAATAGTGCTAGGCATATTCTTGTACATCTCTCTTGATGAACATATGTACACAAATTCCTTCCAACCTGACTCCTGTAACTGCTCCCCTATCTTCTTTCCTTTAGAGTCAAGCCTCTCAAAAATGTTTACACTGCTTAACAACACAAGTGGTTCACTTAGTTACATTTTTTGGTGAGATAACAGCTTATATGTGTAAAATCGCATAAATCATGTATTTCACTTAATAGCTATAAAGTGAACACCCATGTAACTATAACTACCACATGGGATGAAAAATGAAAGATTTACAGGCCCCACATATACCCCTCTCAGGTCACAACCCCCTCCCTTCCCTCTGGAGGTAACCACTCCTGACTTTTGTGGTAGTAATAATTCCTTTGCTTTCCTTGATAATGCCACCTGTGAATAAATACATCTCCAAACTGCATGACTTAATTTTGTCTATTTTTAAACTTCGTATAAATGGGATCACACTGAATGTAATCTTTTGTGACTTACATCTTCCATTCAACATTGTGTGTGAGATTCATCTATGTTGCAAACAGTTGTAGTTCCTTTATTTCCACTGCAGTATACTATTCTATTATAAGATTATACTGCTATTTATTCTTTCTTTCACTGTTGATGGCTAGTATCCACAATGCCCTTATGAACATTCTTGTTCATGTACCCTGATGCATATGTATATGAATTTTCTAGGGTATATACCTATAAGTAGAATTACTGGGTCATAGGGTACATACACCCAACTGCCTTCCGAAGTGTTTCAGTGTATGAGAGTCCTTGCTCCTCATTCCCCAGCACTGTTTTGTCAGAATGTCAAAGTTTTGCCAATATGGTGGGTGTAGAGTGATAAACTTGCTTGTGTTTTTAATTTTCATTACCTTGATGGCCAAAGGCGGGTCGATCACCTCTTCATATGTTTATTGACCATGTATATTTTCTTTTCTATAAAATGCCTGTTCTACTAGTCTGGTCTGTTTTTCTATTGTGTCTGTCTTTTCCTTATTGATTTTAAAAAGTAGTACTTTATTATACTGTAATTTCCAGGCCCATTTAGTTATATTTATTGCAAACCTCTCCACCCCTACATGTTTTGCACATACCTTCTCCCTCATCTCTGGCTTGTCTTTTCACTCTCCTTTCATTTATGCCTCCTTTATTTTGTATCTTGGTTAATAAATCCTTCAGTACCACAAGGCCCTAACAATATTCTTCTGTATTATCTATATAATAAAAGCTTCCCAATTTTGCGTTTTACATTTGTCTTAAATCCACCTAGAACTGTTTTTTGTTCATGGTATGATATAGGGTTTCAACTTTGTTTTTCCATATAAATACCGACGTGTCCTAGAACTATTTGTTAAAAAGTCCATCTTTTCCCCACTGATGAGCAGTGCCATTTCTGTCATATTTTAAGTGCCCAAATACAGCTTGGTCTCTTTCTGGGCACTCTATTTAAAGTCAATTTACGTCTTCCAAATCTATTTCCATAGTATATCTCCCCATTTATTTAGGACTTCTGTAATATTTTTTAATAATTTTCCCTGTAGAAGTCTTATACATCTTTTGTTCTATTCTTTGCCAATTTATATTTTGAGAGTACAGAAAGTAAAATTTAAACTCTTTTTATTGAAGTATAATAAACAGAAAATTATGTATATCATAAGCGAAGAGCTTGCTGAATTTTCACAAACTGAACAAACCCATGTAACCAGCTTAAATGGAATCTTTGTAAATTTTATATTTTAACTTTGTTTTTGACACACGGAAATCAATTTATTTTATAATATTGATTTTGTGTCTAGAAACCTGTTTCACTCTTGGTAGTCTGTCTTTTCCCACTCTTCTAATCCCTCAGGTAGAAGATCAACCAGTGATATCTTAATTACCAAAACAAATTGGGTCTTTTCAGCATCCATCTCATCTGACCTCTGTGGTATTGACACTCAAACATACCTTTCTTGAGCTCTTTTCCTGGTTTGTAAGCACTCACTCTCCTAGATCTTTTCCTACCTCAGACTATTCCTTTCAGTCTCTCTTACTTTTTCTTCTTCTTGTTCCATTATGCTAGTTATTGCACTGAGCATGAGCTCCCATATTTGGAATGAGCACTCACTACCTACTGTTAGTTCTTCCTTAGCAGTATTATGGAGATGCACCTACTTCCAGTCTGTTCCTGCTGCCTCTACAAAGTCCAGGCCTTCACCTTGCAAACCTGGGAAAGAGCCTCCTAACACTTTGGCTCCTAGGAAGCATTCCATGCTAAATACAATAGCTATATTAATCTCCTTAAAATACCACTTTGGGACATGGTACCTACCAATTAGACACTAAGTGGCATATCACAGCTTACAAGATGAGAGCTAAAAACCATAACCAGCTCTTCCAGACCCTTTGTCCCTGGTCCCAGCCTACTCTCCCAGGTATCTTTCCCAACTTCCCTGCCCACACTCTCCACTCCAGCTACAGAGCTTCCACAGCACAACCTGCTAATTCTGGATTCTGTGCACTTGCATCACAGCCATTTCCTCTTCTTTCCCAGAATGCAGTCATTCCCATCTCCCCCATCATACTACCTACAACATAGCTATCTGTCAAGGTTCAACTTAAGTCTTGAGATTTTCAATGTTGCCTTTTGTAACCATTTCATCATCCATTGTACTTTTTCTCCTCTGAAATTCTGTCATTTTCGGGCCCCTCTGTATTTCCATTTTCATCTCCCACCACCTCCCCACAAATTACAGGGTTCCAGCCTCAGCAATCTACTCATTTTCCAAACAGTATTCTTGTTTCAGATCTCTGTACTGTTGTATTTGTATGTTCTCTGCTGGGTTTTTTTCCTTCCCACTTTAAAACAAAACAAAATCCTTTATCTTCCTCATACTATACTGCCTCTTCTCTTTTCCTCTCACTCTGCTTTTTTGCCAACCTTCCATCCTCATCCCATTGAAACTGTCCCTGCCAAGGTCATCCAATGACCTGAGCAACTGAATCCATTAGCTTTTTGCAGTCCACCTCTTGCTTTGTGATTCCGTAGTGTCTGTCACCCTTCCCCTTCTCTAGACAGTCTTATTAATCCCTTGGATCTATGGCACTACCCTCTCCCAGGTTTCCTCTTACTTTCCCGAGGACTCTTTCTCAGGCTCTTCTTCCTGCCTGCCCATACCTGAAACAACCCAGGTTCTGTCCTGGGCTTTTTTTTCTTTCTCTTCCCACTGTTCAACCTATCACTTTGTCACCTCTGCACCACCCTAAATGGTGTCACCCACATAGATGCTTATGACTCCTACCCATATGCTGCCAATCCCAAACGTCTATCTCTAGTCCATATCCCACACCTACGTTTCAGCCTGTAAATGTAGCTGCTGTGGGGCATCTAATGAATGTCCCAGATGCAACTCCCATTCCACATATCTAAAACTGAACTCCTCATCCCTCCCTGCCTCTTTAAACCCACCCGTCCATCAACTGCAGGAAATAATACCAACATCCTCCAAGCCACCCAAGCCTGAAACCAGGGTATCATTCCATACTCTTCCTTCACTCTGGCTTCCCCCAATCCCATCAGTCACCAGGTCCTGTCAGTCTTATTTAATCACCTCAAATCCCTTTCTCTTCTCTAACCCTCCTACCACTATCTTAGTTCAGACCTTCATCATTTCTTAGCTTATAGCAAGCTTAGCAGCTGGTTTCCCTATCTTCAGTCAGGTACCCTTTCAGGTCATCTACCAACCAGCAGCCAGCTGTTCTTCCTAAACTGGATATCCCTGCTTAGGGCTCTTCCCAAAGCTCTGCACTTTGTACCACGCTGCTTAGCTTGGCCTTTGTGTTCCAGCCTTGCACACCTGGTTAAAACCCCTGGTTAAAATGGTAAATTTTATGTTCATATATTTTACCATAATAAAAAACAATAATTTTAAAAACAAAATCCAAATTACACTTGCAGAAACTCTGAAGTATCTCTCTTTTTGCCTAAACTGTCACTCTCAATTGGAGTCCTGTGAGTTCTGTGATCCATTGCAGAGACACATCATTCTCTGTCTCTGACTAAATGGACCATATCAATACTACATTACTTCTGTTTTCCACCCTAATTTACCTGGCCATGCTACCTGCTTTAGGCTCATACATATTTTCTTCACATAAAGAGCAGGGTGTCTCAGCTATGGCACTATGGGCATTTGGGGTCAAGTAATTTTGAGGTGCAGGTGCTGTCCAGTGAATTGTATGATGGTGCTATCTTTGCTTTCTACCCACTAGATGCCAGTAGCACTCAACTCTGTCCTGTAAGTTGTGACAACTGAAATGTCTCCAGATATTGCCAAATGTCCCCTAGGAAACAAAATTGTCCCCAGTTGAAGGCTGCTGCATATAGAGCTGCTTCATTTCTCTCCTACCTAGTTTTTCTTCCTTGTTACAAGTATATCCGTCTATTCTACTTGAGAAACCCTTGTAACATGCCTCCATGATACTTGTGAAGTGATATTTTCCTTCAGTTAAAGTCTCTATTATATTTGTTTGTTGCCATAGTGAACAAATACCCAAAGCTGTTGAGTAGTATTCTTGATCCTCTTCTCACTTGATCTGTTTTCAATATTTTAGAGAAAAGAAGAAGTTCTTGTCTTATCATTTTATCTGGGTATTTTTCTCCATAGATGTCCTTGATCAGAACTTTAAAGTCTCTGCAAATATGTTCTACGCAGTCCTTTGATGGATACCCCACCTATGTCAAGAACTTGGAATTTTAATCTTTTTACAACACAAGATCAAATCCTATTTTGTAATGATTTCTTTTTAGAGAAATATTCATTTCCCTTGCTCCTTTCTATTTCAAAGCCCCAACTCTCATTTGAAGAACAGAAAAAAAACAGCCTCTTTATCCTTAAGTCTCTGGTTCTTGGTCAGACCATAGTAACCATAGATTCTTCTCAGGTTCTTCTGGATTTTTTTTTTGTTCCTATATGAAAGTATAGGTGGAAGTTTTGCTCAGCAGGTTCGAGGAACCTCAGCAGTCTCTCCTTTACATCCAAGATAGGATATGAGCCAATAAGATGGCACAATGTTCTGTTTGGCTAAAAGGGGAAAGAAAGGAAAAGAATGAACTAATATTAGGGTTACACAAAGTACAGGCTTTGGTGAGCAGCTCTGACAAATCTCACCAGGTTCTCCTTTACATCCTGGATAGGACAAATGGCCCTGAAAAATAGTACCCCTTCCACTTGGCTATAAAAGAAAAAGAAAGGGATGGTCACTTGGAACTGTTTCTGTTTTAGATTGGGGAGATTTGAGCACGTGTATAGAGTGACAAGAAGGTATTACTGAAGGGAAGAAAAATTGAAGCTCTGAGAAAGAGGGGCAAAATCAAAGGATTCAGGGTCCCAGAGAAAATGGAGAGCACAGAAACACTAACAGAGACTGAAGGAAAAATTAAAGTGGTTGTTTCCTCCTCTGAAACAAGGGATGAAGGAATCAATAACAGTAGAGGAAAGACTTGTGAGGTAAGGGGAGGAAAGGTTAAGAAGCTGTTGTGGATAATTTTGATCTCCATAGTGTATTTGTTGAAATCATCTCCTAATAGAGTGAAGATAGATTTGCAGTCTTAAAAACAATGGATGTTTAAACAGACCCATAGACCAGTGGAACAGAATAGAGATCTCAGATATAAACCCAAGCATATATAGTCAATTAATATATAATAAAGGAGCCATGGATATACAGTGGGGGTAATGACAGCCTCTTCAATAGGTGGTATTGGCAAAACTGGACAGATACATGCAAGAGAATGAAACTGGATTATTGTCTAGCCCCATACACAAAAGTAAACTCAAAATGGATCAAAGTCCTGAATGTAAGTCATGAAACCATAAAACTCAGAAAAAAATATGGGCAAAAATCTCTTGGACATAAACATGAGCAACTTCTTCATGAACATATCTCCCTGGGCAAGGGAAACAAAAGCAAAAATGAACAAGTGGGACTATATCAAACTAACAAGCTTCTGTACAGCAAAGGACACCATCAGTAGAACAAAAAGGCATCCTACAGTATGGGAGAATATATTCATAAATGACATATCCAATAAGGGGTTGACATCCAAATTATATAAAGAGCTCACGCACCTCAACAAACACAAAACAAATAAGTCAATTAAAAAATGAGCACATGATCTGAACAGACACTTCTCCAAAGAAGAAATTCAGATGGCCAACAGACACGTGAAAAGATGCTCCACATCGCTAATCATCAGAGAAATGCAAATTAATACCACAATGAGGTATCACCTCACAACCAGTTAGGATGGCCACCATCCAAAAGACAAACAACAACAAATGTTGGCATGGATGTAGAAAAAGAAGAACCCTCCTACATTGCTGGTGGGAATGTAAATTTCCATCATGGAAAGCAGTATGGAGGTTCCTCAAAAAACTCAAAATAGAAATATCATTTGACCCAGTAATTCCACTCCTAGGAATTTACCCTAAGAATGCAGCAGCCCAGTTTGAAAAAGACATGCACCTCTATGTTTATCGCAGCACTATTTACAGTAGCCAAGAAATGGAAGCAACCTAAGTGTCTATCAGTAGATGAATGGATAAAGAAGAGGGAGTATATATACACAATGGAGTATTATTCAGCCATAAGAAGAAAACAAATCCTACCATTTGCAACAACATGGATGGGGCTAGAGGGTATTATGCTCTGTGAAATAAGCCAGGTAGAAAAAGACAAGTATCAAATGATTTCACTCATCTGTGGAGTATAAGAACAAAGAAAAAAACTGAAGGAACAAAACAGCAGCAGACTGACAGAACCCAAGAATGAACTAACAGTTACCAAAGGGAAAGGGACTGGAGAGGATGGGTGGGAAGGGAGGGGATAAGGGGGAAAAAGGGATATTACGATTAGCACACATAATGTAGCGGGGGTGGACACGAGAAAGGCAGTACATACATAGAAGATAAGTAATGATTCAATAGCATCTTACTATGCTGATGGACAGTGACTATAATTGGGTATGTGGGGGGGACTTGATAATAGGTGGAGTCTAGTAACCATAATGTTCAACTAATTGTACATTAACGATATAAAAAGAAAACAATGGATGTTTAGAATAGCTGCTGTGGTGAAGTAGGAATGAGGAATCAAAAACCATCAATTGACCAAGGTTCAGCTATGGTCAGACAGCATGGTTTATAATGAATGGATCTAGTCTGTGTGGTTACGTGACTTTCATCAGTATTCTAGACAATAGAAACTTAAACATGCACACATAGTAAGTTTAACCTATGGCTAGGAATTGACATGGTAGGAATGGCAGAAGGTCATAGGTACAGTGAGTTCTTGGGAAAGCATAACTGAAATGATTGAGCACACCAGAACAGGTAGTTTAAGGCCCAGGAAAGGATGATCGACTGGGAGTATTAGAAAGTGTCAGTAAATTGGTACTCACGAGGATAAAGAACAGTATCCATGAAAGAAATGAAAGGATAATAAGATGCAGTCAGAAGGGAATCTGGAGTTCAGGGTCTTATAATTGTTTCAGGTTATAAAGGAGTCCAAAGTATGGCTGAAAAAGCAAAAGGTGGAGTAATGCTAATAATAATATCATTTAACTTTGTTTTTCACAAAGTATCTTATTTAATTCCCCACTGCAACCAAATGAAGTAGGTGGATTTGCCTCATTTTATGAAGAATTTACCCCAAATCATCTAGTCAGTCTTAGAGCCAAGATTAGAACCTAGGCCTAACTGAACCAAAGCATATGTACTTAACCATTATACTGTATAGCCTTTCCACAATAAGCACAATCATGAGAAGTTCAGGGGCTTTAGGGGCCCTCAGAGATTATTAAAGTATTTAAAAAGCAAGCCTTGGAGTGACAGAGTGAAAAAACAATCTTTTCCCTTTTTTAAAGCAACAAGAGGAAAGGTTTTACAGTGTGGTACAATAGAAAGAGCATAGGACTTGATTGAAATCCTGAGATGGAATCTCAGGTCTACCACTTACTAGCTGTGTGACCTTAAACAAGTCATTTAACCTCTGATCTAGTTTTCTTATTTGTAAAATGAGAATGATAGCAAAAATAATAATAATAAAAAATAACTTCATCTAATGTCACAGCATTCATTTAAGGATTAAGTGTGATAATGGATATAAAAAGTAAATATACAAATGGTTGTTTATATGGTAACAGTTATCTGTCTGCTTTGTTTCCATGAAAAAGGGCAAGAAGTACAGACTAAATGGTACATGTCCAAGGTTTGGGCCTATGTCCTTTTGAACTTATTTCAGAAGGTACTCTCAAAAATGTGAATGAGGTTAAGAAGTTTCCTAAAGATTGATGACTTAATATCTCTGTGGAGTCTTTATTTCTTTTCTTTCTCAGGATGAATGTAGGTATATGTTAGATACTTTACCAAGCAATTTAAATTTTGTTTCCTGCTATTAGGTATTAATATTAACCGAGGACTCCTGTGTTTGGGAAATGTAATCAGTGCTCTTGGAGATGACAAAAAGGGTGGCTTTGTGCCCTACAGAGATTCCAAGTTGACTCGACTACTTCAAGGTAAGCCCAAACAGTCTCTCAAATAAGAGAGAAACTCACAATGATAGTGCTGAGAAAGCGAAGATGGAACAGATAAAACGCCAGAGTTGGAGGCTATCGCATAAAGAACTATCTAACTGATAAATAGGAGACAGACCTGCTGGCAAATAGGCTTCTAAGAATAATGGAGAGATGTCTTTATATATGGCTTGGGGAGCCAAGAAATCTGTAGAATGCCAACTGTGCTTAGTACTTTGTACCTGAGAATGAACTTGGTTACTGTTTCTTTATTAGTGCTGTTAAGCAGAATTCCATGAAGAGTTAAAATCTACCTAGAGGGGGCATCCTAAGAATGTTTAATCCCAATAGTGGCTCCTAACTTACTGCGGCCAGGCTGCAGCTGTTTTAAACCTGATTAACTGCTGAAATCAGTCTCTCTTGAGAAGAAGAACACATGCAGTAGGATTCTAAACTGTATCAATATTACACATCAAAAATCTTCACTTTTTTATATTGACACAAATAGGAAATTTGCAGATACTGAGGAATTTGTTTTTTATAGCTCTGAGTTTGAGGTCACCAACCCAGTCGACAACTCTGCTTGTGTCCTACTTGTTTGATTTCACTTCCTTCCATTGTTCTTTTTCAGATTCTCTAGGAGGTAACAGCCATACTCTAATGATAGCCTGTGTGAGTCCTGCTGACTCCAATCTAGAGGAAACATTAAATACCCTTCGCTATGCTGACAGAGCAAGAAAAATCAAGAACAAACCTGTTGTTAATATTGATCCCCAAACAGCTGAACTTAGTCATCTGAAGCAACAGGTATAAGGGTCTTAAAATTTGATGGGAAAAATTAGAAGTATGTGAGCGGAATGATAGAGCCTCTATTTCTCAGGTTCTCCTCTACCAAAAGTTTAGAGATGTTGGTTAAGCATTATGCTAGTTTAAGGAAATCTTAAAGTAACTCCTATTGACATGTTTGTTGTCTTATTTAAGATTGGGGGGTGGCAGTGGAGATTTCTCTGATAGAGAAAATGTAAGCAATAAGAGACAAGGCAAGAGAGGTAGAAAGGCACCAGAACCTGAAGGTCCTTTGTTAAAGAATTTGAAATTCAACCTGAAAACTGTGGAGGCCACTGAAGGATTTTAAGTAGGAGGCCGACATGGGAAGTGTGTGTTAGGGAGATCAGTCTAACAAGTATAGAGAAAGTGGATTAGAGTTGGGCATGTCTAGAAATAGGAAAATAAATTATAGCAGTCCCCCCTTATCCACCATTTCACTTTCCGTGTTTTTGGATCCCCCATGATAAACCACAGTCCAGAAGCAGATGATGCTCCTCCTGATGTATTGTCAGAAGTGCAGTAGTAACCAAGTGCTGCATCACAGTGCCTCACTTGACAGTCACTTCATCTCATCACATAGACATTTTATCATCTCACATCATCACAAGAGTGAGCACAGTACAGTAAGATATTTTAAGAGAGAGAGCACATTCACATAACTTTTATTACAGTATATTGTTATAATTGCTCTGTTTTATCATTATTTTTGTTAATCTCTTACTGCCTAATTTATAAATGAAAGTTTATCATAGGTCCATACGTATAGGAAACAACAGCAGGTATGGGGTTCAGTACTGTCGACAGTTTCAGATATCCCCTGGGGGTCTTGTAACATACCCTGTGTGGATAAGTGGGGACTACTCTAGGCTGTTACAATAACCCAGGTGATAAGTGTGGTCTGAATTAAAAATAGTAGCAATAGAGAAGAAAAGGGGATACATTAGGAAAAGGAAAAACCAAGAAGGTAGAAGAAGAATGTATAAAGCTTACTGTGTAACAAATTTGATGTGGAAGGGTCAGTGGGAAGAATCAAGGTTGATTGCCAGGTTTCTTGCTTGGACAAGTGTATAAAAAAAATAAAAGGTAGCACCAATCATTGAGTCAGGGAATACAAGAGGAAACGCAGAGTCAGTTAGGAAAATGAAAACAATTAAATTCAGTCTGGGGCATTTTGAATTTGAAGGTCTAGGAGGGCATCTAAGTCGAGTTGTCCAAACATAGCTATTGGTTTAATGTCAAGAGGTCTGAGCTGAAGATACAGATTTGTCATTGGCATTTAATTGGTACCTAATGTTAATGGAGTGGATGAGACCAAAGAGTGCCTGGCACAGTAAAGGTCTGAATGAGCAAATGGCCAAGAAGAGAAGAAGGTCAAAGACAGAATGCTAGAGGAACAGCAGCTTTTAAGGAATGAGGAAAGGAGGGAAGACAACAAGAGACTAAGAAGGAGCAAACAGGTAAGAAGAAAGTCAGTGCTGTTATGGAAGACAACGGGAGAAAGTTTCAAGGAGGGTTATCAGAAATATAAATTTAAAAAGAAGTGTAAAGTAAGCATTGAAAATGTTCATTGATTTTTTTTTTTATTACAGGGAGGCTATTGGTGATCTCAGTGTGAAAAGAGAGTCAGGGGAATAATAGGAGCAGATTGCTGTGAGATGGACAGTGAATGAATAGATACAGAAGTGGAGGAAGCTGATAGGCTCTTCTTTCAAGAAGACAAGATGAAATAGTCAATAGCTAGGTAGTCAAGGGTCAAGCAATGTAGATCTGTTTTGTTTTTAAAATGTGGAAGAGACTTGAACAAGTGGAAGAACCAGTTGGGAGAGACTAAGACTGAGAATAGGTACTAGTTGATAAGGGACTGTCTCTAAGTAGTTGAGATCCTGAGCACAAATAAAGAGGGATTTGCTTTAGACAGTAGAGGGGATACCTGCCCCCAAGACTAGAAGGAAAGAGGTTAGGATAGGAAGAACACAGTGACACTGATTTAGAGGGAGAAGAAGGGAAATGAGGGACTTTTAGCCTGATAACTTTTATCTTCTCAGTGAAGTAGGGGGCAAGGTCATCTGAGAGCAAGCAGGATCTCAATAGGGTAGATGGACTGAGGAGACCACAGAAGGCTCGAAATCATGTAAATGGGAGGGTAGCTGACTAGGAGCATGTATTTGTGGTGGTATCAGTATGACTGGTTGTGCAGCAGCTCAGTAGCCCTGGCAGAGGAGCTGATAAGGCAGGTAGTTGGATTGACCCAGGCTTGGGGGGGCCAAATTTTCTTGCCTTCCAGGGTATATAGTACTCTTTCCACTGGGAATCTGATGTTTCCCAACTGTCCAGTGCTCACTGTCTCTGGTCTTCCTCCTCAGTGATAATTACTATTCAGTTAGTCTCTTTTGTTCCCTCCTCTTCTCCTTTATCTTCCCCTCCTAGGGGGTCACTGTAGAAAATAGAAGTAAGTTACGTATTCATACTGTCATCTCAACTACAAAATATCATACTCAGTCTGCCCCTCTATTCTCTTTCATGTGTATTCCTATTGCCAAAAATTCTCTTCTTCCTAGTCATTTATTTGGTCATTAATTACAGCAGTAAATATTTTTGAACACTGTTATGTGCCAGGTACTGTGCTAGGATACATTGCTGAGCAAAGCAGATACAGTTCCTGCCTTCATAGAATTTATTATCTAGTAGGAAAGAAAAACACTAACTACATAATCATACCAACATAACATAATAAACTGGGATAGCATGCTATAGGGTGCTATGAAAGTATGGAAAGGATCTTCTGTTATGTGTCTAATCTGAGAAGGCTTTCCTGAGGTAGCATCATTTGAGCTGAGATCTGAGGGATTAAGTAGGAATTATCTACGCAGAAAAGAAGGAAGAGAAATCAGGGAGAAGAAATAGCATGTGTAGCAAAGTACAGTGGTTAAGAACATTTACACTGAAGCCAGACTACCCAGGTTCAATCCTAACTCTATAACTCAACAGCTATGTACCTTGGATAAGTTCTCTGTGCCTCAGTTTCCCTATCTATAAAATGGAAATAATAATAGTACCTGCTTCACAGCAGAACAGCTCCTCTTTTGTTATGGGAAATGGAAGAGGATGATTACACATGCAATCTGGTTTAATTTAAGATCCATCCCTATGCAGCCTCCTCTTGACTGTTTGGGGAATCCATTAATTTGCTTCTTCTCAGAACCCTAAAGTACTTAATGACTTCCATCTTCTGTCTTGTATTTCCTGCTATTTCAGGCATTGGGCTTGTCTTTATCAACTAGATTGTAAATATTGAGAATAAACCACTTGCATTTGTTCTCGTATTCCTCCCCCTGACATTGCCTAGCCTAGTGCTGAATTTAATTTTTTAAAATAGGTGCTCAAGAAAAACTCATTAAGATGCTTAGGTAAAAGGGGCAACTCATCTGAATACTGGTTATTCATGTAATGCTTGTTGTTCTTTTATCATGGACACATCCACCCTGATACTTCCTGTAATACCTAAGTCATGCCTCAGATTTCATAGGTATCAAGTAAAATGACCTACTGCTAATTGTGGTAATTTTGCTCATAAGGGATAAGTAGCTTTTGATTGGTGACTAGCTGACTATTTTTCTTTGTTTTTCCTAGGTACAGCAGCTACAGGTTTTGTTGCTACAAGCCCATGGAGGTACCCTGCCTGGATCTATAAAGTAATAGTCATATGTTAGTTTTAAATGTATATTCTAGTGGAGGCTAGTTCTCTTAATGGTCATTTTCCCTGATATACTAAAGTTCCTGGAGTACTTAATGTCAAGGTTAGGACTTAGCAAATTTGCTAATGATTTAGGATTTAGCTAGTTAGCTTTGAGAAAGCCTGATGTAATAGAAAGCTTGGTTCTGTCCTCAGCAATTTATTAATTAGAATTCTGCTGTGAGGAAGAGCTGTCTCTTTTATTTATTTATTTACTTACTTACTTGTTTGTTTGTTTATTTGATTCTTAAAGGCTCATGGGTTTTTATTTTATTCTATGGATTAATATCCAAAACTATCATTCTTTGTTTTATTGCTCAAGCTGTTCCTGCTTTGTCCATGTGGAGCTCCTGCAGGGTCGCTCCTGTGTTCTTTAATGCACCTTCAAGTTTTTAAGCAATTCCACAGGATATTTCACACCCATCTTTTATTTTCCCTGTCCCAGTTCTGGTATCAGCCATATCTTCCAGGAGCCCTGGGTTTTTTCTATTGGAAAATGGTGTTTAGAAGCCAGATCTGGGTACTAGGTGTGCTCACTGTTAACTGGCATCTCACTACTTCTAGTCCTCAGTCAGTAGAGCTAGGACATATCTGTATGTATAGTAATCCACACATACACTCATATCTATATTTTTATAGCCCTCTACATAGATATTAAAAACCATGATTTTCACTGATACCTCTGATTCCAGTCCAACACTACAGGGTTTGTTTTAGCCTTCCTCCTCTCCTTATTTATAACTCCTTTCCCTAGCAGTGAGAAACCACCTGATCTGCAACCTATTTACTTATTTGTTCAGTTCAAGTATGGACAGTTTCAGAACTGCTAGCCCATACCCCTGTGAGAAACGCTTTTATGAACTAGGTTATAGCATTACATACAGTTTTTAGACTCAGAGTGTCCAGGCAAGATACTCTTTCTCACAGTTATTGTTTGTATTCCATTTTGGGTCTTCCCTATGTCTTGGTCGGTTTTAATTTTTTATATTTTGGGTACATGAAACACTATGATGGCCTCAGACTTAGAGTTATACAAAAAGAAATACTCAGGGCAGAGAAATGCAAAACAAAACCATAGTGAGATATCACTGCACACCTTTAGGATGGCTACTATAAAAAAAACAGAAAATAGCAAACATTGGCAAGGATATGAAGAGGATGTGGAAAAATTAGAACCTTTGTACACTGTTGGAGGGATTGTTAAATGGTATGACTGCTATGGAGAACAATATGGAGTTTCCTTAAAAAGTTAAAAATAGAAATACCATATGATCTAGCCATCCCATTTCTGGGTATATATCCAAAAGAACTGAAAGCAGAATCTTGAGGAGATATTTGCATACCCATGTTCACAGCAGTACTATTCACAGTAACTAAGAGGCAGAAGCAACACAAATGTCTATCAGTGAATGAATGGATAAGCAAAATGTGATACTTTTTACATATAACATACGACAGAATATTATTCAGCCTTAAAAAGGAAGGAAATCCTACCACATATTACAGTATGAATGAAACTTGAGGACATTATGTTATGTGAAATAAGGTAGTCACAAAAAAAATACTATATGATTTTGCTTACATGAGATGTCTAGAGTAGTCAAATTATTCATAGAGACAGAAAATATAATGGTAGTTCCTTGGGGCTGTGGGAAGGGGCAAAAGGGGAGTTGTTTAATGGGTATATATTTTCAGTTTTACAAGATGAAAAATACCTAGAGATCTGTTTTACAACAAGGTAAATATACTTAATGCTACTCAACTGTACACTTAAAAATGGTTAAGATGGTTAGTTTTGTGTTACATGTTTTTTACCACAATTTTTTAAAAAGATAAAACCCACAAAAGAACTGCAGGAAAATATCGGTGCGTGACTATGCATATAGATGAAGGTGAAGAGCTCCATAAATAAAAGCGATGGCAGAAAACTGTAAAAAAGTAGCTTGTGGGGGAGATTGAATCATACTTGTTTAATGGGTACAGAGTTTTATTTTTCAAGATAAAGAAGTTCTGAGATCTATTGTACAACAAGGTAAAAATACTTAACACTATTGAACTGTACACTTAAAAGTACATGGTTAAAAGTGGTTAAGCTGATAAATTTTATATTTTTTTACCACAATATTGTTTTTCTATTTAATTAATTTTTTGAATTAAAGTATAGTTGATACATGTTATATTGATTTCAGGTGTACAACAGTGATTTGACAATTACATACATTATGAAATGCTCAAATTATATATATTATAAAATGTTCTCTACAATAAGTGTAGTCACCATCTGTCACCATACAAAGAATTACAATATTATTGACTACATTCCTTATGCTGTACATTTCATCTCCTACTTATATTTGTAGGTTTGCACCCCTTTATTCCTTTCACCTGTTTCACTGTCCCCCTACCTCCTCCCCTGTGGCACCTACCAATTTGTTCTCTGTATTTATGAATTTCTTTCTGTTTTGTTTGTTCATTGGTCTTATTTTTTTAGATTCCACATATAAGTGAAATCATATGGTATTTACCACAATATTTTTTTTTTGAGAGGGCATCTTTCATATTTATTCATCAAATGGTTGTTAACAACAATAAAATTCTGTATTGGGGAGTCAATGCTCAATGCACAATCATTAATCCATCTCAAGCCTAATTCTCGTCAGTCTCCAATCTTCTGAAGCATAACGAACAAGTTCTTACATGGTGAATGAATTCTTACATAGTGAATAAGTTCTTACATGGTGAACAGTACAAGGGCAGTCATCACAGAAACTTTCAGTTTTGATCACGCATTATGAACTATAAACAATCAGGTCAAATATGAATATTTGTTTGATTTTTATATATATATACTCAGAGAAGTATCATTCCCTCTTCATCCCTGCTACCCTGTTCCCATTCCACCCTAATTTCCACCCCCTTTTCACCACTATTTTCCCCTCTTCTATATTTAACCAATCTCCTTAATTTCTGGTTTAGCTTTCCTGTATTTCTTATGTACAAATGTGTAGATACCTGTGTATTTTTGCATATCCCCTTCTTTCTCATAGGAATGGTAGTATACTTTAGATACTTTTTGTAGCTTTGTTTTTTTTCATTATTTCCTGGAAATCATTTATCATTTCATAGAAGTCTTCCTCATTTATTTACAGCCTCATGGTACTCTTATTTTACACATACACCACACAGATTAATTCAACCTCTCTGCTCTGTGTGGACATTTAGATTGTTCCCAATATTTTGCAATTACAAACATGCTTCACTGAGTAACCTTGTATGTATATATTTAAACATCATTAGTGATTTATCTTCAGCGTATATTTCTAGAAATGGGATTGCTGGGACAAAAAGGTAAGTGCATGTGTGATTTTGTTAGATATTGCCATATTCCCTTCTAGACGGCTTATACCTGTCTTCATTCCCAGCAGTATTGTATAAGACCGCTTGTTTCCTCACAGCCTCTCCAGTGGAATGTGTTGTCATACATTTTCAATTTTTGCCCATTGGATAGGTAAGAAATACTATCTCAGTGTTGTTTTAATTTGTATTTCTTTAGTTGTGAGCTGGTTTGAGCATTGTGCCAGAGCCACATTTATCTCTCTCTGGTGAATTGTCTGTTCATGTATCCCATTTATCTAAAAGGTCTTGTGATACGGCAGCCCATGTTTTTAAAAAAATGCATATGCATATGTGGTAAAATATACATAATGTAAAATTTACCATGATAACCTTTTTTTTCCCATTGGTTTGCTGTTTGTGTTCTTTTTTTATTCATTTTGGTATCATTAATCTATGATTACATGAGGAACATTATTTTTACTAGACTCCCCCCATCACCGAGTCGCCCCCACCTACCCCATTACAGTCACTGTACATCAGCATACTAAGATGCTATAGAATCACTACTTGTCTTCTCTGTGTTGTACAACCCTCCCTGTCACCCCCTACTACATTATGTCTGCTAAAAGTAATGCCCCATTTTTTTTTCCCTTATGCCTCCCTTCCCACCCATCCTCCCTACTCCCTTTCCCTTTGGTAACTGTTAGTCCATTCTTGTGTTCTGTGAGTCTGCTGCTGTTTTGTTCCTTCAGTTTTTTTCTTTGTTCTTATACTCCACAGATGAGTGAAATCATTTGATACTTGTCTTTTTCTACATGGCTTATTTCACTGAGCATAATACCCTCTAGCTCCATCCATGTTGTTGCAAATGGTAGGATTTGTTTTCTTCTTATGACTGAATAATATTCCATTGTGTATATATACCCCCTCTTCTTTATCCATTCATCTACTGATAGACACTTAGGTTGCTTCCATTTATTGGCTATTGTAAATAGTACTGTGATAAACATAGGGGTGCATATGTCTTTTTCAAACTGGGCTGCCTGTATTCTTAGGGTAGATTCCTAGGAGTATAATTCCTGTGTCAATGGTATTTCTATTTTGAATTTTTGAGGAACCTCCATACTACTTTCCAGAATGGTTGAACTAATTTACATTCCCACCAGTAGTGTAGGAAGGGTCCCCTTTCTCCACAACCTTGCCAACATTTATTGTTGTTTATCTTTTGGGTGGTAGTGATCCTTACCGGTGTTAGGTGATATTTCATTGTTGTTATAATTTGCATTTCTCTGATAATTAGCAATGCAGAGCATCTTTTCATGTGTCTGTTGGCTGTCTGAATTTCTTCTTTGGAGAAGTGTCTGTTCAGCTCCTGTGCCCATTTTTTAATTGGCTTATTTGCTTTTTGTTTGTTGAGGTGCGTGAGCTCTTTGTATATTTTGGATGTCAAGCCTTTATTGGATCTGTCATTTATGAATATATTCTCCCATACTGTAGGATGCCTTTTTGTTCTATTGATGGTATCCTTTGCTGTACAGAAGCTTTTCAGCTTGATATAGTCCCACTTGTTCATTTTTGCTTTTGTTTCCCTTTCCCAGGGAGGTATGTTCATGAAGAACTTGCTCATGTTTATGTCCAAGAGATTTTTTCCTCTGTTTTTTTCTAAGAGTTTTATGGTTTCATGACTTACATTCAGGTCTTTGATCCATTTTCATTTTACTTTTGTATATGGGGTTAGACAATGATCCAGTTTCATTGTCTTACATGTAGCTGTCCAGTTGTGCCACCACCAACTGTTGAAGAGGCTGTCATTTCCCCATTGTATGTCCATGGCTCCATTATCATATATTAATTGACCATATATGTTCGGCTTAATATCTGGACTCTCAATTCTGTTCCACTGGTCTGTGGCTCTGTTCTCGTGCCAGTACCAAATTGTCTGGATTACTGTGGTGTAGTAGATCTTGGAATTGGGAAGTGAGATCTCCCTTGCATTATTCTTCCTTCTCAGGATTGCTTTGGCTATTCGGGGTCTTTTGTGGTTCCATATGAATTTTAAAACTATTTGTTCCAGTTCGTTGAAGAATGCTGTTGGTATTTTGATAGGGATTGCATTGAATCTGTGGATTGCTTTAGGCAGTATGGCCATTTTGACGATATTAATTCTTCCTAGCCAAGAGCATGGGATGAGTTTCCATTTGTTAGTGTCCTCTTTAATTTCTCTTAAGAGTGTCTTGTAGTTTTCAGGGTATAGGTCTTTCACTTCCTTGATTAGGTTTATTCTAGGTATTTTATTCTTTTTGATGCAATTGTGAATGGAATTGTTTTTCTGATTTCTCTTTCTGCTAGTTCATTGTTAGTGTATAAGAAAGCAACAGATTTCTGTGTATTAATTTTATATCCTTCAACTTACTGAATTCAGATACTAGTTCTAGCAGTTTTTGAGTGGAGTCTTCAGGGTTTTTTATGTACAATATCATGTCATCTGCAAACAGTGACAGTTTGACTTCTTCTTTACCAATCTGGATTCCTTGTATTTCTTTGTTTTGTCTAATAGCCGTGGCTAGGACCTCCAGTACTATGTTGAATAACAGTGGGGAGAGTGGACATCCCTGTCTTGTTCCTGATGTCAGAGGAAAAGCTTTCAGCTTCTCTGTGTTAATTATGATGTTGACTGTGGGTTTGTCATATATGGCCTTTATTATGTTGGAGTACTTGCCCTCTGTACCCATTTTGTTGAGAGTTTTTATCATGAATGGATGTTCAATTTTGTCAAATGCTTTTTCAGGATCTATGGGGACGATCATGTGGTTCTCGTCCTTCTTTTTGTTGTGGTGGATGATGTTGGTGGATTTTCGAATGTTGTACCATCTTTGCATCCCTGAGATGAATTCCACTTGATCATGGTGTATCATCCTCTTGATGTGTTTTTGAATTCAGTTTGCTAATATTTTGTGGAGTATTTTTGCGTCTATGTTCATCAGGGTTATTGGTCTGTAATTTTCTTTTTTGGTTGGGTCTTTGCCTGGTTTTGGTATTAGAATGATGCTGGCTTCATCGAATGAATTTGGGAGTATTCCCTTCTCTTCTTTTTTTTGGAAATCTTTAAGGAGAATGGGTATTATGTCTTCTCTGTATGTCTGATAAAATTCTGAGGTAAATCCATCTGGCCCGGGGGTTTTGTCCTTGGGTAGTTTTTTGATTCCCGATTCAATTTTGTTGCTGGTAATTGGTCTGTTTAGATTTTCTGTTTCTTCCTTGGTCAGTCTTAGAAGGTTGTATTTTTATAGAAAGTTGTACGTTTCTTCTAGGTTTTCCAGCTTGTTAGCATATAGATTTTCATAATATTCTCTAATAATTCTTTGTATTTCTGTGGCGTCCGTCGTGATTTTTTCCTTTCTCATTTCTGATTCTGTTTATGTGTGTAGATTTTCTTTTTCTCTTAATAAGTCTGGCTAGGGGCCTATCTATTTTGTTTATTTTCTCAAAGTACCAGCTCTTGGTTTCATTGATTTTTTTCTACTGTTTTATTCTTCTCAATTTCGTTTATTTATTCTCTAATCTTTATTATGTCCCTCCTTCTGCTGACTCTAGGCCTCATTTGTTATTTTTCCAGTTTCGATAATTGTGATGTTAGACTATTCATTTTGGAATGTTCTTCCTTCTTTAAATAGGCCTGGATTGCTATATACTTTCCTCTTAACACTGCTTTCGCTGCGTCCCACAGAAGTTGGGTCTTTGTGCTGTTGTTGTCATTTGTCTCCATATATTGCTTGATCTCTGTTGTAATTTGGTCATTGATCCATTGATTATTTAGGAGCATGTTGTTAAGCCTCCATGTGTTTGTGAGCCTTTTTGTTTTCTTTGTACAATTTATTTCTAGTTTTATCCCTTTGTGGTCTGAGAAATTGGTTGGTTGAATTTCAATCTTTTTTAATTCACTGAGGCTCTTTTTGTGGCCTCGTATGTGATCTATTCTGCAAAATGTTCCACGTGCACTTGAGATGAATGTGTATCCTGCTGCTTTTGGGTGTAGAGTTCTGTAAATGTCTGTTAGGTCCATCTGTTCTAGTGTATTGTTCAGTGCGTGTCTGTCCTTACTTATTTTCTGTCTCATGGATCTGTCCTTTGGAGTGAGTGGTGTTGAAGTCTCCTAAAATGAATGCATTGCATTCTATTTCCCCCTTTAGTTCTGTTAGTATTTGTTTCACATATGCTGGTGCTCCTGTGTTGGGTGCATAGACATTTATAATGGTTATTTCCTCCTGTTGGACTGAGTCCTTTATCATTATGTAATGTCCTTTACCTCTTGTTACTTTCTTTGTTTTGAAGTCTATTTTGTCTGATACTAGTACTGCAACCCCTGCTTTCTTCTCTCTGTTGTTTGCCTGAAATATGTTTTTCCATCCGTTGACTTTTAGTCTGTGCATGTCTTTGGGTTTGAGGTGAGTTTCTTGTAAGCAGCATATAGATGCATCTTGCTTTTTTATCTATTCTGTTACTCTGTGTCTTTTGATTGATGCATTCAGTCCATTTACATTTAGGGTGACTATTGAAAGATATATACTTATTGCCATTGCAGGCTTTAGATTCTTGGTTACCAAAGGTTCAAGGTTAGCTTGTTTAGTGTCTTACTGCCTAACTTAGCTCACTTAGTGAGCTGTTACATACACTGTCTGGAGATTGTTTTCTTCTCTCCCTTCTTATTCCTTGTCCTCCATTCTTTATATGTTGGTTGTTTTATTCTGTGCTCTTTTGTGTTTCCTTTAACTGCTTTTAGTGGGTAGTTTATTTTTTATTTTTTGCCTTTAGTTGGTATTTGGTTGGTCTGATTTCTGTGCTATGATTTTATATTCTCTGGTGACATCTGTTTAGTCTTAGGAGTGCTCCCATCTAGAATAGTCCCTCTAGAATACCCTGTAGAGGTGGTTTGTGGGAGGCAAATTCCCTCAACTTTTGATTGTCTGGGAATTGTTTAATCCCTCCTTCATATTTAAATTATAATCGTGCTGGATACAGTATCCTTGGTTCAAGTCCCTTCTGTTTCATTGCATTAAATATATCATGCCATTCTCTTCTGGCCTGTAAGGTTTCTGTTTTTAAATCTGATGATAGCCTGATGGGTTTTCCTTTATAGGTGACCTTTTTCTCTCTAGCTACCTTTAAAACTCTCTCCTTGTCCTTGATCTTTGTCATTTTAATTATGTTTCTTGGTGTTGTCCTCCTTGTGTTCTTTCTGTTGGGAGTTTTGTGTATTTCCATGGTCTGTTCGATTATTTCCTCCCCCCATTGTGGGGAAGTTTTCAGCAATTATTTCTTCTAATACACTTTCTATCCCTTTTTCTGTCTTCTTCTTCTGGTACCCCTATAATACAGATATTGTTCCTTTTGGATTGGTCACACAGTTCTCTTAATATTATTTCATTCCTGGAGATCCTTTTATGTCTCTTTGTGTCAGCTTCTATGCGTTCCTGTTCTCTGGTTTCTATTCCATCAATGGCCTCTTGCATCTTATCCATTCTGCTTATAAATCCTTCCAGAGTTTGTTTCATTTCTGTAATCTCCTTCCGGACGTCTGTAATCTCCCTCCAGACTTCATCCCTTAGCTCTTGTATATTTCTCTGCGTCTCCGTCAGCATGTTTATGATTTATATTTTGAATTCTTTTTCAGGAAGACTGGTTAGTTGTGTCTCCTCAGGTGTTGTCTCTGCAATCTTTGTCTGCCTCAAATTTCGCCTTTTTATGGCGATAGCGATAGTTTGCAGAGCTGGCACGAGTGACGGCTGGAAGAACTTCCCTTCTTGTTGATTTGTGGCCTTCCTCTCCTGGGAGAACAGTGACCTCTAGTGGCTTGTGCTGGGCAGCTATGCACAGAAAGGGCTTCTGATTCTTGCTGGCTGCCATGGAGTTTAGCTCTGTGGTTGCTGTGGGGGTGACCTGCCTCAGGCTGCTGCTCCGATATGGTGGAGCCGCTTTGGAGGGGGAACAGCCAGGAGGCTGTTTATCTCCGTGAGGGGCCTCTGAGCTGCCCTGCTATCCAGGGGTTTAGAGTGCCCAGAGTTCCCTGCTCCAGGACTAAGTGTCCCAGGACGCTTACGTCTGGCAGTGGGGTCCCTGTTCATTCAAGGCTTTCAAAAAGCACTCGCTTTTCTTTGTCCCCAGTGCACCGGCTGCAGGGACCTGCTCACAGGTCTTACTGTCCTGTTTCCCTAGTATCCAGGACCCCACGCATGCACTGTGTCTGCGCTCTTGTGCGGATTGCTAAAGCTGCCTATTTAGCAGTCCTGGGCTCCCTCTCCCTCCCCACTCCAACTCCTCTCCTCCCGCCCGGAGCTGGGCTGTTGGGAGCTCGGGTCCCACCAGGCCGGGGCTTGTATCTTACCCCCTTCTCAAGGCGCTGGGTTCTCGCAGGTGTGGATGTGGTCTGGATGTTGTCCTATGTCTTCTGGTCTCTCTTTTAGGAAGTGTTGTCTTTGTATTTTCAAAAATGTATGTGGTTTTGGGAGTAGATTTCCACTGCTCTACTCATGCCGCCATCTTGGCTCTGCCTCTCATTGAAACTTTTGTATTGATTTTCTTCAAGTGCTTGTCAATTGGCACCTGCTCAGCTAACCTGAATTCTAGCATTGGCAGTTAAATAGAATGTGAAAGAGGAAACATTGGTTTTCCATTGTATTTTCCCCCATTTAGAGAAAACATAAAATTTTTTGGGGGGGGGGAAATACTATTAAGTTAAAAGTATCATTACTTTCAAGCTTGTCAACTTACCTGAATGATCCATGGAACTTTTCAATTTAATAACAATAAGGAAAGAAGAAACTATCAGAGCAGTTAAAAATAACACTAAATTTACCCGTAGTTTATTTTTAAAATCCACATTTTAATTGAACATTCCTTCACAAGAGTCTTAGTAAATTCTCAACAGTGTAATATGAGATCTTATGGTGTGACCTTGTATTAACTTTTTGATAAAGAGCATGCTAAGATCTTCTGTAAGAATTCATGGACGTCTTAAGCTGGGTGATGGAGCATCTATTCCTGAGATCCTTTTCTATCTTTTTGGAGACTGAGAACAGCTGTTCCCTGTCTTTTTTTTTTTTCCTCATGATAGCCTTGACAAGTATTCATTTTTCCCTTCAATCTCCTACATCAAATTTTCATGTTTCTTCTGATCTTTTTCACAGTCTTATTTTCCAATCTTTTCAACAATTAATCCCACTGGATTAGAAAAAAGGAGACCAACTAAAACTGTACTTCTTATTGGTCTGCTTCATTAGTTTGGAAATGATATCAAATACTCTGCATAAATTTTAAAGGTTCTTATCTTTATGTATTTCTTCATGCTATTTCTGTCCTTCCCTTCCACTCCTATTTCAAATGGACACCACTGGTGCCACCACCCACTGTAAACAATTTAAAAAATTTGAGAGACAAATGAACAAGAGGTTATGGGTCATCACTTTCAAGCAGGGCAAGCATTTAGAAGGGAGCACTAGTCTATTGAAGATTGTGAAATGTACTCTTGGGGGCCACTGGTCATCATTTCAACTTTCTGACTTCTTAAATGCCATTTCCCTCAATTTTACAGTAAATAGGTTACTGACTTATATTGATGAGGTTAAATTTTGACCCTGAGCCATGTCACTTCTACCTCCTCCATAGCTCTTCCTTCTCTACTTTCCTAATCTCTGATGAGGAATTGAGAGTGGAAAGAAGAGGGAAAGAACATCTATCTTAGCTATAGTTAGCCTTCACTTCTTCACTGCATGGCGCAAATAGAAAGATCGTAAACCAAGAGCCAAGGCTAGAGGTTAGTTATTCCTGTTGCAACCATATCTGGCTCTGAATTATTACCTTCCTCCAAACCATTAAAGTATTTCAGGCATACCGTTTTATTCATCCAATATACTATATACTGACTGGGAGAATAAATTGGAGTGGGCACACTTTTACCAGACTTTATAGGGGGAGTAATTCTAAACCAACCCCCCCAAAAGGACTATGGGATATATTTTCATCCACCTTTGATATAGGTGTTACCAATCGTATTTTGCTAATATGTTGCTTTCTTGTTTTAGTGTGGAGCCATCAGAAAATCTACAGTCCCTAATGGAGAAGAATCAGTCCCTGGTAGAAGAGAATGAAAAATTAAGTCGTGGTCTAAGTGAGGCAGCTGGTCAGACTGCCCAGATGTTGGAAAGGATCATTTTGGTGAGGCCCCAAGGCTAAATTGCTAGCAGTCTAGGCAGTTACTAGCTTATGTTTCTGAAATATTTAACATGCTTCTCATTAGAAGAGGCAAGTTATGTGGAAAAAAATGGATAGGTATTACCATATCTTCCATAGAGCCCCTCCTGGGTTAAGTACATGGACTTATCACCAGACATACAAAACGTTAAAAAAATTGTACAATAAACACCTATACATCCACCACAAAGAATCTATGTGAATCCCATCTTAAGATAGATTTGTTCTAAAATACCAGAGAGGAAAGAACCAGGTCCCTCTGTCACCTTAAGTCCTGCCTAGTCTCTATCCATAATCCCAAGTGGCTGTCCCCTCACTAAGATCTTAGTTCTTCTCTGTCTCCCTTCCCCTAATGTCACATTTCACAACCCATCCTAACAGTTACCATGGTGAGATGGAACAGCTGGGAAATTAATTTTAATTCCTTTTACATATAGTTAATTTCCAAATAGTGGTCACTACGTAACTGATTATACCAGTTCTGTATCCTACTACCTGTAGGATAGTAACCTCCTGGATCAGTGAGTTCTGGCTCTGTTACTAACATTTTTCTACTAGTCTAAATACAACTTTGATAGCACAGCTATTGCCAAAAGCGAAAATGAATTTCCACCAAAATGTAATTGAACATCTGTAATTTACACACCTTCATGCATCAGTGTGCTCTCCAGTCAAGGAAGGGTAAGCTGCTTAAAGATTTCTTTAAAGGGGGCCAAATCCTACATCCATTGTATTGTCCATTACTATGGAAGGATGAAAATGGGATCTAGGGGATTTTTTTATATACAATTTTGTCTACACTGTTAGATTTTATGCCTTTGAAGTCACCCTGGAAGCTGTGTTTCCCGTGTGAGTGTGGCTGACATAACAGACAGTACTTGTTATTCTAGCCACATACTCATCTGATCTTTATAGGGTTGTTATAATGGCTACCTGATAGGCTTATTGTTTAATGTCCTTTCAGAACTTCATAACAAGCACAACACTTTTGTCCTATATAAACTTATCCTCCCCAAATCTGTTGCAGCATCTAGCATGTTACAGATAGTGTGACTGAAATAAAATGGAAAATTTCAATCACCTCTTCCATTTCTTCTCTGCCATCATTCGTAGGCCTCCCCCTTTTTTCTTGCTTTCTTTTGCTAAAACTAGCCTACCATATCAAATAATGTAACTTGAAAAAAAAAATCTCTGTTCATATTCAGTACAAGACCCTTTTATGTTTTAAATGCCCTTATGCTGGGGCTAGAACACAGTGTAGCGTAGGAGGCAGTTTAAAGTAAGTGGTTTTTTTTGCAAACAGCAGGGAGTAGCATGCCAGGAAGTATTGCTTTTTTTCCCCAGTTGCAAAGTTCTGTATGAAATGAAGGCTTCACACTCCATGCCATAGTTTGAGCTTCATGGCAAGCATAACACCCAGCTGGTTGGGTGTTATTTTTAGTAGCTTATGTTGACTGAAGGGCTAATTTCCGTGACTGTTAAAAAAAAAAACACATTTCTCACTAAATAACCAAAGCCTGCTAAATCCTTTATTACAGCAAAGGAGGCAGTCTCTCTACCTAGATTTTAATCCATGGGGGTAAGAGAGAGGACATAATTAGGTAAGGCTGTCAGGCACTGCCACTGATGATCTCCTGGGTCTTTGTTTCAGACAGAACAAGCGAATGAAAAAATGAACGCCAAGCTAGAAGAGCTCAGGCAACATGCAGCGTAAGTTTCCTACCAGATGTTTGGTAGTGACCTATATCACCTCTGGCCTTTGCAGTATGATTAACCCCTGGCTTCCCTTGTTTGAATTTTCAGCTGCAAAGTGGATCTTCAAAAGCTAGTTGAGACTTTGGAAGACCAGGAATTAAAAGATAATGTAGAGATAATTCATAATCTGCAGCAAGTGATTACCCAACTATCGGTAAGCCAAGTAGGGACAGGGTAAAAAGATATACTGCTTTCGTTTGTTCCTCTTGATACATGTAAACATGTCTAACTGTGTGACTTTTGCTGAAACAACTGGATTGTGAGCTACTTGAGGACAGAGGTCAGGGGTCATTGGATATGATCTGAATATTGAATTTGTTAAATCAGAACACTCAGAGGTTACACATGCAATGGCACATTAATATTTCAGTGTTCTAATCAAACACTGGAAGCAACAACATAGCAGGGCCAAATAGCCTAGGTAGCATGAGTAGCAGTCATTGATTTGTTATCTTCTCAGTGCAAGCTAACTTAATAAGAGGCCTTGTACCATATCCTTACTTTAAATTAGCTGGGTTCTAACAGGTAGCTTAGAGCAACCATAGATCTCTTTTATAACCAGTAATAAGTTAATCTGAAAGCTCATGCTGCTATAAGTTCACCATTTTAATTTATTTTTAGAACTATCATAGTAGTCTTGGGTGGGTTTTAGGAGGGGGTGGTTTTTTGTTGATTTCCCCAGAAGAAAAATTCTTATAATCCCACGACCCTAAAATCTCTTTATTTTGGTATTACTTCTTTATCTTATTCCTTAGGCATACCTACTTTTTTACAAAATTGACATCATATTATGTTAAGAAGTCATGGTTGTTAAAGGGTATGCTTGGTTTTATTCCACCTATACCCTCTTGTTTATTATTCTGTGGCAGTAATGTATATGTAAACACCTGATGATAATTCCTAGCTCTTGGGCAGAGGTTTTAATTTTACCAGAACAGTGATTCTCCATCCCAGGTCTTACCCAGTGTTTTCTAGAGTTGTCCAAAGGGTATCACAAAATCATATACACCTACCTTTTACTCTTAGAATCAGTGAAAAAAAATACCATACAGTATTTTTTGGGGGGAAGGGTTGGAATGGCCAGTTCCAAGAAATTAAATAAGAAAGCTCTCAAAAGACTAGAAAGCAGTGTTTTAGAATAAGTAGTATTGTATAAAACTATCACAAGCAGTCCAAGAGGGCAGTTTATTTCTCTAATGAATAGGCCACAGTAATTGAAAACCTGGGCTCCAGAGCCAGACAGGCCCTGGTTTGAAGCCAGTTCTGCCACTCATTAGCTATGTAACCTTGCTAAGTACTGCATTAATATCAAAAGAAAATGATTTAAGTGACTCAAATAGAGGTTAAAGGCATTATTTAACTGCTGCACTCAGAGAGCACTTGAAGACTCCAGGTAACTCCCCAACTCAAAACAGTATTGGTCTTTTATAGGCTAAGAAGAGAGGAGTGTTATATCCTTGTGGTTTGGATCAGGTAGCAGTTTTTGTTGTTAATTGCTGTGTTGCTGTAGAACTTTTGGTTGGAGGCTGTTCCAGTTTTCATGCCTCTTACTCAAGAACATTGGTATAATCGCATCCTGATAACTGTCCAATTGTTCTCAAGAGTTGTTCTTGCAAGCCTTGTAGTTTGTCAGTTGGCCAGGTTCACAGGTGGGAGAGGTGGCAAAAAAGGGAGAAAGGCAAAGGAAGTAAGGAAAACGAGGAACCCTCTCTCATGTCTGTTTTAATCCTCTTAACATTAGCAATATAAGCAAATTGCAGTGGGAGCACAAAGGAAGGGATGATAAACTGCGTAGAAGTCACAGCACAGAAGAAACTGACTGGGTCCTAAAAAATGAATAGGAATTTGCCACACAGACAAAGAGGAAAGGGCAATCTATATAGAGAAAAAGGTATATGCAAAAGCAAAGAGGTAGGAAAGTTTAGAACATGGTAAAAACTTCAAAGTGGATTAGGTATAGAGTGCATGCCAGAGAATAGCTATCAGAAGGTTAAATTTCACCATCTGTAATTGCACTTAACTATAGTAAAACATCTAGTTTATGAAAACCTTTTGTGAGCTGCCTCAGAATTAAGATAATCTAGGCTCCAGAACTGTACTGGAGCAAAAGCCTGTGAGATTAGAAAAGTTTGATCTGGGGCACCATTGCTCATGGCCACCACACTGATGTTAGAAGATTTCACAACACCTCATTTTTGGGGTTTTGAGTCACATGGGAAAGATGAAGAAGGAAACACATGGACCCAAGTTAATAAAATAGGGCTGTGTCTGCCACTGAAATTCACTTGGCATATGCAACAAGAGGTTGCTAAAGATTGTCACAAGCTTATAAAATTCCTGGCTTCTATCCACTGCCATGATTAAGTATAGTAAACCCTTTAACTCAGGGCTCCTGCTGTACTCTTGAATCAGTTCTCTGTGTCTATTGTTTGGAGACCCTCCCAACTACATATTTTTTGGAAATACACAACAGTGTATCCTGTGGCTTTTAAGACTCACTACAGTGAAAGCAAAATGTTTTAAATCTAAGTGCTTGTGCCCTTCATTCTGGATTAATACTATTTGTATTTTAAGTGATGGATGAACACTGCCTTTTCAGTTATGAAGGCAACCATTGTTCCTAAATCTTCCTCCTAGGGCTTTAAGCACTAAACTGTACCATTTCTTCTTTTAAAATACAATTCAAGTAAACCCCCATGTTGCAGTTACCTGTGAGGACATTGATGCAATCCTTTCAGTTCCCACAAAATCAGGTGTTTTTGTTTTTACCACCTCCTCCAAGATCAGTTCCATAAAAAGCATTTTGCATGCCCTGTAAATGTATTGTCTACAGCCTACAAGCACAAACTTTATTTTGAAGGTCAGTTTTGGTTAATGTAGCTCAGTACACCCCAGCCTTATTTCCCTGACCATCACCTTCAGCAAATTATGCCTTTTAACTTGTACAAGAGCTTCTCAGTTGTAGCCTTAGAATGTGGGAGAAAGAGGCTGTTAGCTTAAAATAAATCCTTTTGTTATATATTTACATTTAGGATTATGAAGGCAGAATCCTACCATGTTCATGTGGAACATGTCACCAAAGCTTAAGCCTTAACATTGTGAAATTTCACTGGGCCAAAATCCAAAAGGTAACTGCATGGTTAACAACATGTCTTCCTTGAGGATTAACCCATTGACTTTGATCCTGACCCTCTGGGAGGTATGAGAAAAGTCTTCAAAAGCCAATCTACAATAGTCCTTTTACTGAAACATAAAACACTGGAGAGAGGAAAGGGTAACCGTTAGCTCATAATATATTGAAGTGTTCTTTTTTTAAGAAGGCTTTAATATGTCCTGTCCTTGGAGAATCATCAGTACTGCAAAGCATGATGAGAAAGGATCTGGGAACACCGGAGCTTCCTTTGAATTCTTTAGGAGTCTCACTGCTTGGGAATTTGTGGGCAGAATATGGGAAATGGTTTACAAACAGCACTTACTAAAGGCCTCTTCACTCCTTACCTTAAGGCTACTGAGATTCAAGTTTCAACAACTATGTAATGTTTCACTGGGCTGGTGCAGCGACTCCAATGTGCTAACCCTAAATTCTTTCCTTGCTACTGAGCCAATAGCTCTGTCACCTATGACCTTCTTAAGCACATGACTTCCTGGAAATAATCCTTTCTTCCCAGGCTTTGGAGAATCACTTAAACAAAAGTGGCAGTCCGTATGCTGCAATGCCAAATAAAGCCTAAATTCCAATGGGGAGAACAGAGCTTGCTCGTATGATAGCCTAAAAACAATAGTCCTAATAAGTAGTTTTAGGTTTCCCTGCTAGGTGGTGTTCCAATGCCCAAAAAGGGAATTTGCCCTTCTCTGAGAGAGAATCAGTGCTTTACTCTTTTCCTTCAAGTAACCACTACCTGGGTGGAGTAGCTGTATGTGATCAGTTCTTATGCAAATGAAGGGCAGAGGCTGCAGTATATTTTTCTGACTTCATAAGCACATTTTTCTGGGGTTTCTACCTGTGGCATTTATTTCCTTAGAGTAGGTTCTTGCTACCTTGACCAACTGTAAAATAAAAATCAAAAATAGCCCTTCATTCTATTCACTTTACTGCTGCATTGCCTTTGTTTCATGTGTCTGCTCTTATAGTGGTAAGTCCACGAGAACCGGTTAGACCTATCTGTACATTATAGAGATAGACACAGTGGTAAAAACATTAAAAAAGAAAGGGTAGAGTCTATAAAGTGGGTTAAACTTTAGCCTGTTAGAATGACTAAGTGTTTCACTCTGGCCCAGTAATCTCTGGCAGAACAGGAAAGGTGCAATAAATATGGCAGTTGCACATGACCCTGTTTTTTATAAAGACTATACAATTGACCTTTATAAAGAAGACAGACTCTTGAGAAATGGAAATGTGTGGCTGTTGCAGTATATGTGAGTACAAAATGGGTCCAATACCTTAAATGGTCTCTATATATACTTGAAAAAAATTAAATAACCAATATAAAATCCACTAGTAAGCTTCACTTCAGAATCTTTCTGCTAAACTGAAACATCATTTGTCATTACAGGATGAAACTGCTGCTTCCATGGCCACAGACATTGATACTTCAGTGGAACCAGAAACTGTAAGTAATAACCATTTGTGTAGAACCAGAGGTTTTTAACTGTGCCATTTCCTATAATTTATCACACAGGTGAGGAAGAGAATCCCTGATTGCTATCATCCTGCATGAAATGCCTTCAAAATCCAATCTTGAGTATGAATCTCAGCTTTGTAAACTCCCTAACTTGTATAGGCTTTGTTTCTAACAGTGTAACTGGTAATGCACAGCAAGGCTTCTCAAGGATATCACTTCTATATTTGCAGTCTGGCTTACTGATTTCTTGTTAAATGCTAGCATTCTGCATCAACTGTCTAGCAAGTTAAAATGAGGAAAGGAACAAATAAGGAAATTATGGCAAAGTTGAAAAGCATTAGAGAAGAAATGGAAGAGAAATTTTTTTCTCAGCATACTTGTCTATGGATGAAATGGTTATGGGCTAAAAGAACCAAGGCAAGTGTTTTGAGTGTTCATGGTACGAGAATAGATAAGATGTATTAGATGTTGGCTAAAGGCTGTGGAGCCAAGTCGGAATGAAAGGCTGGGTAATGGTTTGCTTGAGACAGCCTTTCCACCTAAAACAAATATATATGAGTATTTTTCATGTTCTGAAAGAAGAAAAATAGGGGCTAAATCAGGTGCCAGAGGTCAGCTCTGTGAGAATGAATGAAGGCTTTTCTCCATATCTACCCTTCCAAATGTGCCATTTCCTGAGCTCACTCTCCTCTGAGGACCCCTTAGAATGAGGTAAAAGTAAGAAATGTTGGCCAAATCAATAAAGGAAAGAGCAGAAGCTTACTTCACTCTAAAAGACACAGTTATATTCCTTATAAGAAATAAGTAGCTTGTGAGAGCAGGGAAACAGGCTGACTTGATTTATTTCATATGTTTAAAGCAAATGTATGTGAAGCTAGTTTAAAAGAAGTGAAGTAAGTTAGAGAAAGGCAAATACCATATGATTTCATTTATATGCAGAATCTAAAAAAATACAACAAATGAGAAAACAAAACAAATAGACTTTTAAACAGAGAATAAACTGGTGGTTACCATAGGGGAAGGGAGGGGCAGTGGGGGAGGGGAAAAATAGGAGAAGGGGATAGAGAGGTATAAACTGCCCATTATGAAAGAAAGAAATAACAGGGATGAAAAGTACAGTATAGGGAATATAATCAACAATCTTGTAATATCTTTGTGTGGTGATACCTGGTAATTACACTTACTTGTGAACATTTCATAATGTGTATGTATGACTGCTGAATCACTATGTTGTACACTGAAACCAATACAATAGTATACATCAAGTATACTTCAATTAAATAAATAAAAGGGCAGAGATACTCATAATGGAGAAGTGGCTATGAGACTTGATGAAACAGTGCCTTAGGAACTCCAAGTCATTATCCTGATCTTTTCCAGCAAGTGGAAACCAGTCCAGAAAATAGCAGGTCTTCTGATGCTTTCACCACTCAGCATGCTCTACGTCAAGCTCAGATGTCTAAGGAACTGGTTGAGTTGAATAAAGCCCTTGCTCTGAAAGAGGCCCTGGCGAGGAAGATGACTCAGAATGACAGCCAACTGCAGCCCATTCAGTTCCAGTACCAGGTAAAATATTTGCTAGTGTAGCATTCGTTCCTGTCTACCATCTCTCTTTAATTGTATGGAAAGAAAACAGGCATGCAGCTTTTGATGGTAACAAGACAGCTCAATGGGAATAGTACAACTGGAGTTGTACTGTTGGTTTAAAAAAAGGATACATTCCGGATAGGGAACCTGTAATTTTTTTTCATTTAATCTAATACCTTACTTCATGCAACAAGTATTTAATAAACGGTTTGATAATGTTATAATAAATGTCCCTATTTGTGGAGAAGTTTTGTACTAATAACTATGCTGGAATTCTGAGGAAGCTACATCTCTTAGATGGTCTGGGTTATAGGGTGAATTATGAAGAGACTTGTAGTGGATATCACATGACTTGGCAAATGGCTAAACTGTTTTTCCTAGTTGTAGTTCTAAGTGGCCCCTGCTAATTAATAATCAGATCTTTGCTTACTTAAAGACAAGCCTTTAGCTTTCAGGTTACCACAAGGTTACCTTGCTCCAGACCTTATTTTCCCTTGTAGCTCAGTGTTTCCCATCCACAAAGGAATGTTAGTTAGCAGGGCTGGTAGGGGGAAGGGTGGATTGTTTTCCCATCTAGCTATATTCTACTCCCAAAGTCCTATATGCTGGTATTGAAAAATCCCTGTAGTACTCATGCATTTCTACCACCAGCTCCCCTAAATTTTCAAAGTGAAAACAAGAAGTATATCTCCTAAATCATTTTCACCACTTTTTCCCTTAGGGTGGAGGTTGCTTCCAAAGCACTAATAACCAAGTTGCCAATAGAGGTTTTAATTTCCTTTTTGTTATCACAGTCTTGTTTAACTTTTTTAAAACTTGATTTTTATTTGTTGAACAAATATATGTATATCATTTTTAAAAGTCAAATAGTAATAGTACAATACTGAAGACAGTAAACGCAATCTCCTGCCCTACCACCTTCTCCCCTGTTCCCTAAGCTTATACTTTAAGTTCTGTAAGCTGTTTCTTCTGACATTTGCCTCCATATTTCTAGATAAGAGTGGTAGTATAATTATGTTAATTTTAAAATGTTAGACATTATCAGCTGATTTCTCACTATGGGAGATGAGAATATGGCTGGCTGTTTTACAGCCACCCATGTACACTGTTTTATCTCTGTCTTTCAAAATGACTATAATTTTTTATTAAATGAATATTTAGTGTTTAAAGTTTTATGATTATGTAAATTATGTCAGTACAGCTGAGTCACACATTATAATATGATTCCATTTTCTTTTTCATATAGCTTTTTGTATTTCTGGAGTTAGTAATCTCCCTTTTTCATTTACTTAGTCTTCAATGTACTTGTCCATAATCATCTCTAAACCTCTTAGCAGAATTATAAAATTCCTCTTAATATGGTAAAAAATATCAATCCATTATGGTAATTTGGTAATTTATCAATCTATTTCTTTCTTGAGAACAGCTCTCCTGGAATTTTTTGTCCTTGTTTGCTTTTTCTAGTCCTGGCCCAGCTGTCAACCAGGGACCATCATCCTGGGAGTCAGCTTCATTTCTCATCTATGTGTTGAAACAGCTTCCATATCTTTCTTGTTCTTGGAATACTCCTTTCTGTTGATGGAGTATAATCCCAATAGCTTTCTAAGAAAATGTACATGACAGGAAAATGTTTTAAACAATTGTAAATCTGAAAATAGCTTATTATTGTTATACTTATTAGTTTGGCTGGGTTTAGAATTGTATAGTGGAAATCATTTTTCTTCAGAATTTTGAAGGCTTTGCTCTATTGTCTTCTATTTGCAGTGGTGCTGTTGAGAAATCTGTTATAATTCCTGATTCTTTTTATTTGACCTTTTTTTTTCTCTAGAAACTTTCAAGAGCTTTTCTTTGCCCCCAAGTGTTATTTAATTTCACAGTGATGTGCCTTGGTATGCGTCTTTTCTCACTTGTGCTTAGTATTTGTTAGGTCCTTTCCATCTAGAAATTTGTATTCTCCTTTAATGAAAAGTTTTCTTATATTATTTCTTTAATAATGCCCCTTCTCCATTTTCTCTGTCTCTCTTTTCCTGTACTCCTCTTAGGCAGCTATTTAATCTCTTAGATTTAGCCTGTGCTTTTTTTATCTCCTCCCTCCTATTTTCTATTTCTTTGTCTTTTTATTCCACACGCTGGTAGATTTCCTTCCACTCCTTGTGGTGATTTTTTTAAATTTGCCTATTAATTTCTAAGATTTTTTTAATCCTTTGTTCTTTTTTCTACTGTTTTTCTCATAGATGCAGTATTCATCTCTAAGTATAGTAATTAAATTTTGTCAAGTTTTTCTTCTTTCCTACCTTGCTTCTGATTCCTCCAAAGTCCTTTCTTTAGTGCTTTTGTTTTAGTCTTTCTTTCATGTAAGAAGCTTTCCTCCAATTTCCAGTGATCTTTGGCTCTCCTTTCATATTTAACAGTGTAGCACTAGAAGTCAATAGAAAGGTCTGTATGCATGGGTTTCTCTTGGGCTGGTCAGTTTCCGCCAAAGAAATATTTCACTCTCCTGCGTGAAGTTGTGTAGGCAGAGTGGTGGTATGCCTTATTTCTGGTAATCCAGAGAAAATAAGGGAGTTGGTGGGAACTCCACTTTATTTAATCCTCTTTCAGGAGTGTGATACTTTATCCCTGCCTTCTACAATGTCTGCTGTCTGTATGTCCAGCCTGTCAGGTCCAGCCACTCCAGAGAGGAAACCTCTGCTCTTCTCTGTGATCCTGTGGTAGGAACTGGCTTGTCTCCTGGCATTTGTCCTATAAGAGTCATATTTTAGCACTTTTTTTTCCTACTCTTCTAAGTCAGTTACCACTTACCCACCTATTTTCCTCCTCCAAAAGATGTTTATATCTCTTGGCTGCTCTCTTCATCTTTGCTGATATATATATATATCCTTAGCTTGGTCCATTTCAGTGGGATTTCAGGAGGGAGCAAGTTAAATATGTAGCTCAGTCTTCCATGTTAACAGGACATAAAATGCAGCTTTTTTTAGGTTGAATATATTTTGACCTTCCCAGGGTAAACAAAGGATTAATGATCAAGCTGAGAAATTATTCCTCTCGTACTCTTGCCTAGAAACACAGGACATATGTTCCCCTGGGTACACTTCTAACCCTATGAATAGGTGCTAGTAATGAGCTAGAGCTAGAGCTGTAGTAAGATATCCTCTCCTTTTTCCCTTAGATCAAATATACTTGAACTCCCAAACCTTAAACTTAAGAGGAATTAAATTCTTAATGTAAACAGTACCTTTTAATCACATATAAATCACTCATCACTCTCTTTTAACAGGAAATAAAGGTAGTTTTTTCTTCTAAACAGTATTTTTCCTACACTGTGAAGAACTACTGTAGAAAAATTTGAGAACATAGGGTTCTGATTAATGAAGATTTCCATAACTTATAGTAGCCCAGGACTTAAATATTTCAGTGATACCCCTTGTAGAGTCAGTGAGACAATTATCACCTGAACACAGCATATATAGTGAAGAGATAATATTTTCACCATCCAACTGGTAAAAATTTTAAAGTGTGGTAATATAAAATGTTGATAGAGGTGCAGGAAAATGTGCTCTCCTAGATAGCCAGTAAGAGTGTAAATTGGAATAGCCACTTCAGAGAACAATTTGCCAGCATCTATTGAAATTGAAAAGATTTCCCCCTGACCATGTAATTTACTTGTCTCTACCCTAGAAAAAACCTTGCACATATGCATAAAAGGCATGTACAAGAATATTTCATTATGGTAAGAAAAAAGAATGAGATAGATCCTTATGCACTGATATAAATAAATCTACAAAACCAAGTTTAAAAAAAGAAGTTACAGAATAATATATACATATAATGCAATTCTATTTATCTTTAACACATTTCAGTGTGCATACACACATTCATGTATGTATGTATATGTATATCTATATTATATATTATTTTTATTTGCATATTATATATTCTAGACATTTGTCACAATATAGTGTACACATATATGTGCAAATATCTACAATAAGTAAATTTCTGAAAAAATAATGTCTACAAGTTCTAGCCCAAGCTGATAATAGTGGTTACTTTTGGAGAAGGGACTGGAATTTTGGCATGGGGAGGCATTTAAGGGAGCTTGCCATTTGTATGTATTATCTGGATTATTTTTTACAAGAATTTTTTCATGTGTTACTTCTATAAGTGTATTACATACACACACGTATGTTATTGCAGTTTAAATTTGCAGGGTAACTATAAAGCAATGAGATTGATTTTCATTGGTTATACTGTAGTGGCTCAGTATATCTCATGGAGAACAGCTCTTGCCTATTTAGAAAGCTTTTCTGTTACAGCCCCACCTAACCTGCCTCTGCCTTTTTGTGTCATTTTAGTACTAGTCTAGGGTCTGCATATAATATTCTTGGCTACCAACCAATCATTCAACTAGTTGCCTTTCATCTTTTTTGTTTATTAGAAAAGAAAGGGATCTGTTCTTTGGGTTTTCCCAATCTTGGAAATACTAAACTTCAGTTTCTAGTATGTTTCTTAAATGAATGCAGAACTGAAGTTGCTATTAAATACATACCTTTGAAAATTCTAAATATAGGAATGTTTATGCAGCTCTTTATAGTGTACACAATGTCTTTACTTTTTTTTAAATTTGATCTTCCCAACAACCCCTATGAGGTAAGTGGTATTGTTAATTGTTTACATAGATAGAGAAACTCTCAGGGTTCCTCAAGACCACGTCCAGGATTCAACAAGTCACTGAGAGGACTCACAGTACTCAACATATTAGTCACACTCACAGCTAAGATTTATTGCAGTGGAAGATACAAAGCAAAATCAACCAAGGGAAGAGGCACAGGGGGCAAAGTCTGACAGAAACCAGGTGCAATCTTCCAAGAGTCTTCTCCCAATGGAGTAATAGTATGTACTTAATTCCTCCAGCAATGATTTGTGGCAACATGTGTGAAATGGTGTCCATCAAGGAAGATAGTGTTTGCACAGTTTAGGCATAGTGAGCCACTTGTATAAATTAAGGAATAACGGACCCTACCAAAATCCAAGGTCCCAGACATGAGCCATGGGTCAACCTTGCAAGCAGGACTTTTTAAGAATAGCACTCTCAGGCCAGCTATATTAACTCTTTTCTGTAAAGAAACTAAGGCTAAAAGAGATGAAGTGACTTCTTTAAGAGTCAAGGTTAAAACACAGGCCTTTAGATTCTAAGTCCATACTTTTCCCATTACATAACTTAATCTCCATCAAATCAGGTACAGATGTTTTTAGTGTGCAATTGAAGTGGTAAAATTGAATGCATAGTTCCTTAAGATGTGGAATATTGAAGTGATTTTCTTCCTGTCTTATATGCTTTCTTTCTCTCTGACCTATAACATTGCTAGGATAACATAAAAAATCTAGAATTGGAAGTCATCCATCTGCAAAAGGAAAAGGAAGAACTGGTTCTTGAACTTCAGACAACAAAGAAAGATGTCAACCAAGCCAAGTAAGAATAAAGCCAATAAATATTATTTCAAGTCCCTACTATGTATGAGGAGTTATAAAGGAAAGAGAAGTAAAAGCCATTTCCTGCCCCCACAGGATTTAAACATAGTTGTGGAAGAGACCTAAACAAAAGAAAAGTTAAGTAATTGAGATTTTAAATAACATCTCAGTAAAAGAATGTCATAACACAGCATATGATTAGAGGCCAAATTAATTTCCTAGGCAGAATTGCTTTAAGATGTCAGAGGCAGGAGCTACCAGTTTAGGCTGGTATAATCAAGAAAGGCTATGTAAGAAGTTAGCATTTGAGCTGGATTTTGAAAGTGTATCAGAGCTACCAGTCAGCAATAGTTTCTTTGTTCCTGCAACTGATGGTTAATTAGCTTGTGAATAAAATTAATGTCCAGAGTAGTAAATGAAAATTCAATCTAGTCATCCCTTAGTCAAGAATAAAACCAAGATGGATAACCAGAATATCCTACTCTTCCTCAGACCTCTGCTTTATATGCTATTCTACCTTCCTTTTACTCAGTGACTCTATCTATTGAGTTTAAAGTTTGTGTTCTTTGAAATTATGCCAGATGTTTACCTTCTATTTTAAGCTTGTATAACAAACATCTGAATTATTCCTTAGAGCTAAAGTGAAGTGAAACGCCTTCAAAGAATCATCCTTTTAACACAGAGTGGTGTAGGAATGGTGTACTAAGGCAATTGCATTGTTACATACTCAAAAATTTGTTGTTTTACTCTTTGTATTAAGCTCCCATTATTGAGACAGTTTTGCTTGTTGGGTGATATTCATTATTAAATGTAGCTATGTGACTGGTCACCAATTTTATATATATCAGTATTGTGAACCAGAGAGTCTAACATTATGTCTTTTGAAGTCAGGCTTTGCTGCTGCTAGTCTTCATTCGTACACTATCTGTCTTTAGGTTGAGTGAGCGCCGCCGCAAACGTCTCCAGGAACTAGAGGGTCAAATAGCTGATCTGAAGAAGAAACTGAATGAACAATCAAAACTTCTGAAGCTGAAAGAATCAACAGAACATACTGTCTCCAAACTGAACCAGGAGATACAGGTAATAAACTCTCATCCTTTCATTTACCCTCTTGAAACTTACAAGCATAGGTATTCCATTTAGAATTATACTACAGAGGTGTTTTCAGGTGAAAAAGTTGCAGGCAGGGCCATCATTTCCAGTGTGTGAATCTCCACAAATGTCCCTTTTGCAGGACGTTGTGCTTGTAGTCATCTAGAATCTGAATAATCAAACCCTACCTTGACATTTGGAGTTCAATGTTAGATTCTATGAAACCAAAGAGCAAAGATACCTTAATATTTAGTGGTGATATTCTGACCATCTTCCATGGTCATATGGAATAGTTTCATAAAATAGTTGCAAAGTGATAGACACTGAGAAAATTTTCAGTTATTGAATCTTCAACTTCTGACATCTGCAAAATGGTGGTTACAGGCCACTTGTACTGAAACCTTTAGAATATAATTGTTGCTAGGTGAATTTGTCCTTGAGGCTTAG
The DNA here is from genome assembly GCF_040802235.1 of Manis javanica. Lineage (NCBI taxonomy): Eukaryota > Metazoa > Chordata > Mammalia > Pholidota > Manidae > Manis > Manis javanica. Next base: position 57,964,600 of record NC_133174.1, read on the forward strand.
TAGATATTTCCTTGAAATTTCATTTATACACAGCGAACTTAGGGCTAGATTTACCTTGTAAGTACATTTTTTCTTTTATTTCTTCAGTGTTCATTTGTGTAGTCTACACTCTTGGAAACCCTGTGCAAGCATAGCAAGGGGTATTGCAAGCCTAATCAGAAAACCTGTTGGCAGTCTTCTGAGATTAGCTCTGGGTTTTCTTTCTTCTTAATGATTAGTCTATCCATCTGTACATCAGCCTAGAATAAGTAAAGATAACTAATATTTGTACTGGTTTTTGTTTACAGGTGATGAAAAACCAGCGTGTACAGTTAATGCGTCAGCTGAAAGAGGATGCTGAGAAGTTTAGACAATGGAAGCAACAAAAAGACAAAGAAGTAATCCAGTTAAAAGAACAAGTAAGTAACTACAACATCTCAAAGGCCTGCTTAATAAACCCTTCTCTGGGATGAATAACATTAAAGCTTCTCTTTGAACAACTGATGTTTCCAAAAATATGACACATTCATGAATTTAGCAGCTAGTTGTTAACATCTACTGTGTGTAAGATACTATCCACTAGATACCATGGGAAATAGAAAGATAAGTAATATGTGCTCTGCCCTTAAAGAATGTCTTGTCTAAAGGGAAAGGTTAGACATAAGCATGGTTTTCTCCAATCCAAGGATTAAAGAGATCTATGCTTCACAAATGGTCTATAATACCAAAGTATGTTGGCAAGGATGTGAAGAAAAGGGAACCCTGTACACTGCTGGTGGGATTGCAAATCGGTGCAACCACTAAGGAAAGTAGCATAGATGTTTCTCAAAAAACTAAAAATAGAAATGCCATATGACCCAGTAATTTTACTTCTGGGAATTTACCCAAAGAAAACAAAATCAATAATCTGAAAAGATATATGCCCTCTAGTGTTTATTGCAGCATTATTTACAATAATCATAACATGGAAACAACCTAAAAGTCTCATCAAATAGATGAATGGTTAAAAAAGATGTGGTACATATATATAATGAAATATTAGCCATTAAAAAGAATGAAATCTTACCATTGTAACATGGATGGACTAGAGGGTATTATGCCAAGTGAAATAAATCAGATGGAGAAATACAAATACCATATGATTTCACTTATATGTGGAATCTAAAAAAACAAAACAAACAAAACAGACTCATGAACACAGAGAACACACAGTGGTTACCACAGGATAGGTGAGTGGAGGGATGGGTGAAATAGGTGAAGGGAAAAAGATTAGAATGAAAAAAAAAAGAATGAGGTAACCCAAAGACAAGCCTGTAGCATGAAATAGGAGGATCAAAGACAGACCTTGGGGAAGAGAAAGTATTTAAGTAGAGGATAGAAGAAGACGAGTCACTTGTAAATGAGGGCTAGAGAAATAGGTGTATGACTGGAGTAGGTGTCAGAGATGGCAAGGGAGCCATTTATTAGACAATTATCATATGCTTGTTATAGGGCCAACACCACACTGGGCAATGGGTGCTTCCTCAATGACTAAGGCAGATACAGACTTTGACCTCAAGAGGCTTACAGACTAAAGAGGCATTCCCCAGTGAAGTGTCAAGGTTTTCTACAAAGAAGGAGTGATCAATAGGGTTATATTTCCCAGAGATCAAAATCAATTAGGTAGAGGGCTGAGATATGAGCCCTAGATACAACAACTAAGAGCCATAAATGACTTCAGCAAGAAGAGACAAGTGGCAATGGTTTGAAGAAAGGAGAGGAGAAAATGGAGTGCCTATAGATAACTTACAAGAAACTTGGCTGTGGACTTAAAGACTTGAGACTAGGTGAATGTGAGAGGGAGAAATAGGCAAGAGCTCTTAGGCCAGAAGGGACTTCAGCAGTTTCAAATGATGGAAGGCAGAAGCCAAGAGAAAATTGATAATGATGCATGAGAAAAAAAAACCAAAGTAATTTTAAAAGGGAAGCACAGTTCTAGTTGGAATGAAAAGATGATAGGTGAACAGGCCTTGAATAACAGGGAGGATAACAGAGACAACAACTTTATAGGCATGGTCAAGGAATGGTGAATGTTCCAGGTGGGATAAAGAATAGTAGAAGATTCCATTAAAAAGACAAGTCAAAGCTGTATTGTTAAAGATCCAAGAAGTTTGAACTTTGTTAGTGGTACAAAGATTTGTAGTTTTTGAGAAACAAAGTGATATCAGTAAAGTACTGCTTTAGAAAGATACATCTAAGAGTAATGTATAGAACAAACTGAACTATTGAGAAACTGGAGGCCAGAACACCAGTTATGATATTGCATCATCCAGAAAGATAGTAAAGGCCTGAATTAGAGTAGTAACAGCGTTTTTGGAGAGGACATTGATTTGGAGAAATTTTTAGAATGGACCAGAATGTGATATTTTGGGTCAAGAAATACAGAGAAAAGTACTTTTGGATTAGTGATGTGAGGAGCTTTGTGGACTCTTCCCAGTAAAAGGACATCTGGTGAAACTTACAAAAACAACCATTAAAAGTCTCTGGAAATCATCCTAAGGCATACAGCAAACCAATGATAATTCAAGCATATCTAGTAAATCTCAATAAGAAGCAAGAGTCTGTGGCATTTTAGCCCTGACTAACTCCCTCTCCTTACCCCCCAGCTTCCAATCTATGGCTATGTTTTTTTCTTTTTCATCCCCTGCAGCTCCATGTTGCTGAAGCTCTATTTTAGGCAAGAGCAGCCAAGACAGTCTGGGTATCCTTTCTTCCACCTAGCCCCCATGTGTAGGCTAGAAGCTATAACCCTGCTGCATAAGGTCAGGAATACTAGAGCTGATTACTGCAGCCTATCTAATCATAGGATGTTAGTACAGGCAAGCAAAGAAAAACAGGCTATACTGCTCCTTCCCAGTACCTTACTCATAGAACAGAAACATCACTCAGAAAAGTGAACTGCTGTCCCCACCCACAGGTCCTGAGCTGTGGTTCAGAGGTTCTGCCCAGGGGGAGAGGCAGGCCATAGGAACAGCTACAGGAATGCAGCCTTACCTAAGGGGACTGACTTTATTTGAAGACAGAGTGTGGGAAAATTAAAACCTAAAAGGCTGTCCAAAACAATGGAAATTTTGGTGGTGAACAATTTAGAGGAAACTGATAGCTCAATGAGAACAATAAATCAAATAGCAGTAAAAATACTCACATATAATGGCTGAAATTTTTCTAAATTTGATGAAAACATTAATCTACTCATCCAAGAAGCTCAGTGAACCCCATACAGAAAAAATGCAAGGGGATCCATACCAAGAGACATCATGTCAAAATGTTGAAAAACAAAGACAAAAATCCTTGAAAGCAGCAAGATAAAATGACTTATCATATACAAAGAAACCCCAGTAAAATTTAACAGATGACTTCTCATCAAAAACAATGGAGGCCAGAAGGCAGTAGGACAACATATTCAAAGTGCTGAACTAAAATACTGTCATCCAAGAATCTTAACAGACAGCAGTTTTCTTTTTAAAATGAAGGCAAAATAAAGACATTCCCATGTAAACAGAAGCTAAGTGAATTTGTTTTTAGTATACCTACCTTATAAGAAATACTAAAAGAACTTCAGAATGAAAGCAAGTGGTACGAGACAATAATTTGAATCTGCACAAAAAAGAAAAAGAAAACACAAAAGCAAAAAGTGCCAGTAAAGATATTATGTAGGTAATTCTAAAAGAGAGTATAATTGTATATTTCTTCTCCTTTCTTTTCTTAACTGACTTAAAAACAGGTGTATAAAATCATCTGTCATAATTGTATTGATGGGCCTATAACATATAAATATGTAATATATTTGACAATAGCAGCACAATGGAGGTGGCTGGGAGCAAAGTTGTATTAGAGTATAGAATGACATCATATGGTAATATGAATCTACAGGAAGAAAAAAGGAGAACCAGAAATGGTAGATAAGAACAAATTCTATAAATATATATTTCCTCTCCTTTCATCATAGCTTGTTTAAACAATATAAACTGTATAAAGTAATAATTATAAAAATATATTTTGGGATTACATATAGATGCAATATGCATAACAATAGCATAAAAAGAGGAGAACAGCTATATAGAGATAATGTTTCTATGTCTCACTGGAATTAAACTAATTAAGTTACTATCTGAAGTGAATTCTGACAAGATGTTTATTATAAGCACTAGAGCAATTACTAAGAAAACTCAAAATATAGTGAAATCATTAAAGGAATTAATGTGCTATACTACAAAATATTAATATTCACTTAATATGAAAGAAAGCAATAAAAGAAGAATGGAGGAACAAAAAAGATAAGATGTAGAAAACAAAAAGTAAACTTAAACATAAATCTAACCATGTCAATAGAAACATGTGAGTGAATTAAATAATCTAATCAAAAGACACTGTCAGACTGGATTAAAAAACAAGATATATAACAAAATTTGCTGTTTACAGAAGGTAGATAATGGATTCAAAGATACAGAGAGGTTGAAAGCAGGATGGAAAAAGACCTGCCATATAAACATCAACCGTAAAAGCTGAAATGGCTATACAAATAAAATACACTTTAAACACAAAATGTTAATAGAAATAAAAGATTATTTTATAATGGTAAAAAAGTCAATCCACCAGGAAGATAAAGCAATTATAGAAAATATACGCACCTAACAAAGCCTCAGAATACATGTAGCAAACACAAAAATGACAGGAGACATAGACAAGTCAACATTAATATTCAGACACTGCAGTACCTCACTTTCAATAATGGATATAACAATTAGTCACAAGATCAGCAAGGATATCAAAGACTTCAACAATACTATAAACTAAACCTAACAGACATCTATAGAACACTCCAACCAGCAATAGCAAGATATATATTCTCAAGTGCACACTGAGCATTCTGTAGGATAGAGTATATGTTAGGCCATAAAACATGCCTCAATAAATTTAAAAGAATTGAAATAATACAAGGTATGTTTTCCAGTCACATGGAATGAAACAAGAAATCAACAGCAGAAAGAAATTTGAGAAATTCACAAATACGAAGAAATTAACACAGTCCTAATTAAATAGTGAGTCAAAGAAGAAATCACAAGGAAAATCTGAGATGATAAAAACAAGGACATAACATACCAAAACATGGGATGCAGCTAAAGCAGTGTTAAGAGGGAAATTTATAGTTGTAAATGCCTATATTAAAAATGAAAGATGTCAATAACCTAGCCTCCTACTTTAAGACATTGAAAAAAGGAGAGCAAACTAAACCAAAAGCTAGTCAGTGGAAGGAAGTATTCAAGTCTACAGTGGAAATTAATGAAATAGAGAATAGAAAAATAAACAAAATCAATGAAACCAAGATTTGGTCCTTTGAAATGATTGACAAATACTGGCAAACCTTTAGATAGGCTTAACAAGAAAAAAAGAGAAAATTCAAATTACTGAAATTCGGAATGAAAGCAGGAACATCACTACTAGTCTTTCAGAAGGAAAGGATTATAAGAGAATGCTATGAACTACTGTATGCCAACAAATCAGATAGCCCAGATGAAATGGAAAAATTATTGGAAAGAAAAAACTACCAAAACTGACTCAAGAAGAAATAGAAAGTCTTTCTTTACAGACCTGTAACAAGGGATTAAGTTAGTAATGTAAAACTTACCAGAAAGAAAAGTTCAGATCCTGGCATCACTGGTAAGTTCCTTCAAACATTTAAAGAAGAAATAATACCAAATTTTCAGAAACTATTCCAAAAAACAAGCATAGGGACACTTCCCAACTCATGATATGAGGCCAGTATTTACGTGGTACCAAAAGCATACAAAGACATCCCAAGAAAAGAAAACTACAGAACAATATATCTTAAGAATATAGACATGAAAATCTTCAACATAATACTAAAAAGCTGAACCCAGCAACATATAAAAAGAATAATACTCTATTATTAATAACATTGGTGTTTCCAGGGAAGGGAACTGGGTGGATAACAGACAGGACAGAGGGAAAATTTTAATTTTAAATCATGTGTATGTATTACTTGTTCAAAAATAAGTTTTTATAATAAAAATGTAATGCATTTTAAAAAATTAAAAAGAATGATACACCATGACCAAGTAAGTTTATCTGAAAAATTGCAGGTCGTCTTTAACATCTGAAAATCAATTAGTGTAAAACATCATATCAGCAGATTAAAGGACAAGAAATACATGATCAACTCAATAGACACAGAAATAGCATTTGACAAAATCCAACACCATATTATGGTAAAAACACTCAAGACATGAGGAGTAGAAGGGAATTTCCTCAACTTGGTAAAGGACGTTTATGAAAAAATCCCACAGCTAACATCATATTTATGGTGAAAGATAAGTTACTTTCCCCCTAAAATCAGAAGCAAGACAAAGAAGATTGCTACTTCTATTCAATGTTCTGGAGGCTCTAGCCAGGGCATTTAGGCAAGAAAAATACATAAAAGGCATTAGTTTGGAGAGGAAGAAGCAAAACTTTTTCTGTTACCAGATGATATTTTATATCATAGGATTTTATATGTAGAAAATCCTAGAGAGTCTACTAAAAAACTATTAGAATTAATACATGAGTTCAGCAAGGTTGCATAAGTTCAATATATGAAAATCAGTTTCTATACACTAGCAAATAAGAATTTGAATATGAAATTAAAACAATTCCATTATAATAGCATCAATAAGAATAAAATACTAGGAATAAATTTAACAAAACAAGTGTAAGACATACACTAAAAACTACAAAACATCTTGAATAATTAAAGATCTAAATAAATAAATAGATCTAAATAAACCCATATTCATGGACTTAATACTCTTAAGATAGAATAAATCCCCAGATTGATTTACAGATTCAACACTATCCCAGGCAAAATTACATCTGGCTTATTTGCAGAAATTCATATGCTGTTCATTAAATTCATATGGAAATACAAGTGACCCAGAATAGTCATAAGAATCTTGAAAGAGAAGAATAAATTTGGAGATGTCATATTTGCTGATTGCAACATAACCATCACTTCATATAGTTACCCTTTTTTATTCAGTTTGGTGAGAACTTTTAGCAAATTTCAAGTGTATAATAATTATAAACTATAGTCACTAATGCTACACAATGATCCCCAGAACTTATAACTGAAAATTTGTACCCGTTGACCAAACTTCCCCCATTTTCCCCACCCCTACAGTCCCTCATAACCTGGTAACTCTGTTTCTAAGAGTGACTTTTTTAGATTCCATATGTAAGTGAGATACAGTATTGTCTTTCTCAGTCTGGTTTATTGCACTTACTATAATGACTTCCAGGTTTATCCATGTTATTACAAATGGCAGGATTTCCTTCTTGTTGAATTTCCTTCTTGATGAATAATATTCCATTTGGTGTGTGTGTGTGTGTGTGTGTATGTGTCTGTACATATAACATTTTCTTTATCCATTCATCTGTTGACAAACACATTTCTATATCCTGGTTATTGTGAATAGTGCTACAGTGAATATGGGAATACAGATATCTCTTCAAGATACTAATTTCATTTCCTTTGGAATATATACCCAGTAGTGTGACTACTGGATTTATGGTAGTTCTATTTTTAATTTTCTGAGGAATCCCCATTCTGTTTTCCATAAGGACTGTACCATTGAAAGACTCTTTAGTTATATTATAAGGTTTTATCTTAGCTAGCTAAATAAAAATTAGAAGTCTGACTTTTTTCTTCTCAGAACCGTAAGAGGCAATATGAACTGCTCAAACTTGAAAGAAACTTCCAAAAACAGTCTAATGTGCTCAGACGTAAGACTGAGGAGGTAAGAAAATCCAAACTGCTAGGTCAAGTGTATTGTCACTTCCAGGCTTAGATGCTGGCAAAGTAATATCCCTTAAATAATCCAGTGCCCTGAGAAACCAGGGATCTAAATCTTGACCCCTATTTATATGTCATAAATTGTGAGCAGATAAAAACCTGATGAAAATAGTACTATTCAAATAAGAATTTTTTTTCAATTGGGCTTGCTTCTTTCCAAAAAAATTGCAGAGTGATATTGATATGTGACATTTCCTGACACTTTCAGTTTACAATACTTCCTTGAAATGTGTGCCTTTCCTAGGCTCTAAAACAGTAGCTGTTTGCCAACATTATGTACTTGAAGAGTTATAAACTTGGTTCCTGTAGGAACTCAAGCCCATTGAATTTTTTATTTTTCTTTACTTATATGCTAGAAATTAAAATGTTATTTTTACCCTTCAACTCAACATTACTATGAGCTATTTTTATTTAGGCAGCAGCTGCTAACAAGCGTCTCAAAGACGCTCTCCAAAAACAATGGGAGGTCGCAGATAAGCGGAAAGAGACTCAGAGCCGTGGAATGGAAGGCACTGCAGCTCGAGTGAAGGTATGGACAGGCTGAACTGCCATTTCTCTTGTGCACATTGGAGATAGGAAAATATGTGAAATAGCTTTCTTTTCATTTAGACGTAAATACTGAAGAACTTGAAAGTCTATTTCCTAAAGATACTGACCAAGAGTAGAGAACACTTTCTATCCCTGCCCCTTTTGAGGTTCAGTTACTTTTTAACAGTTTTATTGAGGTATAACTGACCTACAATAAGTTGTACATATTTAAACTATACAGCTGAATAAGTTTTGAAACATATGCAACCCTGAAATAATCACAATTGAGATAATGTCAGTGTCCATCATGAACAAAACTTTCTTTGTATCCTTTTGTAATTTCTCCCTCCCCTCCACAATCTACCCTTCTATCCCCCATCTCCAGGCAACCGTTAACCTACTTACTGTCATGATAGATTTGTTTCCATTTTCTATAATTTTATAAAAATGGTATCATACAAGGGTGGGGTTTTTTTGGCATTCATGCAACATAATTATTTTTGAGATTCATTCATGTGGTTGTGTGTATCAATACTTCTTTCCTTTTTTATTGCTGAGTGGCATCCCATTGTATGGATACACAACTGTTTATCCATTCATTTGTTGATGGACATTTGTGTTCTTTCCAGTTTTTGGCTCTTACAAATATTGTACTGAGTGTGGATATATATTTTTATTTCTTTTGGGTTGGTAATCTAGAAGTGGAATGGCTGGTTCATATGGTAGGTGTGTGCTTTAACTTTTAAGCAACTGCCAAACTGTATTCCAAAGTGGTTGTACCATTCTGTATTTCTATAGCAATATATGAGGGTTCTCGTACATTCTTACCAATTCTTAGTATGGTCAGTCTTTTAAATGTTAGGTCTTTTAATGAATGGGCAGTGAGTAGTAATTCATTGCTGTTTTAGTTTTCATTTCCCAAAATTTTAGAATCAGCTTGTCAATTTCTATAGCAAGTTTGCCAGGAGTTTCGGGATTACATAGAATCTATGGATAAATTTGAGGAGAATTTACATCTTAACAATATTGAATCTTTTGATCCATGAACATGGCACATCTCTCCATTTATTTAAGTCTTTAATTTCTCTCAGTAGTGTTTTAGTTTTGAATGTACAGATATTACACATCTTTTGTCAAATATATCCTTAGATATTTCGTATTTTTAAGATATTGGAAATGTATTTTTTTATTTCAATTTGCAACTGTTTGGACATATTTGTTGGTTCTTTCAGCTTTTTTGTAGAGTCCTTTGGATTTTCTACATAAATGATCATGTCATCTCCAAATAGGTACAATTCTATTTATTCTTATCTGTTCTTTTTTTAACTTTACCTTGCATCATTGCATTTGCTAGAACCTCCAGTAAATATTGAATATAGTAGGTGAAAGTGGACATCCTTGCTTTGTTCTCAATCTTAGGGAGAAAGCATCCAATCTTTCACCAGTAAGTATGATATTAGCTGTAGGTTTTTTGTATATGTCCTTTATCAGGTTGAAGAAGTTTCTTTCTATTCCTAGTTTGCTGAAACTTTTTATCATGAATGGATGTTAGGTTTTTTCAAAAGTTTTTTCTAAATCCTATTGAGATGACCTTATGGTTTGTTTTTACTCTGTTAATATGGCAAATGACATTGATTTTTTTTCCACTTTCTTTGATTAAGGCATAACTTCTATACAGTAAAATTTACTTACCCTTGTTAGTGTACAATTCTGCAAGTTTTGACAACACATACAGGTGTGTAACCACCACCACAATCAAGATATAGTTGTGTATATATATACATATAGTATAGTATGTATATAGTAGTTCTATTATCCCCCAAAATTCCCCTGTACTCCTTTGTAGTCAAGTCTTCCCATATCTCTGGCCCTTGGTAAATATTGATCTGTAGTCTGTCATTACTGTTTTCCCTTTGCATCAATGTCATATAAATAGAAACATACAGTATGGCTTCTTTCACTTAGCATAATGTATTTTGAAATTCATCCATGTTGCCTCTATCAGTAGTTTCTGCTTCTTTTTTTTCTGTATTCCCGAAGTCAATAGACTTCTGGATGTCTATTGTATGGATATCCCACAGTTTATCTATTCACTTGTTAAAGGATATCTTGGGGGGTTTCTTCCCAGTTTTTGGTGATTATGAATAAAACTGCTACAGAAACATTCACATACAGATTTCTGTATAAATATAGGTCATCATTTCACTTGGGTAAATACATAGGAGTGGGATTACTGGGTTATATGGTAAATATATTTTTAACTTTATATAGGAAACTGCCAAATTGCTTATCTAGTTGTTCATTGCCAGTACATAGAAATACAATTGATTTTTGTATATTAACTTTCATCTTCTATTAATTAGTAGCTATTTTGTAGGTTCTTTGGGATTTTCTACATAGTCAATCATGCCATCTGTAAATATAGTTTTATTTCTTCCTTTCTAATCTGTATGTCTTTTATTTCTTTTACTTGCCCTATTGCATTGACTAGGACCTTCAGGATGATATCAAAGAGGAGTGGTAACAGTAGAAGCCCTTTTGTTTTTTCCTGATCTTGGTGAAATCATTTAGTCTTCCACCATTAAGTATGATGTTAGCTGTAGGTGTTTTGTAGATGCCCTGTATCAGATTGGGAAAGTTCTTATCTATTCTTAGGTTACTGTAAGTTTTTATTCTTAGTAGATGTAAATTTTGTCAAATGCATTTTGTTTTGAGTTTGTTGATTTGTTAAATTATTTTGATGTTCAAATATAGAACCAGCATTACATTCCTTGGATAAAATCCACTTGGTTGTGATATATCATCCTTTTTATGTACTGTTGGATGCAACAACACATAAAATTAAAATGTTGTGTATAAAATTTTTGCATCTGTGTTCATGATGGATATTGGTCTGTTTCCTTGTAATGTCTTTGTCTGGTTTTGGTATCAAGGAAATGCTGGCCTCTTAGAATAAGTTGGAAAGTATTCCTTCCTCTTGACTTATCTACAAGAGTTTATATAGAATTAGTATGGTTTCTTCCTTTAAAGTTCAGTACAATTCACAAGTTAAACCATCAGGGCCTGAGGGTTTGTTAGTTTTTGTTTTTGGGGGGAAGGACAGTTAACTAAATTAAAATTTTTTAGATAAATATAGCCGTTCAGGTTATATATTTGAGTGTGCTTTGATAGTTTGTGTATTTCAGTAAACTTGTCTGTTTCATCTATGTTGTCTAATTGGCATGAAGTTACTCATAATATTCCCTATTATCATTCTAATATCTATAAAAGCTGTAGTAATGTCATATATCTCATTCCTGTTGTTGATATTTTGTGTATTTCTCTTTATTCCTGATCAGTTTAACTAGAGGTGTATCAAAGAACCAATTCATTCTTACAAATGGTTAAAATGGCAAATTTTATGTTATGTATATTTTACCACAATAAAAAGTATACCCCAAAAACCCAGTTCATTAATTTCTGATGATTGATCTTTATTATTTCCTCATTTTTGCTTTGGACTTAATTGGCTCTTATTTTTTTAGTTTCTTAAACTAGAAACTGGGATCACTGATATCTTTTTTTCTTAGGTATGTGGTATTATAAATTTCCCCTTAAGTACTCTTTTAATGACATCCCACAAATTTTGATAGTTATGTTTTCATTTTCATTGTATTCAAAATACATTCTAATTTCCTTGTTGATTTCTTCTTTGACCCATGGGTTACTTAAAAGTATTTTATTTAGTTTACAATATTGGGGTATTTTTCCAAATACCTTTCTGTTATGATTTCTAATTTAATTCCATTGCGATTAGAGAACATACTTTATATTACTTGAATCCTTTTGAATTTATTGATATTTAGAGCCTAGAATATGGTCAATCTTAGCAAATGTTCTATGTGTACTTGAGAAAAATGTGTATTTTGCTGTTGTTGGATGGAGTATCTATAAATGTCAGTCATGTCTATTTGATTGATTGTGCTGTTCATTTCAACTGTATCCTTACCAAATTTCTGCCTACTTGTTCTACCAATAATAATATTAATATGTTATAGATTTGTCTTTTTCTCCTTGTAGTTCTATATGTTTTTGTTTCATGTATCTTGAAGCTTTGTTACTAGGGGCATAAAATTTTAGGATTAAATGATCACTTCATTATTATGCAATGAACTTTTTTATCCCTGGTAATATTCTGTGATCTGAAATTTACTTTTTCTGGTAATAATATAGCCCCTCCAGCTTTCTTTTGGCTATTTTAACACAATTTTTTAAAAATCCTTTCAGTTTGATCCTATTTAGTCCTTCATTTTAAAAGTGGGTTTTTTTGTAAGCAACATATAGCTGGGTCTAGCTTTTTAAATCTAATCTGACAATCTCTTCATTTTAATTGGAGTGTTTAGACCACTTAAATTTAATATGATTATTGATATGGGTAGGTGTGAATCTGACGTCTTGCTGTTTGTTTTTTATTTGTCCTATCTGTTCTTCATTCCCTTTTTCATTCTTTTTTGGCTTTTTTTGGACTAATTGAGTATTTTTATGATTCCATATTATCTCCTTATTGGCTTATATGTGATTCTGTTTCATATATGTTGGTCCTTCGTTTTTAGAGGTATAAATGTTAAGGATTAAGTTCTCTTGAATAATGAACTCCTTTATCATTATGAAATGATCTTTTTTTATCCTTGGTAATATTCTTTTATGTGAATTCTATATTATCTGATATTAATATATCCACTCCAGCTTTGTGTTGCTTACTCTTAGCATGGTATAGTTTCACCAAAAGTGAAAGTGTTCTCAGGGATGTTTACTTTTTTAAAAACTGAATTAGGTTAATTTTGTTTGCTGGAAAGTATTCCATTCATCTAATTTAAAGATTAAGAATGGATAACTGTTTATTACACAAAATGGATAATTGAAATATACTTGAATCCTATATTGTGACTGGTTAAGGAAAAAAAGGGAAAGGGTAAACACATAGTACATCAAAATACTAGGATACCTTGAAAAAGTTTTTCTGCAGAAAGCCTCTCTTGTGACCTTTTGGGATATTGCCATTAAAGTTTCTTAGAGAGCTGTTAGAATTTTGGGGGAGTTTAGGCACAAATGGAAATCTCACTTCTTGTTACTTGGGCTCTCATCTGAGTGAAATTAAATCTGGAGCTAAATCTAGCCCAAGGGAAGAGATTCCTTATCCCTAACACATCACTGACTTCTCTTCTAGAATTGGCTTGGAAATGAAATTGAGGTTATGGTCAGTACTGAGGAAGCCAAACGCCATTTGAGTGACCTTCTTGAAGATAGAAAAATCCTGGCTCAGGATGTGGCTCAACTCAAAGAGAAAAAGCAATCTGGGGAGAATCCGCCTCCTAAACTCCGGGTAAATGCCCATACGGCAATATGTTACCCATAATCAGACTCTGCACTTCTCAGAAGCCCGCACCACTTTGGAGGATCCTTTTCCTTGTAGTACTTCACCCTCATTCCCACTGTTCTTTACAGAGGCGCACATTCTCACTTGCTGAACTGCGTGGTCAAGTTTCTGAGTCAGAGGATTCCATTACAAAACAGATTGAAAGCCTAGAGACTGAAATGGAATTCAGGTAATGGGACTATTTTAAAGCATTATAAAAATTACTGCCTGGAAGAAAGTTTATGCTTGCAATCAAAATAGAACCTATCAATCAATTTTGTTTTTCAAAAGCTTTGTGATGGTGGAGAAACAAGAGAAAGCAATTCTTAGAACAGTACACTTCACCAGATACATTTTCTCATTTGTTCCTTATGAGGTGTCATTATAACTTATGAGTTAAGTATCATCCTCTCACTTTAGAAATCTAAACTGAAGTTCAGAGATCTTAAGAAATTTGCTAAAGGTCATACAGAGCCAAGGTTTGAAATCCCATCTACCTAATCCCAAAGCCCTTATGGGATGTACCACAATTTTTTATACAATAGTATCTCTGAAATACAGAACTAACTAAAAACAAAACCCAAGAAATGACCAGAAGAGCAACAATGTAGGAGAACTTTAGAAATCATCAGCAAAGTAGGTATAATATATAAGTGAAGTTACAAGCATCAAATGAGATTTGTAAGTAAAATACATAGATAATACAGTACTGGGCATATTAGAAGTGCTCAATAAACATTCTCTTTCTACCTTCCCAGCTCTAAGATCAGAAGTATGCTACACAGCCTCTCTAATCACTGTTACTGTCTTTTAAGTATCTATGATTTCTAGAAGCAACAGAACTTTGACAGACTTTATAGTGTCTTTGACTAATAGAATTTTATTGTCCAGAAGACTTAGGAGATCATTTAATTTGTTTTTAGTAACACTCACTAGTTATTTATCTTTGGATACATCTATAAGTCACTCAAAAGTTGAGTTTCTGCTTTGTGCTGCACTGGATCATTCAGGATATATAGAAATAATAGATGGCATCATCCTTGCTCTCAAAGTGGAATTAGTATGATGACTCACAGTATCATGTTGGAATCATTTGTTAAAATTTCAGGAATGTTGTAAACCATTCATAGCTTATAATTGGTTATGGTGAAAGTATTACATCACAGAAACTAGCAAAAACTACAAATCGGGTTTGATTTTTTTAAGTGCTGATTGTTATACACTTACCTGCAGATCACTGTGCATAAGTAAATGATTATTTAAATGTAGATAAGGAGCCAAGTAGAGGGCAAGTAGACAGAGCTAAGTTTAATCAAGGGAATTTTCCTAAAGTTGATGAGACTTCAACTAAATTTTGAAATAATTAATGGACATAAACATCAGAGAAGACAGGAAAGGGCATATGCTAGATGACAACTCTGTTTTGGCCTACTTGCTCCAAGAAGCCTTCACTGACTCTTCATCCCTCACTAATTCTCCATTTCTGTAAACTCCTACAGAGCTTACGCAATCATGTGGCACAGATAATACAGGTTACATTTATATTTAGTGTTTTGTATTTATTAGTCTTGTCAATCTAGACAGATTATAAGCTCGTTGAAGAAAAGGACTATCTATTAGCCCAGGGTTCTAAAACTATGGTCCACAAACCCCTGGGTGTCATTGAGGCTCTTTCAGGAAGTCTGAGCCATCAAAACTACTCACATAATAATAATATTAATATGTTATTTGCCATTTTTACTATGTTGACATTTGCCATGATAGTGCAAAAGCAATAGTGGACAAACCTGCTGACACCTTGGCCTGAGTCAAAGCAGTGGCACCAACCTGTACCTAGTGGTCATTGTCCCTCTCACCACCGCACGCTCCCAGGGGGAAGTCCAGTTTCATTTAAGGATGGCTTTGCTGAAGCAGTAACAATGGTTGCCTTGATGAAATCTGGACCATTGCGTTCAGATCTGTTTGCCGTGCTGCGGAGCTGAACAGGAGGGGCGCCACGAAGCACCTCTGCTGCGTGCTGGGGCACAACGTCCTCTCCAGGGAAGGAGTTTGTGCAGTTATTTGAGGTGGGAGCGCAACAGGCCTTGTTTTCCCTGGAACATCATTTTTACTTGAAGGAACGACTGACAAACTGTGCTTATTCCATCGCGGGTACTTAGCAGACATTTCTCAAAAGTGAACAGTGAGCCTCTCTCTTTAAGGAGAACAGCTGACGGTGTTTGTCACCAAAGATACAATTTGAGCTTTCAAGCAAGACTTAATTTTGGAAAACTTGTATCTGCCACTGTGAGCTTGACAATTTTCATAACTTCTCTGATGAGACTAGTAGTGATATTAGGAATTATAATTTTTTTACATATTGTATAATGAAATGTGTTAACATTTGGAGGCTCTGCATGATCACTGTTGTCCAGTGACATTACAGAATCATGGTGGGTAAAAGATCTATTCAGATAACAACATAGACCAGTAGATTTTAATATAAAAGAGTAAGAAAAGTTTGTTAATAATAGTTTCAAATTCCACATTTCAACTAACTTTTAAGGAACTACCACTTGTTGGGTTTGGGTGTAATCTCAAAGAATATCCACAATTATCTGAAAAGTCTATTAAAATGCTCCTCCCTTGTCCAGCTATGTATCCATGTGAGACCAGAATGTCATTTATGCCAACCAAAACCTGATAGAAAAGAATGAGTGCAGAGCAAGATGTGAGAATCCAGCTGTCTTCCACTAAGCCACACGTTACAGAGCTTTGTGAAAATGTAAAACAATCCCACTCTTCTCACCAAGTTATTTTTTTGTTTTGGAAAATGTAGTTGTTTTTCATAAAATATGTTACTGTACAATGGATTATTTTTAAGTGAATTAACATTTAATTGTCTCTCAGTCTGACTTTCTAATACTATAAATATCTGTAGGTGTAACATACATGAACAGAATTTCTTAGAGGTCCTCAATTATTTTTAAGAGTCTAAAGGGGTCCCGAGTCCAAAAATTTTGAGAACTGCTATCTTAAATTACTTTGGTACCCATTTTCTTTCTAGTACCTTACATAGCACTGCATGTTACACATAAGCTAGTATGCTCTCTCTCACTGAACACATGGTAAGAAGGAAGCTGTTAATGAAACTGAAATATTGTGTAGACCTTGGTCTCACGCCATACTTGATTAGAAAGTGTCAGAAAGCTATAATGCAGATCAGGGTATCTAGTCTTCTTAGAAACTTCTCAGTCATGTAGTAGGCACTTCAAGATAACCTTTTACAATAGCTCCCCCGGGTATCAGTTTGGTATTTGATTCCAGCAAAAAACATCTACCTGTTTGTTCTTTTGAGATCTTTTTCCTTTAGGTCTCCAATCTGAATCTTATCCTTGCTTAGGTAAGCCGGCATATCACAAACTGAGCTTATATAGCCTCAAGACCAAGTTACAACAAAAGCCTTCCTAAAACAAATCTTTCCGAGTCCCACTAAATGCCCTATTTATTTCAACCAGTATTTAATAAAATAAAACCATTTAGTCTCTTGGAGTCCTTTTGCAACAGGATTTGAGATACTGTATAAAATCCTAACCAGATGATGCAATCATTATTTAAATAATATTTATACCTCCACCCATAAAACTATTTGAAGTTTCTCCTCAGAGCTTGAAGGAAAAAGATCCCCTTCTCCTTGGTGTTAAGACTACTAACAATATGCTCACTGTTTCTTTCCCTGAAGGAGTGCTCAGATTGCTGACCTACAACAGAAGCTTCTGGATGCAGAAAGTGAAGACAGGCCAAAACACCGCTGGGAGAATATTGCTACCATTCTGGAAGCCAAATGTGCCCTGAAATATTTAATTGGAGAGGTAAACATCCCTCTAATACCAGCAATTAGGGGTCTGGCTTATTAGGTTGAAATAAGATGTTAGCCTGGAATGCCTTTGTAATGTTATTGACACTTTTCATGGTAGAAACCACAATGACATTAACATGGTTGAGTAAAGGTTGAAGTGAGCAAGTTCAAGGCAGTCACTTAGGAAACTGATGAGACTTACAAATTGATACCTGTTATGCCTGGCATATATGTCAGGTGCTCAATAAATGTTCACTTTTATTATCAGGAAAAGATCAGAATGCCATAGTAGACCACTGGTTGAACACAAACTCATAGACTGTCTACTTTTTAAAATTCATATGAGATGTATATTCAAAAAGTAGAAGATGCAATCTAGAAGAAAAGAAAACCTAATCATCTTTTGCTATAGAAAGATTCATCTTAAGGAAAATCCATCTTCCCACCACCTTAAATAATATATCATCTTACATTGTTACCAGGAGAATTAAATCACCTGTGATGATTGAGACATTTCTTTTACTTGATAAGCATACAAACTCTAGTTCCATTCGTTTGAGCCCTGCTATCCTTTATATGTTTCTGTGGTGGCTTAGCAGATCTTTCCACTAAGGAAATCCTGGTTAGTCTTATGAACACTGGTGTTTATGATGTTCACCAGCTGGGCTAGTAGAGAACATAAAACTTGGCCAGCATAGGATATCAGCCTATCCTGAAGAGCCAGATCTGCAGTCTCAGCTAATGTGTCTACAAGTTCCAGCATGTGAGCACAGACATTCTGAGATGGTACATAATTGGCCATAAGGATTTCATGTGTCCTGTGGATTTCCCTTAAAGGAAGAATGTCTTAAATATTAGCATTTAGAGTTGTCAGATACTGTTTGTGTTCAGTTTATTCTTGCCTTGAGGCAGAGCAAGAGATTAAATGACCTTAGCAAAAAAATAAAATAAAATAAATGACCTTAGCAGTGCCTTCTAGCTCTGCGATAACTATTTCAACAGAAATACAGGCTCTTGGCCTGGATAGTCTTGTTACTATTCAATGGTAGCATTCGTGTGACAGGAAAAAATGAGATGGACTTGGACATGGAAGAACTTTTCTCAGTCCATTTCAAAAAAGCTGACATTTTCCTGCCTAACGAATGGGGAAAGGTAGCCATTCTCAAAATAAACTGATCTTCTTTTATATCTTCCAGCTGGTCTCCTCCAAAATACAGGTCAGCAAGCTTGAAAGCAGCCTGAAACAGAACAAGGCCAGTTGTGCTGACATGCAGAAGATACTGTTTGAAGAACGAACTCACTTTGCTGAAATAGAGACAGAGTTACAGGCAGAGCTAGTCAGAGTGGAGCAACAACACCAAGAAAAGGTAAACTCTGGCAAGCCAAGAAGTTATGCTGAGAAACAAACCTTCATTGCTTTTTTTTTTTTTTTTTTGAGAGGGCATCTCTCATATTTATTGATCAAATGGTTGTTAACAACAATAAAATTCAGTATAGGGGGGTCAACGCTCAACGTACAATCATTAATCCATCTCAAGCCTAATTCTCGTCAGTCTCCTATCTTCTGAAGCATAACAAACAAGTTCTTACATGGTGAACAAATTCTTACATAGTGAATAAATTCTTACATGGTGAACAGTACAAGGGCAGTCATCACAGAAACTTTCGGTTTTGATCATGCAATATGACCTATAAACAATCAGGTCAAATATGAATATTCGTTTGATTTTTGTACTTGATTTATATGTTGATCCCACATTTCTCCTATTATTATTATTATTTTTATTTTTAATAAAATGCTGAAGTGGTAGGTAGATGCAAGATAAAGGTAGAAAACATAGTTTAGTGCTGTAAGAAGGCAAATGTAGATGATCAGATGATCAGGTGTGTGCCTATGGACTAAGTATTAATCCAGGCTAGACAAGGGGAGCAAGACATCCACGGATGCAGAAGATTTCTCTCAAAGCAGGGGGGGTGAGGTTCTGAGCCTCACCTCTGTTGATCCCCAAATTCTCACCTGATGGCCCCCCTGCGACTGTGCCTGTCTTAGGTTGTTCCTCCCTTGAGGAATCTTACCCGTCTCTGGCTAACCAGTCATCTTCCGGGGCCATACAGGGAAATGTAAAGTTGGTAAGTGAGAGAGAAGCCATATTGTTTGAAAAGGTTTGCTTTTTACTTCTTTGCAGATTTATGCCCTGTGGCTTCTATGCCCAGCACTTGTCTCGAGGTATCTTTACCACCTGGAGGAATTATGATACTCGGTAAATTCGATATGAGGCACGAATTCTATTTAAGGGTTGTAATTAGGAAGGAAGAAGAAAAGCTATAGATGTAGCATATGAAGGAAACTTGGGAGGATTGATTATTTCTTTGACATATCTTCTTGTATAGTACCTTAAGTATGTATAGGTTTTAAACTACTAACTAATTTGCACACGCATATTAACATAATAGGAATACGGTGACATAAACAAAGCAAATCTATAATTACCATCCATCTCCAGTGAAGCCAAGAAAACCATTTAGGCACCCTAGGCATTTGTGAAAATTTATCTATGATATGAAGGATATTGTCCAACTGTACTTGAACCATCAGACAAATTAAAGCAGCCCATTTCTGGGATCTGTTCACATCCCATATGTTCTTTTAACCGTAGATAGTCTATAGTAAGATTTTGGAGTGCTACAACTTGCACCCCTCCCAACTCCTGGTTGAGTTCCAACAGTACAGATCCGGTCAAATTCGTTGTCTCACTGTATGCACATGCCAGCCTAGACATCTCCCTCCTCATTCTTATGGCAAGTCAAGGAGACGGTGGGCTGGATGCAGCCACAACTGCAGCATCGTCCGGATCCCTGTGGAGGCTTTTTGATGATCATCCCCCGGCACAAGTCCTCCAGAGAGTGCTGATGCCGGAAGCTCCTCCTCATATCGTATCTTAGTTCATTTTCTGGGTATCCAAGCTAGGCCTTGATCTTCTGCGTAGAAACAAACAGACCCTTTGCCCACACTTTGACATGCCCTCTATACCACTGTGCAGAACTCATTGGAAGTCAGCACACAGTAACTGCTTTTTTTTTTTTTTTTTAATTAAGAGAAAGGAATATTATCAGAAAAGAGTACCTCCATAGCTGATCATCTGACACCCTTTAAGTGATCAACATTAAGGATATTTAAAGCATGCGTTGATCTTTGATTTACCAATAGTTTTATCCTGTTAAGGAGTAATCCCCCTTTTCTTTCTTTCTTTCCTTTTTTTTTTTTAATTTTTAATCTACACTTACATGAAGAATACTATGTTTACTATGCTCTCCCCTATATCAGGTCCCCCCTAACAACCACATTACGATTACTGTCCCTCAGTTTAGCAAAATGTTGTAGAGTCACTACTTGTCCTCTCTGTGTTGTGCAGCCCACCCTCCCCTTTCTCCCTCTCCCCATGCATGCTAATCTTAATACCCCCCTTCTTCTTCCCCCCCCTTATCTCTCCCTGCCCACCCATCCTCCCCAGTTCCTTTCCCTTTGGTACCTGTTAGTCCATTTTTGGGTTCTGTAATTCTGCTGCTGTTTTGTTCCTTCAGTTTTTCCTTTGTTCCTATACTCCTCAGATGAGTGAAATCATTTGGTATTTCTCTTTCTCCGCTTGGCTTATTTCACTGAGCATAATACTCTCCAGCTCCATCCATGTTGCTGCAAATGGTTGGATTTTTCCACTTCTTATGGCTGAGTAGTATTCCATTGTGTATATGTACCACATCTTCTTTATCCATTCATCTACCGATGGACATTTAGGTTGCTTCCAATTCTTGGCTATTGTAAATAGTGCTGCGATAAACATAGGAGTGCATCTGTCTTTCTCAAACTTGATTGCTGCGTTCTTAGGGTAAATTCCTAGGAGTGGAATTCCTGGGTCAAATGGTAGGTCTGTTTTGAGCATTTTGATGCACCTCCATACTGCTTTCCACAGTGGTTGAACTAATTTACATTCCCACCAGCAGTGTAGGAGGGTTCCCCTTTCTCCACAGCCTCGCCAACATTTGTTGTTGTTTGTCTTTTGGATGGCTGCTATCCTTACTGGTGTGAGGTGATACCTCATTGTAGTTTTAATTTGCATTTCTCTGATAATTAGCGATGTGGAGCATCTTTTCATGTGTCTCTTGGCCATCTGTATTTCTTTTTTGGAGAACTGTCTGTTCAGTTCCTCTGCCCATTTTTTAATAGGGTTATTTGTTTTTTGTTTGTTGAGGCGTGTGAGCTCTTTATATGTTCTGGACGTCAAGCCTTTATCAGATCTGTCATTTTCAAATATATTCTCCCATACTGTAGGGTTCCTTTTTGTTCTATTGATGGTGTCTTTCGCTGTACAGAAGCTTTTCAGCTTAATGGCGTCCCACTTGCTCATTTTTGCTTTTGTTTTCCTTGCCCGGGGAGATATGTTCAAGAAGAGATCACTCATGTTTATGTCTAAGAGGTTTTTGCCTATGTTTTTTTTCCAAGAGTTAAGTGGTTTCATGACTTACATTCAGGTCTTTGATCCATTTTGAGTTTACCTTTGTATATGGGGTTAGACAATGGTCCAGTTTCATTCTCCTACATGTAGCTGTCCAGTTTTGCCAGCACCATCTGTTGAAGAGACTGTCATTTTGCCATTGTATGTCCACGGCTCCTTTATCAAATATTAATTGACCATATATGTTTGGGTTAATTTCTGGGGTCTCTAATCTGTTCCACTGGTCTGTGGCTCTGTTCTTGTGCCAGTACCAAATTGTCTTGATTACTATGGCTTTGTAGTAGAGCTTGAAGTTGGGGAGTGAGATCCCCCCCTACTTTATTCTTCTTTTTCAGGATTGCTTTGGCTATTCGGGGTCTTTGGTGTTTCCATATGAATTTTTGAATTATTTGTTCCAATTCATTGAAGAATGTTGCTGGTAATTTGAGAGGGATTGCATCAAATCTGTATATTGCTTTGGGCAGGATGGCCATTTTGACGATATTAATTCTTCCTAGCCATGAGCATGGGATGAGTTTCCATTTATTAGTGTCCCCTTTAATTTCTCTTAAGAGTGACTTGTAGTTTTCAGAGTATAAGTCTTTCACTTCCTTGGTTAGGTTTATTCCTAGGTATTTTATTCTTTTTGATGCAATGGTGAATGGAATTGTTTTCCTGATTTCTCTTTCTATTGATTCGTTGTTAGTGTATAGGAAAGCTACAGATTTCTGTGTGTTGATTTTGTATCCTGCAACTTTGCTGTATTCCGATATCAGTTCTAGTAGTTTTGGAGTGGAGTCTTTAGGGTTTTTTATGTACAGTATCATATCATCTGCAAATAGTGACAGTTTAACTTCTTCTTTACCAATCTGGATTCCTTGTATTTCTTTGTTTTGTCTGATTGCCGTGGCTAGGACCTCCAGTACTATGTTAAATAACAGTGGGGAGAGTGGGCATCCCTGTCTGGTTCCCGATCTCAGTGGAAATGCTTTCAGCTTCTCGCTGTTCAGTATAATGCTGGCTGTGGGTTTATCATATATGGCCTTTATTATGTTGAGGTACTTGCCCTCTATTCCCATTTTGCTGAGAGTTTTTATCATGAATGGATGTTGAATTTTGTCAAATGCTTTTTCAGCATCTATGGAGATGATCATGTGGTTTTTGTCTTTCTTTTTGTTGATGTGGTGGATGATGTTGATGGATTTTCGAATGTTGTACCATCCTTGCATCCCTGGGATGAACCCCACTTGGTCATGGTGTATGATCCTTTTGATATACTGTTGAATTCTGTTTGCTAATATTTTATTGAGTATTTTTGCATCTACATTCATCAGGGATATTGGTCTGTAATTTTCTTTTTTGGTGGGGTCTTTGCCTGGTTTTGGTATTAGGGTGATGTTGGCTTCATAGAATGAGTTTGGGAGTATTCCCTCTTCTTCTATTTTGTGGAACACTTTAAGGAGAATGGGTATTATGTCTTCTCTGTGTGTCTGATAAAATTCCGAGGTAAATCCGTCCGGCCCCGGGGTTTTGTTCTTGGGTAGTTTTTTGATTACTGTTTCAATTTCTTTGCTTGTAATTGGTTTGTTTAACTTTTGTGTTTCTTCCTTGGTCAGTCTTGGGAGGTTGTATTTTTCTAGGAAGTTGTCCATTTCTTCTAGGTTTTCCAGCTTGTTGGCATATAGGTTTTCATAGTAGTCTTTAATAATTCTTTGTATTTCTGTGGAGTCTGTCGTGATTTTTCCATTCTCATTTCTGATTATGTTGATTTGTGTTGACTCTCTTTTTCTCTTAATAAGTTGGGCTAGAGGCTTATCTATTTTGTTTATTTTCTCAAAGAACCAGCTCTTGGTTTCGTTGATTTTTGCTATTGTTTTATTCTTCTCAATTTTGTTTATTTCTTCTCTGATCTTTATTATGTCCCTCCTTCTGCTGACTTTAGGCCTCATTTGTTCTTCTTTTTCCAGTTTTAATAATTGTGATGTTAGACTATTCATTTGGGATTGTTCTTCCTTCTTCAAGTGTGCCTGGATTGCTATATACTTTCCTCTTAAGACTGCTTTCGCTGCATCCCACAGAAGTTGGGGCTTAGTGTTGTTGTTGTCATTTGTTTCTATATATTCCTTGATCTCTATTTTGATTTGTTCATTGATCCATTGATTATTTAGTAGCATGTTGTTAAGCCTCCATGTGTTTGTGAGCCTTTTTGTTTTCTTTGTAGAATTTATTTCTACTTTCATACCTTTGTGGTCTGAAAAATTGGTTGGTAGAATTTCAATATTGTGGAATTTACTGAGGCTCTTTTTGTGAGGTAGTATGTGGTCTATTCTGGAGAATGTTCCATGTGCACTTGAGAAGAATGTATATCCTGTTGCTTTTGGATGTAGAGTTCTATAGATGTCTATTAGGTCCATCTGTTCTAGTGTGTTGTTCAGTGCCTGTGTGTCTTTACTTATTTTCTGCCCGGTGGATCTATCCTTTGGGGTGAGTGGTGTGTTGAAGTCTCCTACAATGAATGCATTGCAGTCTATTTCCCTTTTTAGTTCTGTTAGTATTTGCTTCACATATGCTGGTGCTCCTGTATTGGGTGCATATATATTTAGAATGGTTATATCCTCTTGTTGGACTGAGCCCTTTATCATTATGTAGTGTCCTTCTTTGTCTCTTGTTACTTTCTTTGTTTTGAAGTCTATTTTGTCTGATATTAGTACTGCAACCCCTGCTTTCTTCTCACTGTTGTTTGCCTGAAATATGTTTTTCCATCCCTTGACTTTTAGTCTATGCTTATCTTTGGGTTTAAGGTGAGTTTCTTGTAAGCAGCATATAGATGGGTCTTGCTTTTTTATCCATTCTATTACTCTATGTCTTTTGATTGGTGCATTAAGTCCATTTACATTTAGGGTGACTATTGAGAGATATGTACTTATTGCCATTTCAGGCTTTAGATTCGTGGTTACCAAAGGTTCAAGGTTAGCTTCTTTAGTATCTTACTGCCTAACTTAGCTCGCTTATTGAGCTGTTATATACACTGTCTGGAGATTCTTTTCTTCTCTCCCTTCTTATTCCTCCTCCTCCATTCTTCATATGTTGTGTGTTTCGTTCTGTGCTCTTTTTAGGGGTGCTCCCATCTAGAGCAGTCCCTGTAGGATGCCCTGTAGAGGTGGTTTGTGGGAAGCAAATTCCCTCAGCTTTTGCTTGTCTGGGAATTGTTTGATCCCACCATCATATTTAAATGATAGTCGTGCTGGATACAGTATCCTTGGTTCAAGGCCCTTCTGTTTCATTGCATTAAGTATATCATGCCATTCTCTTCTGGCCTGTAGGGTTTCTGTTGAGAAGTCTGATGTTAGCCTGATTGGTTTTCCTTTATAGGTGACCTTTTTCTCTCTAGCTGCCTTTAAAACTCTTTCCTTGTCCTTGATCCTTGCCATTTTAATTATTATGTGTCTTGGTGTTGTCCTCCTTGGATCCTTTCTGTTGGGGGTTCTGTGTAATTCCATGGTCTGTTTGATTATTTCCTCTCCCAGTTTGGGGAAGTTTTCAGCAATTATTTCTTCAAAGACACTTTCTATCCCTTTTCCTCTTTCTTCCTCTTCTGGTATCCCTATAATACAAATGTTATTCCTTTTGTATTGGTCACATATTTCTCTTAGTGTTGTTTCATTCCTGGAGATCCTTTTATCTCTCTCTATGTCAGCTTCTATACGTTCCTGTTCTCTGGCTTCTATTCCTTCAATGGCCTCTTGCATCTTATCCATTCTGCTTATAAATCCTTCCAGGGATTGTTTCACTTCTGTGATCTCTTTCCTGACATCTGTGATCTCCTTCTGGACTTCATCCCACTGCTCTTGCATTTTTCTCTGCATCTCATCCCACTGCTCTTGCATTTTTCTCTGCATCTCATCCCATTGCTCTTGCATTTTTCTCTGCATCTCAGTCTGCATGTTCATGATTTTTATTTTGAATTCTTTTTCAGGAGGACTAGTTAGGTCTGTCTCCTTCTCAGGTGTTGTCTCTGTGATCTTTGTCTGCCTGTAGTTTTGCCTTTTCATGGTGATAGAGATAGTTTGCAGAGATGGTACAAGTGACCGCTGGAAGAGCTTCCCTTCTTGTTGGTTTGTAGCCTTTTCCTGGGAGAATAGCGACCTCTAGTTGCTTGTGCTGGGCAGCTGTGCGCAAACAGGGCTTCTGCTTCCTGCCCAGTTGCTTTGGGGTTTATCTCCGCTGTTGCTGTGGGCTTGGCCTGGCTGGGGCTGTTCCTCCAAAATGGTGGAGCCCCGTTGGAGGGGGAGCGGCCAGGAGGCTATTTATCTCCGTAAGGGGCCTCTGTGCTCCCTGCTGCCCAGGGGGTTAGAGTGCCCAGAGATCCCCAGATTCCCTGCCTCTGGTCTAAGTGACCTGTCCTGCCCCTTTAAGACTTCCAAAAAGCATTCTCCAAACCAAAACAACAACAGCAACAATGAGAGAGGGAACAGAAAGAAAGAAAAAAAAAAAAAAGGAAAAAACAAGCGATTTTTTTTTTTTGTCCTCAGGTGCCGGTCCCAGGCACCCGCTCACTGGTCCTGTTGCCCTGTCTCCCTAGCACCAGGGTCCCTGTCCTTTCAAGGCTTCCAAAAAGCACCCACCCACCGGTCCTGCAGTGAAGGAACGGTCGATATTCTTTGTCCTCAGGCACTGGTCCCATGCACCCGCTCACCAGTCCTGCCGCCCTGCCTCCGTAGCACCGGGGTCCCTGTCCCTTCAAGGCTTCCAAAAAGAGAGAAAAAAAGGGGAAAAACGCGCGATTTCTTCCGTCCTCAGGTGCCCGTCTCAGGCACCCACCCACTGGTCCCACAGGAAAAAACGCGGGATATTCTTTGTCCTCAGGTGCCTGTCCCAGGCACCCGCTCACCAGTCCCGCCGCCCTGCCTCCCTAGCACCGGGGTCCCTGTCCCTTTTAGGCTTCCAAAAAGCACTCGCAGAAAAGAGAAGAAAAAAAGGGGAAAAACGCGCGATTTCCTCTGTCCTCAAGTGCTGGTCTCAGGCACCCGCCCACCGGTCCCGCAGGGAAAAACGTGGGATATTCTTTGTCCTCAGGCGCCGGTCCCAGGCACCCGCTCACCAGTCCCGCCACCGTGCCTCCCTAGCACTGGGGTCCCCGTCCCTTCAAGGCTTCCAAAATGCGCTCGCCAAAAAGAGAAAAAAAAAAGGGGGAAAAACGCGCGACCTCCTCCATCCTCAGGCACCGGTCTCAGGCACCCACCCGCCGGTCCCGCAGGGAGAAACGCGGGATATTCTTTGTCCTCCGGCGCCGTTCCCAGGCACCTGCTCACCGGTCCCGCCACCCTGCCTCCCCAGCAACGGGGGCCCGTCCCTCTAACGCTTCCAAAAAGCGCTCGCCAAAAAAAAAAAAAAAAAACCGCTCCGGTTTCTCTCCAGCCGCTGGGAGCCGGGGGGAGGGGCGCTCGGGTCCCGCTGGGCGGGGGCTTGTATCTTACCCCCTTCGCAAGGCGCTGGGTTCTTGCAGGTGTGGATGTGGTCTGGATGTTGTCCTGTGTCCTGTGGTCTCTATTTTAGGAAGATTTTTCTTTGTTATATTTTCATAGCTCTATGTGTTTTTGGGAGGAGATTTCCACTGCTCTACTCACGCCGCCATCCTGGCTCCGCCGCTTTTTGTTATTTAAAAAATATATAGAGGGGGAGCCAAGATGGCGGCGTGAGTAGAGCAGTGGAAATCTCCTCCCAAAAACACATAGAGCTATGAAAATATAACAAAGAAAAATCTTCCTAAAATAGAGACCACAGGACACAGGACAACATCCAGACCACATCCACACCTGCAAGAACCCAGCGCCTTCTGAAGGGGGTAAGATACAAGCCCCAGCCCGGCGGGACCCGAGCGCCCCTCCCCCCGGCTCCCGGCGGGTGGAGAGAAACCGGAGCAGTTTTTTTTTTTGGCGAGCGCTTTTTGGAAGCCTTAGAGGGACGGGCCCCCGTTGCTGGGGAGGCAGGGTGGCGGGACCGGTGAGGAGGTGCCTGGGAACGGCGCCGGAGGACAAAGAATATCCCGCGTTTCTCCCTGCGAGACCTGGGGGCGGGTGCCTGAGACCGGTGCCTGAGGACAGAGGAGGTCGCGCGTTTTTCCCCTTTTTTTTTTTTCTCTTTTTGGCAAGCGCTTTTTGGAAGCCTTGAAGGGACGGGGACCCCAGTGCTAGGGAGGCACGGTGGCGGGACTGGTGAGCGGGTGCCTGGGACCGGCGCCTGAGGACAAAGAATATCCCACGTTTTTCCCTGCGGGACCGGTGGGCGGGTGCCTGAGACCAGCACTTGAGGACAGAGGAAATCGCGCGTTTTTCCCCTTTTTTTCTTCTCTTTTCTGCGAGTGCTTTTTGGAAGCCTAAAAGTGACAGGGACCCCGGTGCTAGGGAGGCAGGGCGGCGGGACTGGTGAGCGGGTGCCTGGGACAGGCACCTGAGGACAAAGAATATCCCGCGTTTTTTCCTGTGGGACCAGTGGGTGGGTGCCTGAGACGGGCACCTGAGGACGGAAGAAATCGCGCGTTTTTCCCCTTTTTTTCTCTCTTTTTGGAAGCCTTGAAGGGACAGGGACCCCGGTGCTACGGAGGCAGGGCGGCAGGACTGGTGAGCGGGTGCATGGGACCAGTGCCTGAGGACAAAGAATATCGACCGTTCCTTCACTGCGGGACCGGTGGGTGGGTGCTTTTTGGAAGCCTTGAAAGGACAGGGACCCTGGTGCTAGGGAGACAGGGCAACAGGACCAGTGAGCGGGTGCCTGGGACCGGCACCTGAGGACAAAAAAAAAAAATCGCTTGTTTTTTCCTTTTTTTTTTTTTTTCTTTCTTTCTGTTCCCTCTCTCATTGTTGCTGTTGTTGTTTTGGTTTGGAGAATGCTTTTTGGAAGTCTTAAAGGGGCAGGACAGGTCACTTAGACCAGAGGCAGGGAATCTGGGGATCTCTGGGCACTCTAACCCCCTGGGCAGCAGGGAGCACAGAGGCCCCTTACGGAGATAAATAGCCTCCTGGCCGCTCCCCCTCCAACGGGGCTCCACCATTTTGGAGGAACAGCCCCAGCCAGGCCAAGCCCACAGCAACAGCGGAGATAAACCCCAAAGCAACTGGGCAGGAAGCAGAAGCCCTGTTTGCGCACAGCTGCCCAGCACAAGCAACTAGAGGTCGCTATTCTCCCAGGAAAAGGCTACAAACCAACAAGAAGGGAAGCTCTTCCAGCGGTCACTTGTACCATCTCTGCAAACTATCTCTATCACCATGAAAAGGCAAAACTACAGGCAGACAAAGATCACAGAGACAACACCTGAGAAGGAGACAGACCTAACTAGTCCTCCTGAAAAAGAATTCAAAATAAAAATCATGAACATGCAGACTGAGATGCAGAGAAAAATGCAAGAGCAATGGGATGAGATGCAGAGAAAAATGCAAGAGCAGTGGGATGAGATGCAGAGAAAAATGCAAGAGCAGTGGGATGAAGTCCAGAAGGAGATCACAGATGTCAGGAAAGAGATCACAGAAGTGAAACAATCCCTGGAAGGATTTATAAGCAGAATGGATAAGATGCAAGAGGCCATTGAAGGAATAGAAGCCAGAGAACAGGAACGTATAGAAGCTGACATAGAGAGAGATAAAAGGATCTCCAGGAATGAAACAACACTAAGAGAAATATGTGACCAATACAAAAGGAATAACATTTGTATTATAGGGATACCAGAAGAGGAAGAAAGAGGAAAAGGGATAGAAAGTGTCTTTGAAGAAATAATTGCTGAAAACTTCCCCAAACTGGGAGAGGAAATAATCAAACAGACCATGGAATTACACAGAACCCCCAACAGAAAGGATCCAAGGAGGACAACACCAAGACACATAATAATTAAAATGGCAAGGATCAAGGACAAGGAAAGAGTTTTAAAGGCAGCTAGAGAGAAAAAGGTCACCTATAAAGGAAAACCAATCAGGCTAACATCAGACTTCTCAACAGAAACCCTACAGGCCAGAAGAGAATGGCATGATATACTTAATGCAATGAAACAGAAGGGCCTTGAACCAAGGATACTGTATCCAGCACGACTATCATTTAAATATGATGGTGGGATCAAACAATTCCCAGACAAGCAAAAGCTGAGGGAATTTGCTTCCCACAAACCACCTCTACAGGGCATCCTACAGGGACTGCTCTAGATGGGAGCACCCCTAAAAAGAGCACAGAACAAAACACACAACATATGAAGAAGGGAGGAGGAGGAATAAGAAGGGAGAGAAGAAAAGACTCTCCAGACAGTGTATATAACAGCTCAATAAGCGAGCTAAGTTAGGCAGTAAGATACTAAAGAAGCTAACCTTGAACCTTTGGTAACCACGAATCTAAAGCCTGCAATGGCAATAAGTACATATCTTTCAATAGTCACCCTAAATGTAAATGGACTTAATGCACCAATCAAAAGACATAGAGTAATAGAATGGATAAAAAAGCAAGACCCATCTATATGCTGCTTACAAGAAACTCACCTTAAACCCAAAGATAAGCATAGACTAAAAGTCAAGGGATGGAAAAACATATTTCAGGCAAACAACAGTGAGAAGAAAGCAGGGGTTGCAGTACTAATATCAGACAAAATAGACTTCAAAACAAAGAAAGTAACAAGAGATAAAGAAGGCCACTACATAATGATAAAGGGCTTAGTCCAACAAGAGGATATAACCATTCTAAATATATATGCACCCAATACAGGAGCACCAGCATATGTGAAGCAAATACTAACAGAACTAAAGAGGGAAATAGACTGCAATGCATTCATTGTAGGAGACTTCAACACACCACTCACCCCAAAGGATAGATCCACCGGGCAGAAAATAAGTAAAGACACACAGGCACTGAACAACACACTAGAACAGATGGACCTAATAGACATCTATAGAACTTTACATCCAAAAGCAACAGGATATACATTCTTCTCAAGTGCACATGGAACATTCTCCAGAATAGACCACATACTAGCTCACAAAAAGAGCCTCAGTAAATTCCACAATATTGAAATTCAACCAACCAATTTTTCAGACCACAAAGGTATGAAAGTAGAAATAAATTCTACAAAGAAAACAAAAAGGCTCACAAACACATGGAGGCTTAACAACATGCTACTAAATAATCAATGGATCAATGAACAAATCAAAATAGAGATCAAGGAATATATAGAAACAAATGACAACAACAACACTAAGCCCCAACTTCTGTGGGATGCAGCGAAAGCAGTCTTAAGAGGAAAGTATATAGCAATCCAGGCACACTTGAAGAAGGAAGAACAATCCCAAATGAATAGTCTAACATCACAATTATTAAAACTGGAAAAAGAAGAACAAATGAGGCCTAAAGTCAGCAGAAGGAGGGACATAATAAAGATCAGAGAAGAAATAAACAAAATTGAGAAGAATAAAACAATAGCAAAAATCAACGAAACCAAGAGCTGGTTCTTTGAGAAAATAAACAAAATAGATAAGCCTCTAGCCCAACTTATTAAGAGAAAAAGAGAGTCAACACAAATCAACATAATCAGAAATGAGAATGGAAAAATCACGACAGACTCCACAGAAATACAAAGAATTATTAAAGACTACTATGAAAACCTATATGCCAACAAGCTGGAAAACCTAGAAGAAATGGACAACTTCCTAGAAAAATACAACCTCCCAAGACTGACCAAGGAAGAAACACAAAAGTTAAACAAACCAATTACAAGCAAAGAAATTGAAACAGTAATCAAAAAACTACCCAAGAACAAAACCCCGGGGCCGGACGGATTTACCTCGGAATTTTATCAGACACACAGAGAAGACATAATACCCATTCTCCTTAAAGTGTTCCACAAAATAGAAGAAGAGGGAATACTCCCAAACTCATTCTATGAAGCCAACATCACCCTAATACCAAAACCAGGCAAAGACCCCACCAAAAAAGAAAATTACAGACCAATATCCCTGATGAACGTAGATGCAAAAATACTCAATAAAATATTAGCAAACAGAATTCAACAGTATATCAAAAGGATCATACACCATGACCAAGTGGGGTTCATCCCAGGGATGCAAGGATGGTACAACATTCGAAAATCCATCAACATCATCCACCACATCAACAAAAAGAAAGACAAAAACCACATGATCATCTCCATAGATGCTGAAAAAGCATTTGACAAAATTCAACATCCATTCATGATAAAAACTCTCAGCAAAATGGGAATAGAGGGCAAGTACCTCAACATAATAAAGGCCATATATGATAAACTCACAGCCAGCATTATACTGAACAGCGAGAAGCTGAAAGCATTTCCACTGAGATCGGGAACCAGACAGGGATGCCCACTCTCCCCACTGTTATTTAACATAGTACTGGAGGTCCTAGCCACGGCAATCAGACAAAACAAAGAAATACAAGGAATCCAGATTGGTAAAGAAGAAGTTAAACTGTCACTATTTGCAGATGATATGATACTGTACATAAAAAACCCTAAAGACTCCACTCCAAAACTACTAGAACTGATATCGGAATACAGCAAAGTTGCAGGATACAAAATCAACACACAGAAATCTGTAGCTTTCCTATACACTAACAACGAATCAATAGAAAGAGAAATCAGGAAAACAATTCCATTCACCATTGCATCAAAAAGAATAAAATACCTAGGAATAAACCTAACCAAGGAAGTGAAAGACTTATACTCTGAAAACTACAAGTCACACTTAAGAGAAATTAAAGGGGACACTAATAAATGGAAACTCATCCCATGCTCATGGCTAGGAAGAATTAATATCGTCAAAATGGCCATCCTGCCGAAAGCAATATACAAATTTGATGCAATCCCTCTCAAATTACCAGCAACATTCTTCAATGAATTGGAACAAATAATTCAAAAATTCATATGGAAACACCAAAGACCCCGAATAGCCAAAGCAATCCTGAAAAAGAAGAATAAAGTAGGGGGGATCTCACTCCCCAACTTCAAGCTCTACTACAAAGCCATAGTAATCAAGACAATTTGGTACTGGCACAAGAACAGAGCCACAGACCAGTGGAACAGATTAGAGACCCCAGAAATTAACCCAAACATATATGGTCAATTAATATTTGATAAAGGAGCCGTGGACATACAATGGCAAAATGACAGTCTCTTCAACAGATGGTGCTGGCAAAACTGGACAGCTACATGTAGGAGAATGAAACTGGACCATTGTCTAACCCCATATACAAAGGTAAACTCAAAATGGATCAAAGACCTGAATGTAAGTCACGAAACCATTAAACTCTTGGAAAAAAACATAGGCAAAAACCTCTTAGACATAAACATGAGTGATCTCTTCTTGAACATATCTCCCCGGGCAAGGAAAACAACAGCAAAAATGAGCAAGTGGGACTACATTAAGCTGAAAAGCTTCTGTACAGCGAAAGACACCATCAATAGAACAAAAAGGAACCCTACAGTATGGGAGAATATATTTGAAAATGACAGATCTGATAAAGGCTTGACGTCCAGAATATATAAAGAGCTCACACGCCTCAACAAACAAAAAACAAATAACCCAATTAAAAAATGGGCAGAGGAACTGAACAGACAGTTCTCCAAAAAAGAAATACAGAT
This sequence comes from Manis javanica, assembly GCF_040802235.1. Classification (NCBI taxonomy): domain Eukaryota; kingdom Metazoa; phylum Chordata; class Mammalia; order Pholidota; family Manidae; genus Manis; species Manis javanica. Next base: position 57,998,359 of record NC_133174.1, read on the forward strand.
GGCCAAGAGACACATGAAAAGATGCTCCACATCGCTAATTATCAGAGAAATGCAAATTAAAACTACAATGAGGTATCACCTCACACCAGTAAGGATAGCTGCCATCCAAAAGACAAACAACAACAAATGTTGGCGAGGCTGTGGAGAAAGGGGAACCCTCCTACACTGCTGGTGGGAATGTAAATTAGTTCAACCATTGTGGAAAGCAGTATGGAGGTGCATCAAAATGCTCAAAACAGACCTACCATTTGACCCAGGAATTCCACTCCTAGGAATTTACCCTAAGAACGCAGCAATCAAGTTTGAGAAAGACAGATGCACTCCTATGTTTATCGCAGCACTATTTACAATAGCCAAGAATTGGAAGCAACCTAAATGTCCATCTGTAGATGAATGGATAAAGAAGATGTGGTACATATACACAATGGAATACTACTCAGCCATAAGAAGTGGAAAAATCCAACCATTTGCAGCAACATGGATGGAGCTGGAGAGTATTATGCTCAGTGAAATAAGCCAAGCGGAGAAAGAGAAATACCAAATGATTTCACTCATCTGAGGAGTATAGGAACAAAGGAAAAACTGAAGGAACAAAACAGCAGCAGAATTACAGAACCCAAAAATGGACTAACAGGTACCAAAGGGAAAGGAACTGGGGAGGATGGGTGGGCAGGGAGGGATAAGGGGGGGGAAGAAGAAGGGGGGTATTAAGATTAGCATGCATGGGGGGGAGGGAGAAAGGGGAGGGTGGGCTGCACAACACAGAGAGGACAAGTAGTGACTCTACAACATTTTGCTAAGCTGATGGACAGTAACCGTAATGTGGTTGTTAGGGGGGACCTGATATAGGGGAGAGCATAGTAAACATAGTATTCTTCAGGTAAGTGTAGATTAAAAATTTAAAAAAAAAAAAAGAAAGAAAGAAAGAAAAGGGGGATTACTCCTTAACAGGATAAAACTATTGGTAAATCAAAGATCAACGCATGCTTTAAATATCCTTAATGTTGATCACTTAAAGGGTGTCAGATGATCAGCTATGGAGGTACTCTTTTCTGATAATATTCCTTTCTCTTAATTAAAAAAAAAAAAAAAAAAGCAGTTACTGTGTGCTGACCTCCAATGAGTTCTGCACAGTGGTATAGAGGGCATGTCAAAGTGTGGGCAAAGGGTCTGTTTGTTTCTAGGCAGAAGATCAAGGCCTAGCTTGGATACCCAGAAAATGAACTAAGATACGATATGAGGAGGAGCTTCCGGCATCAGCACTCTCTGGAGAACTCGTGCCGGGGGATGATCATCAAAAAGCCTCCACAGGGATCCGGACGATGCTGCGGTTGTGGCTGCATCCAGCCCACCATCTCCTGGACTTGCCATAAGAAGGAGGAGGGAGATGTCTAGGCTGGCATGTGCATACAGTGAGACAACGAATTTGACTGGATCTGTACTGTTGGAACTCAACCAGGAGTTGGGAGGGGTGCAAGTTGTAGCACCCCAAAATCTCATGACTATAGACTATCTATGGTTAAAAGAACATATGGGATGTGAACAGATCCCAGAAATGGGCTGCTTTAATTTGTCTGATGGTTCAAGTACAGTTGGAAAATATCCATCATATCATAGATAAATTTTCACAAATGCCTAGGGTGCCTAAATGGTTTTCTTGGCTTCACTGGAGATGGCTGGTAATTATAGATTTGCTTTGTTTATGTCACCGTATTCCTATTATGTCAATATGTGTGTGCAAATTAGTTAGTAGTTTAAAACCTATACATACTTAAGGTACTATACAAGAAGATATGTCAAAGAAATAATCAATCCTCCCAAGTTTCCTTCATATGCTACATCTATAGCTTTTCTTCTTCCTTCCTAATTACAAACTTTAAATAGAATTCGTGCCTCATATCGAATTTACCGAGTATCATAATTCCTCCAGGTGGTAAAGATACCTCGAGACAAGTGCTGGGCATAGAAGCCACAGGGCATAAATCGGCAAAGAAGTAAAAAGCTAACCTTTGCAAACAATATGGCTTCTCTCTCACTTACCAACTTTACATTTCCCTGTATGGCCCCGGAAGATGACTGGTTAGCCAGAGACGGGTAAGATTCCTCAAGGGAGGAACAACCTAAGACAGGCACAGTCACAGGGGGGCCATCAGGTGAGAATTTGGGGATCAACAGAGGTGAGGCTCAGAACCTCACCCCCCCTGCTTTGAGAGAAATCTTCTGCATCCGTGGATGTCTTGCTCCCCTTGTCTAGCCTGGATTAATACTTAGTCCATAGGCACACACCTGATCATCTGATCATCTACATTTGCCTTCTTACAGCACTAAACTATGTTTTCTACCTTTATCTTGCATCTACCTACCACTTCAGCATTTTATTAAAAATAAAAATAATAATAATAATAGGAGAAATGTGGGATCAACATATAAATCAAGTACAAAAATCAAATGAATATTCATATTTGACCTGATGGTTTATAGGTCATATTGCATGATCAAAACCGAAAGTTTCTGTGATGACTGCCCTTGTACTGTTCACCATGTAAGAATTTATTCACTCTGTAAGAATTCGTTCACCATGTAAGAACTTGTTCGTTATGCTTCAGAAGATTGGAGACTGACGAGAATTAGGCTTGAGATGGATTAATGATTGTACATTGAGCGTTGACCCCCCTATACTGAATTTTATTGTTGTTAACAACCATTTGATCAATAAATATGAGAGATGCCCTCTCAAAAAAAAAAAAAAATATATATATATATATAGTATACAGTATGAAGTTTCCTTCAAAAGACCATGTGGTATTTCCAAATTTTGCCAATAAGAAACCTGAAACAGAGAGAAATGACTTTTCTAAGTTTATACATACCAGTAACAATGGCTCTTAGCCTGCAACTTTAATACCAAGATTAACCTGCTGATGTACATTGTGGCTCTGCTTACTACTTCAAGCCAGGGAACAAAGGAGAACAGTTTACTTCTAAGTCAGAGAGGAGTCATCTGTATCACTGCTTGAACTAAACTGGAATTCCTTTTTCTTCTTGTTCCTTTGGTTGCACTGGGTTGTATCTTTCTCTAGGTGCTGTACCTTCTCAGTCAGCTGCAGCAAAGCCAGATGGCAGAGAAGCAGCTGGAGGAGTCAGTCAGTGAAAAAGAACAGCAGCTGCTGAACACACTGAAGTGTCAGGTATGGCCATGAGGCAATGGGCTCCAGAGATGGGTTCCACAGGCCTGGCTGAGAATCCTGTCTGATTTAGACCATTGTTCTTACAGCAGAGTAACTAGCTACTGAAAAAGGTTTATAATGGTAGTCTCTACTGTCTTTGGCCCTATTTGATCAATTTAGAAGTCTTTAGAATGTACTCCACATGGAATATCCTCCTTTTTGGTATAGAAATGACTGTATATGCCTCACACCAGACTCTGAGTCTTCCTGGTTTTTTGCCTCAACCCTGAGCTCTAAAGAGTTGAAAAAGTCAAATCATCCAGTAGACAGCTAGGGGTATTCAGCTGTCTCTTCCTGAGCCTGTTCTTCTGAGCTGAGGTGTAACATGTTTGTAAAATGCCTGGGTCTGAATTTCTTCCAGAGGCCGGGAACACCACACCCTTTAGTAGCATGTTAGAGCATTATTTTGTACAACTTAGGATCTTTTTCCTCTAGGGTTTCCTTGGCACCTCTCATCAAAGACATAACCAAACTAGTTAAGGTAGTATCTCTGAATCCAGTTGTCTTAGGTGCCAGGAAGTTGAATCAGTCTTATTAGAGTAGCAAATAAACTGCCTAGTATGTGTTGAGAAAGATGAACAAAAGCATTTATAGACTTCAGAGAAACAGAGCTAACCTACCATGTGGGTTTCTTAATCAGTATCCTGATGTGACTAAGGGATGTAAGGCTAGAGAATAGAGAAGGATAAAGAAGGCGTTTAGGGCAGAGCCCATGGTTCCTGCAAGTGTGGTCAGGGCTGCTTGGGAGCAATGGAATAGAAGAGGCATTCAGGACAGCTAGGAACTGGTGGGAATCGGGCATTTTTCTGGGTGCCAATGCCTGCCGTGCAGAAACTATCTGCTGCCAGCAACTTGGCAGCAGTATGTTTTTATCTGTGTGAGTTGTTTGGTAACCATATGTAGTGTCCAAAATAACCCTACCTATCACTGCACACTACCTGGATATAGGATGAAGAACTTGAGAAGATGCGACAAGTGTGTGAACAAAATCAGCAGCTTCTCCAAGAGAATGAAATCATCAAGCAGGTAACACAGCTTCCCACCCACTTAACAAGCCCTGGGAGAACCATTTGCGGCTGAGCCCAGCTCTTGGGAGCAACCCTGAGTTTGATGACTTGGCTGTATTTTTGAGGTCTACATCAAGTTCTCATGTGATATAGTCAAGAACATTTCAAAATGGTATAAACATATTTTTTTGGTATCATTAATGTACAATTACATGAAGAACATTATGTTTACTAGACTCCCCCCATCATCAAGTCCCCCCCCCAGACACCCATTACAGTCACTGTCCATCAGCGTAGTAAGATGCTATAGAATCACTACTTGTCTTCTCTGTGTTGTACTGCCCTCCCTGTGCACCCCTTCCCACATTTTGTCTGCTAATCGTAGTATAAACATTTTTAAATTTACTCTTTTTTGAATCTAATACTGATCTTGTAAAGTGGGAGTCCTTCAACCTACTTTATTCTTACCTTGCCTCACTTACTATGGTTTAAAATTAACTTAGGAATCTTTGTTTTAGCCATGAACACCCCCAGAAGCTGCCCTGCAAAATACATTTTGTTTCCTCTTTTCAAATAGAAACTGACCCTTCTCCAAGTAGCCAGCAGACAGAAACCTCATCTTCCGAAGAATACTCTTCTATCTCCAGACTCTTCTTTTGAATATGTCCCACCTAAGGTAAACTGCTCAGTGCTGTTGATACCCTCACATAGCCATGGTTTGGGGTAAGTGTGCAAAAAGCATTTTTTATAGGAGGTTGAGATTTAAAATTCCTAAATTTCAGCATCTCAGTTTTCCTTGTAGTCCCAGATAAAACCTGAGTACAATCTTGAGGAAATTAGGCATTCTTCCTCCCCAGAAGCCTGACTTTGGGCCATGCACAGGCATTATGAAACACAACTGAAGAGGAGGAGCAAGAGAAAATAGCAGTGTTCTCCTGACCATCCAAGGATTTCTATCTCACCATATCATGAGTCCCTCCTTCATCCCTCAGTTTACTCAGTTTCTATGCCTTCAGTGACTGCAAGGCCAAAGGCTAAAGCAAAATTTCTTCTACTTGGTAAAGCCAAGTGGGGTATATTTGAGGGAGTCTGAAATCTCTGTTCAGAGAATATAACTGGCAACAGCTATTAGGAAGATATGATCTACATGTGTTTTTTTTATTTCATTAAATAACCATCCCTAACTTGTTTTTCATAGCCAAAACCTACCCGTTTTAAAGAAAAGTTCCTGGAACAAAGCATGGACATCGAGGATCTAAAATATCATTCAGAGCATTCTGTGAATGAGCCTGAGGATGATGATGACAATGGGGATGAAGGGGATGATGAGGAATGGAAGCCAACAAAATTAGTCAAGGTGTCCAAGAAGAACATCCAAGGGGTAGGAGGCAGCTGTCATCTCTATCAGGGATTCTAGTCATTAGTCTTCACTGCCAGTGGGAACGGAATGTGAGAGCCCCATACTGCGCACCCGAGCCCCATCTCCCATTCAGAGGCATCGGCCCCGCTGCCGAGTGCTCGTTGGGCTAGCACTGGGTGGGCCGCACAGCTAGTAGAGAGGGCTGTCAGAGGGCACAAGGTGGCTCTCTTCATGTTGTCAGGTTCCTAGCAGTCTAAGTAGGTATTGCTGTTCTATACCACTTCACTGAGGCTGCTTCCAAAGTGATCTGAGTAATCCTTCACATTTTTATAGCACTGTACAGTTTATATGCCATTTTCATATATGTTATCTCTTTTCATCATTACAAAAACGCCAGTGAGGTGCCTATTGTTTGCATTTTACAGATGGATCTGAGAGAAGGATGGATCACAGGAGGGAAATGACCTTGCCCAAGGTCATTAAAAGTGATAGTCAGGACTTGAAACCAAATATTCTGATTCCAAGTCCAGTTTGTTTCTACCACATCATGGTCGTATCAGTTAAAAATACAAACCAGAAGCTAAGTGGGAATGTTATCTTTCTTTCCTAATAAAATGATTTTTCTCACTAGGCTAAGGGGCAGCAGGAATTATAGGAAAGTCTAGTCATTAAGATTGAGCACACCAAGTTAAGGAGAGTTAGGAACAGCCTGACTTTAAGACATGCTTTATTTACTAATACAATGCTAGTCCCACATAATTACCAAACTGACATGTTTGATGTTGAAGCATTAACTTCCCAGGCACCACATAGTTCACCATTACCCCAACTGTGCCCTGTAGCCATATTCCATCTAAAGAGAACAGTTCCCACATTACCCCAGCTAGCTTCCTGGAGGGTTACTTGACTGCAGTAGCTGGTAGTATAGGACACGGGGGACTAAACCTTATAAAGCTGCAACACCAAAAAGAAGCAAGTTAGGAGGAATAGGCAGTCATGGTGGCATGAATTCATTTGGGAAGAGTCATGAAGAGTGCAGCATAGTGTGTGCTCTTAGTGGAACTAAGAGTTTGTCCTTAGCATCAGAGAGCTTATAATCTAGTGGGAAAATGAGGCAAAGCAGTAGAAGCACACCACAAAACCACAGCAAGCTCATCTCAGGGAGGTAGACTTAAGAGTTAAAGAGAGTGACTTTTTAACTCTTAGAAAGAGTGACTATAAAGTCAAACCAAGTAGATATTGTTTAGGAGATGCCATGAAGGCAATGACTATTGCTGCAGTATAAGACAGGGAAATAAGTCTTGGGAGCAACTGGAAGACCATTTCTGGCTCAATGTATCTTGCACACAATAGTATATTGCACAAATAGGTAGTAGAGGGACAGAGGCTTAGGACATTGGGAGAAGATGGGGCAGAACATGTCTGAATTCCATTCACTTACTCAAACATTTATGGACTCTGCTCTGGATGCAGTGGAGAGCATGAGCTGAATGAAGATGAAAAGGTCAGCTAACTAATAAGAAACAGAGTTGAAAAGTACACACAGAAACAAATGATAGAGGACCTAAAACCCCTGGGAAGGATTTCCAAATGTGAAGCAAATATGGGTACATACTTGTCCTCAGGGAAAGCATATTATATGTATTACAGCACTGTTGCTCCAAGCTTAAAAAGGAAATACAGCAGTATAACAAAATTTGTAAGTATAGCAAATATTTGCTACCAGTGATAAATTCTGTCTGAAACAGTGAAAGATAATTCTTTTCTAGGCTTTTTCACTGATCTTATTACTTGAGAAGAGAGTATAACTGTGCTTTAAGGGGAACAAGGAAGCATGCAATCTAGTCTTTACCTTTTGTCAACTTCGAAGTGCATGGATGTTATGTCTGCTCTGTGATCAGACTGCTCAAAGATGCATTAGATGTAGCCCTTGATGCTTTGCATGAAGGTGATTATTTGTTCCAACACAGCTGGAGTGAGCTGGTATGACCCCTAGGTTACTCCAAAGGAGACCGCAGCAGGCATCGAAATGATGACTTGTTCAAAGCTAATGCTGAAAAAGGGGGTTCCTCACTCAGCCATGTTTCCTGTATGTAAAGGAGATGCTGAGGGTTAGGCCATGTGCTATAGGAAAAAAAGTTAATAGCTTAGAAGCCAAGTAGACATGAGTTCTAGTCTTGAGTTTCCCACTGGATAGTTGGGTGACCTTAAGCAAGTCCCTTAATCTCCCTAGGCCTCCGATTCCTGATTTATACAGTGAAGGGATTAGAGGAGAATAGATGATGTATAAGGTCTCTTCCAGCACAATATCCAGAGTCAAAGCTGTATAAATGGGATTTGGCTTTTTTTTGGTGGGGAGGGGGGGATAATAAATGAGTTTAATAACACCTTTGTATGATGTTATGTAGTATCTGAGAAGTTAAAAGAAGGAATATAGGCAAAAAACACCTTGTGAGGATAAAATATCATGCAGGTATTGTTATTGAAGCACTGTCAACATTTTACAAATATTCTCATTTGTCCCCTTTGGCAAAGAGTGAGAAGGTATTCTTGTCTCTACCTTATTGATGAAAGAATGGAGATGAACTTGGATGAAATGACTCGTCCAAGGTCATGCCAGGTATTAAATATAGGACTAGAGCCCAAGTCTCCTAATTCCTAGGCTGATATTCTTTATGTTAAAATTTTTACCAGGTCTTAATCATTCTCAGACACAGTATAACACTCAAATTAGTGCTAAAAGAATTACAGACTTTGAGGCAATAGTCCTCAGCCCTCACTATACATAAGAAACCCCAAGGGGACTTTTAAACACTGGAAGCCTGGGACCCCACCTGAGATGGGACCTGGTTTTTTAAAAAGCTCCCCAGAGATCTCCTGTGTGCAGACAGGGTTGAGAAGTACTGGCTAAAAGGAACCCCCAAGTTCTTTCAGCTCTGTTTCCCACTCTATATAAAGAATTCCTCTGTTAGTTTTCAACTGTTGGGTTGGGACGTGCTGATGGGTTGCCAGCAGTTGTGATACACACACATGTATACACACACATACCATATACATATGTATTTGAGGTTATGTCTATGGCATATGTCTATGCTCCTTCGCTTACATTCTGATCTGCGTCCTGGTGTGAGAAAGAGTAGGATGAAGTTACAGCCAGTGCACATGGCATTCATGTGACTACATATGTCATGTATGTCATGTATGTCTGTATGACTGTTCTATAATACCACTAACCAGGTGTTTATGTAGCTTCTGCTTGCTTGAAAACTTCCAGTAGGGAGAAGCTCATAGTCTCACAGAGCAGCCCATTGTAATCCACTGTTAGAAAATTGTTCCTTTTTGAGCTAAAATGTGCTCTTCTATAAATCTTTCCAGCGGCTCTGTAAAAGTCTAACTGTTCTTCCTTATCACAGCCCTCCTGATACCACTTTCATACTATTATCCCTTTGGATAAAATAGAAACATATGGACATGGTAATAGAGTATTTTTGAGGCATTTAGATGAATTTACAAATCATCAGAGGACTACACCCAGCCTACAGCAATCAATGGATCGGTTTCATCCTAGTGAGGTGTCTCTAGGACATGTCATAGAATTATTTTGCCCTGTCTTATTCAGAGAAGCAAAGATTTCTATTTTTATTATAATGTCCATTGTTGGTGAGAGAGACTAAGCTGGGCATTCCTGTCTATTGCTATTAGGAGTATAAATTGGTATACCTTTCTGGAAGGCAACTTGAAAATATGTGTCAAAAACCTTTATTAAAGTGTTCCTATCCCTTGGCTCAGCAATTATACACATAGGAACTTATGCTAAGGAAATCCTCATTGGTATGAAAAAAAGATTTATTCATTCAATAAATCTTTTTTGAGCACCTATGTATCAGGCACTGTTTCTAGGTGCTAAAGATGCAATGAACAAGACAGGTAAGATCTTGGCCTCATGGAACTGAAGACATTCTTGTGGAGAGAGACAAACAGTGACCAGAAAAACAAATAAAATAATTTTAGGTGGTGATAAAAGATAAACAGAAAATACAGTGAAGTCATCAAGAATATGAGGTAGGAAAAGAGTACTTTGGAAGAGGGATTGGGAGAGGCCTCTTTGAGGAGCAGATAATTAAGCTAAGATCTGAACAAAGTGAAGGAACAAGTCAGAAAAAGAATCAGGAAAACCATTCCAGGAAAAGGGAATGGCAAATGCAAAGATGTCATGGCAGGATGAGCTTGGTTTATCAAGGAGCATCTGAAAAGGCCAGTATGACTGGAGTGTATTGAGAGAGGGAGAGAGGACAGCAGTACAGATCAAGTCAGAGGGACAGTCAGGGGCCAGATCATGGAGGGCTTTGTCAACCATAGTAAGATGTAGATTGTGTTCATCTAGCAGGATATTCATTGTAAGGTGATTTGTAATATCAAACAGTTTCTTTGATAATAACCTTATTTAACAATTAGGGGATTGATTCAATAACAGTTCCACATGATGAAATACTATGTACAACAATTAAATATTAAAAATCATATTTATGATTTTCAAATTTTATGAAATGATATGTTATTCTCATAATGTTAAAAAATGATGCTATAATGATTTCTTTTACCTTCTGACTACAGTACAGCAGTGGTGGTTGTCATATGAAAGAGACTTAAGGACTTGCATTTAACTGTAAACTAAGTATGAATCCACAAAGATATGACAAGGGAAAACAGCTGCTGTGACTTTGGGTCTCATTAACAGGATTGTTGGGTGCATAATTAGGAAGGTGTTTATATCAATCTACTTCACAATGGTCACACCACCTTCAGAAAATTATGCTCATTTCTGGATGTTGCAATTAAAGAGGAACTTGGACAAATTGGTATGTAGTCAAGGTGGTGAGGATTCTTGGAAACCATGTCATGTGATGGATCATTGCGGGAGCAAGGTATATTTTGCTCTGAAAGGATATGGACAGAAGGGAACAGAGGAGTGAAAATTATGCTCAGGGTTTGAACTGTACTGTGAAAGTGGGGTTAAACTGATTCCATGTCAATCCAGATGGCAGAATTGGGTCCTGTGGTCACAAGTTATATAGAAGCTCTTATCTCAGGATAACTACAGCTTCAGCTAATTAGACCAGGGATGTTAGAGAAGGGCTTCATACATCAAATCAGGCTTTAGATGATCGCTGAGGTCTCTTCTGACTAATCCATCATTCTGTGAACTCTGCCACCTATGTTTCTTCCAAGCCAAACTATCTCACTTTTTTCTACCATTTCTCTTACAACATCACTTTCTACAATCCTGGCCACCCACCTCTTTTTTGTTTAATATCCTCTTTCTTAAACACATACACACAGTGAACTCCTGAATGTGCATACAGAAACACACTTATTGACCAAGTGGGTTTAATGCATGGAAAGCATTTAAAACACTGCCTGGCATGCATTAATGTCAACTATTACTGTTGCAGCCTTGCTGGTAAGTGTGAGTCCGGGCACTAGGAGGGGCACGGATAAATCGTGGCATGTTCATAGGGTGTGAATGAAGAGAACTGGAGCTGCATGTGTCAACACATAACATACCAGTTATAGAAAGTTCTAAAAAGTGTAAGATAATTCCTCATTTTTTAAAAATGAAAACTCATGTGTGGTACAAGACATGCATGGAAATAATACATACCTAATTCAAGAGACTTTGCCCCTCGGAAAGGAGGGAGGCACATGGTATCAGGAAAGGGCAGACAGGAGGCTTCAGTGATATTTGTATTTTGCTTATTAAGGGAGGGGTCAGGACATCAGTGGGTTTTGTGTGCGTGTTTTGTCTATGCTCTTATATGCCTGAGAAAACGATTATGGTACCCTAAAATAGGATCTGTTATTTCACACAAGGTCTGACCCAGGGTGTAGAGAAACAGTTGTACCCCATGATTTCTGAACTCCAGATTTCTGCCTGACTGGTTTGCTTCTGGACAGCCATTTCACACTGTTGACTCATGGAGCTTGCTGACATCTCAAATCCCTAACCCTTTTTGCACAAACTACTTTTAAGCCAGATCTCCCCCATATTAGATTTATATGGCTAATTTGGGGGAAACCTAAATGCCAGACTTATGTTTATCACTGTTACAACTTTTCTTTCTTCTTTCAGCCCATAATTGCAGCCTGTCAAAATATTTTTGAATTGTGATCCTGTTATCTTACATATTAATCATCCTTCCAGCCTTGTGTCATTGTTATAGCTGATAAACATGCCTGCTTTGTAGACTAGTTATGAGATTTTGTATTTCTGTACTTGAAAGTACTCTGAAAACTGCAAAGTGCTATATGCAGATGGAAATTATTTTATTTCATATCAAAAGTGGTTTATTAAAATGTTTGTTGAATGATTAAACTGCTAAGGACAAAGCCCAGGCTGACACTGAACAAACTGCAGAAATGTGAGTTGGATGAAAGTAAGCTGGGTAGATCTAAAGATTTCGAGCAACTATACTCAGTTCTTAAATATACGTACGTCTACTACCATCCAGCTCGCAGTTCCTCACTTTGCCCATAAAACTATGAGTCTCTGTTGCCCCACATCGTTATGGCATTCCCTCCAGTCTGTCTTTCAAGTATACAATCCAAAAAATAAAATAGATTTGTCTGGCATAACTTGTTCTTAGAAAACCTATGGTGGTTCCTGCTGATCATTGTTTCCCTGAAGGAGAGATGACTGAGGAGACAGTAGCTTGGTAAAGTTCATGGTCCTTTCCATTTATTCTAGAAAGGCTTGCAAATGAAGGGAAGGCACTTTGATCTTCAAGCCCTTTCAGTAATATGTCTCTACAAACCTGTTCTGCAGTGTTCCTGCAAGGGCTGGTGTGGGAACAAGCAGTGTGGGTGCAGGAGGCAAAAGTCAGACTGTGACATGGACTGCAGCTGTGACCCCACAAAGTGTAGGAACCGTCAGCAAAGCAAGGTAGGAGCAATGCTGTTGCCCCTCACCATCCCTTGACACTTTCCCTCCACTGTAGACCCTTTTCTACTCTACCTTCCATCCTGAACCTGGAGTCTCCTGCACAGCTCTTCCTACTCTTCTTCTCTCTGCAACCAGAAAAAGAAACATTTCACATCTGTCCTTCTTCCTCACTGCTAGCCTTTCCACCCATCCCCTTCAGAATCTACAGCCCTTCCCAAGAGATTTCTAGAATATGCAGCTCCCCACCCCCAGCATTGACTATGAAGTTTCTTTAGTTTCTGAGGCAGGAACAAGAAACAGGAAAGCAGGCACTTACAAGCATATAGACATGCAGGATCAAACTAGTCCAGAGGCTTAACTGGAACTGTCAGGGCCATTTGCTGAGGTGGCAGCTTCCAAGAAGGAAGTTAATCCTTCTGACATCTTGAAACAGTAAGTACTTAGACCCTCTCCCCAGGGACCAGCTATTCCATGGCTCTAAGAAAAGACCCATAGGAATTTGGTGTTTTTGAATAGTCACTGCTGTGAGCCAAGTTAACTAGCTGTCCTTATATTGTGCCCAGGAATAGCAAACTCAGGGAAACAATGTGTGCTGAGAAGGGAAGCACCAAGCAGTTCAGATCCCCATACCTGCCTTCCGCCTACCTGTGCCCAAGGCAAAAGCTCACTCCTGCAGCTCTACGTGAGAGACAATAATTCTAGCAAGCTTAGTCTAATGATCAGTCATGCATTTCTTGAACATCTACATGTGAATGGTTTCACCCTGGGTCTTCTATTAAAAATACTTCTAAGGTAAGTAGGTAATCATTCACAGACTAAAGTGGCAAGCTAAAGGTCAGGCTAAGAATCGGAGGAGCAGCAGGGACCTTTAAGGATTCCCTGTTCCTGTGGTTTGTCAGTCAGTTTGGGATCCGGAGTCCTGTGGTGGCTCCATGGAAGTGCTTCTGGGCAGAGGAGTGTGGCCCGACTCAGTTTGGCCCCATGTCAACCAAAGCAACTTGCTCTTTACTTTTTATTTATTGGGCTTCCTCTTAAGAGATTTCAGCTGTAAGACCACTGACCTAGTCCAATGCTTCCATTTTATAGAGAAGGAAATTAAGTCCCTTCTTAAACTTAAGAGATAAGCTTAAGTGACTCACCTGATATTACACAGCTGATCGTGACAGCTGAGATTGGGCCTCCAGCCTCCTGACTCTTAATCCAGTTGTTGCCTTGACAACAGGTTATAATTCCAGACCAAACGCTATCGGAGAGGTACCTTGTTACCTAAGTAACTTCTCTCTCCTGGCCTCAGTTTCCTTCCCCGAAAGGAAGCTAATACAAACAACACCCTGCAGAGATGCTAAAAAGGACATTGCAGATTGTAGAGGAGGGAAGATTAATCAAAGAAATGACCAAGGCTTGGCTTAGCCTTGCTTTAAACCTTGCCTTATGCTGTGTCCCATGCTGCTGTCCTACCTGATCCTTTGCCTCCAGAGGCTGCCTCCAAGCATTTCCAACTCTCCGAGCAGGGATTCCCTAAGACTTGTGTGGACTGACTGATAAGGCTATCAGCTAGTACCTCAATGGTTGAAGTGGAGAAAACTGATTTTGTAACCCTGGCAGCTGAATTTCTAATAAGCCTGGCTGCTTGATTCTCAGGATAGCTTGGGCGCTGTTGAACAGACCCAGGATTCCGAAGGCTCCTTCAAACTGGAGGATCCCACTGAGGTGACCCCAGGATTGAGCTTCTTTAATCCCGTCTGTGCCACTCCCAACAGCAAGGTAGGTGGGCTAAAAGGCAGGCATTTCCAACTGTATTATTGTCCATCTCTGCATTAAGTATGACAGAGCAATGGGAGAAAAGAGGGTAAACCTACAGTCAGCTTGCTGGGAACTGGGAATAAGGCAGAGGCTGGATGTGTTTTGTTTTTTCGCAACAGAGCAATCTTGGGGGGCACCTTGTAGTGCTGGGAGTGGGCCTAGCAACTGTAGTGGCTCAGCTGGGCTAAGCCACTGCCCCTAGCCAAGACCTAATCCTACCTGTCTCTGTCTTCCCTAGATCCTGAAAGAGATGTGTGATGTGGAACAGGTGCTCTTGAAGCAGACCGCTCTGGCTGCCTCCTCCCTTGGCCTCCCAGATTTGAAACACATGGCAACAGATTCCCAAGAAAATAAAGTTCCAGGGAAGAAAAAGAAACGAGCTCTGGCCAGCAATACCAGCTTCTTCTCTGGCTGCTCCCCTATTGAAGAAGAGGCCCACTGACGTAGGACTCATCATCTCTGCCCCAGCCTGGCTTGGGAGATCCCTTCAGGTTGCAGCCAAGAAGGGGGTTTTAGTGACTCCTCTCAATTTCAGGTTTTTTGCTGTTGAGAAAAAAGGGACAGTGTGTTACTGAAATGGAGGGAAACTTTGTTGGGTGTTGGCCCTCAGTTTCCAGTTCCCCAGTCCAACTACTACTCTGTCTCCTCCAGAATGGTGCTGAGCCACCGACTAAAGAGAGAACCAACTGACTTTCCTAATGACTTCTCAGGAACCAGTCCCCAGTACACTCTAGCTCTTTCTTATTTGTAAGCAGGTAAGGCTGTCCAGTCTCTAGGTTGTCTCAAGTTAATGGAAGAGCCTGGCCTAGGATTGGAGACCTGGCACTGATCCTTCACCCCACCTCAGGAATGGGGTTGGGATCTTTTCTGCCTTGACCATCTGTAGACTTTAAGTGTTTTAATAGTACCCTCAATTGTCTTCCATGTTGCTGAGGTAAATGAAATATTTTTAAATGTTAATGTTAAGTAAATAAATAGATTGTAGTCCATCTACTATTTGGAATGCTCCTTCTGTGCTAGAGGGAGAAATACAATGGAGAGTCAGAGCAAGTATCCAGGCCTCACTATCTTATAGTGGCCCTCTTATCGGAGAGGAGTGTGGGGCTCCGTATCATGTCTTCATGTGGCCCTGCTACCTTAGCAAAGTGGAATAAGGCTAACAAGGCCAGTGGCCTAACCTTCCCTGTAGAGCCTTCCTAGCCTCTAGCTTTGGGAGGAAGGAACCATATTGACTAAGCAGTTCCGTGAGCCTGCCACAGTTTGATTTTCTCCTCACAAAAAAGCTCAAGTACACAGGTGTCCTTATTTTGCAGATGAAGAAAGTGAGATACAAAGAAGTTATATAATTTCTCTGAAGTAACAAAGTTAGTGAGTAATAGAGGTAGGACTTGAACCCAGGTCTAACACCAATGCTTCTTGTATGACTGAAGAGCAGCAGCAGTCGCCATTCCTAACGCCCTGCAGCCTGATTTATTGGCAAGGCATGAGAGTGGGACTGTACCGTTGCCTAGTCCTGGGACAGCACAGCACTGGCTGCCCACTTTCTCCTTTGAAAGGGAAAAGGCGGGGTGGAGCTTACTCACTGTGCATCAGTGTTCTCCATCTCTGCTCAGAGCCAAATCGGGCCAGCCCTGGAATGCCAAACACAGGCTACTCACTGGCTTTGCAGCCTTCTGAGGAGTTCAAACACCCTGGATTCGGTATCCATGCATTCTGAATCCCAGCTCACTCCACCCACCAAAAAGAAGCTCCTGTAACTCGACACTTGAAAGCCAAGACTCCCCTAAAATCCACCAGAGCCCAGCAAAGGAAACTAGGTGACCCTGCAGCCCTCTCTGGCCTCCCACAGACAAGTAGCCCTGCTTCTCTTTGCATTTTAATGCCAAGGGAGCCTCTGCTCTTGCCAACTAGAGCCCCTGGATACAATGGGAAGGCCAAGAGGGCGGAGGGCAGCTCTTGGCATCGGAGCCAGTCTTCCTTCTCACCCGTATACATCCAGGGTGTGTGGGGGGAGGGGTAAACAAACTTTCCCTAGAGAAAACATCCTTTCCCGCCAAAACTGCACTAGCCCCCAGGCTTCCAGCTACTAATTCAGCCAAAAGGTAGAGAAAGAAGGTCTGTCAGACCAGCTCCCAGCACCCATCCCACCCAGAACCCGCTCCTGCCCGTGGCATAGGTACAGCGTCTTTGTACATATACATCTTCCAAAAGCCTGTGACCCTAACGTTATACATTTCTCAAATGAGTCTTGAAAAGAGACTTCAGAGGCCCTGGGGAAAACGCAGCAAGTCGGCATGTCCTGAATGAGCATCTCCTGTCTGGGCTGAGCGGGGGAAGGGGAAATGTCACCCAGGGTCCACAAGGCCTGGTCCAAAAACAGGGCACCTGCTGCCTAGAGTTTGGCAGGTAGCTTGCAGCTTTGTCTCTGCTATATGCACAGGGTAGAAGTACAAGTAAGATCCCAAGAGGGAAGGAAGGCTGATGAATAAAGGCTGTCCTCCCAGGAAGCTTGAGACTAGATGCTAGACTTTCTCGCATGCGCCTGCGCACGCACACACCCTTTCCCGGGGGAGCGGTGGGGATGGAGGTGCTGGCTAGGCCCCTTCTCCCCACTGCCAAGTTGCAAAGTTGTGTGGTCACCTCCCCCCTGCTCCCCACACGTCCATGCCCTCAGTCCTCGCCTCCCTGAGCCAGGACAAAGCCCCAGCAGTGATTGAGATGGGAACAGGAGGAGGGACAGAGCGATGGGGAAGGCTGCACAAAAGAATTCCTCACCCCAAGCCCCTTGACCGGCAGCGAGTAAAGGAGCAGATCGGCTCTCCCTCCCCCTTGCTCCCTCCCATCTTCCCACCCTGGCTGGGCACAGTCCATAGAGAAGCTGCAGGCCTTCAGAGAGGACCCACATAGCCTCCTGTAGGTGGCAACAGTGCCACCTGTTTGACTGGTGGGACTGAGCCAAGGACTGGAAGAGGGAGGAGGCATACAACTTGGAGAGGAGCTGGGAAAGCAGTGCAGTGCAAATCGGAGAGCAGAGCAGAGCTGCCGCTGAGAAAAGGTGTGAGGGCTCGGGAAGGCTGGGGGCTACAGGAGGGAGCGGTGGGGCGGAGACCGGCTCCCACCGGCAGGGCTTGGGCCGGGGGGCTGAGAGCAACCCTGCTCAGCTCCCGGACTGGGGTGTTCAGGCTGCTGCTCAGATGCTGACACCATCCAACAGACAACTCCTGCAGGGAGGTGGCACTCCAGAAGGCAGTATCTGGTGTACAGGGGCAAGAGCTGAGGGAAGGCAGGAGGTATTGATGAAGCCCAGGGCAGGCTATTACAACCCAGTCCCAGGTTGGGAAGAGACAGGGGCCTCCCTTTGGGATGGCTTTTTCCTGGGAGGGGTCTCAAGAAAAAGTTTTCCTTCTCCCCACCCAGCTCCAGTTCCCCTCCCACTCCTGGCCCTACCCTAATCCTCCTTCCCCAAGGCAAGCATAGGGTAAGGAGGACGGTTTCAGGAGCAGTCACACTCTCCCTCCTTTCAGGGACCCAGCCACTGTGCACAGCCCCCTAAGACTCCACAGCCTCAGGGGTTCCCAGATTACAAGGGGTCATGTCACTTAGACCACACACACTTTGGGTATCTCCAGGGGCTCCTGTACATAAAGTCATCTTGAAAACCACTTGTAACAACCCACTGGTGCGCACACACATACTAATGCTGACACAAATCACACCCTCTCATATAGAATCACAGTCACACACCCAGCTAGCCTGGGAATCAGTAAGACAGCTCGATCTCAGCCTGACCTCAAAGCATAAGGTATAGAGATCCCCTGCCCCAAGACAACCACCCCCACCCTGCCACACACATGCACACGCACCTTTGCCCTGTATTTGTTGTACTTTTATCAAAGCGACCTCAGAGGGTGGGGCTCCTGAAAGGGGGAAGGTGGAGACTGGGTTCCTGGCTGGGGTTGGGGAATGACTGGGCAGGAAGGGACAGGACTGGGGCGAGGAAGCTTGAATTTTCCAGGTGTGTAGGGGGAGGAAAAGGGTTCCTTCAGAAGGCTGGGAGTGACCCAGGCACCTGTTCCCCTCAAGCCTTCCTCTCACTGCCCCCTGGAAGGAGACAGAATCTTTCAGTCAGGACTTTGCAATGTGTGCAATCTCTGTATCCATGGCAACTAGCCAACTAGCTGGGCCTCCTTTGCCCCAGGTCAGAACTGGAACCTCTGCTACAGGTTACTCCTGGTTCCTGGGGTGGAAGGCTCCCCAACATGGGGCTGCCTGAAGCTTGGCCAGATGTGCCTCAACTTGCTGAACCAAGTTTGTCCCACCCCAGGCAGTTTCTCCTGAGTCCCACCCAGGCAGGCCTTCCATCCCCACAGCGAGGGGGGGTGGTTACTGTTCCAACCCCACAGCGGGATACTGTTAAAAGGGGAGGAGTTGGAGAGAGTGGATATACATCCTGCCTGCAAAGAGGCTGGATCTCCTAGGTGTCCCACTGACTTTCCAGGTATCCAGATTAAAGGGAAAGAAAGACCCTGGAGACTGTCCCCCTTTGCTCACCTCCTTATCCAATCTGGTACTCAGGGCCTGCCACATGACCCCCGTTGCTGAGCAGCTGCCTAGGCCTCTGCTCCTCCCCCTGGCCTCAGATACACTGGGAGGGAGGCTGCGATCTGCCTTCTTCCAGGGTCCCTAATAGCAAAGTGTCCCTTCCCCCAGGCCCTCGCCATGGCCGAGTCCCCTGGCTGCTGCTCTGTATGGGCCCGCTGCCTCCACTGCCTGTATAGCTGCCACTGGAAGAAATGCCCCAAAGAGAGGATGCAAACCAGCAAGGTGGAGTAGAGATGGGGGTGGGGGCATAAGTCCAAGGCAGAGGCCGCTTGGAGGGGATAAGGAGGCCAAGTGTGCTCAGAGGCAGCTGCGGGGAAGGGGCTTTCTCTCCCCAGGAAGAAAATCTCCCTCTGCCTACAGAGCAGAGCAGCCCAACGCCTGGCAGGGAGCCCCCTTGAGCTGCCATCCGTTGGGGTCTCTGAGATAGAAGTGGGGATCCACTGTGAGCTTCTCTCCTGCTCCTTTGCAGTGCGACTGTATCTGGTTTGGTCTGCTCTTCCTCACCTTTCTCCTCTCCCTGGGCTGGCTGTACATCGGGCTCATCCTCCTCAATGACCTGCACAACTTCAATGAGTGTGTCATGGAATCTACCCGCCCTCACCACTTTCCTCAGCATACATGTCCAACTACACCCCACCCTGGGACCCCTGGGTGCTCAGCCATCCCCAGCCCTGTCCAGCTCTCCTGCTACCCAACCTTTTTAGGAAATCCCTCTGAAGGCTCCCCAATCCTTGGAGTCCTGGCCCCATGGGAGATTCCTTCTCACACCCTTCTTGTCCTCCTGGATTCACCCACCCTCACTGCC
Organism: Manis javanica; assembly: GCF_040802235.1. Lineage (NCBI taxonomy): Eukaryota > Metazoa > Chordata > Mammalia > Pholidota > Manidae > Manis > Manis javanica. The sequence continues at coordinate 58,018,103 of NC_133174.1, forward strand.
CTCAGGCCACTATTACCACCCTTTTCCCCATTTGGACACTTCTCTCTCGCTTACCACAGATTCCTGTTCCAACACTGGGGACACTGGATGGACTGGTCCCTGGCATTTCTGCTGGTCATCTCTCTACTGGTCACATACGCATCCCTGCTATTGGTGGGTCTGGGGACAGCTGGTTTACCCCTCCCACCTCAGCCCTCCCTTCCTTCCACTCAGCTCTACCCACTGGCCACTGAGGGGAGAGGAGGAGGGGTGTCAGCCTGGGAAGCCCACTCTAGTGATCCCTCTTGGCACCTCCTTACTCCCCATTGCTTCTGCCACCAGCTCCTGGCCCTGCTGCTGTGGCTCTCTGGCCAGCCTCTGCATCTGCACAGTATCCACAAGGTAGAGTGGGGATGCAAGGGAGCGGGAGAGGGGCCACTGGGCCCAGTACCTGTCCCGCTCCTTGCTGAGAACCTCAGTATTCTATCCCAGGACTTGAGCTCAGCACCTGAACAAGGAAAGCGGATGAGTCTGGGGATGGGAGTGGTCCTGTTTTCATAGAGCAAGGGGACAGCCCAGGTAGCCAGGAACCCAGGTTGACACAGGAGGCCCTATTCATCCCTGGTCCCCCAGGTGCTGCTGCTCCTCATTATGCTTCTTGTGGCCACTGGCCTTGTGGGACTGGACATCCAATGGCAGCAGGAATGGCATAGCTTACATCTGTCACTGCAGGTGAGTAGCTGATCTCCAGTGCCTAGGTAGAAGCGTTGGCCTATGGCCAACCCTGGGACTTACCTTGCTCCCTGGCCCCTAAGATGGCAAGTAGCTCTGAACTCTGGAAGTCAGGTCCTAGGAGGAGAAGGGGAGAGGGACTAGGGAGACAAGCCCTCCTCAACAGTTCTTGTTCACAGGCCACAGCCCCATTCCTTCATATTGGAGCAGTTGCTGGCATCACCCTCCTGGCCTGGCCTATGGCTGATACCTTCTACCATATCCACCAAAGAGGTGACAGCTCCACTCCCCAAAACACCCTCACTGGCCATCAATGCTTCTGCCTCCTGCTGCCCTGTTGCCCAGCTTCCTGTATCTGCACTCCACTTTCTGCTTGCCCCCACCCCCCATCTTGCCCACTGCCCCTTCCCCATAGCCTGTTCCCCCACTCCTCACAGGTCCCAAGATTCTGCTACTATTCCTATTTTTTGGAGTTGCCTTGACCATCTACCTGGCCCCTCTGTGCATCTCTTCACCCTGTATCATGGAACCCAGAGACTTACCCACCAAGCCTGGGCTGGTGGGACACCGAGGGGCCCCCATGGTAAGTGCTGGGTACAATTCTGACTGGGCGGGGAGGGTTCCCAGGCCCTCACCCTTCCCTGCTACCTGCTCAGCAATTCCCTTTCCCAGCTGGCACCCGAGAACACCCTGATGTCCCTGAGGAAGACAGCCGAATGTGGAGCTGCTGTATTTGAGACTGATGTGATGGTCAGGTGAGGAAAGCTGGGAGTGCTGAGGGACACAGCAAGGGAGTTCAGGAAGCGATGACCAGCCTCAGGGCTTGGTTCTCTGACACCCCTTGTGTCTTAGCTCTGACGGGATCCCCTTCCTTATGCATGACGAGCACCTCAGCAGGACCACGGATGTGGCCTCTGTGTTCCCAACCCGAATCAGTGCCCACAGCAGCGACTTCTCCTGTGCTGAACTGAAGAAGCTCAATGCCGGGGCTTGGTTCCTAGAGGTGAGGACAGCCTTCAGGAATCAGTGGCCACCTGCAAGGCTACTCAGGGCGGAGTTCATTCACTGATATAAGCATTCACTGAGCCTGTGCTGGCCAGTAGGTATACAGTCCCTGCCTTCAAGTCACTCCTTCCTAGTAAAGAACAGATTCTAGCCAACAGGCTGTCAAAATACAAAACTTAGAGAGAAAACAGTATCTTTACCGGCTGGAGGAGAGAGAAGGAAGTCACTGTTTGGCAGGGTAGGTGTGGGAGAGTATCTGGAATGGTGTCACAGTAAAGGATGCCTGAGCAGAAGTACAGACTTCAGTCCTGCCCATGATGGGAAATATTTAAAAGGATCCTTTAGTTTTTTGGTTCCTCTTTTCCTGATTACAAAAATAATACATATTTCTTGTAAAAAAGCAAAATATCAGAGAAGTAACCTAAAAATTGAAAGTTCTCTCCTAATCCAACCCCTCTGAGATACCTGCTGTTAAAGTTGGGTACACATTCCATATATACATATACATACATACAGGCATATATACATACACACACACACACATACTTTTCATTTTGCACAAATAGGATCATTTCACAAATTCTTCGGGAGCTTTTTTCTTTCATTTAACTCTATACATGATGATGTATCAGAGTGATTAAAAGCAAGGGATGCCTGGGTTTGAATCCCAGCTTCACCACTTTGAGCTTTGTGAGCCAAGGTAAAATACTCCTTAGTGTCTCTGTGTTTCATTTTCCTCATCTGTAAATGGTGAATGTGAACAGTACCTACCCTGCAGGATCGTTGGGAGGATTAAATAAATTAACACACCTTATAAAGTACTCCTAAGACTGCCTGGCACATTGTAAATTCTCAATAAGTATCAGATAGCTCACTCTTCCCATGTCAGTGATTAGGAGGTAAGGTCATTTGCTGATTACAAGGGAAGGAGAGGAGAGTGGCAGAGGTTTGGAATAGCCACCAGGAGGGACGGGAGAGGGAACAAATCAAGAACAAGTAAAGGTTGGCTAAGTGGCACTGAGAGAAAAACTAGGACTACAGAGCCAGCAGTCCACATGGTATACTCCGCCCCCCAACTCTAGGGGTGGAGCAGGCAGACAATTGTAGAATTGAATCAGAGTTTGGGATTTGTAGAGCAGGCAGGGCAGGAAAGGAGTTGAGGTTGCTGTGGAAGAGCACAGTTCAAGCTGTGGATGGACTATGCATAGGGGATGTAGGTGTAGCCAGAAAGAGGCTGATGGATTGGGAAGAAACCAAGGGGTCAAGATCCCAGAGGTCTCTGAGAGACCAAAAGGCAACTATAATGGGAGAGAGGAAGTTAGGAAACTGGGAGTGTAGGAGGTTGGGAGGGATCACAGAGTTAGCTGTTAGCAGGTCTGGAAACTGTCACTGTTTTGAAAAAGATCCTGGCTCAGAAGGTGCTCAGAAGCTAGACACCAAGTGGGAGAAATGAGTGAAGATGGTGAGGATGGGGGCATGGTCTGGAGGTTTCTTCTGGTCTTAAAATAATTTTTCTATTCTTATAGAGGCAACCCTTCTGGGAGGCTAAGCAGCTGTCAGGCCCTGATCGGAAAGAGGCTGAGAATCAGACAGTACCAACACTGGAGGAGCTATTGAAGGAAGCTGCTGTCCTCAACCTTTCCATCATGTTTGACTTGCGCCGCCCCCCACAAAACCACACATACCATGACACTTTTGTGAACCAGACACTGGACACTGTGCTGAGTGCAAGGGTGCCCCAAGCCATGGTGATGTTGCCAGGCCCCCAAGTGCTCTCTCTTGGCCCACTCCTCCCTACACCCTGCCTTCCCCAGGCCACGGTGATACTTTTGAGGCTGCCCTCTGTCCCAGGGCCCCACCCCAGCTCAATACCCTATTCTGTGGTCAAAGCTCTCTTCCCTTCCCCCAATCCAGAATCCCCAGGCCTTTGCCAGCTTCATGTCCATCCTCCCTGAACCACAGGTCCTTTGGCTACCCGATGAAGACCGGGCTAATGTCCAACAACGGGCACCCAGAATGCGCCAGATATATGGACAGCCAAGAGGCAACAGAACTGAGAGGCCCCAGTTTCTCAACCTTCCCTATCAAGACCTGCCACTGTTGGATATTAAGTGAGTATCAGAGGAAAGGAGTTGAAAGGATCACCTGAGGCTTAATGGCAGGGAAGAGCCAATGCAGGGATGACAAAGGCCACTCATTCATTCACTCATACAACAGGTATTTACCAAATGCTTGCTATACATCAGGCCCTATTTATTGAAGGCTTTGAGCGTACTAGTGAAAGAGACAGACAAGAAACCACTGAACAAAATGGCGTATTGGATAGTGATAAGCAAAATGAAGACAACAAAATGGAAAGATGTAGTAGAGTGATTGGGGTTGGAGTGAGGTGTTTGGGAGGGGGCATGTTGGGAAGAGTGGTTAAAGTGGTGGTGCTGGGCTGAGACCTAACACGTCCCAAGGGCTGCAGAAGAGCAGGAGCAGCAGCCTAATGAACAAAGGGAAGACGAGGCTGGAAAGGTAGGCAGGGGTCAAATTGGGTAGGACCTTGTAGGCTAGCAGAAGGATTTTCATTTTCATTCTATACCAAAGAGATAAGTGCAAAAGAGGACGGATCCAGGAGAAAGAGGCACAAGTGTCTCAGATGTGAGCTGAGCCCCAGAAGCTGACCCAGCCAGTAAACATGACAGACTTCAAAACATGTGGTTACCAAGGTCTCTTATAATGTCCTTGTGATCAGATAGAAAAAATGTGGACTGAATGATAGGCCAGTTATCGTTAAGTATTTCACAGATCTTTCCCCAGTTTGTCACCATAGAGGGAGATACGACATCAGGTTTGGCCCTCACCTTAGTCTTATCCTGGTCAACATTGATTGCTGATCATGTTTCCAGAACATGTGAATTGGTAATGAATACACTGGTGATGAATTGAGGCCTTGGAAGGTCTAAGCACTCTAAGATGATGGTCCAAATGTAGCAAGATGAAATGCAACAGGAATAGATGTTAACTGCACAATGTCAAGAGAAGAGACACTGACTTCAGCAGTGGCACATGTGAAAAAGACCAAGGCTTTGACTGAACAGTGTACAGAACGAGTCATCAGTGGCACGTGACATTGCCGAAAGTGAACCTCACCCTGGGCTGCCTTCGTACAGGCATAGTGTGCTCAGAAGGCAGGAAGAGGTGTGCTCTACTTAAAGCTCATCCAAACCCACCTGGGAAAGCATGTTCACATGCAGGCCTCATATCTCAAAAGGAACACTGACAAACTGGAAAAAAATCAGATTAAAGAGAGTTGTGTGGTGAAGAGATTGATAAGCCATGCCCCACGCATGGTTGAAGGCACTGGGGCTGGTGGGCCTGGAGAAGAGAAGACTCTAGGGAATATGGTCACTTTCTCAGACCTCTGAATGGCTCTCATGGGACAAAGAAGACACATTTGTGTGGCCCTGGACAGCAAAGCTAGGAACCATAGGTGGAGTCCACCAGGAGATAGTTCAGCTATGCAAAGAAAATCACTTTTGGTCAGGGGCTGCTATGCAAAGGTAGAAGTGACAGCCCCTTCGCAGCAACACTGCAGATTCAAGCACAGATGGGAGCTGACTTGTACCTCATGCCCCATGATTGTGGACGTTTCTTGTTTCTTCCCACTTCCACAGGGCACTGCACAAGGATAATGTCTCAGTGAACCTATTCGTAGTGAACAAGCCCTGGCTCTTCTCCCTGCTTTGGTGTGCAGGGGTGAATTCAGTCACCACCAACGACTGCCAGCTCCTGCAGCAGATGCATTACCCTGTCTGGCTTATTGTAAGAACTCTGGGACTGGCACCCCTCCTCTTCTCCTCCCATCCCTGGTTCTCCTTAACTCTGTGTCTCTCTTCTTTATTTATTCCCCACCCCCGCCCCACTCCCATATACTACCTCTGGGACTCTGGCCACCAACAGGGGCCTTTTCTGATTCCCACAGCCCCCTCAAACCTACCTAATGATGTGGATCATTACCAATTGTGTCTCTACCCTGCTGCTTTTGTGGACCTTCCTCCTCCAACGGTGAGTGCTTTGTGCTCCAGCTTTCTGGGTCTTTATTCTTCCCAGGGTCCTGCTGATGGGGCCAACTCAGACTCATATATGCTGCCTGGGACTCAGGGCTTGGTCTGTTTGGTTCCTTTAAGATTCTTAGACCCTTCCTTATACACCAAGTTGGCTTGAACCTGGGAAAAGGAAGTTTGGGGGAACCTGGGGTCAAAAGGTTGTGCATGAAGCTGGCTGAACTCACAATGGGAAGCTTTTCTCCCAATAGGAGATGTGCTAAGGAGAAAGAGAGAACTGGTAAGAACTTTCTCCCCTTGCCTCATTTTTCTCCTCCTCTAGACTTCCTCTTGCTCACTCCCTATATGCCCTTCCCTCTCCCCACCATCCCAGGCTTTGAAACAGCAGTGCTGCTGACCAGGATCAACAACTTCATAATGGAGTGAATGCTCTTCCCTGGATCCCCACCAGCCAGAGTCTGGGGCTGTCTGCACTGGACAACAGCAAGGAAGGGAGAGTGAACAAGGCAGACTGTTGGTGGGGTTGAGGTGGGGTAAACTTTACCGATTAGAGGTTCTGAACTTTAAGGACCCACTGTCCAGATAGTGGGTATGCTCCAAGCTTCCATGGAATCTACTCCCCTTGAGCTTTTTGATCTGAGGTGGTTGGGAAGACAGTGAATCATGAGAAGTTTCTCCCCAAATGAAACTGGAACAGAGGAAGTGAAAAGGAGATTGCCAAGATGATGTTTCAGACCTGTATGCACGTGTTCCTGTGTAGAAGGAACAGTTGAGGAGGAACTGAAGGAGATGACAAAAGGCCTTTCCTAGAGAACTTTAAGATGATGGAGACACCAACCCACTCCATTAACTGTCTCCCCTGACGCCTGCAATTTAGCTGCTTTCTTGCCCAGATGCTGGGGGCTAAAGAGCCCATCTAGCTAGGGAATTCTGTGCCTACAGGTGGCTTTTTGCTGTGCACAGCCTTTTCTTCAAAAAAGGTTGGTTCATGTATCTTGCCTGTTAATCTGTTATTCAATGAATTTAATTCCTATCGGTCACAGTCTAATCTTTTCAGTGCTAGGTCTGGGTGGAGGATGCACTTTACATCTAGAGTTGTATGTGACATGATATCGAGGGGTCATCACGGAGAGATTCGTGGGTTGACGGTGGGAGGAGGACCGCCTGGGGCAATGAAGGACTGCAGGAGAGAAGCCAGAGAGCGGCCGCCACGGGGGGCGTTCCGGGTGGCCGAAGCACGCAGTGCAGAGTTGCGCTGTAGCTCCACCTTGTGGTCACCTGTCCCAAGAGAAGGGCATTTTCGATCGTCAGCGTGACCTATTTGCTGAAGGCCACCTGTTTCCCGTGCTGGTTGGGGACCTGTGTCCTTGGCTCCGGACCCTAAGGGCATGGCCCGATTTCCACAAGTGTTCACTTATCTGGGTGGGACGCACGCAGGGTCCGGTTCCCTGGCCCACCTCCCCCTCGACGAGGAAGTTCCCGAGTGTGTTTGCTGCTCATGAGTCCCTGGGCTAAAACACTGAAGGTGACCCGTGCGGACCTGGCCCAAGATGAGGAGTCTGGTGGGGAAAGGGGCGAAGGCAAAAACGGTGACTGGAGGGGCCTCTGAGGCTGACACTTCAGCTCCCCACCGCACCAACATTCTCTCCGGTACGTGTCTTCACACTAAGGGAAATCGAATTAAGGCGGTGGCGAGGTCAGGAGGGTCGGTACTCCATTCCCCTACCTTGCCAGACTGGGCCCTGGGGCAGCACCAGCACCTTGTGCCAGGACCCCACGCGGTTGCAGGGCAGTCCCAAAAACTACACTTCCCAGGAGGCCCTTGGCAACTTCCGGTCTCAGGATTGACGGAGGCGAGTTTGAATTTGTGTTCCCGCCCCCTCCTCCTACCGGACCCCGCCCCTTCCCTTCTCTCACCGCCCCGGTCCCGCCGTGCACACACATGCACATACATACACGGGCAGCCGTCCACGCCAACATACCTGGTCTGCAGCTGGCTCGGTGGGTGGGGGCGACGGCGGGTGGCGGGGAAAGCCCCGGGAGCCCACGTTTCGGCCGCTGCCTAGCCCGGGTCTCCTCCGGGGTCCACGCCGCCTAGTACCGGGCAGGTCTCCTTTCCACACCTTTTCAAGCTGCATTTCCTTCCTATCGCACGTTCCCGATTCCTCTCATCAATCAGATCGGGGGCCGGCCTAAGCTGTGGGGTGCCCAGGCTGTCGGGTACTGCCGGGCTCTCACGTGTCGAGAGGTAGCTCCTCCCCCATCCCTTCTTTTCCGACCCTTCCCAGTCGCCCAGCCTCGCAGCCCTGCAGCCTCTTCTTCCCCTCCCCACCTAACCCTGACAACTTCCAGGGTCTCCAACCCGCGCAGCCTCAACTTCTTAGCATCCAGGCTCTTGGCTGCGGCCCTTTAATTCCCCAGTCCAGACTCCCGGCCAGAATGGCAGCACCCAGCCCCAGCCCCCAGCCTTGGGTAGTCAGCCCTGAGCCCACCACCGCATAGCCTTACTCTCTTCCCAGAAGGACTGGACAGCTATGGTGCACTTAACCTCTATGAGGCCCTGGACTGGAGAATGAGACTGACAAAAACTTGAGGGCGGAAGGCCTCGGGGAGCTGCTCATGGGGTTGGGGTGTAGTTGCTCTCCACTATTTTTAGCTGCTGACTCACAGTTCCTGGCATCCGGGTTTAGGGCTAGCAGGCCCAGCTAGGGGGCTATTAATAGAGCTGAGGCACAGCCCCGACCCAGTTCAGTTTGCAGGCACACAGAGCAGAGCCTGCCCTTGCCATCGTGCTCTGTGAAGATGTTGTGGACTGGGGTAGTGGCTGGACCAGTACCTCTCTAGCTGCCAGTACCTCAGCCTGCTATCTCTGCCTTGGAACCCTTGAAGGAAAGCCCACAATGAGACTTCTGGGCACAGCTCTCCCCTAAGCTTGCCATGGCTGGGGCTCTGCCACATTGAAGCTCCTGTTGTACTAGCTAAGAGTGAAGAGACAAGTCCTAAATAGAGGAGTTATCGTGGCAATGGCCTTGGCCTGCCTTGACCTACTTCTGGGCCAGAATGCTAGGTTACTAGGAGGAAGAGCTGTGGATTTCTGGTCCCCAAAGGCCCTCATAAGGACAGGGTGATTCAGCATGGTCCTAATAGAGGAGCCACAGACCTGGGTGTTTGCTAGCCCCAAACCAGATTCAGCACTAGAAAGCTGCTGAATTCTATGTTTACCACCCTCCCCACACTTCTTTTTCTTTATTTCCCTCTTGCTGGGCTCTGTCCCTACTCACAGGGGTCACACAAATCTCAGGATCTCTCTCAACTCCATAGAGAAGCCTAATTCTGAAAATCCACTAAGAAACTTGTCTCCGCCAAGGTATGAATGTGTGTTCCTTTATATATTGTCAATCCTATGGGGCCTTTTTATCTTAATGGGCTTAAGTAGGAGTTCCCTGATCTATACATTGGTGGGAAAATCTTCATACCTTACTGGGCTAACCACCAAAATTATTCCCACCCACGCCCAGTTTGGTAGAATTCCATTCACCGAGGATGCACACCTACAGCAATGCCCCTACGTGCAAACCAGAAATTTTTTGCCTTCACTGACTCCGGCTCCCAGGTGAAATCAGATGGCTCAGGGGCAAAGATGATTGTCTCTCCACACACAAAAACTGCGGTCACCCAGTGAAGCTCTGCTTTCCAGAATGAGCCCAGATTATCAGACAGCAGCGGGCTACGCTGCCCCAACCTCGTCAGTTTGCTGAGGGAGCCGGAGAGGCAGTAGATGGGATGAGAAATGGTCTCCTCCCAAATCCCTTCGCGTACTCTTAGATTGCTTCAGTCTCTGCGCGGCCCCCGGTTGCCCGGCAACCAGCACCGCCTACAGGGGCGTGGGGCTGCTTTCCACCTGTAGGGGGCGCCTGTTTACCTAGGGCCTCGGGCTGGAGCTCTAGCCGCTGGGAGGGGGTTCCAAGTGTCAAAGCATCTCAAGGTTGCCAACCTCCTCCCAGGCTTGCCGACCGAATCGAGTCTGAGTCTCAGAGAGCCTGTGGAGTGGGAAGAGGCTCACTGTGGATCTAAAGGGATTTTACTCAGTCATTAAAAATTAAAATGAGAGAGAGAGGACCACTGAATGGGGAAGGGGTGGCAGAGGGTAGTTTGACCCTCTCCTTTCATTACAGTTTTAGCAATGTAACTCCGAGCAGTTTAGAGGGCCCAGGCTATAGGGGCTGTTCTCCTGAGCTACGTTTAGGATGTAGGGAAGAGTCTAGCACTGTTTATTGACAAACTACTGAGCATATAAAAGACTTTAAGCTCCCAAGTTATCCGCCTAGCCTAGATTGGTTAAGAAGGAAGATACTCATTTGTTCATTCAACAATAAGAATTAACCCTAACCCGCGTACTAGGTAATGTGCTGTTTCACATTTAATCCTCACAAAAACCCTATGATTATTTCCATTTCAAAATAAACTGAGGCTCAGAGAAATAAAATAACACCCAAGGTTACACAATTAGTGACTAGGTTTGGTCTGACTGAGCAACTACTGTGTGCAAGGGTCTAAGAATATGTAAAACAAGATGCTTCTCTCTTTACCTAATGAACCCTAGTCACCCTTCAGGACCAAACTAAAAATGTCATCTCCTTTGTGAAACTTTTCTGTGTCCTCCGTGCCACAAGTAGAGTTGATACCTTGCTTTTCCAGTACAGCCTCTGAAATAACACCTTTCGCAGGTATTGTAATAATCTGTTTCCATATTTTTCTAACTTTGAGCACCTCAGTGACGGGGCCTATTTACTATTCCTCTCCACTTGGATGTATAATAGACACCTCAAATTCAATATGTCCAAATCTGGACACCCAATCTTTTCCCCAAAAATCTTTTCCTAAAGCTCCTCCTAATGCTGTCCTCACCTCAGTAGATGGGAATTTCACCTTTTCAGTTCCTCTGACCAAAAATCCTTGGAACCATACCTTATACACAATGTCAGCAAATCCTGATGACTCTCCTTTCAAAATACAGGCTTCCCCTGTTATCCAAAATAGAGCGTTCCTGGGGAACCTCTCTAAACTGAAATGGTGTAAAGCAAAAAAAACAATTACTGTTAATTTATATGGAAACATTTTCAAGTGTTCCCAGACCCAAAAAATAACTCTTAGGCTTTCCTGATTCCTTAGGACACTTCATGCTAACAGATGTACAAAATAAATCAAGATAAAGCACAGATCCTCACAGACACAGTTCAAAGCTATGGTGGCCTGGTGCCGACATGCTAAGTGAAATTCCCCAGGAAGGAGCTTGATGATACCGTTCTCACTGCTCAAGGTGTGTGCTGCCTCTATAAGGTTCTCTGCAAAACAAACACTGAACGCTATTTTCAGTTTTCACCTTTTTTTGGAAAAGAAAAATCTTCCATGGATTTCTTTTGGTTAGCAAAAATAGGTACTAATGATGCCGGGGTTCTTGTTCGCAGAGCTGAAGAATGAGCTGCGTGAACAAGCAAGGTAGGAGATTTACAGAGAGAGTTTTATTCAGAGAAAATACGGAACTCCCTGCAGGTGCAGGTAGGGGCAAGGTTCCTGCTCGGTGTCTCGGTGTCTAGGGTTTTATGCTTACTGCAGTGGGAGTTTTCTATAGACTCAACCAGAATGCTAGTTATATTTTAACCTATCTCTGTGAAGGTTTCCCGGATTCCCTATTGTAAACTAATGTACCTACATGACTATGAGCAATGAGTCCTGGTGGGGAATACATCACTACATGGTTTCAATCTCAAGCACCCTGTTTTTTCCTACATTCCTGAAGCCTCAGTAAGACTTTGTCCTTTTCCAAGGCCCACACTGTACTCTAACTAGGCAGGAGTTATGCTCTGCTGCGTCCCTATCTCACTAATGTAGGTCTTCCATAAAAGTGAACTTTCAAAAAGTGGGGGGTACTTGTACAGCCAGAATCCAGCCACTTGTCATCACCTGCAGTGCTACCACCCTGGTCCAACCCACCATTACCTCTCACAGTGATCACTGCAGTAACCCCTTGATGGCCTGTCTCACTGCTGCCACCCTTGTCCCCCATGTGGCCTAGTCTCCACATGGAAGCCAGAGGGATCCTGCTAAACCCAAGGCTGACCTTGTCAGTTCTCTGCACAAAACCCTCCAATGATTTCTCATCTCTCTCAGAGTAAAGCCACAATCCTTATGATGGCCTACAGACCCTACACAATCTAGGCCCCTACTAAATCTCTGATCTCCTGTCCTAATACTCTCTTCCTTCCTCACGCTGCTCTAGCTACTTGGTCCTCCTTGCTGGTCCTTGAACAAGCCAGGTATACTACTTACCCAGGACCTTTGCACACTCTTCTGCATGGCTCACTTCCTCACTTCCCTCAAGTCTTTGCCCAAATATCACCTTCTCAGTGAGGCCTACCCTGACCAACCTATTTAAGATGGCTATTATTCTAATTTACAGTTTACAGTAAATGCAAGGTATAGAGGAATGCGATCAATGACACCATGCAGGACAAAAAGCAGACAAGTCTGGAATGTAGGCTACTCTACAAAACAACCGGCTTGTCTCTTTAAAAAGCTAATGTCACTATTTAAAAAAGAAGAAGAAGAAGAGAGACTTCTAGTTCTGGATCCAGTTGGAATAGACATGCTTTTTCCTCTTCCTCCCACTAAGTATGGTGAAAAGCCTGGACATTATATATACATCAAACAGAAGAAGGCTCTGAAGGAAGGAGAAAAGGGCAGACTAAGAACCCCAGTGACCTGAACTAATGGTGGTGAGTTCCCTGGGTTTTCTTGTTGCCTCATCTATCCCACACTGAGTGCTAGAGAAGCCAGCATCCTGAAAATGCCAATGGGCACAAGAAAAACAAAAAAGCCTCAATAAAAGCCTGTTTTCTCTCACCAAAAGACCAGAAAATGGGCAGCTTAGCTAGACAGAAAACTCTTAGACAGCAACCACTCTACTGCAATAAAACACCACAGAAAAAAACTGCAGCAGAAACCACACCAGCAAGTGTCAAATAGAAACCCAGACTTTTACTCTCATCAGGCTCCCTGTACCTCCACCCCCTCTCCCTCTCCCAGGATCAGGTAAGGCTGAGTAGGGAGCCTGGACTTCCACTCCCACAGGTTAACAAGGCCTTCCCTCCCTGCTGGGTGGTGTCAGAGGAAGCCTAGGGGAGAGTCAGGATTTTTGCTGCTGCTCTTCCCCTTTCCCTCTCCAACCCACTCCTCTACCACCCTCACCCCTCAACCCACACCCCCACCTGTGGTCAGTGGAAATCACCTGGGGTGCAGGAAGGAGGCACTTCCACCCGTCCCAGCCATGGAGTTGTCAGTGGCTGCCTAGTGGGGAGATGGAACTCCCACCCTTCCCAGCAATAAGGAGAAGCACCCCCACCTCAGATATCAACCAAAGCTGAAAGGGGAACTTGAACTTCTACTGGCAATAATCAGGCAGTAGCCCCTTCCACTGATAGCAATGGTGTCAAAAGAAGCCTACCCAAACCAAAAGATTTAATGAAGATCTAGAGTCTCATAATATCCAAAAAGGCCTAGGATGCTATAAAAAATTATTCATCGTACCAGGAACCAGGAGACCCTCAACTTGAATGAGAAATAATCAACAGCTGCCAACACCAACATGACAGAGCTTTCAATGATCTGACAAGGTTTCTAGAGCAGCCAAAAAAAAAATGCTTCCACAAGCAATTACAAACAAGGTTGAAATAAATGAGAAAAAAAATAGAAAGTCTCAGCAAAGATATAATGAAGAATCAAATACAAATTTTAGTACAGAAAAATACACTAACCAAACTAAAACACTCAGTGAGTGGCTCATAAGCAGGATAGAGAGGACAGTGAACTTGAAAACAGAACATTAGAAATTACCCAATGTGAAAAACAGTGGGAAAACAGACTTAAAAAAAAGAAAAACAGAGCCTCAGAGATATGTGGGACTGTAACAAAAGGCCTAACATTTGTGATCTCAGAGTACCAGAAGAGAAAGAGGGAAGGGCTGAAAAAATCCTCAAGAAATAATGGCTGGAAATTTCCCAAATTTAGCGAAAGACATAAACATACAGATTTAAGAAGCTGAACAAAGCCCAAACAGGATAAACTCAAAGAAATCCATGCCAAGACACATCATAATCAAATTTTTGAAAATCTTGAAAGCAACAAAGGAGAAATAACACCTTAGTTATAGGGGAAAAACAATTCAAATTCAGTGGATTGTTCATCAGAAACCATGGAGTCTGGAAGGCTTCTGATATATGAATATATGCACAACATATTTCAAGTGTTGCAAGCAGAAACACCCTCAAAGAATGCTTAAAGGCAGTTCTCAAAATAGAAAGGAAATGAAAAAAGAAGAAATCTTGGAACATCAGGAAGAAAGAATAGAATGAGTAAAAATGTAAGTACATACAATTAGACATTCCTTCTCTTGAGAAGGAAATTATGTTTGATGGTTGAAGCAATAAGTATAATATCATCTAGAGGAAATATTTAAGACAGCTGTGCAATACTTAACCATAAATGGGTCAGGGTGATGGGAACTTGAAGGGAGGTACGGTGCCTACATTTCCCTCAACCTGATAAAATGATGACATAAGTAAATCTTCTTGGTGACCAAACAGTTGTGTATCTTGATTGCAGTCGTTACAGGAATCTTCACATGTGGTAAAATGGCACAGAACTATGCACACACTGTACCAATGTCAACCTCCTGGTTTTGATATTGTACCATAATTATATAAGATGTAATCATTGAGGGAAAGTGGGTGAAGGGCACATGGGCTCTTTGTGTACTAGTATGCAACTTCCTTGCAAATCTATAATTATTTCAAAAAAATTTTTTTAAATTTTGTTGTAGATTAAAAGTGGCTAAAGATGCAAACTCAGTACAAGTACCTTGATTAGATTCTGATGTTAAAAATTATAAGAGGCAAGTCTGAGGAAATTTGAATATAGATTGGACATTAGATGGTACTAGATGACATAAAATTCTTAATTTCCTTAGATGTCATAATCATATTGTGGTTATGCAGAAGATTGTATTCCTACTAAATGTATGCTGAAGGATTCAGTGGAGAAGTGTATGGAAAAATTACATCCAAAGGGTTCAGGAAAAAGTGTAAAGAGATAGATGGATAGAGCAAATATAACCAAATATTACTAGCTGTTGACTCTCTGAGGAAGGTATATAGGTGCTCATTGTACTAGTTTTTCAACATTTCTGTATGCTTGCAAATTTTCATTTTTAAAAAGTTGGAGAGGTTATGTGGAGGATAGATATGTGATACTAAAGCAAGTATAGCAGATGAGAATGAGAATCTAGGTGGCAGTTGGGTTTTGTTCCTTGTAAAATTCTCTCAATTTTTCTGTATGTTTGAATATTTTCATATTAAAATGTGAGTTAAAAAACTAACAATGATCACAACAACCTGGTGTCCTCCCTGGCACTCCCAATTCCCCTTTCTCTGCTCTTTTTCTTTCTGTCCACAGCACTCATCACCACACATAATACATAATTCACTTACATGTTGTTGTGCTAATTTTTGTTTGTGTCCGCTCACTAGAATATAATCTTCCAGGGCAGGGATTTGTTGTGTTTGTTGTTTCCTGCTACATCCCCAAATCCTCAAAATGTCTAGCACATAGCAGATGCTCGATGAGTATTTATTGGATTAAGAATGAATTTTTGTATCCCTAGGACCTACGTCAAGCTCTTGCACAGAGTAGGCATGCAATGACTGTTTGTTGGATTGAACTGAGATTTAAGTTCTGCAGAAGGACTTAGAATAGACCTGTTGTACTAGAGTGGTTCAGAGCATGGACTCTGGAGTCCAATGGCCAGGATTTGCATCCTGATTCTGTCACTGCCGGCTGTGTTACCTGGCTGTATCAACATCTCAGCTTCTATTTCTCATTGATAAAATTAAGATTAATAATAGTATCACCTTGGTAGGGTTTTTGTTTGCATGTAAAGCACTTAGGACTTTGTAACGACTCAATGATTGGTAGCTAGTGACAAAACAACAGCAAAAAGGTCAAATTTTCATGGCATATCATCCTCCCTCCATCCCCCAACAGTCTGCTCCAGGAGAGGCTAAGGAGATGTCCTTGGATAAGTATTCCCAAGTTCTCTAGACCCCCAGAATGGTTTCTCTCACTTCAGATCTCTTCTTACCTTTCCTCTGCCCTGGACACCTTTTCCCCTCCGTGTCCTGAAGCTCTTGCCCCCATCATAACCAAGCAGGAGTGGAGTGAAGGAGATAGAAGTCTGTGGGCCAGGGACCAGAGCTTAGAGCTTCCTTTTCCTCCTGTTCTAGGACTGAGTCCCCCTCTAGTGATGGAAGCAGGTCAAGTGTGACGTTGGGCGGTTGGCCTAGAGGTTGAGAGAACAATAGTCCGGAGAAGGAGACACTGACAGGAGAATGGCAGCATATGCTGCCCTCTTCCTCAATACCATGTTAGGAGAGAGCACCTCCGCAGCCCTGCTCCAACGTCCCTTCCGTTTTGCTGCCTCAAGTCTCTACTTGTGGTGGCCCCAGCTCAGAGCAAGCTGGGGGACCCATTGAGCAGCTCCCTGCAACTCCCTCTTGGAAGTGGAGTGGAGTGGAGTGGGCAGAAGACTGGCTGAAACTGGGAATATGGGGCCACAAGGCTGGAGGGCTGAGCTCACCCGTGGCGCAAGTGCCCTGCCCCCACCCTAAGGTCGGCGGTACCCCAGCTATCAGGGGAGCTGGGGATGAACCGAAGGGCACTACCTCCTCTGTTCCTTTAAGCAGCCGCTGTTTAGCATTCCTGCCGCTGCTGCTGCCGCTGCCTGACTCTGCACGCTGATTGGCTGGAATCAACTGAAAAGGGAGCCAGGGAGAGATGCTCCTGACTCCACTCAGATCCATCCTGGGGACCAGTGCAGGAGCAGTCCTCGCAGCACCCAGGCTCTGTCCAGGCACCCGCTTCTTCTTTGCCGCTGGGCCTCGGCCCAGGAGCCACGACGGGCGACACGGAGCCGCCTGTACTGGAGGGGGAGCCTTGGGTGCGGGGCAGCGTGGGGGCAGAGGCCCCGGGACGCCCGCCCGGCCCCAGGCCCCGCTCGGCTCGGGCGCCCCCACGGGTGCCCCCCCCTTCCTGGTCCGAGCAGTGTGAGTGCGCCCGGGAGCCCGGCGGCGGCGGCGGCGGCAGCAGCAGCGTGGAAACCAGCGTGGGGTGGGGGGTCCGGGCGGCGGGGGGCAGTGCCATGCACAAGCACCAGCACTGCTGTAAGTGCCCCGAGTGCTATGAGGTGACCCGCCTGGCCGCCCTGCGACGCCTCGAGCCTCCTGGCTATGGGGACTGGCAGGTGCCCGATCCCTATGGGCCAGGTGGGGGCAATGGAGCCAGCGCGGGTTATGGGGGCTATAGCTCCCAGACCCTGCCTTCGCAGGCAGGGGCTACCCCCACTCCCCGCACCAAGGCCAAGCTTATTCCCACTGGCCGGGATGTGGGGCCAGTGCCCCCTAAGCCAGTCCCAGGCAAGAACACCCCCAAACTCAATGGGAGCGGCCCCAGCTGGTGGCCAGAGTGCACCTGTACCAACCGGGACTGGTATGAGCAGGTATGGACCAGCGGAGGGGGGCGGTGGGGTAATCCACGGGGACTGGAGAGGGGGGCTAGAGGCCTGGGGTGCAGCAGGGGTTCCTGGGGCTCCACACCAGAGGACCCTGAGCTGAGCCTTGAAGGTGGGCCAAGAGAGGTGGTTGCAAGTGTGTGCTTCCCTGTGTGTTTCTGTTTGGGGGTCTCCATTTTGGGGGGATTTGGAGGAGCTGGTATGTGTCAGGAGGTGAAGGTATGGTGGAGGGGCACATTTTCCGTGTGGGAGAGTTGGATTTGTCTTAGTGCGGGGGTTTAGCAGGGTCTCTGTGTCTGGCAGGGGGCGGGAGGTTCTGTGGGGTCTGTGTGTAGTGTCTCCACAGAAGGGGAGGAGGGGGCATGGTGCTCTGCGTAGGGGGACGTGTGTGTGTGTGTGTGTGTGTGTGTGAAGGTGTGTGGAGGAAGGCAATGGAGCTCTTATGAATCTGTGTAGAGGAGCCCATGTGCCCAGCTCACTGAGGTTTATCCCTCCATGCCAGGAGTCCCTATCCATCCCTATCCCTTTGTGTGTGAATGTGCACATGGACGTGTGGGACTGTCTCTCTGAATGTGGATGTGTCTCTGTAGATGAGGCTTCAGGGATAGCTGTTTGCCTGTATGTGTGTGGTTACATGCAAATGTGTGTGAGCATGTAGCTGCAAGTGTGTGCATGCATGTGCCTGTGTGTGTGTGTGTGTGTGTGTGTGTGGTGGACCTGGTGAGAGGCGCTTGACAGGCAAGGGAGGGGAGGCGGAGGAGACAAGAGACACATCCCAAGCAAGGCTGAGAGGCTGCCGAGAAGGACGGACTCTTTTGTCCAAGCAGCTCTTAAGTGTGTGTGTGTGTGTGCTGGGGGGGACAGGAATGGGGGCCCTGAAACAAGCTTCCTGGCTCCAGAGGAGGCATGGTGCCTGGAGCCAGGCAAGGGGCGGCTGCCCTGATACAGGGACTGGCCCCAGTGGGGCATGTCCCCTTGGGTACCCCCAGTTGTGGGAGAACTTGGCCCCCCAGCCCTGAGTTGGCATAGCTTGGGAACGCCTGGGTGCGAGGCACAACTCCGGCTTCCACTCGCAGCCTAAACTGCCGGCTTAGAAAATGGAAGGAGCATCTGTGGGAGAAGCAGCAAAATGGAGGCTGGGCCAGCAGAGCCAGGTCCCTGGCATGCATGGTGGAGGGCCTGTCTGGTTATTCGGCTCTGCAGCCCCCAGGGTAGGGAGAGAGGAGAAGGCTTTGCTGTGGAGGGTGAGTGTCAATTGCCCCAAGCTGGTGACAGTTCTGGCTGCCTCTGCCCTCCTCTGGAGATAGGATGTGCTCTCACTCAGAAGCAAAGATGGGGATTTCCTGGGGAGAGGAGTTCTCCATTCTGGCCTTCTGTGTCTCCACACTTAACTGTTTCCTGTGTCCCATGCCTTGGCCCCTTGCCCTCTCCAGTGAGTGCCCCTCTCTCCTTTTCCCCTCTATCCTGGGGTTGTACTCTTGCAAACACTCCCTCATACTTGTCCTGTTCAACTGGCAGATAGGTGCCCATCCCAAGGGTCAGCTAGTCAAGGTTTCTTTGCCAGGGATGATCCCTGGGTGGCTCCTGGCCCTGGGAGCAGGGCCCTTAAGGGGGACAGTGGAAGAATGGAGGGTGGAACAGTGGGAGCCAGGAGCCTGTGGGTCTCCTGGAACTGAGCCTGAAACATGGCTTATCACATGTGGGGGACGGGGAATGAGTGGCCAAAATATCAGGGGCCAGATGCATACAAGAGCTACATGGGTGTCCTTTTGCTTAGGTGTCTGTTGCATGGAACTTCAAGCAGCTGTGTTAGTTTCAGGGCTCTAAAAAGCCCTAGGTTCTTCCTCTGGAGATCAGGGACCAGAGCGGGGCTGCAGCTGGCATCCTCCCACCAACTCCTAGGGCTGCAGGGCAATCAAGTCCTGGGGCCAGAAAAGGTGGAGGCATGACTAGACAGCTCTCCTCCCTTCCCACCTCTCTACTTGAAGCCAAAGCTGTGTGGGGTGGAAGCAGGAGGAAGGAGCAGACCAGGGCATGTGCAAGAGCCCCCATCAAGGGTTTCCAGCTCCTCTCTTCAGAGGAGGAGACCAGGGATCAGGAAAGAGGCAATGCAGCCAGAGAAAGATGGGGGAGGTGTGCTGGGATACCCGGGGAGAGAGGCAAGAAGGTGCCTCCATTCTTGGGGATGAGAGAGGGAGCCAAGGAGCAGGGGCTACTTGTCTGTCCAGAATCACATTTTCATTTGACAATGTCTACAAGCCTGTCCTGTCTGGGAGGCCACCTCCATGAGTTGGTGAGAACAACCTTGCATTTCCAATCCCCTTTCTTTGCCTCTCTTCCCATGGCTACTGCATGTTGAAGGCCATGGACTCACCTGCCAATTAGTCCCTGGCTCATCAGCTTCCCCTCTTGGGGATTCTTGTCCACTCTGCTCCTGTTCCACCCATGGCTTTGCCTCTGATTCCAACTGGTTCCTACCCTGGTCTTTCTGTTGGGAAACATGAAGGGTTCAGGACCAAAAGTCCCTTGGTAAACAGTGTACTAGGACTTTGACTCTTTCTGCTCATTTGAGGAATTAGGTTCCTGGGGACTCAGGAGATGTAGAATGAGGGGTCATGAGGTGTTCTGGAGGTGGCAACTTTCCTTTTTCCTGTAAGCTTGGCGGGGGAGGTGGATAAGTGGCCAAAATATCAGAGGCCATGCCAGCTTGCTTTCATCAAAAGAGCACCTGGAGATCCAGGTTCTAGGCCCTGATCTGCCACCAGCTCCCAGTGTGTGCCCCTAGGCACAATCTGTCCCCTCTTTGGGCCTCAGTGTCACCATCTGTCACATGAAGGAAGTTAGACAAGATGGTGTCTACTGTCCTTCTGACTCTGACATGGTGAGAGCCTATGATTCCCCAAACCTGGGAGATCTGTGATTCAGAAGGGAAGAACTTTACTGTCCTGGCTCCCCATGGAAGCAGGGTGTGGTGGTTGGCCTGCCATGTTCCATTTCTGCCATCTGCCTCAGGCCAACCCTACACCTCTCCTCAGGGACTGTGAGGCCCTGGGGCCCAGCCTCTTGTGAGTGCACCCATGGCTGGCTCAGCCCCAGACAATTGATCTGGACTAGCGAGTAGCTGGGTTTGGCCTGAAATGGCTGGAAGCAAGGGGAGAGGGTGGCCTCCTTTGGATCAGCCTGTTCCCATCTGTGGCTGAGAGGTGTCCTGTGTTGATGCAGGCTCCCCTCCTCTTTGCGGAATTGGGGAGGAACAGGCTGACCATGGGGCAAGTGGGTGGGAGGGCAGGAGGCACTCAGGGAGCTGCCTGTTTTCCTCTAGGTGAATGGCAGTGATGGCATATTCAAGTATGAGGAGATAGTCCTTGAGCGGGTGAGTCTGTCAGTGGGACAGGGTGAAAGGGGAAGGGTGGGTTTGGGCCTGGAAAAGAGTAGGTCCTGAACCTCCATCTCCAGACTTATGGGGGAACCTGCATTGAGAGGATGCAAAACAGCAGCACTCAGAGGCCACATCGCTGTATCAATCAAACGACTAATAAATATTAATTGACGTTGCTCACTGAGGCCTGGAGGACTAGAAAGGGGCCGGCTTTGCTGAGGCTTCTATACCAGAATGGTCAGCCAAGGCTGGGAAGTGGTCTCCTGGCATGCCATGGCCTCTTCTGAGGCCTGGAGAACTTGCTGGGGGGTAGGGGTAAGTGGGGTACCAGCAGCCCTCCCTGGTGCTGAGTGAGCAGACTGTGCCCCTCCCCCCACTTCTGCAGGGCAATTCCGGCCTGGGCTTCAGCATTGCAGGTGGCATCGACAACCCCCATGTCCCTGATGACCCTGGCATCTTTATTACCAAGATCATCCCTGGTGGAGCAGCTGCCATGGATGGGAGGCTGGGGTGAGGTGGCCTGGAAGCAGGGCTGGGGTGGCAGGGCAGGATGGAGACAAGAGAAGGAGGGCTACCTGGCAGGATGACCCTTCCATTTGATCTGAGTGGGGGGAGGGACAGAGGAGGAGGGACAAGGAGCAGGAGCAGGTGGGAAAGGGGTTGGGAGATGTGGGAGAGGGGCACGGTGTCATGGCCCTTGGGCTTCCCCCGCAGGGTGAATGACTGTGTGCTGCGGGTGAATGAGGTGGACGTGTCGGAAGTGGTGCATAGCCGGGC
Organism: Manis javanica; assembly: GCF_040802235.1. Classification (NCBI taxonomy): domain Eukaryota; kingdom Metazoa; phylum Chordata; class Mammalia; order Pholidota; family Manidae; genus Manis; species Manis javanica. Next base: position 58,039,647 of record NC_133174.1, read on the forward strand.
CGTGGAGGCACTGAAGGAGGCAGGCCCTGTGGTGCGGTTGGTGGTGCGGAGGCGACAGCCCCCACCTGAGACCATCATGGAGGTCAACCTGCTCAAAGGGCCCAAAGGTGTGGGTTCATGGGTTCTTGTTCTCTGACTCAAAGACCCTGGCTGGCCCTGTAGGAGATGGGATGGAATAGCCTTCCCATTTGCCTGACTCCCCATGCCAGCCCACACAGCCTTGTCTCTTGACCTCACATCTCATCCTTACTAACCTTGGGATGGCAGCCTAGGGTCGGAATCCCTGGGGGAGTGCCATGGGGCCAGTGGGTTGGCCGTGGTGGGGGCTGGGGTTGGGACTGACTGAGCACTCTAACTTCTCTTTGTGGCCCTGTCCCACTACCTGCTGACTCCCGCCCAGGTCTGGGTTTCAGCATTGCTGGGGGGATTGGCAACCAGCACATCCCAGGAGACAACAGCATCTACATCACCAAGATCATTGAGGGGGGTGCTGCTCAGAAGGATGGACGCTTACAGATCGGGGACCGGCTGCTGGCGGTGAGTGAGACAGCCTTTATGGGGAAGCCCAAATGGTAGAATGGGGGTGGTGTCTAGCTGCCTCTCACCCCATCTGAACCTCACTCAGGGACTAGCACTGTGGGGAATTTCAAGAGCATCACCCAAGGTGTGTGAACCCAGATACCGAGGTCCTAGTTCCTTTCACAGCTGGGACTCTCTCACTGGCCCCACCCCTCTCTCATGCTCCTCTACTTGTCCCAGCATTATACTCGAGCCTCTGTTAGAGCTCTGTTGAATTTCACTGAAAGGGCACTCCTCAGGGTTCCCTGGAGAGGCCTTCCTTCTCTGAAGTGCTAGCCCTAAGGCCTCTCCTCTTCTAGGTGAACAATACCAACCTGCAGGATGTGAGGCATGAGGAAGCTGTGGCCTCACTGAAGAACACATCAGATATGGTCTATCTGAAGGTGGCCAAGCCAGGCAGCCTCCACCTCAACGACATGTATGCACCCCCTGACTACACCAGCAGTACGTACCCATTGGCCCTGTACTTGTGCTGAAGCCCTTGGACCCTGGTTTCTGGAAGGGAAGACATTCACACTCCTTGTTAAGAGAGGGAGAGCAGAGGACTAGTGCTCAGGAAAACTGAGTCCCAATCCCAGCTCAGTCCCTTATAACTGGGTACCCTTGGATGAGTCCCCTTCACCTGTCATTAGTTTGCTCTTTGGCAAAAAGGAGCTAATGATATATGTGCTGCCTTCCTCATAGGACTGCTGCAAGGATCAAAGGAGCTCATGGATGAGAAAGGCTTGGAAAACTGTAGTAGGCTGTAGAGATGTGAGGGATTATTATTAGTCACACCTCTAGTCATGCCTTACTTTGTAGACTGCCTTGACTTCAGCTCTTTCTAAGACTCACAGGAGTTAGCCCAGGATTCAGAAAGGAACTGTGGAGGATGACCCTGGGGTGGCAGTAGAAGAGGCCTGAGGATCAGAAAGGAACTGTGGAGGACGACCCTGGGGTGGCAGTAGAAGAGGCCTGAGGAACAGCAGCCCTTGGTCTCCTTTGCATCTGAGGGACCACTCCTTGGAGGGGAGGGGGTACCTGTGTGGAGTGGTGTCTGAATGTTTCTCTCCTTTATTGATTCCAGCTTTTACTGCCTTGGCTGACAACCACATAAGCCATAATTCCAGCCTGGGTTATCTCGGGGCCGTGGAGAGCAAGGTCAGCTACCCTGCTCCTCCTCAGGTTCCCCCTGCCCGCTACTCTCCCATCCCCAGGCACATGCTGGCTGAGGAGGACTTCACCAGGTAAGACCCCCATGCCCTTTATCCTGCCTAGTGATGGGACGGAGGGGAGTCCGTTTCTGGCTGGCTGCAGCCCTCCTTGTAATAATGGCAAAGAAGATGGTAAGGCCCTTATTGCTCCTGTCTTTGGGGTCTGAGGCCCTCTGTAGGGACCAATGGCTGCAGCGACAAGTTCTACCATCAGGGGGAGTGCCAAGTGTGTGGTCCTGATCTGAAGGTGCACCAAAAGGGTGGGGTAGAGCGGTAAGGGGGCTGAGGAGGTGGGGGCTGTGGTGTTTCCCGCCCCGAGACAGCTGCGGCCCCTCTCCTGCAATCATTCCAAATTAGAGAAGAAAGAAGTTCAGCTGGTGCGGTTGGCGGGTCGCTGGGAGGCTGGCAGGCCCGGTGGCCTCACAGGAAACAGCCCCACCCCACTCTGGCGGCGGTGGCAGTGGAACTGGTTGGGCCGGCTGGGGTTCCGGGGTACAGGTTTGCCGCGGGGTGGGGCCTGGTAGGCTACTAGGCTGGCTGCAGTGGAGCCGGAAAGGTAGGCGGACGGGGGAGAGCTGGAGGAACCATGGAGAGGGCACGCAAGTTCTCAGGCTCCAGCTTGGCCCTGGGCCTGGGCTTGGGCTCGGCCTCGGCCTGGAGGAGGGCTTCGCAGAGGTGGGCCTGGCCGCTCCGCTCCCTGAGGCCTGGAGGGGATGCCAGGTAGGTGGAGAGGAGGGCTTTGGGCAGGAGCATCCGGGACTCAGGGAGGGAGCCTGGCGCCCACGAGACTGGGAACAAGAAGGGAGGAGTCTTGGACTTGGGGCTCATCTGATGAAAGATGATGCTTAGAGTGAAGGCAGTGGGCCTGGAGAGTGAGCTGGGAGTCAGGTTGTATGGCTATACAGGAGCAAATGTTGGTCCTACCTGATGACACTGACCCTTTACAGAGGGATTCCTTAGACATGATTAGCTATAGTAGGAGTTATTGTGTGCTTGTCTCTTCTCTTCAGTTAGGCTCCTAAGCTCCTTTTGGGGACCTGCAATTTTTTTTCTCTTTCTCCCCCATCACTTAGCAAGGGATATAGTGGCAGCTAGTGATGAAATCTGTTGTTGGGGAAGGTAGGAGGGGTCCTAGTTGTTCAGTAGAATTTTGATATGGTGGGCCAGCATGTGTAGAGGAAGTATGCACATTCTGCGGATGGTGAGAGCAATCAGCCCCTTGGTGATTCCACTGCCCCTAACTAGTTCCCTTCTTGTAGCCCAGGTATTGTACTAACAACAGTTGGTAGCATAGGAGACTCTGAGGAGGAAAAGGATGGGTGAGTGGGCTCTGAGATGTAGTCTCTAGAGGTAGGGGAAAACACATTTCCATGGGGTAGGAGTTTGTTGACCTGAGAGACCAGGGGACTCTCCACTGAGAAGTTGGCTCCAAACCTGCAGGAAGAAGGGAGGGAAGAGGAACTGAAACTTGGCACCCAGCAGAAAACAGCAGCCAGGCAGGCTTCAGGAGAGAAAGCAAGCAACAGGGTACCATACCCAGGGACCCAGGTCCTTCTTACAGGGTTATGGGCCTTGTTCCAGGCTGGCCCTCACAGGGACAACAGTTTATATCAACCAAGTCCTGACCCTTCCACTCCTTTCTCACCAGAGAGCCCCGCAAGATCATCCTGCACAAGGGCTCCACAGGCCTGGGCTTCAATATCGTAGGAGGAGAGGATGGAGAAGGCATTTTTGTCTCCTTCATCCTGGCAGGAGGCCCAGCTGACCTGAGTGGGGAGCTGCGCAGGGGAGACCGGATCTTATCGGTGAGACAGCAGCGGTCTAGAAGGATGGGAGCTGTGCCAGCCTAAAAGGGAAGAGGGGAGATCTTGCCTTCTCCAGGGAATGCCTCGAGATGGAGAAAGGCTAAGAACTGGAGAAGATAGGACATTCTCTTTATAGATGTCCTCAGTAAGGGGCAGGGGCCAAGCCCAGACTTATCCTTGAAGAGGGAATGAATGTCTCTTGGATCTTAACCCTGGTTTGCATTTGACCCCCACAAAGATGGTTACTAGAGTTGTCATATCCTTTAGGTCTTGTCTTATGGGCAAGGATGGGATATTGAGAAAGGCATCCAATTGGGCTTAGGGATGGGCTAGCCATCTCCTTCTAACTGCTATGACAGAGACTCCCTTTCTTGCTTTTGGGGTGGCTCATAGCTCCTCTCTTTGGACAGGTGAATGGCGTGAATCTGAGGAATGCCACTCATGAGCAGGCTGCAGCTGCTCTGAAACGGGCTGGCCAGTCAGTCACCATTGTGGCCCAGTACAGACCTGAAGGTAGGAGAAGGAAGGTGGGACGAGATGACTTAAGGAATTGAGACTCATAGACGTGTCTCCTTTTTTCCCTCATAGGTAACAAAGACATTTGACAGGTCCCTTCTATCCTAGTGCAGTCACCTTTTCCTTTCTGTTTCCTCTGGACAGGGTAGGTTTGGGTCCCCGCTTGGAGCCTGTTGATCAGGGCTGCAGTGCAGCAGAAGACCAGTAGTGGGCAGCAGCCCAAGGGAGGAAGCAGAGAGATGGGGGTGACTGGAAAAAGGGGAGGGGGAGGAGGAAGAAGCAGAGGGCTCAAGGGGAATTGTGTGCCCTGGCACAGGAGGGCAGCTCTTGGTTAGAGGGAACTCAGGGAGTAGAGATCCGACATCTTAAGAGGGCTTGGGCTAAACTACCACACTCTCCACCTCTTCGGGGTGACTGTGAAGGACCCTTAAACGCGCTGAAAAGGTGATGCCAAGACCTCGGGGCAGGGAATGGGGAGATGGGTGGGGCCGCTTCTCCTACAGGGTCCTTTGTGTTCTCAGGGAGCAGTCCCTCGTCGGGGGCGAGCGGGCGCGCCGGTTATGCAAATTAAGGTGTTTGATTGGCTGGAGCCAGCCAAGGTCCAGGTGCCGAGGTGAGCCGCGGGGTGGCGTGCCCCCAGCCAGCCGGCCAGCGGGGTGGCCATTGGCGGGCCGAGCGCAGCCTCCAGCCGCACGCCCCGCCCCCTTACCCAGGCGGAGGGCGGCGAGCGCCCCTCCTTCCCCCGCTCGTGCGCCTCAGGCGTCTCCTCCTCCTCTCCTCCTCCCGCGCGCCCCGCTTTGTGTCCGTGGTCTCCCGCGCGGGACAGAGGGCCTGGCCGGAGCCGGCGCTTTCTCAGCACTAGACCTGGACTCCGACCCGGCGCCAGGTGAGGTGGGGCGGACAGGGGTCAGGCCCCCTCACAGTCCCCCCTAGCCTCTCTATGGTTCTGTTCTCAGACTCTTTCCAACACAGCGCCCCCAACTCTTCGGCTCACCCCCGAATGCCTTCGCTGCGTGTCCCCAGCCCCGCGCAGCTTTGGAGCCCCTCCTTAGGGTCCCTCCCGGACCCCGGGGGTGCCGCGTGGGGCTGAGCGCCCGCTCTCCGCGACTGGGCTTTGTCTGGTCTTCACCTCTCTGCCATCACCGACCCCCACCTCACGCCACGAACTGTGCCCCCCGCCGCCTTGCCCAGGGCCTCTATCCTCCCCTCAGCCTCGCTCCTGCCGGCTAGTGCGCCCCAGCAGCTCGCTAATCCCTAGCCTTAAAAGAAATTTCTAACTCTTCCCCTCTCCTGCCCCCGCACATTAATCCAAACCTGGCCAACCTGTGGGAACACCCCAGATTGGCTCGGTATTCTCAGGACCACTCCACACACACACACCCGCTTTTGTTTGCAAGGGTTTTTGTACTGTACCTGGCTTCTTTTGCCTCCATCCTCCTCTTTGCAAGCCCGGCTTTTGTCCCTTACGGTTGCAGCGCCTGGGCTCCTTGGACACCTAGACCCGGTTGGGCAGGTTACTAAGGTGGAGGAAGGCAGGTGCTCTAGTTCCGTGATGAGAAGGGGTGAGGCCGGGAGCTCTGTCGCAAAGCTGTAAGGGATTCAAAGCGCCTACCTTTGTCCTTTCCACCCTACCACCCCCCACTGTTGTTCGAGGCCTCCAGCCAAGAGCCTGAAGGGAAAGGAGAAAGGGGCCTGCCACCTTTAGGACTAGGCTTTTTTGACGGGGGCAAAAGTGTGGGGAGGTAACTGGAGAGCTTGTTGGTCTGAAGTAAATGGGAAAGGGGGATATGCAAATGGACATTTTGAGTCATTTTTCTCCATGTTTGGTGCTCACCTTAATGTCAAGAAACACACCTTAGGGTTATTGTTTTTGATATCTGCGTGTGCTGTTTGCTTTGTAGTGTAGAGCGAATCATCTGATTTTTATTAGCAACCAGTATGTATCCATTTCATATCCACAACTTAGACAATGTTGGTTCTGCAGAGAAAATGGTTTCTCTTGCGTATTTGTGTATGTGTGTGTAGGAGAAATTGATGTGTTTCCTTTGGTTTTGCTCTCTGATGTTGGGCACATGGAAACAGTGCTATGAATTTGTCTAGTAGTGTGTTGGAAACTGGTGACTACATAATTTCTCTGGGTTTTGTTGGAAGAATGTTACTGGTTTACATAAAAAGCTGCAAGTTGTCCAGGGCAAAGGGATTCCTGCGGTGTTCGTTGCTCTGAGCATATTTCGGAGAGTTTTTAATGTATGTTGAGGTGCGGTCTTAGGTTAGGTCCCACTTCTACTTGCTAAACAAAGCCGCCTCTCAGGATTTCGTTGAACCACTGTTAAGGTTCTGTTCCCCAGTGTTCTTTATTTCTTTGGTTTAGTAAATCCGACAGGGCCCCAACATGCAAAAAAGCCATTGTTTGTTTGTTATTCGAAAATGGACCCTCGAGACAGGTCCAGAGGGACTATTAAGCATTCTGTGTTGAGCTTTGAATTTTCTTTGATAAGTGATAGATTTTAAAAATAAGACTCCAGGTTGACCATATTATGAATATATTAGGAATATTGAGTCCCGTGAGTGGGCATTTACAAAATGAATAATCCAGATATGTGTTGGCTAAAATGGCAGAGATTTTGTTACTGGCCAGAGAAGTGTTCATGATTTGTATTTTTTTTCCACATGGAATGCGGGACCTGGAAAGGATCACGTAGTCCAACCCCTCATTATGCAAACCTGAAATGAACAGCGCCAGGAGAGCAAGGGCATGACTTGCCTAAGGTCATGAAGGGAAAATTGCCCGGGGTTGGGGTGGGGGTTAGCAATCCCTTTACTCCTGACATGCACAGTTGGGACATACCTTGGCCTGGGAGTACCTGAGACCTGAGACCTGGTTCGAGCAGAGGAACAATGGGAGAGGAAATAACAGAAGAGAGACTAGGGAAAGAGAATGAAGGCAAGAAAGGTATTTGTGGGGAAGATTAGAGTGATCTCCATGGTGGCTGCCAAGGCACCATTGCCAAAGGAGAGCAGCCTTTAGCTAGATAGCCTTTAGCGTGAGAGCCTAACAACATAGCTTTGACTAATTGGAATAATCAGTAAGAACAGTTTTTTTCCCTTCTTAATGGCTTACTCGAGCTATAATTCATATACCATACAATGCACCCACTTAGGTGTACAATTCAGTGACTGTTGGTGTATTCACAGAGTTGTGCGTCCATCATTACAGTCAATTTTAGAACACTTCATTACCCCTCTCCTTTTAACCCAGAGAGGGCACAAGCATTGGAAAGTTGATAGGTGGAGGATAGTTGCTTCTAATGTATCTCCCTGGGCCTTTAAGGGCTGTATGGCAGCATGGTGGAAAAGCTTTAACTGATTCTTTTTTGTATCTGGTTTGCTTAATGTGGGTTAAACTCATAATGAAGAAGACAGGAACCATGTCTGACTCTTTGAATTTTGTACTGTGCCTAGCCTGGCTGCCTTAAAGTGTGTTTATAGGAAGCTTTGGGAAATATTAAAATAGAAATAGAAGTGCTAAATGATAAGGTACAACGGTGAGAGATGCTATTTAATAGTTCCACTTCTGATTGCTCCAAACTGTTGTGGACACAGCAATCTTACCTATTAGCTAAAAATAGCATGATGTTCTTGGGCATGTGTAATACTGCTTAAAATTCAAATTGAAAATTTAAACAGCTGGCTCTTGGCAAAGGCTCTCTTCCAATTTATTCTAAAATGAAAAATATTTTTTTTGTGACTTGTGGAATTGCTTCACCAAGGGAATGATGGGCTTCATGTTACAGCATTTTGATTTAGAAACTCTTCCTTAACATTTCTCCCCCTACTTTGTGTCAACCTCTCTTCATAATCTGAGCAACTTTTCTCTGGAAAATCCTTCTGTTTTTAGAGTAGAATTTGAACCGCAAATCAGGAGGTGAGCTAGAAATTGGTTACTAAAGTAGCTAAACTGGGAACTGATCCTTTGTGACCATTTCTACTGCTGTGTAAATCCCCACAGGTGGGGCTAGGGTACAGGGAGTGAGTGAGAATGAGAGTTTTCCATACTTATTTAAACGTGCTCACCATGGAAACACTTTCAGGTAAGGCCTGGAAGAGTGAAGGATCAGTGTGATAATAATTTGAAAATATAAAAGGAATATTTTGCCCATACCATTTAGGTAACAACCCCTTCTCCCCCTGTTTGAGAACAAAGGATGTAAACAAAGCATGATCTCTCTTGAGAGCTTAGAGGGGAAGGTTTATTAAGGCAAAGAATCAAAGTCCTGAAACTTCTATAGCCATCCTAAAAGAAGGCTAACGAAGAGAAGGAAGAAAATGAATTCCTGCTAACAGCATTTCTTCACTGAACAATTTGAAGGCAGCTAGTATTGTATGTATCTTTGTGTTCCCAGTACCAAGTCCAGAGCCTGGCACATGGCTTCTTGAACTGAATTGTTGAGCACCTCTGTGTTCCAGATGGCTTTGTAAGCAATCTTTAGGATATCCCTGTGGGATAGGTGGTATTATCCCCATTTTACAGTTGAGGAAAGTGAGGGTCAGAGAGATTGAGTGATTTGCTCAAGGTCACACAGGCCTTAAGGGGCAGAATCAGAGTTTGAAGTCAGATTTCCTGAGACCTTGGATCCAGGGCTTTTGCCACTAGGCCTCAACTACCCCCCACCACAGCAGAGAAGCTGTGAGCCCCCTCTTCCTACCCAGATACATCTGGACCCAGCAAAAGATATTGCTGCTCTGAGTCTCTTCGGGGGCAAGAAGCTGTTAAAAAATGGAGTAAAACCAACTCACAAATGTCAACTTTTTAGTTGTGATGGACACAAACTCCTGCACCAAAGGAGGAAATAACCTGGGTGTAGGGGGGCTTCTGGTAGCCTGAGGGAGATACCCCAGTCCTGCAAAAGGAAAATGGGCTTTGGAAGACTACCACAAAATGATGTTGTGGGGGGAACCCCAGGAGGAGCCAAAAGATGGAAGCTCGTTTGCTTTGACTTAATATAGCAAATGTGCAGGCATAAGAATACTAATATAATAAGTAGGCATTTCTCATTTCTTCAAGTGAAATGGAGCTGTATTTGCCATTCATTTTTTTATGACCTTACAAGTTCACTCATTTAAGGGTGCAATTCAGGGTGTTTAGAATGTCAGAGTTGTACAGCCATCACCACAGTCATTTCACAACATTTTCACCAACCCAAAAAGAAAACTGTGCCCTATAGCTGTCACTCCTCTCAGCCTTCCCATCCTCATCACTAGGCCACCACTGATCTACTTCCTCTCACTATGGATTTGCCTATTCTGGACATTGCATATAAATGGATTCATATAATACATGGTCTCTCGTGACTGGCTACTTTTCACCTAACATAGTGTTATCAAGGTTCATCCGTGTTGTAGCATGTATCAATACTTCATTTTTTTATGGCTAAATAACACTTTATTTTGTACACACAACACGTTCTGGTTATCCATCCATCCGTTGATAGACACTTGGGTGGTTTCCACTTTTTGGCTATTAATGGAAAATGCTCTGTGAATGTCCATATGCAAATTTTTGCATGGACAGGTATTTTCATTTCTTCTAGGTGTATATACCTGTTGGATAATATGACAACTGTTTAACCTTTTGAGGAATGGCCAGGCTGTTTTCTGTAGCAGCCTCCACCATTTCACATTCCTACCAGGACTGTGAGGATTCCAATTTCTCCATATCCTCATCCACCCTTGTTAATGTCAGTCTTTTTGATTGTAGCCAGCCTGGGGTGTGTGAAATGATATCTTGTGGTTCTCATTTGCATTTATCTAGTGGCTAATGAGGTTGAACGTCTTTTCACTGGCTTATTGTTTACCATTTAGTTGTGCTTTATTCTGTCCCCTGATTTTATGCTTACCCTGTTTCCAAATTGGCTTGAGACCAGTGCAAGCCAACTATTACCACTCAGGTGATGAGAGGGAACCAGGAGGAAAAGGGACTACCTTTTACTCTTATCACTGTGCTGGAGAAATTTAAGGCTTGGTTGTAGATAATTTTAGCTAGGAATGCTGACCTGATGCAAATGTTAGGTCCCACCTTTTTGTTTTTTAATCCAGCTTATTCACATGTATGCAGTTCATCTGTTTAACCTGTACAAGTCAATGGTTTTTTGAGTATTCACATTGGTGTAACTGTCACCCCAATCAGTTTCAGAACATTTTCCTCACCCCAAAAAGAAACCCTGTCCCATTAGCCATCCCTCCCCATTTCCCTCCAACTGCTCCCCTTGCCTAGCCCTAGACAACCACTAATTTACTTCTGTTCCTATAAAGTCACCTTTATATAACTGTATAGTTCATATAAATGGAATCATGCCATATGTAGTCCTCTGTATCTGGCTTCTTAGCATAATGTTTCCAGGGCTTAGCTGTGTTGTAGCATGTATCCCTTCATTGCTTTCTGTGGCTGAGTAATAGTCCATTGATTGTATGGATATTCCACATTTTGTTTATCCATTCATCAGTTGGTGGACATTTGGGTTGTTCCCGCCTTTCGACTGTCACAAATCCTGCTGCTCTGGACATCATGGATGAGTTTTTGTGTGGTCATATGTTTTCAGTTGTCTTGGGTATAAATACCTAGGAGTGGAATCGGTGGGTCATAAGGTAACTTAACATTTAGCATTTTTGACGAACCACCAGACTTTCTCACAAAGTGGTGGCATCCTTTTATAGGACCACCCTGTTTTGCAAACTTTGAGGAGAAAAAAATGTTAGTTTTCTTTCCAGTTTTGCCTTCTGGGCTGAACTGCGTGCCTGTATATTTGTGCTGGGCTTGTCTATCTTACATTCAGCCCAAGGACAAGGACACAAAGCCTTCTGATTTTAGCTAGACAGGTGCTTTTTTGTCCTTGTTAGATGGTCTGAGGCATATCTTAGGAACTTTGGTGTCTGTAAAACATCAGTTTCCTGATGGGGTAGAACAATTAGAATAATATACAGTAATGAAAATGAATTATTACTTATTTAGCTCTTGAGGATTTCTTTTTAATTTAATGTGTTGCTTGTTGAAACCTTAACCCTGCTATTTACACTTGTTCTGCTTAAAGCTTTAGACTTGTATTTCACAATAGGGGAGTTGTTTGATTGTTTTAAATAGAAAGTAGGAGAAGTAGAATAATTTGGGCCTATCATTGTCACTGAAATTAAAAAATACTCTTTTTGTTCCTTTTATGTTAAGAATATATATTTATATATGGTAGATATATTTATATATAAATATACTATATATATTACATGTATACATATAATACACATAATTTATATGTAATATGTAAATTTTTCAATGTTTAATTATATATATACATATATGTATGTTAAATCCTAAAATCATATGGGAATCATCTTGGTGGAGGAGCCAGGACCCTGAATTCTCATTATGTCTTTAAGTAGCTGAATTATCTTGTGCTGGTCAGCCTCTTTGGGCCACAATTTTCTGCTCTGTACAGTGAAGGGACTGGGCAAAATGATCTCTAATGTTTTTTCTAACTCAAATTCTGTGTTTAAGTGGAAATGAGTTGAAAATTCAGTTTCTGAATTCCTATTTGTACCTAGACTGTTGTTGATCACAGTCTTGAGCTAATGATAGTGTTGCTTTAAGAAGGGTCTTGTCTTCCCCTCTTCTTTCCTGTGATAAGGCCTTCATCCTCTTGAAATAGACCTTTTTTCACTGAATTTAGATATCTTACAAAAGCAAAGGCCCTAGAGATTTTTTCCCCATTTGTTGAAATTCAGTGATTAAAAAATTTGAATAGACCAAAAGAAGGAAATTAACATATTTTGTATAAATTTTTTTTTCAGATTTTCAAAAAGGAGAAAGGGAGTTTTGCATATTTTTGGCTAAATTCCAGACTAGATTATCAAGAGTTGTTTTGCAAACACTCAGGAAAAGAATTGGTGAGCACAGGAACCAGTATTGGCTCACCAAGGTCAAACAAGCCATGTCAGACTGGCCAAGTTGCCTTGATGGATAGGGCTACTGTCTGGACTGGTAGATCAGGGAAATATGGTAGGTAGAATATGGATAGATTTCGGCAAGGAATCGGCAAGGCTTCTTTGGTCCACTCTTGGATGAGATGGTGAGATTACAATAGTGATATGTTTAAGTAGACTTGTCTGTAGCTGATGGAATGATCAGTCCCAGAAGAAAATGATGAGTGAGCCAGGAGCAGTGTGTGGGGGTTTCCAGTGCATGTATGTGTGTCCTGGCTTTGTCTCTGGGTCTGCCCTGGTCAGTCCACCTCTCCACCACCCTCAAACTGTATTTATTGTTTTCCTGGATATAAAAGAATTAGACTTGTAAAAAATTGGGAAGTACAGAAAAATACCAAGTAAAAAAAAATTCATATCACCTGTAAAACTACCTTTAGAAATAACCACTGTGTGTATGTGTCTGTATTTCCCTCCAAACTGTTACATACGATATAATATGTATGTATCTCTTTTAACACTGGAATAGTTGTATTTAAGTTTTCTGTCCTTTCTTTTAAATTAACATGTCATGAATATTTATTCAGGTGGTTTTTAATAGTTAAATAATATTCCAACATGTGTATCTCATAATTCATGTGACCATTCTCACTGGTGGACATTCAGGTTGTTTCCAGTTTTTTAATCTTACAGATAAACTTTATTGGATATTCTTGTATGAGGCTTTTTATGAAACTATGATTGTTTCTTCAGAATGAATCCCTATGAATTATTGGGCCAAAGGGTATAAACATGTAAGACATTTGATGTATTTTGCCAAATTGGTCTCTGCCCCCAACAACAGCATAAGAGTGTGTATTTTGATACCCTTCCTAACATGGAGTAGTATTTTCTTTTAAATCTCTGCAAATTTGATAGGTAAAAAGATATGTCTTTAACTAACAGAATTGAATGTCTGTGTGTGTTCATTGGTCTTTTTATTTTATTTTGCTTTTTGTGGGGATTGCCTGCTCATACCCTTTCCCCATTTTCCTAGTGAGGTATGTTCATCGTATCTTATTATTGTGTAAATACTTTAATTAGAATATTGTTTTCATGTATAATTGCAAAGGTGTTTCCCAGCTTGTAGCTTTCTTGTTTATTTTGAAGTACTTATGTTTTATGTAGTCAAATCTCCCAGTGTTGTCTTTTGTGTGTTTTGCCTCTACCCATAGGTTTGGGAGGACATACACCTTTCTTTTATTCTAGTTATATAATGGGTTTTTTTTGGTATCATTAATCTATAATTACATGAGCGACATTGTGGTTACTAGACTCCCCCCATCACCAAGTCCCCCCCACATACCCCATTACAGTCACTGTCCATTAGCATAGTAAGATGCTATAGAATCACTACTTGTCTTCTCTGTGTTGTACAACCCTCCCCGTGTCGCCCCCCACCTACATTAAGTCTGCTAATAGTAATGCCCCTTTTCCCCCCCTTATCCCTCCCTTCCCACCCATCCTCCCCAGTCCCTTTCCCTTTGGTAACTGTCAGTCCATTCTTGGGTTCTGTGAGTCTGCTGCTGTTTTGCTCCTTCAGTTTTTTCTGTTCTTATACTCCACAGATGAGTGAAATCATTTGGTATTTGTCTTTCTCCATCTGGCTTATTTCACTGAGCATAATATCCTCTAACTCCATCCATATTGTTGCTAATGGTAGGATTTGTTTTCTTCTTATGGCTGAATAATATTCCATTGTGTATATGTACCACATCTTCTTAATCCATTCATCTACTGATGGACACTTAGGTTGCTTCCAATTCTTGGCTATTGTAAATAGTGCTGTGATAAACATAGGGGTGCATCTGTCTTCTTCAAACTGGGCTGCTGTATTTTTAGGGTAAATTCCTAGAAGTGGAATTCCTGGGTCAAATAGTATGTCTATTTTGAGCATTTTGAGGAACTTCCATACTGCTTTCCACAAAGGTTGAACTAATTTACATTCCCATCAGCAGTGTAGGAGGGTTCCCCTTTCTCCACAACCTCGCCAACATTTGTTGTTGTTTGTCTGTTGGATGGTAGCCATCCTTACTGGTATGAGGTGATATCTCATTGTGGTTTTAATTTGCATTTCCATTTGGTAGTGTCCTCTTTAATTTCTCTTAAGAGTGTCTTATAGTTTCCAGGGTATAGGTCTTTCACCTCCTTGGTTAGGTTTATTCCTAGATATTTTATTCTTTTTGATGCAATTGCGAATGGAATTGTTTTCCTGATTTCTCTTTCTATTGGTTCATTGTTAGTGTATAGGAAAGCCACAGATTTCTGTGTGTTAATTTTGTATCCTGCAACTTTGCTGTACTCTGATACCAGTTCTAGTAATTTAAGAGTGGAGTCTAGGGTTTTTTATGTACAATATCATGTCATCTGCAAATAGTGACAGTTTAACTTCTTTACCAATCTGAATTCCTTGTATTTCTTTGTTTTGTCTGATTGCCGTGGCTATGACCTCCAGTACTATGTTAAATAACAGTGGGGAGAGTGGGCATCCATGTCTTCTTCCCGATCTCAGAGGAAAAGCTTTCAGCCTCTCGCTGTTCAGTATGATGTTAGCTGTAGGTTTGTCATATATGGCCTTTGTTATGTTGAGGTACTTGCCCTATATACCCATTTTGCCAGAGTTTTTATCATGAATGGATATTGAATTTTGTTGAGTGCTTTTTCAGCATCTGTGTGGTTTTTGTCCTTCTTTTTGTTGATGTGGTGGATGATGTTGATGGATTTTCGAATGTTGTACCATCCTTGCATCCCTGGGATGAATCCCACTTGGTCATGGTGTATGATCCTTTTGATATATTTTTTAATTCGGTTTGCTAATATGTTGTTGAGTATTTTTGCATCTATGTTCGTCAGGGATATTGGTCTGTAATTTTCTTTTTTGGTGGTGTCTTTGCCCTGTTTTGGTATTAGGGTGATGTTGGCTCCATAGAATGAGTTTGGGAGTATTGCCTCCTCTTCTATTTTTTGGAAAACATTAAGGAGAATGGGTATTATGTCTTCTCTGTATGTCTGATAAAATTCCGAGGTAAATCCATCTGACCCGGGGGTTTTGTTCTTGGGTAGTTTTTTGCTTACCTCTTCTATTTCTTTGCTCGTAATTGGTTTGCTTAAATTTTGTGTTTCTTCCTTGGTCAGTCTTGGAAGTTTGTATTTTTCTAGGAAGTTGTCCATTTCTCCTAGGTTTTCCAGCTTGGTAGCATATAGGTTTTCATAGTATTCTCTAATAATTCTTTGTATTTCCGTGAAGTCTGTTGTGATTTTTCCTTTCTTGTTTCTGATTCTGTTGATGTGTTTTGATTCTCTTTCTCTTAGTAAGTTTGGCTAGAGGCTTATCTATTTTGTTTATTTTCTCAAAGAACCAGCTCTTGGTTTCATTGATTTTTTCTATTGTTTTATTCTTCTCAATTTTATTTCTTCTCTGATATTTATTATGTCCCTCCTTCTGCTGACTTTAGGCCTCATTTGTTCTTCTTTTTCCAATTTCAATAATTGTGACATTAGACTATTCATTTGGGATTGTTCTTCCTTCTTTAAGTTTGCCTGGGTTGCTATATACTTTCCTCTTAAGACTGCTTTCGCTGCATCCCACAGAAGTTAGGGCTCTGTGTTGTTGTTATTTGTTTCCATATTTTCCTTGATCTCTATTTTAATTTGTTCGTTGGTCCATTGATTATTTAGGAGCATGTTGTTAAGCCTCCATGTGTTTGTGAAGCTTTTTGCTTTCTTTGTGCAATTTATTTCTAGTTTTATACCTTTGTGGTCTAAAAATTTGGTTGGTAGAATTTCAATCTTTTGGAATTTACTGAGGCTCTTTTTGTGAGCTAGTATGTGGTCTATTCCGGAGAATGTTCCATGTGTACTTGAGAAGAATGCATATCCTGTTGCTTTTGGGTGTAGAGTTCTATAGATGTCTATTAGGTCCATGTGTTCTAGTGTGTTGTTCAGTGCCTCCGTGTCCTTACTTATTTTCTGTCCGGTGGATCTATCCTTTGGAGTGAGTGGCGTGTTGAAGTCTCCTAAAATGAATGCATTGTATTCTATTTCCTCCTTTAGTTCTGTTAGTATTTGTTTCACATATGCTGGTGCTCCTGTGCTGGGTGAATATATATTAATAATGGTTATATCCTATTGTTGGACTGAGCCCTTTATCATTATGTAATGTCCTTCTTTATCTCTTGTGACTTCCTTTGTTTTGAAGTCTATTTTGTCTGATACTAGTACTGCAACACCTGTTTTCTCCCTGTTGTTTGCATGAAATATCTTTTTCCATCCCTTAACTTTTAGTATGTGCATGTCTTTGGGTTTGAGGTAAGTTTCTTTTAAGCAGCATATAGATGGGTCTTGCCTTTTTCCATTCTATTACTTTGTGTGTTTTGATTGGTGCATTCAGTCCATTTACATTTAGGGTGATTATTGAAATATATGTACCTATTGCCATTGCAGGCTTTAAATTTGTGGTTACGAAAGGTTCAAGTCTAGCTTCTTTAGTATCTTACTGTGTAACTTAACTCGCTTATTGAGCTGTTATAAACACTGGTGATTCTTTATATCTCTCCTTTCTTATTCATCCTCCTCCATTCTTTGTATGTTGGTTGTTTTATTCTGTGCTCTTTTGTGTTTCCTTTAACTGCTTTTGTGGGTAGTTGATTTTATTTTTTGCCTTTAGTTAGTATTTGGTTGGTCTGTTTTCTTTGCTGTGATTTTATTTTCTCTGGTAATACCTATTTAGTCTTAGGAGTGCTCCCATCTAGAGCAGTCCCTCTAAAATACCCTGTAGAGGTGGTTTCTGGGAGGCAAATTCCCTCAACTTTTGCTTGTCTGGGAATTGTTTAATCCCTCCTTCATATTTCAATGATAATCATAATGGATACAGTATTCTTGGTTCAAGGCCCTTCTGTTTCATTGCATTAAATATATCATGCCATTCTCTTCTGGCCTGTAAGGTTTCTGTTTAGAAGTCTGATGATAGCCTGATAGATTTTCCTTTGTAGGTGACCTTTTTTTCTCTCTAGCTGCCTTTAAAACTCTGTCCCTTTCCTTAATCTTTGCCATTTTAATTATTATGTGTCTTGGTGTTGTCCTACTTGGGTCCCTTCTGTTGGGAGTTCTGTGTACTTCCATGGTCTGATAGATTATTTCCTCCCCCAGTTTGGGGAAGTTTTCCACCATTATTTTTTCAAAGACACTTTCTATCCCTTTTTCTCTCTCTTCTTCTTCTGGTACCCCTATAATGCGGATATTGTACCTTTTGGATTGGTCACACAGTTCTCTTAATATTGTTTCATTCCTTGAGATCCTTTTTTTTAATTGATGAATGACTTTATTTTTTACACTGAAAAGGCTGATGAAAAAGAATTACTAATCCTATTAAAGAAAATGCAACATCTCAATTGAAGTATGGTAACTATACTCATTAAGTATTAAAATTTCTAAAACACAACTTGAGAACATCCAGCGTGCATATTTAATCTCAGTACAATAATTCAACACCAAGTATACATGTTACAAGCACCAAGGCTAGATTACAAATTATCATAGTCATCGTCGTCATCATCATCGTCATCATCGTCATCATCATCATCTTCACGTTTTCTTTTCAATGCATTTGATGATTCATTGGCAGTATTTTGTGATGACACCATATTAGTGGTGATAAGAATGTTTTTGGACCCAATTAATGATGGATTAATGAAAACATTCTGAACTGCTGATGCTGCAGGGATTGATGCCTTTACAGCTGGGGACTGGGTAGTGGGCATCTGCACTGTAAACCTTTGCCCTGTGAGGGACATGGGACCCCCTACTTTAGTGGTCACAGACATGGTTTGTGGGGTTGCTGTGCCAAGGGTGGGAGTACTTGGTCAGCTAGTAACTGAACCAACACTTAACCGCGGAACTGTTACTCTTCCCGCAGAAGTAGATGCCTTTTTTTGTAAAGACTCAAGTCTATAGTTCAGAGCAGTCAAGCAGTATCTATCAGGTGGCAACCTACGGCCTGAATATGGCTTGATCAATGGCAAAGGGGTTTGATTTCTTTGCCTTGCAATATCTAATAAAAAATCTCTTGGGGGAGGAGAGGTAAAAGACTGGTCAGCACAACACTGTATTGCCAATCACCCATCATCTGCATCAACAGTAGCTTTCTTAGCATGGCTTGAGTAAATTTTTGTGTCATCTAGAATTGTGGTCACATATCAGAAGGCAAACTCCAACATCTGATTTATAACTCTTGGCTCATATTCTGTAATCCCCATATCCTTCAGGATTTGTGCCATCATCTGTGCATCTTTCGGCATGCTCTTGGGAGAAGCCATCTTGCCAGACTCCATGATATCTGGTGATCAGACTTCTCGAGCTAAATCACCCACATTAATGTATTTCAGTCCTGATCTTGATGCAAGTTCCTGGCCTAGCGTGGTTTTTCCAATCCCCGGTGTACCGGTAAGCAGGATGTTCGGCAGCACCATGGTCCTCGCCGTGCTGGCTCTGAGCGCCGCGGCTCACGCGTCCTCCGTGCCACGGGGAGGAGCCACCTTGAGATCCTTTTATCTCTCTCTGCATTAGCTTATATGCTTTCCTGTTCTCTGGTTTCTCTTCCATCAATGACCTCTTGCATCTTATCCATTCTGCTTAGAAATCTTTCCAGAGATTGTTTCATTTCTGTAATCTCCCTCCGGGCGTCATCCCTTAGCTCTTGCATATTTCTCTGCAGGTCTGTCAGCATGGTTATCACCTTTATTTTGAATTCTTTTTCAGGGAGATTGGTTAGGTCCATCTCCCCAGATTCCTTCTCAGGGGAGACTGTCTGGGTTAATCTGGTCTTTATCAAATTTTCCTGCCTTTTCATGGCGATAGAGGTAGTTGCTGGAAGATGGCGCATGTGTTGGCTGGGAGAACATCCCTTCTTGCTGGTTTGTGGCCTTCCTCTCCTGGGAGAACAGCGACCTCTAGTGGCTTGTGCTGGGCCGCTGCGTGCAGGCGGGGCCTCTGATTCTTGCCCTGCTGCTGTGAAGTTAAGCTCTGCGGTTGCTATGGGCATGGCTGACCTCAGTCTGCTGCTCCAATATGGCGGAGCCTGTCGGAGGGGAAACAGGAGGGAGTCTGTTTATCACCGTGAGGGGCCTCCGAGCTGCGCTACCACCCAGGGGGTCAGGGTGCTCGGAGTTCCCTGGGATTCCCAGCTGCTGGGCTAAGTGTCCCTGGACGCTTCTGTCCAGCTGTGGGGTCCCTGTCCCTTTAAGACTTTCAAAAAGCACTTGCTTTTCTTTGTCCCAGGGGTACCAGCTGCAGGGACCTGCTCACAGGTCTTACTGTCCTGTTTCCCTAGTATCCAGCACACCACGCACTGTGTGTCTGTGATCTGGTACAGATGCCTAGGGCTGGGTGTTTAGGAGTCCTGGGCTCCTTCTCCCTCCCCGCTCTGACTCCTCTCCTCCCACTGGGAGCTAGGGTGAGGGGCGCTCGGGTCCTGCCGGGCCGCCGCTTGTATCTTACTCCCTTCGTGAGGTGCTGGTTTTTCGCAGGTGTGGATGTAGTCTGGCTGTTTTCCTGTGTCTTCTGGTCTCTCTTTTAGGAATAGTTGTATTTGTTGTATTTTCAAAAATATGTATGGTTTTGGGAGGAGATTTCAGCTGCTCTACTCATGCCGCCATCTTGGCTCCAGCTCTTCCTCTGCCCATTTTTGAATTGGATTATTTGCTTTTTGTTTCTTG
The DNA here is from genome assembly GCF_040802235.1 of Manis javanica. Classification (NCBI taxonomy): domain Eukaryota; kingdom Metazoa; phylum Chordata; class Mammalia; order Pholidota; family Manidae; genus Manis; species Manis javanica. The sequence goes on from NC_133174.1 coordinate 58,059,459, forward strand.
AGGTGTGTGAGCTCTTTATATATTTTGGATGTCAACCCTTTATCAGATATGTCATTTATGAATATGTTCTCCCATACAGTAGGATGACTTTTTGTTCTATTGGTGGTGTCCTTTGCTGTACAGAAGCACTCACTTGTTCATTTTTGCTTTTGTTTCCCTTGCCCGGGGAGATATGTTCATGAAGAAGTTGCTCATGTTTATGTCCAAGAGATTTTTGCCTGTTTTTTTCTAAGAGTTTTATGGTTTCATGACTTACATTCAGGTCTTTGATCCATTTTGAATTTATTTTTATTTTTGCATGTAAAACCTTTACCTGCCTAGAGTTTATGATGTAAGGTAGGATAGTACCTTATTTTTACTCTAAGTGTTCCATGAATTACCTTAGTACCACTTATTAAATAATCCACCATCTCCCTACTGTTTTATAATGCCACCTTTATTGCGCGCGCGCGCGCGCACACACACACACACACACACACACACCTACCTCTGATTTGGATTTTGGGTTTCTATTCTATTCTGTAATACTTTACTCTGGGATTATCAGTTACTAAAAATGACCACAGGTGTTGGCAAATAACAAGAAATTCCTTTCTCTAGGTCCTATTTTCTGGGTTCCTAGCATAGAAACTTTACTCAAAAGAGATACAATTGATACCCCAATAAAGATTGTCAGAGAATTTGTGATCCTGTTGGAGTAACTACTATGAAGAATATTTGAATCTAGACTCTCAGTTGACCTGGTAAAACAGAATCAGTTACATTAACTCAAATCATAAAATTATAAGATGTGTTTGTGTCACTATGTTGCAGTATCTCCATTAAGTGGAAAAGATTGTTGTGACTACCTGCTACTCACAGCACAGAAAGGTATATAATTCTGTCTTCTTTGTCATGTTTCCTGGATGAGGTATTTTATCTTACTGAGGTTCTTACATATAGTTTTGTGTAAGGGCTAAAAGAGCTAAAGGCTTTTTGTTAATCATGCATTTGAATAAGCTATATGAAATTTCTGTGAGGTAGAAGAAAGGTCCTATTTGAGGCTTTTACCGTGATCTGCTGGCTGATCAGGAATAGGTGAGAAGGACCAGGCGGAAGGTCCTGTGAATGACTTTTTCCTAGCGTGATATGAGTTCAAAGCATTTTTAATTCTACTCATTTCAAACCAGATGGCTGAATGTAATACCTTTGTACCTTTATACACCTTATATAGCACTTTTTCCCAGTAGCTTTTCCTGCATCCTCACTAAGCATTTTGTGGGACAGAAACATCCAGTCAATAGGCATGCTGATCTGGAATGTCTTGTTTTTCTGTCTCATTCCTAGTATCAGGTTGCAATCTGGAAGCCTGGTTTTGTGTGTGTGTGTGACTGAGGAAGCTGCACTGTGACAGTGCTGGAACCAGAACAACAACTTCGAGGTTTCTATTCTGGGTTAGTCATGGTTCTGAGCCCATTGCTCTAAAAGTTTGAGATTATTTTTCTTCAAGCAATATTTGCCCATATTGAGGCCTGTTTGCCATTTTTCTGCCCTCACATAGCCTTAAGAGTGTTTTTTTTTTGAATTTATGAAGTTTTTTTTTGACTCAGAGCTTAGGATCATTTGCAGATGTGAAGATGTCCCTCTTCTAGATCATATTACAAAATTAAGCTGGACTAGTCCTAGGTTTGATTCCTAGTGGGCCCATGATTGGAAACTAACCCAAGTAATAGGCTTCATACTATATTTATAGAGACAAGTCTGTGATTCCTAGAAGTGTGCTATTTGGCTACTTATATCCTTATCTCCACACTGATAGGTGTCTTCTTTATGGACTTAATTTCTTCTCAGCTTCATCCATTTCTTTTGAAAACCTGAGCTATATTGTTGGGACAAAATGTTGTAATTCAGACACTTCCTGAGGGCTTGCACTGTAAGGGAAACCATAGAAACTGAAAACACAGTTACTACTCATCAAAATCTGTGACTCTCTCCTGAGGTTATCATATTTCCACCCGAGTTCTGTACATTTTCACAGTGGGTGATTCCTTTGCGCTCAGGGCAGCTCAGCATTGGCAAATGAGGGACTTGTATGAGTTTGAGAGCTGAACACTTGCACTTCCAAAAGAACAAATGAGCCTCTAGGCAGTTACTAGCTTATTTTGAGTTTATAGCCAACCACTATGCGTGCTATTAATCATTCCTGTCTTCCCTGCTCACTATTTGTTTGGAGACTCAAGTTTTTTGTTTGCCTGTCTTGCCAATGGGTTTCAGCCCTGGGCAAGTTCGCTATGGATTCAGTGTGACCAAAGAAATTGACAGCAAAACGTTCTTGGGGTGAAAGGGTTATACCCAGGTTTATTTCCATGTGGCAGGTCAGTCACTAGAATCCCATTCACTCAGAGCGAGTCTGCATGCAGCAAGCCAGTCTCTGCCTCTGGGCCCCTCTGTCTGCACAGTCGTCCCGCACAGCCGTCCTCTGGGCCTCTCTGCACAGTCGTCCCGCACAGCCATCCTCTGGGCCTCTCTGCACAGTTGTCCCACACAGCTGTTCTCTGGGCTTCTGTCCTCGGCACTGCCACCACTCCAGCCTCGTGTTCAGCTCTCCTGCAGCCTTATAGCCCTGCTACCGTGTCTTGCCCAGAGTACTGGGCGGAGCTCTTTTTATAGAGTCAAATTGCCCACGGGTGTGCAGTGGGCTAGTCAACCAGGGCCAGGTGAGAATCCTGGCCACAGGAACTCTCATTTTATCCACATTGCCTCTTCCCATTGTTCCTACTTGTCACAATCTGTGTGTCTGAAGTCTTATCTGGTCCTCTCCCCACCTTCATTATCATTTCCAAATTTGATAGTCATAGCTTTTCTTTTATTCTGTAGCATTTCTCTTTTATATCTTCATTTAAGTCAATGGAACTCTGTACCAATGCAGAATAAGTACCCTTTGTTGATACCATTTGTTTCCTATTTCTAATCATTTCCCTAACTGTAATCAAATAGGAACAAATAAGCTTTCTACGTTTTGAGAAACTGAGCCCCTTTCAGCTTTTCCAAATTAATGACAGATGTTATTTTTTGTTCTCAGGAGACACTTTTCCTGTCATTAGGAAGGTAGATGGACTTGAGAGCAAAGTCTTAGAGGGGAGATGCTTGCTTGTGTGTCCAGTTCATATTCATGAATATTGTAGTTTCTGTCTCCTTTGATGCTTTAGACTATTAAGTAGATCTTGAAACCTTTGATGTGTCAGTGTTTTGCTGAAGTGGTTTGTGGTTTTTGTTGGTCAGTTGTTAGTGTTTTGGGGTGGGTGGAAGGGGAAAGTTTTGTATTCTTTTTCTTAGATTAGTTCCTGAGGAGCCAGAACTTGAGAATTACACTGTCCAGGTTTGGCTCTCAGATCTTTATAGCAAGTTAACATGTTCAATAAAAGTTTGTTGATTTAGTGGGGCTGCAGATTGCCTTGCTGAACCTTGAGAAGGAAACAGAAACCACATCAAGGTGCTTCTAATTTTTGTAAAGGAAGTGACATCACCACAAATTCTGGGTACTAGGTTTTCAAAGGGAGAGGTAGCAGAGGGGCTGGAAACCATGTTAGATGAAGAATAGTTAAGGAAGTAACATTATTTAGTCTGAAGAAGAGAGAGCTTATTTTGAGGGCATGATGGCCATTTTCTGTTAGGCTGATGTTATTCCACCTTTTCCTGGTCTATTGGCAAAAAACTCAGAAGTTGCCTTTGATCCTTTCTCTCCCTACATAAAATCAGATGCCAGATTTTATCTCTTCTAGCTCCAACATTTTTTCATTCTTGCCCCTTTATCTATCCTCAATTGCCCCCATACTATGTCAGGTCTTTCAAGTAATTGGCTGTACCAGTAGAATAGGTTCCTGGTCTCTGTTATCTTTGTCTCTGGCCTCCATTCTATATTATATTTTCAGAATCATCTTCCCCCAGACCTGGTTCTAATTGTACACTTTCCTGTTTAAACACTCAACAGTGGTTCCCATAGCCTAGTAAGAGAAGTCCTGTCTTGAACTTTTATAACCTGGTCTTCAGCCTTTCATCAGCTGCTACCTCTTCCCTGTTCACATTCAACTTTCCATTCAGTCTCATCTGGTAGCCTTGGAAACTACTCCAGGCATTCCCAGCTCTTTGACCTTCTTTAATTAGGATCAGCTGGCAAAGTATTTGGCCCTCAACCCAAGAACTTTCTCTTGGTATTGTTTCTAATATTAAACTGAGGACTAGAAAGCTTTCCAACATTGGACATATTTGAGCAGAGGCTACGAGGCTGGCTGGTTTGGATACTCTCAAAGCAGGGGCTACTTAACTAGCCGCTGTAGGGCTAGACAGAGAGCGCGTGGCCCTCTGCTGTCAAGAAACTGCAATATGCCTGTGAGGTACCATACTTAATCTTCCCACAGTAGCCAAAGTGATACAGACAGTCACCCCCCGCCCCCAATCATGTTATTCCTTTACTTAAAATCTTTCGGTGGCTTCTTTCCATTACTCTTCAGATAAAAGCAAAAATCTTTGCTGTAATCCATAGGCCTTGTATGATTTGACCCCTGCCTACCTCCCTAGTCTGATCTTCTGCCGGTATCTCTTAGTATCCCTTCACTTTCCTGTGATCCAGACATTTTGTACCTGCACAGGTGCTATTCCTTCTGTCTGGAATGCTTACTTTATCCACCCCTCTGCCCCTGGCTAACTCTTCATCCTTAAAGGCTCAGCTTAAATGTCACTTCCTCAGGGAAATCTTTAACACCTTCCCCAAATCCCCCCAGTAGGTTAGGTCACCCTGTTAGTCTCCTAGCGTTTTCTTCACAGCAATTGTCACAATTGTAGTGAAAGTCGTAGTTAAACAGTTGTTTCATAATGTCGTTTTTAGGAACTGATTTGATTGTTGTTATATCCCTGCAGCTCTCACAGTGCCTGGTACACAGTAGGCAGTAAATATTTGAATAAAGGAATGAAGAAAACTGGGATGAGGAAAGAGAGGTGGTGAAGGATGTTCAGTGTCAGACAGGGGAGAAAATTCCAGGAGAAGAGAATAACAGATAGGAATGAACAAGTAGTGTTCAAGGGTTCCAGGCAGGCCAGCTCAAAAGAGCATCTGTGTAATGAGAGGTGGGCTTGGCAGGAGATAGACTGGGAACCACAGGAGGATAGCTGTAGCAGTTCTTGAAAGTTCAGTTGAGATATTAAAGTAAACTTATTTAGTTGCTGTTGAGTTATAGACACTTGGACACGGGGACTACAAGTTGACATTTTAAGGAAGGTTTTTCAAATAAGAATCTAAGGTGGATTGGACTTTGGAGAGCCTGGGGGCAGACAACCACTTAGGGCAATATAGCAGTAGTCCAGAGGAGAGATGACACACTGTGGCCTAGAGAGAAAAGGCAAGAGATAAAATAGTGAAGAGAAAATGAAGAGGCAGTGGCAGTGAAATAAATAAATAGATGGATTGAGGACACATTTGGGAAGAAACATCAGCAAACCGTGAGGAAACACTGGTTGCGGGCAGGGGAAAGGGGGTGACATTTACATTCACAGGGAGGTTTGGCACGTGGTTGTCAAGTAGAGGGAGGTTAAGTGGTCAAGTCTGGAGGCAGATATTTCTAGAGGTAGTAGTGTCTGTCATACAACAGGTGCTGGGACAAGCCCTTTGAACCAGCAGCTCCACCCACAGGAGGACTAACCTTTTCTGTGATTAAGCAGAACCTCCATTGGAGGTTCCTCTTTGTCTATTCCAGAATACAATCTTGGCTTCATTTTTGCATTATCAAAGGCTCATTAAAGTGTTTTCCCCCAAAGAAAAGATCAGTCTGTCCTCAAGGTAAGTTCTTCAGAAACAGAAAAGATATGGGAAGCTTTGAACAGCATGAACAGCAGTTTATCCTCATTTCCAGTCCTAAGGGTTTCAGTATGTTGAGGTTCAATTTGAGGTAGTGCCAATCAGATTTTTTTCATGGGCAGATAATTTGACCCTGCAGTTTTTACTTCTGGGATTCCATGCTAAAGAAATACTCATACACATGTAACGTGCAACACTGATTGTAATGTAAACAATTTAAGTGTACAGTAGTTGGGATATGACTGAATAAATTATGGTCTATCCATAATACGGACTGCTACAGACCTATTAGAAATGATGAGGTAGGTCTGTGTGTACTGATAGGGATGGGTTTCCATGACATAACAGAGAATGAAAGAAGTTGATGCATGTGAATCTGTGTGACTTGTGAACATATGTATATAAACAATATGTGTGTGGAAGTCTGGAAGGATACACACTAGAAATACTAGTTTCTTCTGGAGTTTAGTGGGCAAGTCAATTCCAAAGAAGGCAAAAAATACATTTTCTGCTGTGATGGGGAAATGATACAGGAATGTGTAAAGAGAAGAAAAGATGTTTAAAAATCATGTACTGCTTTTATAATTTAAAAAATTTGTAAACTCATTGGCTTTCTTTGCAGGCATATTGGACAGAGGCCTCGGGCACTTTTCCTTTCCCAAATTGAGATTTGCAATTGTATTGCCAATTTTTTTTAAGAGCTTTCCAACCCTCTTGCCCTATCTTCCTTTTTTGAGACATGGTACAGGATCTTTACCTTATCTGTTCCCTGAACAAAACAAAACCCAGCTTTGTAAGTTAAGACCAGCATGTTCAAACTTTATTAGACATTAGAATCACTTTGATGCATGTTAAAAATGCAGATTCCTGGGGTCACTGTAGGTTCTGAGTCAGTTTGTGTGGGGATTCAAAATCGTAATCTTTCTGAGGCACCTCAGATGGTCGGTGTTTCTCGGAATGCTGACTGGTGGTGTCCCAACCCCCTTGTTATTCTGTGATTAGCAAAGGGACTAGGGAGCGATGACTCACTGTAGATGTCTTTGTGGGTCACAAATGGCTGGGTTCATCTGAATGGGAAAAAATGAATAAAACACAATTTAGTAGACTTGAGAGTTTAGTAATAAGTGTTGTTTTATTAAAGTAGCCTGTTTGAAGTGGGCCCTTTGGGCTAGAGGCTGGTTTGGTGGGGCTTCCTTGGCAGTGACCTGGCTTAGGAGATGCCTTCCAGCGATGGCCTCCTTAGGTAAGAGTGGAAGGGGAGGAGGGACCTTGGCCAATTGTGAGGTCTTAGAATGCAGATGCTTTTAATGAGATGCTTTTGTCCTGGGAAAATGATGCTTCTAATATTTACATGAGTCCTATGGACTATTCTAAAGTTGAATTATTTTTTCTTTGTTAGTGCGGGTTATTAACATCTCAAAAGCATGTTTAAGAGACAAACAGTCCAGTTGCTCCAAACAATTAACCTTGGGAACAAAAGTAAATGGGACTACTTCTTAACTACCTTTCCAACCCCTCAGTGAAGCTGGCAGCCATCAGTTAAATAAACTGTTAGGTTTATTAGTTTGAGAATAGAATTGTCTACTTGGGCACAGTTTTCTAATTTGTTTTTTACTTACCCAACAATCATTTATTCAGAGGCAGTAGCGTGTGTGCCTAGTGGACAGTAGATAACTACAAATAAAAGCCAGAGACTGATGAGCAGCTGGAACTCTAAAGGGGATCATCTGAATGGGAAAATAATGAATAAAATATCATGTAATAGATTTGAAATCTTAGTAGCCTGTGGAAAACAAAGTGGATTCCTTGAAACAGTAGCCTGTTCTCTGCGTAGTCTTTTTTAGTGGTCCCTCTAGCCTAGCATTATCAACTTTGGATTAGGAGCCTTGAGGAAATGGTGGTTTGGTGGTTGTTTCTTAAAGGATTTTTTAAGAAAAATAGTTACTAAGCAACTGCCATGACATGCTGCTAAGTTGAAGTTTAGTGGGAAAGTCAATTCCAAAGAAGGCAATGTATAAGCAAGTTGCAAGGGGCCTAGGGGGATGGCTTAGGGATAGATTGGGTGGATTTTTTTCTGGGTTCAGTGATAATTTCTGCCTTTTACTAATGTTCCCCCAGAAAGGGCTGCTTGGTCAGAAATCTGTCTCCTCCAGGTTCTCTTAGCTGGTGAGAGCAGAGGAGGGCCAGAAAGGAGCCCACTGGATAGGGGCAGGTGGAGGGCTGAGCCCTGGGGTGGGGTCAGGTGCTTGGGTGGTCCTAGAAGTAGACAGCCATGAGCTGCGCTCTCAAGCGGTTCAGGGCTTTTTGTGACAGAAGGTATAGGTCACCACCTTCTACCTCAGTGATATTGATGTGTTGCCTTGTAATCCTCAGAACAGGGACAATGTCCAGCTGCTGTCTCTCTTTTTTCCCCCAACATTTAATGGGTGAGTCAGTGACTTAACTGCTTCCTGCAAGATTTCAGGGAAGGGAGTAGGTAATGAGGACAAATCACCGTAACACCAGTGCATGATAAATGAAAGAGCACATGAATTTAACCAGTTGGCTTCATTGATACCAGAGTGAACACAAACAAACTTTGTTGAGAAGAAGATAATTGGGCAAGTCAAACTCCCATTTCCTCTCCTTTGGGCTTTTAAGCATTTCCCTTTATATGCAGCTGAAGGTCAGGTTGCTTTGCTGAGGGAAGGAGAGTGTCAGGTGTTGGAACAGGGGTTTTGTTTTCTGCCTTAGAGTCATTACAGACTAGATGTGGATGCTTCTAGCCAGCCCTCTGTGGTGCATGAAGATGCTTTTGTGAAATTCTTTGTCCCTGGAAATGTGTTGGTTTTTAAAAGCAGTTCCCAACTTTCAACCCTTAGTATAAATTTTGACTTCCTTTAAAATCAGCTTGTCATAATGAAGTATGCCTGATTTCTACCATTTCCACAGCCTGTGCTTTAGATATGTGCCACTTGATAAAGGAATTATGAACCTGAAAAATGTTGTGTAATTGTGTATGTGGAGGGTGTGTGTGTGTATCATATTTAAACATACGAGGGGAGTGTCACAGCAAAGCAGCTCAATCAAAACCCTCTAATAATACTCGTATGGCTAATTAATTTTTCTCCATCACATTTTCTTAAGCTGGGTGTAAACCTTTAGTTACCTTGGCTGTTATGGTGGTGTCAGTGGGCCACAAAGCTGGGCAAGGAATTATGACCCCACTGACGAGGTGGTTTTGGAGGAGAGAGGTGTGAGCAGACTCTACATTTGGGAGAATTTCTGCTTGATGTTTGTTACTGCAGCCAAAGGCTCTGTTTGCTAAAAGGGAAATAACTCAGGAGAGCTTTGTGATCTCTTCATCTGATTGTGAAGCTTGTTTTGACCCCCTCAAAAAAACCAGTCCTCTGGAAATAAGTCATTCTGCTTGCCTTACTGTGATATAATGGCAATAGCCTCAGACCCTTCCCAGCCCCTCCACCCTGCTCAGGGCCATCTGTTCTCTGCAATCCACTTTTGGGAAAGTCTCCTTTCCCATCTGCTCTCCTTGGGCCTTAGTGCCTGCTCTTAAGATTTATGAAGGCTGCCCTGGAACCTCTTTCTAGTTGTTATTTTTTTCCTAAGGATCAGTGAGATTTCAGGGCAGATAGAAAAAAAGCTTTTCCCATTTGCTAGGTCCACAAGTTACTCCTTTTTCAGGTGTATTCTTTCCTTGCAGTAGTCTGGGAGTGGAAAAAAGTCTGTCTTCCTGTGCTTGAGGAGGTTCTGCTATCAAAGCAAAGACGGACTGGGCTGCCTCTGGCTGCTTTGAAGCCAAGTGTCCACCTGGCTCTTTGGCCACTGGCGCTCAGGCTCTGGGCTGCTCCTTGGGTTCATTCTTTTTTGGTCTTTTCCCTTGTCTCCCTGACAGAGTACAGTCGCTTTGAGTCGAAGATACATGACTTGCGAGAACAAATGATGAACAGCAGCATGAGCTCTGGGTCTGGGTCCCTCCGGACAAGTGAGAAGAGGTCTTTGTATGTCAGGTAAGTCACCCTTCTGAGCATCAGGCCCTGTGTTGCACGGGGGGAGCTCTGTGCCAACCCAGCCCTTGTGTAAGCAGTGAGTAGGGAGTGTGTACTCCCAGTACGGAAACAACACTTTGTGTGCTCAGCCTGTGTACTTTATGGTCAGCATCTCCTCCCTTTTGTTAGCTGGCTTCTTCCTTTTTACTCATGAATGACTCAGTGCGGAGAAATTTCAGTTTGCTCTAATTGTAAAAGATGGTTGGGTGATTGTTGCTAGTTAGCATTCAAATAGCACTCCATTTTGAAAGAACTTTGCTTGCAATCTGTGATTTGAGGGGAAAACTTGGCATGTCCCCGCCCTTCCACATATGCATAATAGACATCAGGTTTGTATCCAAGCCTATCAACTATCCCTGTGGTCTGGTACAGGGTCTCTTTTAAGAGACCAAAGAACTGACAGACAGATTGCTGTGTTCTGGAATTTTGTTTTTAATTGTGTTTCTCACTCCTTGCCTACTGGTCTGCAGTATTGGAGGCATGGGTCATGGACAGGATGGTATCCATTGGTGGGGGTGGGCGGGGGGTGGCAGAATGGGTGGAGGGAGGGAATGGGTATGTGGCATTGAACGCTATTCAGAGATATGGCTGAAGGTTGAGCTTCTGACCCTTGAGGCATATTGTAATATTTTTTTTTTTTTTTTTTGTACTTGGGTCAAAGTACAAACCTCTCCGGGAGTTGGACTGCTAAATGAACAGTATGGACTCCTAGAACTGAGGGTAGTTTCCTTCTTCCTGCCTGGGATTCTTGGCAAAATTCCTAACAGCCTGGTGTGAGTTCATTGTATCCCTCCAAGGTTTAAAACCTTCCCCCAGCCGGAGGTAGCTGTGTGTGTGTAGACACTACTGCCGGGAGTGGAGCCGAGGGAGCCAGCTTTGAGCCTGGAGCCCACTAGAACCCTTCACAGTTCTTTCCTAAAATGGACCCTCAACTCAATTTCTCTTGTGTTGACAGCAGCTTTCTTCACATTTGCTGTGCTCACCTCCCACTGTGAAGGGAGAAGAGCAGGTGGAAGGCTGGACTAGTCATGGGTGATCTTTTCAGTTCCTGCTTTCTGTCACTAAGCCCTTGCTCTGGGGCTGCAACCTAGACTGGGGCGCTGATGGGGGAATCAGAAATGTGCTGTCGCCCCTGCAAAAGGGTAATAGTTATTTGACTTGGTCAGGATTGTTCCGTTCTGGTGCTGCCAGCTTCTGCAGATGTGGCACTCCAGTGTGCATGGGAAGCTGCTCTTTAGGCAAGACAGTTTCTTCACAAAGCTTTATTTTTAGGTTCCCCCTCTCTGCCTATCCTGTGTTAGAGCTCTCTGCCTGGGCAGGGGGAGTGGGCCTAGCTCCTGGCCTGGAAGACCTGGCGCTCCCTTCCCTGGCCTGAGCGAGGGATACATTCCATCTAACTTGGCAGGAGGGTGGATACTGCACTTGGTTTCTAGTGAATCAGTTTAGGCAGTTGACATAATCTGCACTTAACCTTAGCTAGAGTTAACATCTCTATCCTCCAAGGAGTGATCACTACACCTAATCCAGAGAAATAATGTCTTATGGCTAAAGCAGCAAGCTGAGGGCCTTCACGAAGCTAACCCCTCTCCCCGAGCCTGGCTTGCTCCCTGCCCTTTCCTGCCTGTTTTGGCTTTTTACTCTACACTTGGTTCCTTTTCTTCAGCATGTAAACATATTAACATTTCTTCTGCTCTTAAAAAGAAAAAGAAACTCCCTTGATATCAACAGTCTCTTAAACTATTGTCTTGTCGCTCCTGCTCACCACATTTGCCAAATTATGTGCCAGGAAACACTAATTCCTCAAGATGTTAGTAAGCGTTGTGTGAAAAGTCAATGGTTCAGTAAGTTGGGCAATGTATGAAACAGAAAAATAAAGTACTTCACTATGATTAGTCTCCAGGGGGGACTGTACTAGGCAGTGTTTCCCCAAAAGATAAGAGCGTGGAAGCCTTATTTGCGGAAACCCATCTTAATATACAGGTGGGGAAATGTTGGGAGTCATCTGTACCTGCTGCTGCTATTTCTTCAGATTGCCTCACTTACAGCAGGAAAGGAATTGTGCATCTGCTTTTCAGCATGGTGGTGTGCTTCCAAGCAGCTCCGGAAGGCTCCAGAGGAGCAGAAGCCCAGCTCTGTCAGTGACCAGTGGTGACCTCTTAGGTGTCAAATTCAGTGAGTCCTTCACTGGTGCTCTGCCACTGGTCTGTTTGTTTCTGTGAATTATCTACCTCCTTCTTGAAAGGTTGTCTTCCTACCTTGTGGACCTTTCCTCAGTACTTTTCATTAGCTCTACCCCCTAAATGGCAATGTCATTTATTTTCATAGCTTCAAATCCTGTTGTGTAAATGACATCCCTGATCTCTCTCTTGAACTCCAGACTTGCATATCGACTACTTGCTGGTCACATGCACAAAGCTGCCCTCCCAGTGCCTTAGACAATCAGTGTGCTCAAAATGGACACCTCCCAAACACACACGCCTACTCCTCCTCACTTGTCTTTCAAAGTTAATTGCATCACCCCATCATGTGGAAAAGGGATTAGATTTGTTCTGTCATCTAAGGCAGATCTAAGCTCAACGTAAGGAAGAAAGAGCTAATGATTAAGACGGTCTGAAAATGGAATGGACTGCTCCCAGAGATAGTACATTTGCTCTTTTGTCACTGGAGGTGTTACTGAAGAGGCTGGGCAGCCATTTGCCTGGTTGTTGCAGAGGGGTTGAAGTGAAAGCACCAGTCTGGATGCGATCTGCTCAGATGCTTTTGGTTAGTTCCCCAGTGTCTTCAGTATAAAGGAGAACATTGGGGAAATACCTACTATGCATTTGGACCTTTGTAAATGCTCTTTAAATCACTTTTAAATCCTTTCAATAAATGCTACAAAGCTACATTATCATTCTCCTTTTGCTGATGAGAAAACACGCCAGTTAGACAGCTGAGAAGTCTCCAAATTGGAATTTGAACCTAGTGGTTCTGACTATAGAGCATGGTTCTTTCAGCATTTCCCAACCTTCCTGATAGGATTTAGCTGGCAGGCTGGTAAAGATGGAGATTCCCAGGCTCCTCATCTATTGATGTGGATTCATCAGATTTGGGGAGATGTATGTTTTTAACAAGCAATCAGAACACTCAGGGGTTGGTGTCACAGTAGACATTAATTTCTGTTTCACTGAAGCAGCCGAACATTCCACGGATTTTGGAAGAAAGCAGTAAAGCCCAGGGCTGAGAATTTGGGTGTGGTTGTGGGGGAATGTGGAGGGGGGGAGGTAAATTCAAGGAAGCAGCAAGTGTGGTTCCTGCCCCAGGGCAGCTCAACATATATGTGTAGGGGTACAGAAGAAGCAGGTGATTCAAGTGAAGGAACCCTTTGCAGTTGGGGATTCTCCTCCAGTTCTTTCTGCCATTGTTTCTCCTCCTGATGTGCTTCTCCCTTCCCTTTGTGTGAGTGTCTGTCTTCCTTTAGTGTGCATGGGCTTGCAAAATGATTTTGAAGCAAATAACATTCTCTGACAGCTGACTGATGCTATAGCAGGTGAAGCTCTAGGGAGCTGCAGCTGTCCCAACAGGGGAGATGGGATCTGTAGAGTGTGGAGTAGGAGGAAGGAAAGCTTACTGTTCAGAAAATGAACCTTGGTTTTAAAGTCACTGGTGACTGAATGGAAAGGCCTTCCCCACACTTCACAGTACTAGACTCAGGTCTTTAATGGGACAGGCAAGATGAGCAAAGCCCGCTTTCTGTCCAGTTTAGGGCCCTGGCTCTGTTGGTGCATTTGCCTTCCCCACTGGAAAAGTCCACAGAACTATGCCTCTCTGGAGTCTCCTGCTCAGGGTCAGTGTGTCTGGGTGTTTAACTCTGCCCATTCTGATGGGCAGATAGTACAAAGACACAGGGTAGGTTAGTGTTCCAAGGACCTCTGTGTTCTATACTTGTACTTTATGTATCTCTTTATGGAATGAAATGAATACAAGACTTGTCCTCTAAAGGCTGCCAAGAGGTGGAACTGGACATTTGTAGAAACAGCTTTGGAAAGTCTGTTCCACCCAGCCTGTCTGCATTCTTTGCAGCCACAGAACAGCATCAAGCCATTTGGGGAGCCCTGGCCTCCTGGCTGGCCACCTGCCATCCTAGTTGTCTTCCCACTGTAGGAAGGAAATCATGTTGGGGCATCTGTAGAGTCTTGATTCAAGAAACAATGTCAAAATATTAGCTTGGTCATTAAAGCAGGCTGGAGAATGTTCCTTGTCAATAAGCAGACATTAATTAGTAACAAGTTTCAGTAGTGGATTAAGATGCCAACAAGGTAATATTGGCAGGCTTCACTATCTGACAGAATTTAGGGATGATGATAATATGCATCTTAAAAAGCAACAACAATTTCCATAGTGTTCAGGGCAATGGGAGGACAGGGCAGTGTTTCCTGTATCATCAGTTCTGAAAAAGCCTGTTGCTAGATCACATAACTTAAACAGCAGTCCTGGACCTGTGCTCATAATCCCCTGAACTGATCCAAAGATGCTGTGAACCCCAAACGTTGACATATTGTGGGGCAGTTGGTCCTCGTGTGCCCCTTTAAGTTCATAATTGGCCTCAGAGGCCTGCAACTTTGAGATTGACTGAGGAGAACAGTGCGCTCCCTGCCTTCCATGTTCCCTTCTGCAAGGTGTGCCAGGGAGGCCAGACTTGGTGCCAGCTGAACTCACTCCTCTCGTGATGATCCATCTCTGTCTAATGAAGTACTCAAGTTTGGGCTTTTGGATTGCTCCTCAGAAGCTGCTGGAACTTGTGACCCTCACACTAAGGTCAAGGACTAACAAGTAGCTACTGCTTTATAGTTCTCAGTGCATGCTTTACATGGACCAGGCAAGGGAGGGGCTGCTCAGTTTTGAAATAACATGTGCCCTTTATCTGGTATTTTTCTGTCTCAGGCAGCTCATGCTACTGTAACAAAATACCACAGACTGGGTGGCCTAAATGACAGGCATTTTATTACTCACAGTCCTGGAGGCTGGGGAGTCTAAGATCTAGGTGCAGCAGATTCAGGTTCTAGTGAGGTCCCCTCTGGCTTGTAGATAGCCACCCTCTTGCTGTGTCCACAGGCCTTTCCTGGGTGTGTGTGAGGAGAGAAAGATCTCCTGTCTCTTTCTCTTCTCATAAGGGCACTAATCTCATGATGAGGGCCCCTCCTAAAGGTCTCACCTCCAAACACCATCGCACTGGGGGTCAGGGCTTCTGCATAAGACTTCACATTCAGCCTCTACCACTGACCAGAGGAAGAAAACAATGTGTTACACACCAGCTGGTGTGGGAGGGAAATACCGGGAAGAAGCTCTGAGGGACAGTAACTGAGGAGTAACTGGGAGGGTGTTCCTGTGCCCACTGCTCCAGCCTGTTGTCATCAGCAATTCACAAGCATCAGACAAGGCCTCACTCCTCAAAGGGCTTCCCCTTTAGCAACTTTTTAATGAAAGATTAAAAAGTTGCAAGAGTAAATAGCAATAAATAGAAAATAGAAAGCAAGGCCACTGCTAAATACATCATACGAATTTGGAAGAAGGCTGTTTGGAGCGGGCAGGGTTGGGCCTTAGAGGAGCTGCTGAGGGCATGGGGGGACACTCAGATGGCTGGGGTTGCAGGTAGAGAGGAGGGCACACCAGCAGGTGGGTGCAGCAGAAGTAGCTCCTTGCCTTTGAGATTGTAGTGCCGAAGTGCTCTTGTTTACTTTGCCTTGAGAAATCTGCCTGGTCAGTTACCTCGATACTTGCCCCTCCCTTGCACACCTGTTCACTAAGACACCAGGATGGCTGCGCCAGGTGCTTAGATTTCTCTGGGTCTTGTGGCCCCAAACCTTACCATTTAGGATCTGAACTGCAGAGGCTTTGGCCTCTGTTTACTTTGAACTGATTATATTCCTACCTTCCCATCTGGCACTGAGGTCCCAGCTGAAAGGGGGATTAGGCAGCATCCCCAGAGCATGTGCACTGTCCCTGTGGGCTGGCGCAGACAGCTCTTAGGGGATTCTGTTTAAAAGGCCACTACTTAGGCAGTGTATATTTCAAGACCTTCGGCAAAGTTTTCTTCTCAGGAGGAAGGCAGAGGCATTTAAAGCTGCCACGCTGAAGCTTAGTTTGGGAACTCCAACCTGCAGACCCTGGCGAGTGAGCCTCTCCTGTGCATACTGGTGTGACTTGGCTCTGGCAGCTGCTTTGTTGCCCACTCTCCTGTTGTTTTTACATGCCACATTCTTTATGGGCCAGGCCTTTGACCCTGCTCTTAACATAGGTCAGTATTTTTCTGGCCTGGTAAACTTGTTTGACAAGTTGCCAGAAAACCCAGATCTGGCTCTCCCTTTCTTGCCAAGGTGCATGGCCATGATCAGGGGCAGCACATTCAGAGCTGCAGAATAATCTCTTAAATGTAGACTGTTCTCTGTGATCCTATGCTGTGCATGGTGATATTTCTTCAAACTTTGTTCACTCCTTGACACAGTGTTTCCATGTGACCTGACCAGTCTTTAACTTGGAGGCCTCCATGAAATTCTTTTTTTATTAGATTTTTTTTGATATTGTTAATGTACAATTACTTGAACAACATTATGGTTACTAGACTCCCCCTATTATCAAGTCCCCCCCCACTACCCCATTACAGTCACTGTCCATCAGCATAGTAAGATGCTGTAGAATTATTATCATCTCTGTATATACTGCCTTCCCTATGTCCCACCCCCCTACATTATGTGTGCTAATCGTAATGCCCCATTTTCCCCCTTCTCCCTCCCTTCCCACCCATCCTCCCCAGTCCCTTTCCCTTTGGTAACTGTTAGTCCATTCTTGGGTTCTGTGAGTCTGCTGCTGTTTTGCTCCTTCAGTTTTTTTCTTTGTTCTTATACTCCACAGATGAGTGAAATCATTTGATACTTGTCTTTCTCTGCCTGGCTTACTTCACTGAGCATAATACCCTTGAGCTCCATCCATGTTGTTGCAAATGGTAGGATTTGTTTTCTTCTTATGGCTGAATAATATTCCATTGTGTATATATACCACATCTTCTTTATCCATTCATCTACTGATGGACACTTAGGTTGCTTCCATTTCTTGGCTATTGTAAATAGTGCTGCGATAAACATAGGGGTGCATCTGTCATTTTCAAACTGGGCTGCTACATTCTTAGGGTAAATTCCTAGGAGTAGAATTCCTGGGTCAAATGGTATTTCTATTTTTAGTTTTTTGAGGAGCCTCCATACTGCTTTCCACAATGGTTGAACTAGTTTACATTCCTACCAGCAGTGTAGGAGGGTTCCCCTTTCTCCACATCCTTGCCAACATTTGTTGTTGATCCATGAAATTCTTTTTATCTAGACCCAGAAAGACTAAGGGGTTTCTGAGGCTTCTAGTCTCCCAAAGCCTCCCAGCACACCACCTTGTTAATAAGTTCTCTCAAACGTGGGGCAGGACAAAGGTGGCAGAGTGCTTGTTATGGTCTTTCTTGGGGTCTGAAGACAATTAAGTATTGCTTTGTTTTTTCCAGCTCACCCTCTTTTTGAGTCAGGTTGAAAAGTTTGGTTGCTGTGTCATCCAGGCCTTCCATGTGTATGATTTGGATCCAGGATGGTGGCTCAGTCTGATTTAGAAGGGGCAGTGGGGTATCCTCCTTGACTTTCTCTAGTGCTTGCCCTAAGGATACAAAGGAGTGGCAGGAAGATACACCCAGGTTGTAGAGAAAGGTGCTCCTTTGTCCTCTTACCAGTCCTGACCTAAGGCATTTGTAGCTAGGTACCAATCCCTGTCACTCCTCAGGGTGTCCAGGCTATCCCTAAGAGAGATGGATTGTCGTTCCTAGATGGCCACAGTTTAGCATGCGTCTTAAAGATTTTAGGTAGGTAATTGATATTTTTTCAAATTGATTAAGGTCTAGTTTACATTTTTCAATTTCAGGAAATACATGACATTTGAAAGGTGGTTTGACTTTACTACCTGGGCCTGTTCTCTTTTACTTCTGCATGAAAGTTTAGCCTGGTAATGATAAGAAAGTCAAGGCAGTGAAGTGGGCCACCCAAGGCCTGCTAATGGAATGCCAGACTCCGTAGCTGGACTGTAGCCTGCCCAGTGCAGGCCCCAGCCTGCCCCTCTCCTGAGGGCTGTGCGGGTATTCCTGACCCCCCAGGCACACCCTGGGCTACCTGCCTCTGCCCACCTCTGTCTTTTGAAGTCCTGAACCTTCACTGGGGCCTGGTTCAGAAGTCAACACCTCCTCTTAGCTTCCCCAAGCTGGACTGGATCTCTGCTCCCTTGGAATGCTTTTCAGCTTGGTTTGTCCTACCTTTGTGCCTCACCAAGTATGGAACACAGTGTTCCATACAAAGTATATTCAGCGAGTCTTTAAATAATGGAAGAAAGGTGTTTTCTAGACATAGCCAACTGAAGGGTTAGGTTTTTTTTTTTACTAAGGTATCATTGATGTACAGTCTTATGAAGGTTTCACATGAGCAACATTGAGGTTACTACCCATATTATCACCCCCATATTCACCCATATTCTCAGGGCCCCCCCACCCCATTGCAGTCCCTGTCCATCAGCATAGTAAGATGCTATAGAGTCACTCACTACTTGTCTTCTCCATGCTGTACTGCCTTCCCTGTGACCCCCCCTACATTATGTGTGCTAATCATAATGCCCCTTAATCCCCTTCTTCCTCCCTCCCTACCCACCCTCTCCACCCCCTTCCCTTTGTTAACCACTAGTTAGGATTATTTTTTTTTCCAAATGTGACTGTGACTTAGACCTCATGAAATTTTTCTAGATTTAAGAGCCCTGGTCCAAGAGGGGCCTGCCACACAACTCTAGCTGAGGGCCTGTTTTTCATCATCTATGAGAAAGTTTTCTAGCTTATAGTCAAGCAAAATTTCAAAAGAGACAAAGTAGATTTAGAGAAAGTGCACATCACAGATTTGGAGAATGTGAAAATCATGACAGTTAGAAGGACTGTTTGTTGAAGGAATTGGGAATGCTTAGCCTAACCTGGTAGAGAGGGCCCAGGAAAAACTGAGACCACTTAAATCCTAGAGCTGGAAAGCCACATGAGGAATATGGAAGGGACTTCCTTTATTAGATAGGAAGTGGGGAACAGGATGGTTTCAAGGCACCAGTGTTCTGCAAAGCTCCTTTTGCATTTGCACTTCTGCTTGATAGAAAAGGAAATTCTTGTTAATTCATCTTTCACATTCTCAAATGAGAACATTATAGTTCAGAATTTCAAATTCAAATATGATGCTGCTCTTATGTCTTTAACAAAATCATACTTTAAAAATAACATTGTCCTTTCTGTTGTTCAGTATTCCTCATTTCACAGATTCATCAAACAAAATCCAGATACTCAGGTACCACTTTTTATTGGGCATTTGCCTTTTTTTGCCTTGTTTGCCAAGGAACTTAGAGCCAAACATGTTCCTCATCTGAAGTAAGTGACTCAAGCCAGGTGCATGGTATATTGATTTCCCCTCTTTTAAGTGCCTAGAACAGCACCTTGGTTGTATTAGATGCTCCTAAATATGTGTTTAATGGATAAATGTCCTTAAGAATACAATATTGTATCATCATTAAAAATACTGGTTTTGAAGAATAGTCAAGGATACAGGAAATATTAATGATGTAATTGCAGGTGACAACTAAGGTTACAAAACTGTATATACATACCATGTTTCCAACATAGTGAAATGTGTATTTTTTTGTTTTTGTGTTTATTACACATTATACAATGTCACAACAATATGAGGAATGGTTGTTGTTAGGTTATATTAAATGTGGTTTTTCTTTTTTTAGACTTTGTAGTTTTCAAATGTTATATAATGAGCATATACTACTTTAACTTTTAATGAAATTAATACATAAGAATAAAGCCTCAAATGTTACAATAGCATATGCAAAACAAGTTAATCCCTTACCTATTCTCCCCTTTTCTTGCTCCACAAAGGCAACTGCTTTCAGATATTTTAGCTGTAACAAAAAGGAATAGCAAATCTAAATAGCCCTCTGTGTTAAATAATGGAGCTGGAAAATAATAGGGATATAGAAATGTAAGCAAATACAAAAATTAGGCATTTATTTCTACCAGGAAAGAAATAGTAGGAAAAGTTTATAAGAAAGGGGGTATAGTCCTCTATGGATACCATTTACATAATAATGTAAAACTAAACATTGTTCACCAAAATATGACATAACTAATTTGGGAGAACAGGAGGAAGGATGGCTGAGTGCTGTGGAAAATACAGAATGTAGTAAAACCATGGAGGAGGAATTACCCAGCTCGCGGACAATCCGAGGATGTGCACGCACTTGTTTGCACTTAGCTCATGTTGTACGTGTTTTAATGTTGTCAGGTATCTGAAATTCATCTTGGAATTAAACTGGCATATTACTTCTATTTAAATCTCAGATGTTTAAAAAATTACCAATAAGTTACCATCCAGACATCCAGAAAACATGTTTACATCCACCTTACCATATGTACTCCAGCTTCTTACTGCTGTTGCCAAAGGTCAAGTATGGTTCTGTCAGGTGCTAAATATATATCGGATTGTCCATGTTATGTTTTAAACTTGTAACCAGTAAACTCTCCCTTCAAGTCTTCTACAACTTCATCCCAATCTCTCCTCTAATTCATTTCAACATCTTCCTTCCCTCCATCCCCAAACTAATTCACACTTAAGCCAAGGTCTGTTCTTTTCCTTTCTACATTTGTTTTCATCTTTGGAGCCTGTGATGACATTGAGTGTTTCTGATTGTCACTTAGAATAAGGTCTTCAGCATGCCCGTCTCCATGAGAACATCTGACGGAATACCTGCTTTAGGAAACTCAATTTCGAATGGAGTGCGAACACAGCCTGGTTTGATTCTGTGCAGAGAGCCCAGAAAGCAGCTCATGGACAGAGTGCCTCCTTAATCTGCTGATGAACCTCAGCTTCTCTCCTTAATGCTCTGAGTGTGGAAATTGAGGGAGATAAAGGGCTTATTGTCAGAGTTTGGGTATTTTTCCTTTTCAAATAATCTGACACTGATTTCTTAAGGATTCTGTTTCAAAAGGTTTAAAAAAGCAAGCTGGGTAATTCCTTCTCCATGGCTTTACTACATTGTATTTCTTTTGGGCCTGCGCATGGGGAAGTAGTTGGTTTTACTTTGCAGCTACCTGCTGAGCCACAGCCTGCCACATTGCAGATAGACATCTAAGTCTTGGAGCTGGTTCTGGGAAATCTGCCGGGCTGGCTGTGCGAAGATGTTAGCAGACAGTGTGAAGAAGACAGTGCCTAGATTGCAAGTAGAAAAATATGAATTTCTCACTGAGCCCACCCATTTGTGGTGAGTCCCTGTGAGGAGAGAGACAGTGGATGAGAAGAGTAGACCCTTCATGCAGGTGAGTTTGTTGCCTGAGCAGGAAACTCTGGTGTAAAGTACCAGCTTCACCAGAGCCAAGTCAGCAGTGGCTCCTGAAGGATTGAGCTTATATGTGGATAGTTTAAATTTGCCTTCAAATCCCACCCCTGCCTCCCCACCCCCACCATTCCTATTACTTATGATGTGGGTTAATGTTCCTAAGGCTCTTCTGAGAGCCTCACTTCCTTCTCTGACAGCTTCAGGGCCCACTGGGTCAGGTTTATTCAAGGTCTTCTGAAATTTGCCCCAGACCTTTATTTCCACCGCATTTCTGGACTCCCAGCTGCACCCAAGAGGGTCTCCTTGTTCCATAAGTCCAGTGGTAGAGCTGCCTCCCCCACCTTCTCCCACCTCCCCCTCTATCTCTTTCCTCTGCATGTCTGGTCAGAGGACCTGGGTCCTGGTCCAGTCATTAGGTCTGAGACCTAGGTCACATTACTCTTCCTCCCTGAGCCCCATTTCCCCCTGTATGAGTGAGCTCAGAGACTCCTTCATAGGGTCCCTTCCAACTTTATCCTCAGGTAGGTCGACATCAGCTTTAGCTTTTCCTTTGGGGCACAGGACCCATTTTTCTTTTGTTTCTACAGCATTTACAATTCATTGTTTGAGGTAGTGGTTAACATTTTTCTGCCTTATCTTCAACTACTCTTTGAAGATATGTTTGTAAACTGAAAAAAGCCCATTGGTAGAGCTAACTTGTTTCTCTAGGATGTGGGTGAAAGAGCAGACTGTTGATCATGTTCTACTTTGGACTTTCGCCTTGTGTCCAGAAGCTGGGAGGAGATGGGACTCGCAGGGGACTTCCCTTATGCTCCTTGTTGGGAGAATGGGGCACATACTGGCAATGTTGGGACTGAAAGAAAGATGTGATCCCATGGAAAATTCCTTTTCATCTGCTGTGAGGCCACCGGGTCTCCAGGGACTCTCTGGGTTGGCCTTCCTGCGCCATCCTTCCCAGGTGCCAGTCTCCTGGCAGTTAAGGCTGAGATGATGACTTCATCTTCCACTGTGTATTTCAGGGCCCTGTTTGATTATGACCGGACTCGGGATAGCTGCCTGCCAAGCCAGGGGCTCAGCTTCTCCTATGGTGACATCCTTCATGTTATTAATGCCTCTGATGATGAGTGGTGGCAGGCAAGACTGGTGACCCCACATGGGGAAAGTGAGCAGATCGGTGTGATCCCCAGTAAAAAGAGGTGAGCTGTCATGGTCATGATGGAGGCCTTCCGTGCCCTCTTCTTGGTATTGATTTCCTTGTCACTTATGATACTAAAAGGTGCTTCAGGGCAGCTGATGTGCTTTGTTATTATAATTCCTTTTTGGTAGCAAGGTGGTGTTCAGGATGTGGTTATGACTCAGTGAACTAAAAAGTGGCTGCTGAGACCATGCACTGGCAGTAACAGGACTTCTTTCTGACTCCAAAATAGGGTGGAAAAGAAAGAGCGAGCTCGATTGAAAACCGTGAAGTTCCATGCCAGGACGGGGATGATTGAGTCAAACAGGGTAAGTGGGGATCCCCAAGGAAGTCAGCCAATATGTGAAGAGGAGTAAGAAACCTGGAGTCTGTCTGGTAGATGAGAGAACTGGGGCATACAACAGAATCTCTTTTTTTTTAGGGAGCTGGCTTTGTGCTATCCAAATACTGACTACTTTTCAGAAAGCAGAGAAAGGGCACTCACAAACCTGTACTCTTCCCCCTGGGTGACTGGTTCTGGAAGATGTATTAGAGTTGGACTGTCTGGAAGGCTGGCTTGCTTGGAGCACATGAAACCACTCGTGGGTGTCTCCCTGGCTGTAGACCCTGGTGGAGCTATGGGGACCCTGAGAAGAATCTGACTTCTTCATCCAGCCAGGAGGGTCAGCCTCAGAGCTCTGGCCACCCTTCAGTGTGCAAATGAGGCATGAGGGCCCTCTCTATTCACCCCTCTTCTTCTGTGAGCTTCACAGGCCAAAGAACTTCTGGAGCAGTAAAGGGAGGAGAGAGGGAGTAGATGGCTCCATGTATGTCAGTGGCACCTTAGGGCATGTGTACAGGAGGCTATGGGGACCTTTGTCCTTTAGGAAGTACTAGTGAGCGCTGTGAGTCTGGCTTGGGTAGAAACCTCTAACAACCCTACAACATTTTCTTGTAAACATAATTTTCCTCCTACATCAGTTTTCATTTAATCTCATAGACTCCATTTGTGAGAGATGGTCTTTTATTTAGCTCACCATTGTCTCCATTTTAGTTTTTCTTGCATGCTTTAAAATCCATTGTTGTTTTTTTTTCTGTCCTTCCCCTCCATCTTCATGTTCTTTCACAGTCGATCAAAAAGAAACGTAAAAAGAGTTTCCGCCTCTCTCGAAAGTTTCCATTTTACAAGAGCAAAGAAAACATGGCCCAGGAGAGCAGCATACAGGAACGTAAGTAGCAGCAGGGTTCAGAGAGCAGACTGCCCACAGCCCCACCCTCGCCACCTCATTTGTTCCGCCCTCTATGAGAAACTGGGGAAAGTGTGTGTGTGCGCAGGTGTGTATGTGCGTGCACATGCTTCTTTGTAGTCAGGGTAGAAATTGGTCTGTGCAAGTAGACGCTGGTTTTTTTTGTCCAGCTCCTCAGTCTGAAAGAATGTTGGAGGCTATGAGTAGAACTGGTCCCAGGGCTGGTCTACCAGGATGTCCCTGGCCCAGGGAGTGCCAGGCCGAGCTCTGCTGTGGTGGTGATGAGCAGCTCTCAGCCCTGGTGTCAGGTACAGACAAATGCTTTTTCAAGAGAACCAGGTGTGAGGACTCAGTCTTTCTCTCCTGCCTTCTTCCACTTGTGTTTTCTTTTCCTCAGCATCACTCATCTGTGTCAAGAGAAGAGCCTTTTCTTCCCTGGACACCTGGAGTCAGGCCTACTTCTTGAATCACATGCATGTGCATATGCACCTAAGTTATCATGTGGCTCTACCAGACTCACTGTCATCCCAGAGTGCTTACAGAGCCAGCTTTCAAAGTAAAATCCTTTCCACTTAAAGGAATTGACATGGAGGGGTGGAATGCCTCAACATTGGCCAAATTGTCCGAAGATGTATTGAGAAACAAATCTGGTTTGGTAGAAAAGGCTATAAAGCTGAGCTAAAGGAACTTTTAAGAACCAGTTTGACCCCGTGAAATATTCTTATTTGCCATATGTTTCAGAAAATTACTGCTGTGACCCTAACTTTAAACACCAGGTCAGGCTGGTGAAATATTTCTCACATGGCTTATGAATTGTAAATCTCTCCTCTTCCACCTCACAAAAAAGGGTCTTGGTGTCCCAGGCTATGGAACTGGCAGGAGACTGATTAGTTTTGTTAGGGACTTCTTCTAGGCCAAACTGATTCACGACCCTGGTACATGTAGGTCACTGCCATCTGGGGTGGTAGCTAGTAGATGCAGGTGTGCTGTCATCCAGATGGAGGGTATGGCTCACTGTCCTGGGGAGCTAAATAAGTACTGGGTGCAGTTGGCTCTGCTCTTGAGCTGCAGGAGATGATCTGGGACAGTTGCTTGAGGTAATGTCACCACAGTTCACTGGATGAGTCCCCGGACCTCTGCGGTGAGCCCAGCCTGGGGAGGGCACTGGGCAGGCCTAGCTAAGGGCAGTGGGTTTGCTTGTTGGATGAGAGTTGAAAACTGCCTAGTTCTTCTCCAGAAGCTGAGCTCTTCCCAGGTCAGCTTGCAAGGCACACCTCAGCCTACATGGAGCTTTCTCTGAGCAGTTGGGACAGTGTGGGTTGGGACTGGGTGATGACACTTCTGCCTGCCTCCCTGCCGCGCTAGGGACTCACTCCCCTGAGCCCCCTCAGAGGGAGATGGTGATTTTAGGGGCACAGCAGGAGCTGGGCTCTGTAACCACAAATTGAATCAAAGCAGGTACTGTAAGCCTTGAAAAGTCACTGCCCTGCTTGTTGGCCTGTAGGCTGTAGACCGCCTAGGAAGGCAGTCCACTCCAAGGCCCTCTGGCAGTGAATTGGGGCAGTGGGAGTCCAGGCATCTCCTCTGACCTGGGATGTTCTTTCTTTAGCAGAGTTCTCCACCTCACTGTGGTTATAGGTCTTCATAGTATTTCATACTTCTGTCACTAATGCTCACCTAGCTCTGTATTCTTCCTTCCCCTTGTCTCTTTTCTCTATTCTCTCTCTTCTCCCCAATTCTTTCCCTCCCTCCCTCTGTCCTTGCTGTCTGTGAAATCAGGACTTCCCTGGGTTAAGTGACGATTATTATGGAGCAAAGAACCTGAGTAAGTCAAACTTCCACACTATTAACTATATTTCTGGCATGAATGGAGATGCTGGGGTTGGGGGTGCAGGGATGTGGGGGAGGGGGGAGGGTGGTGGGGGCAAGGGTTTGTGAGCCGGAGGAGGGACAAGTGGCTGTGAATGTCACGCTTTGGCTCTGGACCCCTGGTGCCCTTAATAAAAGCCTATCATTCATATTTATGTTCTCCTTTTGTCCTTGCAGTGGTGGGGAGCCATTTTGGCACCCCACCTTAGAAGTGAGGCAAGTTTATCTCTAGCCTGTTGAGGTGAGGGGGGCCCACTGGTCAGATTCTTGTCCCAGTGACACAGCTCTACAGAATTGGGCTCAAAACTGGTTTGAGTTTCAGTCTCTAACTAGGGCCAAGAGTGCTGTGAAGCCCTTTACCCAGCATGTACCTGGGATGTCCTAACTGGTCCAGGGGCCTCAGCAAAGCACGCCAGCTTTGCCCTGGAGCATCTTTACGGGGCTGAGCTGGTGGGAGCCTCAGCAGCATTGAGGGACCATCTATATCTAGTGCTTCAGCTTGGGAAAACTGACTGCCTCTCCTCTCCAGAAAATGGTCCTAGCATGGAACACAAAGAGGCTTAGATGAAAGGGCCTTAGTTTCCCTGCTGTGCACAGAGGTGCACATACATGCAGCCATGCCGGGCAGCTTCTGCCAGTGTGTACTCTCCTTCAACAAGTAATAAGGGAGGGAAGGGAAGGGAGCTTCCTCAGGGGATTCCTCAGGAACTAGCTATAGAGGGTGACTCAGCTAGGTCTTCCTCGGGGGCCACAGCATATCTCAATTGAGAACGGTGTTCTCTTGGCTGAAACGAGCACTGTCTCTCCATAGTCTGTTGTGTCCATGTTTCATCTTCATTCACCTGTCGTCTTGGGAGCGGTGGGCTCTGTTTGGGCCACACTGTGCTCTGGGCTTCCTTTGAGTGCCGCTGATCCCCCCATACTCAGGTGTAGCAGGTCCCAGCGGGCTGAGACAGAAGGGCCATCTTGTCTTCCAAATGTTATTCATCTATTTGTTGTCAGTGTGTTTTGACAGGTGTGTCTTCTGGTGGGGGAATGCACTCCCCTGTCACCATAGAAGCCAGGCCCTCCTGGGTAGCGGTGGTGGGAGGGCTGTCAGTCCATGCACTGGGCACCAGCATCAGCCACTGTGACTGCACGGCCCACCTGGTGCTTGGCCCCTTAGTTCTGCACTGCAGGGCCCATGTCTTGGGGAGGTGATGCCAGAGCAGCATCCCGGTCCCTTGACTTCTCTTTGCTCCTGTCACTGCCTTTCCTTTCCAACTGGTAGCCTTGGGAAATGAATTTTGAGATGGTATTTGGGAGCCACCTGAGTCCTTTCATTTGGCTCAGATAAAGGGGCTGCTGCCGAAGGATGGAAGACTCATAGTGTATAGGGAGGGACCTGGCAGATCAAGAGGGCTTTGGGGACAAGTATGAGGTGGCCAGGGGCTGTGGATTGGAGCTGTGCCTCCCAGTGGCAGCCTGGATGTGGCAGGCCTCCTATGGCCTGATGTGGTCAGCAGCTCAGTGTCTCACTCCTGGAGCATTTGAGTTTTGTACTCGTGTGACCTCTCCGTGGTGTGTTCTGAACCGGAGTCTCTTTCTTGTTGGCTTTGCAGAGGGAGTGACATCCAACACCAGTGACAGCGAAAGCAGTTCCAGTAAGTGTGTGTCATGCTGCCCCATGTCATGTAGCCCCACCATGCATCCCAGCCGTCCTCATTCCGGCATTGCACAGCTGCCATGTCTGTTCAGAGGCTAGTGCTCTTTTTAGCCTCTGATGTACACTGGAGATCCTGGAAATGCTGTGGCCATTTGGTCCTTGTGGGATAGGATTTAGGCCATGGGTTCAAGGAGACTGAGCTCTGCACTTCTGGCCAGAACTTGATTTGAAAGCATCCCCAGTGCCCTAGGAGGGTGGGCTGCCAGTGAGTAAATCCCTGCTGTGGGTATTACGGGCAGTAGGTGCTGCCAGTTTTGTGGATTTGCTCAGGGACTGAAAGAAAAATGCTTTCTGTGGGGTGTTGTCCTAGCCTTTGTGCTGTGCAAAATGGTAAGATAACTGCCCAGTATTCCTTCCAAGATGCTCTGACCAGGTTAGAGAATCCATGATTCAAACCCCGTGAACTTTGGCGGCATTGGCCTCTCAGGAATTAAGTGGCTGGAGGCCCGTGAAAGCTGCCCTTGGGGCCCAGGCTCAGAGGAAACTTGAAAGCAGTTACCCTGGGCTTGAGGTACATATTGCTGCCTTCCCTCACTGCTGTCAGCCACTCGAGGACCTCCAGGCATCTCATCAAATGGCGTGGTGACTGTCGTAGGAAATACACATTATTGTTAGGATATACAGGGCCCTGCCAGGAGGAGAGAGCAGGGCTTAGCTTTGTTCCTGAAGGGTGCTGGGGACCTTATCCCAGCCTTTTGCCACTTTTCTGGATACTTCTTTTGGTGAAGGGGTAGTGATAGATAGATCCCTGGAAGGGCAGAGTTAGGCCAAAGATTTGGGGACATGGACAGTGTGTCTTGACCAGCTGAAGCTTCCCTGTGAATTTTACCAGAGCAGGAGGGCAACTGAACACAGCTGACTGTTGCCTGTCAGACAGTTCCTGAGAAATGGGGGTTTTGGGTGGAGATTTTATGGCTTCTGGGTCACGTCCCTTTGGTCAGCCATATTTCGCTGAACAAGAGGCCCCCTGACTCCTGTCCAGGGGTGGTGAAGGGCTTCCTGTGCTCAGTGGGTAGCAGACAGGCCTACAGGGAAGGGGTGGGCATGTACCACCTGACGAGGCTGCTTACTGGCAGAGGTGGGAGCAAACTGAATGTGGCAGGGACATGAGGACATGGGGAGTTAGATTATAAAAAGCTAATGATATGTTACATCTAAAAATGATTTATCTCCCTTTTTTGTTGCAGAAGGACAAGAGGATGCTATTTTGTCATATGAGCCAGTGACCCGGCAAGAAAGTAAGCCCCCTTCTGAGAGTCCTGCCTTCAAACTAGTCCCTGGTCATGGGGCCCAACACAGCAGTTGGCTGTGGCAGCAGAGGGACAGGGGTGGTGTGTGGGGAGGTGCAGCCTGCTGCATGCTCAGCCCCTGGCTGCTTCCTCCAAGTATCACAGAGAAGCGGGGAGGAAGGCCAGCCAGTGGGCACCCTGGCTTTGCTCACTGCCTGGATGCCTTCCTGCAGCCAGGACAGATTTACAAGGACAGCAGAGGCTGATTTCAGTGGGTGTGGCCACTACTAAAAGAAAGTCCTGGTCTCTCCCTCTCGTGGCTGCTCTGAAAAATCCTTGCTCAGCTGCTGGTGCCCATGCAGAAGTGTCTCCTGAATCTTGTAAGGGGAGATGCTTTTGATTTCAGACTTGCCTTGGACTTAGATATTCCCAAATTAAAGGCTCTCTGATGTCTTTGTAGTTAGAGAATGGCTGCAGATGCTCTGCCCTGTCTGAGCGGCAGTCCCAGAGCCTCCGTGTCCCAGGCAGATGTTGGAGGTAGGACACGCTGTCCAGTTGGGGACCTTGCTCACCATCTCTATGTACTCTTTTTCCAGTTCACTATGCAAGGCCTGTGATCATCTTGGGCCCAATGAAGGACAGAGTCAATGATGACCTGATTTCAGAGTTCCCACATAAATTTGGATCCTGTGTGCCACGTAAGAGGCCAGGAACACTTTGGGGGGAAGGTGTTGGTAGCCTAGGAGTTGTTGCTCTGCTGTTTTATGGAAAGGCTCTAGGGCTGGGTTCTAGGATTCTCTGGGGACATGGTGCATCCAACACCCTGGAAGAGATTAGGCAGTAGTAGGTTCCCCCAAAGTTGATGGCATGGGGAGGGCTGAGTCAGCAGCCTGGTCTGCTTGCTCTTTTGGAGAGAAGCTTGAGCAGCCTAATGGCACGGCCCCCAGGATGGCTCGTTAGGTTCACTGGCCCACATACTCCATGTGCCAGGCTCTGCCATGTCTTGGTCCAGGAAGCCCCACCTTTCTGGTCTACTTTAAGGGACAGCGAATCACCCCTGTGTGAGATCTGGTGGTTCAGAAGAGAAGTAGGGAAGATAAACCTCTTCCCAGCTGTTCCTTCCCCTGCCCCATCTGAAAAACACTGGCAGGACCCTGAGCCCCAGGTGAGAGAGTAGCAAATCCGCTCTTGTGGCTTGGGGCAGGCCATTGTCCTCGGGGCACATGGTCTCTACCTTTCTTCCTTCAGATACTACTCGGCCTCGGCGTGATAATGAGGTGGATGGACAAGACTACCACTTTGTGGCATCCCGAGACCAGATGGAGAAGGACATTCAGGACAATAAGTTCATCGAGGCAGGCCAGTTCAACGATAATCTCTATGGGACCAGCATCCAGTCAGTGCGGGCAGTGGCTGAGAGGGTAAGGAGAGGGGCAATTCTTGGCCCTGCTAGGTAACCTTCGGGGAATGCAGAAATGCTGCTGCCCAGGTTGCACTTGGCTCCATCCTCCCAGCACAGGGCCCACCAGGCAGCGCTGCTGACCGAAGCCATGCCCACTGCACACCTCCAGCCCCGGGATGGAGGTACCTGTCACCTATGCAGCCTACCCTTGAGTGCCACCCACCTGAATGGGGACCTCTGCCTGTGTGGCATGTTCTGGGTAGTAAGAGCAAAATGTGGAGCCTGGGCACTGCAGGGGTAGAATCTGCCAGGCTTCCCTGGGTCCCTGGGTTCCCTCCAGGGGGGACATTGGGGTTGCGGCTAGGTAAGTGCTTGGGGCTGTGGAGACAGGGACCAGGCAGGCTCATGCCAGTCTTTGTTGGGCAGGGCAAGCACTGCATCTTGGATGTTTCTGGCAATGCCATCAAGAGGCTGCAGCAAGCTCAGCTTTACCCCATTGCCGTTTTCATCAAGCCCAAGTCCATTGAAGCGCTTATGTGAGTATTTGCTGAGACTCAGGCAGTCCCAGCTGGTGAAGAGCTCTGGAAGGGAAACAGAGATGAAGTGGTTTGCTGGGTGGGGGTAAGACCCACGGAAGCTCAGCAAAGCCTGCGCCCCAGCTCTGGCCAATGAGGCTCCTGATCCGGTTGGGCTTTCTGACCTGCAGAACTTGAGGAAGGCATGGAGCAGTGGGCCACGGCTACTCTCAGCAGCTGAGTGGGTTTTCAGGGAGCCTGGAACAATCCTTTATGTAAACCAAAACAATCTAGTTTGGGGCTATTTGTCTCCCATGTCTGGCAGGGAGATGAACCGACGGCAGACGTACGAGCAGGTGAATAAGATTTATGACAAAGCCATGAAACTGGAGCAGGAGTTTGGGGAGTACTTCACAGGTACGAGCCCCTGCTGCTTGGTGGGTGGCGGGGGACTGGCCAGCCCCTCCTCTGTATGTGTCCCCAAGAGGCTGGGTACCTTGCCGAGTTCCTGCAGGCTTTGGGGCTCCAAGCTGTCCAAAGGGCTCGGGTTCCCTCCCACCAGCCAGTGCACCAGAGCCGTTTCAGGGTCGACCACCATCAGCCAATGCTGCTTGAGATTGTTGTGTTCATTCTGTCTGCGGCTTCCTACTAGGTTGCAGGCTCCCTACGTTACTTGTTTCCCTCCCTCTGAACTCCCCACCCCATCCAGCCCTTGGCTTTGCATGTTTAGATACTGCGTAAACGTTCAGGGAGGTGTTCCAGTTGTCTAAAGTCCAGTGCACTATACGCATGGGTCGGCGCTGAGAGCCCTGGCTCATAGTGATGCTTTTCGGGTGAGCGGGGGTGGGGGCGACTCTCAGCTGGACGCTCACATCTCAGCCTTTGGAGCTCCCTCTGCTGTTAGCGTCTGGGTCCTTGTGTGCCAGGCTGACTTGTGACCTAGAGCAGATGTGACGGCCCCAGGAGCACTGCCTTTTGCCACAATGGTGGCCTTCAGCTTCTTGTCTGGATAACCAAGATTTTCCAGGTCTTTGAGTAAGGCTGCTTTAGAATGACCAGCTGCTGTCCTCCTGGCAGCCAAGAGTGACATGAACCGCAAGGTCTGGCATCTGATGGGTGCTCGGTCAACATCTTTGAACGTCTTCATATTCATTGCTACTTGGTCTTACTGTCTCAACAAGCTGACTTTAAGCCTTGAATCTGGTATGCCAGCCAGCGTCTCTTGCCGCCCTCAGCTTGCAGCCAGCCAACTGGGGCAACCCAGCCTGCGTCTGGTGTGCATCTCATGCGACTGAGCTGTGGGGTAATCGGGATGGGCTGCGTTGCTGGGCTTGGGGGGTGCAGAACATAGTAATAATTGTGTTTTCCTTTTCCCTTTAGCCATTGTACAGGGTGACTCACTGGAGGAGATTTATAACAAAATCAAACAAATCATTGAGGACCAGTCGGGGCACTACATTTGGGTCCCATCCCCTGAAAAACTCTGAAGAACCCCCCCCAACCATTCTCTTGTGAACAGAAGAAATCAAGTCCCTCTTCCCTCCTCCTTCATTCCTGTCCCCACTGGGAGAACAAACGACTACTGTTCTTGTCCCCTTTTTTAGCTATGTCAAAAAAATTGAGTTTTCTAGTCCTGTTCTGTTTTTTTAAATTTTGGTTTTGTTTTAGTTTATTTTTGGGGATGATGCCATCTCACTCATCGTGTGGCTGTGCCCATTCCCGCATGGACCTTCCCCCAGCACTAGCACTGGTGCAGACCTGCCGGAGTCATTGCTTCATCCAAACCAAGCAGAGCGAAGAGAAGAGAGGAGGACTGATGGAAAGACAGACTCGGGGCAGCTGCACGGCTTGTGAAGTGAGCTCCACGTGCCATGGGACAAGGTGCTCCTGGGCATGTCTACCACTCTGTACTGCTGTCATGCAGCTCCGAGCGGCGCAATGTAATGGCGACAGAAAATATTTATATATAGATATATATATATATGTAATTTATATAAAATATATAGAAATTATTATATATATATATTATACACTCTCATAATATATATATATTCACACACATTTGGACTAGAAAATCTATGGAGACTTCATCAATGGTACTATGTTATTAGAGAAATGCTTTAATTTTCATATTCCAATTAGATGGCATCT
Source organism: Manis javanica (assembly GCF_040802235.1). Taxonomy (NCBI): domain Eukaryota; kingdom Metazoa; phylum Chordata; class Mammalia; order Pholidota; family Manidae; genus Manis; species Manis javanica. Next base: position 58,092,048 of record NC_133174.1, read on the forward strand.
TCTATCCCAACTGGTTGGGGAGGGATTGAAAATGGTAGGTAGGAAGTGTTGTACCAAGGCCCTACATTTGGTCATTCTCTTGAGAGCTGGGATTTTCTCTGGGAGAGAGTGAGCAGGAGGCCTGCAAGGAAGGGCCTTTGCCTGGGGGTGAGAGGGTTGGAGATTTGACCCTAAAGCAGCTGCTGCCCTTGAGGTGCAGTCAGCCCTATGTGTGGAAAGAGAGAATGGCTAAGGATGCTCCATATTAAATTGCCTATTGTTTTATGCCACCTGATGTGTCTGCATGAGAGGTTTCCTTTTTGTTCTTTTTTAAGCTGCTGTAAACCAAAACCATGTTGTGCTACTGTGTCAGCCTTTCCATTATCCCCAGTTTTACTTTTAACTATTTAAGTGAATGCGTAGAATTCAGTTTCGTAGTGTTCTTGAGGCTCGTGCTGCCTGGGGGAGCAGGCCTTGTGATCGAGTGGGGGGGCTGTCCAGGCAGCAAGAGGGAAGTGGGGGCTGGGAGAATGGGGGGGTGCAGAAGCTGGGGCTCTATTGCAGCGGGTCCCCTCACTCACCTGCCAGGGACACCTGGGGCCCCTTTGTGGGGCCCGGTGAGAAGGACAGCACCGGGCGTGGCCAGCCGAGCGCCAAGAGGTTTAACTGCAGGTGTTCTCCCGCTGCCTTGTGCCCCATCACAGCCCCTCACTGGCAGCTGGTACCTTACTGTTCCTTAGGAAGAAAGTAGACTCTGATGCTGTCAGTTTGAGCTGAGGAGCTAAGATTCCCTTACTGGTGAGATGTGAAACCTGTTGCTTCTTCCCAGACTCAGATGGCAGTGACTGTGGTCAAGGAAGTTGTTCTCCAACCACAGGTGCAGGGGGCAGTGTGGCTTAGGCCCATCCTCAGCCCACTGTGCTCTTCTGACACTGCCAGGCCTCCCTTGCCTCCATGCCAGAGGCATGACACATGGGAGAGGTGTGGATATGCTCGGCCTTGGGGTTGAGTATGTGGTTTCCCAGCCCATCGTGTCATGACCCATGCAGGTGATGCCATGTTGAATATGCTTTGAGTGCTACCTGCCAAGTTTGGGAAACCTGTTAACGGTTCTCCTGCCAGCATCATGAGGCTAACTGTCCAGTGCGGAGGCCAGAGTGAGGGGAAAGACAGGGCAGCAGCTTAACCTGGGCAGTACACTGGCTTGAAGGCAAAGAGAGATGAAGTGATGGCTGATGGTGACTCTGGCGAGGAGGGGTGAGCAGGGCATGGTGATGTCACAGAGGTTAAGTGACATGGTCTGAATGATGCTCAGCTCTCTACCCCTCCCAGGGAAGAAAAGCAAAGATTGAAAGCAAGCATGGCAACTAGTTGGTTTACCAGTGTTCCTTCCAAGGAGACATATATTTTTTAATAAACGATAGTTGCAATGAACTGTGGCTCAGAGACCTTCTTGAAGGAGCTGAGAAGGGAAGGTGGGGGTATCTCAGGGGGGGAAGCATCCCAAACCTTTGTTTGGGGGCCAAAAGGCTGTCTACTTAGTGACTATCGGCTGATAGGGTCAGGCTTGCCTCTGGATGATCCTAGATCTCTATGGCTGTGGCAGGCCCTTTGTGAAAGCTACATGCTCATCTCCATGCTGACTGTCTCAGCACACGTCAGGGTGGGATCGAGGTGTCCACTTGCTCGGTGCCAACTGACGTTTTCCTAAAAGGTGCACAAGATAGAGGTGCAGCAAAGACATTTGTTAGAGAAAGCAGGCCCAAGTCAGCAGCAGGGAACTGGGTAATACCTATAGTCAGAAAAGGCTGGCCTGCCCACTACTAGTGTTTCCAGAAAGCCTGGAGATCCCAAGGGAAAATGAGGGTGAGGTGGCAGTCAGGCCTATGGCCCTCTGAAATGAGGAGTGCTTAAAGTTGGTGTTTAAGATGTGGCCAATGTCCCTGCAACTTGGGTGGAGAAGAAGCCCAAGGAGGTACACCTGTAATTAAGTTCAGGAATGATGATGGCGGTTGAGCAGCCCTGCCATGTGTGGGCTGCACCCCAGTGAGGGCAGTGGCCCTTCCCCATTTGTGGTGCTTTCCATTTGGCAGGGTGCTGCCTTTCCACATTCTCTCACTCGCTAGAAGGCAGCCTGACAAAAGGAGTCCCCAGTGGCCTCCGTGGGAGCATAAGGAGATCCAGCTCCTAAGTGCAAACAGAACAAAGAGCTGGCGTGTAACCATGCTGTGGTGATGCTCTTCAAAGCAGCTGTGCTGAAGAAAATTAGGCCCCAGTGGGAAGATACTAGGTAACTGGCACACACCAAAGGCAGACAGCTCCTGGCCCTTAAAAGTGCGGCTGTGCCCTCATGGCTAAAGCCCTGTGTCTTGCCAATGGGTTTCATCCCCGGGCAAGTTCACTATGGATTCAGTGTGAACAAAGAAAATGACAGCAAAACATTCTTGGGGTGAAAGGGTTATACCCAACTTTATTTCCAGGTGGCAGGTCAGTCACTAGAATCCCGTTCACTCAGAGCAAGTCTGCATGCAGCAAGCCGGTCTCTGCCTCTGGGCCCCTCTGTCCGCACAGCCATCCCACACAGCCATCTTCTGGGCCTCTGTCCTCAGCACTGCCACCACTCCAGCCTCTGCTCTCCTGCAGCCTTGCAGCCCTGCCACTGTGTCATGCCCAGAGCACTGGCCGGAGCTCTTTTTATAGAGTCAACAGCCATGTATTGCCCACAGGTGTGCAGTGAGCTAGTCAACCATGGCCAGGTGAGAATCCTGGCCACAGGAACTCTCATTTTATCCACACCCCATCTCCACAAGGAGTCAGCAGGCGTCTCCCCCAAGTCCTGCTTCTAATCTCACCAGGGTTTCCTCATGTCTGACAGACCTTAACATTCATAGGATGATGATACAGCTACATAAAATATTTGGATACAAATGACTGACTTCATCTTAAGATGAAAATGCTTTTAGAAATGAGCTGAGGAAAGCAAGATCTTGACCTAAAACCAGGTGTGGAAGTTTTGCTCAAGGATGCAGCTAATATGGATGAGAGGGAAGTGTCTGCTAAGCTGTGACAGGCTCAGAGTGTGGGGGTGGGGGTGGAGTCCTGAGCGGGTCAAGGTCAAGCATAACATAAGGGGACTGTAAAGGCACGTTGGGCTCAAGCAGAAAGGTCAGTAGTAAAGACAGAGCCCTTTCCATAGGGACAGTGTTGGCCTGGTGCTAACAGGAGCCCACGGTGGGAGAAAACTACAGAGATGAGCTGAGTGTGAGCTTCCTTGGGACAATTCAACCGATAGTGCCTAGAGCCTGTCTAACTACTCAGGCCCTCGCACATGTTCCCTCACTAAGGCACTTAGTACAGTAGTGTATCTTCAAGTTCTGTCCTTCATCCCTCAGTTCCATAGCCCATTAATTCTCTATCCAGTCAGTTCCTCAGCACCTCCAGGACATTTTATCACTGAATGACTTTCTGAAGCTCAAATTCCAATTTCCTCAAAAGCCTCTCCCCCCACCACAGTTCAGTTTGCAGAAAAAACCAGAACCAGCTTGTACGCACCTCACTTCCTCACCAACAAAGGCCTCAATACACCATGTGCTTTGCTGGAGAGTAGAAAAGCTGCTTCAGCCATGAACTTCCCACACAATTTTCTCTGCAGGGTTGGCACACTGTTGCCACGTGCAGGTTTCTTGATTTGCGGGTTTTCCGTTAGACTGACTGAACTACCTGTGTGTCCTTCCTCTGCTGTGGGCACTCTTACCGGAAGGATCTAGCACATTCTGAAGGCTTGGAAAGTGGGTGCTTTGACAAGGATTTAGACCTTCCTATGCACAGTGACAAGCATGTGCCAGAGGATGTTCTCCTGACTGGCCCTACTGTCCCCACAGTCATGCTCCATGTTGCTGACAGAATTAGCCATCTAATGCACTCTTCCTTTTGCATGTGGCCACTACCTACAGGGAGAAGTCCAAGCTCTTTAGCATGGCCCTTTGGCCATCAGGCCTTTCTCTCCTGATGCCTCTTTTGTCATGTCCCTGTCTGCTCCAGCCATGAGTTCCCCGATGCACCACAAACTGTTTTTGCTCACCCCCACAAATGCCCTCACTGCCACCCCATATTGCTTACGTGGAAGATGCTGTATTTTAATACTTGATTCAATAATTCCCCTCCTGTGCTGCCTTTCCTGAAGCCCCTCCTTTCCCCTCTGCCTCATAGGTGGAATTGACCATCCCTTTGTGCTCTATTAGGCTCTGTAAGAACTTATAACAGCTAATATTTATTCCACTACTTTACTAAGTGACTTATGCATTTTAATTCAGTAGATGCTCTTATTACCCTCATTTCCCAGATGAGGAAACCGAGGTACAAAATGGTCACACAGCTAATAAGTGGCAGAGCTGAGTTTCAGTGCTCCTGAGCACCACACTGTGCTGCCTCTAACCTCACACCTGGAACATCTTTCTTTACATCCGTCTTCCTCTCCTTGACTCCCATGTACAAGAAGAGACTGCCTTACTCATCTTCCTACCCCCTGGGCCGCAAACCTGATTTCTCTCCTTTGGTAATCAAAACCAAATCTACCAAAACTTGTTGGTTCTTTTCAATGTCTGTTCAGTTTAGTTTCCATTATCCCTGCCTGCACCCTCATAATACCAAGAGACACAGCTTGGTGAGCACCTAGTGAGGTGGCATGCTTGGTCCTGGGTGTATGGTGGCAGACAAATGAAGCCAGACCTTACAGGCCAGTGGGGGGAGGGCAAAAACAAGTAAATGACTAAGTCTGTAATTGCCTGTTCCGTTTAATGCCATTAAGGAAATAAACAGGATGCAGTGAGAGGGTAATTTAGTGAGATTACATAGAGGGGATAATATAGAGAAAAGGTACCCAGGGAAGGCTTCCCTGAGGTGGCATTCTGGTTGAGCCCTTTAAGGTCAGCAGGATCAGCCTGGTGGGGAGGTGGGGAGCTGGGGGGAGGGAAGTACTTAACACCCTTCCCCGGCCCCAGTTTGCTTTGCCAACATTATTTCTTCATGTTTCTCTACAAAGCAATCTAAACCACTTGCTTTTTTACCTGTGAGCAAGGTCTCTGTCTGGAATGTTCCCAGTTCCCAGTATCTCTATGGAGCCTTCAAGCTGCAGTTCCCATGTCATTTTCTGTGAGGATGTCACTGAAAACTCCAGGAGAGTTGCCTCCTTCCTTTTCTTGGCCCCACACCAGCAGTTTATACTGAACTTACTGTGTTCTTCCTTGCATGGTAGCTATTTGTCCCTGATACACTTCTCCAACTAGACAGAAAGCTTCTAGAAGGTTGGCATTGAATCCAGTATCCTCTTATTCCTCTCATCAGCTAATACAGGCCAGATGCCCAATAAATGGCTGGTGGATGAACTTTTCCCTTCTGGACTTCACTGTCTTAATCTAAAACAGGAGGAAGTTGCACAGATGATCTCTAAGACCTGTCTCTCCTATTGATGACAAAATAGAGTTCTAAAGGCCATGTACTATGCTGAGTCCCCCACAAAAAGGCAGAAGTTCATGCCTGTTGCCAATTTTCAGTTCCAAAAAACAAAGAAACAGTGACATAGAAAGCTTAAATACAGCTGCCAAAGACCGTAGCACATGAGTACATTAGATTTACACACAATTTAACATGACATTTAGACAGAGGCCAGTTGCCCGCTGTGAGGGAGCAAAGGCTCCCCAGGAGAGAGGTGTGGACTAGGACGGGAGATTTCCTTTTCCCACGTGGATACCCTGTAGGATTCCAGGACAGCTTAAACAAATAGAAAGTTTAGTGATAGGCGAGGGGCCTGACTCAGATTACAATTTGGCAAAGAAATGGTGCCAGGGAAATATGGGAATAGCTTTACCAAACACACCACTAGATGCCCTGGGGAATGTTCTGGTGTCCCGCGGAGGCAGCAAATCATGGATCCTGGGGGAGATTCCTGGTGACAGCAAATGGAGGCAAGTGGTGGCCGCCAAAGAGCAGGAGGCACAGGAGCTGCCCCCGTGCCTGCAGGGATGAGGCACCAGGATGGTGTTCGTTAAATGCAACCCTTTCAACTTTTCTTGAGGAGGTAAAAAGGTTCGTGAACGACCTCCCTATTCTAGCTTATCAGAGACATTGAGGTATTCCTAGACAGAATGAGAGGGGGAAATACAAATATGAACAAGGAAAAGCAACCAGGAGGTAAAGGTCCAAAGATCCTGAGTGTCAAAGGGGAAACCCTACTGCTGTTTAAGTAGAGAACGTCAAAGAGGAGACAAAAAGGCACACTCCGGGGTCTGCTAGCACTTCCCCCAGTGGAGGTGAAGTGGCATTCCAGTGAAGAAGCCAGGAACAGTACGAAAGGTAAAGGTAAAGGAAACAGTGGAGACTGATGAGTAGAAGAATGCAGAACCAGAAAGAAAGGGAAATCTGCACTACTGAAGCTGCACCAGAATAGGTGGGAAGCCTTTCCAGGAGATGGGGAGTTGGGGTCTCCCAGAGGACAAGGGAATAACAAGAGGGTGAGGATGTCAAGTTTAAGGGATGCAGGAAACAACCCTGCTGGAGAGAAGAACTGGAGAATAACACACATTCAAAAGCACTTATGAGCGGGGCATAACTCTTTTTTTTTTCTGAATCCTTACATTTTTTTTATTAAGGTATGATTGATATACACTCTTATGAAAGTTTCACATGAAAAAACAATGTGGTTACTACATTTATACATATTATCAAGTCTCCACCCATACCCCAATGCAGTTACTGTCCATCAGTATAGTAACATCCCACAGATTCACTATGTGCCTTCTCTGTGCTACACTGTTTTCCCCATGATTCCCCACACTATGTGTACTAAACATAATGCCCCTCAATCCCCTTCTCCCTCCCCACCCACCCTCCCACACCCTTCCCCTTTGGTAACCACTAGTCCCTTCTTGTAGTCTGTGAGTCTGCTGCTATTTTGTTCCTTCAATTTTACTTCATTGTTATACTCCACAAATGAGGGAAATCACTTGGCATTTGTCTTTCTTCACCTGGCTTATTTCACTGAGCATAATGTCCTCCAGCTCCATCCATGTTGTTGCAAATGGTAGGATTTGTTTCTTTCTTATGGCTGAATAGTATTCCATTGTGTATATGTACCACATCTTCTTTATCCATTCATCTACTGATGGACACTTAGGTTGCTACCATATCTTGACTTGTAAAAAGTGTTACGATAAACATAGGGGTGCATATGTCTTTTTGAATCTGAGAAGTTGTATTCTTTGGGTACATTCCAAGGAGTCGGATTCCCAGATCAAATGAAATTTCTAATTTTAGTTTGTTCAGGAACCTCCAAATTGCTTTCCACAATGGTTGAACTAGCTTACATTCCCACCAGCAGTGTAGGAGGATTTCCCGTTTCTCCGCATCCTCACCAGCATTTGTTGTTCTTAGTCGTTTCGATGCTGGCCATCCTTACTGGTGTGAGGTGATATCTCATTGTGGTTTTAACTTGCATTTCCCTGATGATTAGTGATGTGGAGCATCTTTTCATGTGTCTGTTGGCCATCTGAATTTCTTCTTTGGAGAACTGTCTCTTCATATCCTCTGACCATTTGCTAATCGGGTTATTTGCTTTTTGGGTGTTGAGGCATGTAAGTTCTTTATGTATTTTGGATGTTAACCCCTTGTCAGATATGTCATTTACAAATACATTCTCACATACTGCAGGATGCCTTTTTATTCTGTTGATGGTGTCCTTTGCCATACAGAAACTTTTTAGTTTGATGTAGTCCCACTTGTTCATTTTTGCTTTTGTTACCCTTGCTGGTGGAGATGCATTCAGGAAGAAGTTGCTCATGTTTATATTTAAGAGATTTTTGCCTATGTTTTCTTATAAGAGTTTTATGGTTTCATGACTTACATTCAAGTCTTTGATCCATTTTGAGTTTACTTTTGTGTATGGCGTTAAACAATAATCCAGTTTCATTCTCTTGCATGTAGCTGTCCAGTTTTGCCAACACCAGCTGTTGAAGAGCTGTCATTTCCCCATTGTATATCTGTGGCTCCTTTATCATATATTGATTGACCATATGTAGTTGGGTTTATATCAGGGCTCTCTAGCCTGTTCCATTGGTCTATGGTTCTGTTCTTGTGCCAGTACCAAATTGTCTTGATTACTGTGGCTTTCTAGTAGAGCTTGAAGTTGGGGAACGTAATGCCCCCAGCTTTATTCTTCCATCTTAGAATTGCTTTGGCTATTCGAGGTGTTTTGTGGTTCCATATGAATTTTAGAACAAGTATCTCTAGTTCGTTGAAGAATGCTATTGGTATTTTGATAGGGATTGTGTTGAATCTATAGATTGCTTTAGGTAGGATGGCCATCTTGACAATATTAATTCTTCCCATCCATGAGCATAGGATGAGTTTCCATTTATTGGTACCTTCTTTAATTTCTCTTAAGAGTGTCTTGTAGTTTTCAGGGTATAGGTCTTTTACTTCTTTGGTTAGTTTTATTCCTAGGTATTTTATTCTTTTTGATGCAACTGTGAATAGAATTGTTTTCCTGATTCTCTCTTTGCTAGTTCATTGTTAGTGTACAGGAATGCCACAGATTTCTGTGTATTAATTTTGTATCCCGCAACTTTGCTGAATTCAGATATTAGATCTAGTAGTTTTGGAGTGGAGTCTTTAGGTTTTTTTTGTACAATATCATGTCATCTGCAAACAGGGACAGTTTAACTTTTTCCTTACTAATCTGGATGCCTTTTATTTCTTTGTGTTGTCTGACTGCCATGGCGAGGACCTCCAGTACTATGTTGAATAGAAGTGGGGAAAGTGGGCTTTCTTGTCTTGTTCCTGATCTTAGGGGAAAAGCTTTCAGCTTCTCGCTGTTAAGTATGATATTGGCTGTGGGTTTGTCTATATGGCCTTTATTATGCTGAGGTACTTGCCCTCTATACCCATTTTGTTGAGAGTTTTTATCACGAATGGATGATGAATATTGTCAAATGCTTTTTCAGCATCTATGGAGATGATCATGTGGTTTTTGTCCTTTTTGTTGATGTGGTGGATGATGTTGATGGATTTTCAAATGTTGCACCATCCTTGCATCCCTGGAATAAATCCTACTTGATCATGATGGATGATCTTTTTGATGTAATTTTTAAATTCAGTTTGCTAATATTTTGTTGAGTATTTTTGCATCTATGTTCATCAGGGATATTGGTCTGTAATTTTCTTTTTTTGTGGTGTCTTTGCCTGGTTTGAGTATTGGAGTGATGCTGGCCTCATAGAATGAGTTTGGAAGTATTCCTTCTTCTACTCTGTGGAAAACTTTAAGGAGGATGGGTATTAGGTCTTCACTAAATGTTTCATCGGCGGTGAAGCCGTCTGGTCCAAGTGTTTTTTTCTTAGGTAGTTTTTTGATTGGCAGTTCAATTTCATTGCTGGTAATTTGTCTGTTCAGATTTTCTGTTTCTTCCTTGGTCAACCTTGGAAGGTTGTATTTTTCTAGAAAGTTCTCCATTTCTTCTAGGTTATCCAGTTTGTTAGTGTATAATTTTTCATAGTATTCTCTAATAATTCTTTTTATTTCTGGTGTCCGTAGTGATTTTTCCTTTCTCATTTCTGATTCTGTTTATGTGTGTAGACTCTCTTTTTTTCTTGATAAGTCTGGCCAGGGGTTTATCTATTTTGTTTATTTTCTCAAAGAACCAGCTCTTGCTTTCATTGATTCTACTGTTTCATTCTTCTTGATTTTATTTATTTCTGCTCTAATATTTATTATGTCCCTCCTTCTAGTGACTTTGGGCCTCCTTTGTTCTTATTTTTCTAGTTTCATTAATTGTGAGTTTAGACTGTTTATATGGGATTGTTCTTCCTTCCTGAGGTAGGACTGTATTGCAGTGTTCTTTCCTCTTAGCACGGCCTTGGCTGCGTCCCACAGTTTGTGATGTTGAATTAGTGTTGTCATTTGTCTCCATATATTGCTTGATCACTGTTTTTACTTGGTCATTGATCAATTGGTTATTTAGGAGCATGTTGTGAAGCCTCCCTGTATTTGTGGGGTTTTTCATTTTCTTTGCATAATTTATTTCTAGTTTCATACCTTTGTGGTCTGAGAAACTGGTTGGTACAATTTCAATCTTTTTGAAATTACTGAGGCTCTTCTTGTGGCCTAGTATGTGGTCTATTTTGGAGAATGTTCCATGTGCACTTGAGAAGAATGTATTCTGCTGCTTTTGGGTGTAGAGTTCTATAGATGTCTGTTAGGTCCATCCATTCTAACGTGTTTTTCAGTGCCTCTTTTTCCTTACTTATTTTCTGTCTGGTTGATCTGTCCTTCAGAGTGAGTGGAATGTTGAAATCTCCTAGAATGAATGCATTGCATTCTATTTCCCCTTTTAATTCAGTTAGTATTTGTTTCACATATGTAGGTGCTCCTGTGTTGGGCACAGAGATATTTATAATGGTTATATATTCTTGTTGGATTGACCCCTTTATCATTGTGCAATATCCTTCTTTGTCTCTTGTGACTTTCTTTGTTTTGAAGTCTATTTTGTCTGATACAAGCACTGCAACACCTGCTCTTTTCTCTCTATTAGTTGCATGAAATATCTTTTTCAATCCCTTCACTTTTAGTCTGTGTATGTCTTTGGGTTTAAAGTGAGTCTCTTGTAGGCAGCATATAGATGGGTCTTGTTTTTTTATCCATTCATTGACTCTATCTCTTTTGATTGGTGCATTCAGTCCATTTACATTTAGGGTGATTATTGACAGGTATGTACTTATTGCCATTGTAGACTTTAGATTTACGGTTACTAAAGGTTCAAGATTAACTTCCTTACTATCTAAGAGTCTAACTTATCTCACTTAATATGGTAGTACAAACACAATATAAGGGTTCTTTTTTTTTCTCCTCCTTTTCCTTCCTCCTCCATTCTTTATATATTAGGTATCATATTCTGTACTCTTTATCTATCCCTTGATTGACTTTGGGGATAGTTAATTTAATTTTGCATTTGCTTAGTAATTAGCTGTTCTACTTTCTTTACTGTGGTTTTATTTCCTCTGGTGACAGCTATTAAACCTTAGGAACACTTCCATCTATAGCAGTCCCTCCAAAATAGACTGTAGAGATGGTTTGTGGGAGGTAAATTTTCTCAGCTTTTGCTTATCTGGAAATTGTTTAAGCCCTCTTTCAAATTTAAATGATAATCTTGCCAGATAAAATAATCTTGGGTCCAAGCCCTTCTGCTTCATTGCATTAAATGCATCATGCGACTCCCTTCTGGCCTGTAAGGTTTCTGCTGAGAAGTCTGATGTTAGTCTGATGGGCTTTCCTTTGTGTGTGATCTTATTCCTCTCTCTGGCTGCTTTTAATAGTCTGTCCTTATCCTTGAACTTTGTCATTTTAATTACTATATGTCTTGGTGTTGTCTTCCTTGGGTCCCTTGTTTTGGGAGATCTGGGGATCTCCACAGCCTGAGAAACTATCTCCTTCCTCAGATTGGGGAAGTTTTCAGCAATTACCTCCTCAAAGACACTTTCTATCCCTTTCTCTCTTCTTCTATAATGTGAATATTGTTTTGTTTGGATTGGTCACACTGTTCTCTCAATATTCTTTCATTCTTAAAGATCCTTTTTTCTCTGTGTGCCTCAGCTTCTTTGTATTCCTCTTCTCTAGTTTCTATTTCATCTATCATCTCCACATATCCAATCTGCTTTTAATACCCTCCATTTGTGCTCTTCAACAATTGTATCTCTGACTGGAATTCATTTCTGAGTTCTTGAATATCTTTCCGTACCTCCATTAGCATGTTAATGATTTTTATTTTGAACTCCCTTTCAGGAAGAGTCATGAGGTCCACATCATCTTTCTCAGGGCTTGTATTAATTTTGCTCTGTAGCAGGTTCCTTTGGCATTTCATAATTGTGTATGGCGCCCTCTAGTGTCCAGAAGCTCTACTCTCTGGAGCTGCTCAGCCCCTGAAGCAATGTCGGGGGTTGCAGGGGAGTGGTATTGGTGCCTAGGGGTAGGAAAGGGCTGTTTCCTGCTTCCCGGCTGCTATGCCTGTCTCCACAGCCTGTACCAGTGGGCTGAGCACACAGGTATAAGCTTTTGTCTCAGAGCAGCCAGATATGGATCCCTGCTTTCCACAAGTGTTTGGAATCTGTTTCCTCAGTAATTCTGCCTGTCTTAGCTTTCCAACCCTGTAATCAAAAATGAAAGCACCATGAAATGTAGGTTTGAGCTCCCAGAGCAGATCTCCAGAGTTAGGTATTCACCAGTCCCAGGCCTCCACTCCCTCCCTGCTCAGTTTCTCTTCCTCCTGCTGGTGAGCTGGGGTGGGGGAAGGGCTTGGGTCCTGTCGGTCCACAGCTTTGGTACTTTATCCTGTTCCATGAGGTTTGCTCTTTTCTCCAGGTGTATGCAGTTTGGCACAGTCCTCTTTCCTGTTGCTCTCTCAGGATTAGTTGTATTAATTATATTTTCATATTATATGTGGTTTTAGGAGGAAGCCTCTGTCTCACCTCTCAGACTGCCATCTTTAATCCTCTCCCAGGCATCACTCTTAAGAGACTTGCATGTATTTACTCTTTGCAACTTTAAAACTGTTACCAACATTTTATAGGTGAAGAAACCGAGGCATAGGGAAGTTAAGTAACTTACCCAGGGTCACACAGCTAATAAGTGGAAGAGCAAGTATTTGAACCCCGGCCATTTGGGTCTGGGATGTGTGCCACTGTGCTATGCTTTCCCATCTGGCTCTTATCACTTTCCATCTCAGTATTTCTATGCAGTCCAGCTTTTGTTCTCATCATGCCACTGAAACTGTGCTCTCCAGAGTCAGTATCGTCAGTGTCACAAGATCTTATACCTGCACAGCCCTCATCCCATCATCCTCTCTGCCATATCTGACACTCGTAAGACATGTTCCCCACCCAGACGTGACACTCGTATCACCTCTGATTGTCTCTACAGCAGTCCTTGCATTCACCATCCCTGCTCTCACTGCCACTAATCACGATTCAGTTCATTATTTTCATTCATTCAACCAACAAACACGTAATTCTATGTGTCCAGCCCAACAGTGAGCAAAAAGGGTCTCTGCCGTGATAGAGATTATTGTCAGGAGGTTGGACGTTAAATAATCACACAAATATATATTTACAGACTGTTAAGTGCTGTTAATGAAAATACACAGAAATTATAATGACCTCCAAATTAGTGTTCCTTTTCTAGACTTCTCCCCTCTCCAATCCAATTTATCCACTGTTGCCTAGGTTAATATTCTTACTCTGTCTCTGATTCTACCATTCCCTAGCTCAAATTCCTTCCATAGTTTACAGAGCAGAGACCAAACTCCTTAGTCAGATATTCAAGATCTCCCCCAAACTGGTTCCAACCTACCTTTTCAGGTGTTCCCCCCACTCCTCCCCTTCAAGCACTCTGTTGCAAATAACGAAACCATCCACTCTTCCTTGTACAGAGAGACCACATGCCTTTTCCATGCTCCCTGAAATACCATTCCCCTCCTTCCTTATGTCCAAATCCTATATATATTTGAAGTCCAGTTCACTTTTCTCCACAGAACATTTCCCGATGCCCTCCTTTGGAATCTCAGTACTTCCTCCCTACTTTTATAGCATTCATGTTCTATCTTACCTTAATACAATAAATGTAAGCCTGCCCTCTTCCTTTAGTAGACTGTAAGCTCTTTGAGGGCAGGATCTGGGTCTGACCTGCCTTACTCATTGGCTGGATGGACACATGAATGAGTGAATAGTTGGTGGCTTCCTGACTGACAATATGGAGGGGGCCATAAGTATGCAGACATTAGAATACTTTCCAGGTGGTGTTTTGTTAAGATAGAATACTGGAAATACTTGAAATAGAAAAGAATATATTCAAGATGAAACGGCTGCCTTATGGAGATGAAATTTTAGAATAGCATTTGTCTTGTCAGGACCATAGTTCAAAATATTGGATTGCTGGACTCTTGACTAGGGACAGAGTTCTCTGTGGTAACTGGGAAAAATGTGTTTACCCAGAGCCAAAGGGGCTGGTGACCAACCATCTAGTTGGCATGGTACCATGTCGGTGGCCACAGGGTCAAGTCCCGATAGATGGCCCAGCTGTTAGTGCAGACAACTACAGGGGAGGGCTCCTGGGTGATCATGAGCCATACTGCCCGCAACTCAGCCCATTGGCTGCTCTTCCCCTCTCCATCCTCCATCCATATTGTCTCAGTCTTAGGATGGGAAGCCACAGCCCTCCACTTTGGGGGCTGCCATCTGTGTACCAAGCATCTTCAGGTATAGGAGCCTTTCCCTCCTGATAGGGAGTCTCGGCTACTAAGAGCTGAAAAGCAAGTTCTTCCTGCTTTACACTTGTATAGGTCACTAGCCCCACTAAGCATTGGAGTTCTCCACTTAAGGGGTAGTAGAGAGGGCACTGCCCTGCTGTAAATATGCGCCCCATTTGGCCAACGTAGGTGTCTGAGCCATGCCAGACTGTGGCCTTTGGGTCCAGTCTCCACACACCCCACAATGGGATAGGTGGTTATTACCTTGGTGGGAGCTGTTCTGGTGATGGGCTCTGTAGCCAGCAAGCCATGGTACACAGCAGCCAATTGCTTATCTATCAAGTGTGCTGGACCTCTGCTTCTTTCCATAGTTGTGACCAGAATCCCACAGGTTGGCATGTCCGTTCAAGTCACTGCCAAAGACCCCATCTGTAACCGTCTTCGATTACATGAACATCTAGCTCCCAGGGCCTTGATGAGTCCATTACACTCAAAGCCTGTATGGCCTTGACTGCCCGCTTGGCAGCAGTAAAAGCAGCTGCACATGTCTCATCCCAGTCCCACCTGATGCCCTTTTGAACCAACTGGTATAAGGGCTTCAGAATTTGTGCCAAGTGCGGGATAAACACTCTCCAGTAGTCCAAAAGACCCAAAAATGCTTGTAATACTGCCACAGTCGTAGGGGTGGGGAAAGCCTGGACCTTGTCTATAACTGCTTCAGGAACAACTTCAGTTTTACCCGAGCAGATGACCCCCAAGAATTTCACAGACAAACCAGGTCCCTGAACCTTGGTGCTGTTCACAGCCCATCCTTTTTCCTGTAGATGTTGTAACAGTCTAGTAACTACCCCTTCTAAATCTGAAAGAGAATCAGATGTGAGCATAACATAATCAATGTAGTGATACAACCACACTGTTTGCAGTTTCCTCCACGTGGCCAAGTCCTGGGCTACAAGTCCATGACAAATGGTGGGACTGTGGAGGTATCCCTGTGGAAGGACAGTGAATGTCCACTGCTGGCCTTCCCATGTTAAGACAAACTGTTCCTGGCTTTCCTGTACTATCTCAATAGAGAAGAAAGCATTAACCAGGTCTACTACATAATGATATGTCCCTAGCTGATGACTGAGCATGTCCAGAATGTCTTCTATAGAGGGGATGGCAGCATGCAAAGGGGGTGTGACTTTATTTAATTCCCTGTAGTCTACAGTCATACTCCTGGAGCTGTCTGGCTTTTTCACTGGCCAAACTGGGTAATTAAAAGGACTATGAGTGAGCTTTATGATGCCCACCCTCTCCAACTCCTGTAGTTTCTCCAATTTCCTTGTGCCCCCCAGGTTATTTATACTGCTTAGTATTTGTCACCCACTGAGGTACAGGCAGAGCTACAGATGGGTGCTTAGCATGCCCCTCAGAACTGCCTTTACCACATGTACCCTCAGTCTGAACTCACCTGCAGTGGTCTGTAACCACAGGCCCTGCAGGATATCCACCCCAAAAATATATTCAGGGATGGGAGAAATGTATACGGTACACTCCTTTGGGGGTAAACACCCTATCCCCAATGAGATTTGGGTTTTCTTCACTGTAATTGCCTTACCCCCATAGCCATCTCTCACAGCAGGGGTCCTGGGAAAATGCTCAGGGTTGCCATGAATCAGAGAACACAGCTCCTGTGTCCACCAGTGCCAGGACATGTTGTACATTTACAGGGGACCAATGAACTGCTGACTATACATGTGGCCTTTAGTCCCTACCGTGTCCCCCAAGGTGGGGGCCTTGACCCGCACTCAGTCAGTCCACAATGCTCAATCGTCCTTTTGTGGGGGTGAGGGTCCAGACAGAGCCTGAGTACTGTCCCTAAGGAAGTCCTTCAGAGAAAGGCTGGATGTGTTGCTTTGTGTCTGGTTTCCATGTCCTGGACCACAGGAACTGGAACTGCTGCTATGGCTTTAATTGGTGCCACAGTTCTAATAATATTCTATTGGGCTGCCCATCAATTTTTTCTTTCACTACCCTGGCCTTTATCAAATTAACCCACATCTGGGTCCTCGAGACCTTCACAGGGCCTTTTGCACCTCTTCTTTCAGTTGTAGCCTGTACTTCCCTCCGTGCCCTTATTGTTTCAACCTCCTCCAGATCTGCTAAAGTACCAGGAGCCTCACTTATCAGTTGACCTATGGGGAGGGGGCAAGAGTAGTCACTAGGGACCCAAAGAGACATGTGGGAGCAGTATGCGGCACCAGGTTTCTCATTCCTATGGTGAACATTTCCTCATTGGGGCCCTGAGGGTCCATACCATAGATATTTTTCATGCCCAATTCCTGCAATACCTGTTGGAGCTCTATTTACATTTTTCAGCTAGTGGGTAAGTATGGGAAATCACCGTGATTAGGCTAAACTGCCCTGATGGCAGCTGTCACCCATTCCAGGAGTGTCTGATTCCCTGAGGCATGATGGGCACTTTGCAACCGCTGCTGGAGGGAAGGGTGAGTCATTAGGGAAGCCAGTCTACTCATTTCAGTAACCGACAAGTTTTCCACCCCCATATCGCAGATGTAAAAGCCATGTAGACAGATATTCTGATGTCTTCTGCCTTTACCAGACACTCATGTCCACATGCTAATCCTGGGTATAGGCAGAGCATGGAGTGCTACACAACCTGGGGAATGGTGGCTCCTTGCCCTGAAGAGCCCGCAGTTGTTTTTATTTTTTTCATTACAGCCAGGCAGGCCTTTAATAGAGGATAGGCTGGTACCTCAGGTGGTAGCCTCAGCAGCAGATCTGTCCATGGCACTGCCTCATCTCCACCGGGCTCCTCCACCATTTCCGGGGCTGAAGGTATCAGTCTTTCCTCCCCCTCCCCAATGGCCTCCTGCAACACGGATTCTCCTGCAGACTCCCCCCTCACCGCTGCTAAGGAATCTTCCAGGAGTACAACCCATTTTCTCAATAATTGTCTCTCTTCCTTGAGGGCATCCCATAGGTCATCACCCAGCTCCTCCAAGTGATGCTGAAGTGTGTTTCTCTCCTGCCGAAGTCCCTCTCTCTCCTTGATAACCCTCTCAATAACTATTTTTGTCTTCAAAATAATCTTCCACTACCTCAAGAAGAAGAGACCGTATGATGCCAGCTGCTTATATGGCTACTCAGGGCCTCTAAACAGTCTTCTATCTCATGGAGGACTAATTCTGCAGCTTCTGGTGTCTCTACCCTTCCCTAGTTCTGGGGAAGGCCCTACTCCTCTAGGAGGTGCTTTATCCTAGACCAATTCCCCACTAAGGGCTCCCAAATTGGAAGCCCCACAGATAGGGTCTTCCAGGTGAAGCTGCACCCTCTGCAGCTGCATCCACTGGGGCCTCCCCACTATTCACAGGGGGCTCCAGACATCTGCCCATCATCTCTTGCAGCAGCTCACCCAAAGGTCACACCAATTTTGACATATTTCACGTTCAGCGGTCCTGCCGACTACCACCAGATGTAATGCCAGGGAAAGGAAATCCCAGGGCAAAATAGCTAGCTGAAACCAAAATCAGTGAAAGGGAGAAATAAAGTTTAAAATCCATTTATTGCTTACAAACTGCAGTCCAGGGCCATCTTTCTCATCTGCTCCAGAAGAAGCCAGCAAGCAAGCCATCCCCTCCCCTTAATCTCTGAGGTTGAGACATGTGCTCAGTTGTCCAATTAATTACCCGTTGATATGGACATGAACTTCTCTCCACCCCTGAGGATATGCAAATGCACTAGAGCCAGGAGAGATATTCTGGAAATGCTACAATTTTACCCACACTTAGTAATTACTATGTACCTGGGGGACGCAATCTTAACTTCAACCAGTGACGGGGCAAATTGACACTGTGTGCCTGTTAGTACAATGCTCTGAGAACACACCACTTTTGTGGAATGCTTACCCAAAACACATACATTGAATTTAATCGTTAGAAAATATCAGACACACCTGAGTTGAGGTTCATGCCACAGAGTAATCAGCCTATTCTTCAAAAATGTCAAGGTCATGAAAGATAAGGAAAGACTGAGGAACTGTTTTGGTTTGCAGAAGAGACCTGACAATTAAATATGCCTTAGGATCCTACAGAGGACTTCATCAGGACAGTGAATCAATGAAATTTGAATGGGGTCTGTGGATTAGATGGCAGAATTGTATCACTGTTAATGCCCTAATTTTAATGGCTGTACTGTGGTCATGTAGGAGAGTATCCCTATTTTTAGGAAATACACACTGAGGTATTGTGGGGTGCTGGAGCAAGATGGCTGCAAATTAATCACAAATGGTTCAGAAGGAAGCACCCACAAAGAGAATAAGGCAATGTAGTAAAATATTAATGAGTAGGGAAGCTGGGTGAAGAGTATATGGTAATTCTTTGTACTTACCTGCCCCTTTTATGTAAGTATGAAACTATTTCAAAATCAAAAGTTAAAAACTGTTAGTACAATCAAGTGGGGAAAAAAGCCAATGTGATCTTACTGATACAGGTCCAGCCAGAACAAGACTGTGGAACTGTGTGGGAGCCGGACCTCACTGAAACATGGGTCTTGGCTTTTGAAAGGTGAGGTGAATACATCACATGATGAACAGCGAGGGGTCTGCAAATGTTTAGGGGGGAGGATAGGGAGGGTCCTGAATTCTGCCTTCAGTGCTCCAAAGGGTGTTGGATGGAGAAACCAGACTTGTTACAGGGACACAGATTTCTGATCAGTATGACAGAGGGCTTTTTATCAGTTAGAGAGCAAGAAAGGTGGACTGGGCTGTCTTGGGAGATCTCTCTGGTAGCCTGTGTTCTGCTGGAGCCTGGACAACAGATTTCTTAAGGACGTCAACAAGAGATTTTATGGATCCCCAATCCGTGCTGGGTCCAAAGACTACTAAGGAGAGTCTCTCTCTGATGGAGAGTCTGTGTTCTCTGTTAACTTCAGATATTGGGAATTTGAGCACTCCTGGAATAAAATGAAACCTTGTCAAACATTCCCTTTTGTTCTCATGAAGCGTGAATCAGCTCGCTCTCATATGGGCTAGTTCAATATATACCATCCTAACCACTTTGGAAAATTTTCTTGTCCCCCGGAAATGAGCTGGTCACAGTGGTAAAACACAAAATGCTTTTATTTTAGAGAATTTCACTGAACAATATGAAAACAGAACCAAAGCAAAACAAAAGCTCAAGAGAAAGTTTGGCAAGAATTTAAATGTTCAACAATTGCAGGCCCATAATATTCTTTGAGTTGTTGTCAGCTTGCTTGCATATGGTTATGGGCCTTCTTCTGGCAATTCTTATTCTTTGATAAAAAGTTAGTCCTTGATTTTTTCTAGTGCTTCTGTAAGCTCATTATACAGAACATTCATCTGGGAAAGAGAACAGCAAATAGACTTCTTGAGAGGAAAGGAAATGTGGGAACTTCCCAGACCTATGGTGATGGCACCTGAGTCTAACCCTTACCTTCTGAGATCTGAGGCGCCACTTAGGGGAGAAAATACAGTACCCTCTTGTAGAAGAGGAATCCCATCACACTAGGTCCATTTACTAGGCTCAGGCAGCTACTTTAGCTATCCTTAAGTTCCCCCCATTCATCATTATTCTTGGTTTTCACTCTAAGAAATGACGATTTACAGTCCCCTACCTCTTGCAGCTATGGAAACACTGAGAACAACAATGATCAATATCATTCCTAACCAAGGCAGGCAGGGGTGAGTCCTTACTGAGAGCCCAGACAGAACCTCTCTGCACCCTGAGTCATGCCATCTACCCCTACCCTTCTCCCTCCTCACCCGAATTTCATAGCTTCTCTTGAGGGAGCCAAGATGGTCCAGGAAGCGAAGTGCCAGGTCACACCATTTTTCAGCAGATACATACTTGCTACTGTGATACATAAATATCCCAGTATTCCAGGACCTAATCATCAGCCAGAGAACCTCCATTTCTGGGTAACCTTCCTGAAATCCAAGAACAGTGGGTTTACAGTTATCTCTATCACAATCATTGTACCACTGATGTATATGTGCTGCATCCCATTATAATCAAACCAACAATGGGTGCTCTACTAACATCCAGGAGGGTGCCAGGCCCTCCACAAGCAATTCTGCGCTCCCAGAAAGTATGAGGAGAGCTCTTTGAAGGTTCGGCAACTGTAGGATGCTCCACAGCAAGGCCTCACATAGTGACATGGAAACTGAAAAAGCAGTGAGGCCCTCTTGGATCAAGTCCTGGTCTCTCTGAAGCAGGAGAATGACCTGTATCCTGTTCGGGGCTTCCGTTGGTGCCCCTCAGTCAATTACCGCCCCAGTACCTATCTCTAATCTTCAGAGAAGCTTGTCAAGAAGCAGTTTTACTGAATCTCTTAATTTTCTTGACCTCAGTCTGTGTTTGGAATAGAAATTATATTCATCTTTATTTTTTTGCATATATGGAGACAGATTTGTTTTAGGGAATTGGCTCACACAATCGTGGGGTCTGGCAAGTGTGAAATCTGTAGATTAGGCCAGTTGGGCTATGAATTCAGGTATGAGTTGATGTTATAATCTTGAGTCTGCAATCTGTAGGGCAGTCCAGCAAGCTGCAAACTCAGGCAGCATTTCTATGTTAGTCTTGAGGGAAAATTCCTTCTCTGGGAAACCCCAGCTTTTGCTTTGAAGGCAAAACTGATTATGGAGGGGAATCTGTTTTTCTTCAAGTCAACTGATTGTAATATGAAAAGTCATCTTTCATGTTGACTATATATACCTAGCTATGAACAAAAGGTTTGTTTCTAAGATGGTCCCTTTGCCTCTTGAGTGGTCTTGAATATGGCTGATTACAAGATTTTGCAATGGTGAGAAGGATTAGTCTAAGGCGCTTTCTCAGTTCCTGTGTAGGAACTGCAAAGAGGGCTTGTGTGTGCTCATTCCAGGTTACAGCCCTTCATTCATACGGTATGTCTTAGGCCTTTGAAGGGGGAAATGCAGCAGAACACTCGGGCAGCAGTTTCTTGAGAGTGTTAGTGACAACGTCTCAGCTGTGGCCCTTTCACTCATTTGAATCTATTAAAAATACTATGAGAATGAGGGCACTAAGAGGGCTAAGACAAAGCTCTCAACCTAAAGGAAACCTACAGCCTTTGGGGAGACAAGGCCTCCCCATATAAAGGCCTCCACTACACAAGGTATGTGATTAAGGGCTAGTCAGAGTGCTACAGGCATTAGGTGCTCTAGTTCAGGAAAAGGAATGAGCATTAGGCTGATAGTCAGAGGAGTCTCATCTCTCTGCTTGAAATGTCACCCTTGACCCTTGTCCACTCAGTAAACATCTTTTTCCAAAGTCACGGAGTTAATTATGCCTTTCCTCTGTTCCTCTAATACAACTTATATCATGTTGTTTTGAAACTGTTTATATATTGATTTCCTCCTCCCGTCTATTGAGGTCCTTGAGGTGGAGGGACTTTGCTTGTCCATCTTTGTATCCCCAGAGTCCAACACTGTGCCTGGCACATAACAGGGGCAGACTAGAAATTTGTCAAATGAATAAATTAACAAATGAATGAACAACTGAATCAATGTCCAGTCAGATGCTACCTGCTCAGTGAGGCTTTCCCTGACTTTCCCACTTACTATTCACTATTTCTATTTACTACTTACACCACTTTGTTCCTGTGGCACTTCGTTCACAGCACTACAATAGCATTTAGAACACTGTACTGTCTGTCTCTGCCCTTAGGCTGGGAGTTCCTTGAAGGCTGAATGTCAGCTTCCTCTGTATAGTCACAGCCTGGCAGTGTCTGACAGTGTCGTGATTGTCACTGAATGAATGAACAAGTGACTGAACAAACATGGTCTTAGGGTAGATGAGTAGGATCTAGATATACAGAGGTTAAATGACATGTCCAGAATAGGCAAGTCCAGAGACAGAAAGCAGATTAGTGGTTGCCAGGGGATGAGGGAAGGGAGAAACAGGGAGTGACTGCTAATGTAATAAAAAAGGGGGTTCTTTTTTGGGTGATGAAATTGTTCTGGAATTAGATATTGGTGATGGTCACACAATTTTGTGACTTTATTAAAAACCACTGAAATGTATACATCAGAATTATGAATTTTGTGATGATTTTTATAAATTATATCTCAGTAAAAATAAAAATATAGACATATAAAGAAAGAGAAGGATATTCCATATGGGTAGAACAAAGACTTGGATTGTGCTTGAGCCTGAACATGTCTCATGGAGACTAATAGGTGTTTGGCTAAGCAGACAATTTATGTGGGGAAATTAATGGGAAATAGGTAGGAAGGGGCTACCTAAGCATTTCCTAAATGTTTTTCCTCAGAACATTACTGTCATGAGAAGTGTTAACAGATAAAAATACAGTTCTTTAGTCATATACATTTTGGAAACGCTGCATTCTACGAACCCCCTCTTGAAGCATTATAATGCACATTAGTTCCTTAAAAGTTTTAGAAACTTTGGCAGTAAAGAAACCACATAACCTTGCTTAAACCAGGGTATGTAGATCATTTACTAATGTTGTGGAAGGTAATTTGTGAAACACTGGGCTTCAGTGTGTAGAGCATTTTGCATTACAGGCCACAGATTTTGAATTTATTCTGCTGGCAATGAGAAGTCACTGAAACTTTTTGGGAAGGGAAGTGATACGATGAAATTGGAGTTTTAATAACACTGAAATGCCAGTGGTGTTTAGAACAAAACACCACTGGCATTTCAGTGGTGAGAAAAGACAGTGAGATCCAATGGACTTGTAAGACTAAGAATAAATTGAGGAGGGTCAGAACTAAAATAGTGATAGTGGAAATGGAAAAGTGTAAGAAACATATAAAGGAAGATCAAACGAACTTGGTAACTGATTTGATAAGAGGAGTAAAATATGTCAATTGAAAGTGGCTCTAAAGTACATAGTTGAATGGCTGATACCACTGAAAGAAGAAATTAGAAGGAAATGTTTCTGGGGGATAAGGCACCAAGATGTTAAGTTTTATTTTAATTTTATTTTAATCATGTTAGGATTGAGGTGTCTTTGAAAATATCACATATGCTGTTGCAGATATGGACTGGAACTCAGGTAATAGTTGAAGTGTTTCAATTCACTTACAGGACAGAGTATAGAATACAGGCATACCTCGTTTTATTGCACTTCACTTTATTGTACTTTGTAGATGCTGTGTTTTTCTACAAATTGAAGGTTCATGACAAGCTGTGTAGAGCAAGTCTATTGCCACCATTTTCCCAACAGTATTTGCTCACTATATGTCTCTGTGTCACATTTGGTAATTCTCATAATATGTCCAACTTTTTCATTATTATTGTATTTGTTATGGTGACCTATGATCAGTATTATGGCTCACTGAAAGCTTAGATGATGGTTAGCATTTTTTAGCAATAAAGTATTTTTAAATTAAGGTGTGTACATTGTTTTTTAGACACAATGCTACTGCACACTTAAGAGACGACAGTACAGTGTAAATACAACTTTTATATGCACTGGAAACCAAAATATTCATGGTTTGCTTTGTCAGGACATCTGCTCTATTGGGGTGGGCTGGAACTGAACTTGCAATAGCTCCTGAGTCTGCCTTAGAGAGAAGGAAAGAGAAGAGGCTACTGGAGAAGTTCATAGTTGGGTGGTAAGAGTTGGAAGAGGCCACAGGGAAGACTGATGAGAAATAAAGGACAAAGGAAAAGAGAATTTCAAAAGGAGGCAGTGGTCAGTAAAGAAGGCCAGGGTAAAGAAAGGGGCCATCAAATTTTTCTAGGAGATGGCAGTTAGTGGCCTTGTGGAGTACAGAGTGGCTAACAGTGCAGAGAGTGAGGGAAAGAGTGGGTCAAGATGAGAAAAGACAGGCAGGCAGGGCCTTGTAAGCCACCTTCAGTATTTTGGTCTTTCACTTTAAGAGCAATGGGAAAATACTGATGAAAATTAAGCAAGGTCACACACATTTGAAAATTTAGATCACTCTGGTTGCTGGATGGAGAAACATACAGAAGAAAGCAAGAGATGCAAGGAGACCAGTTAATACTTTCTGCAGCATTGAGGTCAAAGACGTAACTTGAACTAAGCTGATGATGGTGGAATATGGGAAGAAGTGAATGAATTTGAGATTATTTAGGAGACAGAACTAACAGAACTTGTGGATAGATTAGAAATGGAAGTGAGGGAGGAGTTGAGAATGATTCCTAGAGGTCTGACTTGGGCAACTGGGAGAATGATGGTGCCATTCAATGAGCTAGGGAACACTGGAGTTGTATTTTTACTTGCATTGGCTGTCCTCATGTGAAGCATTGCTCAAGAGAATTATTAATCTTCAATAAAGAAATGCATCTGTGCAGCTACTCAACCCTAAATTGACATAGACTTGCCTATGTGAAATACAAATTAATGCCAGCAAATACAGGTGTTTGCTCTTTTGACTTTCTGGGACTCATATTTGAAGTCAGTTTTCTCTGTTCTTGACATCTTAGTAAATATGCAGTCATACATAGCTAATAACATTGTAGGTGTTCTGGAATACAAATGCCTGTCTTTTTAGGCTTTCCTCAGCAATCCTGAAGTGAATACTGTGTACATCAGCTTTACTGAGATGTAATTTACATACCATACAATTTACCTAAAGTGTACAATTCAATGGGTTTTAGTATATTTACAGAGTTCTGGGACCATCATCACAATCAATTTTAGAACATTTTCATCTCCATAAAAGGAACCCCCATGCCCATTAGCAGTCATTCCCCATTTCTCCCAATTTCCCCACCCCAATTCCCTTGGGCAAAAAAATCAATTTTTGCCCCTTATATATGGGCCTAGTCTGCGCATTTCAGGTAAATTGAGTCACATGGTATGTAGTCCTTTATGACTGG
This sequence comes from Manis javanica, assembly GCF_040802235.1. Taxonomy (NCBI): domain Eukaryota; kingdom Metazoa; phylum Chordata; class Mammalia; order Pholidota; family Manidae; genus Manis; species Manis javanica. Next base: position 58,117,165 of record NC_133174.1, read on the forward strand.
CATCTTTCAGTTAGCATGTTTTCAAGGTCTATCGATGTTGTAGCATGTATCAGTACTTCATTCCTTTTCATGGCAAATAATATTCCATTGTCTGGAAATACCACATTTTATTAATCCATTTATCAGTTGATAGACATTTGGGTTGTTTCCATTTTTGGCTATAAAGAATAATGCTTCTCTCAACATTTGTTTGTGTCTTTTTAGGCATTGGTTTTCACTTCTTATGGGTCTATACCTAGAAGTGAAATTGCTGGGTCATATGGTAACTATATGTTCAACCTTCTGAGGAACAGCTAGACTGTCTTCCAAAGCAGCTGGACCATTTCACAACCACACAGTGCATGAGGGTACCAGTTTCTCCACATTCTTGTCAGTACTTGTTATTATCTGTCTTTTTTATTATAACCATCTTAGTGGGTGTCAAGTGGTAGATCACTGTGTGTTTAGATTTACCTATCTCTGATGATTAATAATGTTAATAAGCATCTTTCCATATGCTTTCAGTCATTTAAATATCTTTTTTAGAAAAATGTCTATTCGGATCTGTTGCCCATTAAAAAAATTAGTTGTCTTTATATTATTAAGTTTTAAGAGTTCTTTATATATTCTAAGTACAAGTCCCTCAACAGACATGATTTTCAGCATTTACTGCCATTCTGTGGGTTGTCTTTTCACTTCCTTGATGGTATTCTTTGCAGAAGTCTTAATTTTGCAGAAATCTAATTTATTTTTTATTGCTTGTGTTCTTGATGTTATACCTGAGAAACCACTGCCTAATCCAAGTTTACAAAGATTTAAGACTATGATTCTAAGAATTTTATAATTTTAGTTATATATATAATTCTAAGAACTTGATAATTTTATATATTTATAGTTTTACAATTTTACCTCTTAGATTTCGGTCTTTTTGAGTTAATTTTTGTATATAGTGTGAGGTAGAGGTCCAAACTTCATTCTTTTCCATGTGGCTATCCACTTGTCCCAGAACCACTGTTAAAAAGACTATTTTTTTGCATCACATAGTCATGACAACCTTGTCAAAAATCAATTGACCGTAAATGTGAGGGTTTGTTTCCAGACTTGATTCTATTTCATTGATCTATGTCTGGCCTTTGTCAGTACCACACTGTCTTAATTACTGTAGCTTTCTACTAAGTTTTTAAATAGACAATTCAACAACAGTAGTTTTAATTATCTTATATAATTTTATGTTTTGAAGAAACTAAGAGAAATAAGAAATGCAAGTATATATTTGTATTTTGTTATATTAACTTTCTTATTTACTATGTCTGGTTCTCTTCATTTCTTCCTGTGGTTTAGAGTTATTTGCTAGTGTCATTTTCTTACTCCAAAACAGGTTCCCACCTGCCTTCTTTTTGCTGTTGTTTTCATGTTACATTTTTGTATGTTAAAGGCTAAACAAAAAAATTATGTAATGTGTTTTATATATCTGATTTTTAAATCAGTTAAGAGAAAAAATATGCATTTATACTTTTATAATTACATGATTACTGGTGTTTGGTTTGTGTTTGAATTATCATCTGGGGTCATTTGCTTTCAACCTAAAATACTTCCTTTACTATTTTTTAATTGTATCATTCTAATGTAATTATTCTTATACATTGTCTTTGTAAACTTTTTGAACTTACAACATACTTCACATTTCTTATATATATTCTTGTAAAAATACAAAATTATGAACATACAGAAAAACTCCAAAGAAAAGGTGATTAAAAAGTTTTGGAACTAGAGAGTGGTGACCTTCCCTTATTATTTCTTATAGGCAGGTCAGCTAGCAACAGATTCAGTTTTTCTTTATCTGGTAATGTGTTCATCTCACCTTCATTTTTGAAAGATAATTTTCCTGGTTAGAAAGATTATCAGTTAATTGTTATTTTCTTTCATCACTTCGATTATACCACTTCTGGTGAGAAGTCACCTATTAATCTTATTGGGGTTCCTTTCTAAGTGATGTCATTTTTCTCTTGCTCCTTTCAAAATTTTACCTTTGTATTTGGCTTTCAATATTTTAGTATTATGTTTCTGTGTGTGGATCACTTTGTGTATTCTGTTTGAGTTTGCTTTCTTGGATGTGTAGGTTAATGTTTTTCATCAAATTTGGTAAGTTTTCAGCTATTGTTTTACTTCAATTTCTTTTTCTCTCCTATCCTTCATACGCCTGTTCTCTGTATGTTGGTGTACTTAATAATGTTCCAATTATCTATGAAGGACTTATTTTTCTTTCTTTTCTTTCTAATTTGAATTTTTGTAAATTAAAATATCATGGATATACAATCTTATGAAGGTTTCACCTGAGCAACATTGTGGTTACTACATTCACCCATATTATCAAGTCCCCTCCACACACCCCATTGCAGTCACTGTCTATCAGCATAGTAAGATGCCACCAAGTCACTACTTGTTTTCTCTGTGCTATACTGCCTTCCTCATAACCCCACTACATTATGTGTGCTAATCATAATGCCCCTTAATTTTCTTCTCCCTCCCTCCTCACCCACTCTCCCCAACCCTTCCTTTTGGTAACCACTAGTCCCTTTTTGGAGTCTGTGAGACTGCTGCTGTTTTGTATCTTCAGTTTTGCTTTGTTATTATACTCCACAAATGAGTGAAATTACCTGGTACTTGTCTTTCTCTGCCTGGCTTATTTCACTGAGCATAATACCCTCTAGCTCCATCCATGTTGTTGCAAATGGTAGGATTTGTTTTCTTCTATGGCCGAATAATATTCCATTGTGTATATGTACCACCTCTTCTTTATCCATTCATCTACTTATGGACACTTAGGTTGCTTCCATACCTCGGCTATTGTAAATAGTGCTGTGATAAACATAGGGGTGCATATGTCTTTTTGAATCTGGGATTTGTTTTCTTCTGGTAAATCCCTAGGAGTGGAATTCCCAGGTCAAACAGTATCTCTATTTTTAGCTTTTTAAGGAACTTCCATATTGCTTTCCATAATGGTTGAACTAATTTACATTCCCATCAGCAGTGTAGGAGGGTACCCCTTTCTCTGCATCCTCACCAGCATTTGTTGTAGCTTGTCTTTTGGATGTTGGCCATCCTAACTGGTGTGAAGTGATATCTCACTGTGGTTTTAATTTGCATTTCTGTGATGATTAGCGATGTGGAGCATCTTTTTATGTGTCTGTTGGCCATCTGAATTTCTTCTTTGGAGAAGTGTCTGTTCAGATCCTCCACCCATTTTTTAATTGGGATTTTGCTTTTTGGGCATTGAGGTGTGTGAGTTCTTTATATATTTTAGATGTTAATCCCTTGTCGGATATGTCGTTTACAAATATATTCTCCAAAACTGTAGGATGCCTTTTTGTTCTGCTGATGGTGTCCTTTGCTGTACAGAAGCTTTTTAGTTTGATGTAGTCCCACTTGTTCATTTTTGCTTTTGTTTCCCTTGCCCGAGGAGATGTGCTCAGGAAAAAGTTGCTCATGTTTATATTCAAGAGATCTTTGCCTATGTTTTCTTCTTTTTTTTCTAAGAGTTTTATGGTTTCATGACTTACATTCAGGTCTTTGACCCATTTCGAGTTTATTTTGTGTATGGAGTTAGACAATAATCCAGTTTCATTCTCTTACATGTAGCTGTCCAGTTTTGCCAACACCAGTTGTTTGACAACACCAGGCTGTTGTTTCACCATTGTATATCCATGGCTCCTTTATTGTATATTAAGTGACTGTATATGCATAGGTTTATATCTGGGTTTTTTACTCTGTTCCATTGATCTATGGGTCTGTTCTTGTGCCAGTACCAAATTGTCTTTACTACTTTGGCTTTGTAGTAGAGCTTGAAGTTGGGGAGCATAATCCCCCCGACTGTATTCTTCCTTCTCAGGATTGCTTTGGCTATTTGGGGTCTTTTTTGGTTCCACATGAATTTTAGAACTACTTTTTCTAGTTTGTTGAAAAATGCTGTTGGTATTTTGATAGGGATTCCACTGAATCTGTAGATTACTTTAGGCAGGATGGCCATTTTGACCATCTTAATTCTTCCTATCCATGAGCACGGGATGTGTTTACACTTACTGGTGTCTTCTTTAATTTCTCTCATGAGTGTCTTGCAGTTTTCAGAGCATTGGTTTTTTCACCTCCTTGGTTAGGTTTATTCCTAGGTATTTTATTATCTTTAATGCAATTATGAATGGAATTGTTTTTCTGATTTCTCTTTCTGTTAGTTCATCATTAGTATACAGGAATGCAACAGATTTCTGTGTATTGATTCTGCAACGTTGCTGAATTCAGTTATTAGTTCTAGTAGCTTTGGGGTTTATTTTTAAAGATTTTTTAAGTACAATATCATGTATTGTACTTATGCAAACAGTGGCAGTTTGATGTCTTTCTTACCAGTCTGGATGCCTTTTATTTCATTGTGCTGATTGCCATGGCGAGGATCTCCAGTTCTATGTTGAATAAAAGGGGGTAGAGTGGGCATCCAAGTCTTGTTCCCGATCTTAGAGGAAAAGCTTTCAGCTTTTCACTGCTAAGTATGATGTTGGCTGTGGGTTTTTTGTATATGGCCTTTATTATGTTGAGGTACTTGCCCTCTATACCCATTTCGTTGAAAGTTTTTATCATGAATGGATGTTGCATTTTGTTGAAAGCTTTTTCAGCATCTATGGAAATGATCATGTGGGTTTTTTATTTTTTATTTTTTTATTTTTTATTTTGGTATCATTAATCTACAATTACAAAAAGAACATTATGTTTACTAGGTTCCCCCCTTCACCAAGTCCCCCCCACATACCCCTTCAGAGTCACTGTCCATCTGCATAGTAAGATGCTGTAAAATCACTACTTGTCTTCTCTGTGTTGCGCAGCCCTCCCTGTGCCCCCCCACACTATACATGCTAATCGTAATGCCCACTTTCTTTTCCCCCGCCCTTATCCCTCCCTTCCCAACCATTATCCCCAGTCCCTTTCCCTTTGGTAACTATTAGTCCATTGTTGGGTTCTGTGATTCTGCTGCTGTTTTGTTCCTTCAGTTTTCCTTTGTTCTTATATTACACATATGAGTGAAATCATTTGGTACTTGTCCTTCTCCACTTGGCTTATTTCACTGAGCATAATACCCGCTAGCTCCATCCATGTTGTTGCGAATGGTAGGATCTGTTTTTTTTCTTATGGCTGCATAATATTCCATTGTGTATATGTACCACATCTTCTTTATCCATTCATCTCCTGATGCACATTTAGGTTGCTTCCATATCTTGGCTATTGTAAACAGTGCAGTGATGAAAATAGGGGTGCATCTGTCTTTTTCAAACTGGAGTGCTGCATTCTTAGGGTAAATTCCTAGAAGTGGAATTCCTGGGTCAAATGGTATTTCCATTTTGAGCATTCTGAGGAACCTCCATACTGCTTTCCACAATGGTTGAACTAGTTTACATTCCCACCAGCAGTGTAGGAGGGTTCCCCTTTCTCCACAACCTCGCCAACATTTGTTGTTGTTTGTCTTTTCTATGATGGTGATCCTTACTGGTGTGAGGTGATATCTCATTGTGGTTTTAATTTGCATTTCTCTGATGAAAAGCGATGTGGAGCATCTTTTCATGTGCCTGTTGGCCATCTGGATTTCTTCTTTAGAGAACTGTCTATTCAGCCCCTCTGCCCATTTTTTATGCTTTTTGTTTGTTGAGGTGTGTAAGCTCTTTATATATTTTGGATGTCAATCCTTTATCTGATCTGTCATTTATGAATATGTTCTCCCATACTGTAGGATACCTTTTTGTTCTATTGATGGTGTCCTTTGCTGTACAGAAGCTTTTTAGCTTGATATAGTCCCACTTGTTCATTTTTGCCTTTGTTTCCCTTGCCCAGGAAGATATGTTCATGAAGAAGTCACTCATGTTTATAACCATGAGATTTTTACCTATGTTTTTTTCTAAGAGTTTTATGGTTTCATGACTTACATTCAGGTCTTTGATCCTTTTGGAGTTTACTTTTGTGTATGGGGTTAGACAGTTATCCAGTTTCATTCTCTTACATGTAGCTGTCCAGTTCTGCCAGCACCATCTGTTGAAGAGACTGTCATTTCCCCATTGTATGTCCATGGCTCCTTTATCATATATTAATTGGCCATATATGTTTGGGTTAATGTCTGGAGTCTCTATTCTGTTCCACTGTTCCGTGGCTCTGTTCTTGTGCCAGTGCCAAATTGTCTTGATTACTGTGGCTTTGTAGTAGAGCTTGAAGTTGGAGAGTGAGATCCCCCCCACTTTATTCTTCCTTCTCAGGATCGCGTTGGCTATTCGGGGTCTTTGACGATTCCATATGAATTTTTGAACTATTTGTTCCAGTTCATTGAAGAATGCTGTTGGTAATTTGATAGGGATTGCATCGAATTTGTATATTGCTTTGGGCAGGATGGCCATTTTGATGATATTAATTCTTCCTAGCCAGGAGCATGGGATGAGTTTCCATTTGTTAGTGACCTCTTTAATTTCTCTTAAGAGTGTCTTGTGGTTTTCAGGGTATAGGTCTTTCACTTCTTGGTTAGGTTTATTCCTAGGTACTTTATTCTTTTTGATACTATTGTGAATGGTATTGTTTTCCTGATTTCCCTTTCTATTTGTTCATTGTTAGTGTATAGGAAAGCTACAGATTTCTGTGTGTTAATTTTGTATCCTGCAACTTTGCTGAATTCCAATATTATTTCTAGTAGTTTTGCAGTGTAGTCTTTAGGGTTTTTTATGTACAATATCATGTCATCTGCAAATAGTGACAGTTTGACTTCTTCTTTACCAATCTGGATTCCTTGTATTTCTTCGTTTTGTCTGATTGCAGTGGCTAGGACCTCCAGAAGCAGGTTGAATAACAGTGGGGAGAGTGGGCATCCCTGTCTTGTTCCCGATCTCAGAGGAAAAGGTTTCAGCCTCTCGCTGTTCAGTATGTTAGCTGTGGGTTTATCATATATGGCCTTTATTATGTTGAGGTACTTGCCCTCTATGCCCATTTTGTTGAGAGATTTTATCATGAATTGATGTTGAATTTTGTCGAATGCTTTTTCAGCATCTATGGAGATGATCATGTGGTTTTTGTCCTTTTTGTTGATGTGGTGGATGATGTTGATGGATTTTCAACTACTGTACCATCCTTGCATCCCTGGAATAAATCCCACTTGATCATTGATGGATGATCTTGTTGATGTATTTTTAAATTTAGTTTGCTAATATTTTGTTGAGTATTGTTGCATGTATATTCCTCAGAGATATTGGTCAGTAATTTTCCTTTTTTGTGGTTTCTTTGGCTAGTTTTTGTATTACAGTGATGCTGGCCTCATAGAATGAGTTTGGAAGTATTATGAGAGGCTTATTTTTCAAATAATTTTTTTCTCTCTTTTCTTCACGGTGCTATGGTATCTAACATCAAATTTACTTATTTGAAACAGTTGAGTTATGCCAGCTAAGATCTACTGTTGAGCCCCTATCGTGAATTTTTAATAGCAGTTATTATACTTTTTGCTTCCAAGTTTTTCATTTGCTTCTTAAAAAATATTGTGTCCTTATCAATATTCTCTATTTGATGAGATATTTTCATCACATTTTTACTTGTATTAGCATGGCTTCCTTTAGTTCTTTGAAAATATTTATCATGGTTGCTTTAACATCTTTGTTAAATCTGAGATCTGGGTTCTATCACAGATAGTTTGTGTGTCTTGCTTTTTGCCTTTGTATGGGTGACAGTTTCCTGTTTCTTTGTGTGCCTCATACTTATTTGTTGAAAATTGAACATTTTTGGTAACATCTCTAGAGAATGACTCCCCACCACTCTGGGCCTTTTGTTGTTTGTGCATTTTAGTAATTTGACTAGACTACTTTAGCAAACTCTATTTCCCTCACATGTGAAGCTTCTACTGTTGCTTCTCAGAGGACACAGCCTTGGTTATGTGCATAATCACCCTGGGATGACAGTGTTTCATAGGGCTGATAGTTCTCTGGTGGCTATTAAGCTTACTGCAGGTATCACACCCAGCTGTTAGGCTCCACTAATTGCATGATGCTCCATTTTTTTCAACAGCAACTGGGGGCATAAACTGTTCTCACTCCGAAGCAATTAAATTCAGACTACTTTGCAAGGGCAGTCTTTGAGGTTTGTTCTGACCCCAGTAAGGCTCTCATTATCTGTCTCTTTCCATTGTTCTCTCTGATAATCTAGCTGGTCCTTGAGTTGGCTTCTTGTTCAAATGGAGCTGCTATCTTCCTCTTAATTGCTTACCACCAAAATCTCCAATATTTTCAAGAGTATTCTTTGGCTTGTACTTCCCCACACCCTGTTTCAAGTCAGGTCAATTCCTCTGGAGAGAGCTTTGAAGCTCTCTGTTCTTATGGAATGCCTTTACCCCTGGAGAAATCTCTCAGACCCAGCTTTGGTGGTGCTGGAGGGGACTGTGGACCCTTTTTCCTTAAGCGAACCCTTCCTTTAAGAGTAGGGTGCTGGGTATGGTGGTCTCTGGTATTTTTGGCTTGCCTCTTTGGGTGTGGAACTTCTGACCTAAGACTTGGCTGGGGTAAGGAAAAATACAGTCCAATATGCTTGGTCTGACTTGCCTGAGGTAGATCCTCTGCCCTATAAGTGGGGTCCAGGTGAAGGAAGGATGCTTTCATTCTTTTGGCTATACGTGCCAGGAATTTAGCCTTTGCAACTTGGAGTTCAAGGTGAGATGAGAAATGCTGGCACCCTGCTATTCCTTGTGGGAGACCATACATTTTGGCTGGGAGCTGAGGGGATTGGGATCATAGTTTTCTTGGCCATGCTTTCTTTGGGTGCAGCTTCCCTTATGCTGAGCTGGAGGAGCAACAGGGAAGGAGTCGGTCATGGCTCAAGTGCCGCAGCCTCTCACAGCTTTTATCAAGATTTAGTAGATTTTCTTGAATAGATCTTTATTTTCTGTATGCTCTTAGGACAATTTCCAGAGACTTTAAATGGTTGTGTTCTCTATAATTTTCATCAGTTTTGGTGGTTTTTCTGGGGAGAGCAGGTCCACTCAGATTCTCATGCTGTCATTCTAGAAGTGGAAGTCTCAAAAAACCTTATTTTATTAATAAAGAAACAGTCCAAGAGAGACAGTGCCATCTACCCAGGGCCACAGAGTGTATTGGTGCACAGATGAGACTAAAAGCCAAGGGTGCTCACTCTTGGTTGAGTGCTCTTTTGACTGATTATCCACTATATTTTTAATATTATTCCAGGCATACCCTCTAGTGGGAAGAAAATCTCCCCAGACATTTTCACCTGATGTTTTTACTTTATTTATTTTTATTTTGGTATCATTAATCTACAGTTACATGAGGAACGTTATGTTCACTAGACTGCCCCCATTACCAAGTTTCCCGCACATACCGCATTACAGTCACTGTCCATCAGCATACTAACATGCTACAGAATCACTACTTGTTTTCTCTGTATTGTACTGCCTTCCCGTGCTCCCCCATATTATGTCTGCTAATAGTAATGCCCCCCCTTTTTTCCCCTAATCCCTCCCGTCCCACCCATTCTCCCCAGTCCCATTCCCTTTGATAACTGTTAGTCCATTCTTGGGTTCTGTGAGTCTGCTGCTGTTTTGTTCCTTCAGTTTTTTTTATTTTATTAAGGTATGATTGATACACTCTTATGAAGGTTTCACATGAAAAAACAATGTTATTATATTTACCCATATTATCAAAACCCAACCCATACCCCAATGCAGTCACTGTCCATCAGTGCCACAAATTGCCAGAGATCCACTATGTCCCTTCTCTGTGATACACTGTCTTCCCTGTGATCCCCAACACCATGTGTACTAAACATAATACTTCTCAGTCCCCTTCTCCCTCTCTCCCCACCTGCCCACCAACACCCCTCCCATTTGGTAACCACTAGTTCATTCTTGGAGTCTCTGAGTCTGCTGCCATTTTGTTCCTTCAGTTTTGCTTCATTATTATACTCCACAAATGAGGGAAATCATTTGGCATTTGTCTTTCTCCACTTGGCTTATTTCACTGAGCATAATGTCCTCCAGCTCCATCCATGTTGTTGCAAATGGTAGGATTTGTTTCTTTCTTATGGCTAAATAGTATTCCATTGTATATATGTACCTCATCTTATTTATCCATTCATCTACAGATGGACACTTAAGTTGCTTCCATATCTTGGCTATTGTAAAAAGTGCTGCGATAAACATAAGGGTGCACATGTCTTTTTGAATCTGAGAAGTTGTATTCTTTGGGTATATTCCAAGGAGTGGGATTCCGGGGTCAAATGGTATTTCTATTTTTAGTTTTTTGAAGAACCTCCATATTGCTTTCCACAATGGTTGAACTAGCTTACATTCCCACCAGCAGTGTAGGAGGGTTCCCCTTTCTCCGCATCCTCACCAGCATTTGTTCTTAGTCTTTTCGATGCCGGCCATCCTTACTGGTGTGAGGTGATATCTCATTGTGGTTTTAATTTGCATTTCCCTGATGATTAGTGATGTAGAGCATCTTTTCATGTGTCTGTTGGCCATCTGAATTTCTTCTTTAGAGAACTGTCTCTTCATATCCTCTGCCCATTTGTTAATTGGGTTATTTGCTTTTTGGGTGTTGAGGTGTGTAAGTTCTTTATACATTTTGGATGTTAACCCCTTTTCAGATATGTCATTTACAAATGTATTCTCCCATACTGTAGGATGCCTTTTTGTTCTGTTGATGGTGTCCTTTGCCATACAGAAACTTTTTAGTTTGATGTAGTCCCACTTGTTAATTTTTGCTTTTGTTACCCTTGCTAGTGGAGATACGTTCAGGAAGAAGTTGCTCATGCTTATATTCAGGAGATGTTTGCCTATGTTTTCTTATAAGAGTTTTATGGTTTCATGACTTACATTCAAGTCTTTGATCCATTTTGAGTTTACTTTTGTGTATGGGGTTAAACAATAATCCAGTTTCATTCTCTTGCATGTAGCTGTCCAGTTTTGCCAACACCAGCTGTTGAAGAGCTGTCATTTCCCCATTGTATATCTGTGGCTCCTTTATCATATATTAATGGACCATATGTGGTTGGGTTTATATCAGGGCTCTGTAGTCTGTTCCATTGGTCTATGGTTCTGTTCTTGTGCCAGTACCAAATTGTCTTGATTACTGTGGCTTTGAAGTAAAGCTTGAAGTTGGGGAGCATAATTCCCCCTGCTTTATTCTTCCTTCTCAGGATTGCTTTGGCTATCCGAGGTCTTTTGTGGTTCCATATGAATTTAAGGACAATTTTCTCTAGTTTGTTGAAGAATGCTGTTGGTATTTTAATAGGAATTGCATTGAATCTATAGATTGCTTTAGGCAGGATGGCCATTTTGACAATATTAATTCTTCCTATCTATGAGCATGGGATGTGTTTCCACTTATTGGTATCTTCTTTAATTTCTCTCATGAGTGTCTTGTAGTTTTCAGAGTATAGATCTTTCACTTCCTTGGTTAGTTTTATTCTTAGGTATTATATTCTTTACGATGCAACTGTGAATGGAATTGTTTTCCTGATTTCTCTTTCTCTTAGTTCATTGTTAGTGTATAGGAATGCAACAGATTTCTGTGTGTTAATTTTGTATCCAGCAACTTTGCTGAATTCAGATATTAGATCTAGTAGTTTTGGAGTGGATTCTTTAGTTTTTTTTTGGTACAATATCATGTCATCTGCAAAGAGGGACAGTTTACCTTCTTCCTTGCCAATCTGGATGCCTTGTATTTCTTTGTGTTTTCTGATTGCCGTGGCTAGGACCTCCAGTACTATGTTGAATAGAAGTGGGGAAAGTTGGCATCCTTGTCTTGTTCCCAATCGTAGGGAAAAAGCTTTCAGCTTCTCGCAGTTAAGTATAATGCTGGCTGTGGGTTTGTCATATATGGCCTTTATTATGTTGAGGTACTTGCCCTCTATACCCATTTTGTTAAGAACTTTTATCATGAATGGATGCTGCATTTTGTTGAGTGCTTTTTCAGCATCTATGGAGATAATCATGTGGTTTTTGTCTTTACTTTGTTGATGTGGTGGATGATGTTGATGGATTTTCTAATGTTGTACCATCCTTGCATCCCTGGAATAAATCCTACTTGATCATGATGGATGATCTTTTTTTTTTTTTGAGAGGGTATCTCACATATTTATTGATCAAATGGTTGTTAACAACAATAAAATTCAGTATAGGGGGGTCAATGCTCAATGTACAATCATTAATCCATCTCAAGTCTAATTCTCGTCAGTCTCCCATCTTCTGAAGCATAACGAACAAGTTCTTACATGGTGAACGAATTCTTACATAGTGAATAAATTCTTACATGGTGAACAGTACAATGGAAGTCATCACAGAAACTTCCGATTTTGATCATGCATTATGAACTATAAACAATCAGGTCAAATATGAATATTCATTTGATTTCTATACTTGATTTATATGTTGATCCAACATTTCTCCCTTTATTATTATTATTATTTTTATTTTTAATAAAATGCTGAAGTGGTAGGTACATGCAAGATAAAGGTAGAAAACATAGTTTAGTGCTGTAAGAGGGCAAATGTAGATGATCAGATGTGTGCCTATGGATTAAGTATTAATCCAAGCTAGACAAGGGCAGCAAAACATCCACGGATGCAGAAGATTTCTCTCAAAGCAGGGGGGGTAAGGTTCTCAGCCTCACCTCTGTTGATCCCCAATTTCTAACCTGATGGCCCCCCTGCGACTGTGCCTGTCTTAGGTTGTTCCTCCCTTGAGGAATCTTACCCGTCTCTGGCTAACCAGTCATCTTCCGGGGCCATACAGGGAAATGTAAAGTTGGTAAGTGAGAGAGAAGCCATATTGTTTGAAAAGGTTAGCTTTTTACTTCTTTGCAGATTTATGCCCTGTGGCTTCTATGCCCAGCACTTGTCTCGAGGTATCTTTACCACCTGGAGGAATTATGATACTCGGTAAATTCGATATGAGGCACGAATTCTATTTAAGGGTTGTAATTAGGAAGGAAGAAGAAAAGCTATAGAGGTAGCATATGAAGGAAACATGGGAGGATTGATTATTTCTTTGACATACCTTCTTGTAGAGTACCTTAAGTATGTATAGGTTTTAAACTACCAACTAATTTGCACTCACATATTAACATAATAGGAATACGGTGACATAAGCAAAGCAAATCTATAATTACCATCCATCTCCAGTGAAGCCAAGAAAACCAATTAGGCACCCTAGACATTTGTGAAAATTTGTCTATGATATTATGGCTATTGTCCAACTGTACTTGAACAGTCTGAGAGAAATCAGACAAATTAAAGCAGTCCATTTCTGGGATCTGTTCACATCCCATATGTTCTTTTAACCGTAGATAGTCTATAGTCATAAGATTTTGGAGTGCTACAACTTGCACCCCTCCCAACTCCTGGTTGAGTTCCAACAGTACAGATCCGGTCAAATTCGTTGTCTCACTGTATGCACATGCCAGCCTAGACATCTCCCTCCTCATTCCTATGGCAAGTCCAATAGACGGTGGGGTGGATGCAGCCACAACCGCAGCATCGCCCAGATCCATGTAGAGGCTTTTTGTTGATCATCCCCCTGGCACGAGTCCTCAAGAGAGTGCTGATGCCGGAAGCTCCTCCTCATTTCGTATCTTACTTCATTTTCTGGGTATCCAAGCTAGGCCTTGATCTTCTGCCTAGAAACAAACAGACCCTTTGCCCACACTTTGACATGCCCTCTATATCACTGTGCAGAACTCATTGGAGGTCAGCACACAGTAACTGCTTTTTTTTTTTTTTATTAAGAGAAAGGAATATTATCAGAAAAGAGTACCTACATAGTTGATCATCTGACACCCTTTAAGTGATCAATATTAAGGATATTTAAAGCATGTGTTGATCTTTGATTTACCAATAGTTTTGTCCTATCAAGGAGTAATCCCCCTTTTCTTTCATTCTTTTTCTTTTTTTTTTGATCTTTAATCTACACTTACAAGAAGAATACTATGTTTACTATGCTCTCCCCTATATCAGGTCCCCCCTAACAACCACATAATGGTTACTGTCCATCAGCTTAGCAAAATGTTGTAGAATCACTACGTGTCCTCTCTGTGTTGTGCAGACCACCCTCCCCTTTCTCCCTCCCCCCACATGCATGCTAATCTTAATACCCCCTTCTTCTTCCCCCCCTTATCCCTCCCTGCCCACCCATCCTCCCCAGTTCCTTTCCCTTTCGTACCTGTTAGTTCATTTTTGGGTTCTGTATTTCCGCTGCTGTTTTGTTCCTTCAGTTTTTCCTTTGTTCTTATACTCCTCAGATGAGTGAAATCATTAGGTATTTCTGTTTCTCCGCTTGGCTTATTTCACTGAGCATAATACTCTCCAGCTCCATCCATGTTGCTGCAAATGGTTGGATTTTTCCACTTCTTATGGCTGAGTAGTATTCCATTGTATATATGTACCACCTCTTCTTTATCCATTCATCTACCGATGGACATTTAGGTTGCTTCCAATTCTTGGCTATTGTAAATAGTGCTGCGATAAACATAGGGGTGCATCTGTCTTTCTCAAACTTGATTGCTGCATTCTTAGGGTAAATTCCTAGGAGTGGAATTCCTGGGTCAAATGGTAGGTCTGTTTTGAGCATTTTGATGAACCTCCATACTGCTTTCCACAATGGTTGAACTAATTTACATTCCCACCAGCAGTGTAGGAGGGTTCCCCTTTCTCCACAGCCTCGCCAACATTTGTTGTTGTTTGTCTTTTGGATGGCAGCTATCCTTACTGGTGTGAGGTGATACCTCATTGTAGTTGTAATTTGCATTTCTCTGATAATTAGCGATGTGGTGCATCTTTTCATGTGTCTCTTGGCCATCTGTATTTCTTTTTTAGAGAACTGTCTGTTCAGTTCCTCTGCCCATTTCTTAATTGGGTTATTTGTTTTTTGTTTGTTGAGGCGTGTGAGCTCTTTATATATTCTGGATGTCAAGCCTTTATCGGATGTGTCATTTTCAAATATATTCTCCCATACTGTAGGGTTCCTTTTTGTTCTATTGATGGTGTCTTTCGCTGTACAGAAGCTTTTCAGCTTAATGTAGTCCCACTTGCTCATTTTTGCTGTTGTTTTCCTTGCCCGGGGAGATATGTTCAAGAAGAGGTCACTCATGTTTAAGTCTAAGAGGTTTTTGCCTATGTTTTTTTCCAAGAGTTTAATGGTTTCATGACTTACATTCAGGTCTTTGATCAATTTTGAGTTTACCTTTGTATATGGGGTTAGACAATTGTCCAGTTTCATTCTCCTACATGTAGGTGTCCAGTTTTGCCTGCACCATCTGTTGAAGAGACTGTCATTTTGCCATTGTATGTCCATGGCTCCTTTATCAAATATTAATTGACCATATATGTTTGGGTTAATTTCTGGAGTCTCTAATCTTTTCCACTGGTCTGTGGCTCTGTTCTTGTGCCAGTACCAAATTGTCTTGATTACTATGGCTTTGTAGTAGAGCTTGAAGTTGGGGAGTGAGATCCCCCCTACTTTATTCTTCTTTTTCAGGATTGCTTTGGCTATTCGGGGTCTTTGGTGTTTCCATATGAATTTTTGAATTATTTGTTCCAATTCATTGAAGAATGTTGCTGGTAATTTGAGAGGGATTGCATCAAATCTGTATATTGCTTTGGGCAGGATGGCCATTTTGACGATATTAATTCTTCCTAGCCATGAGCATGGGATGAGTTTCCATTTATTAGTGTCCCCTTTAATTTCTCTTAAGAGTGACTTGTAGTTTTCAGAGTATAAGTCCTTCACTTATTTGATTAGGTTTATTTCTAGGTATTTTATTCTTTTTGATGCAATGGTGAATGGAATTGTTTTCCTGATTTCTCTTTCTATTGATTCGTTGTTAGTGTATAGGAAAGCTACATATTTCTGTGTTAATTTTGTATCCTGTAACATTGCTGTATTCCGATATCAGTTCTAGTAGTTTTGGAGTGGAGTCTTTAGGGTTTTTTATGTACAGTATCATATCATCTGCAAATAGTGACAGTTTAACTTCTTCTTTACCAATCTGGATTCCTTGTATTTCTTTGTTTTGTCTGATTGCCGTGGCTAGGACCTCCAGTACTATGTTAAATAACAGTGGGGAGAGTGGGCATCCCTGTCTTGTTCCCAATCTCAGAGGAAATGCTTTCAGCTTCTCGCTGTTCAGTATAATGCTGGCTGTGGGTTTATCATATATGGCCTTTATTATGTTTTGGTACTTGCCCTCTATTCCCATTTTGCTGAGAGTTTTTATCATGAATGGATGTTGAATTTTGTCAAATGCTTTTTCAGCATCTATGGAGATGATCATGTGGTTTTTGTCTTTCTTTTTGTTGATGTGGTGGATGATGTTGATGGATTTTCGAATGTTGTACCATCCTTGCATCCCTGGGATGAGTCCCACTTGGTCATGGTGTATGATCCTTTTGATATACTGTTGAATTCTGTTTGCTAATATTTTATTGAGTATTTTTACATCTACATTCATCAGGGATATTGGTCTGTAATTTTCTTTTTTGGTGGGGTCTTTGTCTGGTTTTGGTATTAGGGTGATGTTGGCTTCATAGAATGAGTTTGGGAGTATTCCTTCTTCTATTTTTTGGAACACTTTAAGGAGAATGAGTGTTATGTCTTCTCTGTGTGTCTGATAAAATTCCGAGGTAAATCCGGCTGGCCCCAGGGTTTTGTTCTTGGGTAGTTTTTTGATTACCATTTCAATTTCTTTGCTCATATTTGGTTTGTTTAACTTTTGTGTTTCTTCCTTGGTCAGTCTTGGGAGGTTGTATTTTTCTAGGAGGTTGTCCATTTCTTCTAGGTTTTCCAGCTTGTTGGCATATAGGTTTTCATAGTAGTCTTTAATAATTCTTTGTATTTCTGTGGAGTCTGTCGTGATTTTTTCATTCTCATTTCTGATTATGTTGATTTGTGTTGATTCTCTTTTTCTCTTAATAAGTTGGGCTAGAGGCTTATCTATTTTGTTCATTTTGTCGAAGAACCAGCTCTTGGTTTCATTGATTTTTGCTATTGTTTTATTCTTCTCAATTTTGTTTATTTCTTCTCTGATCTTTATTATGTCCCTCCTTTACTGACTTTAGGCCTCATTTGTTCTTCTTTTTCCAGTTTTGATAATTGTGATGTTAGACTATTCATTTGGGATTGTTCTTCCTTCTTCAAGTGTGCCTGGATTGCTATATACTTTCCTCTTAAGACTGCTTTCGCTGCGTCCCACAGAAGTTGGGGCTTAGTTTTGTTGTTGTCATTTGTTTCCATATATTCCTTGATCTCTATTTTGATTTGTTCATTGATCCATTGATTATTTAGTAGCATGTTGTTAAGCCTCCATGTATTTTTGAGCCTTTTTGCTTTCTTTGTAGAATTTATTTCTACTTTTTTACCTTTGTGTTCTGAAAAATTGGTTGGTAGAATTTCAATATTTTGGAATTTACTGAGGCTCTTTTTGTGAGCTACTATGTGGTCTATTCTGGAGAATGTTCCATGTGCACTTGAGAAGAATGTATATCCTGTTGCTTTTGGATGGAGAGTTCTATAGATGTCTATTAGGTCCATCTGTTCTAGTGTGTTGTTCAGTGCCTGTGTGTCCTTACTTATTTGCTGCCCGGTGGATCTATCCTTTGGGGTGAGTGGTGTGTTGAAGTCTCCTCAAATGAATGCATTGCAGTCTATTTCCCTCTTTAGTTCTGTTAGTATTCTTTATCTCTTGTTACTTTCTTTGTTTTGAAGTCTCTTTTGTCTGATATTAGTACTGCAACCCCTGCTTTCTCTCACTGTTGTTTGCCTGAAATAGGTTTTCCATCCCTTGACTTTTAGTCTATGCTTGTCTTTGGGTTTAAGGTGAGTTTCTTGTAAGCAGCATATAGATAGGTCTTGCTTTTTTATCCATTCTATTACTCGGTGTATTTTGATTGGTCCATTAAGTCCATTTACATTTAGGGTGACTATTGAGAGATATGTACTTATTGCCATTGCAGGCTTTAGATTCGTGGTTACCAAAGGTTCAAGGTTAGCTTCTTTAGTATCTTACTGCCTAACTTAGCTTGCTTATTGAGCTGTTATATACACTGTCTGGAGATTCTTTTCTTCCCTCCCTTCTTATTCCTCCTCCTCCATTCTTCATATGTTGTGTGTTTTGTTCTGTGCTCTTTTTAGGGGTGCTCCCCTCTAGAGCAGTCCCTGTAGGATGCCCTGTAAAGGTGGTTTGTGGGAAGCAAATTCCCTCAGCTTTTGCTTGTCTGAGAATTGTTTAATCCCGCCATCATATTTAAATGATAGTCGTGCTGGATACAGTATCCTTGGTTCAAGGCCCTTCTGTTTCATTGCATTAAATATATCCTGCCATTCTCTTCTGGCCTGTAGGGTTTCTGTCATGAAGTCTGTTGTTAGCCTGATGGGTTTTCCTTTATAGGTGACCTTTTTCTCTCTAGCTGCCTTTAAAACTCTTTCCTTGTCCTTGATCCTTGCCATTTTAATTACTATGTGTCTTGGTGTTGTCCTCCTTGGATCCTTTCTGTTGGGGGCTCTGTGTAATTCCATGGTCTGTTCGATTATTTCCTCCCCCAGTTTGGGGAAGTTTTCAGCAATTATTTCTTCAAAGAGACTTTCTATCCCTTTTCCTCTTTCTTCTTCTTCTGGTACCCCTATAATATGAATATTATTCCTTTTGGCTTGGTCACATAGTTCTCTTAGTGTTGTTTCATTCCTGGAGATCCTTTTATCTCTCTCTATGTCAGCTTCTATACGTTCCTGTTCTCTGGCTTCTATTCCTTCAATGGCCTCTTGCATCTTATCCATTCTGCTTATAAATCCTTCCAGGGATTGTTTCACCTCTGTGATCTCCTTCCTGACATCTGTGATGTCCCTCCGGACTTCATCCCATTGCTCTTGCATTTTTCTCTGCATCTCATCCCACTGCTCTTGCATTTTTCTCTGCGTCTCTGTCAGCATGTTCATGATTTTTATTTTGAATTCTTTCTCAGGAAGACTGGTTAGGTCTGTCTCCTTCTCAGGTGTTGTCTCTGTGATCTTTGTCTGCCTGTAGTTTTGCCTTTTCATGGTGATAGAGATAGTTTGCAGAGCTGGTACAGGTGACCGCTGGAAGAGCTTCTCTTCTTGTTGGTTTGTGGCCTTCCTCTCCTGGGAGAATAGCGACCTCTAGTGGCTTGTTCTGGGCAGCTGTGCACAGACAGGGCTTCTGCTTCCTGCCCGGTTGCTATGGGGTTTATCTCTGCTGTTGCTGTGGGCGTGGCCTGGCTGGGGCTGCTCCTCCAAAGTGGTGGAGCCCTGTTGGAGGGGGAGCGGCTGGGAGGCTAGTTATCTCCGTAAGGGGCCTCTGTGCTCCCTGCTTCCCAGGGGGTTAGAGTGCCCAGAGATCCCCAGATTCCCTGACTCTGGACTAAGTGTCCTGCCCTGCCCCTTTCAGACTTCCAAAAAGCACTCTCCAAAGCAACGCAACAACAGCAACAATGAGAGAGGGAACAGAAAAAAAAAAGGAAAAAACACGCGATTTTTTTTTTTGTCCTCAGGCGCCAGTCCCAGGCACCCGCTCACTGGTCCTACTGCCCTGCCCCCAAAGCACCAGGGTCCCTGTCCTTTCAAGGCTTCCAAAAAGCACTCGCCCGCCGGTCCGGCAGGGAAAAATGCGTGATATTCTTTGTCCTCATGCGCCAGTCCCAGGCACTCGCTCACCAGTCCCGCCGCCCTGCCTCCCTAGCACCGGGGTCCCTGTCCCTTTAAGGCTTCCAAAAAGCACTCGCCAAAAAGAGAAAAAAAAAAAAGGGGGAAAAACGCACGATTTCCTCCGTCCTCAGGTGCTGGTCTCAGGCACCCGCCCAACAGTCCCGCAGGGAAAAACGCGCGATATTCTTTGTCCCTAGGCGCCGGTCCCAGGAACCCGCTCACCCGTCCTGCTGCTCTGCCTCCCTAGCACCGGGGTCCCTGTCCCTTTAAGGCGTCCAAAAATCACTCGCCAAAAAAAAAACCGCTCCGGTTTCTTTCCACCCGCTGGGAGCCGGGGGGAGGGGCGCTCGGGTCCCGCCGGGCCGGGGCTTGTATCTTACCCCCTTCGCAAGGCGCTGGGTTCTTGCAGGTGTGGATGTGGTCTGGATGTTGTCCTGTGTCCTGTGGTCTCTATTTTAGGAAGATTTTTCTTTGTTATATTTTCATAGCTCTATGTGTTTTTGGGAGGAGATTTCCACTGCTCTACTAACGCCGCCATCCTGGCTCCACCCCTCCCTGTGCCCATTTTTTAATTGGATTATTTGCTTTTGTTTGTTGAGGTTCGCGAGCTCTTTATATATTTTGGATGTCAAGCCTTTATCAGATCTGTCATTTATGAATATATTCTCCCATACTGTAGGGTACTTTTTGTTCTATTGATGGTGTCCTCTGCTGTACAGAAGCTTTTCAGCTTGATATAGTCCCACTTGTTCATTTTCGCTTTTGTTTCCTATGCCCAGGGAGATATGTTCATGAAGAAGTTGCTAATGTTTATGTCCAAGAGATTTCTGCCTATATTCTTTTTAAGAGTTTTATGGTTTCATGATTTACATTCAGGTCTTTGATCCATTTTGACTGTACTTTTGTGTTTGTGGTTAAACAATAATCCAGTTTCATTCTCTTACATGTAGCTGTCCAGTTTTGCCTTCACCATCTGTTGAAGAGGCTGTCATTTCCCCATTGTATGTCCATGAATCCTTTATCATATATTAATTGACTATATGTGGTTGGGTTTATATATGGGCTCTCTATTCTCTTCCACTGGTTAATGGGTCTTTTCTTGTACCAGTATGAAAATGTCTTCATTAATGTGGCTTTGTAGTACAGCTTGAAGTTGGGAAGTGAGATCCTCCCTGCTTTATCGTCCTCAGGATTGCTTTGGCTATTCGGGGTCTTTTGTGCTTCCATATGAAGTTTTCACTATTTGCTCCAGTTCCTTGAAGAATGCTGCTGCTATTTTGATAGGAATTGCATTGAATCTGTAGATTGCTTTATGTAGGATGGCCATTTTGACAATATTCATTCTTTCTATCCATGAGCACTGGATGTGTTTTCATTTATTGGTATCTTCTTTAATTTGTGTCATGAGTGTCTTGTGGTTTTCAGAGTATAGGTCTTTCACTTCCTTGGTTAGGTTTATTTCCAGGTATTTTATTCTTTTTGATGCAATTGTGAATGGAATTGTTTTCCTGATTTCTCTTTCTGCTAGTTCATCGTTAGTGTTTAGGAAAGCGACAGATTTCTGTGTGTTAATTTTGTATCCTGCAACTCTGCTGAATTCAGATATTAGATCTAGTAGTTTTGGAGTGGATTCTTTAGGGATTTTTATGTACAGTATCATGTCATCTGCAAATAGTAACAATTTGACTTCTTCTTTACCAATCTGGATTCCTTGTATTTCTTTGTTTTGTCTGACTGCTATGGCCAAGACCCCCAGTAGTATGTTGAATAGAGGGAGTAGAGTGGGCATCCTTGTCTTGTTCCTGATCTTAGAGGAAAAGTTTCCACCTTCTCGCTGTTAAGAATGATGTTGGCTGTGGGCTTGTCATATATTGCCTTCATTACATTGAGGTACTTGCCCTCTATATCCATTTTGATGAGAGTTTTTGTCATGAATGGATGTTGTATTTTGTCAAAAGCTTTTTCAGTATCTATGGAGATAATCATGTGGTTTTTGTCATTCTTATTGTTTATGTGCCGGATGATGTTGATGGATTTTCAAATGTTATACCATCCTTGCATCCCTGAGATGAATTCCACCTGATCATGGTGTATGATCTTTTTGATGTATTATTGAATTCAGTTTGCTAATATTTTGTTGAGTATTTTTGCATCTATGTTCATCAGGGATATTGGTCTGTCATTTTCTTTTTTTCTGGTGTCTTGGTCTGATTTTGGTATTAGAGTGATGCTGGCTTCATAGAATGAGTTTGGAAGTATTCCCTCATCTTCTGTTTTTGGAAAACTTTAAGGAGAATGGGTATTATGTCTTTATATGCCTGGTAAAATTCAGCAGTGAATCCATCTGGTCCAGGAGTTTTGTTCTTGGGTATTTTTTTGTTTACCAATTCAATTTTGTTGCTGGTAATTGGTCTGTTTAGATTTTCTGTTTCTCCCTTTGTCAATCTTGGAAGGTTGTATGTTTCTAGGAAGTTGTCCATTTCTTCTAGGTTTTCCAGCTTGTTAGCATATATATGTTCATAGTATTCTCTAATTCTTTGCATTTCTGTGGAGTCCGTTGTGATTTTTCCTTTCTCATTTCTGATTCTCTTTATGTGTGTAGATTCTCTGTTTCTCTTAATAAGTATCGATAGGGGGTTATCTATTTTGTTTATTTTCTCAAGGAACCAGCTCTTGGTTTCACTGATTTTTTTCTATTGTTTTATTCTTCTCAATTTTATTTATTTCTTCTCTGATCTTTATTATGTGCCTCCTTCTGCTGACTTTGGGCCTCATTTGTTCTTCTTTTTCCAGTTTCAATAATTGTGACTTTAGACTCTTCATTTGGGATTGTTCTTCCTTCTTTAAATAGGCCTGGATTGCTATATACTTTCCTCTTAGAACTGCCTTCGCTGCGTCCCACAGAAGTTGGGGCTTTGTGCTGTTGTTGTCATTTTTGTCCATATATTTCTTGATCTCTGTTTTAATTTGGTCACTGATCCATTGATTATTTAGGAGCATGTTGTTAAGCCTCCATGTGTTTGTGAACCTTTTTGTTTTCTTTGTACAATTAATTTCTAGTTTTATACCTTTGTGATCTGAAAAGTTGGTTGGCAGAATTTCAATGTTTTTGAATTTACTGAGGCTCTTTTTGTTACATAGTATGTGATCTATTATGGAAAATGTGCCATGTGCACCTGGGAAGAATATCACAGAGCTAATGCTAGAGATGTCAACAGGCACAGACAAATAAAAGTCCACAAAAAATTCTACTGTCTAGGCAAAAGACCAGGTAAAGGGCAGCAATGAAAGACAGAAAACCTTTACATAATAACTGCTCTATTACAGCTGAACATCACCAAAAAAACTGTCCCTGCCTTAACCACTCCAGTATAAGCCAAGTGGGAAATCTAGACCAACCAATGCCCAGGTGGTATCAGAGAAGGCCAAAAAGCGAGATAAGATTTTCATACCCAATGTATGGTAATGAGGATTTCTCACAACCCAACGTGTCAGTGTAGCCTGGATTTCCACTCCTACCCTGGAGTAACCAGACACCTGTCTCCCTTCCTGCTAGAATGGTATCAGAGGAGGAATAGTCTACAGACATTTCCAGAAAGGCAGGACTTTCACCATCACACAGCACATAGTGAGGCCACCTCCAACATGGTGGATGTTAGTGGAAACCACCTAAGGTGTCATCTCCACCCAGAAGTAACAAGGACACCTCAACCTGGAGTATTAATGGAGGCCAACTCGGGAATATGAGTTTCTATTTCCATTTGGAAGTAACAAGGTTGAATTTCCTCCCCTGTCACAGCAGTATCAGAGAAATCCAGCTGAAATGGAAGGTTTAAATGAGATTCACAGTCTCATAACAATATGAAAATATCCAGGTTCCAATAAGAAATTACTACACCAGGAAGGCCTCAGAGTTAAAAAAGCACCAAATGATGCCAATGCTGAGATGTCAAAAAAGATTCAATATCTGACAAAGATATTTAAGTAATAACCATAAAAATGTTTCAATGAACAATTATGAACATAGTTCAAACAAGAAAAAGATGGAAAACCTCAACAAAGAAATAGAAATTTCAGCAAAAAATGTAATGAAGACAACAAAAACAAAAGCAGAAGATATAAAGAACAAACACAAATTTTAGAACTGAAAAATACAACACCTGAAATAAAAACCTCCATGGACACATTCAACAGAATGGAGGAGACAGAGGAAAGATTGATGAAATCAAATACAGAACAATAGAAATTACCCAGAATGTACAACAGATAGAAAACAGACCAGAAAAATTAATGAAAGAGCTACAAGAGACCTGTGGGACAATTACAAAAGTTCTAACATTCCTGTCATCAGAATCCTGGAAGGAGAAGAAAAAGTGTATGGTGCTTAAAAAGTTCTCAGAGGTTATCTTGAATAAAAAAGATGGCATGTGAGAAATGAGGCAGAAACCACCTTCCAAAATCAGATAAAATGCGAAAATACAGGAAACACAACTAATCTTGTAAAACTGACCTGAAAACTGTAGAACAGACTGCCTCCATCTATGGAAGAAGAAAAGACATCATAGAAAAGCATAAAGTGGTAAAGTTCAGATCCAGCAGGACCCAAACCCTCCATCAGCCCACAGACTAATGGAAGAGGAAAGGAGCCAGGAGAGAGTAGAAGCCCAGGACTGCTGAACACCCAGCCCTGGAGATCTGTGGTGGGAGCACGAACCCACATTACAGGGTAGTATTGTGATTAGTGGGGTTGGAAAGCTAAGATGGGCAGAATACTTGGAGAGGCCAAGATTCTAGCTGCTTATGGAGAACAGGTACACAATTCCGGCTTCCCTAGGACAAAATAAAGGAGGGCAGTTTGAAAGACTTCCCACCAGTGAGATGGGCACTAAAGAGGTAAAGATTACACAGAACTGCTGCTCAGGAGAAAGAGCAGAAACTTTTAGGAGCTTTAGATGCTCCAACCCCATGGCTAGCAACAGCAGTCCTGAGGCCCCACACTGTGGTAGATGCACCTTGCGATGCTGCCATCACACCAAGAATGCTGTAGGGTGGCCCTGCCCATGGGAGCTACAGGGGCATAGCACAGAGGATCATCCCCACACAACAGCCCAATGGACCTGGCAGTGGAGGCAGGTATTACAGCCAGAAAGACAGGAAACCCTCCCAACCAAGTTCTTTCCTCCAAGCAGGTGCCAATTCCACTTGCCTGCTACCCCAGCCATTGCTGCAAGTGCATGGGACCTCCAGAGAGTATTGACCTTGCTAGTGTGATCAACTGACAGCCCACACAGTTCACTATGAGTGAGACAGAAAGGCACTACACCCACTCCTTGCCAACAGCTGAGGCTCCTGCACAGGAAATTGAGCTTCTGGGCAGTACAGAGCACCACCTACACAAAGTTATTATTCCATAGGAAACACTAAAAAAATGGAGACAAAGGAATTTGGTTCAAACAAAATTGCAAGAAAAAATGAGATAAAGAGGGCATACTGACACTGAAATCAAGAATTTTCTTAATAAATATTTCAAAATAAAAGTCATAAGCATGATCACTGAGCTACAGAAAAATATTCAGTATCTCAGAGAGGACTTCAACAAATGGAACATTTGAAAAATACAGTATCTAAAATGAAACATACTATTGGGAGATTTAAAAGTAGACCAGATGATGTAGAAGAGACTGAATAAAACAGAAGTTAGAGGACAGGAAAACAGAGCAGTTGAGGAAAAGAGAAAAATGGATTATTAGGAATGAAAGAATAATAAGAGAGCTGTGTGACCAATCCAAATGGAACAATATTTGCATATAGGGCTACCAGAGGAAGAAGAGAGAGACAAAGGGATAGACAGTCTCATTGGGGAAATAGTAGCTGCAACTTCCCCAATCTGGGGAAAGAAATAGTCCCCCAGGCCTTGGAAGTGCAGAGATCTCCCAACAAAAGGAACCCAAGGAAGACAACACCAAGACATATAATAATTCAAATGGAGAAGATCAAGGACAAAGACAGAGTACTGAAAGGAGCCAGAGAGAGAAAAAAGATCACTTATAAAGGAAACCCAATCAGGCTATCATCAGACTTCTCAGCAGAAACCTTACAGGCCAGAAGGGAGGGCATGATATATTCAATGAAATGAAACAGAAGGGCCTCGAACCAAGAATATTCTACCCAGCAAGATTATCATTTAAATTTGAAGGAGGGATTAAACAATTCCCAGAAAAGAAAAGTTGAGAGAATTTACTTCCCACAAATGATCTCTACAGTGTATGTTAATGGGACTTCTCTAGATGGAAGTGCTCCTAAGGCTAAATAGCTGCCACCAGAGAAAATAAAATCAGAGTAAAGGAAATAGACCAATTAATTACTCAACAAATGCAAAATTAAATCAACTACCCAGAAAGTCAGTCAAGGGATACACAAAGAGTACAGAATATGACACCTAATACATAAAGAGTGAAGGAGGAAGAAACAGAAGGGGGGAAAAAAAGAACCTTTAGATTGTGTTTGAAATAGCACAAGTAAGTTAGACTTTTAGATAGTAAAGAAGCTACCCTTGAACCTTTGGTAACCATGAATCTAAAGCCTACAATGGCACTATGTATATATCTATCAATACTCACCCTAATGTAAATGGTCTGAATGCACCAATCAAAAGACATAGAGTTATATAATGGATAACAAAACAAGACCCATCCTTATGGTGCCTACAAGAGACTCACTTAAAACCCAAAGACATACACAGACTAAAAGTGAAGGGATGGAAAAAGATATTACATGCAATTTATAGGGAGAAAAAAGCAGGTGTTGCAGTACGTGTATCAGAAAAAATAGACTTCAAAACAAAGAAAGTAATAAGAGAAAAAGAAGGACATTACATAATGATAAAGGGGTCAGTCCAACAAGAGGATATAACCACTATAAATATCTATGAACCCAACATAGGAGCAACTACATATGTGAAACAAATACTAACAGAATTAAAGGGGGAAACAGAATGCAATGCATTCATTTTAGGAGATGTCAACATGCCACTAACACCAAAAGACAGAATAACCAGACAGAAAATAAGTAAGGAGACAGAGGCACTGAACAACACATTAGAATAGACAGACCTAACAGACATCTACAGAACCCTACACCCAAAAGGAGAAGGATACACATTCTTCTCAAGTGCACATGGAACATTTTCCAGAATGGGTCATATACTAGGCCATAAAAAGACTTACAGTAAATTCAGAAGGATTGAAATTGTACCAACCAGCTTCTCAGACCACAAAGGTATGAAACTAGAAATAAATTATGCAAAGAAAACAAAAATCCCACAAACACATGAGGGCTTAACAACATGCTCCTAAATATTCAAAAGATCAATGACCAAATAAAAACATATCTCCAATATAAGGAGACAAATGAAAACAATAACTCAACACTGTAAAATCTGTGGGATGCAGTAAAGGGAAGTTTACTGCAATACAGGCTTACCTCAAAAAGAAGAACAATCCAAAATGAACAGTCTAAACGCACAATTAATGAAACTAGAAAAAGAAGAACAAATGAGGCCCAAAGTCAACAGAAGGAGGGAGATAATAAAGATCAGGGCAGATATAAATAAAATCGAAAAGAATAAAACAATAGAAAGAATCATTGAAAGCAGGAGCTGGTTCTTTGAGAAAATAAACAAAATAGAGAAACCCCTAGCCAGACTACCAAGAAAAAAAAAAAGAGTCTACATACATAAAAAGAATCACAAATGAGAAAGGAAAAATCACTACAGACACCACAGGAATACAAAGAATTATTAGAGAATACTATAAAAACATATTCTAACAAATTAGATAACCTAGAAGAAATGGACAATTTTCTAGAAAAAAAAAACTTTCCAAGACTGAGAAAAAAAGAAACAGAAAATCTGAACTGAACAATTACCAGCAATTAGCAATTAAATTGAATTGGTAAACAAAAAACTACTTAAGAACAAATCCCTAGACCAGATGGTTTCACCACTGAATTTTATCAAACATTCAGTGAAGACCTAATGAACACGATCCTTAAAGTCTTCCAAACAGTAGAAGGGGATACTTCCAAACTTATTCTATGAGGCCATCATCACTCTAATACCAAAACCAGGCAAAGTAACCACAGAAAAAGAAAATTATAGACCAATATCCCTCATGAACATAGATGCAAAAATATTCAACAGAATATTATTAAACCAAATTCAAAAATACATAAAAAGGAGCCAAGATGGTGGCATGAGTAGTTCAGTGGAAATCTCCTCCCAAAAACATATATGTTTATGAAAATACAATAAATACAACTATTCCTAAAAGAGACACCAGTGGATATGGTACAACAGCCAGGATACATCTACATCTGTGAGAACTCAACATCACACAAAGGAGGTAAGATACAAGACGCAGTTGGGCGGGACCTGAATGCCCACCCACCCCAGAACCTGGCGGGAAGAAAGGAGTCAGAACGCGAAGGGAGTGAAAGCCCAGGACTGCTAAACAACCAGCTCTAGAAATCTGCACCCGGAGCACAGACACACGGTGCATGGGGTGCTTGTTATAAGAGAAACAGAAAAGCACTCCCAGCAAATGATGGGAATCCCAGCCCGACGGACAGCCACCCTGGCCAGACCCAAAGGACGCTGCTGGTATACAGCTTCCTGGCAGGGGCGCTGCCTTCACAGGGGAGTGCAGCTGGCATGCCTGCTACTCCCCATAGGGCTCTGCAGTGCTCTCACAGAGACCCCGCCCACAGCAGCTGAGGGGAATAATCCGGTGGCTACTCCAGGAGTGTGGGTAACTGACACAGGCAGCAGAGAGGGGCAAGGCATCCAGCAAGCAGGAAAGGACTTTCTTCTACCAGCTGACATACCCGCTACCTGCCTACAGCCACTGTTATCACAATGAAAAGGCAGAAGAAATTAGTCCAGCCCAAAATAGTCCAGACAACCCCTGAGAGATGACCTGCGGAAACCAACCTGACCAGTCTCCCTGAAAAAGAATTCAAAATAAAAATCATAAACATGCTGATGGATCTGCAGAGAAATATGCAAGAGCTAAAGGAGCCAGTACAGAGGGAGACTACAGAAATAAAACAATCTCTGGAAGGACTTAAAAACAGAATGGATGGGATGCAAGAGGCCATTAATGGAATAGAAACGAGAGCACAGGAACGCACAGAAGCTGATGCAGAGAGAGATAAAAGGATCTCCAGAAATGAAACAATATTAAGAGAACTGTGTGACCAATCCAAAAGGAACAATATACGCATTATAGGGGTGCCAGAAGAAGAGAGAGAAAAGGGATAGAAAGTGTTTTGAAGAAATAATTGCTGAAAACTTCCCCAAACTGGGGGAGGAAATAGTTGCTCAGACCATGAAAGCACACAGAACTCCCAACAGAAGGGACACAAAGAGGACAACACCTAGACACATAATAATTAAAATGGCAAAGATTAACGACAAGGACAGAGTATTAAAGGCAGCCAGAGAGAGAAGAAAAGGTCACCTACAAAGGAAAACCCATCAGGCTATCACCAGACTTCCTAACAGAAACCTTACAGGCCAGAAGAGAATGGCATGATATATTTAATGCAATGAAACAGAAGGGCCTTGAACCAAGGATACTGTATCCAGCACAATTATCATTTAAATATGAAGGAGGGATTAAATAATTTCCAGACAAGCAAAAGTTGAGAGAATTTGCCTCCCACAAACCACCTCTACAGGGTATTTTAGAGGGACTAATCTAGATGTGAGCACTCCTAAAAAGAGCACAGAACAAAACACCCAACATATGAAGAATGGAGAAGGAGGAATAAGAAGGGAGAGAAATAAAGAATCATCAGACAGTGTTTATAATAGCACAAAAAGCAAGTTAAGTTAGACAGTAAGATAGCAAAGAAGCTAAACTTGAACCTTTAGTAACCACAAACTTAAAGCCTGCAATGGCAATAAGTACATATCTTTCAATAATCACCCTAAATGTAAATGGACTGAATACACCAATCAAAAGACACAGAGTAATAGAATGGATAAAAAAGCAAGACCCATCTATATGCTGCTAACAAGAGACTCACCTCAAACCAAAAGACATGCACAGATTAATGCTCAACAAAATATTAGCAAACCGAATTCAAAATACATCAAAAAGATCATCCAACATGATCAAGTCAGATTTACTCCAGGGATGCAAGGATGATACAATATTAGAAAATCCATCAACATCATCCACCACATCAACAAAAAGAAGGACAAAAACCACATGATCATCTCCATAGATGCTGAAAAAGCATTTGAAAAAATTCAACATCCATTCATGATAAAAACTCTCAACAGAATGGGTATAGAGGGCAAGTACCTCAACATACTAAAGGCCTTATACAACAAACCCACAGCCAACATGATACTTTACAGCAAAAAGCTAAAAGCTTTTCCTCTAAGATCAGGAAGAAGACAAGGATGCCCACTCTCTGCCCTTTAATTCAACATAGAACTGGAGGTCGTAGTCATGACAATCAGACAACACAAAGAAATACAAGGCATCCATATAGGTAAGGAAGAAGTTAAACTGTCACTACTTGCAGATGACATGATATTGTACATAAAAAGCCCTAAAGAATTCACTAAAAAACTACTACAACTAATAACTGAATTCAGCCATGCTGCAGGATACAAAATTAATATCCAGAAATCTGCTGTATTCCTTTATATAAATAATGAACTAGAAGAAAGAGAAATCAGGAAAGTGATTCCATTTACAACTGCATCAAAAATAATAAAATACCTAGGAATAAACCTAAGGAGGTGAAAGACCTGTACCCTGAAAACTACAAGACACTCATGAGAGAAATTAAAGAAGAAACCAATAAATGGAAATACAACCCGTGCTCATGGATAAGAAGAATTAAGATTGGGAGATTCTCAAGAATGGTGGCATGAGTAGGGTGGTGGAAAACTCCTCCCAAAACCATCTATATTTTGAAAATACAGCAAATACAACTTTTCCTAAAAGAGTTACCAGAAGATACAGTACACCAGCCAAGCTACATCTACATCTGTGAAAACTCAGCATCTCACAGAAAAGGGTAAGACACAAAGCTGTGACCCAGCCAGACATGAACACTCCCCACACCCCAGCTCACCAGCAGGAGGAAAAGAATCAGAGTGGGGAGGGAGTGGAAGCACAGGACTGCTGAATAACCAGACCTAGTAATCTGCACCGGGAGCACAGACACACATTGCATGGTGTACTGGATATTAGAGGAAAAGAAAAGCAAAATCCGAGACTAAGGCTGCAAACAGGTTCCAACAGTCAATTGCCCTGCGACAAAAAAAAAGAGGGCCCTTTAAAAGTCTTAAAGGAACAAGGGTTTAACTGGTGGACAAAACCATCCTGGCACACTCAGCCCAGCAGGCTGGAAACATTAAGGACATTTAGATGCCCTAAAGCCCTGGGTGGCAACGCAGCTCCGAAGGCCCTCATGGTGATAAGCAGCCGGTCATTCATTCCCCCTGCCAGCAGTGCAACCAAACCAACTGACCCACCATTGCTATGGAGAAGCTGGGGAGCAGCCCCCCATACAGCAACCACACAGAGGCTTCTTCCAGCGCGTTGCTAACTGGGCCAGACCCAGATGCTGCCTTCTGCCTGCAGTTGACCTGCACAGACAGAGGAAACCAGCACAGAGTCAGGGAGGCACATAGGAGTTCTGTTCTCGTGGCGAACATGCGCTGCTCACCTGCAACCGCCACCAGTGCCCTGGGCCATCCCAAGGGCCGTACCATCCACAGCAGCTCAGGGGATTAACTCAGAGGCTGCTCCCTGTGTGTGGTTACCCACAAATGCAGTGGAGAATGATGCAGAGTTTGGGAAGCACCAAGGAGTGCTGTTCTCACAAAAGAACATACACTGCTCACCTGTGACCCTTGCCAGTGCCCTACCCATCCCGAGG
The DNA here is from genome assembly GCF_040802235.1 of Manis javanica. Classification (NCBI taxonomy): domain Eukaryota; kingdom Metazoa; phylum Chordata; class Mammalia; order Pholidota; family Manidae; genus Manis; species Manis javanica. The sequence continues at coordinate 58,148,837 of NC_133174.1, forward strand.
GCCACCCCTTCAATGGCAGCTCAGGGGATTAACCCAGAGGCTGCAATCTGTGTGTGGTTGACTGGCACAGGCACCAGAGATGGGCAAGGTGATGAGCAAACAGGAAGGGACATTGTTACCGCCAAAGCACATGCCACTGTCTAGCAACCACTTCCATCGCCATGAAAAGGCAGAAGAAACTTTTTCAGTCCAAAATCCCTCAAACACCAGAGAGAGGGCCTGGTGAGACCAAAGTCACCAATCTTCCTGAAAAAGAATTCAAAATAGAAGTCATAAGCATACTGATGGAGCTACAGAAAAATATGCAAGAGCTAAGGGAAGAATTCTGGAGGGAGACAACAGAAATGAAACAAACAATGGAAGGATTTAAGATCAGACTGGATGAGGTGGAAGAGATTGTTAATGAAATAGAATTCAGAGAATAGGAATACAGAGAAGCTGAGGCAGAGAGAGACAAACGGATCTCTAGGAATGAAAGAATATTAAGAGAATGGTGTGACCAACCCAAACAGAACAATATTCACATTATAGGGGTACCAGAAGAAGAAGAAGAGAGAAAAAGGGATAGAAAGTGTCTTTGAAGAAATAAGTGCTGAAAACTTCCCCAAGCTGGGGAAGGAAATAGTCTCTCAGACCACAGAAGCACACAGATCCTCCAACACAAGGGATCCAAGGAGGACAACAAGACATATAATAATTAAATTGGCAAAGATCATAGATAAGGATAGTGTATTAAAGGCAGCCAGAGAGAGAAAAAAGATCACCTACAAAGGAAAACCCATCAGGCTATCATCAGACTTCTCAGCAGAAACCTTACAGGACTTGAAGGGAATAGAATGATATATTCAATGCAATGAAACACAAGAGCCTTGAACCAAGAATACTGTATCCAGCAAGATTATCATTTAAATTTGAATGAGGGATTAAACAATTCCCAGATAAGCAAAAGTTGAGGGAATTTACCTCCAACAAACCATTTCTACAGTGTATTTTAAAGGGAATCCTCTAGATGGAAGTGCTCCTAAGGCTAAATAGATGTCACCAGAGAAAATAAGACCACAACAAAGAAAGCAGACCAACCAAATACTAACTAAAGGCAAAAAATAAAATCAACTACCCAGAAAAGCAGTCAAAGGAAACACAAAAGAGCACAAAATAAAACACCTAGCATATAAAGAATGCACAAGAAGGAATAAGAAGGGAGAGAAATAAAGAATCATCAGACTGTGTTTATAATAGCTGAATAAGCGAGTTAAGTTAGTAAGATAGTAAAGAAGTTAACCTTGAACCTTTGGTAACTACGAATCTAAAGTGTGCAATAGCAATAAGTACATATCTTTCAATAATCACCCTAAATGTAAATAGACTGAATGCATCAATCAAAAGACACAGAGTAATAAAATGGATAAAAAAGCAAGACCCATCTATATGCTGCTTACAAGAGACTCACCTCAAACCCAAAGACATGCACAGACTAAAAGTCAAGGGATGGAAAAAGATATTCCATGCAAACAACAGGGAGAAAAAAGCAGGTGTTGCAGTACTAGTATCAGACAAAATAGACTTCAAAACAAAGAAAGTCACAAGAGATAAAGGACATTACATAATGATAAACGGCTCAGTCCAACAAGAGGATATAACCATTATAAATATATATGCACCCAACACAGGGCCACCGACATATGTGAAACAAATACTAGTAGAAATAAAGGAGGAAATAGAATGCAATGCATTTATTTTAGGAGATGGCAACATGCCACTCATACCAAAAGACAGATCAACCAGAGAGAAAACAAGGAGACAGAGGCACTGAACAACACACTAGAACAGATGGACCTAACAGACATCTACAGAACTCTACACCCAAAAGCAGCATGACACACATTCTTCTCAAGTGCACATGGAACATTTTCCATAATAGACCACACACTATGCAACAAAAAGAGCCTCAGTAAATTTAAAAAGATTGAAATTGTACCAACCAACTACTCAGATCTCAAAGGGATGAAAGTAGGAATAAATTGAACAAAGAAAACAAAAAGGCTCACAAACACATGGAGGCTTAACAACATGCTCCTAAATAATCAATGGATCAATGACCAAATTAAAACAGAGATCAAGAAATATATGGACACAAATGTCAACAAAAGCACAAAGCCCCAACTTCTGTGGGACGCAGCGAAGGCAGTTCTAAGAGGAAAGTATATAGCAATCCAGGCCTATTTAAAGAAGGAAGAACAATCCCAAATGAAGAGTCTAAAGTCACAATTATTGAAACTGGAAAAAGAAGAACAAATGAGGCCCAAAGTCAGCAGAAGGAGGGACATAATAAAGATCAGAGAAGAAATAAATAAAATTGAAAAGAATAAAACAATAGAAAAAAATCAATGAAACCAAGAGCTGGTTCTTTGAGAAAATAAACAAAATAGATAACCCCCTATCCATACTTATTAAGAGAAACAGAGAATCTACACACATAAAGAGAATCAGAAATGAGAAAGAAAAAATCACAACAGACCCCACAGAAATACAAAGAATTAGATAATACTATGAACATCTATATGCTAACAAGCTGGAAAACCTAGAAGAAATGCACAGCTTCCTGGAAAAATGCAACCTTCTAAGATTGACCAAGGAAGAAACAGAAAATCTAAAGAGTCCCATTACTAGCAACAAAATTGAATCAGTAATCAAAAAACTACCCAAGAATAAAATCCCCATACAAGACAGATTCACCACTGAATTTTATCAGACATTTACAGAAGATGTAATACCCATTCTCCTTAAAGTTTTCCAAAAATAGAAGAGGAGGGAATACTCCCAAACTCATTCTATGAAGCCAGCAACACTCTAATACTAAAACCAGGCAAAAATGCCAGAAACAAAGAAAACTACAGACCAATATCCCTGATGAACATAGATGCAAAAATATGCATCAAAGTATTAGCAAATGAAATTAAAAAATAGATCAAAAAGATCATCCATCATGATCAAGTAGGATTTATTCCAGGGATACAAGGATGGTATAACATTCAAAAATCCATCAACATCATCCACCACATCAACAAAAAGAAGGACAAAAGCCACATGATCATCTCTATAGATGCTGAAAAAGCATTGGACAAAATTCAACATCCATTCATGATAAAATCTCTCAATAATATGGTTATAGAGGGCAAGTACCTCAACATATTAAAGGCCATATATGACAAGCCCACAGTCAACATCATTCTTAACAGCGAGAAGCTGAAAGCTTTTCCTCTAAGATCAGGAACAAGACTAGGATGCCCTCTCTCCCTGCTTTTATTCAGCATAGTACTAGAGGTCCTATTCATGGCAATCAGACAATACAAAGAAACAAAAGGCATCTACCAGTTTGAAAAAGACATATGCAACCCTATGTTTATCGCAGCACTGTTTACAATAGCCAAGAAATATAAGCACCCTAAATGTCTAGCAGTAGATGAATGGATAAAGAAGAGGTGGTACATATATACAATGGAATATTATTCAGCCATAATAAGAAAACAAATCCTAACATTTGCAACAACATGGAAGGAGCTAGTGGGTATTATGCTCACTGAAATAAGCCAGGTAGAGAAAGACAAGTATCAAATGATTTCACTCATATGTAGAGTATAAGAACAAAGCAAAAACTGAAGGAACAAAAACAGCAGCGGACTCACAGAACCCAAGAATGGACTAACAGTTACCAAAGGGAAAGGGACTGGGGAGGGTTGGTCGAAAGGGAGGGATAAGGGGGAAGAAGGGGCATTATGATTAGCACACACAATGTAGGGGGGGTGCATGGGGAAGGCAGTACAACACAGAGAAGACAAGGAGTCATTCGATAGTATCTTACTATGCTGATGGACCGTGACTGTAATGGGGGGTATGTGGTGGGGACTTGATAATGGGCGGAGTCTAGTAACCATAATGTTGCTCATGTAATTGTACATTATTGATACCAAAATTTAAAAAATGAAAAGAAATAAAAGGCATGTGCGTTGGTAAGAAAGAAGCCAAACTGTCATTGTTTGCAGATGACATGATACTGTATATAAATAACCCTAAGGAATCCACTCCACAACTACTAGGTCTAATATCTGAATTCAGCAAAGTTGCAGGATACAAAATTAATACACAGAAATCTGTTGCATTCATATATACTAATGATGAACTAGCAGAATGAGAAATCAAGAAAACAATTCCATTCACAATTGCACCAAAAAAAATAATATACCTAGGAATAAACCTTACTAAGGAAGTGAAAGACCTATGTGCCTGAAAACTGCAAGACACTCTTAAGAGAAATTAAAGAGGACACTAATAAATGGAAATTCATCCCATGCTTTTGGGTAGGGAGAATTAATATTGTCCAAATGGCCATCCTGCCTAAAGCAATCTACAGATTCACTGCAATCCTTATCAAAATACTGAAACCATTCTTCAATGAACTGGAACAAATAGTTCTAAAATTCATATAGAACCACAAAAGACCCTGAATAGCCAAAGCAATCCTGAGAAGGAAAAATAAAGCAGGGGGATCTCACTTCCCAACTTCAAGCTCTGCAACAAAGCCATAGTAATCAAGACAATTTGGTACTGGCACAAGAACTGACCCATAGACCTGTGGAACAGAATAGAGAGTCCAGATATTAACCACAGCAAATATGGTCAATGAATATACGATAAAGGAGCCATGGATATACAATGGGGAAATGACAGCCTCTTCAACAGCTGGTGTTGGCAAAACTGGACAGCTACATGTAAGAGAATGAAACTGGATTACTGTCTAACCACGAACACAAAAGTAAACTCAAAATGGATCAAAGACCTGAATGTAAGTCATGAAACCATAAAACTCTTAGAAAAAAACAGGCAAAAATCTCTTGGACATAAACAGGAGCAACTTCTTCATGAACGTATCTCCCCAGGAAACGTATGTCCACACAAAAAAAGCAAAAATGAACAAGTGGGACTATATCAAGCTGGAAAGCTTCTGTACAGCAAAGGACACCATCAGTAGAACAAAAAGGCATCCTACAGTAAGGCAGAATATATTCATAAATGACATATCCAATAAGGCTTTGACATCCAAAATATATAAAGAGCTCACACAGCTCAACAAACAAAAAGCAAATAATCCAATTAAAAAAAGGACAGAGGATCTGAACAGACACTTCTCCAAAGAAGAAATTCAGATGGCCAACAGGCACACGAAAAGATGCTCCACATCACTAATCATAAGAGAAATGCAAATTAAAAGCACAATGAGATATCACCTTACAGCAGTTAGGATGGCCACCATCCAAAAGACAGACAACAAGAAATGTTGGCGAGGATGTGGAGAAAGTGGAACCCTCCTACACTTCTGGTGGGAATGTAAATTAGTCCAACCATTGTGGAAAAGCAGTATGGAGGTTCCTCAAAAACCTAAAAATAGAAATACCATTTGACCCAGGAATTCCACTGCTAAGAATTTACCCAAAGAATGCAGGAGCCCAGTTCGAAAAAGACATATGCACCCGTATGTTTATTGCAGCACTATTTACAATAGCCAAGAAGTGGAAGCAATCTAAGTGTCCATCAGTAGATGAATGGATAAGGAAGATGTGGTACATACACATGACAGAATATTATTCAGCCATAAGAAGAAAACAAATCCTACCCTTTCCAACAACTTGGATGGATCTAGATGGTATCATGCTCAATTAAATAAGCCTGGTGGAGAAAGACAAGTATCAAATGATTTCACTCATTTTTGGAGTGTAACAACAGAACAAAATGGAAGGAAAAAAACAGCAGTAGACACAGAGTCCAAGAAGGGACTAGAGGTTACCAAAGGAAGTGGATGGGGATGGAGGGAAAAAGGTATTAAGGAGCATTACATAACGTAGGGAGGTCATGGGGAAGGCAGTATAGCACATAGAAGACAAGTAGTGACTCTGTATCATCTTACTACCCTGATGGACAGTGACTGACTGCAATGGGTTGTGTCTGGGGGACTTGATAATATGGGTGAATATAATAACCACAATATTGCTCATGTGAAACCTTTATAAGATTGTTTATCAATTGTACCTTAATAAAAAATAGATAAAAAATGTCCTCATTTATTAATCAAATATAATAATACAAGCATTCTCCATTTCATAGAATTGCTGTTTGTATGTTGGGGCAGGGTCATATGAAATAATAGTTGTAAGACTACTTTGTAAAATGTAAAGCATGACATTGTGAGGCTTGAGGTTTTATATTTGTGCAATAGCCATTTTGCCACTGTATGGTGGCACTTGATAAAGGTTATCTGCTCAATGAATAATGAATGAGTGCCCAGTCATTAGAAAAGTCAAATAAGGACAGGATTTAAAATAAGCACCTAAACAAAGGAGATGCACAGCAATTCAACAAAACAAGAAAAGTAACATACACCATATAAAGAGCTAAGAGGGTTATTAAATTAATCTCTTCATAAAAAGCTAACTATCCCATCATATTTAAAGGGATGAGTAGTAATGTTTGGGAGACTTGTCAAAACAGTAGAGAAACATTAAGCTAACAGGCAACCCAAGAACCGGAGGGATGGAAGAGTAATATATTTGAATAAAAGTGGCAAAAACAAAATGTTCAAAAGAAAGTAGTTATGGCCTTATATAGAGACTAGGAAAATTGATCAATTTAGATTTATAGTACAGTTTAATTTTATTTTGTATTTGTTACTATGGCAAATACATCTGAAGTTCAAGATAAGGCTCATGGCTTAGAAACTGAATTTTCTTTTTCACCTAAGAAAGTAAAAAACATATATATCCAAAATGTTGAAAGCTAAATTTTTTTTTCACTTGAGTTCAAATAGGCCATAATTACACAGCTCCAGGAGCACTCTAAGTTTCTACAAGTTGATGTTAATTTGTACCATGTTGTCACCCTGCTATAGTGTCCCACCATGTGTTGTGGTTTGCCAGTATTTGTACATGAAGAAGCAGTTGAGCCAAATGTAGTCTGGATCCTTGGAATTTAACATGGATTCAAATAATGACTTTCTGTGTGACTTTAAGGAAGCCATTTAACCTTCCTAATATTTTATACCTCCCTTAAAATAACATTACCTTACATGTGTATGAGCTGTTAAAATTTGCAACACATACTATGATTTCAATTGATCCTTAAAACTTCAGTATAGAAGTCAGAGAAAGGTATTTCCATTTTAAAATGGAAACTGAAGTCAAACAGCAGAGGACGGATATACAAACGCAAAAACAAGCAAACAAGAGACCATTACCTTATATCATAAACAAAAATTAACTCAAAATGAATTATAGACCTATATGTAAGAGATAAAAGCATAAAAGCTTCCACATGAAAACAGGAGAAAGTGTTTGTAAATTTGAGATAGGCAAAGATTTCTTATCATGTCCAAAAATATGACCCATAAAAGAAAAATTTGACAAATTAGACTTGATCAAAATTCAGAACGTTTACAGTTTAAATGATGCCATTAACAAAATGAAAAGACAAGTCAGAGACTGGGAGAAAATATTTACAAATTGTATATTGATAAAGGATTTGTACCTAGAATATATAAAGAACTCTCACAGCTCAGTAAGAATCCAATTTTAAAAATGGGACAATAATTGAATAGATACTTTTCCAAAGAAGATATAAAAATGGTCAGTAAGCACATGAAAAAAATTATCAATACCATTAGCTATCAAGGAAATGCAAATCAATGAGCTACCACTACATACCCACTAGAATGGCTATTACAAAAGGGTGGACAATAACAAGTGTTGAAGGGGATGTGGAGAATTGGAATCCTCATACACTGATGGCAGGAATGTAAAATGGTGTGGTCACTTTGGAAAACAGATTTCAGCTACACAAAAAGTTAAACAGAGCTAACAAATGACCCAGAAATTCATGTACTCAGAATTGGAAACATATGTCCACACAAAGACTTGGACACAAATGTTCAGAGCAGCATTATTCACAGTAGTCCCAAAGTGGATACAACTCAAATGTCAACCAACTAGTGAGTGGCGAAACAAAATGTGATATATTCATTTAATAGCATATTATAATATTCTATTTATTCAGCAATAGGTAGGACTGAAATACTGATACAATCTACAACATGGATGAACCTCAAAAACATTAAGCTAAATTGAAAGAAGCCAGACAGAAAAGGTCATATACTGTATGGTTCCATTTATGTGACGTATCCAGAAAGAAAATCTATAGAGATAGAAAGCAGATCAGTGGTTGCTTAAGCCCAAAGGTGGGGGCAGGGATTTGACTGAAAATGGGCAAGAGGAAACTTTTGGAATAATGGAAATATTCTAAAATTGGGTTGTGGTGACAGTTACATAACTATAAATTAACTAAAATATCACTGAATTGTATGCACACAATAGGTGAGTTTTATATACATAAATTACATCTCAATAAAGATAATTTTTAAATCACTGAATAAAACTGCATTGAAAAGAAAATAAATCATCAGAAGGAGGACTAAAAAATAGGTCTTCAGCGTTTCTTCTAAGTATTACCTGCCTCTGAGAAAAGGTGGAATAAGCTTTTTCAAAGGGCTAATATCATCACAGGGGCAGTAACAACTATGACAGGTTTTGAAAATACAAAATGATTCAAAATGCCAGGTGGTACAGCTGTTTTGACCTAAAACCACAGTATACCTGTATTAGCAATTTTCTACTTTTAACAATTTACACTTCATAAACCCAGGGAAATTTTGTAGTGCATAACTACATTGTAATATGAATTTATCACTGTAAAATTATTATCAGACAGCATTATTTATGTAATTTCTAATACACAAGACAGTTCTTTAAAATTAGCTGAAAATTTAAGACCACTGTTTGACTTACAGTGTGGCGAATAAGTCTCAGAGCATCTTCAAAATAGCCCCAAACTTCTTCCAGGGGACACAGTTCTGCATTTGGCACCCCATCTGGCACCAAGAGGTTGATCAAACGGTGCACACATTTGCTGAAATCAGAAAGAGAAAACTCATCCCATAAGGAAAGAAATCATTGTATTCATGGATAAAATAAGTAAAATCTGAATGTCATCCCCAAGTAAGTACTTCAAAACACTTCTCTTCTTCCCTCAAATTTATCTGGCCTCCAACCTCAGAAGACAGATTTGTGAAACTATAAAAGGTGCTGACCAGTCCTTCCTTTTATTACACTTATGGTTGTCTTTCACTTTTTTTTAGTGTCCTGCACTAAGGAGTCATGGCTCTTTACTGTATTTTGTGAGCTGGTGTGATCTACAGGCACTTTAAAGCACCTCACCACATCCCCAAATGGGTAAAGGAATTGGGATATAAATTGGGAATAATTCCATGAGAACTATCTCTCATGTGTCAGAAAAGGAAAACTAATGAAGTTCTTCAGAGAAAAATCACACATCTATTTTTCCCCCATGTCTAGTCATGGAGAACATAAAATCTCCTACAAAAATATGTTATGTTACAGCACTTAATGGTCCTTAAAGAAAGGTGTTTAGAAAAAAATCTGAGGCAAATATAGCAAAATGCTAACATTTGTTACATTTGGGTGGTGGACACACTGGTGTTTGTTACTTTCTGTACATTTGGCATACTAATGATACAAAGAAAGAGAGGTACCTAGAAATTTTATTATACACACAGACTCACACAAAGAAGCAAATTTCCCCTCTTCTTATCTTCTGGGAAAGTCAGACTCCTTCACTTAGCTAATTAATTATTGGCCTATAATACTACCCTAAATATAGAGCTGTTATGAGGGAATTTTAGTACAGGAGTAATAGCCTTATCATTCAAGTTATGCCAGTTGAGTATGACTGATGACTTACAGGATATTGACTAGAGCTCTTTTGGCTATCAAAAAGCCTGGATTGAGTATTGAATTATGTTTACTAACCTGTATTTCAAAACATCAATTGGTTCTTTCTTTTTGTGGAGCAATAAAGCCCTTTTCAAGGCCTTTAGAGCGATGGTAGGATAGTGTGCAGGCATTTCCATTGCTAATCCTACAGGAAGGGAAGAAAAAAGACTGTGAACACCATAATCACATCCATTAGTTTTCATCCCAGGCTACCACTTGCATTCTCTAAAGAAACTGGTCTGAAACAGATTAACAAAAACAAACACACAAACACACACACAAAAATATAAAAAAGAATTTTATAAAATGACAAGTCCATTGTGGCTTTCAGAGATAGTGTCTATTTTCTGGGCAGAGTAACATAGTAGAATTACCAGGTTATATCTTTTGTTTAGCATACGTCAACGGGGAACCTACTGTTTCTGTGACCATGAACATAGTCACACAGGTGAAGCAATAATCTTATAAACCAGCATTAAGGAAGGGCACACTAAGATGGAAACACATCAGTAAAGGGCATTAATCAAAAACATTTATACTGCAATATACTGTTCTTGTCTGATACTCAAAACAGGAAACATTTCACAGGAGAGTGAGTGTCAGAGATAACAAACCCTTAAACTTCCAGATGCATTTACCAGGCCTCTACAACTGGGGACCCATTATGCAAGGAGCAGTGGTCACCATCACACATTCATAAAGTAAACACCACTTGCTCCATGTCTCTAGGAAGTCTGTCTTGGCAAGACATGTCTCTTGGAATTCTGTGCACTTGGGGCTACCTAATAACTTTACTTACCATACACAGGATCCTGAGGAAGGTGAGAGATAGATAAAAGAAGGAAGATAATTATGCCATTTCCTGAAGTGTATCCCTATAGAGGCTCTGGCTCCCCCAAATACCACTTATACCCAACCAAAAATTTGAGGGTGGCAATTGTGCCAGAAAATATTTCCAATATTTCTCTGTGTACTGTAATAAATTGCTAAGATTGCATCACCTTTGATTAGTGAGGCAGTTGATTATCATTTCTAGCTAGCTGAGCAAAATTAATTTTCTAAAGTTTGAGCTCCCCCTATTGTGTAGTTAAATCATTAAATTCCACACATAGAATATGCATCTATTATGAACAGTGTACTGTGCTTGTGTTTACACGTATAACAAATATAAGTAATTATTGTTCATGGCCCTAAAGAGATTAAATCTCACATCAAGAAAAAGATAAATGCACAAATAATTGTAATACAAAATAATTCAAGAAGACATTGAATGAGAGAAAGAGAAACAAAGTGCTATGAGAAAACATTGCTTCCTGGAGGTGAGAGAGAAGAATAGAGAGAAGAAAGAAAAAAGTGTGATTTAAATGGTACCAGTCATCCAAAAACATAAATATAGCTCTTACCTGCAATTGTTTCAAATGTTTTACTTTCTAAATGAGGCAGGTCCCACACTGATTCTAGGAAGCTGTCCAGGAATGGATCATTCGTTTTGGATTTAACTTCAAACTCATACAGCAGAAGCAACTTCTCATATATATCATTTGAGAAATCCCCTAAGAAAGAGGCAAAAAACCAACATTCTCTTTGATTACATTTCATTATTCTCTTTCCTATTGTAGTCTCTCTTCTGGAAAGATTTTCCTATTGAGTAAAATTAATTTTACTTACAATTTGAAGGTTATCCCAGCTTTTGTAGGTGGATTTCTTTTTCAAAATCTATAAACTCACCAATACAGTCAGCACCCTGTAATGCATTCATTAGTGTTGCCTACATTTCCTGAAATTATTGTCACAATGTTCCTAAATAGCCTGAAAAGGTCGTGCTGCTATTTCACTCAAGTCCAGTGTTACCTGCCTCACTTCTGAGCTAACCAGAAGAAACAGAACTGTATAAACTAACTGTGGTTTTATTTTAAGCAAAGTAGTTTCCAAATTATTTCATTTAGTCAGACAGTTTTCATTTACTAGTGTTAGATTGAACTTGAAAGTTCTGAGATAGAGCTTACATACAATAAACTGTATGTGTCTTAAAACCAAAAAACCAAATAACCTGATTAAAACATGGGCAGACGACCTGAACATTTTTCCAAATAAGAATTGCAAATGGCCAACAGGCACATGAAAAGATGCTCCACACTGCTAATCATCAGGGAAATGCAAATCAAAACCACAATGAGATATTACCACACACCAGTCAGAATGGCCACTATCCAAAAGACAAGAAATAACAAGTGTTGGTGAGGATGTGAAGAAAAGTGACCCCTCCTACACTGTTGGTGAGAATGTCAATTTGTGCAGCCATTATGGAAAGCAGTATGGAGGGTCCTCAAAAAACTTAAAATATAAATACCATATGACCCAGTAATCTGACTTCTCAGAATTCACCTGAAGAAAACAAAATCCCTGATTTGAAAAGATATATGCATCCCTATGTTCACTGCCACATTATTTACAATAGCCGAGATATGGAAGCAACCAAAGAGTCCATCAATAGCTGAATGGATGAAAATCATGTGCTACATATACCCAACGGAATATTATTCAGCCATAAAAAGAAAAGAAATTCTCCCATTTGAGACAACATGGATGGAGCTAGAGGGTATTATGCTCAGTGAAATAAGCCAGGTGGAGAAAGACAAATATCATATGATTTCACTTATATGTGGAATCTAAAATCAAGACCAAAAAAAAAATAGCAGTAGACTCACAGACTCTGAAAAGTGACTGGTGTTAACTATGGGGAGGGGATGGGATGGGTCGGTGGGGAGGGTGAGGGGAATAAAGGAGCACAAAAATCTCAATCATAATATAAGTTGGTCATGGGGATGGAAGTGCAGCAAGCAGAATATAGTCAATGGTTCTGTAACATCTTTCTTTGTTGACAGATAGTAACTGCACTAGTGGGGACGAGGATTTAATAATGTGTGTAACTGCTGGATCACTATGTTGTATACTTGAAACCAACATAATATTGTAAATCAACTATACTTAAAAATACACTTAAAGACTCTATAGCATCTTACTACACTGATGGACAGTGACTGCAATGGGGTGTTGGGGGGACTTGATAATATGGGTGAATGTAGTAACCACAATGTTGCTCATGTGCAACCTTCATTAAGATTGTATATCAATAATACCTAATAAAAAATAATAAGCCAAAAATTACACTTAAAAATAAATGAGCTGAGGGGGCGGAGCCAGGATGGCGGCGTGAGTAGAGCAGTGGAAATCTCCTCCCAAAAACACATAGAGCTATGAAAATGTAACAAAGAAAAATCTTCCTAAAATAGAGACCACAGGACACAGGACAACATCCAGACCACATCCACACCTGCAAGAACCCAGTGCCTTGCGAAGGGGGTAAGATACAAGCCCCGGACCGGCGGGACCCGAGCGCCCCTCCCCCCGGCTCCCGGCGGGTGGAAAGAAACCCGAGCGGTTTTTTTTTTTTGGCGAGCGCTTTCTGGAAGCCTTAAAGGGACGGGCCCCCGTTGCTAGGGAGGCAGGGTGGCGGGACCGGTGAGTAGGTGCCTGGGACCGGCGCCTGAGGACAAAGAATATCCCGCGTTTCTCCCTGCAGGAGCGGCGGGCGGGTGCCTGAGACCGGTGCCTGAGGACAGAGGAAATCGCGCGTTTTCCCCCTTTTTTTTTCTCTTTTTGGCGAGCGCTTTTTGGAAGTCTTAAAGGGACAGGGACCCCAGTGCCAGGGAGGCAGGGTGGCGGGACTGGTGAGCGGGTGCCTGGGACCGGCGCCTGAGGACAAAGAATATCCCACGTTTTTCCCTGCGGGACCGGTGGGCGGGTGCCTGAGACCGGCACTTGAGGACAGAGGAAATCGCGCGTTTTTCCCCCTTTTTTTTCTCTTTTCTGCGAGTGCTTTTTGGAAGCCTAAAAGGGACAGGGACCCCGGTGCTAGGGAGGCAGGGTGGCGGGACTGGTGAGCGGGTGCCTGGGACCAGTGCCTGAGGACAGAGAATATCGAGCGTTCCTTCCCTGCGGGACCGGTGGGTGGGTGCTTTTTGGAAGCCTTGAAAGGACAGGGACCCTGGTGCTAGGGAGACAGGGCAGCAGGACGAGTGAGTGAGTGCCTGGGACCGGCACCTGAGGACAAAAAAAAGGAAAAAAAAAATCGCTTGTTTTTTCCTTTTTTTTTTTTTTTTTTTTTTTGTTCCCTCTCTCATTGTTGCTGTTGTTGTTTTGGTTTGGAGAGTGCTTTTTGGAAGTCTTAAAGGGGCAGGACAGGTCACTTAGACCAGAGGCAGGGAATCTGGGGATCTCTGGGCACTCTAACCCCCTGGGCAGCAGGGAGCACAGAGACCCCTTACGGAGATAAATAGCCTCCTGGCCGCTCCCCCTCCAACGGAGCTCCACCATTTTGGAGGAACAGCCCCAGCCAGGCCAAGCCCACAGCAACAGCGGAGATAAACCCCAAAGCAACTGGGCGGGAAGCAGAAGCCCTGTCTGCGCACAGCTGCCCAGCACAAGCAACTAGAGGTCGCTATTCTCCCAGGAAAAGGCTACAAACCAACAAGAAGGGAAGCTCTTCCAGCGGTCACTTGTACCAGCTCTGCAAACTATCTCTATCACCATGAAAAGGCAAAACTACAGGCAGACAAAGATCACAGAGACAACACCTGAGAAGGAGACAGACCTAACTAGTCCTCCTGAAAAAGAATTCAAAATAAAAATCATGAACATGCTGACAGAGATGCAGAGAAAAATGCAAGAGCAATGGGATGAGATGCAGAGAAAAATGCAAGAGCAGTGGGATGAGATGCAGAGGAAAATGCAAGAGCAGTGGGATGAAGTCCGGAAGGAGATCACAGATGTCAGGAAAGAGATCACAGAAGTGAAACAATCCCTGGAAGGATTTATAAGCAGAATGGATAAGATGCAAGAGGCCATTGAAGGAATAGAAGCCAGAGAACAGGAACGTATAGAAGCTGACATAGAGAGAGATAAAAGGATCTCCAGGAATGAAACAACACTAAGAGAAATATGTGACCAATACAAAAGGAATAACATTCGTATCATAGGGATACCAGAAGAGGAAGAAAGAGGAAAAGGGATAGAAAGTGTCTTTGAAGAAATAATTGCTGAAAACTTCCCCAAACTGGGGGAAGAAATAATCGAACAGACCATGGAATTACACAGAACCCCCAACAGAAAGGATCCAAGGAGGACAACACCAAGACACATAGTAATTAAAATGGCAAGGATCAAGGACAAGGAAAGAGTTTTAAAGGCAGCTAGAGAGAAAAAGGTCACCTATAAAGGAAAACCAATCAGGCTAACATCAGACTTCTCAACAGAAACCCTACAGGACAGAAGAGAATGGCATGATATACTTAATGCAATGAAACAGAAGGGCCTTGAACCAAGGATCTGTATCCAGCACGACTATCATTTAAATATGATGGCGGGATCAAACAATTCCCAGACAAGCAAAAGCTGAGGGAATTTGCTTCCCACAAACCACCTCTACAGGGCATCCTACAGGGACTGCTCTAGATGGGAGCACCCCTAAAAAGAGCACAGAACAAAACACACAACATATGAAGAATGGAGGAGGAGGAATAAGAAGGGAGAGAAGAAAAGAATCTCCAGACAGTGTATATAACAGCTCAATAAGCGAGCTAAGTTAGGCAGTAAGATACTAAAGAAGCTAACCTTGAACCTTTGGTAACCACGAATCTAAAGCCTGCAATGGCAATAAGTACATATCTCTCAATAGTCACCCTAAATGTAAATGGACTTAATGCACCAATCAAAAGACACAGAGTAATAGAATGGATAAAAAAGCAAGACCCATCTATATGCTGCTTACAAGAAACTCACCTTAAACCCAAAGATAAGCATAGACTAAAAGTCAAGGGATGGAAAAACATATTTCAGGCAAACAACAGTGAGAAGAAAGCAGGGGTTGCAGTACTAATATCAGACAAAATAGACTTCAAAACAAAGAAAGTAACAAGAGATAAAGAAGGCCACTACATAATGATAAAGGGCTCAGTCCAACAAGAGGATATAACCATTCTAAATATATATGTACCCAATACAGGAGCACCAGCATATGTGAAGCAAATACTAACAGAACTAAAGAGGGAAATAGACTGCAAGCATTCATTGTAGGAGACTTCAACAAACCACTCACCCCAAAGGATAGATCCACCGGGCAGAAAATAAGTAAAGACAAACAGGCACTGAACAACACACTAGAACAGATGGACCTAATAGACATCTATAGAACTCTACATCCAAAAGCAACAGGATATACATTCTTCTCAAGTGCACATGGAACATTCTCCAGAATAGACCACATACTACCTCACAAAAAGAGCCTCAGTAAATTCCACAATATTGAAATTCTACCAACCAATTTTTCAGACCACAAAGGTATGAAAGTAGAAATAAATTCTACAAAGAAAACAAAAAGGCTCACAAACACATGGAGGCTTAACAACATGCTACTAAATAATCAATGGATCAATGAACAAATCAAAATAGAGATCAAGGAATATATGGAAACAAATGACAACAACAACACTAAGCCCCAACTTCTGTGGGATGCAGCGAAAGCAGTCTTAAGAGGAAAGTATATAGCAATCCAGGCACACTTGAAGAAGGAAGAACAATCCCAAATGAATAGTCTAACATCACAATTATTAAAACTGGAAAAAGAAGAACAAAGGAGGCCTAAAGTCAGCAGAAGGAGGGACATAATAAAGATCAGAGAAGAAATAAACAAAATTGAGAAGAATAAAACAATAGCAAAAATCAACGAAACCAAGAGCTGGTTCTTTGAGAAAATAAACAAAATAGATAAGCCTCTAGCCCAACTTATTAAGAGAAAAAGAGAGTCAACACAAATCAACATAATCAGAAATGAGAATGGAAAAATTACGACAGACTCCACAGAAATACAAAGAATTATTAAAGACTACTATGAAAACCTATATGCCAACAAGCTGGAAAACCTAGAAGAAATGGACAACTTCCTAGAAAAATACAACCTCCCAAGACTGACCAAGGAAGAAACACAAAAGTTAAACAAACCAATTACAAGCAAAGAAATTGAAACAGTAATCAAAAAACTACCCAAGAACAAAACCCCGGGGCCGGACGGATTTACCTCGGAATTTTATCAGACACACAGAGAAGACGTAATACCCATTCTCCTTAAAGTGTTCCACAAAATAGAAGAAGAGGGAATACTCCCAAACTCATTCTATGAGGCCAACATCACCCTAATACCAAAAACAGGCAAAGACCCAACCAAAAAAGAAAATTACAGACCAATATCCCTGATGAATGTAGATGCAAAAATACTCAATAAAATATTAGCAAACAGAATTCAACAGTATATCAAAAGGATCATACACCATGACCAAGTGGGGTTCATCCCAGGGATGCAAGGATGGTACAACATTCGAAAATCCATCAACATCATCCACCACATCAACAAAAAGAAAGACAAAAACCACATGATCATCTCCATAGATGCTGAAAAAGCATTTGACAAAATTCAACATCCATTCATGATAAAAACTCTCAGCAAAATGGGAATAGAGGGCAAGTACCTCAACATAATAAAGGCCATATATGATAAACCCACAGCCAGCATTATACTGAACAGCGAGAAGCTGAAAGCATTTCCACTGAGATCGGGAACCAGACAGGGATGCCCACTCTCCCCACTGTTATTTAACATAGTACTGGAGGTCCTAGCCACGGCAATCAGACAAAACAAAGAAATACAAGGAATCCAGATTGGTAAAGAAGAAGTTAAACTGTCACTATTTGCAGATGATATGATACTGTACATAAAAAACCCTAAAGACTCCACTCCAAAACTACTAGAACTGATATCGGAATACAGCAAAGTTGCAGGATACAAAATTAACACACAGAAATCTGTAGCTTTCCTATACACTAACAACGAATCAATAGAAAGAGAAATCAGGAAAACAATTCCATTCACCATTGCATCAAAAAGAATAAAATACCTAGGAATAAACCTAACCAAAGAAGTGAAAGACTTATACTCTGAAAACTACAAGTCACACTTAAGAGAAATTAAAGGGGACACTAATAAATGGAAACTCATCCCATGCTCATGGCTAGGAAGAATTAATATCGTCAAAATGGCCATCCTGCCCAAAGCAATATACAGATTTGATGCAATCCCTCTCAAATTACCAGCAACACTCTTCAATGAATTGGAACAAATAATTCAAAAATTCATATGGAAACACCAAAGACCCCGAATAGCCAAAGCAATCCTGAAAAAGAAGAATAAAGTAGGGGGGATCTCACTCCCCAACTTCAAGCTCTACTACAAAGCCATAGTAATCAAGACAATTTGGTACTGGCACAAGAACAGAGCCACAGACCAGTGGAACAGATTAGAGACCCCAGAAATTAACCCAAACATATATGGTCAATTAATATTTGATAAAGGAGCCATGGACATACAATGGCAAAATGACAGTCTCTTCAACAGATGGTGCTGGCAAAACTGGACAGCTACATGTAGGAGAATGAAACTGGACCATTGTCTAACCCCATATACAAAGGTAAACTCAAAATGGATCAAAGACCTGAATGTAAGTCATGAAACCATTAAACTCTCGGAAAAAAACATAGGCAAAAACCTCTTAGACATAAACATGAGTGATCTCTTCTTGAACATATCTCCCCGGGCAAGGAAAACAACAGCAAAAATGAGCAAGTGGGAGTACATTAAGCTGAAAAGCTTCTGTACAGCGAAAGACACCATCAATAGAACAAAAAGGAACCCTACAGTATGGGAGAATATATTTGAAAATGACAGATCCGATAAAGGCTTGACGTCCAGAATATATAAAGAGCTCACACGCCTCAACAAACAAAAAACAAATAACCCAATTAAAAAATGGGCAGAGGAACTGAACAGACAGTTCTCTAAAAAAGAAATACAGATGGCCAAGAGACACATGAAAAGATGCTCCACATCGCTAATTATCAGAGAAATGCAAATTAAAACTACAATGAGGTATCACCTCACACCAGTAAGGATAGCTGCCATCCAAAAGACAAACAACAACAAATGTTGGCGAGGCTGTGGAGAAAGGGGAACCCTCCTACACTGCTGGTGGGAATGTAAATTAGTTCAACCACTGTGGAAAGCAGTATGGAGGTGCATCAAAATGCTCAAAACAGACCTACCATTTGACCCAGGAATTCCACTCCTAGGAATTTACCCTAAGAACGCAGCAATCAAGTTTGAGAAAGACAGATGCACTCCTATGTTTATCGCAGCACTATTTACAATAGCCAAGAATTGGAAGCAACCTAAATGTCCATCGGTAGATGAATGGATAAAGAAGATGTGGTACATATACACAATGGAATACTACTCAGCCATAAGAAGTGGAAAAATCCAACCATTTGCAGCAACATGGATGGAGCTGGAGAGTATTATGCTCAGTGAAATAAGCCAAGCGGAGAAAGAGAAATACCAAATGATTTCACTCATCTGAGGAGTATAGGAACAAAGGAAAAACTGAAGGAACAAAACAGAAGCAGAATTACAGAACCCAAAAATGGACTAACAGGTACCAAAGGGAAAGGAACTGGGGAGGATGGGTGGGCAGGGAGAGATAAGGGGGGGGAAGAAGAAGGGGGGTATTAAGATTAGCATGCATGGGGGGAGGGAGAAAGGGGAGGGTGGGCTGCACAACACAGAGAGGACAAGTAGTGACTCTACAACATTTTGCTAAGCTGATGGACAGTAACCATAATGTGGTTGTTAGGGGGGACCTGATATAGGGGAGAGCATAGTAAACATAGTATTCTTCATGTAAGTGTAGATTAAAAATTTAAAAAAAAAAAGGAAAGAAAGAAAGAAAAGGGGGATTACTCCTTGATAGGATAAAACTATTGGTAAATCAAAGATCAACGCATGCTTTAAATATCCTTAATGTTGATCACTTAAAGGGTGTCAGATGATCAGCTATGGAGGTACTCTTTTCTGATAATATTCCTTTCTCTTAATTAAAAAAAAAAAAAAAGCAGTTACTGTGTGCTGACCTCCAATGAGTTCTGCACAGTGGTATAGAGGGCATGTCAAAGTGTGGGCAAAGGGTCTGTTTGTTTCTACGCAGAAGATCAAGGCCTAGCTTGGATACCCAGAAAATGAACTAAGATATGATATGAGGAGGAGCTTCCGGCATCAGCACTCTCTGGAGGACTTGTGCCGGGGGATGATCATCAAAAAGCCTCCACAGGGATCCGGACGATGCTGCGGTTGGGGCTGCATCCAGCCCACCGTCTCCTGGACTTGCCATAGGAATGAGGAGGGAGATGTCTGGGCTGGCATGTGCATACAGTGAGACAACGAATTTGACCGGATCTGTACTGTTGGAACTCAACCAGGAGTTGGGAGGGGTGCAAGTTGTAGCACTCCAAAATCTCATGACTATAGACTATCTATGGTTAAAAGAACATATGGGATGTGAACAGATCCCAGAAATGGGCTGCTTTAATTTGTCTGATGGTTCAAGTACAGTTGGACAATATCCATCATATCATAGATAAATTTTCACAAATGCCTAGGGTGCCTAAATGGTTTTCTTGGCTTCACTGGAGATGGATGGTAATTATAGATTTGCTTTGTTTATGTCACCGTATTCCTATTACGTTAATATGTGTGTGCAAATTAGTTAGTAGTTTAAAACCTATACATACTTAAGGTACTATACAAGAAGATATGTCAAAGAAATAATCAATCCTCCCATGTTTCCTTCATATGCTACATCTATAGCTTTTCTTCTTCCTTTCTAATTACAACCCTTAAATAGAATTCGTGCCTCATATCGAATTTACCGAGTATCATAATTCCTCCAGTTGGTAAAGATACCTCGAGACAAGTGCTGGGCATAGAAGCCACAAGGCATAAATCTGCAAAGAAGTACAAAGCTAACCTTTGCAAACAATATGGCTTCTCTCTCACTTACCAACTTTACATTTCCCTGTATGGCCCCGGAAGATGACTGGTTAGCCAGAGACGGGTAAGATTCCTCAAGGGAGGAACAACCTAAGACAGGCACAGTCGCAGGGGGGCCATCAGGTGAGAATTTGGGGATCAACAGAGGTGAGGCTCAGAACCTCACCCCCCCTGCTTTGAGAGAAATCTTCTGCATCCGTGGATGTCTTGCTGCCCTTGTCTAGCCTGGATTAATACTTAGTCCATAGGCACACACCTGATCATCTGATCATCTACATTTGCCTTCTTACAGCACTAAACTATGTTTTCTACCTTTATCTTGCATCTACCTACCACTTCAGCATTTTATTAAAAATAAAAAAAAAATAATAATAGGAGAAATGTGGGATCAACATATAAATCAAGTACAAAAATCAAACAAATATTCATATTTGACCTGATTGTTTATAGGTTATATTGCATGATCAAAACCGAAAGTTTCAGTGATGAATGCCCTTGTACTGTTCACCATGTAAGAATTTATTCACTATCTAAGAATTCATTCACCATGTAAGAACTTGTTCGTTATGCTTCAGAAGATTGGAGACTGACGAGAATTAGGCTTGAGATGGATTAATGATTGTACATTGAGCGTTGACCCCCCTATACTGAATTTTATTGTTGTTAACAACCATTTGATCAATAAATATGAGAGATGCCCTCTCAAAAAAAAAAAAAAAAAAAGAAGAGTCTAAAGGAGATGCATTTAAAAATAAAAAAATAAAAAATAAAAAAAAGATTAGCAAGCCGAATTAAAAAATACATCAAAAAGATCATCCATCATGATCAAGTAGGATTTATTCCAGGGATGCAAGGATGGTACAACGTTCGAAAATCTATCAACATCATCCACCACATCAACAGAAAGAAGGATAAAACCACATGATCATCTTCATAGATGCTGAAAAAGCATTTGACAAAATTCAACATCCACTCATGATAAAAACTCTCAACAGAATGGGTAGAGAGGGTAATATCTCAACATAATAAAGGCCATATATGACAAACCCACAGCCTATATCATAGTTAACAGTGAGAAGCTGAAAGCTTTTTCTTTAAGATTGGGAACAAGACAAGGATGCCCAGTCTCCCCACTTTTACTCAACATAGTTCTGGAGGTCCTAGTCATGGCAATCAGACAACACAATGAAATAAAAGGCATCCAGATTGGTAAGGAAGAAGTTAAACTGTCCCTGTTTGCAGATGACATGATATTGTACATAAAAGACCCTAAAGAATCCACTCCACAACTACTAGATCTAATATCTGAATTCAGCAAAGTTGCAGGATACGAAATTAATACAGAGAAATCTGTTGTACTCCTATACACTAACGATGAACTAGCAGACAGCGAAATCAGGAAAACAATTCCATTCACAATCGCATCAAAAAGAATAAAATACCTAAGAATAAACCTAATGAAGGAAGTCAAAGACTGATACTCTGAAAGCTACAAGACACCCAAGAAAGAAAACATAGGCAAAAATATCTTGAATATAAATATGAGTAGTTTTTTGCTGAATGCATCTCTTGGGCAAGGGAAACAAAATAAAAAATGAACAAATGGGACTACATCAAGCTAAAAAGTACAGGAAAGGACACCATCAGCAGAACAAAAAGGCATCCTACAGTATTGAAGAATATATTTATAAATGGCACATCTGACAAGTAGTTAACATCCAAAATACATAAAGAACTCACATGCCTCAACCCCCAAAAAGCAAATAATCCTATTAAAAAATGGGTGGAGGTATGAACAGACACTTCTCCAACGATGAAATTCAGATAGCCAACAGGAACATGAAAAGATGCTCCACATCACTAATTATCAGGGAAATTCAAATTAAAACCACAATGAGATATCACCGCACACCAGTTAGGAGGGCCAACACAGAAAAGACTAGGAACAACAAACGCTGGTGAGGATGCGGAGAAAGGGGAACCCTACTACAGTGCTGGTGGGAATGTAAACTAGTTCAACCCCTCTGGTAAGCAATATGAAGGTTCCTCACAAATCTAAAAATAGAAATACCATTTGACCCAGGAATTCCTCTCCCAGGAATTTACCCAAAGGAAACAACTTCTCAGATTCAAAGAGACATATGCACAACTATGTTTATTAAAGCCCTATTAAGAATAGCCAAGATATGGAAGTAACCTAAGTGTCCATCAGTAGATGAGTGGAGAAAGAATATGTGGTTCGTATACACAATGAAATACTATTCAGCCATAAGAAAACAACAAATCCTACAATTTTCATGTATGGAGCTAGAAGGTATTAGGCTGAGTGAAATAAGTCAGGCCGAGAAAGACAAATACCAAATGACTTCCCTCATTTGTGGAGTATAACAATGAAACAAAATTGAAGGAATAAAATAGCAGCAGACTCACAGACTCCAAGAAGGGACTAGCAGTTACCAAAGCGGAGGGAAGAGGGAGGGAGAGAGAAGGGGATTATGGTGTATCATGATTGGTGCACATGGTGTGTGTAGAGTCATGGGGAAGACAGTGTAGCGCAGAGAAGACAAATAGGGACTCTGTGGCATCTTACTATACAGATGGACAGTGACTGCAATGGGGTATGGGGGGGACTTGATAATAAGGGTGAATGTAGTAACCACATTGTTTTTCTTGTGAAACATTCATAAGGGTATATATCAATGACACCTAAAAAAAAGTGAAAGCCAATTGATGTAATATACCATATCAATATTATAAGAAACACAAACTACATTATGATCTCAATATAGGGAGAAAAGCATTTGACAAAATCCAACATCCTTTCATGATAAAAACAACTAAACAAGGAATAGAGGGGAACTTCCTCAACCTGATAAAGGGAATCTATGAAAACTCCATAGTCAACAACATGCTTAATGGTGAAAGACTGGATTCTTTTCCTGTAAGATCAAGAACAATGCAAGGATGCTCTCTTTGCCACATCTACTGTGAGAATGAAGATCATTCTTAGCAACCAGACTGTTGACATTCTAGAAAATGTCAACATCACTCTAAAGGTATGCACAGTTATTGTGAAGGGCCTCAGAGGAACCCTGTGAAGGGACTTCAATCACATCAATGTAGAGCTCAGTCTCCTTGGAAAGAAAAAGAAGAGGCTCGGGGTTGACAAATAGTGGGGAAATAGAAAGGAACTTGCTACTGCTCACACTATCCGTAGTCATGTACAGAATATGATCAAGGGTGTTATGTTGGGTTGCTGTTACAAGATGTAGTCTGTGTATGCTCACTTCCCCATCAACACTGTTATTCAGGAGAATGGTTTTCTTGTTGAAATTCAAATTCTCTTCAGCGAAAAATACATCTGCAGGGTTTGGAAGAGGCCAGGAGGCATTGCTTGTTCAGTATCTCAAGCCCAGAAAGAAAAAAAAAGTTGATTCTCGACGGAAATGACATTGAACTTGTAACAAATTCAGCTGTTTTGATTCAGCAAGCCACAACAGTTAAAAATAAGGATACCAGATAATTTTCAGATGGTAATTATGTTTTTGAAAAAGGAATAGTGCAGCAGGATGATGAATAAGATGTAAGTTATACAGCTACAGAAACAGCAAGATGCCAGATGATTCCTTAGGCTTATTTGTAGTATTGTAAAGATGCAATTAAAGCCTTACTGATAATCAATTCCATTTCTGTACATTAGCAATGAGCAAACTGATAATAAGATTAATAAAACAATTTCACTTAGAATAGCATTAAAACAATAACATACTTAGGAATAAATTAAACAAAAGTAGTGTAGGACTTGTACACTGAAAACTATAAAACATCATTAAAAGAAATTAAAGAAGGTGTAAAATAAATGGAAAAATACTCCACATTCATGGACTAGAAGATTTAACATTAAGATAGCAATACTCCCCGAAAATGATCTACAGATTCAACACAGTCCCTAACAGAATTTCAGCTGCCATTTTTCTTTTTTCAGAAATTGACACGTTGATCTTAAAATATATATGTAAATTCAAGGGATTCAGAATAGCCAAAACAATCTTGAAAAAGAACAAATTTGGAGGACTAATACTTCCTGAATTCAAAACTTACTACAAAACAATGATAACCAAAACAGTGTGGTCCTGACATAAAGATAGATGTATATATCAGTGGGATAGAACTGGCAACCTAGAAATAAAGCCATGTGTCTATGGCCAACTAGTTTTCCATAAGGAAGCTAAAAGATCCAATGGGGGAAGAATAGTTTTGTTAATAAATGGTTTTGGGACAACCATAGAGAAAAAGAATGAAGAATGTGATCCTTGCCTCTTAGCACATATGAAAATTAAATCAAAATTACTCAAAGACCTAAATGTAAGAGCTAAAATAATAAAATTCTTTAGAAGAAGGGAGGAGCCAAGATGGTGGCATGAGTAGGGCAGTGGAAATCTCCTCCCAAACCATATATATTTTTGAAAATACAACAAATACAACTATTCCTAAAAGAGAGATCAGAAGATACAGTACAACAGCCAGGCTACATGTACACCTGTGAGAACCCAGCGCCTCATGAAGGGGGTAAGATACAAGCCGCAGCCCGGTGGGACCCGAGTGCTACCCCACCCCAGCCACCCTGGCGGGAGGAGAGGAGTCAGAGCAGGCAGGGAGTGGGAACCCAGGATGGCTAACTACCCAGGCAAGTCATCTGCACCGGGAGCATAGACACAGTGCATGGTGCACTGGATACTAGGGAAACGGAACAGTAAAACCTGTGAGGGGGGTTCCCACAGCCAACGCCCCAAGGACAAAAGAAAACTGAGTGCTTTTTGAAAGTCTTAAAGGGACAGGAACCTCACAGCTGGATGGAAGTGTCCCGGCACACACAGTCCAGCAGCTGGGACTCCCAGGGAACTCCAGGTGCCCTAACCCCCTGGGTGGCAATGAAGCTCTGTGGCGCCTCAGGGCAATAAACAGCCTCTTGCCAATTCCACCTCCAGCATGGCCCCGCCATAGTGGAACAGCAGCCTGAGACCAGCCACGACCACAGCAACCATGCAGAGCATCATCCACAGCAACCAGGGCCAGACTCAGAGGCCCCATTGGCGTGCAGCTGCCCAGCACAAGCTGCTAAGGGTCGCCATTCTCAAAGGAGGGGGGCAAGGCGACAGGCAAGCAGGAAGGGACTTTGTTCTCCAAGCTGACACACATGCCAACTGCATATGACTACCTCTATTGCCATGAAAAGGCAGAAGAATTTGACACAGACAAGAATAATACAGACATCCCCTGAGAGGGAACCTGGAGAGATAGATTTAACCAATGTTGCTGAAAAAGAATTCAAATTAAAGGCCATAAACATGCTGATGGAACTTCAGAGAAAAATGCAAAAGCTAATGGATAAAGTTGGGGGTAGAATACAGAAATAAGACAATCTCTGGAAGGACTTAAAAGCAGAATGGATGAGGTGCAGGTGGCTGTTAATGGAATTGAAATCAGAATGGAATGCAGAGAAGCTGACACAGAGAGAGATAAAAGGATCTCCAGGAATGGAACAATATTAAGAGAACTGTGTGACAAATCCAAAAGGAACAATATCTGCATTATAGGGGTATCAGAAGAAGAGAGAGAGAAAAAGGGATAGAAAGTGTCTTTGAAGAAATAATTGCTGTAAACTTCCCCAAACTGGGGGAGGAAATAGGCTCTCAGACCATGGAAGCACACAGAACTCCCAACAGAAGGGACCGAAGGAGGACAACACAAAGAGACATAATAATTAAAATGGCAATGATCAAGGACAAGGACAGAGTATTAAAAGCAGCCAGAGAGAGAAAAACGGTCACCTACAAATGAAAACCCATCAGGCTATCATCAGACTTCTCAACAGAAACCTTACAGGCCAGAAGAGAATGGCATGATATAGTTAATGCAATGAAACAGAAGGGCCTTGAACCAAGAATACTGTATCCAGCAGAAATTTCATTTAAATATGAAGGAGGGATAAAACAATTCCCAGAAAAGCAAAAGTTTGTCTCCCACAAACCACCTCTACAGCATATTCTAGAGGGACTGTTCTAGATAGAAGCACTCCTAAGGCTAAATAGATGTCACCAGAGAAAATAAAATCATACCAAACAAGCAGACCAATCAAATATTAACTAAAGGCAAAAAAATGAAATCAACTACCCACAAAAGCAGTAAAAAGAAACACAAAGGAGCACAAAATACAACACCTAGCATATAAAGAATGCAGGAGGAGGAATAGGAAGGGAGAGAAATAAAGAATCATCAGACTGTTTTTATAATAGCTCAATAAGTGAGTTAAATTAGATAGTAAGATAGTAAAGAAGCTAACTCGAACCCTTGGTAACCACGAATCTGAAGCGAGCAATAGCAATAAGTACATATCTTTCAATAATCACCCTAAATGTAAATGGACTGAATGCACCAATCAAAAGACACAGAGTAACAATGGATAAAAAAGCAAGACCCATTACATACTGCTTATAAGAGACACACCTCAAACCCAAAGACATGCACAGACTAAAAGTCAAGGGATGGAAAAAGATATTTCATGCAAACAACAGGGAGAAAAAAGCAGGCATTGCAGTACTACTATCAGACAAAATAGACTTAAAAAAAAGAAAGTAACAAGAGATAAAGAAGGATATTACATAATGATAAAGGGCTCAGTCCAACAAGAAGATATAAACATTGTAAATATATGTGCATCTAATACAGGAGAACCAACATATGTGAAACAAATGCTAACAGAATCAAAGGAGGAAATAGAATGCAATGCATTCATTTTGGGAGACTTCAACACACCACTCACTCCAAAGGACAGATCCACCAGACAGAAAATAAGGAAGGACACAGAGGCACTGAACAACACATAAGAAAAGATGGAACTAACAGACATCTACAGAACTCTACACCCAAAAGCAACAGGATAAACATTCTTCTCAAGTGCACATGGAACTTTCTCCAGAATAGACCACATACTAGGCCACAAAAAGAGCCTTAGTAAATTCAAGAAGAGTGAAATTCTACCAACCAACTTCTCAGACCACAAAGGTATAAAACTAGAAATAAATTGTACCAAGAAAGCAAAAAGGCTCACAAACACATGGAGGCTTAACAACATGCTCCTAAATAATCAATGTATCAACTACCAAATTAAAATAGAGATCAAGCAATATATGGAAACAAATGACAACAAAACACAAAGCCCCAACTACTGTGGGAGGCAGCGAAAGCAGTTTTAAGAGGAAAGTATATAGCAATCCAGGCATATTTAAAGAAGGAAGAACAAACCCAAATGAATAGTCTAATGTCACAATTATCAAAATTGGAAAAAGAAGAACAAATGAGGCCTAAAGTCAGGAGAAAGAGGGACATAATAAAGATCAGAGAAGAAATAAATAAAATTGAGAAGAATAAAACAATAGAAAAATCAATGAAACCAAGAGTTGGTTCTTTGAAAAAATAATCAAAATAGATAAGCCTCTAGCCAGACTTATTAAGAGAAAAAGAGAATCTACACACATCAACAGAATCAGAAACGAGAAAGGAAAAATCACGACAGACCCCAGAGAAATACAAAGAATTATTAGAGAATACTGTGAAAACCTTTATATGCTAACAAGCTGAAAAACCTAGAAGAAATGGACAACTTCCTAGAAAAACACAACCTTCCAAGACAGAGCAAGGAAGAAACAGAAAACATAAACAGACCAATTACCAGCAACGAAACTGAAGCCGTAATTTAAAAACTACCCAAGAGCAAAACCCCCAGGCCAGATGGATTTACCATGGAATTTCATCGGACATACATAGAAGACATAATACCCATTCTCCTTAAAGTTTTCCAAAAAATAGAAGAGGAGGGAATACTCCCAAACTCATTGTATGAACACAGCATCACCCTAACACCAAAACCAGGCAAAGACCCCTCAAAAAAAGAAAATTACAGACCAATATCCCTGATGAACATAGATGCAAAAATACTCAACAAAATATTACCAAACCGAATTAAAAAATACATCAAAAGTATCACACCATGACCAAGTGGGATTCATCTCAGGGATGCAAGGATGGTAGAACATTCGAAAATCCATCAATATCATCCACCACATCAACAAAAAGGACAAAAACCATATGATTATCTCCATAGAGGCTGAAAAAGCATTCGACAAAATTCAACATCCATTCATGATAAAAACTCTCAACAAAATGGGCACACAGGGCAACTACCTCAATGTAATAAAGGCCATATATGACAAACCCACAGCCAAAATCATACTGAACAGTGAGAAGCTGAAAGCTTTTCCTCTAAGATCAGGAACAAGACAGGGATGACCACTCTCCCCACTATTATTCAACATAGTACTGGAGGTCCTAGCCATGGCAATTAGACAAAACAAAGAAATACAAGGAATCTAGATTGGTAAAGAAGAATTCAAACTGTCACTATTTGCAGATGACATGATATTGTACATAAAAAACCCTAAAGACTCCACTACAAAACTACTCGAACTAATATCGGAATTCAGCAAAGTTGCAGGATACAAAATTAATACACAGAAATCTGTGGCTCTCCTACACACTAACAATTAACTAATAGAAAGAGAAATCAGGAGAACAATTCCATTCACAATTGCATCAAAAAGAATAAAATACATAGGACTAAACCTAACCAAGGAAGTGAAAAACCTATACCCTGAAAACTACAAGATACTCTTAAGCGAAATTAAGGAGGATACTAGCAAATGGAAACTCATCCCATGCTCCTGGCTAGGAAGAATTAATATTGTTCTAATGGTCATCCTGCCCAAAGCAATCTACAGCTTCAATGGAATCCCTATAGCATTACCAAAAGCATTCTTCAACGAACTGGAACAAATAGTTAAAAAATTCATATGGAACCACCTAAGAAATTGAATAGCCAAAGCAATCCTGAGAAGGAAGAATAAAGTGGGGGGTGATCTTGCTCCCCAACTTCAAGCTCTACTACAAAGCCACAGTAATCAATACAATTTGGTATTGGCACAAGAACAGATCCACAGACCAGTGGAACAGAATAGAGACTCCAAACATTAACCCAAACATACATGGTCAATTAATATATGATAAAGGAGCCATAGACATACAATGGGGAAATGACACCATCTTCAACAGTTGGTGGTGGCAGAACTGGACAGATACATGTAAGAGAATGAAACTGGATCATTGTCTAACCCCATACACAAAAGTAAATTCAAAATGGATCAAAGACCTGAATGTAAGTCATGAAACCATAAAACTCTTAGAAAAAAACATAGGCAAAAATCTCATGGACATAAACATGAGTGACTTCTTCCTGAACATATCTCCCTGGGCTAGGGAAACAAAGGCAAAAATGAACAAGTCGGACTATATCAAGCGAAAAAGTTTCTGTACAGCAAAGGACACCATCAATAGAACAAAAGGTATCCTACAGTATGGGAGAATATATTCATAAATGACAGATCCGATAAAGGATTGACATCCAAAATATATAAAGAGCTCAGACACCTCAGCAAACAAAAAGCAAATAACCCAATTAAAAAATGGGCAGAGGAGCTGAATAAACAGTTCTCTAAAGAAATCCAGATGGCCAACAGGCACATGAAAAGATGCTCCACATCGCTAATCATCAGAGAAATGCAAATTAAAACCACAATGAGATATCAGCTCACATCAGTAAGGATCGCCATCATTGAAAAGACAAACAACAACAAATGTTGGTGAGGTTGTGGAGAAAGGGGAAGTCTCCTACACTGCTGGTGGGAATGTAAATTAGTTCAACCATTGTGGAAAGCAGTATGGAGGTTCCTCAAAATGCTCAAAATAGAAATACCATTTGACTCAGGAATTCCACTTCTAGGAATTTACCCTAAGAATGCAGCACTCCAGTTTGAAAAAGACAGATGTACCCCTATGTTTATCGCTGCACTGTTTACAGTAGCCAAGATATGGAAGCAACCTAAATGTCTATCAGTAGATGAATGGATAAAGAAGATGTGGTACATATACACAATGGAATATTACTCAGCCATAAGAAAAAAACAGATCCTACCATTTGCAACAACATGGATGGAGATAGAGGGTATTATGCTCAGTGAAATAAGCCAGGTGGAGAAAGACAAGTACCAAATGATTTCACTCATTATGTGGAGTACAAGTACAAAGAAAAACTGAAGGAACAAAACAGCAGCAGAATCACAGAACCTAATAATGGAATAACAGTTACCAAAGGGAAAGGGACTGGGGTGGATGGGTGGGAAGGGAGTGATAATGGGGGGGGGGGTGGAGAAGAAAGGGGACACTACGAATAGCATGTATAATGTGGGCAGAGGCACGGGGAGGGCTGTGCAACACAGAGAAGACAAGTACTGACTCTACAGCATCTTACTACGCTGATGGACAGTGACTGTAATGGGGTTTGTGGGGGGACTTGGTGAAGGGGGGAGCGTAGTGAACATAATGTTCTTCATGTAATTGTTGATTAATGATACAAAAAAAAATTCTTTAGAAGAAAACATAGGAGCAAATATTCATGACTTTGGATTTGGCAGTTGATTCTTAGGTATGATACCAAAAACATGAGCAACAAAAGAAAAATAGATAAACTATTTTCATTAAAGTTAAAAAAATTTATGCATCAAAGGGCATTATCAAAATAGGGAAAAGGAAACCCACAGAATGGGAGAAAATATTTGCAAGTCATATATCTGATCAGGTACTTGTATCTAGAATATGTAAAAGATTCTTACAACTTCATAATAAAAAAGACAACCCAATTAAAAATTGGGCAAAAAGTCTAAAGAGATGTCACTCCAAATAGACATACAAATGGTCAATGGACATATGAAGAGATGCTCAGTGGTATTAGTTGTCAGGAAAATCAGTCATCAGTAAATCAAAACCAAAACCACAACAGGATATCACTATACATTCACCAGGATTGCTAGAATAAAAAAGTAAGATAATACAAGTATTGGCATGGAGGTGGAGAAATCACAAGCCTCATACACTACTGTTGACAATATAAAATTGTGCAGCCACTTTGGGAACTAGTCTGGAAGATCCTTGAATTATTATACCTATAGTTACCATATGACCTAGCTATATACCCAGGAGAAACGAAAACATGATCCACACAAAAACTTGCACACAAATGTTTACAGCTGTATTATTTCTAATAGCCAAAAGATGGAAACACCTCAACCATCAACTAATGAATGGATAACATGCAGTATATTCATACAATGGAATATAATTTGACCATAAAAAAAAGAATACATGCACAACTTGTATGAACCTTGAAAATATTATACTAACTGAAAGAAGCCAGTCACAAAAGTCCACATATTATATGATTCAATTTATATGAAATTTCCAACAATGAAAATCTATAGAGACACACAGTAGATTAGTGGTTGCTTAGGATTCTTAAAGGGATAGCAGAGATGGAGGTTTGATAGGTAAAGGGCAGGGGTATCTTTCTGAGGCGATGGACTGTTGATGGTTGCATATATCTGTGAATATACTAAAATCTACTGAATTATACACTTTAATACGTGAATTTTATGGCATGTGAATGATTTCTCAATAAAGCTATTTTTAGAATTATATTCTGTATAACATTCCTTTGAGCCTGACTTCTTTAGCTTATAATAGTATTTGTGATATTCATCTATATTTTTGTATGTGTCAGAAGTGCATTCCTTTTATTGCTTTGTAGTGTAGTTCATTGCATGAACATACACAATTTATTTATGTTTAGTTTAATAGATACTACCAAACAGTTTTCCAAAGTGGTTGCACCAACTCACATTTTCACCAGCAATTTATCAGAGCTCCAGTTGCATCCCATCCTTCATAACACCTGGTATATTAATTTTAGCCATTTTAGTGAGTGTACACTGATCCCTCATTGTGGTCTTAATCTGAATTTCTGATGAGGAATTATGTTGAGCATCTTTTCCTTTGCTTACTGACATCTTCTTTTGTGAAGTTCCTGTTCAGTTCTTTTGACCATTTTTACTGGGCTGTCTTTTCTTGTTGAGTTTTAAGAGTTTTTTATATATTCTGGAATTTGTCACACTTATGTATTGACATACCTTCTTCCTGTCTATGACTTGTCTTTTTCTTATCTCAATGGTATCTTTGACAAACTGAAGTTCTCAGTTGTAATGAAGTCTACTTTATCAATATTTTCTTTTATAGTTGTTAATTTTTTTATATCTCCAAGGTCATAAAGATATATAGTCTCTTACATTTCTTTGTAAAAACCTTATTGTACCTTTCACCATTATCCATCTCAAATCAATGTTTCCATATGATATGACAGAAGGTCATGGTTCATTGTTTTCCACATGGATATCTAATTGCTCTAGCACTATTTGTTTAAAAAAGAAAATCTTCCCTGCTGAATATCACTGGGCACCTTTGTCATAAATAAAATGATCACATGTGAAACTATTTCTGGAATCTCCTTTTGGACACACTATTCTGTGGTGTAAGTCCTTAAACTCATTTTTTCCAAGATTGTTCTTCACATCTCTATAGAAATTTTAATACAATCTCCTCAATTTCCACAAGTAAATCAGCTGCGATTTTCACTGGGATTATTTTGAATCTATAGATCAAATTGGGAAAATTGACATCTTAACAATATTAAGTTTTCTAGTCTATGAACATGGTCTATATCTTCATTTAGGCCTTTAAAATTTTCTCTAGGCAATGTCTATGTTTTAAAGTTTCCAGTGTAGAGGTCTTCTTCATCTTTCACTAAACTGATTACTAGGCATTTGATGGGTTTTGATGCTATTGAAAAAGGTATTTTGAAAGTTCATTTTCCAGTTATTTCTTGCTGGTACACAGAAATATAACTAATTTTGTGTACTGAATTGTATCCAGAAACCATACCAAATTCATTAAAGAAAAACTTTATTTAAAATAAAACATATATGGAAAACCATTGTGTGTGTATTTGTTGTTGCTGAATTCTTGGGATAAACCCTACTTGGTTATGATACATTATCCTTCTTATAAATTGTTGGATTCAATTTTCTAAAAATTTCTTTACTATTTTTGCATCTATTATTTTAAGATACTGACCTGTATTTTTCTTTTTCTGAAATGCCCTCCTCAGAATTTGTCATTAGAGTCATGCTGACCTCATAAAATCAACATAGCACCTCTTTCTCTATTTTCTATAAGAGATATTTTTTATAGGATTGTTATTATTTTTCCAGAAGAATTTATACAAGTGAAGCAATTTTCTTTGTGGGAAGGTATTTAAAGATAGATTTCTTTAATACATTTGGACTAGTAAAGTACTCTACATAGGATTATTCCAATTCTCTTTGGGGCAATTTTCTTCAGAATATTTTGAAGAAACTTTAGATTCTACATATAAGTGAAATCATATAGCATATGTTTTTTTCTCTGACTTACTTCACTAAGCATAACTTCATCACAGACATGTCTCCTGAAACTGTGACCCCCTACTAAATTTCTTCAGTGACTCCATGACCCTATAACCAAAGTCCCTACTCACTGCCATTAGGGCTTTGCTTTGTATTATTAGAGTAAGCTTATGCTGCCTGTGAAGCATAATTCAAATGGAATGCCGACAAAAGTGAAGATTTTTAGGAGTAACTTCTACCAAAGATATTAGGGTATCTCCCAATAATTGTTTAATTTCCTTTGGGGAAAATTTCCTAAATTCAGGCTTTCATATCTCTGTGGCTTCAGTCCTGGTCTAAAATGTATACTAGAAAATCCTTTCAAGTTTTGTCATTTTGTTTAATGTGCCTGTGGCTCAGCTCCAGTTGCCTTTTCTCTTGGCTATTTTCAAAACTATCATCTCTGAGAATTTCTTATTCATGGAGAACTAATCTCTCATCCAAAAGCAACCCATGACTAATTACTAGTTATTAAGCCAAATGGAGGGACCAAGCAAAGACTGCCTACTGAAGGAATAATAAATTAATCCTAGTTTTGGTATGTACAGATGAACAGAAAAAAATTATTTATAATCCAACCTGAGCCTTGATAAATGGTAGCTTCTATATACTACAATTGGATAAATTAGAATGATCCTTCCAGTTCTCAGCTGAGATGTCATAATATATAAATATATGATATATGAAAAAATAGACAATCCTCTGCCCTGTCACATGAACTGCATTTCTGCTGGTAGAAAACCCATGATGGGTTCTGTTTTAAAGTTCTCAGGAGGTTTGCCATGTTTGTCATAACTGTTAAGACTTTCAGTAATGACACTTGATGAATGCTTTATGCCAAGGTTAAAATTACCATCAACAAAATTGAATTGGTAACCAAAAAGTTACATAAGAACAAAACCCCTGAACCAGATAGATGGCTTCACCACTGAATTTTATCAAACATTTAGTGAAGACCTAATAACCATCCTCCTTAAAGTTTTCCAAAAAGTAGAAGAGGAGGGAATACTCCCAAACTCATACTATGAGGCCACCATCACTCTAATACCAAAACCAGGCAAAGACACCACAAAAAAGAATATTATACACCAATATCCCTGATGAGTATAGATGCAAAAATACTCAACAAATTAGTAGCAGAGCAAATTGAAAAATACACAAAACAGATCATCCATCAAGATCAAGTAGGATTTATTCCAGGAATGCAAGGATGGTACAATATATGAAAATCCATCAACATCATCTACCACATCAACAAAAAGAATAATAAAAACCACATGATCATCTCCATAGATGCTGAAAAAGCATTCACCAAAACTCAACATCCATTCATGATAAAAACTCTCAACAAAATGAGTATAGAGGGCAAGGATATCAATATCATAAAGGCCATATAAGACAAACGAATAGCCACCACCATAATTAAAAGCAAAAAACTGAAAGCTCTTTCTCTAAGATTGGGAACAAGACAAGGTTGCCTGATCTACCCCCTTTTATTCCACGTAATACTGGAGGTCCTAGCCACAGTAATAAGACAACACAAAGAAATAAAAGGCATCCAGATTGGTAAGGAAGAGTTAAACTGTCACTGCTTGCAGATGACATGATATTGCACATAAAAAATCCTTAAGAATCCACTAAAAAATACTAGAACTAAAAACCAAATGCAACAAATTTGCAGAATACAAAATTAATACACAGAAATCTGTTTCATTCCCATATACTAACGATAAACTAGCAGAAAGAGAATCAGGAAAACAATTCCATTCACAATTGCATCACAAATAATAAAATACCTAGGAATAAACCCAACCAAAGAGGTAGAAAATCTATGCCCTGAAAACTATAAGACACTCATGAGAGAAATTAAAGAAGATATCAATAAATGGAAACACATCCCATCCTCACGTATAGGAAGAATTAATATTGTCAAAATGGCCAAGCTGCCTAAAGTAACCTATAGATTCAATGAAATCCCTATCAAAATACCAACAGCATTCTTCAATGAACTAGAGAAAATAATTCTAAAATTCATATTGAATGACAAAAGACCCTGAGTAGACAAAGCAATCTGGAGAAGGAAGAATAAAGCTGGGGGGATTACACTCCCTGACTTCAAGCTCTACTACAAAGCCACAGTAATCAAGACAATTTGGTACTGGCACAAGAACATACCCAAAGACTAATGGAACAGACTAAAGAGCCCAGATATAAACCCAAGTATATATGGACAATTAATATACAAAAAAGGAGTCATCGACATACAATGGGGAAATGACAGCCACTTCAACAGCTGGTGTTGGCAAAACCAAACAGCTACATGCAAGAGAAAGAAACTGGGTTATTGTCTAACTCCATAACAAAAGTAAACTCGAAATGGATCAAAGACATGAATGTAAGTCATGAAACTCTAAAAGTCACAGAAGAAAACATAGGCAAAAATATCCTGAATATTATTATAAGCACCTTTTTCTGAATACATCTTGTCAAACAGGGGAACCAAAAGCAGAAATGAACACATGGGACTGCGTCAAACTTAAAAGCTTCTGTACAGGAAAGGACACCATCAACAGAACAAAAATGCATCCTATAGTATGGGAGAATATATTTGTAAATGACATATCTGACAAGGGGTTAACATCTAAAATATATAAAGAACTCACACACCTAAACACCCAACAGGCAAATAACCCGGGTAAAAAATGGGTAGAGGATATGAACAGATAATTCTCCAAAGAAGAAATTCAGATGGCCATTAGGAACATGAAAAGATGCTCCACATCACTAATTATCAGGGAAATGCAAATTAAAACCACAATGAGATATCACCTCACACCAGTTAGGATGACCAGTATCGAAAACACTAAGAACAACAAATGCTGGTGAGGATGTGGAGAGAGGGGAACCCTTCTACACTGCTGGTGGGAATGTAAGCTAATGCAACCATTGTGGAAAGCAATATGGAGGTCCCTCCAAATACTAAAAATAGAAACACCATTTGACCCGAGAATTCCACTCCTAGAAATTTACCCAAAGAATATAATTTCTCAGATTCAAAAGACATATGCAACCCTATGTTTATTGCAGCACTATTTACAATAGCCAAGATAGGGAAGCAACCTAGGTGTCCATCAGTAGATGAATGGATAAAGAAGGTGTGGTACTTATACACAATGGAATACTACTCAGAAATAAGAAAGAAACAAATTTTACAATTTACAACAACATGGATGGAGCTGGAGGATATTATGCTCAGTGAAATAAGCCAGGCAGAGAAAGACAAGTACCAAATGATTTCCCTCATTTGTGGAGTATAACGTAGCAAACTGAAGGAACAAAACAGCAACAGACTCACAGAATCCAAGAATGGACTAGAGGTTACCAAAGGGGAAGAGTGTGGGAGGGCGGGTGGGGAGGGAGGGAGAAGGGTATTCAGGGGGTATTATGATTGGCAGAAATGGTGTGGGGGGGGAATAGGGGGAAGAGAGTGTAGCACAGAGAAGGCAAATAGTGACTCTGTGGCATCTTACTACACTGATGGGCAGTGACTACAATGGGGTATGGGGGGGACACGATAATGGGTGAATGTAGTAACCACATTGTTTTTTCATGGGAAACCTTCATAAGAGTGTATATCAATAATACCTTAATAAAAGAAAATTGGGAACAAGACAAGGATGTCCACTCTCTGCATTTTTATTCAACATAGTTCTGGAGGTCCTAACCACAGCATTCAGACAACACAAAGAAATAAAAGGCATCCAGACTTGTAAGAAAGAAGTTAAACTGTCACTGTTTGCAGATGACATGACATTTTACATAAAAATCCCTAAGGAATCCACTCCACAACTACTAGAACTAATATCTGAACTGAGCAAAGTGTGGGCTACAGAACTAATATGCAGAAATCCATTGAATTCCTACACACTAATGATGAACTAGCAGAAAGAGAAATCAGAAGAAACCTTCATAAGAGTGTATATCAGTAATACCTTATAAAAATTAAAAAAAAGAAATCAGGAAAACAACTCCTTCCACAATTGCATCAAAAAGAATAAAATACCTAGGAATAAACCTAACTAAGGAAGTGAAAGACCTATACCCTAAAAACTACAAGATACTCTTGAGAGAATTTAGAAGACATTAATAAATGGAAATTCATCCCATGCTCTTGCATAGGAAGAATTAATATTGTCAAAATGGCCATCCTGCATAAAGCAATATACAGATTCAATGCAATCGCTATTAAAATACTGACAGCATTCTTCAATGAGCTGGAACAAATAGTTCTAAAACTCATGTGGAACCACAAAAGACCCTGAATAGCCAAAACAATTCTGAGAAGGAAGAATAAAGCAGGGGGGATTACACTCCCCAACTTCAAGCTCTCCTACAAAGCCATAGTAATCAAGACAATTTGGTACTGGCACAAAAAACAGACCCATAGATCAATTGAACAGACTAGAGAATCCAGATATAAACCCAGGCACATATGGTCAATTATTATACAATAAAGGAGCTATGGATATACAATGGGGAAATGACAACCTCTTCAACAACTGGTGTTGGCAAAATTGGACAGGTACATGTATGATAATGAAACTGGATTATTGTCTAACTCCATACACAAAAGTAAAGTTCAAATGGATCAAAGACCTGAATGTAAGTCATGAAACCCTAAAACTCTTAGAAGAAAACATAGGCAAAACTTCTTGAATATAAAGATGAGCAACTTTCTCATGAACATATTTTCCTGGGCAAGAGAAACAAAAGCAAAAATGAACAAGTGGGACTATATTAATCCAAAAATCTTCTGTACAGCAAAGGACACCATCAGTAGAACAAAAAGGGAGAATATAGTATGGGAGAATATAGTCATAAATGACATATCCGATAAGGGGTTGACACCCAAAATATATTGAGCTCATGTACCTCAACAATCAAAAGCAAATTACACAATTAAAAAATTCCCAGAGGATGTGAACAGACACTTCTCCAAAGAATAAATTCAGATGGCCAACAGGCACATGAAAAAATGTTCCACATTGCTAATCATCAGAGAAATGCAAATTAAAACCACAATTAGATATCACCTCACACCAGTTAGGATGGCCAACATTCAAAAGACAAACAACAAATGCTGGTGAGGATGTGGAGAAAGGGGAACCCTCCTACACTGCTGGTGAGAATGTAAATTAGTTCAACCATTGTGGAAAGCAATATGGAGGTTCCTCAAAAAACTAAAAGTAGAAATACTATTTGACCCAGGAATTCCACTCCTTGGAATTTACACAAAGAAAACAAGATCCTAGATTCGAAAAGACATATGTACCCCTATGTCTATCACAGCACTATTTACAATAGCCAAGATATGGAAACAACCTAAGTGTCCATCAGTAAATGAATGGATAAAGAAGATGTGGTACATATATCCAGTGGATACTCAGCCATAAGAAGAAAAAAAATCCTACTATTTGCAACAACATGGATGGAGCTAGAGGGTATTGTGCTCAGTGAAATAAGTCACGTGGAGAAAGACAAGCACTAAATGATATCACTCATCTGTGGAACATAACAACAAAGCAACAACTGAAGGAACAAAAGAGCAGCAGACTCACAGAAACCAAGAATGGACTAACAGTTACCAAAGGTAAAGGGACTGTGGAGAGTGGGTGGGAAGGGACGGATAAGGTGATTAAGAGGCATTATGATTAGCACACATAATATAGTGGGGGCATGGGGAAGGCCGTATAACACAGAGAAGACAAGTAGTGACTCTATAGCATCTTACTATGCTGATGGTCAGTGACTGTAATGGGGTATGTGGTGGAGACTTGATAATGGGGGGAATCTAGTAACCATGATGTTGCTCATGTCATTGTATATTAATGATATCTTAAGAAAAAAAACTCTTATGAAGTAGTTATGCACTGTGCTGAACAGAGAATTTTACCTTCCTCCATTCTGATATTAATGGTTACCTTGCTAAATTAATCACAGCCATTAAATTTATGTAATATACAGACAGTTTTTGTTTTACTCTGATGCTTGCCTGAAGACTCTGCTGTAAGTTACTTGCCAGTTTGTGTCTTCAACAAACATCAGTCTCATCATCTCAAACAAAAAGGACTGCAGAAGGTATTTCAAACTATTGATGTGTCAGAATATTCCTGGGCACATGTTTCTGAGTTGATACTACACAGACAATTTTAAGACCATACCAATACAGTTAGTGAGGATTTCCAGTTTTTGTTTTTGTTTTAGTTTAGAAGGATACAGCTTAATGAGGGCATACCCCTACCTCAAGATCCAGCAGAACACTAATTACATGTGACTACATAAATGGAGGAGGGAAATTTTATTGTGGTTATTTATTTGAATATTATTGATGTTCTTTTCTGAATATATGGCAAAATTATTTTTCTTTGTAAGTTATTTGTTGCTCAAAACAACTTAGTCGATGCTGCTTCCATAAAATAAATAAAAAATGAACAAATATGATTCTCACTCACATCCTCTGCATCCTACCCCTTCACTGAATTCAGAAACTTACTTGTCTCTCTATTTTTCATGGCAATATAGTTACTTGCATTGATCCTATAAGAATGTGTCCTCCTTTTATTTTTAACCAGAATATAAGTGGAGAAATTCTGCAATCAAGGCCTTACATGGAGTATCATTTCTGAGAATGATGGCCATTTAACCAGGTATGATAACATACTTTTATAAGGACGAAGGTTGATCTTACCTGAACTTCATGGAGCAAATGCGTACATAGCCCTCTGAAGGAACTGTTCTTGCACCTGACTCAGAGGTCGTAAACATGATAGGAACATCAAACTAGGAACCTTAGTAAATTTGGAGGACCTTGAGAAGAGATGACTTTCTTCAAATTTGTAAGTACTACAGGTGAAATCTGGTAGAGAGAGGTTCTTGGCCTTGGTTTCTTTGCTGTGGACTAGGAAAAGACCTCACACACACAGGGCAATTCACAGTTTTGCATATACTTGTAAATTCACTTCCTAATTGCTCTTGTGTGTTTGTGTTTCAATTCTCTTTTGAACAAGTTTTAACATCTAACTAGTTCCTTTATTAATTGATTAGTTAAATAAACCTTTGTCCTGTGTTCAAAAAATGAAAATGGAAATTAAAACCTTAAAAAGAGAGGAAATGAAAGATTTGGAAGAAGATAAGCAAAGGAGATCCAAAACATATACAAAGTCTCCAAAGAAGAAAATTGAAACAATGAAATAAAACAAATGTTCAGAAACAGTTCTAGAAAGGTTTCTAGAAAAAGAGGAATATTTGGCTCACATGCTCCAGAAAAAACTGCCTTGGAATCTTCTGCACTAAGACATTTCCCAGTACACAGAGTCTATTCTGCTACCCCATTTGTTAATTTATAGATTCTACTTTAAAATAAAATCCATTTTAAATAAGATTTTATAATCCATCTTCCTTGGAATTGTATCCAATTGCCCTTTTTTGCTTATATAATTCTTTTTATATATTGCTGAGTTTTTACCAGCTTCATTGAGACATATTTGACATACAATATTATATAAGTTAAGGTGTACAATGTGATGACATGATAAATACATTGTGAAATGATTGTCACAATAAAGTTAGTTAATACTTCCATCATCTTACATAATTACCATTTTTTATGTAGTGAAAACACTTAATATCTACTCTCTTAACAACATTCAAATATACAGTACAGTATTATTAACCACAGTCAGGATGGTGTACATGGGTCCCCAAAACTTATTCATCTTTTAATTGGAAGTTTGTACTCTTGGACAAACATCAAACATTTCCCCTACCCTCCATCCCCTGGCAACCACCAATCTACTTTGTTTTTTTGAGATCAGTTTTATTAGAATCCACATAAACTTAGATAATAAAGTGTTTGTCTTTGACTCATTTCACTTAGCATAATGTCCTCCAGTTTCATCTATGTTTTGAAAATGGCAGGATTTCATTCTAGAGGGGGAAAAAAGATGGCACAGTAGGAAGGCAAAGCAGAAACCTCCTCTCACATACACGTCAAGGAAGCAACTAC
Source organism: Manis javanica (assembly GCF_040802235.1). Lineage (NCBI taxonomy): Eukaryota > Metazoa > Chordata > Mammalia > Pholidota > Manidae > Manis > Manis javanica. The sequence continues at coordinate 58,191,269 of NC_133174.1, forward strand.
AGCAAATACAACTAACCCTAAAAACAACTGCAGAACAGATCACCTACACATGGTGATGAAGAGAGGAGCACACAGAAAAAGGGCAAAGTGGCAGAGCCATGATTGATAGGAACCCCAGCCCTCCCACAATCCCAGCCCACAGGTGGAAGGAAGAGGAATAGAACCAGGAAGGGATAGGCACTAAGGAACTCTGCACACCAGGACTTGGAGATATGCTCTGGGAACAAAGTCTACATTGCATTGGGGTTAGGTAATTAGTGTGGCTGGACACCATGGAGGGTTAGAGCATTCTGAGAGGCTGAGACTCCAGCTGCTTCTGGAAAACAGGCACACTCCAGTGGTCCTGCTGAGACCCAAAGAGAGGTGGCAGTTAGAAATATTTGCCAGCAGCAGGAGGGCTGCCAGAAGGATGATGGTTGGATAGAGCTCTCTCTGAAGGAGAAAGGGCAGGTGGATGACACTACCTAAGCCCTCCCTCAGCCCAACAGGTTGGGTGTTCACAGGGACCCCAAACACTGAATACCCCTCACTGGGAGCTCAGACCCATGGTGCTTCCCTGAGCACCCAACCTGCCTGGCCCAGCAGTACCAGACTTTGCTGCCTGGCAGGCAGAGAGAAGATTTCCCAGCTTTCTTGGCCTTGTCTCAGACCAAGCGGGGAGGCACCTGTGGGAGGTAAACTACGAGCACTCCATCCTACTCGCAGGTGGCCTAGAATAGATCATATACTAGGCCACAAAAAGAGCCTCAATAAATTCAAAAATATGAAATTGTATCAAACAGCTTCCTAGACCACAGTGAAAGTAGAAATAAATTACACCAAGAAAACAAAAGAGCCCACAAACACCTGAAGACTAAACAATGCTTCTAAATAATCAATGGATCAATGAACAAATCAAAACAGAAATCAAGCAATACATGGAGACAAATGAAAACAAAATGCAACAGTCCAAAATTTGTGGGATCCTGTAAAAGTGGTTCTAAGAAGGAAGTACAAAACAAAACAGGTCTCCTTCAAGAAACAAGAACAATTCCAAATAAAGAGTCTAAACTCACAATTAAAGAAACTAGGAAGAGAAGAACAAATGAAACCCAAAGTCAGTAGAAGGAGGGACAGAATAAAGATCAGAGTAGATATAAGTAAAATAGAGAAGAATAAAACAATAGAAAAAAAATCAATGAAATCAAGAGCTGGTTCTTTGAAAGATCAACAAATTAGACAAACCTCTAGCCAGACTTACCAAGAAAAAAAGAGAGCACACAAATAAACAAAATCAGAAATGAAAAGGTATAGTCACAATGGATACCATAGAAATACAACAAATTATTAGAGAATACTGTGAAAAACTATATGCCAATAAACTGGACAACCTAGAAGAAATGGACAAACTCCTAGAAAAATACAACCTTCCAAGACTGACCCAGGAAGAAACAGAAAATCTGAACAGATCAATTACCAGTAACAAAATTGAATTGGTAATCAAAAATCTCCCAACAAACAAAAGTCCATGAGTAGCCAGGTTCACAGCTGACTTTCACCAAACATTTAAAGAGGAGCTAATACCCATCCTTCTTAAGGTATTCCAAAAGGTAGAAGAGGAGAGAATACTTCCAAACTCATTCTATCAGGGCAGCATCACTGTAATAACAAAACAAGAAAAAGACACTACAAAAAAAGAAAATTATAGATTTGTATCCCTGATGAACATACATGCAAAAATCCTTAATGAAATATTAGCAAACTGAATTTAAAAATACATCAAAGAGGTCATCCACCACAACCAAGTGGGATTTATTCCAGGGATGCAAGGATGATACAAGATTCATAAATTAATCAACATCTGACACCCAATTAATAAAAAGGAGGATAAAAACTACATGATCATCTCAATAGATGCTGAAAAAGCATTTGATGAAATTCAACATCCATGATAAAAACTCTCAATAAAATGGGTATAGGGGGTACATATCTCAACATGATAAAGACCATATAAGACAAACCCACAGCTAACATCATATTCAATGGTGAAAAGCTGAAATTTTTTCCTCTAACATCAGGAACAAGACAAGGATGTCCACTCTCACCAGTCTTACTCAACATAGTACTGGAGGTTCTAGCCATGGCAATCAGATAACACAAAGAAATAAAAAGCATTCATATTGGTAAGGAAGAAGTTAAACTGTACTATTTGTAGGTGACATGATAATTACACACAGACAATCCTAAAGACTCCACCAAGAAACTATTAGAACTAATACCTGGATTCAACAAACTTTCAGGATACAAAATACACAGAAATTTGTTGCATTCCTATACACTAACAATGAACTAGCAGAAAGAGAAAACTGGAAAACAATTTCATTTACAACTGCTTCAAAAGGAATAAAATACCTAGGAATAAACCTAACCAAGGAGGTAAAAGACCTGTTCTCTGAAAAGTATAAGACACTCGTGAGAGAAATTAAAGAAGACACGAATAGGAAGAATTAATACTGTCAAAATGGCCATCCGGCCCAAAACAATTTACAGATTCAATGCAATCCCTATCAAAATGCCAACAGCATTTTTCAATGAACTAGAGCAAATAATCCTAAAATTCATATGGAACCACAAAAGACCCCGAATAGCCAAAGCGCTCTTGATAAAGAAGAACAAAGCTGAGTATATTATACTCCCTGACTTCAGACTATACTACAAAGCTACAGTAATAAAAATAGTATGGTACTGGCACAAGACCAGACCCATAGATCAATGGAACAGTGAGCTCAGAAATTAACCCATGCAAACATGGTCAATTAATATATGACAAAAGAGCCATGAATATACAATGGGGAAAAGACAGTCTCTTCAGTAACTTTGTCAGGAAAACTGGACAGCTACATTCAAGAGAATGAAACTGGTCTAACTCCATACACAAAAGTAAACTTGAAATGGATCAAAGACCTGAATGTAAGACATGAAACCATGAAACTCTTAGAGGAAAACAGGCAAAAATGTCTTGAACACAAGGAGGAGTAATTTTTTCCTGGACACATCTTGGGCAAGGGAAACAAAATCATAAATGGACAAGTGGGACAAAATCAAAACAAAAACCTTCTGTACATCAAAGGATACCATCAGCAGAACAAAAAGGCAACCTATACTATGGGAGAATATTTTTATAAATGATTATCTATAAGGGGTTAACATCCAAAATATATAAAGAACTCATAAGCCTCAACACCAAAAAGAAACCCAAATAACCAAATTAACAAAATGGACAGAGGACCTGAACAGACATTTTCCAAAGAAGAAATACAAATGGCCAACAGGCACATGAAAAGATAATCCACATCACTAATAATCAGTGAAATGCAAATCCAAACCACAATGAGATATCATCTCACACCAGTTAGAATAGCCACTATCCAAAAGACAAGAAATGACAAGTGTTCTTGAGCACATGGAGAAGGAACCCTCCTACACTGTTGTTGAGAATGGAAATTGGTGCAGTCACTGTGAAAGAAGTAAGGAGGTTCTTCAAAAAACTAAATATAGGAATACCATATGACCCAGTAATTCAACATCTAGGAATTTACCCAAAGAAAACAAAATCTGTGATTTGAAAAGATATATGCCCTTTGTTTACTGCCACATTATTTACAATAGCCAAGATATGGAAGCAACCGAGTCCATCAATAGCTGAATGGATAAAGAGGTGGTACATATACACAATGGAATATCCTGCCATTTGTGACAACATGGATGGACCTAGAGAGTATTATGCTAAGTGAAATAAGCCAGGTAGAGAAAGGCAAATATCATATAATTTCACTTACATGTGGAATCTAAAAACAAAACCAAACAAAATGAACAGCAGTAGACTCACAGACACTAAGAAGTTACTGTTGGTTACCAAGGGGCAGGGGTTGGGTTGGGTTGGGTTGGGGAGGAGGGTGAAGCGGATAAAGGGGCACAATAATTCACAATCATAATATAAGTTAGTCATGGGGACACGAGTACAGCATGGAGAATATAGTCAATGATTCTGTAACATTTGATAGATAGTAACCACACTGTGGGGGGGTGAGCATTTAATAATATGGATAACTGCTGAACCACTGTGCTGTATACCAGTGATACTTCAATTTAAAAGAAAAAGAAAATGGCAGGATTTTCTTCCTTTTTAAGGGTGAATATTCCATTGTGTATATGTACCAAATTTTATTTTTTCCATTCATCTTTTGATAGACACTTAGATTATATTCATGTCTTGGCTGATGTGAGTAATGCTGCAATGAACATGGGGTGAAGATAATTCTTGGAGATAGTGATTTCATTTCCTTTGGGTATATACCAAGACATGGGTTGCTGGATAATATGCTAGTTCTATTTGTAATTTTTTGAGAAACCTTCATACCGTTTCTGTAGAGGCTATACCTATTGATAGTTCCAACAATGGTGGACAAGGATGTTTTTTCCACATCCTACCCAGTACTTGTTATCTCTTGCCTTTTGGATAACAGCCATTATTTTAAAGCAGTTTTAGGCTCACAACAAAATTGCATGGAGCACAGAGCACACCCAATTTCCCCACCACCACTTACCCCAATATTGACATACTGTGCTATAGTGGTACATTTGTTACAGTGAACCTAGTGACACATCATGTCACCCACAGTCCACAGTTTACATTATGGTTTATTGTATGGGTCTTGACAAATATATGATGACATGTACCCATCATTGGTAGTATCATACAGAACAGTTTCATGGCCCTAAAAATTCTGTGTTCTATCTATTCATCCCATTCTCCCCAACAAATCCCTGGTAACCAGTGATCTTTTGATTGGAGGTCTTTTTATGGAGATAGTTTTGTCTTTTCTGGGATGTCATATAGTTGGAATTATATAGTATGTAGCCTTTTCAGATTGGCTTCTTTCACTTAGTAATATACATTTTTAAATTTCTTATATATCTTTTCATGAATTAATAGCTCATTTCTTCTTAGCTCTGAATATTTCATTGTTTAGACTTACCACAGTTATTTATTCATTCACCTATTGAAGGGTATCTTGGTTGCTTCCAAGTTTTAGTAATTATGAATAAAGCTGCCAGAAACAAGCATGTGAAGGTCTTTGTATGGACAGAAGTTTTTAGTCCTTTTGGGTATGTATCAAGGAGCATGGCTGCTGGATTGTATGGTAATATGGTTAGTACTGTAGGAAACTGCCAAATTGTCTTCCCAAGTGGCTGTTCCATTTTGCATTCCCACCAGCAATGAAAGAGAGTTCCTGTTGTTCCATATACTTGATAGTATTTGGTGTTGTCAGTGTACTGGATTTTTGCCATTCTAGTAGGTGTGTAGTGGCATCTATTTGTTTTATCTTGCAATTTCCTAATGGTATATATAGAACAAATTAATATAGATATAGACATATATTAGATGTAAACAGTCTAGCTGTGTTCTTAGAAAGAAGAAATTGACATTTCAGTGGACAGCTAGCATTCTGACATACTTTTTACATTAAAACATTGAAGCTATGAATTTCACTCCAAGCACTGCTTTAGCACTTTAGATTCTGTTATGAGGTATTTCCATTATTATTTTCTAGACATTTTGTAGTCTCCATTTTTTAATGTCCAAGTGGCCAAGGGTTTTGTTTACTGATTCCATAATTAACTCTTTGTTTTACTGTATTGTGATGAGATAACATTGTCTGCTTTATTTCCATGTCTTGGAATTTATTCAGGTTTTCCTTGTGATAAATTTTATAAATGTTCAAAGGGCACATGAAAAGATATGTTTTCTATTTTCAGGCTATCAAGTATATTTCTATTAAATTTTCTATACTAAGTATGTTATTTAGATATCCTCTACCTTGCTTTTTGTTGTTTTTATTCTTTTAAATGCCTATCATTGATTGAGGGAAGTGTGATCAAATTTTATGTTTATGCTCTTCCTTATAATTCCTATGGTTTGATACCAGGATCCATCAGATATCACACATACACAAAAATAAAATCACACACCAAAAATTTCTAAATACTAGGTAACAAAATTCATCAACATTTAGAAAATAGAAATATACCATGACCAATAGGGTTTATTCCAGAAATGCAATAATGACTCAATTTTAGGAAATCTATTATTATAATTAAATATATTATAATACTTCAAAGGGGGAAAAATCATATGATTATCTCTATTGAAACTGCAAACTAATACAATTCAATGTCTACTGAGTTTTAAAAAATTCTAATTAAACAGGAACAGATGGACACAATATAAAAAAGGTCTATCTAAACCTAAAAGCCAATACCATCCTTTATGAGGAAACAGTAGTATGCTACTATTTAACTTAAAAAGGTTTCCTACTATTTTGATTATTTCATAACAAAATGTTAACAGTATCTGATATGATTGTGGTTTGGAAGACTGAAGTTTACATTTAGAGTTAAAGTTTGATTAATTAGACATTAAATCTAATGACTTAAGAGTAATAATGTCATATTGAACAATAATAATCCTATTTTTATATTTAATACTACACTTCCATAAAAAGCCAGGTAAAATATATTTTTACTCCAAGTATTGTGTCATACAGTCAAAATAAAGACATACACTGGGGAAAAATAGTTTTTAAAGAATCATTTGACTGGTTATCAAATACTGCAGTGGCACAAATTTCTGGTGATAAAAGACTGCGTTACTCAGATTCGAAACTCCTTAATAACTGTGTTACCATACTCCCAGTTCCCACCGTACCTGCTTCTTTCAGGAGATTCCAGATCTCTCTGCATTTACAGATCTGCTCTAGTGCACGACTCAGGAACCTGGTCTATTTGGCAACAATACAATGAGAAAATTAGTCTCAAACAAAACTTCAAAGAAATTAAAAATAATCTCATATCATTTTCTTTAAAAAGTTAAAAATAAAATTACATAAAAATGATAGTTTAAACTGAACATTTTTGAATTATAAAAAGGTATATTAAATTTATAAAGAAGTATTAGCCTCTATATTTTTCTTTAATGTCCTAGGAAAATGGGGATTACATAGAAAATCTTGAGCATTATAAATTTAATAATCTAGTACAGAAGAGAAGCACTTCTAGATTGGTGGTGTGAGATGTTCCACGAACCTTCTCCTCAGCAAAACAACTGTAAATGGTGAAATTTATAAAACACAACCACATAAAATCTGAGAAAATTTCCCTAATGGCATAAAGCAAATGGGGAGACCTCTATTCCAGGAAATCTACTAAGTCTCAAATAAGAACAGTGAGCACCTTTGGCAGTTGAGCCATGATCTGCTTACCAATCTCCCAAGCTCAGTGTCAGTTCTCCTTTAGATGGGTGTGCCCAAGAAGATGGGGTTCCCTCTACCCTCAGCTTCCAGGCTATGGATTCCCAGAAGGGGCATGGTGCTAGCATTTCTCATCTCCCTCCCCCAGGTTTGTACTGCAGAAGCCCTACTGTAAACAGGCACAACTGAGAGGCCTGGTGTTATCTCTCTCTACCCAGTCACCATATCAGTCATGGTAAACTGAAAATACTTCATCTCAAGTGCCCTTGCCTCAGCTTGCTTATAGTATAGAGTTTCCATGCTTGGACAAGGAAGCCAAGAATGCCAGGGACTACAAGTCTTGGCCAGGATCTCACTCACAGAGCTGGACTATCACTCTGGCAGAGCTGGGCCACTATCCCTGCCTCCATCTCCAAGACAGCATTATAGAGTTTGTGCTCAGGAGAAGAGGTAGGCTATTAGAAGAGTGATCTCTGTAGTTCTCCCTAAGGATACTGACTTTAATTGGAACAGAGCTTGGGGAAGTTCAAGTTTAAGGCCACTACAAAAAAACATGGAGATTTTGGTGTCAAGCAATTAATAGGAGGCTGGTAGCTCAATCATATCAACAAGCAAAAAGTAGATCAGCTAGAAGTTTACAGAGAGAACTGGGGGAAGTGAAAGCTAAAGGGGATCTCTACCCCTTCAAAGGGGCCTTACTTTAAATGGATCATTCTGGGGAGCAACTTATTCCAAAGAGCATTTTCAAACAGGCACACACACACACACACACACACACACACACACACACACACACACCAATCACTGCAGTAATTAATCATTTGGGTTTGATACCAATTTAAGAAAACCACTCAGAAGCTTTACAGGAAGATCAGGGCAAGAAACAGTAAAAAATAACCCTGCTAAAAAACAGAAGGAACAAAAGAGCAGTAGACACATAGACAGCAAGAACGGACTAGTGGTTACCAAGTGGAAGGTGTTGGGATGGGTGTTGGGGGAGGGGATAAAGGGGTACAATAATTTACAATCACAATAATTTACAATCACAATATAGATTGGTCACAGGATGGTACAGTATGGAAAATTCAGTTAATGATTCTGTGACATCTTACTATGTTGATATATAGTGACCGCACTAGAGGGAGTGAGGATTTAAATAATATGGGTAACTTGAACCACTGTGTTGTATATTTGAAACCAACATAAGATTGTACATCAATGATACTTTAATAAAAAAACAAAAAACAAAAAGCCCTTTTAAAACCACTTTCATCCCATTGTAGAGAAGGGGTCAGGGTGACTACACAGGCAAAGATTGTGACCTCTGAGGCAAAGAGCTATATACTTCTGTACAACTGGAAGAAATAGACTTCACTAAATTAGCATAACCAAGTCACTAAACAAATAAACAAATACTAACTAAAAACCCCAAAAGGGAAATCAGTATCCAAAGACATTCTACTTTATTATCTAAAATGTCCAGTTTTCAACAAAAAATATGAGATATGCAAACAAACAGAAAAGTATGACTTACATGCAGAAAAAAAAAGCAATAGGAACTGACTTTGAAAAGGTCCAGATGTTGACTTAGCAGACAGATTTCAAAGCAGCTATTTTAAATATGTTAAAACAACTAAAGGAAAGCACATTTAAAGAAGAAAGTATGATGACAATGCCTCAGAAAATATAGAATCTCAGTGAATAAGGCAGTAGGATAACAGATTCAATGTGATGAACAAAAATAACAGTCACCCAAGAATCTAATATCCAGCAAAAGTATCTTTCAGAATTGAAATAAAAATAAAGAAATTCCCAGATGAACAAAAGCTGGAAGAATCTGTTGCTAGCAGAACCATTGTTATAAAAATGCTGAAGTTCTTCAGGCTGAAAGCAAGTGATACCAAACAGCAATTTGAATCCAAATGAAAAAAACAAAGTGTACTGGTAAAAGTAATTATGTAACTACAAAAGACAGTATAAATATATATTTCTTCTTTTGCCTCTTAACTATTTTAAAAGGCAATTGTATAAAACTATATATAATATTCAATATTTCACAGATATCCATAGACCATTCTACCAACCCAAAAAGAATACACATTCTTCTCAGGATATATTTTCTCCAGGATATACTATATGCTATGCTACAACACAAATCAAGTAAGTTTAAAATAACTTGAAGTCACACAAAGTGCATATTCTGACCATAGTGGAATAAGAGTGGAAATCAGTAAGAGAATAAGTATTGGGAAATTCACAAATATGTGGATATTAAACAAGTTCCTAAACAAACAATGGGTCAAAGAAGAAATCACAATGAAAACTAAAAAATACTTTGAGATGAACAAAAAGAAAAACACAACATACCAAAACTATGGGATTCCACTCAAGCAGCGTACTATGGTACAAATGTGACACCCACAAATTCATGCTGAAATTCTAACCCTCAGATGTGAAGGTATTAGCAGGTGGGACCTAACTGGAAGGTGCTGAAGTCATGAAGGTGGAGACCTCATGAATGGGATTCATGCCTTTAAAAAAAAAGGAATTCACATCCAGTGCTGGTAGTATAGCTGCTTTGGAAAAGGCTGGCAGTTCCTCAAATGAATGAACATAGAGTTATCATATGGTCCAGCAATCCTACTCTTAGGTATATACTCAAGGAAATGCAAACACATATCCATACAAAATTTGTAACATGAATGTTCATCACAGCAACTGTTCTACTAACAGCTGAAAATTGGACAAACCCAATGTCCGTTAGTGGATGAATGGATAAATAAAATGTGGTATAGTCACACCATGGAATAGTATTCAGCCATAAAAGGAGTGAAATACTGATCCAAGCTACAACTTGGAAAACCTAGAAAAACATTATTGAAAAATTATAAAAGGAGTCAGTCAGAAAATATCATAAATTGTATGATGAGATTTATATGAAATATCCAGAATATGCCAGTCTATATAGAGACAAAAAGTGAATTAGTAGTTGTTGAGGACTGATGGTAGGGATAGGAATTGACTATAAATGGGTAAGAGATTACCTTTTATAGTGATGAAAATGTTTTAAAATTAGACTGTGCTGATAGTTGCACAATTCTATGAATATTCTAAAGACTATCAAATTATATACTTTAAATGGATAAATCATGAATGTATGAATTATGTCTCAGTAAGTCTGCTAAAAAATGATCTAGGACAGGGATTGGTTTACTTTTTGTTAACAGGCCAGTAAGTAAATATTTCAGGCTTTGCCAGCCACATAAAATCTCTTTCCCATATTTTTCTTTATTTTATTTACAACCTTTTACAAATGTAAAAACCATTTTTAACTCTCAGGCTGTAGAAAAATAGCCCATGGGCTTGATTTGGCCAGTTAGCAATAGTTTCATCCACCCCTGTTCTAGGAATAAGATGTGATTCCTTGATAAATAACAATTACTGTATTTTTTAAAGCATCCCTAACTTCCCCTAACTCATACTTAAAGAAAGAGATATTCAATCTTTTTAATGTTGATAGGACTATGCAGTCTATATATATTTCTCCATCATCTACTTATTTGGAAATACTACAATTTATGAGGATTTAAAGAATAGGGAACAGATGTATATAATAGAATTCAACAAGTCTTCCTTAAAGACACAGAATACCACAGTCTAATTCATAGGGACCAGACCTAGATGGTGAAAGGCTTAAGTGTATCTTCAATTACCTAAATAAATATCCTTTGAAAAGCAAAGAACATTATAAAAGAGTTACTAGGTTAGAGAATTCTTAGGAAACATAAGGGTGTGCAAGAGAAAGAACACAGAAAAAAGGACAGTTCTTAGAAACAAATAAAATAATTAAGGATTGTACTGAACAGTTTGTGAAATCTCCCATACATCAGTTTGATTTCTATTCAATGGCATAAAAAATGTGACCACGTCAGGACTACCAACTTATAGGGAAAAATTTGAAAAAAGTCAAAAGCACTATGCAGAATCAAGATGTGATTACTATTTTCCAGTAAAGCAAAAGACCCTAAATGAGGAAAAAAATTACATTTACCCTTACTTGTTGGTTTTGGCTTTGCTCTGGGGCACATAGATTCTTTTTTCATCTTCTTAAAATGGAAAGGTTTCTAAAAAGGGACCCCTTTATTCCTTAAGGACAGACTTTGTCTTCTTTATCCCCTGGACCTAGTAAAGTGCTTGGTACTCAAATGTTTTTTGAGTTGAACTCAAGGGAAGAGAAAATAAGGGAAAAAATATGTTGGCAGGCACCTGGTGAGTTTATTCCAGATCTGAGGAATCACATGAATAAGAGATTAACAGAAGGAAGACCACATACAGCAAGGATTTTATATCAACTGGAAAGAAAAGAAGCTGACAAGTATGGCAAATTGGGAAATTTTCTTTGTTTAAGTAGGATAAAAAAATAGAGAGATGTAGATAGTAAAATCATACAAAAAGTGCTAGTGGTCCAACTTGGAGACAATTTTCTTAGCTTGAAAAAAGGAAGGTAAAGAGCTAAAGACACATCAATACTCTGGTGTGTGGAAGACTGAGACACTGATGTTGGCATCTCCCAAAGAAAGGTACAGTTTAAGAAACTAAGTGGAATTGAGGCAAAGGCAGGAATTTTGTCTTCTTGTTGTCAAAATTGAGTTAATGATAAAATATTTAAGGATGTAGGCCAAGGAAAGCAAATGCATTTGTGTGAACAGAAACAAGCCAAATAAATAATTTCAGATGGCTATCAAAGCTGTGGAAGTAGACGAGTTCTTTATAGAATGTGTACAAGGAAACAAAAATAGAGAAAACACTAGTATGGACCACGTATCACAGGGAGATAATAACGATGAATATTTAAAGACAGATTTGGAAAGAGTGGCCTATGGAAAGGGGCATTTTAAAGAAAGAGATATTCAATCTTTTTAAAAGAGGCCAAGCCAAATGTGACTCCTTAGGATGGAGTTAGCCATTACAAACCTTTCAATCAAGATGCTGCTGGAATGGAGGAAAGGATTTTCTAAAGAGAATGAAACATATGCATCAGAGAGGCAAACATATCAAATAGCACTCTGAACTCCTGTAATTTCGTGGAAGGTAGCACATTACCTGTTCCAAAGTTGTTGAAGCATTTCTCCCTTGCTCTATATCAACTGCAGCTGCCATAAGTAAACATGTTTTCTGTGCAGTCAGAATTATTTGATTGGAAGGACAAAACTGGGACAGCTGATAAGAAATAACCAGAACATCAATGAATAGTGAGATTCTGCCAGGTGAACACAAACAGTCAGAATGAAAATGAGCAACATCCTCTCTGAATGAGAAAGTTCAGCTGGAAAAGCACATCTCACCTTTAAAATGACATAGACTATAGCACTGATTTACAGATTTTTTATATTATTTCCACTGTTTTTTTAGCACCTTTCAAGAGATAAAAAGCTTCATTTCTTCATAATTTTCCTACATTTCCCAGCGACAGGTGCTGTTATTTGGCCTTGTATTTCTATCTAGTGATTTACTTCTTGGTTTATGTTGTAATTTCTAAGTGATTTTTCTCATGGCAAAGAGATTTCCCCTTTGCACTGTATAGAGCTGAAATCAGTACATATATTGTCATGGTTGAAAGAGACAATGTCGAATCTTGACAGGTATTAAGCATAACCTCATCATTAAACCTTGTCCTCTAGTATTAGAAAAAATATCCCAGCTTTGTACTAGGCTACTCGGGCTTCTTACATGGAACCCTACTAGTACTATCAAAAACATCAAAACTAAAATTAATTTATTCCACTTAATTAAAATGGCAATTGAATCTAAACTTCCAAAGACTACTTCTTAATCTCCCAAAACGTTTAGTGATCATAGCCATCACTGTCATTGATTTAACAGCATTTCAAGATACGCACTCTCTCTAGGTCTCAGGTTACTCATATATAAAATGAGGGTGCTAAGTTAGATTATCTCTATAGTTTCTTCCAGTTCTAAAACTCTTAAAATTTAATCTATCTCATTGTAATTAAGCTGTACTTCCAAATGTGTATAAGGGATATTTTTAGCCCCTCTTCCTTTATTCTATCATTAATACTTCTTCCTTTTTCTGGATTTCAACCTCTGCCTTAGAAGGTAAAGACTATTTAAAAATGTTTACAATTGTAAAACAAGCTCACGAATCTTTACACATACAACCTGCTCTAGGAAAAATTATAAAATAGGCCTAAGCTTAGCATCCTTTCTTCCTGTTCTCCCCATTACCTATTCTATATTTCTATAGACTTGTACCCACATTCCTTCCTAATAGTGTTTTAATTGGCAACTTCTTAGATTATTCTCCTCCTAAAGACAATTATATTTTAATATAATACTCTGGAATTCCTTTAAAAGCAAAGGCATAAGTCTCTTATGATAGAACTTTAGACTCCATGATTGTTGTTTGTGACCTGCCTCATGTTTCCTTATTATACCCTATAGTGTTCAAATTTTCCATAGGTCATTCTGCTGAGACATACAGGCACACCTCATTTTATTGTACTTTGTATATATTGCATTTTTTACAAATTGAAGGTTTGTGGTAACACTGTCAAGCCAGTCTATCTGTGCCATTTTTCCAACAGCATTTTCTCACTTCATGTCTCACTTCATGTGTCGCATTTTGGTTATTTTTACAGTACTTCAAACTTTTTCATTATTATTATTTGTTATGGTAATCTGTGATCAGTGATGTTTGATGCTGTTATTAGAATTGTTTTGGAGTGCCACAAACCATGCCCTTATAAAACACAAAACTTGCAGGTGGAGCCAAGATGGTGGCGTGAGTAGAGCAGCAGAAATCTCCTCCCAAAATCACATATATCTATGAAAATATAACAAAGACAATACTTCCTAAAATAGAGACCAGAGGACACAGGACAACATCCAGACCACATACACACCTGAGAAAAACCAGCACCTCGTGAAGGGGGTAAGATACAAGTCCGGGTCCAGCGTGACCCGAGCGCCCCTCCCCCCAGCTCCCGGTGGGAGGAGAGGAGTCAGCAGGGAGGCAGAAGGAGCCCAGGACTGCTGAAAACCCAGCCCCAGGATTCCGGACCAGAGCGCAGACACAGTGCATGCGTGGTGTCCTGGATACTAGGGAAACAGGGCAGCAGGACCGGTGAGGGGGTGCCTGAGGCCGACGCCAGTGAACAAAGAAACGGAAGCGGCCATTGTTTTTTTTTTTTTTTTTTTGGCGAGTGCTTTTTGGAAGTCTTAAAGGGACAGGGACCCCAATACTAGGGAAACAGGGAAGCAAGACTGGTGAGCGGGTGCCTGAGACCGCCACCGGAGGACAAGGAAAATCGTGCTTTTTTCTTTTTTTAAAATTAATTAATTAATTAATTATTTTTTTGGTTGCTGTTGTTGTTTTGGTTTGGAGAGTGCTTTTTGGAAGTCTTAAAGGGGCAGGGCAGAACACTTAGTCCAGAGGCAAGGAATCTCAGGTTCTCTGGGCACTCTAAACCCCTGGGCAGCAGGGAGCACAGAGGCCCCTTACAGAGATGAATAGCCTCCCGGCCGCTCTCCCTCCAACGCGGCTACACCATTTTGGAGCAGCAACCCGAGCCAGGCCACGCCCACGACAACAGCAGAGATAAACTCCATAGAAGCCGGGCAGGAAGCAGAAATCCTGTCTGTGCACAGCTGCCAAGCACAAGCCAATAGAGGTCACTATTCTCCCAGGAGAGGAAGGCCACAAACCAACAAGAAGGAAAGCTCTTCCAGCTGTCACTCGTACCAGCTCTTCAAACTATCTCTATCACCATGAAAAGGCAAAACTACAGGCAGACAAAGATCACAGAGTCAACACCTGAGAAGGAGACAGACCTACACAGTATTCCTGAAAAAGAATTCAAAATAAAAATCATAAACATGCTGACAGAGATGCAGAGAAATATGCAAGAGCTAAGGGATGAAGTCCAGAGGGAGATCACAGATGCCAGGAAGGAGATTACAGAAGTGAAAAAAACCCTGGAAGGATTTATAAGCAGAATGGATAAGATGCAAGAGGCCATTAAAGGAATAGAAACCAGAGAACAGGAACATATAGAAGCTGACATAGAGAGAGATAAAAGGATCTCCAGGAACAAAACAATACAAAGAGAACTATGTGACCAATCCAAAAGGAACAATATCCATATTATAGCGGTACCAGAAGAAGAAGAGAGAAAAAAAGTGATAGAAAGTGTCTTTGAAGAAATAATTGCTGAAAACTTCCCCAAACTGGGGGAGGAAGTAATTGAACAGACCACGGAAATACACAGAACCCCCAACAGAAAGGATCCAAGGAGGACAACACCAAGACACATAATAATTAAAATGGCAAGGATCAAGGACAAGGAAAGTGTTTTAAAGGCAGCTAGAGAGAAAAATGTCACCTATAAAGGAAAACCCATCAGGCTAACATCAGACTTCTCGACAGAAACCCTACAGGCCAGAAGAGAATGGCATGATATATTTAATGCAATGAAACAGAAGGGCCTTGAAACAAGGATACTGTATCCAGCACGATTATCATTTAAATATGATGATGGGATTAAACAATTCCCAGACAAGCAAAAGCTGAGGGAACTTGCTTCCCACAAACCACCTCTACAGGGCATCTTACAGGGACTACTCTAGATGGCAGCACTCCTAAAAAGAGCACAGAACAAAACACACAACATACGAAGAATGGAGGAGGAGGAATAAGAAGGGAGAGAAGAAAAGAATCTCCATACAGTGTGTATAACAGCTCAATGAGCAAGCTAAGTTAGGCAGTAAGATACTAAAGCGGCTAACCTTGAACCTTTGGTAACCACAAATTTAAAGCCTGCAATGGCAATAAGTACATATCTCTCAATTGTCACCCTAAATGTAAATGGACTTAATGCACCAATCAAAAGATACAGAGTAATAGAATGGATAAAAAAGCAAGACCAATCTATATGCTGCTTACAAGAAACTCACCTCAAACCCAAAGACATGCACAGACTAAAAGTCAAGGGATGGAAAAACATATTTCAGGCAAACAACAGTGAGAAGAAAGCAGGGGTTGCAGTACTAATATTAGACAAAATAGACTTCAAAACAAAGAAAGTAACAAGAGATAAAGAAGGACACTACATAATGATAAAGGGCTCAGTCCAACAAGAGGATATAACCATTCTAAATATATATGCACCCAACACAGGAGCACCAGCATATGTGAAACAAATACTAACAGAACTAAAGGGGGAAATAGACTGCAATGCATTCATTTTAGGAGACTTCAACACACCACTCACACCAAAGGATAGATCCACCAGGCAGAAAATAAGTAAGGACGCAGAGGCACTGAACAACACACTAGAACAGATGGACCTAATAGACATCTATAGAACTCTACATCCAAAAGCAACAGGATATATATTCTTCACAAGTGCACATGGAACACTCTCCAGAATAGACTACATACTAGCTCACAAAAAGAGCCTCAGTAAATTCCAAAATATTGAAATTCTACCAACCAACTTTTCAGACCACAAAGGTATGAAACCAGAAATAAATTCTACAAAGAAAACAAAAAGGCTCACAAACACATGGAGGCTTAAAAACATGCTTCTAAATAATCAATGGATCAATCAACAAATCAAAATAGAGATCAAGGAATATATAGAAACAAATGACAACAACAACACAAAGCCCCAACTTCTGTGGGACGCAGTGAAAGCAGTCTTAAGAGGAAAGTATATAGCGATCCAGGCACACTTGAAGAAGGAAGAGCAATCCCAGATGAATAGTCTAACATCACAATTATCAAAACTGGAAAAAGAACAAATGAGGCCTAAAGTCAGCAGAAGGAGGGACATAATAAAGATCAGAGAAGAAATAAATAAAATTGAGAAGAATAAAACAATAGCAAAAATCAATGAAACCAAGAGCTGGTTCTTTGAGAAAATAAACAAAATAGATAAGCCTCTAGCCAAACTTATTAAGAGAAAAAGAGAATCAACACAAATCAACAGCATAAGAAATCAGAATGGAATAATCACGACAGACTCCACAGAAATACAAAGAATTATTAAAGACTATTATGAAAACCTATATGCCAACAAGCTGGAAAACCTAGAAGAAATGGACAACTTCCTAGAAAAATACAACCTTCCAAGACTTACCAAGGAAGAAACATAAAAGTTAAACAAACCAATTACGAGCCCCCCACCTCTCCCCACTGTTATTTAATATAGTAGTAGAGGTCCTAGCCATGGCAATTAGACAAAACAAAGAAATACAAGGAATCCAGATTGGTAAAGAAGAAGTTAAACTGTCACTATTTGCAGATAATATGATACTGTACATAAAAAACCCTAACGACTCCACTCCAAAACTACTAGAAGTGATATCAGAATACAACAAAGTTGCAGGATACAAAATTAACACACAGAAATCTGTAGCTTTCCTATACACTAACAATGAACGAATAGAAAGAGAAATCAGGAAAACAATTCCATTCACAATTGCATCAAAAAGAATAAAATACCTAGGAATAAACCTAATCAAAGAAGTGAAAGACCTATACCCTGAAAACTACAAGTCACTCTTAAGAGAAATTAAAGGGGACACTAACAAATGGAAACTCATCCCATGCTCATGGCTAGGAAGAATTAATATCATCAAAATGGCTATCCTGCCCAAAGCAATATACAGATTTGACGCAATCCCTATCAAATTACCAGCAACATTCTTCAATGAACTGGAACAAATAATTCAAAAATACATATGGAAACACCAAAGACCCCGAATAGCCAAAGCAATCCTGAGAAAGAAGAATAAAGTAGGGGGGATCTCACTCCCCAACTTCAAGCTCTACTACAAAGCCATAGTAATCAAGACAATTTGGTACTGGCACAAGAACAGAGCCACAGACCAGTGGAACAGATTAGAGACTCCAGACATTAACCCAGACATATATGGTCAATTAATATTTGATAAAGGAGCCATGGACAAACAGTGGCGAAATGACAGTCTCTTCAACAAATGGTGCTGGCAAAACAGGACAGCTACATGTAGGAGAATGAAACTGGACCATTGTCTAACCCCATACACAAAAGTAAATTCAAAATGTATCAAAGAACTGAATGTAAGTCATGAAGCCATAAAACTCTTAGAAAAAAACATAGGCAAAAAGCTTTTAGACATAAACATGAGTGACCTGTTCTTGAACATGTCTCCCTGGGCAAGGAAAACAACAGCAAAAATGAACAAGTGAGACTATATTAAGCTGAAAAGCTTCTATACAGCAAAAGACACCATCAATAGAACAAAAAGGAACCCTACAGTATGGGAGAATATATTTGAAAATGACAGATCTGATAAAGGCTTGACATCCAGAATATATAAAGAGCTCACATGCCTCAAAAAACAAAAAACAAATAATCCAATTAAAAAATTGGTAGAGGAACTGAACAGACAGCTCTCCAAAAAAGAAATACAGATGGTCAACAGACACATGAAAAGATGCTCCACATCGCTAATTATCAGAAAAATACAAATTAAAACTACAATGAGGTATCACCTTACACCAGTAAGGATGTCTGCCATCCAAAAGACAAACAACAACAAATGTTGGCGAGGCTGTGGAGAAAGGGGAACCCTCCTACACTGCTGGTGGGAATGTAAATTAGTTCAACCATTGTGGAAAGCAGTATGGAGGTTCACCAAAATTCTCAAAACAGACTTACCATTTGACCCAGGAATTCCACTACTAGGAATTTACCCTAAGAATGCAGCAATCAAGTTTGAGAAAGACAGATGCACCCCTATGTTTATTGCAGCACTACTTACAATAGCCAAGAATTGGAAGCAACCTGAATGTCTGTCAATAGATGAATGGATAAAGAAGATGTGGTACATATACACAATGGAATACTACTCAGCCATAAGAAGAGGGCAAATCCTACCATTTGCAGCAACATGGATGGAGCTGGAGGGTACTATGCTCATCGAAATAAGCCAAGTAGAGAAAGAGAAATACCAAATGATTTCACTCATCTGTGGAGTATAAGAACTAAGGAAAAACTGAAGGAACAAAACAGCAGCAGAATCACAGAACCCAAGAATGGATTAACAGGTACCAAAGGGAAAGGGACTGGGGAGGATGGGTGGGTAGGGAGGGATAAGGGGGCGAAAAAAAGGGAGGGATTTAAGATTAGCATGCATGGGGTGGGGAGAAAGGGAAGGGCTGTACAATACAGAGAAGACAAGTAGTGGTTCTACAACATTTTGCTATGCTGATGTACAGGGGTTTATAGGGGGGACCTGGTATAGGGGAGAGCCTAGTAAACATAATATTCATCAAGTAAGTGTAGATTAATGATATCAACAACAACAAAAAATAGCAGTTCCTGTGTGGTGACCTCCAATGAGTTCTACACCATGGTATTAAGGGCATATCAATGTGAGGGCAAAGGGTCTGTTTGTGTTTATACAGAGGATCAAAGCCTAATTTGGCTATCCAGAAAATGAACTAAGATACGATATGAAGAAGAACTTCCAACATCAGCACTCTCTGGAAGAGTCATACCAGAAGATGATCATCAAAAAACCTCAACAAAGATCCAGGCGATGCTGCAGTTGTAGCTGCATCCTTCCCACCGGTTCCTGGACTTGGCCTTGCAATGAAGAAGGAGATATCTAAGCTGGCCTGTGCTTTCATTAAAGCAACAAATTTGACTGGATCTATACTGTTGGAACTCAACCAAGAATTAGGAGAAGTGCAAGTTGTAGCGCTCCAAAATCTTATGACTACAGACTATCTACTGTTAAAAGAACATATGGGAGGTGAACAGTTCCCAGGAATGGGTTGTTTTAATTTGTCTGATTTCTCTCACACTGTTCAAGTACATTTGGACAATATCCATCATATCATAGACAAATTTTTATAAATGCCTGGGATGCCTAACTGGTTTTCTTGGCTTCACTGGAGATGGCTGGTAATTATAGATCTGCTTTGGTTATGTAACTGTATTCCTATTATGTTAATGTGTGTGTGCAATTTAATTAGTAGTTAAAACCTATACATGCTTAAGTTACTCTACAAGAAGATATGTCAAAGAAATAATCAATCCTCCCATGTTTTCTTCCGTCTGCTACCTCTATAGCTTTTCTTCTCCTTCCTAATTACAACCCTTAAATAGAATTCGTGCCTCATATCGAATTTACCGAGTATCATAATTCCTCCCGGTGGTAAAGATACCTCAAGACAAATGCTGGGCATAGAAGCCACAGGGCATAAATCTGCAAAGAAGTAAAAAGGTAACCTTTTCAAACAATATGGCTTCTCTCTCACTTACCAACTTTACATCTCCCTGTATGGCCCCGGAAGATGACTGGTTAGCCAGAGACGGGTAAGATTCCTCAAGGGAGGAACAACCTAAGACAGGCACAGTCGCAGGGGGGCCATCAGGTGAGAAATTGGGGATCAACAGTGGTGAGGCTTAGAACCTCACCCCCCCTGCTTTGAGAGAAATCTTCTGCATCCATGGATGTTTTAATGTCCTTGTCTAGCTTGGATTAACACATAGTCTACAGGCACACACCTGATCATATACAATTGCTCTCTTACAACACTAAACTATGTTTTCTACCTTTATCTTGCATCTACCTACCACTTCAGCATTTTATTAAAAAATAATAATAATAATAATAAAGGGAGAAATGTGGGATCCACATATAAATCAAGTATAAAAATCAAACAAATATTCATATTTGACCTGATTGTTTATAGTTCATAATGCGTGATCAAAACTGCAAGTTTCTGTGATGACTGCCCTTGTACTGTTCACCATGTAATAACTTATTCACTATGTAAGAATTTGTTCACCATGTAAGAACTTGTTTGTTATGCTTCAGAAGATTGGAGACTGACGAGAATTAGGCTTGAGATGGATTAATGATTGTGCATTGAGCATTGACTACCCTATACAGAATTTTATTGTTGTTAACAACCATTTGATCAATAAATATGAGAGATGCCCTCTCAAAAAAAAAAGTAATTTGGAAAATGCTAAAGAGAAGCTGCTGAGAAGGTCTGTTTTGGGGAGTAAAGATGATATGCCTCATTAGGAGGAGATTGGTGGGCAATGAAAATGAGCCTAAGGAAGACTTAGTGTTTATGGTCAGGCATCAAACTCATCTTGGTCTCTCCTGTTTTGTTTCCTAAACTAAAGCTACATCTAGTCAGTTTCAGTCCCTTTGCATTGCTGTGGGGATTGCTGATATACTGGAACCCATGGAAAAGATTGTATACTCAATACTGAGTAGAATGGTAGGTTTAATGTATTTTTTAGGTATTATATTTATCCAAGGTTTGGCTGTAGAGGTATCTTGTATTTTAAAAATATTTAGAGCCTTATAAGACTAATATCAAGTAAATGTATTTTTAGTAACTTTTAAATAAAGCATTTTTGTCATCCTAAAAAAAAACCAACCAACCAAAAAAAAAAAACAGAAAACTTCATTGATAAATGTCTGTGTTCTGACTGTCCACTGACTGGCCATCTCTCCCAATTCTTTCCCTCACTTCATATCTCTCTATTCCTTGAGACACAACAACAGTGAAATTAGTAGGCAAATTAATAATCTACAATGGCCTCTAAGGCTTCAAGTGAAGGGAAGATGCACATGTTTCTTACTATAAATGAAAATCTAGAAATGCCTAAGCTTAGTGAGAAAAACATGTCAAAAGCTGAGACATGGAAAAGTAAGCCTCTTGCACTAAGCAGTTAGCCAGGTTGTGAACACAAAGGAAATAAAAGTGCTTGAAGGAAATAAAAAGTGTTCCTCCAGAGAACACAAGAATGATAAGAAAGTAAAACAGCCTTACTGCTGATACAGAAAAGTTTTAGTGGTCTGGATAGAAGATCAAATCAGCCACAACATTCCCTTAAGCCAAAGCCTAATGTTAGAGCAAGGCCCTAAGTCACTTCAATTCTATGAAGGCTAAGAGAGGTTAAGAAGGCTGCAGAAGAAAAGTATGAAGCTAGCAGAGGCTGGTTCATGAGGTTTAAGGAAAGAAGCCATGTCTGTAACATCAAAGTGCAGGTGAAGCAGCAAGTGCTGACTTAGAAGCTGCAGCAAGTTATCCAGATCTAGCTAAGATAGTTAATAAAGGTGGGTACATGGAACAACTGATTTTCAATGCAGATGAAATAGCCTTCTACTGGAAAAAGATGTCATCTAGGGCTTTTATAGCTAGAGAGGAGAAGTCAATGCCTGGCTACAAAGCTTCAATGGACAGGCTGACTCTCTTGTTAAGTCACCAGCTGCATTTAGCCCCTAAGAGGAAGTCAAGGCTCATTTACTATTCTGCAAGTCCTAAAGCCCTTAAGGATTATGCTAAATCTACTCTGCCTGTGCTCTATAAATGCAACAGCCAAACCTGGATGACAGCACATCTGTTTACAACATGGTTTACTGAATAGTTTAAGACCACTGTTGAGACGTATCATTCAGAAAAAAGATTCCTTTCAAAATATAACTGCTCACTGACAATGCACCTGGTCACCCAGAACTCTGACAGAGATGTACAATGAGATTAACATTGTTTTCATGCCTGCTAACACAGAATCCATTCTGTAGCCTATGGATCAAGGAGTAATTTCTACTTTCAAGTCTTATTATTGAAGAAATATATTTCATAAGTCTATAGCTACCACAGATAGTGATTCTTCTGAGAGATATGGGCAAAGGAAACTGAACACCTGCTGGAAAGGATTCACCATACTAGATGTCATTAAGAACATTGGTGATTGTCTTGCCAATGGGTTTCAGCCCCAGGCAAGTTCACTATGGATTCAGTGTGACCAAAGATATTGACAGCAAAATGTTCTTGGGGTGAAAGGGTTACACCAACTTTATTTCCAGGTGGTAGGTCAGTCACTAGAATCCCGTTCACTCAGAGTGAGTCTGCATGAAGCAAGGTGGTCTCTGCCTCTGGGCCCCTCTTTCTGCACAGCCATCCTCCAAGCCTCTCTGCACAGTTGTTCTGCACAGCCATCCTCTGGGCCTCTCTGCACAGTTGTCCTGCACAGCTGTCCTCTGGGCCTCTGTCCTCGGTGCTGCCACCAGTCCAGCCTCTGTTCTGCTCTCTTGCAGCCTTGCAGCCCTGCCACCATATCATATCCAGAGCACTGGGTGGAGCTCTTTTATAGAGTCTACAGCCATGTATTGCCCACTGGTGTGCAGTGAGCTAGTCAACCAGGGCCAGGTAAGAATCCTTGCCACAGGAACTCTCATTTTATCCACAGTGATTCATGAGAAGAGGACACAATATCAACACAAACAGGGGTTTGGAAGAAGTGGATTCCAACCATCATGGATGACTGTGAGGGATCCAAGACTTCAGTGCAGGAAGCAACTGCACATGTGGTGGAAACAGCCAAAACCTGAAGACATGACTGAACTGTTGCAATCTCTTGATAAAACTTTAACAGCTGAGGAGTTGCTTCTTATGAAAGAGCGAAGAAAGTGGTTTCTTGAGATGGAATCTACTCCTGGCAAAGATGCTATGAAGATTGTTCAAATAACAGCAAAGGATATGGAATATTACATAAACTCAGTTGATGAAGCAGTGGCAGGGTTTGAGAGGACTGACTCCAATTTTGAAAGAAGTTCTACTGTAGATAAAATGCTATCAAACAGCATCGTATACTACAGAGAAATCATTTATAGAGGGAAGAGTCAATTGATGTGACAGACTTTATTGTTGTCTTGTTTTAAGAAGTTACCTCAGGCACCTCAACCTTCAGCAACCACCACCCTGATCAGTCAGCTGCCATTAACAAGGAGGCAAGACCCTCCACCAGCAAAAAGATTAGGACTTGCTGAAAGCTGAGATGATGGTTAGCACTTTTTAAAACTATAAAGCATTTTAAATTAAGGTATGTACATTTTTTAGACGTTATGCTATTGCACACAATAGGCTACAGTATAAACATTACTTTATATGCACTACAAAATTTTAATTCATTTGACTTCCTTTACTGTGATATTCACTTTCTTGTGGTGGTCCCGAATTAAGCCCAGAATATCTCTGAGGTATGCCTGTATATCAAAAGTTCCTAGATATAAAACCAATCCCACTCTATACCTAGCGTTTGACTATAGCTATAGTGGTCACATTCTTGTTGTGGTCCATACATAAGACACTTATTAGTAGAGACTTACCTTATAAGAAAGTATGAAAAACTCTCTCATTGTCACTCGGTCTCTGTCACATTGTACAGCCAAGTTCCAAGCTGAAAGTTTACATGAAATAATGTAAATATGAAAATCTACTATTTAATCTGTACCATTATAATCCCTACTACCTACATCTTTCATACTGATATACTAATGGATTTTTCAGGGCTTGGAAAAGGTAACTTTTAGGTTTTTAGAGAAATTTTTTCAAGGTAAATTTGGAGACTTCTATCATTTCCAATCTTCAATTCTAGGCCAATGACCAATGGAGTTAGTGCTAAATTTTTTTAATAAAGATTGGGGACATGCAATAAATTTTTAGTTGGCAGACATCCACCTAAAAAATGAGGCTCACTAAGCAGCTGACCAACTAGAATTGGTGAAAGGAATTTAAAATTCAGCAAAGAACAGGGGTACACAAGAATAAAGGGTTGAAGGAAACTACTGCTAAAATTCACATTTTCCGTAAAGCATTGGAAGACTTCATTAGGCAACATTCAGCATGATCTCCACCTTAGAAAATCAAATTAAGATTCTGTACAAGAAATACTGGGAAATAACTTTTCAAACTTTCAAAAGATCACTCATTAAACCTATAGTTCACATGTTTGTTATTTTCCATTATTTGCATACATTTCTTAAAAGCTAGAATGCTGTATTTTATCACTTTTCTCCTAGATTAGAGCCCCAGTAAACCCTATGAAGAAGAAAAAGGTCCATGTAGGACCAGTCTACTTTGTGGCATTGCTGCTTAACTGCTCTTGCTTCCTTATCACTATAGTAATTGTGTCTACAATTTTTAAATAAAACCTACATGAAGTAAATTATACAACTCATAACTGTACAGCTTGATGAATTTTCACAAAGTGAATATATCCATGAAACCAATCCAGATCAAGAAAGATCTTGGTCATTACCAGAAACTCAGAAGCAACCCCACTAACACTCTTCAGTCCAACTTCAAGCAGAACCACTATCCTGAGTTCTAACATCATAAATTAGCTTTGCCTATTTTTTTTACTATATATAAATGGAATAATGCCATATGTACTCATTATCTGGTTTCTTTTGCTCAACACTTTGTGAGATTTCATCTACTCTTTGTTGCATGTATTTTATTTTTGATGAATTATATTTGGAGATAAATTGGGCATTCTAGACCAATTTTCAGAGCATAACCTTGGGGATCTGAGTTATAATTCATCATTTTATCTTAGACTCATTTCTGTAGAAAAGGAAGAAAACTAGTATTTACTGAGCACTA
Organism: Manis javanica; assembly: GCF_040802235.1. Lineage (NCBI taxonomy): Eukaryota > Metazoa > Chordata > Mammalia > Pholidota > Manidae > Manis > Manis javanica. The sequence continues at coordinate 58,217,048 of NC_133174.1, forward strand.
TATTTCAGGTACATAAACTGCTTCGTTTAAAACACTTAAAATCCCTATGAAGTAATATATGTGTTGCTGCTGTGTAAGTAATGAAACTGAGATTAAGCAAGTTATTCCTGTACCCATAGCTACACATGAAAGAGCCAGAATTTGAACCACACATGTCTGATTCTACCACCCCACAATGTTTCCCAGAGTAACAGAATTTTCTTTTACCTATTTTTCGAAACCAGTGAGCTTCATTAATCTTTGCGTCTGAAGCCCAGGCTTCTCCATCAAAAATCTGAGTAAGATTCGGGAGTGCTACATCAAACAGGAAAATTTGATATTGAGGTCTGTCACTTTATATTCTAGCAAAGTTGTTAAATCTGCATTAAATACAGTCGAACAAATGACGGACCCCACAGAAATACAAAGAATTATTAGAGAATACTACAAAAAACTATGCTAACAAGGTGGAAAACCTAGAAGAAATGGACAACTTCCTAGAAAAATACAACCTTCCAAGACTGACCAAGGAAGAAACAGAAAATCTAAACAGACCAATTACCAGCAAAGAAATTGAGTTTGAATTTAGAAAGTTTTTTTTGTGTGTGTGCATGGGTGCATACCAAAAGTAATCAAAATGACAAAAATGCACTACCAAGCTCCAAGAAGCTCTTAGCTTAAATTTGGGGGTACAAACATGTCTTTGGAGAGGTTTATAATTTTAATTAGAGCAATCATTCTCCAGCTGAGGTAGAAAGATGATTTAAGTGTAAGGAATTATAGAACAGGAAGAGTCATTTCATTAAAAAGACTGAAATGGAGATTGAGAATTGGAAGAGTATCGATCGTTCAGCATATTATTTACTGAACTCCCACAGGAAGCAGTACAGAACCAGAACATGTGTCATCATCAGAAAGCATTTATTACATATCCAATGATTTTATCTTAGACTCATTCTTATCATTAGACAGAGAGATAAGACTGTCAACCAGCTAAGTTTTTCTCCTCTGAAAAGTTTTTCTCTTTTAAACCACTTTGCTACATTTCATACCTTGTTGACAGGTATTTGAGATATAAAACTGAACTACTGCAATAAATGGAAGAGTTTCTAAGATAGGGATTTTTTTCACGTGTTTTGGACATAGGAGATTGGTACATGGGTAGCAGAAATGGGAAGATCTGATAGGCAAAAGGGACACTATGTAAGAAAGCATAAAGGTGGAAACAGGAATGCTATGTACCTATCAGGTTAGTTAGCCTGAATAAAGTGGACAGGGAATAATTATAAGTAGCTAGGGGAGATGATACATGCTTGGGTAGACAGATGGACAGATCAAAAATAACAGAGTAAACAATCTGAGTTTGATTCAGAGGACATGAAAATTAGCAGGGTTCATAACATCTTTATTTGTCTTCACCTTTTTTCACCTGTTCTATTCTAGGTTAGGACTAAGAGGCAATAAGAAAGGAAGAAAATGTCTTTAAAAGAGAAATTGGAATAAAAACAGAGCTGAAATCACATTTGGAGATGAATGTTAGCAATGACAAACTTTTAGCAATGAGCTAAAATGTTAGCAATGAGCAAATCCACTTATGAATAAAGAAACCAAGGTAGATGAATGAGGCAAATGTTAATAAAAACATGAAGCTTAACTCAAATATGAAGTTTGAGTCAATATGCTCAATGTTCTTGGAGAATTTAATAGAGGATAGAGAAAAGATGAAAGACTGAAAATAATCAAGGAGATACTTACCTATATTCAAGCAAGTCAAAAGTCTACCCATTTCTTTCTTTCTAAAAAAAAATAATAAAAGAGTATTGTCCTATAGTTCCAAAACTTCACTATAAAAAAAAGTATCAAAAAGAGACTCTATTTGTGCCTGAGAGACATGCCAAGGCCCCAACCCATCATTTCAACACTGTTTTTCCCCACTATAGGATACTGTTCCTCATCCCCCCTTCCCTTATAGTTCTTCACTCTTCCCCATCTATACCTACTTTCAGCAAAAGATTTCACTGGCTGGTAAGGCTTTACATTATAGGGTCATAGAATTTGAGAACAGAGAGTGATTTCTGTGTTTTTCAAGCTTTTTATTTGAAGAGGGTGATTGGAACCCTTGTTTCAAATAAAATTTTACAGAACTCTAATATGCAAGAAAAGATAAAACTGTAGCTGCTTTCGTTGAACCAGTGGTGGGTGGAGCCTAGAGCTTCACCTTCCTGCAAGTCCCTGAGACAGTGCCACAGAATTTCCAAGGTTCTGAGGTATATAGTTTAAAAACCATGTATTCAATCCAGACCCTTCATTTTACAGATGAAGAAACAGATCTGGAAATGGGGGATGATTTGTCCAAGGTCATGCAATTAATGACAATGTCAAGACTACTACCCAGGTTTCTTGACCCTTTGTCAAGCTCCTTTAAGGGGTACATAATTTTAACAGAGAAGTGCATCCCATTCTGCTTAAAAAAGGGAATGTATATGGAAGTACTGGCAAACTCAACTAAGAAAGTTTACAGGAAGTAGGGTAGAGCATACTATAAGACTGGCCTTTATCAGGAGGGTATCCAGTATTATATAATAAAGATGGCTTCAGAAAAAGTAGCAGCTTTCTCAGGGATAAATATTAGAAGTCTGGTTTACATAAAATAACTTTTTACAGTAAATTTTATTAACTTGAATTTCAGCTGAGCTAAAGTTGACTTCTTTACTATCTAATTCAGTGACTACATAAAGTAATCTAAGAAGGGTCCATCAATGCAAATAAACAGTATAAATGGAAACAGAGGACATGGAAATGGATGTACAGTCTATTTAAGAAACTAGCTGCTTTAAAAAATTTTAGCACACAGTTGTTAATACTTAGGTGGATACTACTAATTGAAAACCATGGGATTTTATGGGGAAGACAGTGTAGCACAGAGAAGGCAAATAGTGACTCTGTGGCATCTTACTACACTGATGGACAGTGACTGCAATGCGGTATCAGGGGGAACTCAATAATATGGTTGAATGCACTACCACATTGTTTTTCATGTGAAACCTTCATGAGAGTGTATATCAATACCTTAATAAAAAAAAAGAAAACAATGGGATTTTTTAGGAAAGGAAATTTTAGAAATTATCCAGTCCAGCTTTTTTTATTTAACAGATGAAAATAAAGCTTAGAGAAGTTAAATAAGCTGTTATTGCCTAAGGTAAACCAGAAATTAATGAAACAGCTGAAATTAGAACTCAGTCCTTGTCTCCTCCATTGAATTAGGCCTTTTTTTTACAAGTTAGTCTACTCTATTTGTTAAATCAGGACCTGATCCCTGCCTGAAAACACTGCTAGCAGATGTTCTTTATTTTACTTGAAAACTTTATAATAAAGGTATATTTTTAAAATAGTCTATAATTTAAGTTTATCATTAATTTAAACAAGATCTCTTTCTTTTTCTCAATCTCCAAACTGGTTTAAATGAGTGGGGTTTGAGTGTATGCCACAATTACATGGAATATGAAGCACTTTGTAAATCCAGCACTAAAGTTCTTGTAAAGAACTGATATTCAGTCACTGAAATAAATTAAGTGGCCATTATATGTCAGATACTGTCCTGGCTTCCAGAGAGACAAAGATAAATACAAACAGTCCTAGCCCTCAGGGAGCTCTTATAATCAAGTAGTTAACAAGGTTTAATCTTTGAGTTTCCTTTTTATTTTTTAACTTTTTACTGTGGCAAATTTCAACAATGTTTCTATGTGAACAAATGAATGAATCTCCATGTACCATCAACATCTTTAATAATCATTAATTCACCATCAATCCAGATGGGGAACTGAAATTCATCTGATTAGTGGCAGAACCAGGATATGAACCCAGGAAGATTGGCCCCAGAGCCTATAAATGATCTTACCTACTATATTATACACCTTTCAACACAAAGTTTACACTGAAAGTTATAACTTTTCTAATGGTGGATACATAATTTCTGCTGAAATAACTTACTTGTTTTCAGATTCTGGCATTTGAGAAACTTTTGCAACAGCAAGACGAAAGAAACACCTATATGATAAAATAACAGAAAAAATGACACTTAGGAAAAAACATGTGAAAGAAATATATATCGAGTTAACTTTGACTACCCCCTGAGTCAGAAGTGAGAAAAAAGAGGGTAAGAAAGAGAATACTTTCATTTTATTTAGAGACCTTGTATTGTTTTAAAGGTTACAATGAAACCATTACAATTTTGGAAGAATAATTTAATAATGGAAAAACAAAAGTGTTGCTTATGACAAATTCTTAAATAGTTCCAAAGTTTGTGTCATTGCCACAAATCACCTGATAGATAGAACATAAGGCACAGTGTACAAATCTTTATGTTTTTATTTCTATAATAGAACCTGGAACTGGCCTTGGGTTCCACATAAACTAGGATAACGGTTCTTTGAAGGGATATGAAAACATAATGATAAATCAACAAAATAGTGTAGCTTATAACTAAACCCTAAAAAACTTTAGAAAATACTATCTATACTGAATAATTTTAGGTACTTTTCTAACTAAAGGCATGTAAGTATCTCAAAATTCCTTCTGATACTTTCATGTCTGTGACTCCATTTCCCTTCAGAAGTGTGGCCTCAAGTGCAGCTGACAAACAGGAGAGCCTTCTGGTTTCTAATCACTGCCACTGGCATGTTCTCAGTTGCATCACCAGGAGTTATCAGGTATTAAACTCATTCTGCTCTGCCTCACTATTATATGTAAAACTTTCCTTTTGATGAATCATTTCCATCATAGAAAAAGAAAAAGGGGACAATCAGGCTCAACTGATGGCTATTTTTACATTAAGCAAACCTATCAAATCTCCAGTGCTGTTTTTCACAGAAATAGACAAAAAATCTTAAAATTCATATGGAACCACAAAATACCCCAAAGAATCAGAACAATCTTGTGAAAGAATAAAGCTGGAGGCAAAGAAGAAATACAGATGGCGAACAGGTACATGAAAATATGCTCCACACTGCTAACCATCAGGGATAAGCAAATTAGAGCCACACTGAGATATCATCTCACACCAGGATGACCACAGGATGGCCACTATCCGAAAGACAAGAAATGACAAATGCTGGAGAGGATGTGGAAAAATAAGAACCCTCCTACACTGTTGGTGGAAATGTAAATTAGTGGAGCCACTGTGGAAAGCAATATGGAAGTTCCTCATAAAACTAAAAATAGGAATATCATTTGACCCAGTAATTCCACTCCTTGGAATTTATCTGAAGAAAACAAAATCCCTGATTTGAAAAGATATATACACCTCTATGTTTATTACTACACTATTTGTAATAGCCAGGATTAGCAAGCAACATAAGTATACCATCAATAGATGAATGGATAAAGAAGAGGTAGCACATATATACAATGGAATATTATTTAGCCATAAAAAGAAAATAAATCCTCCCATTTACAACAACATGGATGGATCTAGAGGGTATTATTACTCTGCTGAGTGAAATAAGCCAAGTAGAGACAAATACTATACGATTTCACTTATTTGTGGAGTATAAAAATAAAACAAAACAGAAGGAACAAAATAGCAGTAGACTCATAGACACTGAGAAGTGACTAGTGGTTACCAAGTGGGAGAGGTTGGGGTGCAGGGGGGTAAGGGGAATACAGTGAAGGGGATCAAGTGGAACAATAATTCACAATCACACACAGGGATGATAGTACAGCATGGGGATCACAGTGATTCTGTAACATCTTTCTGCATTAATAGATAGTAACTGCACTAGTTACCAGCTCCAAGTAACTACAACTCTGTTGTATACTTGAAACCAACATAAGATTGTATATTGAAATACTAAGATTGAAGAAAGATGATGGCGTGAAAGGTGAGACAGAGGTTTCTGCCTAAAACCACAAATAATATGAAAATATAATTAATACAACTAATCCTGAAAGAGCAACAGGAAAGAGGGCTCTGCCAGACTACATACAATTAGGGAAAAGAATAAACCTCATGGAACAGGGTGACATACCAAACCACGGTCCAGAGGGCCCCAAGCCCTTCCCCAAGCCCAGCTCACAGGTGGGAAGAAGAGAAACAGAGCAGGAAGGGCGTGGAGGCCTGGGACTGCTGAACACCTAGCTCTAGAGATCTGCTCTGGAAGCACGAATCGACATTACACAGTGCTTTTGTGATTACGGGGGTTGGAAAGCTAAGACAGGCAGAATACATGGACAGACTGAGATTATAGCTGCTTGTGGAAAAAAGGGGTCCATATACAGCTGCTCTTGGACAAAAGAAAGGTGCACAGTCTGAGATTTCCTAACAGCAAGAGGGCTGCTAAAGGGGCAAGGATTGTACAGAGCTTACTGCTCAGGAGAAAGGATGGGTACACAAAATTGTCCATGTGAACTCTGCCAGCAGGTTGGGAATGTTCACAGTCTCCAGGTGCTCCAGCCCCCTGGCTGGCTACGCAGCTCCAAGGTCCCCCCTCCATGATATGCACCTGGTTGCACCTTCCTCCCTGGCAGCCCACATCTGGCTTGCAAACTGGTAAATCCTGACATGGCGTTAGGCCAGCCAGAGGGAAACCCTGCCTACAGCAACTACAAATGGAAACTATAGAGGCTAATACCTGGGTGCTCAGCCCACCGGTTCTGGCAGTGGAAACAGGCATAGCAGTCGGAAAGCAGGAAACAGTTCTTTCCTCCCCACAGGCACCAAACAAGGCTCCCCTGTGATGCCCAACATTGCTCCATGGGCTGAGCAGCTCCAAAGAGTAGAGCTTTTGGGCACTAGAGGGTGCCAGATACAAATATGAAACATCAAAGGAATCTGGTTCAAAGCAAAATTATAAATACACCAGAGAAAAAGTCAAATGAAATCAACCTCATGAATCTTCCTGAAAGAAATTTCAAAATAAAAATCATAAACATGCTCAAGGAGGTACAGGCAAATATTCAAGAACTCAGGAATGAATTCAGGTCAGAGATCCACTAATTATGGAACACAGTATCAGAAATGAAACATACAATGAAAGGTCTTAAAAGCAGATTAGACACAGTGGAGGAGACAATAAATGAAATAGAAAATAGAGAAGAGGAATACAAAGAAGCTGAGGCACACAGAGAAAAAATTACCTCTAAGAATGAAAGAATATTGAGAGAATTGTGAGACCAATCTAAGTGGAACAATATTTGTATTATAGGGGTACCAGAGAAAGAGAGGAAAAAAGGATAGAAAATGTCTTTGAGGAGGTAATTTCTGAAAACTTCCCCAATCTGGGGAAGGAGATAGTCTATCAGGCCATGGAGGTACAAAGATCTCCCAACACAAGGCACCAAGGAAGACAACACCAAAAAATACAGTAATTAAAATGGCAAAGTTCAAAGATAAGGACAGACTACTAACAGCAGCCAGAGAGAGAAATAAGATCACATACAAAGGAAAGCCCATTAGGCTACCATCACACTTCTCAGCAGAAATCTTAGAGGCCAGAAGGGAGTGACATTATGTATTTAATGCAATGAAGCAGAAAGGCCTCGAACCAAGATTACTTTATCCAGCAAGATTATCATTCAAATTTGAAAAAGGGACTAAACAATTTCTAGATAAGCAAAAGCTGAGACAATCTGCCTCCCACAAACCATTGGTACAGTGCATTTTGGAGGGACTGCTATAGATGGAACTGTTCCAAAGGTTTAATAGCTGTCACCAGAGGAAATAAAACCACAGTAAAGAAAGTAGAACAGCTAATTACCAAACAAATGCAAAATTAAATCAACTACCCTCAAAGTCAATTGAGGGATAGACAAATAGTACAGAATATGATACCTAATATATAAAGACAGTAGGAAGAAGAAAAAGGAGGAGAAAAAAAGAACCTTTAGATTGTGTTAGTAACAGCATACTAAGTGAGTTAAGTTAGACTCTTATATAGTAAGGAAGTTACCCTTGAGCCTTTGGTAACCGTGAATCTAAAGCCTGCAATGGCAATAAGTACATACCTATCGATAATCACCCTATATGTAAATGGACTGAATGTACCAATCAAAAGACACAGAGTCACTGAATGGATAAAAAAACAAAACCAATTTCAAAACTGGAAAGCTACATGTAACAGAATGAAACTGGATCACTGTGTAATCCCACACACAAAAGTAAATTCGAAATGGATCAAAGACCTGAATGTAAGTCATGAAAACATAAAACTCTTAGAAAAAAACATAGGCAAAAGTCTCTTAGACATAATCATGAGTGACTTCTTCACGAACATATCTCCTCGGGCAAGGAAAACAAAAGCAAAAATGAAGAAGTGGAACTATATCAAGCTGAAAAGCTTCTGTACTGCAAAGGACACCATTAATAGAACAAAAAGGTATCCTACAGTATGGGAGAATATATTCATAAATGACAGATCCGATAAAGGGTTGACACCCAAAATATATAAAGAGCTCACACACCTCAACAAACAAAAAGCAAATAATCCGATTAAAAAATGGGCAGAGGAGCTGAATAGACAGTTTTATAAAGAAGAAATTCAGATGGCCAACAGACACATGAAAAGATGCTCCACATTGCTAATCATCAGAGAAATGCAAATTAAAACCACAATGAGATATCACCTCACACCAGTAAGGATCTCCACCATCCAAAAGATAAACAACAACAAATGTTGGCGAGGTTATGGAGAAATGGGACACCTCCTATACTGTTGGTGGGAATGTAAATTAGTTCAACCATTGTGGAAAGCAGTATGGAGGTTCCTCAAGATGCTTAAAATAGAAATACCATTTGACCCAGGAATTCTACTTCTAGGAATTTACCCTAAGAATGCAGGAGCCCAGTTTGAAAAAGACAGATGCACCCCTATGTTTATTGCAGCACTATTTACAATAGCCAAGAAATGGAAGCAACCTAAGTGTCCATCAGTAGATGAATGGATAAAGAAGATGTGATACATACACACAATGGAATATTATTCAGCCATAAGAAGAAAACAAATCCTATCCTTTGTAACAACATGGATGGAGCTAGAGGGTATTATGCTCAGTGAAATAAGCCAGGTGGAGAAAGACAAGTTTCAAATGATTTCACTCATCTATGGCACATAAGAACAAAGAGAAAACTGAAGGAACAAAACAGCAAGAGACTCAGACACTTCAAGAAGGGACTAGCAGTTACCAAAGGGGAGGGTTGAGGAAGGGTAGGTGGAGAGGGAGGGAGAAGGGGATTAAAGGGCATTATGATTAGTACACATGGTGTGGCAGGGGTCACAGGGAAGACAGTATAGCACAGTGAAGACAAGTAGTGACTCTGTGGCATCTTACTTCACAGTGATTGCAATGGGGTATCAGCGGGACTTGATAATATGGGTGAAAGTTGTAACCACAATGTTGATCATGTGAAACCTTCATAAAAGTATATATCAATGATACCTTAATAAAGAAAGAAAAACCTTTCCAAAAAAAAAAAAAACAAGACCAATCTATATGCTGGCAACAAGAGACTCACTTTAAATCCAAAGACATACATAGACTAAAAGTGCAGGGATGGGAAAAGATATTTCCTGCAACTAATAGGGAGAAAAAAAGCAGAAGTTGCAGTACTCATATCAGATAAAATAGACTTAGAAACAAAGAAAGTTACAAGAGACAAAGAGACAAAGAAGAACATTATGTAATGATAAAGGGGTCAATCCAACAAGAAAATATAACCATTATAAATATCTATGCACCCAACACAGGAGCACCTACATATGTGAAGCAAACACTAACAGAATTAAAAGGGGGAATAGAATGCAATGCATACATTCTAGGATACTTCAATAAACCACTCACTCTGAAGGACAGATAAACCAGACACAAAATAAGTAAGGAGACAGAGGCACTGAACAACACAATAGAACAGATGGACCTAACAGACATCTACAGAACTCTACACCCAAAAGCAGCAAAATACACATTCTTCTCAGGTGGACATGGAGCATTTTCAAGACTAGATCATATACTAGGTCACAAAGAGACTCAGTAAATTAAAAAAGACTGTAATTGTACCAACCAGTTTCTCAGACCACAAAGGTAGGAAACTAGAAATAAATTATGCAAAGAAACTGAAAAATCCCACAAACAAGTAGAGGCTTAACAACATGCTCATAAGTAACCAATGGATCAATGACCACATAAAAAGAGCAATGAAGCAATATATAGAGATAAATGACAACAATGATTCAACACGGCAAAATCTGTGGGATGCAGTGAAGACCGTGCTAAGGGAATGTATATTGCAATAGAGGCCTACCTTAGGATAGAAAAATACTCCCATATAAACAGTCTAAACTCACAATAAATGAAACTAGAAAAAGAAGAACAAATGAGGCCCAAAGTCAGTAGAAGGGAGGACATAATAAAGATTAGAGCAGAAATAAATAAAATTGAGAAGAATAAAACAACAGTAAGAATCAATGAAAACAGGAGCTGGTTCTTTGAGAAAATAAACAAAATACATAAACCCTTAGCCAGATTTATCAAGAAAAAAAGAGAGTCTACACACATAAACAGAATCAGTAATGAGAAAGGAAAAGTCACTCTGGACACCACAGAAATGCAAAAAATTATTCGAGAATACTATGAAAAATTACATGCTAACAAACTGGATAATCTAGAAGAAATGGAAAACTTTCTAGAAAAGTAAAGCCTTCCAAGGATGACCCAGAAAGAAACAAAATCTGAACAGACCAATTACCAGCAACGAAATTGAACTGGTAATCAAAAACCTACCTAGGAACAAAACCCCTGAACGAGATGGCTTCACGGCTGAATTTTATCAAACATTTAGTGAAGACCTAATACCCATCCTCCTTAAACTTTTTCAAAGAGTAGAAGAAGAGGGAATACTTCCAAACTCATTCTATGAGACATGCATCACTCTAATATGAAAACCAGGCAAAGACACCACAATAAGAGAAAATTACAGACCAAAATCCCTTGATGAACATAGATACAAAAATACTCAACAAAATATCATCAAACCGAAATCAAAAATATATCAAAAAAATCATCCACCAAGATCAAGTAGGATTTATTCCAGGGATACAAGAATGGTACAATATTTGAAAATCCACCATCATCCACCACATCAACAAAAAGGACAAAAACCATATGATCATCTCCATAGATGCTGAAAAAGCATCTGACAAAATTCAATATCCATTCATGATATAAACTCTCAAGAAAATGGGTATAGAGGGCAAGTACCTCCACATAGTAAAGGCCAGATATGACAAACTGACAGCCAACATCATATTAACCAGCGAGAAGCTGAAAGCCTTTCCTATAAGACTGAGAACAGGACAAGGATGCCCACTCTATTCACTATGATTCAACATCATTCTGGAGGTCCTCACTGCAGCAATAAGACAACATAAAGAAATAAAGGGCATCCGGACTGGTAAGGAAGAATTTAAACTGTCACTGTTTGCAGATGACAAGATATTGTACATACAAAATCCTAAAGAATCCATTCCAAAACTACTAGGTCTAATATCTGAATTAGTTGTAGGATACAAAATTAATACACAGAAATCTGTGGCATTCCTATAGACTAATGATGAACTAGCAGATGGAGAAATCATAAAAACAATTCCATTCAAATTGCATCAAAAATAATGAAATACCTAGGAATAAACCTAACCTAGGAAGTGGGAGATCTACACTCTGAAAACTACAAGACACTCATGAGAGAAATTAAAGAAGATACCAATAAATGGAAAAACATCCCATGCTCATGGATAAGAAGAATTCACATTGTCAAAATGGCCATTCTGCCCAAAGCAATCTACAGATTCAATGCAATTCTTATCAAAATACCAGCCACATTCTTCAATGAACTAGAGCAAATCATTCTAAAATTCATATGGAACCAGAAAAGACCCCGAACAGCCAAACCAATCCTGAGAAGGAAGAATAAAGCTGGGGGGATTATGCTCCCTGACTTCAAGCTCTACTACAAAGCCACAGTAATCAAGACAATTTGGTACTGGTACAAGAACAGAACAGTAGATCAATGGAACAGACTAGAGAGCCTAGATATAAATCCAACCATATATGGTCAATTAATATACGACAAAGGAGCTACGGACACACAATGGGGAAATGACAGCCTCTTCAACAACAGGTGTTGGCAAAACTGGACAGCTGCATGTAAGAGAATGAAACTGGATTATTGTCTAACTCCATACACAAAAAGTAAACTCAAAATGTATTGAAGACCTGAATGTAAGTCATGAAACCATAAAACTCTTAGAAGACAACATAGCCAAAAATCTCCATCTCCTGAATATAAAGATGAGCAACTTCTTCCAAACGGACTCCTTGAGCAAGAGAAACAAAAGCAAGAATGAACACGTGGGACTACATAAAACTAAAAAGCTTCTGTACGGCAAAGGACACCATCAACAGAACAAAAAGGCATCCTATAGTATGGGAGAATATATTTGTAAATGACATATCCTACAAGGGGTTAACATCCAAAATATATAAAGAACTCACACAACTCAACACCCACAAAGCAAATAAACCGACTAAAAAATGGGCAGAGAATTTAAAGAGAACATTGTCCAAAGAAGAAATTCAGATGGCCAACAGACACATGAAAAGATGCTCCACATCACTAATCATCACAGAAATGCAAATTAAAACCAGAATGAGGTATCACCTCACACCAGTTAGGATGGCCAGCATCGAAAAGATGAAGAATAACAAATGCTGGTGAGGATGCGGAGAAAGGGGAACCCTCCTACACTGCTGGTGGGAATGTAAACTAGTTAAATCATTGTGGAAAGTAATATGGAGGTTCCTCAAAAAACTAAAAAAAGAAATACCATTTGACCCGGGAATCCCACTCCTAGGAATTTACCCGAAGAATGTAAGTTCTCAGACTCAAAAAGACACATGCACCCCTATGTTTATCGCAACACTTTACAATAGCCAACATATGGAAGCAACCTAAGTGTCCATCAGTAGATGAGTGGAGAAAGAATATGTGGTACATATACACAACTGAATGCTATTCAGCCATAAGAAAGAAATGAATCCTACCATTTGCAACAAAATGGATGGAGCTGGAGGATATTATGCTCAGTGAAATAAGCCAGGCAGAAAAAGACAAGTGCCAAATGATTACCCTCATTTGTGGAGTATAACAACGAAGCAAAACTGAAGGAACAAAATAGCAGCAGACTCACAGTCTCCAAGAAGGGCTAGTGGTTACCAAAGGGTAGGGGTGTGGGAGGGCAGGTGGGAAGGGAGGGAGAAGGGGATTGATGGGTATCATGATTAGTACACATGGTGTGACAGGTCATGGGGAAAACAGTGTAGCATAGAGAAGACAAGTAGTGACTCTGTGGCATCTTACTACACTGATGGACAGTGACTGCAATGGGGTATGGGTGGGGACTTGATAATAAGGGTAAATGTAGTAACCACATTGTTTTTTCATGTGAAACCTTCATAAGTAGTGTATATCAATAATACCTGAATAAAAAAATCTAAAAATGGTAAAAAAAAATATTGTATATCAATGATACTTCAATATAAAAAATATAAATCCAGTAAAAAAAAGATCAGGTTATACACCTTCACCTTACACGATGCCATTTGTTGGTTATATTTCAATGAAACTGGAAAAAATTTCAGAACTGTTATTGACTCAGCCTCATCCCATCAACCCTAGTTTTGCAAAATTTACAGACCAAGATTAAGATGAACAGAGGAAATCCTTTCACATCCACAGAACGTGGATACTTACTTTAAAGCTGCAAGAGTTGCTTGTGCATCTTCTGAGTATTGAGCAAAACATTCCAAAGCTTTTTCTGCCACAGTTTTTTGTTCATTCTAAAAGAGATAAATATAATATGTTGTTATATCTCAAAGGGATACTTAGGAACACAAAATGTTATCTGTATTCCTGTCCATTAAGGACAAGAAAAAATTCTGAACTGGCTCATTTTGTATTCTCAAAAGAGCTACTGCAAGGTGGCAGAATCAAGAAACAACTAATTGGCAAAAACAGAACACATTCATATTGGCCCCAGAAACGCCCTTCTTCCTATCCACTAACACTCCTAGCCTTGTCAGCACTACCTTGAATCCATTAGAACTAATCTTATTATGCTCTATCGCTGTTTATTAGTAGTAAACAAAAGACCCCAGACTCAGGTCATCTCTCATTTCCAGCACCCTAATCCACATTCTTCTGTCAATTCCTTCTTTTGTCTTTTCATTTCTCCCCAACTCCTCCAACACTTCCACTATGCTGTCTGATATTCAGTCCATTACCAGAAAAATCTCCTCTATGAGCAACTTCTTCCCTGAAAGTTCCTTCCAAATTCTTTCTCTAAGTGAAATCCAGGATTCACCAAGGGTACTTCTTCCAATGAAGCCCCCTCAAGTGGTGGCTGCTTTTCTCTCATCTCTCTTTTGTTGTTCATTGTATTTTAAAATTATTCTCCCTTCTTCCTCACTAAAATTCCCAGCTTTGAATTTCCTATCATCAGACTATACCACTCACTATCCCTCATTGTAGCAGTGATCTGAGAGTGGAGCCATTTCTTCTCATTTCTTGATGACTTACTTACTGCTTGCCAGTTAATTTCTCCAAAGACTACTTCTGTCTCAATTTTTGGCATCTTCAATACATAGATAGATGATCCTCTGAATAACCTTTTCTCTTATTTCCTTGAATTCCACTCTACCAATTACCTTAGCCATTCACTAGCACAGTTATTCATTGGACCCTGTCATTACTAATGATTGCATCCCTTCCATACACTCCCTCAGTCAGAGATGGGAAGAGGTGAGTCAAGTGATGCAAGCAAAGTCCTAGCGTGCAAAATTTAAGGAGGTACTCACTCTCGAGGTCACGCAAGGACCAACTCTGCAGCTGCATGACCATAAAAGTGAGTGTTTCCTCAGGTGTCTCACTCCTTCACTCTAGTCTTCTACCTGGCTCTGTTTCGTGTATCCTCCTTTCTGACCACCATCTCCCACCTATTTCTAACTCACTTCCTCTATTACTGCAGCAATCCCTCAATTGAACTAAGACCTCTAATCCACTGATGGTACTAATTTTTCACTGTCCCTCATCCCATTGATGTTCTCCTTTGTACACAGTTGATTGAAGGGCACATGCTTCCAGTTATAAGATGAATAAGTTCTAGGGATCTAATGTACAGCATTTCTCCTTTTTCTCTCGCACATTAAATTCCACAGGGATTAAAATTATAACTTGTTCCTTGGTTTTCCTGCCCTTCTTTTGTTTCATTGTCTTTATCTTGCAAAACCACAAGCATGGCTAAATCCAACTTTCTCCTGACTTTTGTGCCTGCATCCATGTTGTTGAAAGTGGCTAGATACAAAAAACCCATCCAACTCTTTCTGTAATTTTAAAACTTCATCAAACGGGTCTTAATACTGTCGGGCAAGTGTATCACACTACCCTTGTCATTCACTTTCATGCTTTTCAGGATGATTAGTTTACACCTTATTCTCTCTTCTCAATTCCCCAACACCACCTCCCCATTCCCACTCTCAGGTGATGAGCTTGTTTCCTACTTCACTGAGAAAATAGAATGGGCAGTAAGAGAACTTCTGCATATTTCCACTACCACATCTACTCATACACCAGGAACCACCACACCACATGCTCTGCATTCTCAACTGCTATCATTGATGAACTATCCATGTTCCTTCCCAAAGTCAATCCCTAAATTTACACACTTGTGTCCATCACCTCTTGCCTGTTTCAGGACATTGCTCTAACAAGTCTCCTTTTCCTTTCACACCATTAACTTTTTGCTCTTACTGGGTCACTCCTGTCAGCACAGAAAAATTTTCACTGGTCCATCTCAAACAAACTTCTTGTTCCTACTACACTCAGAGTAAGTCAAAGTCTTTCCACTGGCCTGTAAGGATCTACATAATCCAGAGTCTCCATGATCTTTTGGCTTTATCTCACTAATCTCACCCTTTATTCACTTTTCTCTAGCCATGTTGGCTCCCTTGCTGTTCCTGATACCTACCTTAAGGCCTCTGTACAGGCTGTTACTTCTGCCTGGAATATTCTTCTGCTTCAGTGCCCACTTAAACATCTACAGGGCTAACTCTGCCACCAATTTCAAGTTTTTGCACAAATGTTATCTTCTCAATAAGACCTATCCTCACCACCCTATTTAATATAATAACTCTAGGGGAGGATTAAAGATGGCAGCATGAGGGGTAAGACAGAGGCTTCATCCTAAAACCACATATAATATGAAAATATAATTAATACAACTAATCCTGAAAGAACAACAGGAAAGAGGACTGCACCAGACTGCATACACCTGGAGAAAAGAGCAGACCTCATGGAACAGGGAAACATACCAAAGCTGTGGCCCCGTGGGACCCAAGCCCTTCCCCAATCCCAGCTCACTGGCAGGAGGAAGAGAAACAGACCAGGGAGGGAATGGAGGCCTGGGACTGCTGAATACTTCACTACAAAGATCTGCTCTGGGAGGACGAACCTACATTTGATGGTGCTTTCATGATACTGTTGTGATTAGGGGATTGGAAAGCTAAGACAGGCAGAATTCCTGGAGAGACTGAGATTCCAGCCGATTGTGGAAAGCAGGGATCCATATCTGGCTTCTCTGGGACATAAGAAAGGAGGGCAGTCTTAGAGACGTCCTAACAGCAAGATGGCTGGCTAAAGGGGCAAGGATTGCACAGAGCTTACTGCACAGGTGAAAGGACAGTTAGACAAAATTGTCCAGATGCACTCTGCCCAGCAGGTTGGGAGCTTTCACGATTTTCAGGTGCTCCAGCTCCCTAGCTGGCTACACAGCTCCAAGGACCCCCTCTGTGATAAGCAGCCTACTGTGCCTAACTCCTGGCCAGCCCCACCTGGCTCTCAAACCGGCAAATCCTACCCTGGCATCAGGCCAGATAGAGGGAAGACCTCTCTACAGCAACTAAAAACACAAAGCACAGAGGCTTATATCTGTGTGCTCAGGCCACTGCTTCTGGCAGTGGAGACAGGAATAACAGCAAGGAAGCAGGAAACAACTCTTCCCTCCCCCAGGCACCAATACCGCTCCCCTGCAATCCCGAACATTACTTCAGGAGCTGAGCAGCTCCAGAAAGTAGGGCTTCTGGACCCTAGAGGGGACCATAGACAGATATGAAATGCCAAAGGAACCTGGTTCAGAGTAAAATTATTAATACAACTCCTGAGAAAGATGACATCAACCTCATGAATCTTCCTGAAGGGGAGTTCAAAATAAAAATCATTAACATGGTCATGGAGGTATGGAAACATTCAAGAACTCAGGAATAAATTCCAGTTGGAGATCCAATCGTTGAAGAACAAAAACAAGGGTATTAAAAGCAGATTACTTACAGTGGAGGAGAAGATAAATTAAATAGCAATTAGAGAAGAGGAATACAAAGAAGCTGAGGCACAGAGAGAGAAAACGATTGCTAAGAATGAAAGAATATTGAGAAAATTGTGTGACCAATCCAAATGGAACATTTGCATTATAGGCATACCAGTAGAAGAAAAGAGATAAAAAGGGATAGAAAGTGTCTTTGAAGAGGTAATTGCGGAAAACTTCCACAATCTGGGGAAGGAGATAGTCTCTCAGGCCATGGAGATCCACAGATCTCCTAACACAAGGGACCGAAGGAAGACAACACCAAGACATATAGTAATTAAAATGGCAAAGACCAAGGATAAGGACTGACTACTAAAAGCAGCCAGAGAGAGAAATAAGACCACACACAAAGGAAAGCCCATCTGCCTAACATCAGACTTCTCAGCAGAAACTTTATGGGCCAGAAGGGAGTGGCATAATATACTTAATGCAATGGATCAGAAGGGCCTCAAACAAAGATTAGTTTATCTGGAAACATTATCATTTAAATTGGAAGGAGGGACTAAACAATTCCCAGATAAGCAAAAGCTGAGACAATTTACCTACCACAAGCCATCTGTACAGTGTATTTTGGAGGGAATGCTATAGATGGAACTATTCCAAAGGTTTAATAGCTGTCACCAGAGGTAATAAAAACACAGAAAAGAAAGCAGAACAGCTAATTACTAAGCAAATGCAAAATTAAATTAACTATCCCTAAAGTCAATCAATGCATAGACAAAGAGTACAGAATATGATACCTAATATATAAAGAATGGAGGAGGAAGAAAAAGGTGGATAAAAAAAGAAATTTTACATTGTGTTTGTAACTGCATATTAAGTGAGTTAAGTTAGACTCTTAAATAGTAAGGAAGTTACCCTTGAATCTTTGGTAGGCACGAATCTAAAGCCTGCTATGGCAATAAGCACATACCTATCGATAATCACCCTATACGTAAATGGACTTAATGCTCCACTCAAACGACGCAGAGTCACTGAATGGATAAAAAAACAAGACACATCTATATGCTGCATTCAAGAGATACACTTTAAACCCAAAGACATACACAGACTGAAAGTGAAGGAATGGAAAAAGATATTTCATGCAACTAATGGGGAGAAAAAAGCAGGAGTTGCAGTACTTGTATCATACAAAATGGACTTCAAAACAAATAAAGTCACAAGAGACAAAGAAGGACACTGCATAATGATAAAAAGGTCAATCCAACAAGAAGATATAACTGTTATAAATATCTATGGGCCCAACACAGGAACACATATATATGTGAAAGAAATACTAACAGAATTTAAAGGGGAAATAGAAAGCAATGCATACATTCTAAGAGACATCAAAACTCCACTCACTCTGAAGGACATATCAACCAGACAGAAAATAAGTGAGGACACAGAGGCACTGAACAACACAGTAGAAGAGATGGACCTAACAGATATATACAGAACACTACACCCCAAAGCAGCAGAATACACATTCTTCTCAAGTGCACATGGAATATTTTCAAGAATAGATCATATACTAAGCCACAAAAAGAGCCTCAGTAAATTTAAAAAGATTGGAATTGTACCAACGAGTTTCTCGGACCACAAAGGCATGAAACCAGAAATAAATTATGCAAAGAGAATGAAAAATCTCACAAACATGGTGGCTTCAGAACATGCTCCTAAATAACCAGTGGATCAATGACCAAATAAAAACAGAGATCAAGCAATATATGGAGACAAATCACAACAATAATTCAACACCACAAAAATCTGTGGGATGCAGCAAAGCCCATGCTGAGAGGAAAGTATATTGCAATACAGGCCTACCTCAGGAATGAAGAAAAATCCCATATGAGCAGTCTAACAATTAATGAAACTAGAAAAAGAAGAACAAATGATGCCCAAAGTCAGGAGGGACACAATATAGATCAGAGAAGATATAAATAAAATTGAGAAGAAAAAAACAACAGAATCAATGAAAGCAAGAGGTGGTTCTTTGAGAAAATAGACAAAATAGATAAACCCTTAGGCAGAATTTTCAAGAAAAAAAAAGAGAGTCTACACACATAAACAGAATCAGAAATGAGAAAGGTAAATTCACTACAGACACCACAGAAATAAAAAGAATTATTAGAGAGTACTATGAAAAATTGTATGCTAACAAACTGGATAACCTAGAGGAAATAGATAACTTTCTAGAAAAATACAAGCTTCCAAGGCTGACCAAGGAAGAATCAGAAAATATGAGGAGACTAATTACTAGCAATGAAATTGAACATAATCAAAAAACTACTTAAGAGCAAAATTTCTGGTCCAGATGGTTTCACCACTGAATTTTATCAAACATTTAGTGAAGACATAATACCCATCCTCCTAAAACTTTTCCCAAAGCACAGAAGAAGAGGGAAAACTTCCAAACTCATTCTATGAGGCCAGCATCACTATAATACCAAAACCAGGCAAAGATACCACAAAAAATAAAATTACAAACCAATATCCCTGATGAACATAGATGCAAAAATACTCAACAAAATATTTGCAAACAGAATTCATAAATACATCAAAAAGATCATCCATCATGATCAAGTAGGATTTGTTCTGGGGATGCAAGGATGGTACAACATTCGAATATCCATCAACATTATCCACCACATCAATAAAAAGGACAAAAACCACATGATCACCTCCACAGATGCTGAAAAAGCATTCAACAAAATGCAACATCTATTCATGATAAAAACTCTCAACAAAATGGGTACAGAGGGCAAGTACCTCAACATAATAGAGGCCATATATGACAAACCCACAGCCAATATTATACTTAACAGCGAGAAGCTGAAAGCTTTTCCTTTAAGATTGGGAACAAGATGGATGCCCACTCTCCCCCCTTCTATTCAAGATACTACTGGACGTTCTAGCCATGGCAATCAGAAAACACAAAGAAATAAAAGGCATCCAGATTGGTAAGGAAGAAGTTAAACTGTCCCTGTTTACAGAAGACATGACATTGTACATAAAAGACCATAAGAATCCACTCCAAAACTACTAGATCTAATATCTGGATTCAGCAAAGTTGCAGGATGCAATATTATACACAGAAATCTGTGGTATTCCTATACACTAATGATGAACTAGCAGAGAGAGAAATCAGGAAAACAATTCTATTCACAGTTGCATCAAAAAGAATAAAATACCTAAGCAAATGCACTTTTAATTTCACTCAAGAGAGAAATTAAAGAAGATACCAATAAATGGAAACACATCCCATGCTCATGGATAGGAATAATTAATGTTGGTAAAATGGCCATCCTGCCAAAAGCAATCTACACATTCAATGCAATTCCTATCAAAATACCAACAGCATTCTTCAACAAACTAGAGAAAATCATTCTAAAATTCATATGGAACCTGAAAAGAACCTCAATAGCCAAAGCAATACTGAGAAGGAAGAATAAAGAGGGGGGGGATTATGGTCCCCAATGTCAAGCTCTACTACAAAGCCACAGTAATCAAGACAATTTGGTACTGGCACAAGAACAGAACAGTAGACAAATGCAACAGACTAGAGAGCCCTGATATAAACCCAAACATATATGGTCAATTAATATATGATAAAGGAGCCATGGACATACAATGGTGAAATGACCATCTCTTCAACAGCTGTTGTTGGCAAAACTGGACAGCTACATGCAAGAAAATGAAACTGGATCATTGACCCCATACATAAAAGTAAACTCAAAATGGATCAAAGACCTGAATGTAAGTCATGAAACCATAGAACTCCTAGAACACAACATAGGCAAATATCTCCTGAATATAAGCATGGGCATCATCTTCCTGAACGTATTTTCTTGAGCAAGGGAAACAAAAGCAAAAATGAGCTCATGGGACTACATCAAACTTAAAAGTTTCTGTATGGCAAAGGACACCATCAACAGAACAAAAACGCATCCTACAGCATGGGAGAATATATTTGTAAATGACATATCCTACAAGGGGTTAACTTCCAAAATATATAAAGAACTCACATCCCTCATCACCCAAAAAGCAAATAACCCAATTAAAAAATGTGCAGAGGATATGAAGAGATAGTTCTCCAAAGAAGAAATTCAGATGACCAACAGACACATGAAAAGATGCTCCACATCACTAATCATCAGGGAAATGCAAATTAAAACCAAAATGAGGTATCACTTCACAACAGTTAGGATGGCTGGAATCAAAAATACTAAGAACAACAAATGTTGGTGAGGATGTGGAGAAAGGGGAACGCTCCTCCACTGCTAGTGGGATGTAAACTAGTTCAACCATTGTGGAAAGCAATATGGAGATTCCTCAAAAAACTAAAAATAGAAATACCATTTGACCCCGGAATCCTACTCCTTGGAATTTACCCAAAGAATACAAGTTCTCAGATTCAGAAAGACATATACACCCCTATGTTTATCACAGCACTATTTACAATAGCCAAGAAATGGAAGCAACCTAAGTGTCCATCAGTAGATGAATGGATAAATAAGATGTGGTACATATACACAATGGAATACTATTCAGCCATAAGAAAGAAACGAATCCTACCATTTGCAACAAAATGGATGGAGCTAGAGCACATTATGCTCAGTGAAATAAGCTAGGCGGAGAAAGACAAGTGCCAAATGATTTTACTCATTTCTGGAGTATTGCAATGAAGCAAAACGGAAGGAACAAATAGCAGCAGACTCAGAGACTCCAAGGCGCTTAGTGGTTACCGAAGGGGAGGGTTGTAGGAGGGCAGGTGGGGAGGGAGGGAGAAGGGGATTGAGGGGTATTATGTTTAGTACACATGGTGTGGGGGAACACACGGAGAACAGTGTAGCACAGAGAAGGCAAATAGTGAATCTGTGGCATATTACTACACTGATAGACAGTGAATGGATTGGGGTATGGTTGGGGACTTGATAATATGGGTAAATGTAGTAACCACATTGTTTTTCATGTGAAACCTTCATAAGAGTGTATACCAACAATATATTTAAAAAATAAAATAAAATAACTGTATTATTTTATCCTCACCACACTACTTAAAATAATCCCAGCACACTCCTCTCCTTGATCCTTTTTATGCTGCATTTTTTTCTATATCACCTATCAACTTCTATCATATTATATAGTTTGTTTATTTATTATGCTTACTGTTTATTATCTTCTCTTTTCCTGCTTGAAGATAAGATCTAAGAATATCTATCACTGTTTTCTTTACTCATCCCCAAAGCCTAGAACAGTGCCTGGCACATAGTAAGTGCTCAGTAAGTATTTGCCAAATGAATTATATTCTCACTAGCACTTGAAATGCTTTTTGTACAACAACTGCAGTGATTGAGAACTGGATTCTACACTTGTTGTTTTGTAGGTGCATCTTCAGTTTCCTTGGTTTGGCTCATCTATCCTTCCTTCCATCTTCTACTTTAAACTACTTTAGGTCTTCTTCTTCTGATTCTTTCTCTATTTAAACCATTTTCTTTTCAGAAATACAATTCCATAGTTCTTCCACTGGCTTTATTGTGCTTTCTATATGACATATAAACTTATAAACCTTCCTTTAAAAATATAGTTGCCTTTGGGTTCCCCACTACTGAAATTTTCTCATTTCTTCCTCCTCACTATCCTGTACAAACACATCCTGTGTCTGCATCTGCCAAATATGTTTCAGGAACTCCTCCATGAGTTCCATTACCCTACTCATTAACATCAAAATATGTGTCATTCAAAGTGTATTTAGCAACTACTTTGGGCAAGATGTTGGACTAATTGCTAGAAATATGGTCTTCAAGGTTCTCATAAGTCAATTTGGGCAGACAAGCCATATATAGCAATATAAGGCAGTATATACAATAAAGACCAAAAACTAGCATATATGTTAAAAATTAGTGAAATTCAGAGTAGGAAGAGAGCACTGAGGACTGGAAGTGATTTGGGAAGTCTCTATAGTGGAAAGAAACCTTAGGCTAGGCTTTGAAAAGGGTAGCATTTAAATAAGTAAGGACATTCTTTAAGGGATGGGATGGTATAAACAAGATATGGAAAAAGGAATGTGACTGTTCGAGAGACACTATGTTTTTCTGCAGTGATGGAGGGCTTATGTCTCCATCATTCTAGTAATATAATGGTGGCTTATATTACTATGATGATGATATAGGGGAGTAATATGAGATAAAGTAGAAGAGATGGCTGTGGCCAGATTATATATACATTAATAAGAACAGAAATACTATACTTGTAGATCAATCTTCATAGATCACAAATCGCATTTTCAGTGATTTTCTCAGTTAATTATCACAATCTTGGTAGTAGTATTTTGCAAATGTTGAAATTAAGATTCAAGGAAATTAAGCACTTAAGTGGCAGAGCCAGTACTTAAACCCAATCTAATACCCAGTACATGAGCTCCACAGTTGCTACAATGCTTTTTATAGTGCTATATAGTGCTAAGACCAGAATTTCCCAAGTGAAAAACATGGGTGCAAGAATTTATTACTTTTAACTAAAGCTGTTTAATGCTTATAAACTAAAAATGTCCAGAGAGATTTAAACTTTTTTTTCCAAATTGATGAGAACAGTAAGACCAGAATTTCCCAAGTGAAAAACATGGGTGCAAGAATTTATTACTTTTAACTAAAGCTGTTTAATGCTTATAAACTAAAAATGTCCAGAGAGATTTAAACTTTTTTTTCCAAATTGATGAGAACAGTAAGTTTCCAAATAGATAACTACTTGTTTACATGCTATAGCATTTTGAATCTGGAGTTTCTTTTAAAAATTAATGTATTGCTATGTTTACTTTCTCTTAGTTTTAAGCACAAATCTGTTAACTTATTTTGTTTAATTTATTATATCATACATTATAAAGAAATGAAAAGAATGAAGCAATTCTGCAACTGAAATAGGTGTGAAAATATGAGGCAAAATGAAAAGTAAAGGAAGGACACACCTGTGCCTAACTGCGAATGATTCCATTAATTGTCCCTCACAATGGGAAAGAGGTAAAAAATCTCATAGATAATATAGGAATTACCTCTAGAGCAAACTGGGCAGCTAAACCGAGGAGCATGACAGGTGAATCTCTTTCTACAAATAGGCCCTTCTTTCCTGGTTCTTTAGCTGTTAAGAAATCCTCGAAAGCAGTAATTGCCTGCAAAGCTGAAAAACAAGGAAACAATTTCAAAAATTAGATACTTTTATCAAAGATAACAGCATGGTTCATTATACCACAAGGGAACTCATTTTAAAAGCACTAATATATTTAAAATATGAGTTCATAAACACATCTAAATATCTAAACTGCCAGGGAGGACTTGAATGGCACAGAAATACCCAATTGAGCAATTCACCTCTGTGAATTTATCCTGTGCATATATTTGTAAAAGTGAGCAAAGACATATGAAATGCTTATCCAGCAATTTTTATAGAAGGAAAACATGGAACAAACCTAAATTCCATCAATAGTGGATGGGCTAAATACATTTTCAAACATCCATAAAATGGATTATATTACAGAATGAAGTAAAAAAAGAATGGTGGTATTACATTCCACTTGTCTTAAAGATAGACAATAATAAATTAAATAAGTATACTATAGATCTTAAGTAACAATTAAAATAACAAAACAGTTATAGCTAGTAAGCCAGAAAATGAGATAAATATAATATGCAAATATTCAATTAATGCAAAAGAAAGCAGAAATAAGAAAAATGGCAACAAAGAATAGACTGGACAAATAGAAGACAAATAACAAGATAGTAAATTTAAACCTAACCATATTAATAATTACATTAAATATAAGTGGTCTAGATGATCTAACTAAAAAGCAGAGATAGACTGGATTAAAGAGAGCAACCTCCAACTACATAGTACCTACAAGAAACATGCTTTAAATATAAAGACAAAATTGATTAAGAGAAAAAGGGTAAGATAATATATAGTATGGCAAAGATACATCAAAAGAAAGCTGGAAAGGCTATATTAATATCAGACAAAATAGATTTCAAAGTAAAGACTATTTCCAGTGATAGGATATTTCATGATGATTAAAGAATCAGTTCATTATGAGGACATAATATCCTAATATTTTTGTACCTAATAACAAAATTTCAAAATATAAGAAGCAAAAACTGATAGACCTGCAAGGACAAATGAACAGATCCACAGGTATGGTCAAAGATTTCAATATCTTCTCAGTAATTTATAGAGCAAGTAGAAAATCAGCAAGGATATAGTAGACTTAATACTACTGATCAACCTGACCTGACTGAAATTTATAGAACATGTGACCCAACACCAGAAAAGTATACATTCTTCTCAAGTATACATGGAACATTTACCAATAAAGACAATAGTTTGGGCCATATAATAAGCCTTAACATATTTAAAAGGATTCAAGTCATACAAAGGTATGATCTTTAACTACAATGGAATTAAACTGAAAATTAATAAAAGGAAGTTCTCTGGAAATCTGCAAATATTTGGAAAATAAATAAGATACTTCTTAATAATCCATGGGTTTAAAAAGAAATCAAAAGTCATATTGGAAAGTATTTTGAACTGAATTAAAATGAAAATACAACATATCAAAATTTGTGTATTGTCACTAAGGTACCATTTAACTGTTTATATTAGACCAGAATAAAAGTCCTAAATCAATGACCTCAGTTTTCACCTTTGGAAACTGGAAATAGAGCAAATGAAATCAAAGTAAGCAGGAGAATGGAAATGGTAAAGATTAGAACATAAACAAATGAAATAGAAAACAGAAAAATAGATAAAAATTGAGACCAAAAGCTGGTTCTTGGAGATCAATAAAATTGATAAGCTTCTAGACACTCTGACAAGGAGAAAAAGAGAGATGACACAAACTACAAATATCAGGAATAAGAAAGGTGTTGTTGCTATAGATTTTACAGATGTTAAAAGGGTAATACAGATGTTATAATGAATGACTTTGGACCAATAATTTCAACAACTTAAGAAGAAACATAAACTTCTTGAAAGACACAAACTAACAAAGCCCAAACATGAAATAATAGATTATCTCAAAAGCCTTATGTCTATGAAAGAAATTGAGTTTATAATTTAGAAGCCTTCCCATAAATAAAACTTTAGCCCCAGATGGCTTGACTGGTGAACTCTACAAAATACTTAGGGAAAAAATAATATAACTGGGCAAAACAAACTCTCCTAGAAAACTGAAAAGGAGGGTGTATTTCTCAACTCTTCCTATGAAGTCAGCATTACCCTGATAGCAAAATCAAAAGTATTACAAGAAAAGAAAACTACAGGCCAATATCATGCATGGACACAGGTACAAATATTCTTAAATGAACTGTTACCAAATCAAACCTAACATTATTATAAAAAGGAGAATACATCATGACCAAGCAGAGCTTATCCCAGGACTGCATTGTTGTTTTAACAGTTGAAAATCAATGTTACCATCTTAATAACAAACTAAAAAAATTGATAATTTAATTGGTGCATAAAAACCATATGACCAAATTCAACACACATGACTGATTAAAAACTACCAGGAAACTGGAAATAGAGGGGAACTTCCTCAACCTGATAAAAGGTATCTATGAAAACCTACAGTTAACATCATACTTAATAATTGAACACTGGATGTTTTCCCTCTAAGATCAGGAAAAAAACGAACTATTTCTGCTCCCAACAATTTTACTCAATATTGTACTGGAAATTCAAACAAATACAATAAGGCAAAGTAATTAAAAATAAACTGTGCCAAGACTGAACAGGAAGAAGTAAAACTGTCTTTATTTGCAAACAACAGGATCACCTATGTAGAAAATCTGATGGAATTTACAAGAAAACAACAGTTTATTGGATACAAGATCAATATACAAAAATCATCCAGGGGCGTAGCCAACATGGCAGCGAGAGTAGGACAGTGGGAATCTCCTCCAGAAAACATATATATTTTTGAAAAGACAACAAATACAACTAAACCTAAAAGAGAGACCAGAAAACACAGGACAACAGCCAGAGTACATCCACACGTGCGAGAGCCCAGTGCCTGGTGAAAGGGGTAAGATACAAGCCCCAGCCCAGTGGGACCCGAGCACACCTCCCCCCAGTTCCCAGCGGGAGAAGAGGAGTCGGAGCGGGGAGGGAGAGGGAGCCCAGAAATGCTGAACACCAAGCCCCAGCCATCCGCACAAGAGCGCAGACACAGTGCATGCGTGGGGTCCTGGATACTAGGGGAAAAGGGCAGCAGGACCGGTGAGCAGGTCCCAAAGCTGACGCCCCTGTGACAAAGAAAAGAGAGTGCTTTTTGAAAGTCTTAAAGGGACAGGGATGCAACAGCTGGATGGAAACAACACGGGTCACAGTCCAGTGGCTGGAAATTGCAGGGAAAATCGGGGGCACTAGCCCCCTGGGCAACAACTTCAAGACCCCTCACGGAGGTAAACAGCCAAACAGCCCCCCATCCATTACCCCACCAAGACGAGGCAAAAGCAGAGAAGCAGCCTAAGGCTGGCCACGCCCTCAGAAAGGGAGCTTCCTCCATACTGGCCGGGAAACACACAAAGATCCAGTCTACACGCAATTACCTAACACAAGCCACTAAGGGTCGCAGTTGTCACAGTAAAGAAAGGCCAGTAGCAAGTGGAAAGTTTGGCCCCCCCAGCTGACAGTCAATATCACCTATCAACATGAAAAGGCAAAAAAATATGATCCAGACAAGACTAACCCAGACAGCTTCGGCATCTGCTACATCTTCCCCTGAGAAGGAACCTGGGGAGATAGACTTAACCAGTCTTCCTGAAAAAGAATTCAAAACAAAAGTCATAACCATCCTGACAGAAATGCTCAGAAATATGCAAGAACTAAGGAAGGAAAATACAGAAATAAAACAAGCTCTGGAAGAACTCCAAAACAGAATGGATGAGATGCAAGAGACCATTAATGGACTAGAAAACAGAGAACAGGAATGCAGAGAAGCTGATGCAGAGAGATAAAAGGATCTCCAGGAATGAAAGAATTCTAAGAGAGCTGAGTGAACAATCAAAACGGAACAATATCCGCATTATAGGGGTACCAGAAGAAGAAGAGAGAGAAAAAGGGATAGAAAGTGTCTTTGAAGAAATAATTGCTGAAAACGTCCCCAAACAAGGGGAAGAAATGGCCTCTCAGACCGGAGAGGTACACAGAACTCCCATGACAAGGAATCCAAGGAGGGCAACACAAAGACACATAATAATTAAAATGGCAAAGATCAAGGACAAAGTATTGAAGACAGCCAGAGAGAAAAAAAAGGTTACCTACAAAGGAAAACCCATCAGGATATCATCAGACTTCTCAACAGAAACCCTACAGGCCAGAAGACAATGGCATGATATACTTAATGCAATGAAACAGAAGGGCCTCGAACCAAGACTACTGTATCCAGCACGATTATCATTCAAATATGAAGGAGGGATTAAACACTTCCCAGACAAGCAAACGTTGAGGGAATTTGCCTCCCACAAACCACCTCTACAGGGCATCCTACAGGAACTGCTCTAGATGGGAGTACTCCTAAGAAGAGCATAGAACAAAACACCCAACATATGAAGAAGGGAAGAGGAGGAATAAGAAGGGAGAGAAATAAAGAATCATCATAACGTGCTTATAATAGCCCAAAAAGCGAGTTAAATTAGACAGTAAGATACTAAAGAAGCTAACCCTGAACCTTTGGTAACCACAAACTTAAAGCCTGCAGTGGCAATAAGTACTACCTTTCAATAATCACCCTAAATATAAATGGACTGAATGCACCAATCAAAAGACACACAGTAATAGAATGGATAAACAAGCAAGATCCATCCATATGCTGCTTACAAGAGACTCACCTCAAACCCAGAGACATGCACAGACTTAAAGACAAGGGATGGAAAAAGATATTTCATGCAAACAACAGAGAGAAAAAAGCAGGTGTTGCAATTCTAGTATCAGAAAAAACAGACTTCAAAATAAAGAAAGTAACAAAAGATAAAGAAGGACATTACATAATGATAAAGGGCTCAGTCCAACAAGAGGATAGGACCATTATAAATATATATGCACAAAATACAGGAGCACCAACATATCTGAAACAAATACTAACAGAACTAAAGGAGGAAATGGAATGCAATGCATTCATTCTGGGAGACTTCAACACACCTCTCACTCCAAAGGACAGATCCACCAGACAGAAAATAAGTAAGGACACAGAGGCACTGAACAACACACTAGAACAGATGGACCTAATAGACATCTACAGAACTCTACATCCTAAAGCAACAGGATACACATTCTTCTCAAGTGCACATGGAACATTCTCCAGAATAGTCAACACACTAGGCCACAAAAAGAGCCTCAGTAAATTCCAAAAGATTGAAATCCTACCAACCAACTTTTCAGACCACAAAGGCATAAAACTAGAAATAAACTGTACAAAGAAAGCAAAAAGGCTCACAAACACATGGAGGCTTAACAACACGCTCCTAAATAATCAATGGATCAATGACCAAATCAAAATGGAGATCCAGGAATATATGGAAACAAACGACAACAACAACACAAAGCCCCAACTACTGTGGGATACAGCAAAAGCAGTCTTAAGAGGAAGGTATATAGCAATCCAGGCATAGTTAAAGAAGAAAGAACAATCACAAATGAATGGTCTAATGTCACAATTATCAAAATTGGAAAAAGAACAAATGAGGCCTAAGGTCAGCAGAAGGAGGGACATAATAAAGATCAGAGAAGAAATAAATAAAATTGAGAAGAATAAAACAATAGCAAAAATCAATGAAAGCAAGAGCTGGTTCTTTGAGAAAATAAACAAAATAGATAAGCCTCTAGCCAGACTTATAAAGAGGAAAAGAGAGTCAACACAAATGAACAGAATTATAAACGAGAAAGGAAAAATCACGATGGACCCCACAGAAATACAAAAAATTATTAGAGAGTACTATGAAAACGTACATGCTAACAAGCTGGGAAACGTAGGAGAAATGGACAACTTCCTAGAAAAATACAAACCTCCAAGACTGACTCAGAAAGAAACAGAAAATCTAAACAGACCAATTACCAGCAACGAAATTGAAGAGGTAATAAAAAAAACTACCAAGAACAAAACCCCGGGCAAGATGGATTCACCTTGGAATTTTATCAGACATACAGAGAAGAAATAATACCCATTCTCCTTAATGTTTTCCAAAAAATAGAAGAGGAGGGCATACTCCCAAACTCATTCTATGAAGCCAACATCACCCTAATACCAAAACAAGGCAAAGACCACACCAAAAAAGAAAACTACAGACCAATGTCCCTGATGAACGTAGATGCAAAAATACTCAACAAAATATTAGCGAACCGAATTCAAAAATACATCAAAAAGACTGTACACCATGACCAAGTGGGATTCATCCCAGGGATGCAAGGATGGCACAACATTCGAAAATCCATCAACATCATCCACCACATCAACAAAAAGAAAGACAAAAACCACATGATCATCTTCATAGATGCAGAAAAAGCATTTGACAAAATTCAACATCCACTCATGATAAAAACTCTCAGCAAAATGGGAATAGAGGGCAAGTACCTCAACATAATAAAGGCCATATATGATAAACCCACAGCCAACATTATACTGAACAGCGAGAAGTTGAAATCTTTTCCTCTGAGATCGGGAACCACACAGGGATGCCCACTCTCCCCACTGTTATTTAACATAGTACTGGAGGTCCTAGCCACAGCAATCAGACAAAACAAAAAAATACAAGGAATCCAGATTGGTAAAGAAGAAATTAAACTGTCACTATTTGCAGATGACATGATATTGTACATAAAAAACCCTAAAGACTCCACCCCAAAACTACTATAACTGATATCAGAATACAGCAAAGTTGCAGGATACAAAATTAACACACAGAAATCTGTGGCTTTCCAATACACTAACAATGAACCAACAGAAAGAGAAATCAGGAAAACAACTCCATTCACAATTGCATCAAAAAAAATAAAATACCTAGGAATAAACCTAACCAAAGAAGTGAAAGACTTATACTCTGAAAACTACAAGGCACTCTTAAGAGAAATTAAAGGGGACACTAACAAATGGAAACTCATCCCATGCTCGTGGCTAGGAAGAATTAATACCGTCAAAATGGCCATCCAGCCCAAAGCAATATACAGATTTCATGCAATCCCTATCAGATTACCAGCAACATTCTTCAATGAGCTGGAACAACTAATTCAAAAATTCATATGGAAACACCAAAGACCCCGAATAACCAAAGCAATCCTGAGAAAGAAGAATAAAGTAGGGGGGAATCTCACTCCCCAACTTCAAGCTCTACTATAAAGCCATAGTAATCAAGACAATTTGGTACTGGCACAAGAACAGAGCCACAGACCAGTGGAACAGACTACAGACATTAACCCAGACATATATGGTCAATTAATATTTGATAAAGAAGCCATGGACATACAATGGTGAAATGACAGTCTCTTCAACAGATGGTGCTGGCAAAACTGGACAGCTACATGTAGGAGAATGAAACTGGACCATTGTCTATCCCCATACACAAAAGTAAACTCAAAATAGATCAAAGACCTGAATGTAAGTCATGAAACCATTAAACTCGTGGAAGAAAACATAGGCAAAAACCTCTTAGACATAAACATGAGTGACCTGTTCTTGAACATATCTCTCTGGGCAAGAAAAACAACAGCAAAAATGAACAAGTGAGACTATAATAAGCTGAAAAGCTTCTGTACAGCAAAATACACCATCAATAGAACAAAAAGGAACCCTACAGTATGGGAGAATATATTTGAAAATGACAGATCCGATAAAGGCTTGACATCCAGAATATATAAAGAGCTCACAGGCCTCAACAAACAAACAACAAATAACCCAATTAAAAAATGGGCAGAGGAACTGAACAGACAGTTGTCCAAAAAAGAAATACAGATGGCCAACAGACACATGAAAAGATGCTCCACATCGCTAATTATCAGAGAAATGCAAATTAAAACTACAATGAGGTATCACCTCACACCAGTAAGGATGGCTGCAATCCAAAAGACAAACAACAACGAATGTTGGCGAGGCTATGGAGAAAGGGGAACTCTCCTACACTGCTGGTGGGAATGTAAATTAGTTCAACCATTGTGGAAAGCAGTATGGAGGTTCATCAAAATGCTCAAAACAGACTTACCATTTGACCAAGGAATTCCACACCTAGGAATTTACCCTAAGAACGCAGCAATCAAGTTTGAAAAAGACAGATGCACCCGTATGTTTATTGCAGCACTATTTACAATAGCCAAGAATTGGAAGCAACCTAAATGTCCATCAATAGATGAATGGATAAAGAAGATGTGGTACGTATACACAATGGAATACTACTTAGCCATAAGGAGAGGGCAAATCTTACCATTTGCAGCAACATGGATGGAGCTGGAGGGTATTATGCTCAGTGAAATAAGCCAAGCGGAGAAAGAGAAATACCAAATGATTTCACTCATCTGAGGAGTATAAGAACAAAGGAAAAACTGAAGGAACAAAACAGCAGCAGAATCACAGAACCCAAGAATGGACTAACAGGTACCAAAGGGAAAGGGACTGGGGAGGATGGGTGGGCAGGGAGGGATAAGGGGGGAAGAAGAAGGGGTGTATTAAGATTAGCATGCATGGGGGGTTGGGAGAAAGGGGAGGGCTGTAGAACAGAGAAGACAAGTAGTGATTCTACACCATTTTGCTATGCTTATGGACAGTGACTCTAAAGGGGTTTATAGGGTGGACCTGGTATAGGGGAGAGCCTAGTAAACATAATATTCGTCATGTTAGTGTAGATTAATGATAACAAAAAAAAAAAAGAAGGAAAGAAAAGGGGGCTCTCCCTGAGAGGATAAATCTAACTGTAAATCAATGATTAATGCATGCTTTAAATATCCTTAATTTTGATCACTTAAAGGGTGTCAGATGATCGGCTATGGAGGTACATTTTTCTGACCTCCAATGAGTTCTACACAATGGTATAAAGGGCATATGAAGGTGTAGGCAAAGGGTCTGTTTGTGTTTATACAGAGGATCAAAGCCTAATTTGGCTACCCAGAAAATGAACTAAGATACGATATGAAGAAGAACTTCCAACATCAGCACTCTCGGGAAGACTCATACCAGAAGATGATCATCAAAAAACCTCAACAAAGACCCAGGCGCCGTTACAGTTGTAGATGCACTCATCCCACCGGTTCCTGGATTTGCCATGGGAATGAAGAAGGAGATATCTAAGCTGGCCTGGGCATACAGTAAAACAACAAATTTGACTGGATCTATACTGTTGGAACTCAACCAAGAATAAGGAGAAGTGCAAGTTGTAGTGCTCCAAAATCTTACAACTACAGACTATCTACTGTTAAAAGAACATATGGGATGTGAACAGTCCCCAGGAATGTGTTGTTTTAATTTGTCTGATTTCTCTCAGACTGTTCAAATTCAATTGGACAATATCCACCATATCATAGATAAGTTTTCACAAATGCCTAAGGTGCCTAACTGGTTTTCTTGGTTTCACTGGAGATGGCTGGTAATTATAGGTCTGCTTTGGTTATGTAACTGTACTCCTATTATTGTTAATGTGTGTGCGCAATTTAATTAGTAGTTTAAAACCTATACATGCTGAAGTTACTCTACAAGAATATATGACAAAGAAATAATCAGTCTTCCCATGTTTTCTTCCACCTGCTACTTCTATAGCTCTTCTTCTTCCTTCCTAACTACAGCCCTTAAATAGAATTCGTGCCTCATATCGAATTTACCGAGTATCATAATTCCTCCAAGTGGTAAAGATACCTCAAGACAAATGCTGGGCATAGAAGCCACAGGGCATAAGTCTGCAAAGAAGTAAAAAGCTAACCTTTGCAAACAATATGGCCTCTCTCTCACTTACCAACTTTACATTTCCCTGTATGGCCCCGGAAGATGACTGGTTAGCCAGAGACAGGTAAGATTCCTCAGAGGGAGGAACAACCTAAGACAGGCACAGTCGCAGGGGGGCCATCAGGTGAGAAATTGGGGATCAACAGAGGTGAGGCTCAGAACCTCACCACCCCCCCTGTTTTGAGAGAAATCTTCTGTATCCTTGGATGTTTTATTGCCCTTGTCTAGCTTGGATTAACACATAGTCTACAGGCACACACCTGATCATCTACATTTGCTCTCTTACAACACTAAATTATATTTTCTACCTTTATCTTGCATCTACCTACCACTTCAGCATCTTATTAAAAATAATAATAATAAAGAGAGAAATGTGGTATCCACATATAAATCAAGTATAAAAATCAAATGAATATTCATATTTGAACTGATTGTTTATAGTTCATAATGCGTGATCAGAACCGAAAGTTTCTGTGATGACTGCCCTTGTACTGTTCACCATGTAAGAACTTATTCACTATGTAAGAATTTGTTCACCATGTAAGAACTTGGTCGTTATGCTTCAGAAGATTGGAGAGTGATGAAAATTAGGCTTGGGGTGGATTAATGATTGTGCATTGAGCATTGAGTCCCCTATGCAGAATTTTATTTTTGTTAACAGCCATTTGATCAATAAATATGAGAGATGCCCTCTCAAAAAAAAAAAAAAAGAAGAAGAGAGGCTTTACCAACAAGCTCAGAATCCTAAAGCAGAAAAAAAAAAAAATCATCCATACATACTAGGAATGAGCTATTGGAAAGTGGTTTTTTTTAATGCCATTTAAAATAGCATAAAATATGGTATACTTAGGGACAAATCTGACAACAGATGCACAAGATCTGCAAAATGAAAGATTTTAGAAAAGATCGCTGAGAGAAATTAAAGACCTAAATAAATGGAGTTATATAACTTTTTCAAGGATCGGAAGATGACAGTTTTTTTCCAAACTGATCTATAGATTCAACATAATTCCAATCAATATATTCAGTTTTGTAGAAATTAAAAAACTTATTCTAAAATTCATAGACATATGCAGAAGCTTAGAATAGCCAAAATAATTTGAAAGAGAACAAAGTTGGAGCATGGACAGTACATCATTTCAAATTACATGTATTTATCATAAATCCCTGCGATCCCACTCCTAGATATTTACCCTCGAGAAGTGAAATCTTACCATCATCCAAAATCTGTAAAGAGATGATTATAGCACCTTATTCATAATTAAAACTGGAAACCATCCAAATATTTTTCAACTGACAAATGGATAAACAAACTATGGTACATGATACTATAAAATATAACTGCAATAAAAAAGAAAAAACTATGGAAAGACACAACAGTATGAATAAAATTTTTATGCATTATGCCGAGTGAAAGAAGCCAGGATCAAAATACTTCATACCTTATGATTTAATTCATATGGCATTCTTGAAAAGGCAAAACTATAGAGATAGAAATGATATCAGTAGCTTCCAGGAGTAGAAGGGGTGAAAGGGAATGGCAATAAAAGAACCTGAGGTAAGTTTTTGTTCTGTATCTTTATTGTGGTGGTGGTTAAATGACTGTGTGTATTTGTTGAAACTCATAGATTTATTAATATACATAAACCTCAAAGAATCATATACTAACAAGAGTAAATTTTATTGTAGTATCTTCAATAAACATGATTTTTAAAAATGCTCACAAGTAACTAGAGAAGCTCAATAAAAAGATTGAGCTGATGATGTGTTTAAAAAGTAAAATAATTTTAATAGAATGTTAGAAAGTTTAATAGAAAATCTATTTTTTGCCATTCCTAATTGGCAAAACGTTTCATGTTCTTTTATCTTCCACAATAATATATAAAGTAAAACAAATTTCTAGAAGCCTCTAATAAAAACATTGATGACGGACATGACAGCAGTATTAACGTTGAACAAGAGCTGGCTCCAATTTGCTACTCCTTAATTAATACACAGGTATACTTTATTATCCTGGAACATTTCCTTCTCAATGCAGAACAAATCACCATTCTTTTTCTTATAAACTGAATAACAGAATCCATTGCACATAGCAATATTCATAAATAATTGTTTAATTGGATAAGTATAAATTCTTTTTAGATTGATTCAAGCTTCTCAATATCTCAATGTGTGCCCTTTATAAGGGGCAACCAGTCTGGAGCTCAAACTTGTCCAGAAATTGCTCAGCTACCTTAAAGGCTAATGGGAATAAATAATATCACTGCACAGGCATATCTGTAACCAAGTCAAGATAGACGTGTTTGCAGAAATACCTGCTAGGAAACTTGTTTAACTTAATGGAAAGGACACAGCACTAATTCGATAAGATTCAGGTGAACAATTCCAACACTGTCAACTTTGTGGAGAGAAACTCCATTTCAAGGCCACATCTCTCACCAAACATGTCCCGAATAAGTGAAAACAATCAAAAGTACCCTGGATAATTCCATTCTCTAAAGACAACTTTTAATTGATACGGGTTTGCAGTATTATCTCCCCTGGTACCCACAGCTTCTTAAACTAAGTTTTCAATAGGGTCCGTTCAAATGACATAAAGTACCAAAAATACACGGTGACAAGATTTTCCCCCCAACTCATGTCGCACATCTCCCTATCTCCCACTCCCTCAATAAGTAGCCTCTGTTCTTTTATTTTTATATAAAATAGTTTCTTTTTGCATGGTTGTATCATTTTTACAAAGGAAAGCAAGACTATGCATTCAACTCCATTGTTTTAAAAACAATGTTATTTTCCTATTATGGTCAGAGTATTCTTTATTCTTTGTGTTAGCACTCAAATATAACTCATAAATAACATTTATACCTCTGTCAGAGTTGCCTTCTAAGACTGCAATCTGGAATATATAAAATTGAGTGAAAATATTTGCAGGATCATGTAATTCAGCTTCTGACATTGCTTCTTTAGCCTAAAAAAAAGAAGAAAAATATTTGGTCTCTTTATGAAACCTATAAGGAAGACCTTATCTCATATTTTATTAATATTATTAGCATAGCCATAATGGCTGAGGGATGTACATAATGAAAAGACATGAATCTAAGAAAAAGCTTTAAAGAACTCTTCTCTTAAAATGCTAAAGAAACAGTTCTGCTTCTGAAAATAGGGCACATTATGTATGTCAGATTAACTCTCCCACTGAAAATAACCGAAAATATTAGATAACATTTTTTTAAATACAAAAGCAATTGACAAGATAGTAAAGGAATTAACAGGCAAAATCTAAGGAAAGGTGAGGTCCCAGAGAAGTAAGCAGAGGATTAAGGCCAGTTTTTTTTTCTGGTGGGCATTTGTAAATCTATGCAAATGTTAACTTTAGTTTTAATGGACCTCACTAGGTCAGGGAAACAGACATCAAGGCCTAAGGGATCACACTCTTAGGCTGAAGGCAAACCAGAAGTAAACCCACTTCTATCCACATCCCCAGGGGACTGTAAAGAAAGTTACTTTGATTCTGAGAAGAATCCAGCAAAATTGAATGGGGAGAACCAATCCCCAAAGTGAAACACAATCAGACTCTTATGTATTTACAGCCTTAAATTACATTATATGGGAGACCTAAAGATCTCAGGCTGTGAATTGAATTTACATTGATATCAAGCATCTGAAGAAGCAAAAGTAAACCCTCTCTGAGGAAAAGCGCCTTCATTTTAAGCTTCAAAATATTTCCATAAATAATTTTTCAAGAATCATGAGTAGTAAAGATTTAAAAAATCAAGTACACTAGGAAACAAGGCACCATAAGTAAAAAATCATCAGCAACAACAGATAGAAATAGATTCTCAAGGTACAGATTCCAGAATTATAAAAAAAATTATTAACTGGCTATAAAATGCCTGTTTTTGAGGTATAAATAAATAAAAGATATGCCTTGTGTGTGTGTGTGTGAGTGTGCGTGTGCACATGCATGTTTAGAAGTTGGTTGATATTCAATAGTACCTATTCCTACAGTTATGGTGGTTGTTTCAGCTGATATCCATTCTGATTAATCATTGCCCATGTTCTATTAGTTGTTAAACACTTTGAGTATCATGAAAGTTTGTAGGAAGCAGAAACTACAAAATGTGACTGTGCTGACTGAAAAAAAAAACTACTTGAAGTGAAAAATACAGTAACACAAATGGAAACATAATGGATAGGTTTAATAGGAAATTAGAAACAGATGACCGGAATATTAGTGTAATGAAAGACAAGACAGAATAAATTAGCCAAAGTGTAGTTTTGACTGTAATCCCTTAACAGAGAGATTACAAACAGGGGGCAAGGTAAGTAGGAATTCTATTCTTTTTAGGACAAATACTAAATGCCTAAAGCAAATATTAACTGAAATGGAGTAACAACCAGCATAAAATAACAGTAGGTGACTCCAAGCACCCCACTTTCAACAATGCACAGATCATCCAGACAAAAATTTAATAAAAAATTAGTGGACCACAACAACACTGTAGGCAAAATGGACCTAATAGACACAGAACATCCTATACAACAGCACCAGAACATATATTTCCTCTTAAGCACATCAGGATAGATCATATGTTGAGCCAGAAAGCAAGCCTTAACAAATTTAGGAAGACTGAAATCACATGAAATATCTTTTCCAGCCACCATGGTATGAAATTAGAAATAAGTAAAAAGAGAAAAACAAAAAATTCACAAATGTCTGGAAATTAAACAACACTCTTGAACAAAGGGTCAAAGAAGAAGTCAAAAAGGAAATCAGAATGTATTTTGAGATAAAAGAAAATGAAAACAACATATTAAACCTTATGGGATACAGCAAAAACAGTGTGAAGAAGGAAGTTTATAGTGGTAAATGCTTACATTAAGGGAAAACAATCTTAAATAAATGTCTTAATTTTATACCTAAACAAATTATAAAGAGAAGAAAAATATAAGCCCAAATGTAGCAAAAAGGAAATAATAGGTTACAGCAGAAAGAAATGAAATACAGTCTAGAAAGACAATAGAAAAAAATGAATGAAAGAGACGGTTTTGTGAAAAGATAAACAAAAAATGACAAATTTTAGCTAGATTAACCAAGAAAAAAAGGGAATTCAAATACAATTATAAATGAAAGAGACAAATGATATCACAAAAATACAAAATGTTCACAACAGACTACTACTATTATACACCAACAAACTGAACAGCCTAGAAGAAATGGAAAAATCCTTGAAACATATAAACTAAAAAGACTGAAGAAGGAAGAAACAGAAAATCTGAACAGACCAATGAGTAAGGAGGTTGAATCAGCAATCAAAAACCTCAGAACACAGAAATTCCCAGGACCAGATAGTTTGTGTTGAATTATATCAAGCATTAAAAGAAGAATTAATACCAAGCTTTCTCAAACTCTTCCAAAAAATTCAACAGGACACACTCCCAACTCATTTTATGAGGCCAGTATCACCCTGATAACAAAGCCAGATAAGGATACTAAAAGAAAAAAAAGCTACAAGTCAATATCCCTGATGAACACACATGAAAAAGTTCTCAGCAAAATATTAGCAAACTGAATTTAACCATGCATTGAAAGGATCATACACCATGATAAAGTCGCATTTATCCTTGAGATGCAAAGACTGTTCAATATATATCAATCAATATATATGTGATACAGCACATTAATAAAATGAAATATAAAAATCATGATACTCTCAATAGACAGAAAAAAGAATTTGACAAAATTCAATATCTTTTCATGGTAAAAGCTCTAAAAAATTGGGTATAGATGGAACATATCTCAACATAATAATGGGCATATCACAAACCCACAGATAACATCATACTCATGTGAAAGATTGAAAGCTTTTCCTCTAAGTTCAGGAATAAAAGAAGAATGCTCAGTCTCACCACTTTTATTTAACATAGTATTTATTGGAAGTCCTAGCAAGAGCAATTAGGTAAGAAAAGGAAATAGGCATCTAAATATGAAAGAAACAACCAGAATTGTCTCTGTAGATGACGTGATTGTATATACAGAAAATTCTAAAGATTCCACCAAAAAAAACCTGTTAGAACAAATAAATTCAGTAAAGCATTAAAAGAAGAATTAATACCAAGCTTTCTCAAACTCTTCCAAAAAAATTCAACAGGACACACTCCCAACATAACTCCCAAAACCAACATAGAAACATCAGTTGTGTTTCTATACACCAACAATGAAATATCTACTGAAGAAATAAAGAAAACAACCCCATTTCAACAGCATTGAAAAGAATTTAATACATAGGAGCAAATTTAACCACAGTGGTAAAAATAACTGTTCACTGAAAATTTTAAGACATTGATACAAGATATTGACACGAATAATTGGAAAGATATCCCAGGATCACAGATCAGAAGAATTAATCTTGTTAAAATGTCCATCAACCCAAAGACATCTATTGATTCAATGTAATCCCTATCAAAACTCCAATGACCTTTTTTTACAGAAATAGAAAACAACTGTAAATGTTGTGTGGAACTACAAAATACCCCAAAAGCCAAAGCAGTCTTGAAAAAGAAGAACAAATTGAGAGGCAATACATTTACTACTTTCAAACTATATTACAAAGATATAGTCAGCAAAATAGTATGGCACAAGTATAAAAACAGACATAATGAGCAATGGAAAAAAATCAGAATACCAGAAATAAACCTATGCATATAAAAGGTCAACTATTATTTGACAAGAGAGCCAGGTCTACTCAGTTGTAAAAAGCTAGACTTTTAAATAAATGGTGTAGGGAAAACTGGATATTTGTATTCAAAAGAATGAAACTGGACCCCTATCTTATATCACCTACAAAAATTAATTCAAAATGGATTAACATTTTAATGTAATACCTAAAATTACAAAAACCCTAGAAAAGAAAAGAGGGGAGAAGGTCCTTGACATTGGTCTTGGTAATTATTATTGATAGGACATCAAAAGCAGAAGCAACAAAAGCAAAAGTAAACGAGTAGGACTACATAAAACTAAAACTCTTCTGCAAAGCAAAAGAAACAATCAACCAAATGAAAAGGAAACTTATGGAATTGAAGAATATATTTGTAAACAATGTATCTGAGAAAAGTTACTATTAAAAAAATAAGGAATTCATACAACTCAAAGTCAAAAAAACCCACAAAAAATCTAATTAAAAAATGGGCAGAGAAATAAACAACTCACACACCCCAATGCCCAAAAAGCAAATAATTCAATTACAAAATGGACAGAGGATCTGAACAGACAATTCTCCAAAGAAGAAATTCAGATGGCCAACAGGCACATGAAAAGATACTCCACATCAATAACTGTCAGGGAAATGCAAATTAAAACCACAATGAGATATCACCTCACACCAGTTAGGATGGCCAACATCCAAACGACAAGGAACAACAAATGCTGGCAAGTTTGTAGAGAAAGGGGAACCCTCCTAAATGGCTGGTGGGAATGTAAGCTAGTTCAACCATTTGTAGAAAGCAATATGGAGGTTCCTCAAAAAAACTACAATAAGAAAAACCATTTGACCTGGGAATTCTACTCCTAGAATTTACCCAAAGAATATAATTTCTCAGATTCAAAAAGATATATGTGCCCCTATGTTTATTGCAGCATTATTTACAATAGCCAAGAAATGGAAGCAACCTAAGTGTCCATCAGTGGATGAGATGAATGGATAAAGAAGAGGTGGTACATATACACAATGGAATATTATTCAGCCATAAGAAGAAAACAAATCCTACCATTTGCAACAACATGGATGGAGCTAGAGAATATTATGCTTAGTGAAATAAGCCAGTTGGAAAAAGACAAGTACCAAATGATTTCCCTCATTTGTGGAGTACAACAACAAAGAAAAACTGAAGGAACAAAACAATAGCAGACTAGGCAGAGCCAAGATGGCGGCGTGAGTAGAGCAGTGGAAATCTCCTCCCAAAACCACATATATCTATGAAAATATAACAAAGATAACTCTTCCTAAAATAAAGACCAGAGGACACAGGACAACATCCAGACCACATCCACACCTGCGAGAACACAGCGCCTCGCAAAGGGGCAGCCCGAGTCAGGCCACATGCACAGCAACAGTGGAGATTAACTCCATAGCAGCTGGGCAGGAAGCAGAAGCCCGGACTGAGTGCAGCTACACAGCACAAGCCACTAGAGGTCGCTGTTCTCCCAGGAGAGGAAGGCCACAAACCAACAAGAAGGGAAGTTCTTCCAGCCGTCACTCATCCCAGCCCTGCAAACTATTCCTATCACCAAGAAAAGGCAAAATTACAGGCAAACCAACATCACAGAGGCAACACCAGAGAAGGAGACAGACCTAACCAGTCTTCCTGAAAAATAATTCAAAATAAAAATCATAAACATGCTGACGGAGATGCAGAGAAAAATGCAAGAGAAATGGGATGAAGTCTGGAGGGAGATCACAGATGTCAGGAAGGAGATTACAGAAGTGAAACAAACTCTGGAAGGATTTATAAGCAGAATGGATAAGATGCAAGAGGCCATTGATGGTATAGAAACCAGAGAACAAGAACGCATAGAAGCTGACATAGAGAGAGATAAAAGGATCTACAGGAATGAAACAATATTAAGAGAATTGTGTGACCAACACAAAAGGAGCAATACCGTATTATAGGGGTATCAGAAGAAGAAGAGAGAGGAAAAGGGATAGAAAGTATCTTTGAAGAAATAATTGCTGAAAATTTCCCCAAACTGGGGGAGGAAATAATTGAACAGACCACAGAAATACACAGAACACCCAACAGAAAGGATCCAAGGAGGACAACACCAAGACAAGTAATAATTAAAATGGCAAGGATCAAGGACAAGGAAAGAGTTTTAAAGGCAGCTAGAGAGAAAAAGGTCACCTATAAAGAAAAACCCATCAGGCTATCATGAGACTTCTTGACAGAAACCCTACAGGCCAAAAGAGAATGGCATGATATATTTAATGCAATGAAACAGAAGGGCCTTGAACCAAGGATACTGTATCCAGCATGACTATCATTTTAATATGATGGTGGAATTAAACAATTCCCAAGACAAGCAAAAGCTGAGGGAATTTGCTTCCCACAAACCACCTCTACAGGGCATCTTACAGGGACTGCTCCAGATGGAAGCACTCCTAAAAAGAGCACAGAACAAAACACACAGCATATGAAGAATGGAGGAGGAGGAATAAGAAGGGAGAGAAGAAAAGAATCTCCAGACAGTGTATATAACAGCTCAATAAGCGAGCTAAGTTAGGCAGTAAGATACTAAAGAGAGGCTAACCTTGAACCTTTGGTAACCACGAATTTAAAGCCT
Source organism: Manis javanica (assembly GCF_040802235.1). Taxonomy (NCBI): domain Eukaryota; kingdom Metazoa; phylum Chordata; class Mammalia; order Pholidota; family Manidae; genus Manis; species Manis javanica. The sequence continues at coordinate 58,260,780 of NC_133174.1, forward strand.
GCAATGGCAATAAGTACATATCTTTCAATAGTCACCCTAAATGTAAATGGACTGAATTCACCAATCAAAAGACACAGAGTAATAGAATGGATAAAAAAGCAAGATCCATCCATATGCTGCTTACAAGAGACTCACCTCAAACCCAAAGACATGCACAGACTAAAAGCCAAGGGATGGAAAAACATATTTCAGGCAAACAACAGCGAGAAGAAAGAAGGGTTGCAGTACTAATGTCAGACAAAATAGACTTCAAAACAAAGAAGTAACAAGAGATAAAGAAGGACACTACATAATGATAAAGGGCTCAGTCCAACAAGAGGATATAACCATTATAAATATATATGCACCCAAAACAGGAGCACCAGTATATGTGAAACAAATACTAACGGAACTAAAGGGGGAAATAGACTGCAGTGCATTCATTTTGGGAGACTTCAACAAACCACTCACCCCAAAGGATAGATCCACCAGGCAGAAAATAAGTAAAGACAAACAGGCACTGAACAACACACTAGAACAGATGGACCTAATAGACATCTATAGAACTCTACATCCAAAAGCAACAGGATACACATTCTTCTCAAGTGCACATGGAACATTCTCCAGAATAGACCATATACTAGCCCACAAAAAGAGCCTCAGTAAATTCCAAAATATTAAAATTCTATGAAACAATTTTTCAGAGCACAAAGGCATAAAACTAGAAATAAATTCTACAAAGAAAACAAAAAGGCTCATAAACACATGGAGGCTTAACAACATGCTCCTAAATAATCAATGGATCAACGAACAAATTAAAATAGAGATAAAGGAATATATAGAAACAAATGACAACAACGACACAAAGCCCCAACTTCTGTGGGACGCAGTGAAAGCAGTCTTAAGAGGAAAGTATATAGCGATCCAGGCACACCTGAAGAAGGAAGAGCAATCCCAGATGAATAGTCTAACATCACAATTATCAAAACTGGAAAAAGAACAAATGAGGCCTAAAGTCAGCAGAAGGAGGGACATAATAAAGATCAGAGAAGAAATAAATAAAATTGAGAAGAATAAAACCATAGCAAAAATCAATGAAACCAAGAGCTAGTTCTTTGAGAAAATAAACAAAATAGATAAGCCTCTAGCCAAACTTCTTAAGAGAAAAAGAGAATCAACAGAATCAGAAATGAGAACAGAAAAATCACACAGACTTCACAGAAATCCAAAGAATTATTAAAGACTACTATGAAAACCTATATGCCAACAAGCTGGAAAACCTAGAAGAAATGGACAACTTCCTAGAAAAATACAAACTCCCAAGACTGACCAAGGAAGAAACACAAAGTTAAACAAATGGACACCATAGAGGGCATGTACCTCAACATAATAAGGGCCATTTATGATAAATGAGCGAAGAAATTGAAACGGTAATCAAAAAACTACCCAAGAACAAAACCCCCGGGCCAGATGGATTTACCTCGGAATTTTACCAGACACACAAGGAAGACATAATACCCATTCTCCTTAAAGTTTTCCAAAAAATAAAAGAGGAGGGAATACTCCCAAACTCATTCTATGAAGCCAACATCACCCTAACACCAAAACCAGGCAAAGACCCTACCAAAAAAGAAAATTACAGACCAATATACCTGATGAATGTAGATGCAAAAATACTCAATAAAATATTAGCAAACTGAATTCAAAAGTATATCAAAAGGATCATACAAAATGACAAAGTGGGATTCATCCCAGGGATGCAAGGATGGTACAACATTCGAAAATCCATCAACATCATCCACCACATCAACAGAAAGAAAGACAAAAACCACATGATCATCTCCATAGATGCTGAAAAAGCATTTGACAAAATGCAAGATCCATTCATGATAAAAACTCTCAGCAAAATGGGAATAGAGGGCAAGTACCTCAACATAATAAAGGCCATATATGATAAACCCACAGCCAACATTATACTGAACAGCGAGAAGTTGAAATCTTTTCCTCTGAGATCGGGAACCACACAGGGATGCCCACTCTCCCCACTGTTATTTAACATAGTACTGGAGGTCCTAGCCATGGCAATCAGACAAAACAAAGAAATACAAGGAATCCAGATTGGTAAAGAAGAAGTCAAACTGTCACCATTTGCAGATGACATGATATTGTACATAAAAAAATTCTAAAGACTCCACCAAAAACTACTAGAACTGATATCGTAATACAGCAACGTTGCAGGATACAAAATTAACACACAGAAATCTGTAGCTTTGCTATACAGTAACAATGAACCAATAGAAAGAGAAATCAGGAAAACAATTCCATTCACAATTGCATAAAAAAGAATAAAATACCTAGGAATAAACCTAACCAAAGAAGTGAAAGACTTATACTCTGAAAACTACAAGTCACTTTTAAGAGAAATTAAAATGGAAACTCATTCCATGCTCGTGGCTAGGAAGAATTAATATCATCAAAATGGCCATCCTGCCCAAAGCAATATACAGATTTCATGCAATCCCTATCAGATTACCAGCAACATTCTTCAATGAGCTGGAACAAATAATTCAAAAATTCATATGGAAACACCAAAGACCCCAAATAACCAAAGCAATCCTGAGAAAGAAGAATAAACAAGGGGGGATCTCACTCCCCAACTTCAAGCTCTACTATAAAGCCATAGTAATCAAGACAATTTGGTACTGGCACAAGAACAGAGGCACAGACCAGTGGAACAGACTAGAGATTCCAGACATTAACCCAAACATATATGGTCAATTAATATCTGATAAAGGAGCCATGGACATACAATGGCAAAACGACAGTCTCTTCAACAGATGGTGCTGGCAAAACTGGACAGCTACATGTAGGAGAATGAAGCTGGACCATTGTCTAACCCCATAAACAAAAGTAAACTCAAAATGGATCAAAGACGTGAATGTAAGTCATGAAACCATTAAACTCTTGGAAAAAAACATAGGCAAAAACCTCTTAGACATAAACATGACAGACCTGTTCTTGAACTTATCTCCCTGGGTAAGGAAAACAACAGCAAAAATGAACAAGTGGGACTATATAAAGCTGAAAAGATTCTGTACAGCAAAATACACCATCAATAGAACAAAAAGGAACCCTACAGTATGGGAGAATATATTTGTAAATGACAGATCCGATAAAGGCTTGATGTTCAAAATATATAAATAGCTCACATGCCTCAACAAACAAAAAACAAATAATCCAATTAAAAAATGGGCAGAGGAACTGAACAGACAGTTCTCCAAAAAAGAAATACAGACGGCCAACAGACACATGAAAAGATGCTCCACATCGCTAATTATCAGAGAAATGCAAATTAAAACTACAATGAGGTATCACCTCACACCTGTAAGGATGGCTACCATCCAAAAGACAAACAACAACAAATGTTGGTGAGGCTGTGGAGAAAGGGGAACCCTTCTACACTGCTGGTGGGAATGTAAATTAGTTCAACCATTGTGGAAAGCAGTATGGAGGTTCATCAAAATGCTCAAAACAGACTTACCATTTGACCCAGGAATTCCACTCCTAGGAATTTACCCTAGGAATGCAGCAATCAAGTTTGAAAAAGACAGATGCACCCCTATGTATATCGCAGCACTATTTACAATAGCCAAGATATGGAATCAACCTAAATGTCCATCAGTAGATGAATGGATAAAGAAGATGTGGTACATATACACAATGGAATATTATTCAGCCATAAGAAGACAACAAATCCTACCATTTGCAACAACATGGACGGAGCTAGAGGGTATTATGCTCAGTGAAATAAGCCAAGCAGAGAAAGACAAATACCAAATGATTTCCCTCATCTGTGGAGTATAAGAGCAACGAAATAGCGAAGGAACAAAACAGCAGCATAATCACAGAACCCACGAATGGACTAACAGTTACCTAAGGGAAAGGGACTGGGGAGGATCAGTGGGAAGGGATGGATAAGGGTGGGGAAAAAGAACGGGGGCTTTACAATTAGCATGTATAATGTGGGGGGTATACTGGGTGGGCTCTACAACACAGAGAGGAAAGTAGTGACTTTACAGCATCTTACTACGCTGATGGACAGTGACTGTTATGGGGTATGTGGGGGGGGACTTGATGAAGGGGGGAGCCTAGTAAACATAATGTTCTTCATGTAATTGTAGATTAATGATACCAAAAAAAACCCCATGAGGACTACTAACAGGATTCAGCAAAGTTGTAGGATACAAAATTAATACACAGAATACTTGGGTTCCTATATACTAAGAATGAACTAGCAGAAAGAGAAATCAGGAAAACATTTCAGTTTACAATTGCATCAAAAAGAATAAAATACCTAGAAATAAACCTAACCAAATGAGGTGAAAAGCTTGTACTCTGAAGACTGTAAGACACTCATAAGAGAAATTGAAGAAGACACCAATAAATGGAAATGTATCCAATGCTCATGGATAGAATTAATATTGTCAAAATGGCCAACCTGTCCAAAGCAATTCAGATTGAAGAATACAATTACTATCAAAATATGAATGTCATTTGTCAATGAACTGCAGCAAATAATCCTAAAATTCACATGGAAGTGCAAAATACCCCAAATAGGTAAAACAATCCTGAGAAAGGAGAACAAAGCTAGGTATATTACATTTCCTGACTCCAAGCTATAATAAAAGTCACTGTAATTAAAGCAGTATGGTCCTGGCAGAAGAAGAGATGCATAGAACAATGACAAAAAAACACAGAGTGCAGATATAACCCCATGAAGAAGTCAGGAATATACAATGAGGAATAGAAAGCCTTTCAACAACTGGTGGTGGGAAAAGTGGATACATGAAAGAGAATGAAACCGGATTATTATCTAACACCATACACAAATGTAAACTCAACACAGATCAAAGACCTGAAGGTAAGACATACCATAAAACTCAGAAGAAAACATAGGCAAAAATCTCTTGAACATAGGATGAGCAAATTTTTCCTGGACATATCTCATTGAATAAGGGAAAAAAATTAACAAATAGGACTACATCAAATAAAAACGGCTCTGTAGAGCAAAGGACACCATCAGCAGAGCAAAAAGGCAACCTATAGTATGAAAGAACATAAGCGTAAGTGATTTATCTGATAAGGGGTTAATATCCAAAACATAGAAAGAAGTCATACGCTTCAACACCAAAAAACAAACAACACAATTAAAAAATGAGCAGAGGACCTGAACAGACATTTTTTCCAAAGAAGACATACAGATGACCAACAGGCAAATGACAAGATGCTCCACATCACTAATCACCAGGTAAATGCAAATCAAAACCACAGTGAAATATCACCTTGAAAACACATACAGTAAATAGAACCAATATAAACCCAGCACATGAAACATGGCTGTTTTCACTTTGGGTTATATAAATATTCTATAAATAGTCTCATCTCATGGCTTTTATCTAATTGCCATACTGTGCTTTGAGTTTCTACTTTAGTTTTATCAATATGTCGTAGTACATTAATGTAACCAAACTGCGGCTTCAAGCTAAATATGGGATTTCAGTACTGAGTTAGAGAGTACTCAATAGTGTATTACCATTAATTTACAATGGACTATCACCAAATTAATGTACTGCCCATTTCTTAACAAAAAGCAATGTTTTCTTATGATTTATAAAAAATCCCACTACATAAAGTTGTGATAAATTGCTCCCATACTTAGAGCCCTCATTCATTTCCCACATACTAAGTCTGTCCATTCAAGCCTATGACTTCCACAAAACAAACATTTAAAAATCCTCAAAAATAACATAATAAAATTGGGGTACAGGGCTTACGGTACTATAAAATCCTAAAAGCAAAGCTGTTGTATATGAAACTACATAATTTAATATTGTCTTATACAAAGTACTAGAGGGCATGACTTAATACTGTCTTATGTAAAATACAACTAAAAATCTACATTTATACAACTTAGAAAATATAATAAAGAAATTGCCTATATTCAGCATTGTTATCTCAAAACAATGTTGGCATATATATGAACTAATGAATCTTTTCACAGGAGTATATGCTCCAAGTCTTTGACGTTCCCAAATTAACTTCTGACCTACAATTCGGTATTTGATTTTAAAGCAAAATAAAGTAAAATGTTTCCTCTTCCCAAAGAGAAAAGAATTGAGCTAGGGAAAGGAATAATGGGGTGATTTTTAAAATAGAACAACTTTGAATACATTCTGATAATCAAGGGTACTAAAAGATCTTGATAACTTGTAATTTCCAATTATCCACAGTAGCAAGGACAGAAATAGCATAAACAAATGGCATCCCTGTATCAGAAGAGATTGGTTGACAAGTATTAACTAAGTTGCTATGACATTTTAATGTAATGAGCACTTACTATACTCTACATTCTATGCTACATATCAAGGAATGAAAGATAATATAGGGTCCCTGTCTTCATGGAGGTGGATATCTAACAGGGGTAAGACAGGTATACAAATAAGTAAAATACAATGAAGAACATAAGTACCTAATTATAAACAAAACTATTACAAAGTCTTAAAGGAAGAGGAACGACTCAGAAATTTCCTTAGGAAGATAAGACTCATTAGGAGCTAGGCTATGTAAAAGGTAATTTCTAAACGTAGGGATGCCTGGAAGAGATATTTTGCAATAGTGAAGAATGGTAAAAGGTACATAGGTAGAAAAGCAGAGAACATGGTTAGGAAGCAGCAGGTATTCCAGTTGAGGACAAAACAGTACACATGTAAAGGAAATAAAACAGGATTCTTTTATTTATAGATTATGGAGGACTATATATACTAAGGAATTTGGTTACTATTTACAGTGAGCCACTGAAGATTATTGAGCAAGATACTATAATAGAAGATTATTCTAATAGTCTTAAAAGGTAATGAGAGCTTGGACTAGGGTAGTAAGGTGAAAATGGAAGAGGACACAGCTGGTAAAAATACTGCAGAGGTAGAACTGACCAAATTTGCACATTATTTCATACAGGGGGAGAAGAAAGTATCCATGTATCTAAGATTTCAGTTTTAGATGACTGGATATACACAAAGGCAGTAGAAAAGTGGATCTGGACTGAGAGATGATGGCTAGAAATACAGATTTGGGAATGGGGAGTTGAAGCTATGAAAACAGTAGACGGATTCCTGAAGGGAGAGTGTACAGAGGAAAGAACAGAAGGGAGAAGAGACTAAATTTATTCAACAGATGATTATTGAAGAAAACTTACCATGTACCAAACCTGGTCATGGGTGTTAGGGATAAAATGGGGTGAACAAGATAACCACAGTACCTGTCCTAACCCAACATTTATTTTGTAAAAAGAGACTATCCAGTAACAGAAATAGAAAAGGAATAGGATTATGAGAAAAGGTCATAGATGCTATATAGAAAGTTTCCAGAAAGAAGAAGTGGCTGATCCTTACCTTTTTGTTGCTAGAGATATCAGAGAATAAGGAGGACTAAGAAATGATCATTATACTTGATTAATAGGAGGTACCTAGTAATCTTCAAAAGAGCAGTTTATAAAGAAAGAAATCCTTCCATTTGCAACAACATGGATATACCTAGAGGGTATTATGCTAAGTGAAGCAAGGCAGAGAAAGACAAATACCATGATTTCACTTATTTGTGGAATACAAAAGCAAAACAAAACAAAATAAACAAAATACCAGTAGATTCATAGACACTGATAAGTGACTGGTGGTTACGATGGTGGAGGGTTAAGGCTGAAGCCAGGAGAAGTTTGGGTGGGAGGGCAGGAAAAGTAAGGGGGATAAAAGGGGCACAAAAATTCTTAATCATAATATAAGTTGGTCATGGGGATGATAGAAGAGCATGGAGAATATAGCCAATGTTCCTGTAACATCTTCCTAAGTTGACAGTAACTACACTAGTTGGGGACAGGATTTACTAATATGAGTGTGGAGGCAGAAAAATATGGCAGGGTGAGAAGTGAGGCAGAAACCTCCTCCCAAAACCACATATAACACAAAAATACAGGAAATACAACAAACTTGAAAGAGTGACAGAAAAGAAGACTGCAACAGACAGCCAACATCTGGGGAAAAGAGATGACCTCATGGAAAAGGGTAAAGAAGCAGAGCTACAATCTGGCGAGATCCAAGCTCTCCATCAACCCAAGCTCACAAGTGGGAGGAAGAGATATGGAGGATGGAGAGAGTAGAAGCCCATGACTGCTATAACACCCAGCCCTGGAGATCTGCACCAGGAGAACAAACCCACACTACATGGTGCTTTGGAGATTAGTGAGGTTGGAGGTTGGAAAGCAAAGACAGGCAGAATACTCAGAGAGGCTGAGATTCCAGCCACTCATGGAGAAAAGGTACCCACAACAGGCCGTTCATGGATGACAGAAAGGTGGGCACTTTGAAAGAGGTACCAATAGCAAGAGAGCTGCTAAAGGGGCAAGGATTACATAGAACTTGCTGCTCAGGAGAAAGAAAGGTGAACAAAATTGTCCCGGCACACAGAGCCCAGTAGGTTGGAAACTTTCAGGAGCTTCAGGTGCTCCATTTCCAAGGCTGGTAACACAGTGCAGAGGCCCCGCACTGTGATACACAGCCTGCTGCTCCTTCCACCTGGTGGAACTGGTTCACAAACCTACTGCCCCCAGCACTGTGCCATGCCAGCCAGAGAGTGGTTCTACCTATAGAAGCTGCAAAGGTGTGACGCAGAGGCTCCACCTGGCACACTTGGCCCATTAGCCCTAGCACTGGATGCAGGTACTGAAGCTGGGAAGCAGAAAGGAGCTCTTTCCTCACAGCATGCACTGGCAATGCTTGCCTGCAACACAGGTCCTTGCTCCAGGGGCTGGGCAGCTCAAGGGAGTACAGCTTTGCACACTAGAGGGCACTGCCTACACAAAGGTATTACTCCACAGTAATCATTAGGAATATGAAATGGCAAAAGAAACCTGTACAAACCAAAATCCCTCAAACATGAGAAAGAGGGCTCAGCGAAACTGAAATTACTAATTTTCTTGAAAAGGATTTCAAAGTAAAAATTATAAACATGCTCACAGAACTACAGAAAAATATTCAAGATCTCAGGAAGGACTAAAAGAAATAGAAACTTTGAAAAATACAGTATGTGAAATGAAACATACAATGGAGATATTTAAAGGTAGATTAGATGAGGTGGGGGAGAGAGTAAATGAAATAGAAATTAGAGAACAGGAAGACAAAGAAGCTGAGGAAGAGAGAGAGAGAAAAGCATCTCTAGGAATGAAAAAACAATAAGAGAACTGTGAGACCAATCCAAATGAAAAAATATTTGCATTATAGTCATACCAGTAGAAAAAGAGAGACAAAAAGGATTAGAAAGTGTCTTTCAGGAAATAATTGGTGAAAACTTATCAAATCTGTGGAAGGAGAAAATCTCTCAGGCCACAGAGGTGCCAAGATATCCCAACACAAGGGACCCAAAGAGGACAACACCAAGCCATATAATAATTGAAATGCAAAGATCAAGGAAAAGAACAGAGTGTTAACCACAACCAAGAGAGAAAAATGGTCACCTACAAAGGAAAACCAATCATACTATCAGATTTCTCATCAGAAACCTTACAGGCCAGAAGGGAGTGGCATGAGATATCCAAATGCAATGAAAAAGAAGGGCCGAGAATCAAGAATACCCTAGAGGCAAGATTATCATTTAAATTTGAAGGAGGGTTTAAAGAATTCCCAGATAAGCAAAAGTTGATGAAATTTACACCCCACAAACCATTTCTACAGTGAATTTTAAGAGACTGCTAGGGATAGAAGTGCTCCTAAGACTAAATAGCTATCACAAGAGATAATAAAACCACACAAGGAGAGAGGATTAAAGATGGTGGCAGGAGAGGTGAGACAGAGGCTTCCTCCTAAAATGGCATATAACATGAAAATATAAAATGACTAATCCTGAAAGAGCAACAGGAAAGGGGGCTGTACCAAACTACATACACCTGTAAAAAGAAGAAATCTCACAAAACAGGGTAACATACCAAAGCCATGGCCCAGCAGGACCCAAGCTATTCCAACAACCCAGTTCAACGGCAGGAGGAAGAGAAACAAAGTGGAGAGGGAGCGGAGGCTTGGGACTGATGAATACCTAACTCTGGAGATCTGCTCTGGGAGCACAAAACTACATATCATGATACTTGCATGGTACTGTCTGATTAGGGGGTTGGAAAGCTAAGACAGGCAGAATTCCTGGAGAGACTGAAATTCCACCCATTTGTGGAAAGCAGGGATTCATATCCAGCTGCTCTGGGACAAAAGAAAGGCGGGCAGTCTAAGAGACTTCCTAACAGCAAAAGGGCTGCTAAAGGGGCGAGGATTGCATAGAGCTTAGGGCTCAGGAAAAAGGACAGGTAGACAAAATTATCCAGGTGCACTCTGCCCAGCACATTGGGAGCTTTCACGATTTTCGGGAGTTCCAGCTCCCTGCTGGCTACACAGCACCAAGGACCCCCTCCGTGATATGCAGCTTAATGTGACTTTTTCCCGGCCAGCACCACATGGATCACAAACTAGCAAACCCTACCCTGGCGTTAGGCCTGCCAGAGGGAATACCTGTCTAAAACAACTACAAATGCAAAGCATACAGGCTTATACCTGTGTGCTTGGCACCAATATCACTCCCCTGCGACAATAGACAGTGCTTCAGGGGCTGAGCAGCTCCAGACAGAAGAGCTTCTGGACACTACTGGGTGCCATATACAAATATGAAATGCCAAAGGAACCTGGTTTCAAAGTAAAATTATTAATACAACTCCTGACAAATATTTAAATGACATCGACCTCAAGAATCTTCCTGAAAGGGAGTTCAAAATAAAAATCATTAACATGCTCATGGAGGTATGGAAAGATACTGAAGGACTCAGGAATGAATTCCGGTTGGAGATCCAATCGTTGCAGAGCAAAAAGGAGGGTATTAAAAGCAGATTAGATACGGTGGAGGAGACAATAAATGAAATAGAAATTCAAGAAGAGGAATACAAAGAAGCTAAGGTACAGAGAGAGAAAAGGATCTCTAGGAATGAAGAATACTGAGAGAACTGTGGAGCCAATCCAAATGGAACAACATTCGCATTATAGGGGTACCAGTAGAAGAAAAGAGAGAAAAAGGCATAGAAAGTGTCTTTGAGGAGGTAATTGCTGAAAACTTCCCCAATCTTGGGAAGGAGATAGTCTCTCAGGCCATGGAAATCCACAGATTTTCCAACACAAGGAACCAAGGAAGACCACACCAAGACATATAGTAATTAAAATGGCAAAGATCAAGGATAAGGACAGACTGTTAAAAGCAGCCAGAGGCAGAAAGAAGATCACATACAAAGGAAAGTCCATCAGGCTAACATCAGACTTCACAGCAGAAACCTTACAGGCCAGAAGGGAGTTGCATGATGTATTTAATGCAATGAAGCAGAAGGGCCTCAAACCAAGATTACTTTATCTGGAAAGATTATCATTTAAATTTGAAGGAGGGACTAAACAATTTCCAGATAAGCAAAACCTGAGAGAATTTACCTCCCATAAACTATCTCTACAGTCTATTTTGGAGCAACTTCTATAGATGGAAGTGTTCCTAAGGTTTAATAGCAGTCACCAGAGGTAATAAAACCACAGTAAAGATAGAACAGCTAATCACTAAGCAAATGCAAAATTAAATTAACTATCCCCAAAGTCAGTCAGGGGATAGACAAAGAGTACAGAATATGATTCCCTAATATATAAAGAATGGATGAGGAAGAAAAAGGAGGAGAAAAAAAAAAGAACCTTTAGACTGTGTTTGTAATAGCACATTAAGTGAGTTAAGTTAGACTCTTAGATAGTAAGAAAGTTAACCTTGAACCTTTGGTAACCATGGATGTAAAGCCTGCAAGAGCAATATGTACATACCTATTGATAATCATTCTAAATGCAAATGGACTAAATGCACCAATCAAAATACATAGAGTCACTGAATGGATAAAAAACAAGACCCATCTATATGCTGCGTACAAGAGACTCACTTTAAACCCAAAGACGTACAAAGACTAAAAGGGAAGGGATGGAAAAAGATATTTCATGCAACAAATAGGGGGAAAAAAACAGCAGCTGCAGCACTTGTATCAGACAAAACAGACTTCAAAACAAAGACAGTCACAAGAGACAAATAAGGATATTACATAAAGATAAAAGGGTCAAACCAAAGAGAAGATATAACCATTATAAATAACTATGTGCCAAACACTGGAGCATGTTCATATAAAAAGGACATAAAAAGGATTACATCATAAATAAATTAAATCGAGAAGAATAAAACAATACTAACAATCAATGAAAGCAATAGGAGGTGCTTCAAGAAAATAAACAAAAATAACCCCCTAGCCAGACTTATCAAGAAAAAAACAGTCTACACACATAAACAGAATTAGAAGGGGAAATAGAATGCAATGTATTCATTCTAGGAGACTTCAACACTCCACTTATTCTGAAGGCCATATCAACCAGACAGAAAATAAGTAAGGACACAGAGGCACTGAACAACACATCAGAACAGATGGACCTAACACACATCTACAGAACTCTACACAGAAAATCAGTAGAATACATATTCTTCTCAAGTGTATATGGAACTTCATATACAAGTGCTTCAATTTTCAAGAACAGATCATACACTAGGCCACAAAAAGAGCCTCAGTAAATTCAAAAACACTGACATTCTGCTAATCAGTTTCTCAGACCACAAAGGTATAAAATTAGAAATAAATTACACAAAGAAAATAAAAAATCTCACAACCACATGGAGGTGTCACAACATGCTCAGAAATAACCAATGAAAAATGATCAAATAAAAACAGAGATCAAGCAATATATGGACACAAAAGACAATAATAATTTAACATCACAAACTCCATGGGATGCATCAAACACCATGCTGAGAGGAAAGCATATTGCAAGACAGGCCTACCTCAGGAAAGAAGAAAAATCCTATATGACCAGTCTAAACTCTTAACTAATGAAACTAGAAAAGAAGAACAAATGAAGACCAAAGGCAGTAGAAGGAGGGACATAAAAAGGATTACATCATAAATAAATTAAATCGAGAAGAATAAAACAATACTAACAATCAATGAAAGTAATAGTAGGTGCTTCAAGAAAATAAACAAAAATAACCCCCTAGCCAGACTTATCAAGAAAAAAACAGTCTACACACATAAAAAGATTCAGAAATGAGAAAGAAAAAATCACTACAGACACCACAGAAATAAAAAGAATTATTAGAGAATACTATGAAAAACTATATGCTGACAAAACAGATAACCTAGAAGATATGGACAACTTTCTAGAAAAATACAACCTTGCAAGGCTTACCAAGAAAGAAAAAAAAATCAAAACAGACCAATTATCAGCAATGAAATTGAACTGGTAATCAAAAACCTACCTAAGAAAAACCCTGGATCAGATGGCTTCACAGACAAATTTTATGAAACACTTAGTGAAGACCTAATACCCATCCTCCTTAAACTTTTCCAAAGAGTAGAAGTAGAGGGAATACTTCCAACTCTTCTATGAAACCACCATAACTCTAATACCAAAACCAGGCAAAGACACAACAAAAAAAGGAAATTACAAAAAAATATCTCTGATTAACATAGATGCAAAAATACTCAACAAAATATTAGCAAACTGAACACAAAAATACATTAAAAAACATCCTCAATCATGACCAAGTAGGATTTATTCCAGGGATGCAAGGATGGTGCAACATTCGAAAATCCATCAACATCATCCACCAGATCAACAAAAAGAAGGACAAAAACTAGATGGTCATCTCAATAGATGCTGAAAAAGCATATGACAAAATTCAACATTCATTCATGATAAAAACTCTCAACAAAATGTGTATAGAGCACAAGTACCTCAAAATAATAAAGGCCATATATGACAAACCCACAGCCAACATTATATTTAACAGCAACAACCTGAAAGCTTTTCTTTTAAGATCAGGAACAAGACAAGGATGCCCACTCTACTCCCTCTATTCAACATACTACTGGGGGTCTTGGCCATAGCAATCAGACAACACAAAGAAATAAAAGGTATTCAGATTGACAAGGAAGAAATTAAACTTTCCCTGTTTGCAGATGGCATGATACTGTACATAAAACACCCTAAAGAATCCATTCCAAATCTACTAGACCTAATATCTGAATTCAGCAAAGTTGTAGGACACAAAATTAATATGCAGAAATCTGTTTCATTTCTCTACACTAACAATGAATTAGCAGAAAGAAAAATCAGGAAAACAATTCCATTCACAGTTCCATGAAAAAGAATAAAATACCTAGGAATAAACCTAACCAAGTAGGAGAAAGACCTATACCCTGAAAACTACAAGACGCTCATGAGAGAAATTAAAGAAGACACCAATACATGGAAAAACATCCCGTGCTCATAGATAGGAAGAGTTAATATTGTCAAAATGGCCATCCTGCCTAAAGCAATATACAGATTCAATGCAATTCTTATCAAAATATGAACAGCACTCTTCAACAAACTAGAGAAAATCACTCTAAAATTTCTATGGAACTACAAAAGACCAAAGCAATCCTGAGAAGGAAGAATAAAGGGGAGGAATTATGCTCCCCACTTTCAATTTCTACTACAAAGCCACAGTAATCAAGACAGTTTGGTAGTGGCACAAGAAGAGACGCATACACCAATGGAACAGACAAGAGAGCCCTGTTATAAACTCAAACATATATGGTCAATATATATATGATAAAGGAGCCATGGACATACATGGTGAAATAAGAGCTTCTTCAACAGCTGGTATTCACAAAACTGGACAGCTACATGCAAGAGAATAAAACTGGATCATTGCAAAACCCCATACAGAAAATCAAATTTGAAATGGATCAAGACCTGAATGTAAGTCATGAAACCATAAAACTCTTAGAACACGACATAGGCAAAAATCTCCTGAATGTAAGCATGAGCAACTTCTTGCTGAACACATCTCCTCGAGCAAGGGAAACAAAAGCAAAAAAGAATGTATGGGACTACATCAAACTAAAAAGTTTCTGTATTGGACAGGACACCATTAATAGAACAAAAGGGCATCCTACAGTATGGGAGAATATATTTGTAAATGACATATCCGACAAGGGGCTAACATCCAAAATATATAAAGAACTTACATGTGTCAAAACCCAAAAAGCAAATAACCCGATTAAAAAATGGGCAGAGGATATGAAGAGGCAGTTCTCCAAAGAAGAAATTCAGATGACCAACAGACAAATGAAAAGATGCTCCACATCACTAATCATAAGGGAAATGCAAATTAAAACCACAGTGAGATATCAGCTAACACCACTAAGGATGGCTAGCATCGAAAAGACTAAGAACAATGAATGGTGGCGAGGATGCGGAGAAATAGGAACCCTCCTACACTGCTGCTGGGAATGTAAGGTAGTTCAACGATGTGGAAAGCAATCTGGAGGTTCCTCAAAAATCTGAAAATAGAAAAATGATTTTACCCAGGAATCCCACTCCTTGGAATTTACCCAAAGAATACAAGTTCTCAGATTCAAAAAGACATATGCACTCCTATGTTTATTGCAGCACTATATACAATAGCCAAGATATGGAAGCAACCTAAGTGTCCATCAGTAGATGAATGGATAAAGAAGATGTGGTACATATACACAATGGAATATTATTCAGCCATAAGAAAAACAAATCCTAGCATTTGCAACAACATGAATGGAGCTGGAGGATATTAAGCTCAGTGAAATAAGCCAGGCAGAGAAAGACAAGTGCCAAATGATTTCACTCATTTGTGGAGTATATCAATGAAGCAAAACTGAAGGAACAAAACAGCAGCATAATCAGAGACTCCAAGAAGGGACTACTGGTTACCAAAGGGGAGGAGTCTGGGAGAGCGTGTTGGGGGGGAGGAAGAAGGGGATTGAGGGGTATTATGTTTAGTAAACATGGTGTGCGCAATCCGGGGAAAACAGTGTACCATAGAGAAGGCAAATAGGGAATCTGTTGCATCTTACTACACTGATGTACACTGACTGCATTGGGGTATGGGTGGGGACTTGATAATATGGGTAAGTGTAGTAAGCACATTGTTTTTTCATGTGAAACCTTCGTAAGAATGTATATCAATAACACCTTAATGAAAAACTTTTAAAAAATGAAATCTTTACCTACAGTCAAAAGAAAGAAAAGAAAACCACACTACAAAGGAAGTAGATCAATTAATTGCTAAGCAAATGCAAAACTGAATCAAATACCCACAAAGTCAGTTAATGGGTATACAAAGGGTACAGAATATGACACCTATTATACAAAGAGTAGAGGAGGGACAAGAAGAATGGGAGAAAGAAAAAGAATCTTCATATTGTTTATTATGGTTTGAAATACCATAATAAATGAGTTAAATTAGACTGTTAGTAAGGGGAATACCCTGGAAACTTTAATAACCACGAATCTAAAGTGCCTGCAATAGCCATATGTACACACCTATCAAAAATCACCCAAAATGTAAATGGACTGAAAGTGCCAATCAAAAGACACAGAGTCACTGAATGGATGAAAAAACAAGACCCATCTATATGCTGTCTACAGGAAACTCACTTCAAACCGAAAGACATACACAAACTGAAAGTAAAGGGACAGAAAAAGATATTTCATGCAATTAATGGAGAAAAAAACAGGAGTTGCAGTACTTGTATCAGACAAAATAGACTTCAAAACAAAGAAAGTAACAAGAGACAAAGAAGGATATTACATAATGATAAACAGTCAGTCCAACAAGAGGATATAACTATTATAAATATCTATGTACCCAACACAGGATCACCGATACGTGTGAAACAATTCTAAGAAAATTAAAGGGGGAAATAGAATGCAATGCATTCATTTTAGGAGACTTCAACACAACACTCAATCCAAAGGACAGATAAACCAGACAGAAAATAAGTAAGGGGACAGAAACACTGAAAAATGCATTAGAACAGATGAACCTAATGGACAGCTACATAACACTCCATCCAAAAGCAACAGGATACATTCTTCTCAAATGCACATGGAACATTTTCAAGAATAGATCATATACTAGGCCACAAAAAGAGCCTCAGTAAATTCAAAAAGATTGAAATTGTACCAACCAGTTTCTCAGACCACAAAGGAATGAAACTAGGAATAAATTACACAATGAAAATGAAAAAGCCCACAAACACATGGAGGCTTAATAACATGCTCCCAAATAAACAATGGATCAATGACCAAATTAAAACAGAAATCAACCACTATATGGAGATAAATGACAGCAATAACTCAAAACTGCAAAACCTGTGGGATGCAGCAAAGGCAGTGCTAAGAGGGAAGTATATGGCAATACAGGACTACCCAGGAAAAAACAATCCCATAGGAACAGTCTAAACTCACAACTAATGAAACCAGAAATAGAAAAACAAATGAGGCCCAAAGTCAGTAGAAGGAGGGACATAATAAAGATTAGAGCAGAAATAAATAAAATCGAGAAAAATAAAATAATAGAAAGAATCAACGAAAGCAGAAGCTGGTTCTTTGAGAAGATAAGCAAAACAGATAGACCCATAGCAAGATTTATCAAGAAAAAAAGGGATCTCACACACATAAACAGAATCAGAAATGAGAAAGGAAAAATCACTACGGACACCAGAAATAAAAATAATTATTAGAGAATACTATGAAAAATCATATGCTAACAAACTGGGTAACCTAGAAGATATGGACAACTTTCTAGAAAAATACAACTTTCCAAGGGTGACCCAGGAAGAAACAGAAAATTTGAATAGACCAATTCTCAGTAATGAAATTGAATGGGTAATCAAAAAACTACCTAAGAACAAAATTCCTAGACCAGAGGGTTTCAATGCTGAATTTTTTAAGGACTTTTTTTGTTGTTGCTGTTGTTATCATTAATCTACAATTACATGAAGAACATTATGTTTACTAGGGTCACCCCTTCACCAAGTCCCCCACACAATCCCCATTACAGTCACTGTACATCAGCATAGTAAGATGTTGTAGAATCACTACTTCTCTTCTCTGTGTTGCACATCCATCCCCATTCCCCCCTCCAACTTTATACATGCTAATCATAATACCCCCTTTCTTTTTCCCTACCCTTATCCCTCCCTTCCCTCCCATTCTCCCCACTCACTTTCCCTTTAGTAACTGTTAGTCCATTCTTGGGTCCTGTGATCCTGCCGCTGTTTCGTTCCTTCAGTTTTTCTTTGTTCTTATACTCCACAGATGAGTGAAATCATTTGGTATTTGTCTTTCTCCGCTTGGCTTATTTCAATGAGCATAATACCCTCTAGCTCCATCCATGCTGTTGCAAATGGTAGGATTTGTTTTCTTCTTATGGCTGAATAATATTCCATTATGTATATATACCACATCTTCTTTATCCATTCATCTAGTGATGGACACTTAAGTTGCTTCCATTTCTTGGCTATTGTAAATAGTGCTGCAATAAACATAGGGGTGCATATGTCTTTTTCAAACTGGGCTGCTGCATTCTTAGGGTAAATTGCTAGAAGTGGAATTCCTGGGTCAAATGTTATTTCTATTTTGAGCATTTTGAGGAACCTCCATACTGCTTTCCACAATGGCTGAACTAATTTACTTTCCCACCAGCAGGGTAGGAGGGTTCCCCTTTCTCCACAACGTCGCCAACATTTGTTGTTGTTTGTCTTTTGGATGGTAGCCATCCTTACTGGTGTGAGGTGATATCTCATTGTGATTTTAATTTGCATTTCTCTGATAACTAGTGATGTGGAGCATCATTTCATGTGTCTGTTGGCCATCTGAATTTCTTCTTTGGAGAACTGTCTGCTTAGCTTCTCTGTCCGTTTTTTAATTGGATTATTTGCTTTTTGCTTGTTGAGGTGTGTGAGCTCTTTATATATTTTGGATGTCAACCCTTTATCGGATCTGTCATTTATGAATATATTCTCCCATACTGTAGGGTACCTTTTTGTTCTATTGATGGTGTCCTTTGCTCTACAGAATCTTTTCAGCTTGATGTAGTCCTGCTTGCTCATTTTTGCATTTGTTTCTCTTGCCCCAGGGAGATATGTTCATGAAGAAGTTACTCAAGTTTATGTCCAAGAGATTTTTGCCTATGTTATTTTCTAAGAGTTTTGTGGTTTCATGACTTGCAATCATGTCTTTGATCCATGTCGAATTTACTTTTGTGTATGGGGTTAGACAGTGATCCAGTTTCATTCTCTTACATGTAGCTGTCCAGTTTTGCCAGCACCATCTGTTGAAGAGACTGTAATTTCCCCATTGTATGTCCATGGCTCCTTTATCATTTATTAATTGACAATGTATGTTTGGGTTAATGTCTGGAGTCTCTATTCTGTTCCACTGGTCTGTGGCTCTGTTCTTGTGCCAGTACCAAATTGTCTTGATTACTGTGGCTTTGTAGTAGTGCTTGAAGCTGGGGAGCGAGATCTCCCCCTCCTTATTTTTCCTACTCAGGATTGCTTTGGCTATTTGGGGTCTTTGGTGTTTCCATATGAATTTTTGAACTATTTGTTCCAGTTTGTTGAAGAATGTTGTTGGTAATTTGATAGGGATTGCATCAAATCTGTATATTGCTTTTCGCAGGATGTTCACTGCTGAATTTTACCAAACATTTAGTTAAGACTTAATTCCCATCCTCCTTAAAGTTTTCCAAAAAGTGGAAGAGGAGGGAATATTCCCAAACTCATTCTATGAGGCCAACATCACTCTAATACCAAAAGAAGGCAAAGACATCACAAAAAAAGAAAATTACAGACAATGTCCCTGATGAACATAGATGCAAAAATACACAACAAAATATTATGAAATTGAATTCAAAAATACATCAAAAAGATCATCCTTCATGATCCACTGGGATTCATCCCAGGAATGCAAGGAAGTTACAACATTCGGAAATCCATCAACATCATCCACCACATCAACAAAAAGGACAAAAACCATATGATCATCTCCATAGATGCTGATAAAGCATTCAATAAAATTCAACATCCATTCATGATGAAAACTCTCCACAATATGGGTATAGAGGGCAATACCTCAACATAATAAAGGCCATATGAGACAAATCCACAGGCAACATCATACTTAACAGCGAGAAGCTGATAGCTTTTCTTTTAAGATCAGTAATAAAACAAGGATGCTCACACTCCCTACTTGTATTGAACAGAATACCGGTGATTCCATCCAACGCAGACAACACAAAGAAATAAAAGTTGTCCAGATTGGTACGGGAGAAGTTAGACTTATCACTGTTTGCAGATGACACGAAATTGTACATATAAAACCTCTAAAGAATTCACCTCAAAACTACTACAGTTAATTGAATTCAGCAGCATTGCAGGAGACAAATTTAATACTCAGAAATCTGTTGCATTCTTATACACTAACAATGAACTAGTGGAAAGAGAAATCAGGAAAAGAATTCTATTCACAGTTCCATGAAAAAGAATAAAATACCTAGGAATAAACCGAACCAAGTAGGTGAAAGACCTATACCATGAAAACTACAAGACACTCATGAAAGAAATTAAAGAAGACACCAATACATGTAAATAAATCCATGCTCATGGACAGGAAGAATTAAGATTGTCAAAATGGCCATCCTGCCCAAAGTAATCTAAAGATTCAATGCAATTCCTATCAAAATACCAACAGCATTCTTCAATGAACTAGAGAAAATTGTTCTAAAATTCATATGGAACCACAAGAGACACCGAATAGCCAAAGCAATCCTGAGAAGGAAGAAGAAAGTGGGAGCATTATGCTCCCAAACTTCAAGCTCCACTAAAAAGCCACAGTAATCAAGACAATTTGGTACTGGAATAAGAACAGACCCATAGACCAATGGAACAGAAGAGAGAGCCCAGATATAAACCCAAGCATATATGGTCAATTAATATGTGATAAGTGAGCCATGTAAATTCAATGGGAAAATGACAGCCTCTTTGACAATTGGTGTTGGGAAAATAGGACAGCTACATGCAAGAGAATGATACTAGATTATTGTCTAAACTCATGCACAAAAGTAAATTCGAAATAGATCAAAGACCGGAATGTAGGTAATGAAACTGTAAAACTCTTAGAAGAAAATATAGGCAATAATCTCTTGAATATAAACATGAGCACCTTTTTCCTGAACGCATCTCTTAGGGTAAGGGAAAGAAAATACAAAATGAACAAATGGGACTACATCATGCTAAAGAGCTTCTGTACAGCAAAGGACACCATCAGAAGAACAAACAGGCATCCTACATTATGGAAGAGAATATATTTGTAAATGACACATCCGACAAGGGGTTAGCATCCAAAATACATATAGAACTCACACGCCTCAATACACAAAAAGCAAATAACCCTATTAAAAATTGGCAGAGGATTTGAACAGACACTTCTCCAAAGAAGAAATTCAGATGGCCAACAGTCACATGAAAAGATGCTCCACACCACTAATTATCAGGGAAATGCAAATTAAAACCACAATGAGATATCATCTCACACCAGTTAGGATGGTCAAGATAGAAAAGACTAGGAACAACAAATGCTGGTGAGGATGCTGAGAAAGGGTCCCCTGCTACATGGCTGGTGGGAATGTAAACTAGTTCAACCACTGTGGAAAGCAGTATGGAGGTTCCTCAAAAAACTAAAAATAGAAATACCATTTGATCCAGGAATTCCACTCCTAGGAATTTGACCTAAGAAATCAGGATCCCAGTTTCAAAAAGACATATGCACCCCTATGTTTATCACAGCACTATTTACAATAGCCAACATATGGAAGCAACCTAAGTGTCCATCAGTAGGTGAATGAATAAACAAGATGTGGTACATGTACACAATGGAGTATTATTCAGCTATAAGAAGAAAACAAATCCTACCATTTGCAACAACATGGATGGAGCTAGAGGGTATTATGCTCAGTGAAATAAGCCAGGCAGAGAAAGACAAGTATCAAATGATTTCACTCATTGGTGGAGCATAAGAATAAAGCAAAAACTGAAGGAACAAAACAGTGGCAAACTCACAGAACCCAAGAATGGACTAAGAGTTACCAAAGGGCAAGGGACCAGGGAGTATGGGTGGGTAGGGAGGGATAAAGGGATTAAGGGTCATTAAGATTAACACACATAACATAGTGGGGGGGCACAGGGCAGAAAGTATATCACAAGACATGTAGTGACTCTAGAATTTTACTACGCTGATGGACAGTAACTGTAATGGGGTATGTGGTGGGGACCTGATAATGGGGGAATCTAGTAACCACAATGTTGCCCATGTGATTTTATGTTAATGATATTAAAATTTAAAAAAAATTTTTTAATGCAAAAAAAACCCACAATGAGATATCATCGCACACCAATTAGGATGGCCACCATCCAAAAGACAAAGAAAAACAAGTGGGGCAAGGATGCGGAGAAAGGGGAACCCTCCTACACTGTTGGTGGGAATATAAATTAGTGTAACCATGTGGAAAGCAATATGGAGGTTCCTCAGAAAACTAAAAATAGAAATACCATTTGAACCAGGAATTCCACTCCTAGGAACTTACCAAAAGAAAACAAGATCCTAGATTCAAAAGACATATGCACCCCTATGTTTATCGCAGCACTAGTTACAATAGCCAACATATGGAAGCAACCTAAGTCTCTATCAATGGATGAATGGTTAAATATGTGGTACATATACACAATAGAATATTATTCAGCCATAGGAAGAAAACAAATCTTACCATTTGCAACAACATGGATGGAGCTAGAGGGTATAATGCTCAGTGAATAAGCCAAGCAGAGAAAAGCAAGTATCAGATAATTTCACTCATATGTGGAGTATAACAACTCTGAAGGAACAAAAGAGCAGCAGACTCACAGACTCCATGAAAAGACTAGTGGTTATTAAAAGAAAGTGACATGGGGAGACTCATGGGGGGAGGGAAAAGGGGATTAAGGGGCATTATGATTTACACATGAAATGTAGTGGGGTCACGACAAAGGCAGTACAGTACAGTGAAGACAAATAGTGACTCTATAGCATCTTACCGCACTGATCACAGAGACTGCAATGGGGTGAGGGGGGGACTTGATAATATGGGTGAATGTAGGAACCACAATGTTGCTCATGTGAAACCTTCATAAGACTGTATACCAATCATACCTTAATAATATAATAATAATCACAACTGTTGAACCACCATTTTATAACTAGTAACCAATATAAGACTGAATATCGACTATACTTCAATAAAAAATGTCAACAAGAGTCAGTTTTGTTGAGCACCTTGCTGAAAAACCATGAAATTTTAGGAGATACAATAAGCATGATTTCATAAATTTTTAAATAATGTTCAAGTAGCTCAAGGGAAAGAGTGAAAAAAGCAGACAATGAAAATTAACAAGGCTAGATGGAAATAGTAAAATGGTATAATATGATGTACTGTATAATTTTTCACCTTTGTATATTTCCTAATGCATAGGAGAGTATTTATATATGGAGGGTAGCAAATCATATTTGCTAAGTTCGGTAAAGGAAGGATGAAATAACAGAAATAGATTACTAGTAATCAACAAAGTTACCTTGAAGAAATTCAGAATAACCTTTGGCTTCACCACCAAACTATCCTTAAATGATATAATCAATCACACACTGAGTATACATTGCAAGGACTTGCCTGGTTACCTGCCCTCTTCTCTTCCTCACTACCAACACCATTTGAACTCCTAATTACAAGCTCAGTCCTACAGTAGGCTCTAAGATCCAAACTTGACATTAGTTAGAGGAGATTCAAGAAGTACTGCTTCAAGTCTTAGAAGATTAGATACCTAGTTACTGCGTGTTCTGCTAATTGCAACCCAGTCTTCCTCCCTATGTCCATGTCCCACTCTTAAAAGTACCCTTATATCCCAGTTCCTGTAGGTTTGGAGCTATAGGTAGACCTTGCTCTTTCTAGTCTGTCTGCACATAACCCCAATTTCCTAAAGATTTGAATCTTGCCTCTGAGTCAAAATCTCTATGGTTGAAGACCTGTTCCCTGCTGATACACTTATGTGATGTCAATTACCTGTGTGCCTAACTTACAGAATATTTTCAACACTTGGATTTCCCTTATTGCCATGATCTGCTCCTATCAGCCTATTAGGATACCCTGAGTCAAAGGCAACTATATGTTGTTCATCCCTGTAACCTCAGAGACTAGCTCAGTTTCTCATACTGTGTTCTTTCTTGACTAGCTGATTAAATACCCTTCCTTGACCTGAGGTGCATTCATAACCACAACTAGCATGTCCAGCTCCAGGTCAAGGTACTTCTCAATCTGCGAGTCCCATGTAAATCAAAGAAGTTACTAAGGCTTTATGATCATCTTTACAGGTCTTGAAGTAAGCAGGAGAAAACTATTTTTCCGAAATACTTAATGGTATCTTGTGTAGAAATATAATGAATTAAGTAACAAAATCTGTGTGATAACCTTTTCAGGTCTTTATGTAAATAGTAGTCAACTATTTTTCTGAAATACTTAAATGCCAGCCTATGCATAAATAAGAGTTAGTTAACATTTTACCTTATCTTCTAGGACAATGACTTTATAACATACAAACTAACATGGTAAATATTCTTCCGAAAAAAAAACTGAAGTATTTAGTCAGATAAACAAACAACCCTTCAAATTAAACAAATCCTCAAAGAAAATGTCGGGAATTACAATCCTTAATCACCTCTTTTCCCATAAAATTTTCATTAAAAGGAACAAAAACCTTTATATTTTATCTGTGTCCACACTCCTTCTTCTTACTTATATTTCCAGCTTTTCTATTTCCATGAGCTAATCCCCACCACCCCCATTCTGTGCATACTATGATACACAAAGGAAGAAATGTCCAAATTGGTTTTGGAAGAATGAATGGCACTATACTTAAGTAAGTTTTTCCCTCTTTTACCTTCTAGAATTTTGTCCTGATGAGAAACCAATTGCTGAATGATTGGAAAGGCAATAGATAACCCAGAAAGTAAAAGAATGACCATTTCTTCCAAGTGCTTGCTCTCACTGAATTTTTGACCAAAACAATGTATACTTTAAATTCTGTCAGCTTCAAAGGACAGTACTGCAGATGGTTAGTAGCATATAATTTTGTTCAGGAGTCCCAATAATATTATTACCTTTCAGAACAGGGGGCAAAAAATAAGCAGTAAGCAATGGAATAAATTGTCCTCCAAATTCCCTTTTTTGGAAGTTCCACTCATTAATGCTTACAGTGTGCAAGTCAGGAAAATATCACTTTGAGTTTGTCCTTTAGGAAAGAACTCTCAGACATCATAACCTAACAGCCAAGAAGTCACACCACTGTATCTCTCTGCCACCGTGCAAAACAACATTTACTGTCTTTGAAAAGTAGAAAATCAACAGACCTTATCAAGTTGTTCCAAATGCAGGAAACAGGAAGCCATGTTCCTATGCAGCTTTGCCAATTCTGGATCCGCCTGATCATGTGCATAAAATCTCAGAGAATAATAGTACCAGTGTAGAGCATCGGCATAATTTTGAACCTAAAGTTTAAAAATAAATAACTAAATCACAAATATATCTTTACATTTGGTAATAATTTTTTGTTGAGTTATAAAGTGGCAGTCACTATTCTCTCTTCTTCCTTACATTAGAAATTTCACAGAAATCATCAACAAATTAAAAGGCAACATACAGACTGGGAGAAAATATTTGCAATCTACATATTAAAAGGGGGTTAATATCCAAAATATACAAAGAACTCCTAAAACTCAACAGCAAAAAAAAAAGTTTTAAAAATGGGAAAAGGATCTGAATACACATTTTTCCAAAGACATAAAAATCGCAACAGGTACATGAAAATGTACTCAACATTACTAATTATCAGGGAAATACAAATCAAAATCACAAGGATGAATTACCTCACCCCTGTTAGAATGACAAATCATCAGAAAGACAAGAGATAAATTTTCTGAGGATAGGCAGAAATGGCAAACTTGTACACAGTCAGTAGGAATGTATACTGGGAAGGCCACTATGAAAAACAATGTGCAGGTTTCTCAAGCAATTAAAAATAAAACTACAAAATGATGAGCAATCCCACATCTGGGTATATGTCCAAAGCAAATGAAATCAATATGTCAAACAGATATTTGTTCTCCCATGTTAACTTCAGCATTATTCATAATAGCCAATGTACGGAAAAACCTAAGTGTTCATTAACTAATGAATGGATAAAAAAAATAATAAAGATCAGAGAAGAAATAAAACTGAGAAGAATAAAATAGAAAAAATCAATAAAATCAAGAGTTGTTTTTTTGAGAAAATAAACAAAAGAGATAAACCGCTAGCCAGACTTATTAAGAGAAAAAGAGAATCTACACACATCAACAGAAACAGAAATGGGAATGGAAAAATCACAACGGACCCCACAGAAATACAAAGAATTATTAGAGAATACTATGAAAATTTATATGCTAACAGGAAAACCTAGAAGAAATGGACAACTTCCTAGAAAAATACACCCTTCCAAGACTGACCAAGGAAGAAACAGAAAATCTAAACAGACCAATTACCAGCAAAGAAATTGAATTGGTAATCGAAAAACTACCCAAGAAAAAAACCACCAGGCCAGATGGATTCAACTTTGAATTTTATCAGACATATAGAGAAGACATAATACCCATTCTCTTTAAAGTTTTCCATAAAATAGAAGAGGAGGGACTACTACAAAACTCATTCTATGAAGCCAACATCACTCCAATATCAAAAACAGGCAAAGAACCCACAAAAAAAGAAAACTACAGACCAATATCCCCGATGAACATAGATGCAAAAACACACAGCAAAATATTAGCAAACCGAATTCAAAAATACATCAAGAGGATCATACACCATGACCAAGTGGGATTCATCCCAGGGATGCAAGGATGGTACAACATTCAAAAATCAATAAATATGAGAGATGCCCTCTCAAAAAAATAATAATTGCAAATGAAAAGTCGAACAAATTGTCAACCTCAGCAATAATTAAAGAAATGAAAAGCAATAAAAAAATCAATCAACATCACCCACCACATCAACAAAAAGGACAAAAAACACATGATCATCTCCATAGATGCTGAAAAAGCATTAGACAAAATTCAATATCCATTCATGATAAAAACTCACAACAAAATGGGTATAGAGGGCAAGTACCTCAACATAATAAAGGCCATATATGACAAACCCACAGCCAACATCATACTTAACAGCAAGAAGCTGAAAGCTTTTCCTCTGAGATCGGGAACAAGACAAGGATGCCCACTCTCCCCACTGTTATTCAACGTAGTACTAGAGGGCCCATCCAGGGAAATCAGACAAAACAAGAAATACAAGGAATCCAGATTGAGAAAGACGAAGTCAAACTGTCATTATTTGCAGATGACATGATATTGTACATAAAAAACACCCTAGACTCCACTCCAAAACTACTAGAACAAATATCTGAATACAGGAAAGTTTCAGGTACAAAATTAACACACAGAAGTCTGTGGCATTCCTATATACTAATGAGGAACTAGCAGAAAGAGAAATCAGGGAAACAAATCCATTCACAATTGCATCAAAAAGAATAAAATACCTAGGAATAAACCTAACCAAGGAAGTGAAAGACCTATACCCTGAAAACTACAAGACACTCTTAAGAGAAATTAAAGAAGACACTAATAAATGGAAACTCATCCCATGCTCTTGGCTAGGAAGGATTAATATTGTCAAAATGGACAGCCTGCCTAAGGCAATATACAGATTCAATGCAATCCCTACCAAAATACCAACAGCATTCTTTAACAAACTGGAACAAATAGTTTTAAAATTAATATGGAACCACAAACCTCAAATAGTCAAAGCAATCCTGAGAAGGAAGAATAAAGCAGGGGGATCTCGCTTCCCAATGTCAAGCTGTACTATAAAGACACAGTAATTAAGACAGTTTGGTACTGGCACAAGAACTGACCAACTGACCAGTGGAACAGAATAGAAAGTCCACATATTAACCCAAACATATATGGTCAGTTAATATACGATAAAGGAGCCATGGATATACAATGGGGAAATGACAGCCTCTTCAACAGCTGGTGTTACCAAACTGGACAGCTACATGTAAGTGAATGAAACTGGATCATTCTCTAACTGCATACACAAAAGTAAATTCATAATGGATCAAAGACCTGAATGTAAGTCATGAATCATAAAACTCTTAGAAAAAAACATAGGCAAAAATCTCTTAGACATAAACATGAGCAACTTCTTCAGGAACATATCTCCCTGGGCAAGGAATTAAAAGCAAAAATGAACAAGTGGGACTATATCAAGCTGAAAAGCTTCTGTACAGCAAAGGACACAACCAACAGAACAAAAAGGCATCCTAGAGTATGGGAGAATATATCCATAATGACAGATATGATAAAGGGTTGACATCCAAAATATATAAAGAGCTCACCCACCTCAACAAGCAAAAAGCAAATAATCCAATTAAAAAATGGGCACAGGATCTGAACAGACACTTCTCCAAAGAAGAAATTCAGATGGCCAGCAGACACATGAAAAGATACTCCACATCGCTTGTCATCAGAGAAATGCAAATTAAAACTACAATGAGATATGACCTCACACCAGTAAGGATCGCCACCATCCAAAAGACAAACAACAACATATGTTGGAGAGGTTGTGGAGAAAGGGGAACCCTCCTACACTGCTGGTGGGAATGTAAATTAGTTCAACCATTGTGGAAAGCAGTATGGAGGTTCCTCAAAAAACTCAAAATAGAAACACCATTTGACCCAGGAATTCCACTCCTAGGAATTTACCCAAAGACTACAGCAGCCCAGTTTGAAAAAGACATATGCACCCCTATGTTTATTGCAGCACTATTTACAATAGCCAAGAAATGGAAGCAACTTAAGTGTCTATCAGTAGATGAATGAATAAAGAAGATGTGGTACACTTACACAATGGAATATTATTCAGCCATAAGACGAAAAAAAATCCTACCATTTGCAATAACATAGATGGAGATAGAGGGTATTATGCTCCGTGAAGTAATCCAGGTGGAGAAAAACAAGTATCAAATGATTTCACTCATCTGTGAAGTATAACAACAAAGAAAAAAACTGAAGGAACAAAACAGCAGCAGACTCACAGAACCCAAGAATGGACTAACAGTTACCAAAGGGAATGAACGGGACTGGGGAGGATGGGTGGGAAGGGACAGATAAGTGGGGGTGAAAGGGGGCACCATGATAAGCAGGTATAGTGTGGGGGAGTGACAGGGAGGGCTGTACAACACAAAGAAGGCAAGTAATGATTCTACAGCATCTTACTACGCTGATGGACAGTGACTGTATTGGGGTATCTGGGGGGGACTTGGTGATGGGGGAGCCTAGTAAACATAGGGTTCCTCATGATATTGTAGATTAATGATACCAAAAAAAGTGGCTTTTGATTTCCTGAAAAAAAAGGTATGTGTATTCACTGGAATATTATTCTACCATAAAAAAGAGGGACATCCTGTGACAACATGAATGGAATTGGAGGACATTTTCCTAACTGATGTAAGCCAGGCAGACAAAGACAAATACTGTATGGTATATCACTTACACATGGAACCTGAAAAATAAAAAGTTAAACTCATAAAAACAGAGAATACTATGGCATTGCCATGGGCCGGGAGGGTGGGAGAAATGGGAAGGGGTTACAAAAAACACAGAAAAGAAAACAAACTTGCATTATAAGATGAAAAATATCGAGGATCTAATGTATAACATGGTGACTATATTTGAGAAAACTGGATTTGTTGCCAAGAGAGTAAAACTGTTCTCACCAAAAAAAGTGATGGATATTAATTAAAACAATTCTTAGAACTCTTTCACAATTTATATGTATACCAAATCAAATAATTATGTTATGCACCACTTTAATTATAATTTTTGTCAATTATAGCTCAATAAAGCCGGGAAAAAATATAAATTTCACATGTGGGATGAAGAGTCTGAAAGGGTATTAAACCATCTTAGAACACTCAAAATACAATTTAAAAGTTATTAAAACAACGACAAAATTTTTAAAGAGAACATCAACAATTCACTATGTGAATACAGCTATTTTGATTTATTCTTTCAATTTTAACTTTCTCATTTTGTATTTTTATATAGTTGTAATCATAGTTTTTATTTGAAATTCATATTCTTTCCATTTTTAATTCTGTTTTGTAAATATTCGTCTATATTGACATTGCTATGTAGTCTCACAGTTGCCAATTTAAGGAACACATAACATCCAATTAAGTTTATTTATGATGATATTCTTAATGTTCGAAAGTTAGTTATTTCGAGGTTTTCACTATTTATTTCACAATAATTAAATGCTTCTTTGATTTTATTAAAAATGTGTTTTCACTTTTTAGGCACTTAAAATTTTTCAATGTTAAGAAGCTATTAGGAAAAATAAGAAAGAAATATCCTGGATAAGTTCTTTCAAGCTAAGAAAACCCAGATTGCTCATGCACACCAAGGTAACGTACATGCGTCCCTTATACCCCATCAAGAATCTTCACATTTTTCAATGAAAAGAAGGAATAAAACATGCTTTGCAAGTAGAATCAACTGTGCTGAGTAGGTACAACACTGCCACTGACTATTTGGAACTAAAGATTATATTCTTCTCCAGTGATGGAAGTCTGAGTTAAAAAAAAAATCATTCTGTAAGATTGGGAATTGAGGGAAAAGGAAAAAAACTCAACAGAAAAACCAAAATCTTAAGTAATTTCTCACCTGCTACATAAAGGAGTAAAACACAGTACAAGAAAGCAAGAATACCATTCTCTTTCATAACACCTGCCCTGAAGGTATAAAATAAGAGATTTTGATATATGTTCACACTGTGAAATGATCACTACAATCAAGCTAATTAACATATTCAAGACATCACATAGTTAATCTCTTTTTCCTGGTGAGAACACTTAAGATTCACACTCTTAGCAAATTTTAACTATCAATACGTTATTTATTATTTTTTGGTGTCATTAATGTACAATTACATGAGCAACATTATGGTTACAAGACTCCACCCATTATAAAGACCCCACCACATACCCCATTACAGTCACTGTCCATCAGCATAGTAAGATACTATAAAATCACTATTTGTCTTCTGTTATACTGTGCACCCCGTGAACCCCCAACATTATGTGTGCTAATTGTACTGCCCATTTTCCCCCTTATCCCTACCATCCCACCCATCCTCCCCAGTCCCTTCCCTTTGGTAATTGTTAGTCCATTCTTGGGTTCTGTGAGTCTGCTGCTGTTTTGTTCCTTCAGGTTTTTCTTTGTTCTTATACTCCACAGATGACTGAAATCATTTAATACTTGTCTTATTCCACCTGGCTCATTTCACTGAGTATAATACTCTCTAGCTCAAACCATGGTGTTGCAAATGCTAGGATTTGCTTCCTTCTTATGGCTGAATGATATTCCATTCTGTATATGGACCACCCCTTTTTTATTCATTCATCTACTGATGGACACTTAGGTTGCTCCCATTTCTTGGCTATTGTAAATAATGCTGCGATAAACATAGGGGTGCACAAGTCTTTTTCAAACTGGGCTGCTGCATTCATAGGGTAAATTCCTAGGAGTAGAATTCCTGGGTCAAATGGTATTTGTATTTTGAGTTTTTTGAGGAACCTCCATACTGCTTTCCACAATGGTTGAACTAATTTACATTCCCACCAGCAGTGTAGGAGGGTTCCCCTTCCCCACATCATCGCCAACATTTGTTTATGTTTCTCTTTTGGATGGCGGCCATCCTAACTGCTGTGAAATGATATCTCATTGTGGTTTTAATTTGCATATCTCTGATGATTAGCGATGTGGAGCATCTTTTCATATGCTTGTTGGCCATCTGAATTTCTTCCTTGGAGAAGTGTCTGTTCAGATCCTCTGCCAATTTTTTAATTGGAATATTTTCTTTTTGTTTGTTGAGGGGTGTGAGTGCTTTATACATTTTGGATGTCAACCCCTTATTGGATATGTCATTTATGTATATATTCTCCCATACTGTATAAAGTCTTATTCATCTACTGATGGTGTCTTTTGCTTTACAGAGGCGTTTTAGTTTGATATAGTCCTACCTTTTCATTTTTACTTTTCTTTCCCTTGCCCAGGGAGATACGTTCATGAAGTTGCTCATGTTTAGGTCCAAGAGACTTTTGTCACTGTTTTTTTCTAAGAGTTTTGTGATTTTATGTCCTACATTAAGGACATCAATGCATTTTGAGTTTACTTTTGTGTACAGGGTTAGACAATAATCCAGTTTCATTCTCTTACATGTAGCTGTCCAGTTTTTCCAACACCAGCTGTTGAGGCTGTCATTTCCCCATTGTATATCCATGGCTCCTTTATCACATATTAATTTAACATATATGCTTTGATTAATAACTGGACTTTCTATTCTGTTCCACTGGACTATGGGTCTGTCCTGTGCCTGTACCAAATTGTCTTGATTACTGTGGCTTTGTAGCAGAGCTTGAAGTTGGGAAGTGAAATCACCCCTGCTTTATTCTTCCTTCTCAGGATTGCTTAGAAAATTCGGGGTCTTTCATGCTTCCATATGACTTTTAGAATTATTTCTTCCAGTTCGCTGAAGAATGCTGTTGGTATTTTGATAGGGATTGCATTGAATCTGTAGATTGCTTTAGGCAGGATGGCCGTATTGATAATATTAATTCTTCCTACCCAAGAGCATGGGATGAAATTCCATTTGTTAGTGTCCTCTTTAATTTCTCTTGAGCGTCTTGTAGTTTTCAAGGTATAGGTCTTTCACTTCCATCGTTAGGATTATTCCTAGGTATTTTATTCTTTTTGATGCAAATGTCAATTTAATTGTTTTTCTGATTTCTCTTTCTGCTAGTTCATCATAGGTAGATGTGAAAGCAACAGATTTCTGTGTATTAATATTGTATCCTGCAATATTACTGAATTCAGATATTAGATCTAGGAGTTTTATACTGGATTCTTTAGGGCTTTATTGTACAATAATGTCATCTGCAAGCAGTGACAGTTTGACTTCTTCCTAACCAATCTTGATGCCTTGTACATCTTTGTGTTGTCTGACTGCTGTGATGAGGACTTCCAGTACTATGTTGAATAAAATCGGGGAGAGTGGGCATGCCTGTCTTATTCCTGATCTTATAGGAAAAAGTTTCAGTTCTTTGCTATTAAGTATAATGTTGGCTGTGGCTTTGTCATATATGGCCTTTATTATGTTGAGGTACCTGCCCTTTATACACATTTTGTTGAGAGTTTTCATCATGAACGGATGTTCAATTTTGGCAAATGCTTTTTCAGCATTTATGGAGATGATCATGTGGTTTTTGGCCGTCTTTTTGTTGATGTGGTGGATTATCTTGATGGATTTTCAAATGTTGTACCATCCTTGCATCCCTGAGATGAATCCCACTTGATCATGGTGTATGATCCTCTTGATGTATTTTTGAATTTGGTTTGTAAATATTTGTTGAGTGTTTTTGTGTGTATTTAATCAGGGATATTGGTTGGTAGTTTTCTTTTTTTGTGGGGTCTTTCCTTGTTTTGGTATTAGAGTGATGCTGACTTCTTAGATCTTCTATTTTTTGGAAAACTTTATGGAGAATGGGTATTATGTCTTCTGTAAATGTCTGATAAAATTCAGCAGTGAATCCAACTGGTCCTGAAGTTTCATTCTTGGGCAGTTTTATTGATTACCAATTCAATTTAGTTGCTGGTAATTCGGTCTGTTCAGATTTTCAGTTTCTTCCCTGGTCAGTCTTGGAAGGTTACATTTTTCTAGAAAATTGTTCATTTCTTCTACTTTATCCAGTTTTTTAGTATACAGATTTTCACAGTATTATCTAATAATTCTTTGTATTTCAGTGGTGTCTGCAGTGATTTTTCCTTTCTCATTTCTGATTCTGTTTATGTGTGTAGATTCTCTTTTTCTCTTAATAAGTCTGGATAGGGGCTTATATATTTTCTTCATTTACTCAAAGAACCAGCTCTTGGTTTATTAATTTTTCTATTGTATTAGTCCTCTCAATTTTACTTATTTCTACTCTGATTTTTATTATATCCTTCCTTCTGCTGACTTTGGGCCTCATTTGTACTTCTTTTTCCAGTTTCAATAATGGTGAATTTAGACTATTCATTTGGGATTGTTCTTCCTTCTTTAAAGAAGCCTCAACTGCTATATACTTTCCTCTAAGAACTGCCTTTGCTGTGTCCCACAGGAGTTGGGGCATTGTGCTATTGATTTCATTTGTCTCCATATATTGCTTGATTACTCTTTTAATTTCATCATTGATTCATTGATTATTTAGGAGCATGTTGTTAAGCCTCCATGTGCTTGTGAGCCTGTTTGTTTTCTTTGTACAATTTATTTCTAGATTTATACCTCTCCTATCTGAGAAGTAGCTTGGCAGAATTTCAATCTTTTTGAATTTACTGAGGCTCTTTTTGTGGCCTAGTATGGGTTCTATTCTGGAAAATATTCCATGTGCACTTGAGAAGAATGTATATCCTGATTCCTTAGGGTGTAGAGTTCTGTAGACATCTGTTAGGTCCATCTGTTCCCAGTGTGTTGTTCAGTGACTCTGTGTTCTTACTTATTTTCTGTGTGGTTGATCTGTCCTTTGTAGTGAGTGGTGTGTTGAAGTCTCATAGAATGAATGCATTACATTCTATTTCCTCCTATGTCAGTGCTCCTGTGTTGGGTGCATATATATTTAGAATGGTTATATCCTGTTGTTGGACAGCCACCTTTACCATTCTGTAATGTCCTTCTTTGTCTCTTGTTACTTTCTTTCTTTTGAAGTCTATTTTGTGTGATATAAGTACTGCCACACCTGCTTTTTTCTCCCTATTGTTTGCATGAAATATTTTTTTCCATCCCTTCATTTTCAGTCTGTGTATGACTCTGGGTTGGACTTGAGTCTCTTGTAAGCAGCATATAAATGGGTCTTGCTTTTTTCATTCTTTTGAGAGGGCATCTCTCATATTTATTGATCAAATGGTTGTTAACAACAATAAAATTCTGTATGGGGGGGTCAATGCTCAATGCACAATCATTAATCCATCTCAAGCCTAGTTCTCCTCAGTCTCCAATCTTCTGAAGCATAACGAACAAGTTCTTATATGGTGAAAGAATTCTTACATAGTGAATAAATTCTTACATGGTGAACAGTACAAGGGCATTGATCACAGAAACTTTCGGGTCTGATCACGCATTATGAACTATAAACAATCAGGTCAAATATGAATATTCATTTGATTTTTATACTTGATTTATATGTGGATACCACATTTCTCCCTTTATACTTATTCTTACTTTTATTTTTAATAAAATGCTGAAGTGGTAGGTAGATGCAAGATAAAGGTAGAAAACATAGTTTAGTGTTGTAAGAGAGCAATTGTAGATGATCATGTATGTGCCTGTAGACTATGTGCTAATCCGAGCTGGACAAGGGCAATAAAACATCCACGGATGCAGAAGCTTTCGCTCAAAACAGGGGGGAGGTGAGGTTCTAAGTTTCACCACTGTTGTTCCCCGATTTCTCACCTGATGGCCCCCCTGCGACTGTGCCCGTCTTAGGTTGTTCCTCCCTTGAGGAATCTTACCCATCTCTGGCTAACCAGTCATCTTCCGGGGCCATACAGGGAAACGTAAAGTTGGTAAGTGAGAGAGAAGCCATATTGTTTGAAAAGGTTAGCTTTTTACTTCTTTGCAGATTTATGTCCTGTGGCTTCTATGCCCAGCACTTGTCTCGAGGTATCTTTACCACCTGGAGGAATTATGATACTTGGTAAATTCAATATGAGGCACGAATTCTATTTAAGGGTTGTAATTAGGAGGGAAGAAGAAAAGCTATAGAGGTAGCATATGGAAGAAAACATGGGAGGATTGATTATTTCTTTGACATATCTTCTTGTAGAGTACCTTAAGCATGTATAGGTTTTAAACTACTAACTAACGCACACATATTAACATAATAGGAATATGGTGACATAAACTAAGCAAATCTATAATTACCAGCCATCTCCAGTGTAGCTAAGAAAACCAGTTAGGCACCCTAGACATTTGTGAAAATTTGTCTATGATATGATGGATATTGTCCAACTGTACTTGAACAGTCTGAGAGAAATCAGACAAATTAAAGCAACCCATTTCTGGGATCTGTTCACATCCTATATGTTCTTTTAACCATAGATACTCTATAGTCATAAGATTTTGGAGCGCTACAACTGGCACCCCTCCCAACTCCTGGTTCAGTTCCAACAGTACAGATCCAGCCAAATTCGTTCTCTCACTGTATGCACATGCCAGCCTACACATCTCCCTCCTCATTCCAGTGGCAAGTCCAGGAAATGGTGGGATGGACACAGCCACAACTGCAGCATCGCCCAGATCCCTGTGGATACATTTTGATGATCATCCCCCGGCACGAGTCCTCCAGAGAGTGCTGATGCCGGAAGCTCCTCCTCATATCGTATCTTAGTTCATGTCCTGGGTAGCCAAGCAAGGCCTTGATCTTCTGCATAAAAACAAACAGACCCTTTGACCACACTTTGACATGCCCTCTATACCACAGTGTAAAACACATTGCAGGTCAGCACACAGGAAATGCTTTTTTTTTATTATTAAGAGAAAGGAATATTATCAGAAAAGAGTACCTCCATAGCTGATCATCTGACACCCTTTAAGTGATCAAAATTAAGGATATTTAAAGTATGTGCTAATCTTTGATTTACCAATAGTTTTATCCTATCAAGGAGTAATCCCCCTTTTCTTTCTTTCTTTTTTTTCCATTTTTTAAAATCTTTAATCTACACTTACATGAAGAATACAATGTTTACTATGCTCTCCACTATACCAAGTACCCCCTAAAAACCACATTACAGTCACTGTCCACCAGCATAGCAAAATGTTGTAGAATCACTACTTGTACTCTCTCTGTTGGACAGCCCTCCCTCCCCACCTATGCATGCTAATCTTAATACCCCTTTACTTCTTCCCCCCCCTTATCCATCCCTGCCCACCCATCCTAGCCAGATCCTTTCCCTTTGGTACCTGTTAGTCCATTTTTGGATTCTGTAATTCCGCTGCTATTTTGTTCCTTCAGTTTATCCTTTGTTCTTATACTCCTCAGATGAGTGAAATCATTTGGTATTTCTCTTTCTCCGCTTGGCTTATTTCACTGAGCATAATACTCTCCAGCTCCATCCATGTTCTGCAAATGGTAGGATTTTCCCTCTTCTTATGGCTGAGTAGTATTCCATTGTGTATATGTAGCACATCTTCTTTATTCATTCATCTACCGATGGACATTTAGGTTGCTTCCAATTCTTGGCTATTGTAAATAGTGCTGCAATAAACATAGGGGTGCATCTGTCTTTCTCAAACTTGATTGCTGTGTTCTTAGGGTAAATTCCTAGGAGTGGAATTCCAGGGTCAAATGGTAAGTCTGTTTTGAGCATTTTGATGAACCTCCATACTGCTTTCCACAATGGTTGAACTAATTTACATTCCCACCAGCAGTGTAGGAGGGTTCCAATTTCTCCACAGCCTCACCAACATTTGTTGTTGTTTGTCTTTTGGATGGCAGCTATCCTTACTGGTGTGAGGTGATACCTCATTGTAGTTTTACTTTGTATTTATCTGATAATTAGCGATGTGGAGCATCTTTTCATGTGTCTGTTGGCTATCTTTATTTCTTTTTTAGAGAATTGTCTGTTCAGTTCCTCTGCCCATTTTTTAATTGGGTTATTTGTTTTTTGTTTGTTGAGGTGTGTGAGCTCTTTATATATTCTGGATGTCAAGCCTTTATCGGATCTGTCATTTTCAAATATACTCTCCCATACTGTAGGGTTCCTTTTTGTTCTATTGATGGTGTCTTTCGCTGTGCAGAAGATTTTCAGCTTGATATAGTCCCACTTGCTCATTTTTGCTGTTGTTTGCCTTGCACGGGAAGATGTGTTCAAAAAGAGGTCACTCATGTTTATGTCTAAGAGGTTTTTGCCTATGTTTTTTTCCAAGAGATTAATGGTTTCATGACTTACATTCAGGTCTTTGATCCATTTGGAGTTTCCCTTTGTATATGGGGTTAGACAATGGTCCAGTTTCATTCTCCTGCATGTACCTATCCAGTTTTGCCAGCACCATCTGTTGAAGAGACTGTCATTTCACCATTGTATGTCCATGGCTCCTTTATCAAATATTAATTGACCATATATGTCTGGGTTAATGTCTGGAGTCTCTAATCTGTTCCACTGGTCTGTGGCTCTGTTCCTGTGCCAGTAACAAATTGTCTTGATTACTATAGCTTTGTAGTAGAGCTTGAAGTTGGGGAGTGAGATCCCCCCTACTTTATTCTTCTTTTTCAGGATTGCTTTGGCTATTCGGGGTCTTTAGTGTTTCCATATGAATTTTTGAACTACTTGTTCCAGTTCACTGAAGAATGTTGCTGGTAATTTGATAGGGATTGCATCAAGTCTGTATATTGCTTTGGACAGGATGGCCATTTTGACGATACTAATTCTTCCTAGCCATGAGCATGGGATGAGTTTCCATTTGTTAGTGTCCCCTTTAATTTCTCTTAAGAGTGACTTGTAGTTTCCAGGGTATAGGTCTTTCACTTCTTTAGTTAGGTTTATTCCTAGGTATTTTATTCTTTTTGATGCAATGGTGAATGGAATTGTTTTCCTGATTTCTCTTTCTATTGGTTCATTGTTAGTGTAGGAAAGCTACAGATTTCTGTGTGTTAATTTTGTATCCTGCAACGTTGCCATATTCCTATATCAGTTCTAGTAGTTTTGGGGTGGAGTCTTCAGGGTTTTTTATGTACAGTATCATATCATCTGCAAATAGTGACAGTTTAACTTCTTCTTTACCAATCTGGATTCCTTGTATTTCTTTGTTTTCTCTTATGGCCGTGGCTAGGACCTCCAGTATTAAGTTGAATAACAGTGGGGAGAGTGGGCATCACTGTCTTGTTCCGATCTCAGAGGAAATGCTTTCAGCTTCTCGCTGTTCAGTATAATGTTGGCTGTGGGTTTATCATATATGGCCTTTATTATGTTGAGGTACTTGCCCTCTATTCCCATTTTGCTGAGAGTTTTTATCATGAATGGATGTTGAATTATGTCAAATGCTTTTTCAGCATGTATGGAGATGACCATGTGGTTTTTGTCTTTCTTTTTGTTGATGTGGTGGATGACGTTGACAGATTTTCGAATGTTGTACCATCCTTGCATCCCTGGGATGAATCCCACTTGGGCATAGTGTATGATCCTTTTGATATACTGTTGAATTCTGTTTGCTAGTATTTTATTGAGTATTTTTGCATCTACATTCTTCAGGGATATTGGTCTGTAATTTTATTTTTTGGTGGGGTCTTTGCCTGGTTTTGGTATTAGGGTGATGTTGGCTTCATAGAATGAGTTTGGGAGTATTCCCTGCTCTTCCATTTTTTGGAACACTTTAAGGAAAATGGGTATTATGTCTTCCTTGTGTGTCTGGTAAAATTCCGAGGTAAATCCATCTGGCCCGGGGGTTTTGTTCTTGGGTAGTTTTTTGATTACCATATCAATTTCTTTGCTCGTAATTGGTTTGTTTAACTTTTAAGTTTCTTCCTTGGTCAGTCTTGGGAGGTTGTATTTTTCTAGGAAGTTATCCATTTCTTCTAGGTTTTCCAGCTTGTTGGCATATAGGTTTTCCTAGTAATCTTTAATAATTCTTTGTATTTCTGTGGAGTCTGTCTTGATTATTCCATTCTCATTTCTTATGCTGTTGATTTGTGTTGATTCCCTTTTTCTCTTAATAAGTTTGGCTAGAGGCTTATCTATTTTGTTTATTTTCTCAAAGAACCAGCTCCTGGTTTTGTTGATTTTTGCTATGGTTTTATTCTTCTCAATTTTGTTTATTTCTTCTCTAATCTTTATTATGTCCCTCCTTCTGCTGACTTTAGGCCTCATTTGTTCTTCTTTTTCTAGTTTCGATAATTGTGATGTTAGACTATTCATTTGGGATTGTTCTTCCTTCTTCAAGTGTGCCTGGATCGCTATATACTTTCCTCTTAACACTGCTTTCGCTGCATCCCACAGAAGTTGGGGCTTTTTGTTGTTGTTGTCATTTGTTTCTATATATTCCTTGATCTCTATTTTGATTTGTTCATTGATCCATTGATTATTTAGAAGCATGTTGTTAAGCCTCCATGTGTTTGTGTGCCTTTTTGTTTTCTTTGTAGAATTTATTTCTAGTTTTATATCTTTGTGGTCTGAAAAATTGGTTGGTAGAATTTCAATATTTTGGAATTTACTGAGGCTCTTTTTGTGAGCTAGTATGTAGTCTATTCTGGAGAGTGTTCCATGTGCACTTGAGAAGAATGTATATCCTGTTGCTTTTGGATGTAGAGTTCTATAGATGTTTATTAGGTCCATCTGTTCTAGTGTGTTGTTCAGTGCCTGTGTGTCCTTACTTATTTTCTACCCGGTGGATCTGTCCTTTGGGGTGAGTGGTGTGTTGAAGTCTCCTAAAATGAATGCATTGCAGTCTATTTCCCTCTTTAGTTCTGTTAGTGTTTGTTTCATAAATGCTGGTGCTCCTGTGTTGGGTGCATATATATTTGGAATGGTTATATCCTCTTGTTGGACTGTGCCCTTTATCATTATGCAGTGTCCTTCTTTATCTCTTGTTACTTTCTTTGTTTTGAAGTCTATTTTGTCTGATATTAGTACTGCAACCCCTGCTTTCTTCTCACTGTTGTTTGCCTGAAATATGTTTTTCCATCCCTTGACTTTTAGTCTGTGCATGTCTTTGGGTTTGAGGTGAGTTTCTTGTAAGCAGCATATAGATGGGTCTTGCTTTTTTATTCATTCTATTACTCTGTGTCTTTTGATTGGTGAATTCAGTCCATTTACATTTAGGGTGACTATTGACAGATATGTACTTATTGCCATTGCAGGCTTTAAATTCGTGGTTACCAAAGGTTCAAGGTTAGCCTCTTTAGTATCTTACTGCCTAACTTAGCTCACTTATTGAGCTGTTATACACACTGTCTGGAGATTCTTTTCTTCTCTCCCTTCTTATTCCTCCTCCTCCATTCTTCATATGTTGTGTGTTTTGTTTTGTGCTCTTTTTAGGAGTGCTGCCATCTAGAGCAGTCCTTGTAAGATGCCCTGTAGAGGTGGTTTGTGGGAAGCAAGTTCCCTCAGCTTTTGCTTGTCTCGGAATTGTTTAATCCCGCCATCATATTTAAATGATAGTCGTGCTGGATACAGTATCCTTGGTTCAAGGCCCTTCTGTTTCATTGCATTAAATATATCATGCCATTCTCTTCTGGCCTGTAGGGTTTCTGTTGAGAAGTCTGATGTTAGCCTGATGGGTTTTCCTTAATAGGTGACCTCTTTCTCTCTAGCTGCCTTTAAAACTCTTTCCTTGTCCTTGATCCTTGCCATTTTAATTACTATGTGTCTTGGTGTTGTCCTCCTTGGTTCCTTTCTCTTGGGGGTTCTGTGTAATTCCATGGTCTGTTCTATTATTTCCTCCCCCAGTTGGGGAAGTTTTCAGCAATTATTTCTTCAAAGAGACTTTCTATCCCTTTTCCTCTTTCTTCTTCTTCTGGCACCCCTATAATACGAATATTATTCCTTTTGGTTTGGTCATATAGTTCTCTTAGTGTTGTTTCATTCCTGGAGATCCTTTTATCTCTCTCTATGTCAGCTTCTATACGTTCCTGTTCTCTGGCTTCTATTCCTTCAATGGCCTCTTGCATCTTATCCATTCTGCTTATAAATCCTTCCAGGGATTGTTTCACTTCTGTGATCTCCTTCTTGACATCTGTGATCTCCCTCTGGACTTCATCCCTTAGCTCTTGCATATTTCTCTGCATCTCTGTCAGCATGTTTATGATTTTTATTTTGAATTATTTTGCAGGAAGACTGGTTAGGTCTGTCTCCTTCTCAGTTGTTGACTCTGTGATCTTTGTCAGCCTGTAGTTTTGCCTTTTCATAGTGATAGAGATAGTTTGCAGAGCTGGTATGAGTGACCGCTGGAAGAGCTTTCCTTCTTGTTGGTTTGTGGCCTTCCTCTCCTGGGAGAATAACGACCTCTAGTGGCTTGTGCTGGGCAGCTGTGCACAGACAGGGTTTCTGCTTCCGGCCCGGCTTCTATGGACTTTATCTCTGCCTTTGTTGTGGGCGTGGCCTGGCTCGGGCTGCTCCTCCAAAATGGTGGAGCCCCTTTGGAGGGGGAGAGGCCAGGAGGCTATTTATCTCCGTAAGGGGACTCTGTGCTCCCTGTTGCCCAGGGGGTTAGAGTGCCCAGAGATCCCCAGATTCCCTGCCTCTGGGCTGTGTCCTGTCCTGCCCCTTTATGACTTCTGAAAATCACTCTCCAAACCAAAACTACAACAGCAACAACGAAAGAGAAATAAATAAATAAATAAATTATTTTTTTAAAAAAAAGGAAAAAAAAAGGGAAAAATGTGCAATTTTCTTTGTCCTCATGCGCCGGTCTCAGGCACCCGCTCACCGGTCTTGTTGCCCTGTTTCCCTACTATTGGGGTACCTGTTCCATTAAGGCTTCCAATAAGCACTCCCCCAAAAAAAGGGGGAAATGCTTAATTTTTTTTGTCCTCAGGTGCCGGTCTCAGGCACCCGCTCACCGGTCTTGCTGCCGTGTTTCCCTAGTATTGGGGTCCCTGTCCCTTTAAGGCTTCCAAAAAGCTCTCGCCAAAAAAAGAAAAAAAAAACCGCTCCCATTTCTTTTTTCTCCGGTGTCAGCCTCAGGCACCCACTCACCGTCCTGCCGCCCTGTTTCCTTAGTATCCAGGACCCCACGCATGCACTGTGTCTGCGCTCTGCTCTGGAACCCTGGTGCTGGGTGTTCAGCAGTCCTGGGCTCTCTCTCCCTGCCAGCTGATTCCTCTCCATCCACCAGGGGCCAGGGAGAGGGGTGCTCGGGTCCCACCGGGCCGGGGCTTGTACCTTACACCCTTTACGAGGTGCTGGGTTCTTGCAGGTGTGGATGTGGCCTGGATGTTGTCCTGTGTCCTCTGGTCTCTATTTTAGGAAGAGTTGTCTTTGTTATATTTTCATGGATATATGTGGTTTTGCGAGGAGATTTCCGCTGCTCTACTCACGCCGCCATCCTGGCTCGGTGGCCTCTGGGTCTTGCTTTTTTTATCCATTCTTTTACCCTTTGTCTTTGATTGGTACATTCAGTTCATTTACATTTATGGTGATTATTTATAGATATGTACTTATTGCCATTGAACTCTTTGGATTAATGGTTAGCAAAGGTTTAAAGGTAGATTATTTATTATCTAACTGTCTAACTTAACTCACTTATTATGCTATTACAAACACAGTCTGATGATTCCTTATTTCCCTCCCTTCTTTTTCTTTCTCTCCACTCTTTATATGTTAGGGATTTTATTCTGTACTCTTTTGTGTTTCCCTCAACTGATTCTCTGGATATCTGATTTCGTTTTGCACTTAGTATTTGGTTGGTCTACTTTTTTTGTTGTGGTTTTATTTTCTCTGGTGACATCTGTTTAGCCTTAGGAGCACTTCTATCTAAAGCAGTCCCTTTAAAATACACTGTAGAGATGGTTTGTGGGAGGTGAATTTCCTCATCTTTTGCTTATCTGGGAATTGTGTAATCCCTCCTTCAAATTTAAATGGTAATCTTGCTGGATACAGTATTCTAGGTTCGAGGCCCTTCTGTTTCATTGCATTGAATATATCATGCTATTGGCTTCTGGCCTGTAAGATTTCTGCTGAGAAGTCTGATGATAGCCTGATGGGTTTTCCTTTGTAGGTGATCTTTTTTCTCTCTCTGGCTGCTTTTAATTCTCTGTCCTTGTCTTTAATCTTTGCCATTTTAATCGTTATACATCTTGGTGTTGTCCTCCTTAGGTCCTTTTTTTTGGGAGATCTGTGGGCTTCCATGGTCCAAGTGACTATCTCCTTCCCCAGGTTGGGGAAGTTTTCAGCGATTATTTCTTCAAAGACACTTTCTATCCCTTTTTGTCTCTCTTCTTCTGGTACCCCTATAATGAGAATATTGTTCTGTTTGGATTGGTCACACAGTTCTCTTAATATTTTTCATTCCCAGAGGTCCTTTCATTCCTCTCTGCCTCAGCTTCTCTGT
Organism: Manis javanica; assembly: GCF_040802235.1. NCBI lineage: Eukaryota > Metazoa > Chordata > Mammalia > Pholidota > Manidae > Manis > Manis javanica. The sequence continues at coordinate 58,305,084 of NC_133174.1, forward strand.
ATTCCTGTTCTCTGCTTTCTATTCCATTTACAGTCTCTTGCACCTCATCAAGTCTGCTCTTAAATCCTTACATTGTTTCATTTGTTATCTGCTTCTGAAATTCATTCCTTACCTCCTGCATATTTCTCCGTAGCTACATCAGCATGTTTGTGACTTTTTTTTTTGAGAGAGCATCTCTCTTATTTATTGATAAAATGGTTGTTAACAACAATAAAATTCTGTATAGGGGAGTCAATGCAAAATCATTAATGAACCCCAAGCCTAATTCTCAACAGTCTCCAATCTTCTGAAGCATAATGAACAAGTTCTTACATGGTGAACAAATTCTTACATAGTGAATAAGTTCTTACATGGTGAGCAGTGCAAGGGCAGTCATCACAGAAACTTTTGGTTTTGATCACGCATTATGAACTATAAACAATCAGGTCAAATATGAATATTCATTTGATTTATATGTGAATCCCACATTTCTCCCTTATTTTTATTATTATTATTATTTTTAATAAAGTGCTGAAATGGTAGGTAGATGCAAGATAAAGGTAGAAAACATAGTTTAGTGCTGTACGAGGGCAAATGTAGATGATCAGGTGTGTGCCTGTAGACTAAGTATTAATCCAAGCTAGGCAAGGACAACAAAACATCCACGGATGCAGAAGATTTCTCTCAAAATGTGGGGGGGGGGGTGAGGTTCTAAGCCTCACCTCTGTTGATCCCCCATTTCTCACCTGATGGCCCCCCTGTGACTGTGCCTGTTTTAGGTTGTTCCTCTCTTGAGGAATCTTACCCGTCTCTGGCTAACCAGTCATCTTCTGGGGCCATACAGGGAAATGTAAAGTTGGTAAGTGAGAGAGAAGCAATATTGTTTGAAAAGGTTAGCTTTTTACTTCTTTGCAGATTTATGCCCTGTGGCTTCTATGCCCAGCATTTGTCTTGAGGTATCTTTACCACTTGGAAGAATTATGATACTTGGTAATTTCAATATGAGGCACAAATTCTACTTAAGGGTTGTAATTAGGAAGGAAGAAGAAAAGCTATAGAAGTAGCAGACGGAAGAAAACATGGGAAGATTGATTATTTCTTTGACATATCTTCTTGTAGAGTAACATAAGCATGCATAGGTTTTAAACTACTAATTAAATTGTGTACACACATTAACATAATAGGAATACAGCTACATAACCAAAGCAGACCTATAATTACCAGCAATCTCCAGTGAAACCAAGAAAACCAGTTAGGCACCCTAGGCATTTGTGAAAACTTATCAATGATATGATGGATATTGTCTAACTGAATTTGAATAGTTTGAGAAAAATCAGACAAATTAAAACAACACATTCCTGGGAACTGTTCACATCCCATATGTTCTTTTAACAGTAGATAGTCTATAGTTGCAAGATTTTGGTGTTTGTGACTTTTATTTTGAATTTTTTCTTAGAAAGACTGGTGATTTCAGTCTCACCAGGCTCTCTCTGGTATTTGAGTAATTTTGGACTGAAGGAGATTCTTCTGCCTTTTCATGGTGATGGAAGTGATCATCAGTGATTGGCGGGTGTCTTTCCTAGGAGAACAACGTCCCTACCTGCTTGCTGGTCACCTTGCCTGTCTCCGCTGCCTATACCAGTCAACTGCACACAGGGAGCAGCCTCTGGGTTAATCCAGAGTTGCAGTTGGCTTGGCGCTCATCAGGATGGCCTAGAGCACTGTCAGGTTCACAGGTGATCATTTTGTGTTTTCCATGAGAATGGCACCCCTTCGTGCTTTCGGATTCCACACCAGTCTCCTCTGCCTGTGCCAGGCCAACTGCATACAGGGAGCAGCCACTGAGTTGATCCCCTGATCTGTCATGGATGGGTAGCCCTATGGATGCCCTAGGGCATTGGTGGTGGTTGCAGGTGATCAGAACGTGTTCACTGTCAGAACAGAGAGACCTTACGTGGTTTGCAGACACTGCACTGGTTTCTTCTGCCTGTGCCAGTCAGCTGTGCACAGATTGCAGACTCTGGGTTGGTCCTGTGAGCTGCCAAGGGCAGGGTGTCCCTCTGGATGGCCTAGGGCACTGGTGGTGGTTGCAAGCGATCAGCGCTTGCTCGCCATTAGAACAGAGGTCCTACATGTTTTTCAGACTCCATGCCAGCTTTCTCTGCCTGTGCCACTTGGCCCTACACTGGGGGCAGACTCTGGGTTAATCCCCTGAGCTGCCATGGGCGGGGTGGCCCTCAGGATGGCATAGGGCAGCAGCAGGGTTTGCAAGCAAGCAGCACATTTGCCGTGAGATTAAAGCCCCTTTGTGCCTTCCAGACTCTGTACCACTCCCCTCTGTGTTGTTCGACTGTGGGCTGCCTCTGTGTGGTTGCTGTGGGTGGGGCTGCTCCCCAGTTGCTCCGCAGCAAAGGCAGTTCAGCTGGTTCACTTGCAGTGCTGGCAGGGGTAATGAACAGCAGGCTTCTTATCACCGTGTCAGGCTTCCATGCTGCGTTACTGTTGCCACCAAGGTGGTTAGGGTGCCTGAAGTTCCTTAAAGTTCCCAGCCTGCTTTGCTGAGTGCCAGGATGATTTTGTCCACCAGTTAAACCCTTGTCCCTTTAAGGCTTTTACAGTGCCCACTTTTCTGTTTTCCCAGGCAGCCAGCTGTGGGAACCTGTTCACAGTCTTAGTCTAGGATTTTGCTTTTCCATTCCTCTAATATCCAGTAGACCATGCAATGTGTGTCTGTGCTTCCGGTGCAGATTACTAGGGCTGGTTATTTAGCAGTCCTCTGCTTCCACTCGCTCCCCACTCTGATTCTTTTCCTCCTGCAAGTCAACAGGGGTAGGAGACCTGCTCAGTTCCCACCTGGTCACGGCTTTGTATCTTACCCTTTTTCATTAGATGTTGAGTTCTCACAAATGTAGATGTAGTCTGGGTGGTGTACTGTACCTTCTGGTCACTCTTTTAGGAATAGTTGTATTCACTGTATTTTCAAAGTATACATGGTTTTGGGAGGATATTTCCACACCCCTACTCATGCTGCCATCTTAAGAATCTCAATACATTATTATAACTATAGATACCATAAGGTATATGAAGTCTCTCTAATTTATTCATTTAATAACTGAAAGTTTGTATCATTTGATCAACATATCCCTAATCCCCCCAACCCCCAAACCCTGATAACCACCATTCTACTTCTGCTTTTATGTGTCTACCTTTTTTCGTTACACATATAACTGGGATCATGCAGTATCTGTCTTTCTGTGTCTGGTTTATTTCACTTAGCATAAAGTCCTCCAGGTAATCCATCTTGTCACAAATGATAGGTTTTCCTGCAGATCCCATTTTAACAATACTAACTCTTCCAGTCTATGAACATGGTATATCATTCCAATTATTTGTGTCTTCTACCATACTGCTTTCTATACTGACTGTATTATTTTTACATCCTACCAACTATTAGTTTTTAAACAATATTTGTGCTCAGTATAAAATTTTAGGTTGATATATTCTTTCTTTCATTATTTTAATGATGTTTCTCCATTGTGTTCTTGCTTGCATTGCTCCCAACAAGAATATGTTCTTAATTTTTTCCTCTGTATGAAAGGTGCCATTTTTCTTTAGCTACTTCTAAGATATTCTTAGAAATCGTTTTGAAGCAATTTTATTATTATTTGTCTTTCTTGTGTTTAGAGTTTGCTGACTTTCTTGGATTTGTGGGTTTAGAATTTTCTTTAAGTTTAAGTTTTCAACCATTATTTCTTCACATATTTATTCTCTCCCTCCTCACAGAATTCCAATTAAGCTACATGATGTTTTTCCGTAGCTTCCAGATGCTGGTTTTTTGTTGTTGTTGTTTGGTTCATTTTGGATGGATTCTATTGTATGCCTTCAAGTTCACTAACCTTTCTTCTGCAATATATAATATAATGTTAATACTATATAATATGTTTTTCATCCTAGACTTAGTTTTCATCTCTAGAAGTTTGATTTAGGACTTTTATATCTTCCATGATTCCACTTACCTTTTTTGATACATGAATAGTTATAAGACATTCTTAATGTTCTCTGGTAATGCTAACTTCTGTGTAAGTTTCAACAGATTCCTTATTCTCTTTGTTATAGGCTGTGTTTTCCTGCTTCTCTGTATGCTTAGTAATTTATTACAGAATTCCAGACATTGTAAACTTTATCATGTTAGCTGCTGGATAGTTTTGTATTCTAATAAATATTCTTGATTTTTACTCTAGGAAACAAATCCCTGAGAAGCAATCTGATCCTTTCAAGTCAGACTTTTATGATTTTTAGGTAGGTCTGGAGCAGTGCTCAGTGTAGGACTAATTATTGTCCACTACTGATAAAAGACCCTTCTGAGTTCTATACTCAACACCACGTGAATTAAACATTTGCCAATCTGGCTGGAATGAACAGGCTCTATTACCAGACCTATGTCAGTGCCAGTCACAGTCTCTTCTAATGTATTTAGATAGTTATTTTCTGGCTGCATGTATTTTTGTCCCATGATTTTCTGATCAGAATTCTGCTAAACACTTGTGGAGGACTCTAATTAATAGGGGTTTTTTTCTGTGCTGTGCTCTCCTCTCTGGTACTCTAGCCTATGAACTCAACCTGCCTTGTTCTCCTCAGATTCTCACCTCTACCTCCTCAAAACAGGAAGCCTGCTAGGATCCACTTCAGTTTCTCTTTTACACTAAAGTCTGAAAACTCAAGGCAGCAAGCTGCAAAATTGCAGTGCTCACCTTTTTTATTTCCTGTCTTCCAGAGATCACTCTCTGTTTTCTGAATCCAATGTCTTTAAAACCATTTTTTCATGTATGTTGTCTTGGTTATTTTTCTTTGGAGGGATGGCATGAGGGGGTTCAGGCAAAGATATAACCAATCCAATATAAGACCAATATAACCAATTGGTCTCTGTTACATCTTGGTTGGAAATGGAAATTCCCAACATTTTTTTCACAGTATATCACATTATTTTTATACAGACAAATAAATGCACATAAAGATTAGAAGGAAATAAACCAAAAATTTTAAGAGTGATTAGATTATGAATGACTATTGTTTACTTTAAAAATCCTTATCTATAGTTTCAAATTTTTGTATAATAAACTTATAATAAATTTTGTAAAGAGAAAAAATTACACTTTGGTTGCACCACAACTTTTTAAAGGCTTTTTAAAAAACAATCTGTTTCACAGCAAAACTGAGAGGAATATACAAAAATTTGCAATATACTCTCTACCCAAATGCATGCATAGCCTCCCCCATTATCAGCATCCTCCACCAGAGTGACACATTTGTTACAACTGATGAACTTACTGTGACACATCACATACACCCAAAGTTCACAGTTTATATTAGGGTTCACTCTTAATGTGTACATTCTATGGGTTTCAACAAAAGTATAATGACATGTATCATCACAGTATCATTCAAAGTATTTTCACTGACCTAAAAATTCTCTGTACTCCATACATGTTAAAATAAATTACTTTCCTATTCCTTAATATCAGCAATACCATTTCCCGACACTGTAAACTACCAATGGAGATTAATTACATCTTAGTCTTTTTAAATGAAGCCTTGTCCAATGCCCATTAACTTTCTACATTATGAATATTTAATACATGGTACCTAAACAGATAAATTATTTAAATATTTGATGTTTTATGGTTTTTTTTGATGAACACACTGTTTTATTTGTTGGGATGGAGAAAGAATATAAAGAATGAAAATAGATTATTCCCAAACCTCAAAACTTCTGGCAGCTTTTCCCCACAGAATGCTGTGTAAATAGTGTACTAATTCTGTTGTCAGTTGTCTTCCTGTTTGGTGACCTGAAAATAAACACCCAAGCTCTAAAAGCAAGAATCAATATCTATTATATTAAATAAATAGTGCTAACTATATTCAGAACCTATAGTCTTTAAGTAATGGCTACAAACATAATCACATTCAGACAGGATTTTATTATCAATTTTAGGCTTAGCAGCAAAACTGATTATATAATATAATCAGACTTGATAGAATAACAGTAATTTGCTCATCAATCTGTGATAATCTTCCAGCCTACTCTCTTCTTAACATACTTTTCATGTTCCAAATCTGGTCATTATCTGGTGACTTAATGTTATTGTGAATGAACAGACAGTGATGCCAGAAATAATTAATAAGTGTTTGCACTATTATGCATTAACTAGATAAGATTAAGTTCACCAGAAAGGCCAATTATACTTTAAAGCCTTTGTAAAATACTTTAAGATCATGTTTACACATAACTTTATTACTTTCAATTATAACTTGGGTCTTATTGTTTCTAGTCTAGACATTTACAGGGTTAAGATACATTAGCATACATTAAAGTAAAGTTTAGTTTAACCTGTAATAGAATTCTACACCCACTTCTCTTCTACAACTCTGGCACTATCAATTTCCAAAAAGGTCTTCATTAGAACACTGAGTCTCTGACCTGCCAGCACAGTTGGCAGATGTACTTTGTTCTGCAACGTCATTAAAAATGCTCACATAAGAGTAAAAGCTACTTAATGTACCTTTTAAAAATGTTATAATACGTTGAGACTATAAGTGTATAACTAGATATTATAATAGATTTTGGATAACTATAATCTTAGGAAAATTAGTTATTCTGGAAAACCAAATTTTCTAGTTAACTGACAGTTTACTTTCTTTAAACACAAAACATTTTTTTCATTTAAAAAGTATAGTTTTATTATAGTTCTCAATTTTTCTAAATATTATGTTCTATGAACTGTATTTTTCTTAACATGTTTTCCAGTTTTCTGATGCATAATTTAACCTTTGCTTGACCATTCAATGTCAACAACACTAACAACCATTTTACTTTATTGCACTCTTACTATATCACAGTGATGCCTTTAAGAATTATTATAAAGTAGATTGTTATATTTTTAAAAATATTTGAAGCTGTTTTATAAATTTGTAAAGTTCATTCTTCCTTTGTGGCCAGGTTGTTTGTATACTTCTCTACATACTCCTTCTATCTTTGTAATAAGCTACCATTAAAATGCTAAGGGTTGGAAAACCAGATACATAATCAAGCTAGTCAAAACTGGATCTAAAATAACTGGATTCTAAATAAGGGTCTGGAGTGACATATCAGTAAAATATGTCCTTAGAATCTAGAGTTCAAAAGGCCCTTTGAGATTATCTAGTTAAAAGAATCCCCTTCACAGATTATCAAAACTTTATATTTATAAAAAATATGATACATATAAAAATTCAAGCAATTTGATTGAATATAAAGACAGCAACAAATCACCTAAAATGCCACCACTCAGAATAAGTTTCAGTGTTGACATTTAAGGACTTTCATTCCAGTTAAATCTCTATATGTGTGTAGAGTTGGAAATATGAATTGGGGCAATAACTGAAAGAGATCTTACAATCTTTGTTCTCCAAGGTATAGAGTTCTACAGTGAGGTGGGGGCTCAGAGATAGGTAGGGAATGTTGAGATTTGGCTCTATATCTCTGCTTTAATCAGAGCAACTCTACCTTATTTGAGTCAAAATTCATATAATATTACATTTAGAGGGATGCTCCTGCTAAAAATTAGTTAAAAACTAGGAATGTAGTTAAGTAAGTCAGAGAAAAGACCAATACCATGATTTCACTTATATGTGCAATCTAAAAAATAAAGCAAATGAACACACAAACAAACAAAAAACCAGAAGGGTGGGGGAATGGGAAAAATAGGTGAAGGGGATAAAGAGGTACAAACTTTTGATTATGAAACAAATCACAGGAATGTTAAATACAGTATAGGGAATATAGTCAATAATAGTGTAGTAACTTTGTATGGTGACAGATACTAACTACATTTATGGAGAGCATTTCATAAGTATATAATTGTCAAATCACTATGTTGTATACCTGAAACTAATATTGTATGTGAACTATATCATCAATAAAAATAAGTAACTAAAAAAACTAAGAATGTAGTTCACAACCTTCACTTTACAGATGGAATAAAATAAGATCCAGAATATTACTGATGTGCCTGAAGGCACAGCTAATTGGATATCAAACCAGAAACATGAAATTAGGCTTCTAACCTCACAGTTTTCCACCACACATGAGTTTTAAACTCAGAGGTTTGTCTGTTTGTATTGATGTTTTGTTATTTTTTTCTTAGTTTCTCATTCTAGCTTGACAAACATGTAGAATCCGCATAAGTGAGATGCCACAGTTAGAGGCTATTAGGTAGGGGGAGAAAAAGGAAATGAGAAAAACGAAAACTCCGTTGACAAGGATTTTGCTACTGTTCTCATTTCAATCTTAAATTACATTCATATTAACACCTTTCTAAAACACCTGTAGAAGTCCTACTGACCTGTGATGATTTCTCCAATCTTCTCCTCGGCAAGCAGTACTTCATTCCTTTGTAAAAGCATGTCAATGTGGAACAGTAAAGCTCTTCCAATACTTTCTGATGACTTAAAATGTTCACAGATACGCTCCAGGAAATAAAACCCAGCAGTTTCTCTGTTCAATGAAACAAAATTTTAAGCATGTAAATGGAATAACATTATTTTATCAATAGGACTAAAGTTTATTTGAGTATGAGCAAAACAGGCAAGATTAAAC